>NC_064031.1:15261990-16533792 GCF_917208135.1 Athalia rosae | reverse complement strand
ACGAACAGAAAAGTTTGCAATTATTTAAAAATGAATTTTCGCTGTAGTGCGGACGGTTTCGAGAAGTGAATAAATCGCGCGGTTAAATTTGGCAAATTACTCTTGACAACGGTTACTCCGCTTATGGACCGCGATGCTAATGACCCCTTCGTCCCGGGATGACCGAACAGTATAATTTCATTATCTTCCAGGCATCTACGAACGGTGTGTATAGGTATAAAGTAAGCGAGTATACGTACGAGGGTATCTTCGTCGTGAAGACGCGTTACATCACATCGTGCATTAAGATATGGACGTACAAAGCTAGGCTGTCAAAAGTCATTGCGGTTGCAGGACGACGACGTACGAAGGCGCGTCTAAGGGTCGAATATAGTCATTGTTGCCCTAAACTAAACGCCCGCCTTATTATTTTCTATTGTTTCAAAGGCTGGCTAACAGATCCATTATATGGAAATGGACTATCACCTATTGTTGCGTGTTTATAGTTGTCCATTGTCCTTCAAAGGTGTCCATGTGCGAAACCGTACAGATATATTATACGCACGCCATGAATTTATCATATGTTTTACAAAGTTCTGCACACGTCTGTATTGCAAAAAAATAAATTCTGCTGCTCGCATCTCTCGAATCCAGTGTATCTACCATTCGATCGTCTCTTCTCTTTGACTAGATTTTTTCGCATCCCTTTTCGAGATTCTCTATAATCTTCGGAATTTTTTTATTCGTTTCGACTCTCAAACCTCTCGCGTACTTTTTGCGGCGTTGTTATTTTCGTAGCCCTTAACTCCTTCGCAAAAGCTTGGGTCGTTTTTACGAGAAAGTGAAGTACATGTAGTATCGAGTGTACGTAAGGTTATACGCTCGTTTGCGGGGCGTAGGTTCAGAGACCAGAAATTTTGCTGTAACTGTTGACGCCACTTCATAAGCCGCGAAAGAGCGGCGTTAGGAAGTGATGAAAAGTCAAATGTTATGAGAAGAGAGCTTTTAAATAATTAAGTTGTTGTCTCAAGACCTGAAGGGTGACGTCGCGGTTTTCTTTTCTCCCCTTTACCATTGATTGGTGGGTGCAAAACCTGAAGCCGAATTCGGATTTTTTCCTTCATATTATTTTTGGTATTTTTATAACTGAAAATTTATCCAAGCATCGCTAAAAGGGCCCGCGTAAAATACAAAGGGGACCGCGTCGGTACGACCTTATTCAAGCAGAAGATCCACAACGAGCTGTGGGTGGAAACCAAAAAAATAAAAATAAAAGGAAAAGAAGAAAAAGTTTTCAAACGAAAAAAATTTCTATCTTCACTCCTTCGCATCCGGGAGATTCTCTGTACTTTTCATCCGCATCACACAAGGCGAAAAATAACGATGAAACTATAACCGTTCAACGGAAAGAGCTTTTTCTTTTTCTTCGTTGAAAATATAAGAACAGCGATGAACGCTTATGCAAACCAGAAAAATTAAGAGAGTTCATCAGAGCGATGATAGGAAATGAATGACAGGTTGAAGAATCGCGGGATTTTCTTGGAGATAAAATTTTGTGTTACAGGTACGTGTTGTGTAGTCGGCTATGAAATTGCCGTGCATTATAATACGCTGCAACACGACGTTTTGTAGCGAGTTAACAAAAATTTTATTTTTTTTCTTTCAGTTACGTATCTCGCAGGCTGTACCTACTCTTACCTGCTATACTATAGACCAGTCGTTTACATAATCCGCTTAGGCAATATAGTCTAATTAAATAAACGGAGATGTTCGTATTTAGGCTTTATTTTTAACGAGATTTTTCATCTCGCCGGTATGTGAATTTAAATTTATCTTAAATTATTTCCCGCAGATACAAGCAAATAAAATGACTAGATACGCGTGATATGTTTGAATACAATATAAACACACCTATACTACGAGTGTACAACGATAATTGTCGCAATAAAAGAAAAAACCAAAAAGAAATATCAATTTTTCACGTACCTCGTTCCGCTGCACAAACGGGGTACGATAAATTTTTATTCTTCTCTAAATTTTTCACTCTCTCAGTTACACTTATGCGAATGAACTCTTATCTTCGGATTCGGAAGATCGTATCGCGAATAACTTCTTCGCGGGTTGTATTCGGCTTTTTCTTTTATTACGACTTCGAATTTTACGATCACAACAACACTCACTAATAAAATTCACCGCGCTACCGCGGCGTCATACCATCACACTTATGTACCGTTATTGCACAGTAGTTTCGTATTTTTGCTTTTCATTTTTCGACGAAAATTCTTTGAAATCGTCAATTCTCTAATTGTAATGAAAAATTCAGGGATGAAATCTCGGGGTGTTCTGCGTTGTGGCTTGTATGACACACGTACCCGTCGAACGAATATAATTACGATAAGTATCTAGGCGCGTTGTACTCGCACAACTGTTATCTATGCGATCCGATTATGACAATGAAAGAAGCTGCGAGTATATTTGAGACAAAGAAAAGTGAACCCTCAGGATTTCCCTACCGTTAACAATAAACACATTTGATGAATGAACTTGCGGAGTTGGAAGGAGTACGGACCACACGTAGATATAATAAAGTGTTCAGATGCTGAGGAGGAACCCCTGCGGAGGAACCGAGGAAGGACTGAATGTGGAGGCGTGTCGGTCGTACGTACGTGATATCAACGATATTTCCACATATTTTCTACATTCGTGTCCGTACCAAACACATAGAGCTCAGGATGTCGCGTAGTTTCGCGCAGTGTTCCGTTGGTACGGTATTCAAACGAGTCGAGGATCAGGTCATCCCTTGCTTCGCACGTCGTCGACGCGCAACCGTGGCCGTAACCACCCCACCACTTCCAGGTCGTCCACCACCTGGCTTCCACTACCTCTATAAAAGCATCGCCCGAACCAGGGAGCAGCCCGAGTCCAGGTACAAACGTGTTTTAGGAATTATTATTCACCCCACAGTAAGACGTCAGGAGTATAATAAGCTCGCATTTTTAATTAACGGCGCATACGTAACGCACAGATACTGAAATATTTTCAAAATTATACCATTAAAAACCACCTCAACCGATTACTGGCAAAAATATTGTACGTATATCACATACCGGTGCGGTATGATTTTTTTTTTTTTTTCGTCTCATCTAATTTCTAAGCGGAGCAGGGAGAGCATAATTTTTTTCACTATATTTTTACGAGGGTGCAGGTGCGGAAGGATAAAAAACATTGAGAAAAAAGATAGTTTTAGCTTTCAGTGAGACGCGTGTTGGATATTATTATTTAATAGATTTTGGAATACAGCCGGGGGGGGATTGTACAGAGTAGGTATGTCAACCTGTTGCAGAGTTGCATCGCTCGGACGCTCGCCATAGATATACTTATGTACGTACACCGAGAAGAACGAAGAAAATTTACCGGCTAGGGTGTATTTTCATAAAAAAATTAAACTCTATTTTCAAATATAACTCCGAAGCTTTCGAAAATTAGGCAGTTAGAAAAGAAAGGAAGGAATCGTTTGATCAATCTCGGCAGTTTTTGCAATCGCGGTCCACTGAAGCTTTTATCAAACCTGCACCGCTTCCGAATGTTACAAAAGAAAACGGATGCATTACGTATAAGTATTGTAAATGGGTGCGGATATATGGTATACATGTAATCAAAGGCGCAAATGCAAATTGTAACTAGATAAGCTCAAAAAATACGATGAATGTTTTCTTTTTCTTTTTCTTTTTTTTTGGTGATACGATTAATAACGGCGATTGATATCGCGGTTCAGTACAAATCAAAAGCATATTACACGTGCATTAAATATACAATAATAATAAGGGAACATATGTGTCCATTCCAGAAGACTGCTGGGAAAAAAAAAAAAAAAAAAAATTAAAAGAATAAGGAACTGAAGACGAAAAAGGAAGAAAGAAAAAGTTGTAGAAGAGTGAAAACTGGGAGGTCGAACAAATAACATATAAGAAGAAAATGAAAATGCGAGAACAACGAGAAGTAATATCTTACAGAGGTGCTTCCGCCATTACCGCTGTTACAAGATCACTGATGTTCATGCTTGTATTTTGCTACGCCGGATGCGCTGCTGGTAAGTAAAACCGTAAATTTTTAAATCGACAGAATTTCGATTCCGAATTTTGAAAGCGAATATCTGCTCGTTCGTTATTTTTTTATCGCAGGAAATGATTCAAAAGAATTTCGTTCCTTATAGGAGCTTTTTACCCCCACGATTTAATATATATTAGTGACACGTATAAGAATAATCCGCTTGCATGTAACGTGTTAGGTACGATTACTTGAATCTGCCAAGTCCAATAGGCGTCCATCGTTTAAGGTGACTAACTTTGATCGTCGCGAAAAAAGTCACTTACCTTCACCCCCTCGTTATAACATGTGTATACATGTATATCTAGACACGAGTTGACTGGTTTTCGCGGTAACAGAATAACGTAATTAAAACTTGTTCACCTAAAGCACCTGTGACGTGTAGTCGATGCTTAGAAACTCGTAAACTTTGAACTAAATTTACTTGAGGTAATTTTAAAAAAAATTAATTCTCAAACATACCTACAACATGGTATGCGATACGTACATCATATCCGTATTCGCCTACCCATACTACGTAATTGAAGCTATTTTAATTCATCCACACGGAGAGCATGACGATAATCAATTTTACGATATAATTATTAAATCCCGTACAAACAAAATACATTTTCATACATCGAATCGATATAGGTATGTTACACGTACACGTTCGCTGCAATGATATTCACCGCCTACGTATATTACAAGGGAGGTTGGATGCATGTGTGAACGTGCGTTTAAACTTCTCTGTGTGCTCGTTTTCACGATTGTGGAAAATGTTGGGTGTACTCAAACACGCAATGATAATATGTCCGCAGCATTTCGACCCTGTATAGTACGATAGCTAAAGAGAATTTATTAGCACGCAAAAGGTTCGGCTTCTATAGGTATAGTTTCGTCCGTCTAATTACTATAAGCATCTTCCTTTATCTATCGTTTGTTAATTAAATTCTGATGGTATTAGACCGTCGTCATACGTGTGTATTGGAAGAGGTGTTCACGGAGGAGGTGGGAAATGAAAATTGCATATATTATCACAATTCGCGTATGCGGTATTACAGACAGCGTTATGCACGCGGTGGCAAATTAGATTGATTCACGAGAGAAATAATAATAATAGCAATAAATAATTAAATCTATTATACGGGCATATATATTATACATATAATCAAACCACATGGGGCCAAACGGCGGCAATATACTTTCGAGGAAAAATGAATTAATTTTTTTTTGGAATATAAAATTAGTCACTCAAGATATACCTATCTATATTAGAATATATACTCGGAATCGTGGTGGCAAAAACCAACTGAAATACCCAAAAATAGGCGCGGTATAATTGAATGGGCGGCACGTCCTTACGTTTAAACTGTGTGTATAAAAAGAGTAAAAAAAGAGCAGAAAAAAAGGGAACAAACGAAACCTTAAAAAGTAAAATTTATATACATAGAAAATGATTCCGTGTGATAAAAGAAAAATAATAAAACCTCTCGTAATTTTTTCCTCGATATTCCGTCAGTCAGCCGTTAATCGCATATAATTTTGCGTAAAAGCTTTACCTTATCATCCAGTAAATATGAGCAGAGTAAGAGATTTCCTGTGTATATATGTACATATAATCCGCCACGGAATCCCATCTCAATAACGGTGAAATAAAAACCAAATAAAAAAAGAAATGAAAAAATCGCTTGATTTTAGCAGTGAAACACGGATATCAATTTTAAGCAAAGGTTACGCGATAAATCTGCAGCCGAATGCACGGTTTTCTATACGTCGTATAGATATAAATATCTACGTAGCCGGTATAATAACAACCGATGAAAAAGATCCACAGTGATTTACAACCGACGCGGCACTGCACCGATCACTTTCAGATTAATACCGTCAAATATATGAACGAACAAACTCTGTGTACGTATGGATATATATAAAACGGCTCACTATATGGTATATTACCACCTAGAGGTGATGGAAAATAGTGTGACGGCCACTCGATCAAACGCTCAACAAAAAATTAATCCAACCTTATCGATTCCATGCGTTGTGTATTATGTACTCCCCTTTCTCCCCCGTGCATTGTTTTTAATTACACAGACTCCGCGGATGAGCAAGACCCCGTGCGTTCTTATTATACTTCCTATAATTATTTTAAATCTATATACGCGCTGGGATATCGGTACTCCTCCACCATAGCTATTATATGAAAGAAGAATTGCGGTAACAATCGAATCAGGGAATATTCTCCTCCGATTGATCCATTCGATCGCGTAATGAAGAACAAATATATTCGGTAATTTAATTCGATAGAAACGCCATCGAGTCATAGTGAATTCTTTGTAGATGAGAATCGCAGAAGACGCATCGGTCACGGTCTCAAGATTTCGAAGGAATGATAAGAAAAATCAAAAACGAAAAGATCCGCTCACCGGAATGACGCGGACAAAAATACGTATCCTGAGTTTTCTGGAAGAAAGTAATAAAAATATTAATATACATGCAATACCTCGTGTTCTTTTCTTGACGGGCACCCACACGTCGGTCAGGATTCCGTCACGAACGCGTAATCTCCGTGGCGATTTCTGTGCGGCGACTGCGAAATCGAGAATAACAATCCGCCGCAGGAAGTGGGTTATATTCTTCCGGATAAAGTTGTGTACTCTCTTCTTGAAAAAAGTTCGTGGGTGGTTGGAGAAGAAAAAATAAAGGCAAAAAATTATAAACTGAAAAGAACAGAAGCGGAGGGAGTAACTGGATAAACCAATGAGAGCGAACCGCCCGAGGGGTTTTAAAAGGGTTGCACATACCTGTGTATAAGTTGTTGCAGATGAAGAATTCACTTATGCACAGCTGAGGGCATCGCCGTTTGATTATATTACACTCGCGATATTCATTGCCTGAACGAAGAACGTCGATGCAATTCACATTCCGCTCCGAAAACTCTGCACCATCTCCCGGGCGTACCCGTTCATCTGGATAAGAAAACTGATCGCGTTCCAGTCATCGAAACTTGACGTTATTCAATAACGATTTTATAACTCGAGCGAAGGAAAATGAGACAGGTCGAATTGTTCATAAAATATATTTTGTTTAGACTATACATAAAATATTATGCGTATACCTATGTATACGCATATATTTATACCTGAAACCTACCTGAAGTGCGTTTGTCGTCATGCCCCATGGGAGTCGCCACGTTGCGTTTGCGTAATTAGTTAATGCCCTGCGGGGTTAATTAATATGATTAATTTTCGAATATTCCTTGAACGTGTCCCGCATGTTTAATTGTATACCTACCTCGGTCAGCAAACTCACCCCCTCCCTCGGTTCAAAAAGATACCGTACATGCCTGCACATATGTAAGCACAGGAGGTGTATGTAATAAACATCGGGTAAATGATGCTATAATTTGACTATTACAGAGACATTGCAACATTGACATCGAGTCAGCCGATCGCGTCCAAACATACAAGCGCGTTCATTCTACAAATTGTTGATTATTAAACGCAAAAGAATTCATCGTGAAACGATAACTCTTGCGATACGCGTCTGTAGATATCTGTTTGAAAAAATTTTGAGTTTATAATTGAAACGGTGCAGGGAAATCACTTTTCGCCTGTAACAAAGAGCGTATAATGACCACACGATTCGGTTCAGTGGTCGCGGACTAGAACATATGATTGCGATGCAATTCTCGAGTACCACCTATCCACTTCGTTGTCAGTGTTGTTTGATTGTACGTACGAGTTTATAACTGCGGCTCGTATTTACACGTCACCGAAGTGTGTACGGTAGCCGTAGGTATATGACCCGGTCGTATACCCAGAGGAAAGCGAGTTGTGTACTCACAATCAGCACCGCCCTGCCGAAGAGTATTTCTCACATTTAGGGGTGCCGCGAACGGATATGGAATACGTCGACGACCATGATTCCCGATTGTTTGCGTTCAGCATACCTTTAAACTCGCCGATTGAATCAAAGTACGGTGGACCGTACGATCTGTAATGTTGGAAAATAAAAACATCGATATTTGGACGATGAAAATTCATTTTTTTCCCCTGCGGAAATTTCTAAAAACCATTCCAGAACACCAGTGAACGGGGTTTACCCCGCTTTGTACGGATAGATTTAGTTTACATCGTAACCGGGACGAATGAGGAGTTGGAACCTCAAACACATTTTCCTAATTATAATAATCAGCTAACCGACTTGCAGCGTGGGGTTCCAACTTCCTAACAAGATATTTATTTCAATCTTCCACGTACATACCTGCGTACAGGTATCTATGTATTTTACAGGTAACACGTATTGCACCGCGACTGAAACCGGAAACTTTTACAATATTAAAAATATTTTTATAACTATTTACTTTACGACGGTCGTTCGTCTGCGGTTATAGTGCTGCGTTATTTCATCCGTGGTCTAAGAGGCAGAAGGTCGTAACGTCAACTTTTTGGATCGCGTGTAGTTGCATCGCCATGTAAAAGTGATTCGAAAAATCATGAAAATTGTTTCAATATCATTGTCAGTGGGATATAATTCATAGCCCTTGATGAGATGACGAGAATTCGGAGGATGTAGATGATGAAATCACTGCGATATGCCCACATACATCGACCGCGATACACGTCATCGCGGATCATAAATCGAAAATTTAAACACTGCCTGAAATCATAATGAATTAATAAACCAACCACCTGTTGGTTCGCATACCGTGGTATGGGAACTTTGGATTTTACGTATAGTTTACACTTCGAGGAAATATGTAAACCGCCAACTACGTGTTTGCGTCGATGCGATGTACGTACGACAAACATTTGATGTTCAATTCCTGATGTCGCAATATGTTATCCACACCGTTGTTAATTGCGATATAACGCATATTGCTTCGGATGATATACAAGGTTTACGACATGTATGAAACCGTAAAAGGCTGACGTGTGTAAAAATCCCCGCATATCGATACATACCTACTGCATACACACAACAACTGACTCGTAGGCGTCAATTTTGCTGCAGCCATACGGATATAATTATTAGCTCGTCGAGATGATTCCGGGCAAACAGATACGCTGATTGACTCGATTTTATAACGATCACTTACAGGGCAAATGTAATTTTCCCTCGCTTTCTCATTTATTTGTTTTATCCTTTCTGTTTCATTTTTATTTCTACTTCATCGTTGCGGATAATTTTTACCGTATCTGCGACTGATAATTGATAATGATACGGGGAATATGATTCAATTACGAGGGCAATATATATTTTTTTATATAAGAATTACATGCGCATTATAACGAAAGGGTAGCTACCCTGCTAACTAGGTACGTTAATTAAGTCCAAACTCACTTTAATATGCCATAGGGTTGGCGCTACACAACCCGGTTTAGATGTACGCGTAAATATCTATATATGTATTAAGCAATTTCAAAAGGCAGAAATGTAGACACGTATTATTCAGAAATTCTACAACAAAAATTGTCCTACCGTGAACTACAATTTCGGTAACGCGAGTAGCTTGTGCAGCGGTAAATATGTACCTACGACATATTCGAAACAAAGTTGAATCATGTAAGTGAATTATTCGCTCGGCTGTATATTCTTTTTCAATTCTTTTCAACAGAGACGTATGTTATAAAAATATCTCGCCCCCCAATTTTCCTAAAATGTACAAAGTCTGCGGATCCGTACCAATTTACATTTTTTGACGCTGCATGCTGTTAGTGATTTCATCATATTTTCTTATTTAATTTCGAATACCTTTGTAGGAAAAGATCCCTCTCACTGCGGAACATATACTTCTGTGTACATACGATATGTCTTCATACACCGTAAGCTTTCACCAGTCACGATTTAGCGTAACCTTTAGAGTCTTTTCTTACATCCTTCAGGATACATCTAGACATACTTTGAGCATATTCAACGTAGTTAAATAAAGCTGCTCTGCGAGTTGCACGAAATCCCCATGTGAGGATGCGAGAGGACCAACAATAGGGGATGCACACAGTGGGCGAGATCCTGTGAAGAAAAGCGAGATAATAAAGATGCTGAAAATATATGATATGGACTTTTTCTGAAATCCATTTTCTTTTCAGGTTCCTGTCTCAGCTATGGACACTCTTGTTGGGGCGGTAGGCATTCGTATCTGATTTTTTTCTTCGTTTTTCTGGACAACTCGAACACGCTGTTGGAAAATAATTTGCTGTACGGTTAATTTTAGCTCACGGAAAACGCAGCGGACATAATTATGCGGGTGCTGGAAATCCAACGGCAAACAATGAGCGTTCCTCTATGTCCGGAGCAGGTGCCGTTCAGGGGCCGCTAAACGACGGTGAATCCTTACGGGATCAATGGATCCTTTCTCGCCTAGTTACAAGACAGCTCTCCGCACCAGGGGCTGAAAAATTTCGGGGAAATTGGTACGACTCTAACAGAGGACGAGGACATGGACGAAATTGGGATTCTAATGACGTTGGCGTAGTGTCAGATACCGCGAAGACGATTCGCCGGTAATGATGAATCGATTATTAGATCTGAAAGAAATTTTGGATCGGCATTTATTTGTACCGAATATATTTTAGATTAAATTTCGCCAGATTTTTTTGAGTTTGATTGGATCATTTTTCCTTGTTTCTTTCGACTTTTCCATTACAGAGACCAAGTTGATATCGAGGATGAGGATGAGGACGATGAGATACGTGACGAAGCTGTGGTCTTACCCCGATTATTGTCCCGGGAAACTCGAGGACAGGTATTGGAGCCACGAGATATCCCTGATGATGACGAACTTCTTCTTGTACCGCCGTCCGATCACGATCATTTGAAACCTATAGGCCAATCGCACAAGTTACGATTATTCAAAATTTTGGTAAATATTCTGTGTGAAATGTTTATTGAAGAGATCGTGTGTATATTAATTTTAACATCTCATTATTTCAGAATAGTGCAGCTGGAAAAATTAAATAAAAAGAATCATGGCCATTGAAACGTAACTACTGACGATATCTTTCATTTAAAAAGATCCATAGATTTCATATTCGATGAGTTTAGTTATTATTGGTTATTATTACCTGAAGTAGTGAAATATTTTTGTTTAATATAAATATTGGGTAATTTTCAATTTCGCATCCACGGCTGTGACATAAACTCTGATTAAAAAAGGTAATTGAAAAAATTTTTTAGTCACAATATTCTGACTAATAATACAACATTACTTATTTTCAAATGTAACTTCTTCGTTTCATTTGGCGTACCAATTCGTTAATTATAAAAAACACACATACACATGGTTGTGAAAGTTGGTTAAATTTGGAATGAAAATTACTCATTTATAGTTTTCAATAGACGGTAAGCTTCCGTGCATTACATAGTCCTGTACTGTACCTCGATGAACTTGGAAGAGAATTACAAGTTTGAAACATACAATAAGTATTTCTTTTGCCCATTTTTGATTCCACATGTTTCAATTTCAATCAAAATGATCCTCCATGTATACGTCTGGTATACTCAATATGTGTAGAATAATGATAGGTATAAAAGTATTATAAAACGGACGGACAAATATGGTCTTGCACTATTCCTAGGAATGTTCTCTGAAGGGGGCTTTGCATTTAAACCCTTAGCATGGGATCATCGGAAATCGCATTTCGCATCTGTATAATGTATTGTCAGAGTATACCTTCAGCTGTATGATAATTCTCTACTAACAAGTAGGTACCTTTCGTATAAGATCGTATATGCTTAACGATGAAAATAATTCATAGAGAAACCATTAAAAAAATCACTCCAATTTTTAGCTAAACTATAACCGAAGGTTACGGGCTGGGCCTTCAGTGAATAGTTTAGAACCTTCTGAAAAGTGTAGATTGTTTGAATTCGTTAAGCTTGATCGAAGTTGTTGGTACGCATCATTATTTTCGGTTTCCCATATGATGTGATGGAATTCAATTTAATACTGAAAATCTTTTCATTTTTAATCCGTCTGTTAATTTAAAACTATCTATTCTACCAGTTGATTGTCGATTGTAATAGTAAAATATTCCGAGTCTAACTATAATGAGGTATGAATACGCTCTGTTCAAATGCTATACTACAGTATAAAGATGAACCAAATTATTTACAACTGTACTAACGGAACTTGTTTAAATAAAATACAATGAAGAGATCTATGGAATCGACTTGATTTTCTCGTTTACATTCATGGTTCTATCCGACAATAGTATGCAAATCGTTTCAAGAAAAAGCAGGCACCAGTCCAATCGCTGTTAATGTTTAAACCAGCGTCCGATGCCGCTTTTTCTCGTGCTACCCCTCACTGATATATACCAGTCGCGCTATCTATCGGCAACACCCCACACTATCGGATCTTTAAGGGATGAATTTCGACGTGTGAACAACAGAGGGAACAACGATGCAACAACTAAGAGAAATGAGAGATCTCTCGATACTACAGAGGCATAAGTTCAGTAAGCAGCCGAATTTCGGAGCAGCTACATCCGATAGTACGAATCATGGCGTCTAGCCTAATAAATCGTATCGGTTATGCTCTACAGCGATTCGAAATTCTGATTGAAAATATTATTAGTCGCAGATTTCCACCAGGTAAAATAATAAGAAATATATTTAACTTGTGTCCCAAAATGATCTAGGTAAAGTTTAATTCAAGTTTCAACATTTCTAACCTAAGAGCTCTGTCGTATTGAAGGATGTACTAGAATTTTTTCTTCATTGCCCATAAGCTTCGTGATCAATTAATACTAATGTTTGGTATACACTAATGATAATATTTGTACTTTATAATTACTTTCAGAAGCATTATGCATCGTTGAATTAACAAATTACCCAACCCGGGATCAATCAACACCCCCATCTAATCCGTTCTCTTTAGAAAATCTCATTGGTGATGGTTTGTTTTGGGCTGTTCCGAAATCTAGACGAACGGTTGAAAAAAGATTGAAAAGAAAATTTGGAGATCCAAAATATCACTGGAAACCATTGAAACTCAAAACCAATCTGTTGGTGTGTAATTCCTGTGGAAACCATTATGAAGCTGGTATCCTTTGCGGTGAGAATGCTCACATTATAATTAAATTTGATTCGGTTTCACTGTGGTCCCTGTTAGCAAAGCTTAACTATTTATTTAAAACTCAATTATCAATTATTTCAGTCTATTGTTACACCAAAGTGAAACTGGAGACACAGGAAATGCAGGATGCTATTCAGGCTAGTCTGGATTTGAGTCCTGTTGATAAGGACGTTGTTGTTGTGTACGACGGAGAAAATAGCGAAAAAATGAAAGAATATTGGAAGGTATAACAACAGGTGGCATTTGTTACCACTTACCCAACACGTTTGTGATTATAAGTGTAAACTTTTATGGCTTGTTCCAATTTTTTAACAGAACAAGCGCATTGTTGAGTTGCCCAAGAAGAGGCCGTCCTGGTTTCAGAACAACTTACTTCAGCAGACAACGCAAGAACCCGCGGACAGTAAAGAAGTCGAGCCTACTCAACTGGGGTAGAATAAATTTACTGTTGAAGATTTTTAATCTAATTATCTATCGATTTTGTAGTACATTATATTAAGTATTTGCGCCAGTGGGTCGCTTGTTAATAAATCCAGTAAATATCCACTTTAATTTCTGTCCGATCCATTATTTTCCATCCCCCTGAAAACTATATTTCACGCAGAGTTATGATATTTTGGAATGTCGACTCATGTCAGGGTCTAATATTTTCGTATCTCTACGATATTTCGATTAGCGGTGTTCCAATTTTTATTCGGGACAACTATCACCCGCAAGAAATAAGATTGACGAACGATTGAAATTCATTAAATTTGGCCACAATTTTTGCGGGCTCGTGTTCAATTTATGACCACTGACGGATGGTCTGATTTATGAGTCTTGGCTTATAGATTGGAGCTTGAAGCTTGCAGGTTGCTGCTCACGGTTTGCGGTTTCGCGGCTTATGGGTTTCATATTTCGCAATTTATTACGAATGGTTGATTTTATCTTCGAAGATTTCATGGGCTGTACTTCGAAATGCAATGTTCACGAAATCGACTTATTCACGTAAGAAGTAAATGCCGAAGTAATTCATCTCGATCGAAATAATTGACAAACTGAAATACTATGTGAAATAAAAAAAATGCTCAATCTATTCTATTAAAAAAGAATTCGAAAATATATTGCTGTTTGATATCATCGGTAATATGTCGATTATCCTTCGAATTTCATTACTTGAGTAGGTATAACAATGTCAAAATTATCTAGGACGAAGATTTCTCAATGGGGAAGAAATAAATCGCATTATACATATGTTTAAATTGAAATTACGTGTAAACCTAAGTTAGTTTCTACTCTTAGGCATGTTTCAAATAACGCAACTCTTAACTGCCTCGATAGACGTATTACCGAATGGATATTACTCACACGCGTATAATTATCGCGCACCACCATCATTGAATGGTGCCTTAATTTTTATGACTTCGGGCGAAGGATACGTCTTTCACTACACCTCATATGGGAGAAGCTACGAACAATTAAGCATTTGGAGTTCCATCACGAGAGAATTCAAACGAGCAATAAACCCTACAGCGACTTCGCTGGAACAGAAATGGTGGGGTGAAGGCGAACGGACACGTTTCTTTGATCTCTGTCCGAAATATATGAAGACAAACCGCGAACCGAGGATTACTTTTCACGACATAGGGGTACATACAACGTATCCTGATATTTGTCTGGTTTGTTTTCCTTTTCTGCGTATTTCTTCCTCAAGCTTTCTCTTTTTTTTTTGTTCCACTCAAACCCAAACCGTTCTTTTTCCACAGCTTCAGAGCTTATCCGACCTTTGAAATAGAACTTCGCAGCCTTCTAGTATCTTTCTGATAACTTACGGATATCTTACACGGTATTTTTATAGGCAAACAAACTACGCTCTCATGTACAAAGGGCGGTATTTCTTCGTTACTTTTAATGACCTACGATTCTTCACGAGGGTGGCAAAAAGCTCATACAACTTTATATTCTCACGCTTAGATTCTGAGGATATAGGGTCGAATACCGAAATGTGTTATTGTCATCAGGGTTCTAATGATTCATTTGAATTTTTTTTCTTCAGATTTTATGGAGAGGCTTGTATAAAATTGTTCGATTTTTTTTTTTTTTTTTTAAATATCTCTACAGAGATCAAAGTCAAAATAAAAATTCATGTAAAGTCGTACAGAATTTTTTTTTCTATCCCTACTTTTTTCAAAAGACAGCTTTAAGTAGATACCTTCTTTGTGTCGGTTGGAACCTCCATGATCAAAAGCCATCAAAAATATATGCCGTTATATGGCATCGGTTTCAAAGATGCTACAGTCCTCCAATTCTATACACCTTACCGAGGGACCCATAATGCCGCGTGCCCTGGATAAAAGGTATACACTTGAAATATAATGTGCTTTATTCTGAATTTGTAAATGTATACGTTTATTTGTTTTTATCCTATTTTGACTCTCGGAAAATTTCAAAAACTACTTCGAGTTTATTTTTAAAATGCATTTGCCTCTACAAGACTCCATGGCAAGTGCATGATAATTGTTCTCACGATGGCTCGTTTCGGGGTGGTTTTTACCATCGTATTACGCCTGGTATGCTGAAAATCTTTTCACGCCTCAAGTTCATAACTCTGTGCATGTAGAGCTTTCCCGAGCTTCACGCGAAACCGTGAACATTGACCGGATGACTTGCTGATTGTTGACAATGAAGCGCAAGTGTTATAATATGTTGCAGGAGCGAGTTTTAGAAGCACATATTACACGTGAGAATAATCGTTAACAACCGTTATTAATCACGGCATGAAAATGGCTATCGATTCGATGTACTGGAATACAAAGCAAGGGGACAACTATTTGACCTTTAATTGCCCCCTCTTTGGGGATCACCCCAAAATTTTCTGGTTGTACGATTTGCGTTTTTATTGATATTTTATCTTTCACATTTGTTATGCTTCGAACTAAATCCATTCGTTTTTAATCACCCATTTTCCCCAAGCTTTCAGCGATCAGATAAACGGCATTAATCCTTTCGTTGTAAAGTAAAAATAACGACGACGACCCGCAGACTTTCGTTGGTTTCGATCGATAATGTTCTTGTATAGCTCGGCTATGAAAGGTGATGCAAAAGTGGTATAGGTGAGGGAAAATGGTAATTTAAATCATATTTATACAGTTGAGCTTTCATGCTGAATCTGGGCTTCAGAAACATATCCTAATGGGTCCTTGTTCCCGTATTCGGTTACATCAACGCCGCACAAAAACTGGACGATGCGAGCTGTCTTTTTTATAACTGGATTGAAGTCACAACACTTTTAGCGAGTTGGGATTGAAATTCAAAACGCGTCACTAATATCCGTCCTTGTTAATTTATTTCCTAAGTCCTTTTTTGCTAGAAAGATTCGAAGAACTTTTTTTTTGAAAGGTCATCACCTTGTTGGATTCTCGGATATTCGCATCCACGATGAAGCTTCCAAAGCACGATCAAGTAACTTGAAAGGGGAATGGAAAGACTACTTGGAAGATATGGCGAGCAACTGGAATTCGGTAAAAATATTGCGTGCGAATCTTTGATCTGTTAGAAATGTGCATACCCCCAAAATTATTTTCGTTAATCCTTTAGAGAATGAAGGCGGCCTCGTCACGCTTTTCAGTATTTTACGCCCACTTGATTTTTAGTTATCGCGTAAGTTGGTATATTTCGAAGACACAGAGCCAGCCTGCAGGCATGTAGCAATAATACGCTGAAAATAAAGTACCTAATGAAACAAAAGTGAGGTCAGGTGAAAGTCAGAGGTCGCGGTCATGGCAATTTACTCCTCTGCAACCCTTTTATAATTCCCTAAGCTCATTTTGCAGTCAAATATACAAAATATAAACTGTCAGCTGGGCCGTAGCGTCGTCCATAGTATTTGTCGGTCTTATTGTTGAAACAATTCTTCCAGTTTATCGTATCAGATCCCGTAATACCATGAAAGTTATTCCCCGTTGTATTACGACTTTGCTTATACGAAGGTTGAAACCCCACGTCAACTTTATAGTTTTTCTACTTTTGTTTTACTAATACTTTTGTGCATTAGCGGGAAAGAGGAATTAATTTGTGGTGATGGAAAATCCTGCTTCGCCCATAGGGAATCAAATAAAAGATACACGGAAAACCAATCCTAGTTTCTCAGAGCCTAAGGTAATTCTCTTGTTTTCCAATTCGTCCGATTGAAGATCTCTCAGATTCGATAAATACGTTCGGATGTTATTTACCTCGAGGTTTCGAGCATTACAAATCGTTTTTTAAATAGTGCGATCAAGCGCACACTCATTTTCTTTCGCTTGAAACACGCCGAATTTAGGTTGAAGCCATCTCACCCGTTTTGATCGAATTTTTTCGCCGTAATTGTATTTTCCAAGATCTTCAAAAATCAGGTGAACAAAATAAAGTATGATGTAATATCAAACTTCTTATATCATGCCTTACCGAAGCTTCACGCAGTTGCAGAAAATGAGGAAGGATCTTTTATGCCTTTGAAGTTCTCCATCACAGCGTTGACTGAGGATTTGTTTTTTCAGTCAAGGATCGCAGCTAAATCATGAACGTGCTAGATAACTTTGGCGTTTTTTGTATTTTTTGTGCGTTGAATACCTTTCGAGTCAGTGAGTCGGTAATATTTTCCAAGATTTCACGATGTTCTCCAAAAAAAAGTGAAAAATCAAGTATATCTCGATGGAATTGATGCGTAGCTCAATCAATTCGACGTATTCGTGTTCTTTGTGCGAGTATACGTACGAAACGCGTCCTGAAATCAATTTTGCAACAACTTCACATTTTGCCTCAAAAAAACGTTTATATATCAAGTTAATTCAGAGTCAGTTTGTAGCGTGCCACAGACAGATTAAATTAGTGTTTCATGATCGTAATGAAATAATTACGCGAGGTAATTCCGCAGAATTATACATACTTGTATAGGATCACTTCTATCACACGGGAATCCGTTGCCAATTAGACAAGCTTTTTAGTTTTGGTTCATCGTTTTTTTTGGCCATCTTATTTTATTTTTTTTTCTTCTATATTCAACTGATTCGGGAGACGTTTAATAATTTTTCTAATAAAATTTAACAAGCACTCGGGTGATGTCGATAATTTTGTCGAACATAGGGTGAGATAGGGAGAACCGTAACGCGTACTTTAATGTTATAATGGTAAAAAAAAAAATTGGACGTATTTTATTTCAATTAAAAATTATATAAGCAAGTGAAAAAATTATTCATTGATTCGCATGGAATTCCCCTGAATTCGCATGAAAACTAGACTAATGTCAAAAGTTGGAAAAACAAATGTGTAAATGTGAGCAAATAAGTTCCATCATATGTACGAACGAAGCAAGAATCTATGTTAAAAAGGTATATGGACAAGGCAATTATAACCACATTAGTATAACATAACTTTTTTTCAATCATTTTTTCATGTCAGATAGTCGGACAAACTTTGGTTTGCGTCGGGTCTGATTGTAGGTACGGTTAGCGTGGACTGATAAAAAACAGCCTTGTACTCTTTCCGAAGGTATACCAATTTTGTCATTAATTTTCCAACATCTAGATCGTAGAGTGAAAAAAAGAATTTTAATTATTCGAGTCCCCGTGTCACGAGTAGGGGGTTTGTAAATTCCATTTTTCAGGGCTTCGGTAGAGCTTTCGAACTTCATCATAGAAACGACTCAAGAAATTCCAGTCGCAAATCAAGTTCCATCAAAATCGAATTCTATAATTCACTGTACGAAGGACAGTGAGCCCAGGGGGATTTTACTATTTTGTGGGTTACGCCCTTCTCTTGCTCTGGTTCCTGCCTCTCGACGACAAGTTATCGTAAATCCTATCAGGGCGCGAATACGATCTGTATATTCATTCATGGACCTCAAATATAATTGGCAAGTAGTACGAGTCAACGGTATGATAGCCGCATGTTTTCGTTGCGCACGCAACTCCGAGTAAAGTTGTTCGGAGGCTTCAGTGTCTTCGGCGCTACTCTGGAGGGCGGTAGTCTGCCCTTACAAGGAAAATATGTTCATCCCTTACGATGTATCAGAAGGGGCGATATCAAAGAGTCTGTTTATAGGAATAATTTAACCCGATCAACCCTGTCCGCAATAAATAACTTGCGGCCTTTTCAACATCGTTGAATAAATATACCGAAAAACTTTCAGTTTCATTTTGCTGTTCGTCCTGTTAAAATTTATGCGGTAAAACTTTGGCGATCATTTTGAACCGTGTACATGCAATTCTTCTCATAAGTAATTAATATGATGACCGATAAAAATTTTCGCGAAAACCTTGACAATCCCAATAAAGTTTCGTCGATGATCATTCAAATGAGAATACACGATCAACTTCATCGATCGATTGTAAGAAGAAAATTTTAATCGTGACGAGAAATGTTTGTGATTCAATTTAGTAGCGGTGAAGAAAGTGACGAGCTTTTTCTCGAAAATTACTCATTACTGGTGTAGAGGGGTAGAAAAAGTACCCGGTGGTTAAAAGAAGAGTGAAAAAAGAAGAAGATTCGAATCGTCACGTACGACTAGTGCGGTGAAGTAATAGGAAAATAAATCAATACCGCATCATGAATAGTGTGGATAGTCAAAGACTGTACAATTGCAGTGCTCTTGTGCTTCAGCAGGATTTATCTATTGTGCGTGACATGAATAGGAGCGAACTTTTGAACGCTCTCGAAGAAGCCCTTTCCGGTTCGGTTAGTCGGGAAATACTAAGGGATCAGTTATCCGTTTGTCTATTTCCCGGCCAACAAAAACCCTTCGATCTACAATGGTGGGAAAAGTTATCATGGGCACTTATTTTTGCCGCTATGTTACTCGTTGCCATCGGCGGTAACACCATCGTCATGTGGATCGTACTTGGTGAGAAATATTGTGCATCTTATTTCCATCAATGATATCAATTTAACTCGCACCAGTTCACGATGAATCCATGAAAACTGTCTCTCAAACTTTTCCTCACCCTTTGCCCGCGTACTAGATTATGAGAAAACGGAAATGCCCGTATCAAAGTAGAACTGCGCAGCTCTTACTTTAATTCCGATCACTTCCAGATGTCACCTGTGGACACTTTTCCAGCTATACTGGAGAAATTGCATTTTCAACCCTTCGCTTCGAATGCTATTGAAAAAAATCGGAAAAGGCGATGCATTTTAAATTTTTCTTCATTATTCATTTATTCAAATAGTTATCGTAATGGTGATCGATCGGTAATGGTTTTTGAACGATGAAAATGTAAAAAAAAAAAAAATCGCCTCACGTAGAATCACTAAGGTCCTGATCGGCATGCAAGCGCATGCAGTGTCTATCGCGTGGGACTCCAATCGAGAGCTTTCAATATAAAACTAGGTATCACAGCCCGATAATAACCCATCTCTCTCCCGAGAACCATGCATCTCCGATGGCAAGAGATCATGAGATTTAAGAAAAAGAAAAGTTCTTAATCCAGAACGTACGTATCAAGAGAGGAGAAGAAAAAGCGCACGTAATACGGGTTGAAGACGGATATAAATCGCGAGGATCAAGCTCATAATTTCAGCATTATGTTTTCTCGAATATCGAAACGGTTATTCATTCATTATATGAGAATATCTCACGGTAGATTAAACTCGTCGTTTCGAACGAATCAGTGTGGCTCTTACGACCGAATCCCCGTTGAAATTCCCACCGAAATCATCGAATCGTAAAAGTATCGCCTGTTACGGAGCAATCTAAAAAAAAACCAGAAGCAGAAAAATGTGAAAAATATTTCCGATGTCTTACACGTATAATAGGGGCAAAAAGAACAGTGTGGCGTAATTGGATTTCTATATCTATGCGGTCCGGAATATAATTGCACCCATAAATTTTCCGCCCAACTCCTCCGTTGTAGCGGCAGTGTTATATTTTGATCGAAACCAGTGTACGAAAAAAAAAATAAATGCTGATAATATAATTAATTATCTCAGTGATATCGCTGATCCCAAATACCACACGAAAGTTTGACTTGGTAAAAATTCAGATGAAAGGGAATCGGGTTTGAAAGACTCGCACTCGATAAGCTGCATATAATTCGATCGCAATGAATCCTCCTTCGCTTTATTCATCCCGTATTTTTATCTCCATGAATTTTTTGTTTCCGCTGACGATCGATCGAATTTTTATGTTGCACAAGTCGGTTCGCAGATACAGGCGTTCGAGGGGATGTATTTGAACATTGTTACGCGACCACGGAAAATTCAGACACACGGATAACGATCGTTCATCAAAATCACGGACGGTGTATTCGACATGTACGTACGTTAGTTCCGCGGCTTATCTTCAGGGGAATTGGTCGCATTAATATTACGGTCACTACGGGAGATTCACAAATACGATACAAATATCATTCCTTCCATGGGATGTGATCGGTGCTTTTGATATACACGGATATTCCATTATTGGCCCTCGCGCTTTCACTTTTACATGTTGTTATACCCGGGAATTTATGTCGCGTTGATTGTATCCTGCAGAAGCAGATACGCACAGTCGCGCGTTTTGATCGGTGAGTTTTCATTTTTTCCTCCAAAGTAACAACGATTCAAGTAATATAATAATTTACATTTATTCCGGCACAGTACTGTGCTGTAAATAAATTATTTCCGGGTATCTTCCGTCCGGGCGCGTTGTAACGAAGAAGAGGAAAAAGTAGCTAGTGCGTAATTACAAGAAACCCCGTGACTATAAACAACTTCCGGGATAGGAGAGGGAAGAGCGAGATTAGGGTTCGCGGGCATATTATTTTTTAGATTGTATACGCCATGTAAATGTGTATAAAACGCGTGTACGCTGTACATGTATTTTTCAATACTCATGGTCTTCAGGACGTTCAGATCCACCCACTTTTGGGAAAAAATGGGACAGGATTCACGCGGTAAAAGGGTGAAAATTTGCGAGTAGCGCACACCTATTTTCTCTCTTTCAGAAGATTTTTCATACACTTGCATTTGTGTAGCCGCGGGCAAAGATATACTCGCTCTCGTTCTCACAGCATAAACTCACGTCTGAATATTGATGGCGAGGAAAATAAAGGGCCTATGTGTATCACATCTATGCAGGATCTAAAAAAGGATGGTACCCTATGGACATACCGCGATGAAAAGGGAAGTAAGATAGAAGAAGAATATTGCTTTTCGATAAATCCTCTCCCGCTTTCAGTTCTTATTATTTATGGTATGGGGTATCGATATTTTTTGAGATTTATATTTTCATTTTCACTTCGAAAAATCTGAAACTGAAAATCGAAAGGATCGGTTGTAAGATAGAAGTTGTCGCATCTCGATAGTTTTCTCTACATTTTTTTACCCCCCTACAACGATTTTCTGCTTTGCGTGTGAGTTACTTTTGCAATAATATTACACCATGTCGCATCCGTTGGCTGCCAATTAGCGAACACTACACCGCTGTATGATAATTATTGCGCATTAGTTTCATCGTAGATACAGAAAAGCGTGGGGTGAAGAGGTACCGGTAGAATCCATAATTGCCGAGCTACCGTTCGATACGTATACCTATGTACGGACATTGCGAGGTGGGTTCGTAGAAATTTCGATATGAAATAGCGTGACTTTTGACCATCAAAACTTTGGTACCAAATAATCTATACCGCATTAACTGTAATTGTACAAATGTGATCAGGACTTAATTTGTGCTCGAGGTGAGTGGATTTTGATTAAGACCAGATTAGAGGAATTATATCCGCGGCACAGCTGCGCGTACTGTCCGCGATAGGTGGAATCCGCGGGATTTTGTTACGACATTTCATAGCGCACGTCGGAAATCCATTTGGCAATTCCGCTCTTGTAGTACACAGGTGAAAATATAAATCATGCGAAGTGCGTAGGCGCTGGTAGATATTACGCAGGTACGATACGCGAACTACGTGATCCATTTATTCGTCCGTTTTTATCTTTTCCTTTTCTAATACCTACCCCTTTTCTTTTCTTCGCCGAAAAAAAATACTTCAATCGATCCATTTTACATGGGGAAGCTACAACGATTTCCTGTTACTGGGGAGAAAAAGAGAAAAGAAATATTGAAAGGCAAAAGAAATATTTTCTCACGTACGATAATTTTTCAACCATCTTCGAATCGGTGGATCCGATACCGTTATTGACTTTGAAAACTTTACTGTACGAGTCAACGATGATTGTTGACAGTTTGTCGAAGACATCATAATTTCAAGAAGTCGATGATTTTGAACCGTTTTTCTGTCGGCGCGCCGATGGTTTTCTGGTATTCTAGCCGGTGTCTCAACCACGTCTCGCTAGCTTCGGAGGATTTGACGAAACTTGAGCCAACCCGCGTTAGTTTGAAGGGTGTGCTATACAGCTGCTCGATGGTTGTACCCAGAATAATAATTTCGGTGTTCTTAGCGACGATATCTACGAGTGTAGTTCAAGGGTAGGTATAATATAGTTCGGGATATACGAGTAGTGCGAAGCAGTATTTACATACGTAGGTATACCTGTCTACCATAGGTACATGTAGAACTTGAACCTAATTTTCTCCGATTCATCCCGTTCGTTGGCTTCCCTTCGCGTCGTGTCTAACGATACCCCGAACTCTCTCGCTGTTCGAACATCAACACGGCAATTATGAGACCAGAAACTGAAAGTGAATGTCATACGGGGTCATGGCAACCCCTTCGATAGTTGGGGTAAACAATTTTGCAATGAAAGCCGCTGTGATTCGCGAGTGATTCTCCACCATCGGAAGATGATACTCGTCGTGACCATAATTACCCCGTAATCATCATCATCATTATCGCCATCGCAAAATCGCAGCGTCCAGACGCGCGTCGCATTTCGACACACGCTACTAGCGTTCGAACGGCAAAAAAGTTGATTCCACGCCAGCCGCCGGCTGTCCGCGAGCATTTCCTGACATTCCGCCTGATCCCAAATGTCCGAACATCCAGAGCCATTGAATCGATCCTCGGCAATTTTCGAAAGTATCACGACGCCTGTGCCGAGCCTACAATGGACCATTTCGAGATAGCCAGCTCTTTTCCTCCGGGAATTTACGTCTTTTTTTTTCTCTCTCTCATTTTCCCGACTGCTCGATCTAATCAAGCTATCTTCTCTTCGGATGAATTTTATATCGTTCCGCGTGTAGACAAAACTTGACTTTTCATTCAATTCATCCCCTTTCGTTCCTGTATAGGAGTATAACAAAAGATAGGAAGAAATTTTTGCAAACTTCTCAAGTTGGCAAAACGCGAAACTGCGAGGGTGGAATACAATCGCGCGGATTCTTGAAAGAACGCCGCTCCAGATGATAATCAATTGTAACAAAGAAATTTCCGTGACCAAGATCTACGGACTTTTATTAAACAAAACCACAAGAAAGAGGAACAGACGTTCTCCGTTTGGAAGAAAAGATAATCATCATACGTATAGCCCCGTTTACTCAAAAAGTTCTAATCGATTGATGATAATACTCATCAATTCACTGAACGAGGTAACTCACCTTTCAAACCGATATTTTGTGCTCAAAAACGCGGGTGTTAAGCTTGAATAAATTTATGCATTCGATCGGGGGGTTTATTTATTCTTTATAGGTCTAGACAGAAACTACTAAATTCTACGGAATTTATATTTTACATCTCTCCCGGACTGACGGACACGTGAATTCAAAATCTTAAGTGAATTTTACGAATGCATCGTCGTGGTAAGTCGAAGGTCTCTTTTTCAATCACCCGGATAACACTCGTCGGATACCGATACCAACCGTGCCTTTTCACACTCAGATATTCCCGCGGTAATCTAATCGATTTTGCAATGTCTGCACGCTACGCTATACCCAGCGGTTGACAAATGGAATTTGCTTAGGCTTGTCACGTATTGCATTATACCGTAGGGTAGGTATGTCTGTGTATTTACGGGCTGGTATTCTCACAGTGTTACAAACTTATCCTTCCGGGCTTGAAAAGAGGAAAAGGAAAAGTGGGCGAAAAAAAATGATGAACAGAAAAAAGGTCTCATTCGAAAGTTGCGGGATTGAGGGTGGTCGAAAAATGATGACCGCGAAATCGAACGTGACGTAAGAGAAAAGATGGTCGGACAGAAACTTATTCCTACCCATGAAATCGTCTTCGGATCAACGTTTTAATGTGATTTTTATCATCCGTGACATGCACTAGCTACTTTGAAAAGTTCTACACCAGCTGGTTACCCAATATTTCCGGCGGTGCGAAGATCAAAGCCTTCTGAATTTTACCCCGCACGATCGTTTTTCGGATCCCCTTCTTGAGAATAATAAACCTATAAGCAGATTGAATTCTTGGCACCAAAATTACTCTGGGTGATTCTTCGTCCAATTCTCTCGATGCTTTTTTCATGACTGAAATATTTCCGGCCATTTTGAAGTATCCCACTCGTTTTTTGAACAAATAATTAATCAAGTGGGGTACTTCCAGCAGAAAAAATTTGTCCACCTACTGATTACTCGATCGATCACATGAGTAGATGATTTTGGCTTTAAGATTTGGATTTCGAAGTTGGATATACGTGAGATTACTCTTGGAGAAGTAAAAAAAATTCGATTTTTGAGCAAAAAATAAATCATTGTTTTAATTGGGTCTAATATGCTTTTCCGACGTATTTTGACCTCAGGAATCCGAATCTGAAAGGAAAATTGATCTATCTCTAAAATTGACCGAGTTATCGCCAATTTTCAGCTTTTTGGGGTCAAAAGTAAAAAATTGATTTTTTAATCTATCTTGATGTAATTTGAGCTCAGGAATCCGAATCCGAAAGAAGAATTAATCTATCTGCAAAAATAACCGAGTTATCCCCATTTTTATGCGATTTTTGGTACAAATTTGCTGATATCTCGAAGGGAAAAAATCGTAGCTCAATTTGGACAACGGATTCGTGTTCCTGGGGTCAAAATACATAAGAAAAGTGCCATACGATCAATTTTAAAAAATAAAAATTTTCGGCCAAAATTTGAGATTTTTCCAAGGGGTACCCCTTACGATTTTTTCAAATTTTGGCCAAAAATTTTTATTTTTTAAAATTGATCGTATGGCACTTTTCTTATGTATTTTGACCTCAGGAACACGAATCCGTTGTCCAAATTGAGCTACGATTTTTTCCCTTCGAGATATCCTCAAATTTATGCCAAAAAATGCGAAAAAATGAGGATAACTCGGTCATTTTTGCAGATAGATCAATTTTTCTTCCGGATTTGGATTCCTGAGCTCAAATTACATTAAGATAGACTGAAAAATCAATTTTCTATTTTTGACCCCAAAAAGCTGAAAATTGGGGATAACTCGGTCAATTTTAGAGATGGACCAATTTTTCTTTCGGATTCGGATTCCTGAGGTCAAAATACGTAAGAAAAGCATATTAAACTCAATTAAAACAATGATTTATTTTTTGCTCAAAAATCGATCGAGTGATCATCAATTATTCGCTGTTGAGAGCAGAAAAATTAAGACATATCGATTGGTTTCAGTCGCAGACCCATTTTGATTCGTCGCAATCCATGCATGGGTCGAAATATTCGAATTTCTCGGTCTACGAGGGAGCCCGAGCTTATCTGGAGTCAGGTAGCCAGGGGCACGCGGTTTGTTGTGGGGCGTCACCTCTGCTCAGCCTCCAAGGTGACGTTTCACAACAAAACGCTACTCTGCTGGCTACCTGACTCCAGCAAAGCTCGGGCTCCCTCGTAGACTGAGAAAGAGAAATTAGAATATTTTGACGCATTCAAAGAACGAGTGGGCTACCTCGAAATATCAAGTAAAAAATGTTTCCCAGATTTGAAAAATTTTCTTTTTTTATAAGGTACAAATTCTGCCCCTATGCTAAGAAGATAAAAACAAAAAAATTTTGTTCAACCCACCCTAGTGTAGACACCCCGATATGGCTTTCAATCGGCATCTGAGCTATTGTTCCTTGAACTTATCTTCCGGGTATAGCACAATTGTTATACCCTCTATAAATTGTGTCTCACCCCAGAGTTCGGGGTGGGTGAGAGTGACCCTCTTCGGCAATTGAATTTTAGTCCCAGCCGACCGAATTGATTCGTGTTCCGATGAATCTTGTCCAAAAGTTTATCTTCGATTCCGCTCCCTCGTGACTTTCTTATCTTATCATTAGCTCTGTTTCGTTCGGTATCGCGGTTGGTTATATAGAAATTGGTCTAATCGAAGCAACCAAAATTTGCTGACGGTTGCGAAGAGGAAATGATCTTCTTTGTAAAACTGGGTAGAAGATTGAGATTTGGATATTTCATTTGAACAGGGCGAAATGATATTTTCGGTGTAACCGGATAGCTCGTATCAGCCTTATAGACATAATATCATATTTGTTTTCGGGGGGCTCCTTCGTTCCGCGATCATCGATAACCGGGCAATTTCACGTTCCTTGGGCTTACTTCATTCCAAGTCTCTGAACAGAATAACGTTTCCTTGTATAGAAATTCTCGATAGAGGTTTGAATCGTATCTCTGTAGGACAGTAGGGCGTATGGGATTTTCATTCGAATGAGCCGATTTTCTCTGTGTTGTTTTACCGCGTCGTACAATCGAATGTCTGTGCTTTCGGTAGAAACTGTGAGACTATATAGGTGCCCTATCGCTGGGGAATCTTTATCCGATTCCTAGCTCATTGTTTAGAGTGAAGTTTTCATTTGCATTCATGAAGTGAGTGGGTTGCTCGCTGTTTTTCCCATCGGGGACACATGAAAGAAATAAATTTCATCGAATCCCCTCGCTTTCCTTAGTTTTTCTCATTCAATCAACTGCCGATCAACATTTCCTACGATTATTACACCCGGTATGTAATACACACGCGGTATCTAAAAAAAGTATGACTCGCTTTTCGAATTCATTTTCAGGAGTACCATTTTCTCCGCGAATCGTACACGTTTTTGAACTGAAAAAATTTCCTCCGTTTCGGCGACGCGCAAAAATTTTGCAATGTCCACACTGCACACACGGGAAACAAACAAACTATCAAAACGAGTAAATAAAAATTGAATGTTTGAAATATATTGAATTTTCCAAAATACAAATACACAAACCGGGACGTTAATTTGTTCTTTTGTTCGGATCGGATTCGTATATCTACAGGAATTAAAGTGTAGTCGTAGTTTTGAATAGAAAGAAAAAATAGATCTCGAACAAAAACCACTTTTCAGGCAAAGATTTCGTCCGAATTTTAATCAGTCAGGACAGTCGGCAACTATAAATGTGTAGAACTGTATTTCGAAAACTCGTTAAAAATCTGACGTTCTACGATGAGGAGAATTCAAACGATTCGTTCAGTTATTCCAAGCTTGATTAAAAAATAATTCACGTATTTTAAATTAACGAACTTCATTCGCACTGAAATATACACGCAACTTATTCCGGGCTAATAAAGTTTGTACATAGTTTATTTTCTCGAAAGATTATGCAAAATTGCTTCAACTTTACTGGAAACTTTACTCGCGGAGAAGAAGCCGTGTTAAATTTTTTTTTATTTTCTTTTTCATTTTTCCATTTCCATGGAGAATCTAAAAAACCGCAATATAATTGACGGAAGAAAATTACCACTCGCTGCACCCTGGCAAAATAATCACTCGAGTGCAGTCGCGGTGAATAATGACGCGAATTGTTTTTTTTTTTCTTCGCAGGAATGATGCCCGATTGCCCCTTGAGATTAAAAACCATGGATCTACCGTGCAGCAAAAGTTGGGGATGAAAATACGAGTTCTTATATATTTTCATCGTCTGCGAATTTCACACAGTGGCCAGACTGCTGTAAAGTTTGACTGTTAATTAGTGCGTGAATATCCATTGAAATTTATACGATCAAAAGTGAATGAAACATGGTGCAGTCGCGTTTTTCTGTCGCGCCGACAAAAAATCCATCATCCGGGTCGATCGAAACAAAGTTATACCTCTTTAGTCGGTAATTAGGGGCGCGTTTTCCTTCGCCCTAAGATTTCTCAGCTTCGATAGTGCTCGGGTTAATCGAGAGGCGAGTGATCGGAATAAATAATGAGATCCGTTCGATTCCATGCAACATCTCTCGAGTGGCAAACGACTTCCAAACTGACCCCGCTATTCGTCTTTCCGGCGAAGCGTGATCTCCTTGAATATAAAAACTATTAGTTTTCGACAGATGAAAGCAGTATGATCTTAGACTTTCTGTAACTATGTCTAGCTTGTACAAAGAACAAAACAACCACGAGAACAACTGTAATCTCATTAGCGTTATCGCACAACAAATCTAACTCCAGAGTCTGGAATTCATCTGGTGGCGTAATATAATTTCCTTTGAATGTTCCACTTCGTCTAATTTCTCGCGTTAATGGATTTAATTTATTCCACAGAAAATGGACAGACTGCCGCGTCGTGAAAAAAAGCCATGTTAAAAAGTTGAAATAAACAAACGCATAAATTAACGGGGAACAAAAAACCTGCCTCCCCTATTACGGAGCGATGGTAAGCTTGCTTGACTCTCGCAGCAACTTGTATACTTTCGTCTAAATAGGCGGTTTAATTAATTAGATTGACGGTGATTAAGAGTATCCTTCTTTCCCTGCTTTTCAAACTTCGATCGTCACTGTTTATAAGGCGTATCGATTCTCCGGTGCAACTTTTGCCCTTGAATCTCGCTCGGAATTACTTACTCTCCTTTCTCACGATATAATATATCACTGACTTCGGGAGGATTGAAACTTTTGCGACCGAAGGTGATGCCAAACGATTACCACGCCAAGGAGCAGAAATTTCTTTTTCACGAAAGACGTGTAAAACTCGCGAGAATCTCGGTGTTGCGATAGAAAAAAAATAATCCCAGAGGTTCGAGTAAAAAAAAGGAAGAGTAATGAGAAAATCGATCGGTTCGAGAATGCGCATTTTCAGATGTCATTCAAATGAAAATATGGCCATCCCAATTTTTGCACCGTGAAAGAATTCAAATTATGTGGCCTTGATTATTACATGGGTCCGGTAAGTTTAATTACATTTACATAAGGAAATAGGAGACTGATATTACATACCACAGTTGAGTGTGTATGGGTATATTATGACGTGGAATAAATTTTCCATGTATTGTTAGTAGACAATATGGCCCTCCAGATTCACAATGGCTCTCGTTAATTTCTTTGGTTAATAGTTCACGGTCCAGTGAATACGGACGTCGAATCAAAAGTGGACGTTTGTAATTTCTCTCTTCCGTCAAAAAAAGGAAAAAAGAAACAAACGGAAGACCTCCACTGATCCACTCACGTTTCATAACCGTCTTGTCCTGCTTCGAAAGATAATCGATTTTTCGAAAATCCTCATGATTAATGGTACCAAAATGTTTACCGAACATACGCGACAGTTCACGCGACATCGTCATATTGTTTCCTGTTTTATCCCTGCGGGGATAAGATTTTGTTCGACATTCGTAGGAAGAAGTTATTTTATTCGGATTTTATTTTTATCGTCGCAAATGTGATCGCTGCAACAACGACGTTGATTTATCGGATGATTCAACGGGTGACTTCGAAAGGATTCACGAATTTCAATTTTCCGCGCAACGGCCTTGCAGATGTTTATGAAAATTCACGGGCCATCAATGTCAGAATGGCAAGTTAACCCGGATAGTATAATGGGCCGGATTCGAGCCTCATTGATCATCGGGGTGGCTTTGGGGTTTCAGGGTATTGAAACGCGTGAGCTTCGCAGGTGTTTGCGAACTACACAACCACCGCGGATGAATCTTTTCATTCGGGCAATTGATTCATACTTCATAAATGTACGTAAAATATGACAGGGTCTCTGGAAAAACTGACGTCACCGGTAATCGAAGCGAGTGTATGGGTACACGCGAGACGGGCGTCTGTCTAAAAATCTTGAGAAGCAAAAAATGAATATCAGAAAGAAGAAAAGGATAAACTATTTTCGATGCAAAATAGATCACGTAACCTGTTTCCGGGGTAAAAGAGGGCGTTTAGACTTATAGCTGAATCTGGAATTGATTTTATTTCGGTTTACCCAAAATCAGAAGTCTACTCTAGCTGTATAAACTCGAAAAGGAAGATCTCACGCCCACGTCTTTCACGAATTTCTTTTCCTTTTTTTTTTTTCAAACCCGACTACGAACGAATGTGCTACTGGGAGAATGCCAAAAAGCTCGTGGCAGGTTCGCGGGTTCATTTTTTATCCTTGCCTTCTCTGTTTGTAGCTGTGGAGCCTGCGGCGGACGATCTTCTAATTCTCGGATGAATTTTCCAGAAGCGCGAATTAAGGGAATAACTGTTTGGCCGCGCGTTGTGTATAAGATGGGAAAGAATATCGGGGAATTTAAATAAATAAACGGAATTTACATCTTCATTTCAAAGTCCTGTACAATTTCCATTAACAGCTCTGCAGCGAATTCGTTTCGGAATCTAAATTGTGCGGCGATGAATTGTAAACCTTTTCAAGTTACCAGCCATTCTGACAAGTATTTTTCAGTCCCGTTGATAATTTTTTTTTGTAACTATTTTTACTCGATTGCGGAAGATTAGAAAGGTTCGATTATTCCAAGCTACGATGCGGACACTCAACAAACACTTGAATTTTATTTTTATTACCTCAATAAATGCAACGAATTAAACGTCGCTTGGCAACTTAATACCCGCAATTTTATTAATAGCGGCACTTCGTACCACCTGTTTGATCGCATCCTCACAGCGATTGCAACGTATTTTATTTCGCATTATGGGCTGTTATCAACCTTAAAAATATCGTCAAAAACGCTTTCGAAGTTAGAATCCTAGGTACATTCTGCACCATAGCAATAAGTTCAGTTCTTTAATTCCAACCAGCCCCGCAGAATTTCGAGGATCGAACTCGATTTTTCACTTCGGTTCAAGTCTCCCTGTTTCTTTTCAAACAGCGTCAGTCCGACACGCGCGTCGCTATAGCGACGAATAACTCGCATTATTATACTTGATATCACAAAGTGAAATAATCAGTAAGATACCGCTATCGCAAACTTTAATCTACATATCTCAAATCCCGGCCAATGCAATAAAGAAGATGTGTAACTTAGCTCTAAGATAATAAGCTCAAGTTCACTTCTCACCTGAACGAGTTATCAGCAGTCGTTTGCGAGCGTTATACGAGTAAGGTCCGAATCGAAGCATGGAAAAGCCGCAGGTCAGAACCCAAGTAATGGCTGGGTTGTCAGGTGAGAAAGCTCAACGATCAATTTGATAAAAGTGTCTCGCGAACGTACGATGAGTCAGCAGCTAGCGCGTATCGGATGACGTTAGCAATTTTCGAATTTTGGGAAAATAAATCCTTTTCAGCTACCATGGCGATGGGCAGTACAGGCTACCATTACGGCTGGTCATCGCCATCTCTCCCAAAACTCCAGGCAAACGACTCTGACATTTTTTTAACGTCGGACGAGGGCTCGTGGGTGGTCAGTTTTTTCGTCGTCGGCACCATGTTTGGACCACTGATAGCCGCTTTGCTCGTGGATACCCTGGGTAGGAAATGGTCACTTCTAATGACCGCCGTTCCCCACACCGTAGCTGGGATTCTACTCGCCGCAGCGCGAAGTTACTGGTGGTTCATCATCGCGAGGTAGCCCAATTTTATAATCAAAAACTACGCACGCGGAAAATGTTTGCTCATGGAGCCGGGCTCGAGTGATATATGCCCGCTACCTTGAGAGGCGATACCGTTATCTTTAGCCGCGACAGACGGAACCCTCGACAAGTCCCGTTTTGCCGATTACGCAGATCGCTCGATTTCCTCCAGGCAGATATCTTTCGATGCGGGAAATACGAAAGGCATAAAAAAAGAGGAAGCATCTTCTTCGATCGATCGGAAGGGATCGTCGTTGGTAAAGTTCTTTATTTCTTCGAAGGTGTATCGCCGGCGTCGGTAGCGGCATGACGTACATAGTGCTACCGATGTATTTAGGGGAGATAATTAACGACGATATCCGAGGAGCCGTAGGAGCGGTGGTAAGTCAAATGATGAACGCTGGAATTTTGTTAACCTATTGCGTAGGGCCTTGGGTGAATAGGATGGGTCTCGCAGGGCTAGGGATAGCGTTGCCGATCTGCTTTTCCTCGATATTCGTCTGGATGCCGGAGTCGCCGTATTTTTTGATGATGAAAAAGCGAACGGAACGTGCGACGGAAAGCTTGCGGTGGCTTAGAGGGACGAAAGACGTTAGCGGTGAGATAGCGAAGATCGAAAGGAGCATAGAATTCGACCGGCAAAACGCGGGAACGTTCAGGGATCTGCTGACGGTGGCGGGAAATCGTAAGGTTCGTCCGACTACCCGGTAAATCATTTCTCGCACTCGCGAATCGAGTCATCGATCGTCTGTTACAGGCACTGGCTATCATCGTGGGTGTAGTCATAGCCCAGCAGGCGAGCGGCATAGGAGCGGTCCTCGCGTACAATGGTCTGATCTTCCGGGCAGCCGGATCAAATTTGGACCCGAGCATCGACGTTATCATTGTCGGCCTGGTACAGGTCCTGAGTGGGATACTGTGCGTATTCACTGTAGATTTGACGGGAAGGAAACCGTTGCTACTGGGTTCCACTTTCGGATCGATCGTGTTTTTGGGAGGTAAGGAATTCGCGGTGCGCGTCAAATTCGTCTCGGCAAACAGAACTTCAATCGTCGCTCGGCGCAAACTAGTCACATCGTTAGATACGTAGCGGCGACGATTCCCCCGATATCACGTGCCAACGTCAGCAGATGTGTGCATGTACACCTAAGGTGTCATGGACGTTAGAGCCAATAACACTCCGCAAATAACTGAAATCGTCGTCCACCGGGATGCCGTGTACCTACCGCGCGCGTACCATTTCGAGCATCTCGATCATTTCGTCGGAAATTACGAGCAACCGAGCAGCGGTTTAGAAAACAATTTCAACCCATAGCGTCGACGTAATTTCAAATCAAACATCAACGCGTTGAATATTCTCTGAAACTAGCGAGTCCTGCGATGTTAATTAATTTTTTTTCCCCCCCTCCAGGAGTGGCTCTCTATTTCCAATTAGACGTCGCGGGGATAAACGTTGATTCGATTTCATGGCTCGTCCTGGCCAGCATGGTTGGATATATAATCACCTATTCGATTGGCTTGGGTACGCTCGTGTTCGTTATGCTTTCTGAGCTTTTCGCGTACAATGTAAAAGCAGCGGCGGGTATGACGACCGCAACTTTGGGCGCCGTGTGTGAAATCGCCGTTGCAAAGCTCTACCAAGTGGTCGCCGACGCCTGGGGAATCCAAGCTTCGTTTTGGGGATTCGCAGGAATCACTGTCTTCTCGGCGATGTTCATCACCCTCTTCGTCCCCGAGACGAAACTGAAATCCCTCCAGGCGATCCAGGAACAATTTCACAAGCCTTGAATCACGACTCCAGCGACGGTAGAGTGACCGTCGTTTCCATTTAGGATCTTAAAGTGTCTTTGTCACCCACTCGACACTGAATCGTCGAACTCAACAGCTAAAAAATCTCATTATTTACTTTATTTCTTTTTTTTTTTTTTTTTTAATACCCCTAGAGCTTGATCAAGACCGAGCTTATTTTAACCCCAAGTTTTGAGCGAAGCTTCAAGGAGGCGGAACTTGCGAAAAGCTTTGCGTTTTTGCGCGTTACAATATTTGCCGACTTATAGGCCAACACCCTCTGAGCTTTCGATATATTTTTGACGTCGCGTACGATTGTTACTTAAATTTTTATTCGACTCTGATGAAAGTTTCAAGTTTGACGTTTCTCCTCGTAATTTTGGGATCGACTAATCATACAGTGGCCGATGCCTATCCCCATCAAGGTAATAACGTACCTTAGAACTTTCTCTTCCGTGTAAATAATTGAAAAGCAAAACCTCGGGAAATTTGTCATTAGGAAATTATTAATGGGTCCTAATAATGCAGTGTTCGAAAATTTATAGTGCGAAAATATGAGGTAGTACGTACAGCGGGAACAATTTCAGAATTACGTTGGACTATAATATGAGAAAGTGAGATGAAAACTGCCCAACTAAAAGCATATATCAACGGCTTGTAAAGAATATTTTCAGAATTTTACGAACTCACGGGCGCTAAGTTCACCTCGAACTTACACCTACTTCCCCTCCAATTTCTCAAATATTATCATAATTTAACATAAAAATGTTTTTCCTCGAAAGTTATCGAATAATATTACACAGATTCATTTGGATTACCCACGCGTCAATGAGTCTGAATTGAACCGATGTCATATTGATTTTTTTATTTTTAACCAACCGACGAAATTCTACCTACAATACCAAATTTTCGCTCACAATCAGCGATTTGTTACACTCGAATTAATAATTCACATGTTCTGCGTAACATCGAGAAATAAAATATTAATTTTTTGGTGGTGGTTTCGAGACGGTGACCTTGTAGAAATTAATTTTCGTTCATTAAATATCCTCATTACACATAAAGCAGAAATAACTCGAAATAATTACGACGATGAAATTTTCCGCGTAATGTATCTCCGGTTGGGGGTTAATTTAAAAAATTTCAAATTCATTAGCGAGAATTACGATGAAGCAGCTCTTTACGTAACGAGCTGTGAACAATGCGAAGTAAATGTTACGAGCCGTTTAATTCACCATACACCTTGGTGAATATAGAGGAATTATTTTAGTAATCGAGAATAATTTTCAACTGCATGAAATGAGAGGCCTAACGCGTATTGCGATTTTTAATCTTTTTTTTCTTCCTGATTATAAATTTTTTCAATTTTTTTTCTCTCCTGTCTTGACCTCTGTGCGATTTTATAGTCGGTAATAAAAATCTGAACTATCACAAGGGGGGGTAGCAGCTGGGGTATTGTCCACATTGAATCAGAGGGTATTTTTTAATATCCGAGAATATCGGTTATCCATGAGTTACGAACGATGACGTATCTCGCACTTTATGCCAAACATAGTTGGCAACGCGATAACAATTTGTTATTTCATGAGTTATCGTTTTCAGAAAATTATTGCACACGACGAACGTATCCGATTTTTACTTTTTTTTTTTTTTTTTTTTTAATTGACGAAGGTGACGTGAATCGATTCATTTTTATCTCACCACTATTGTTCAATAATCTGTCGAAATATGATTTTCTTCAGTTTTGCTCCACCGTTCATTTGTGAAAGGTTGAATAACTAATACACTCACTTAAGTGGAACAGTTTTCCGCAGTAGCGAGCATAAAGTTTGGGCAATAGACGGTATTTGAGATTCCGGCTCATTTACCAAATGCGAGGATTATGCTAAGGAGGAATTAAATAAGAAGGGGAAGGCTGAATCGAAAGAACATTCAAACGAGATCAGATATCACCCTGACTCGGTTGTCCGTGAAAATGATTCGTTGATCATTAAAAATGGTAAAAATATTAAATGATGAAAATTTACGATCATGCTATCTCGTAGAATCCTCTGGCTCGATCATATCCCTGGTGGATCCCGAAGTCTGTCATCAGGATTAGTATAACTAATAATTAATCGTTAACGTCTAGGCGTTAAGGGATATTAGTAACCGCGGCGTCGGTTTACTTTTGTATCGTTGGAGGCAACGGTCTAACGCGCATCGAATGGGGATAGTTTCGCCGATAACCTTGAAAACTTTGTACAGGTATAATTATGGTCATCACTGTCTAGACCACACGGGACAGATTCTATTAAACTAGAAATACGCTTCGGAAGATGGTGTAGGTGAGATTGGGTATTAAAGTGCGAGACAAAGTTCGGGGTTCACGGTTTGCGGCTGACTTCGAGATGTTTGGATTACTTATTTCGTCTTCTCGGTACCAAGGCGAAACGATACCACTTCTGGCTCTTTCCGCTGTCTCTCTATGTCAGCGAGTCAGGAAACCGCTTCGCTGGTAAGTAAAAGGGTCTCGAATTACCTGCCATTTCACCGTGTCGGCTCGCTTTTTGCGAACCTTTTTGGCAAATAAGCTTACTTATTCGGAGAGGTCCTGTAACGCGCGAGAGGCAAAATTGTAAAACGAACCAACTTCTGAAGTGTAGTTCCGACAAAAAAAAAATACCGCAGTATATTTGTATATACGTATACCCAACTAAAGGCAATAAAGATTTTCCAAGTCCTATCTCCCGCGGTTCTTCCCTTTGGATCATTTTTCTCTTTTTTCTTTCGTGCGTCACATTCCCCAGTTCTGGAGCGCCTGAAACGAACGGAATATCGTGCAGATGTTCCAATTAAGGAAAGCTCGTACCTTTCACCGAAGATTTATTTGCGGAAGAACAAACTTTGCACCTGCATACGTTATGATGCCGCGCGTAATACTGCCGGCACAACCGGATAATCTTGTTTCGTAGCCGGGTACGACGCGAACGCGGGGACAAGTAGTCAAACCGGCGGTCTAGTCAGCCACAAACCGCGAGATTTGCCAGGCCGCTTACGGCCTGTTTTACCGATTCGCGGATCCGACGTTTCGACCTACTCTGCGACAGGATATCAACAATTTTTCGCTTCTCTTTTACAACCGATTCGTGAATGGAAACAGGTACCTTTTCCCTCCATTGAAGAGTTTACCGTACAGGCTTGTGAATTTCGTTGCAAAATTTTTGATGTGGCGAAGAGGATCGAAGTGGAAAAAGAACGATACTCCTAGTTTCGTGAGGATTTGTTCATGAATGTGAAATGTACACGGCTAACATGAATCCTGAAACCAAATGAGAATAAATGACGCCACTGCCGTTACTCGCTGTTTTATTTCCGCAATGCAAAACCTCGGTGAAACGTGAACAGACGTCGCGAGATAGCCGAGTTCATTCGTTCTTGCGATTTACGATCTTCCGGAGCATCGGACGAATGAGGATAAACGGTATATAAAATTGGTAGAAACGGTGGATCACCCTATGTTCGAGAAGGACGCTCGATCTGTCGAGGTACAAGAAGTATCCGTAGTAAGACTGCATGTGTCTCGAATTTTTCGGAGCGTCGAAATTCAGCCGTATAATACCGAGGCTTTGCTTCGAGGATTTACAGCCTTCGGCGTCCGAATCCTTGCTTAGCGACAGACTGCGCCAAAGGTACCGGAATTCTATTCGCAGTTTTAAATTCGCTTAAATCTGCAGGGCGGCGACGATTCCACGGATATTTCCGCTCCGCGCAAGCTTTAATCTACGATTAGTCGGATCGTATGTCCCAGCTCACGATTTCCGGTGCTCGATTTCCGAGCACGTACTCCGCGGTCTATACGTGTGTCCCCGAGAGAATTTCACGACGTTTTTCAAATACGTCACACGTGCGCGGGATTTACTCCCTGACTTTCACCGATCGAAGAAAAAAACAATTCACTCCAACCGAGGAACCGTGTTCCCAGCTTACTGTCCACCGGACCGGAAACAAACACACCCTGTATCTTTGGGTCGAACTGTGAAGCGCCGACGGGTTTCGACCCTACGGTGAAATCTCGTTGCGTGGAATGGGAATTTTCGTTCGGAGATTTGTATCTCGCGATTGAATTCGTCTAATAATTCAATCAGACGTGATTATACTTCGGCACACGAATCGCTGTTGTTTGCTGAAAGAATTTATAAACCCGGTTCATTGAATCGAAAGATCACGCGATGGGGCGGTGTCGTAGACAGAAAGCAAGCGAATTTCTTGCGATTGTTTCACCGTGAATTATGGTGATCGATTATGCTAATTTCTCGGCTTTCCACGTGCAGGGGGGGAGAAAAAAAACTCGCGCCCATTAGCATTCCCTCCCTCGCAGCTTCTGAGCATCTCGTATAGATTTAGAAATCTGGCCCATACGTGCTAATGCGAATTATAAGCCCTTCGATTCAACGTTCATCGCCGATCCAGACGTAGCTGGTTGCACGTAACCTTGCCCCGAATGGCCTGATACGCTTTAAATTATACATATCAAGGCACAATTCCAGATTCCAATCAAGACTCTGTTAATCCCGGCTGATATATTTGACGACGTGAAGATTACGCGCATTAGGCTAACGAGATTACGAGAGTTCGATTCGACGAAAAGATTTCGGCTGGATTAAAATATCGCCGGTGTAACGTAGACTCGACGATCAAACAGCCGAACGAGCTGGCTTCACGAATCTTTTCGGATAGCGTGAGACGAGGTTATTATTTTGGAAATTACACGTTCCTCACGACGGAATAATTTCGAGCGACAGCTTTCATCTCTCGAGAGTTGATTCATTTATTTTATTTTATTTTTTTTCACGAAGTTATGCTTCCCTCGGAGGAGGACGTCGTTCAACAGATTCTTTCAAGTAAAATAATGGACCCTTATTTCTGCACCGCGACAAAAGGGCGTCGGTCAGAACGCGCTTGACATTCATCATAATGCAACTCGCTCCTCGAAGATTAAGCACAGTTTTCGCAGATTATTATACAGGTAGGTGAATAAACAGACATTGCGCTAGAACTCGGCACACGACTTCTTGCCGCTCTGACCGTGACAGGGTCAGTTGTGTTCGACTTCTTATCACAGAGTCGTTAAGGTTTTACTGCTTCGAAACGACCAATTGTCTGCGCGAAATGATCGTTTCGCGTTCCTGCATTTCTGCACCGCAAAGACTGGCGTTCCAAATTTTTAATAGGTGCTTTGAAAAGGATTTCTAAATGTAAACGCGATGCGTGTGTTCGACACCGTTTTTCTAGATTCCGTCCATCACGGCGTCTGGTGCGTCAGTCTTTAAGCAAGCTCTGTTTCGTTGTACTTTCCAAGTTAACTGTTTCCAGCTCTCCGCGGCGAAATGTTGCTCGTGATATACTTCGGGAATGAACGTCTGGTTACGTGCATCTACGGAAATGTGCATAATTATCCGGCCGACAAAGGGTAGCTAAATTATCACGCGGTTTGTCCACACTCTAGAGGAATGGCGATATCTCGAACATCTAAAACCTCGACGGCTGCAAGATCTAAACCACAATGGGAGATCCTCCGTCACTCGTCAGCGCGGACTTGGCTCGAGAATAGAGAAGCTTCGATGCGTCCCATTCGAGTCCTTATTTCGCGTCACTCGCCAGACGGTGCAACGCAGATATCAGATGTACCAATTAGTTAGATTCCGACGTTTCTCGTCTCACGAAAACTACGAATCTATTCTATTATGTAAATACGCTGTACATGACGCTCCGCAAATTCCGGCACCGGAAATATCAAAGCTTGTGTAGACAAGGAGCGAGGTCCTGTGGGCTAGCCGTATCATTTCATATGTACAGCTGCAACTAGTTTAGCTATTTAATTTCAACGACGAGCCACCAAAGACGCGAGCCACGACCTCAACCGCTGCAATACCTTGTCTATAAATTCATAAATTCAACTCTGACGTGTTATGTAATTTTCAACTACACCGCAGAATGTTACCCAGGTGGTTCATTCCGCTCCTCGATGCGGTTGAAATGTATGGCCATTTAGATTAGAAACGTTCCCAGGAGCAAGGAATTTTCCTTTTTTTTTTTTTCACTCATCGCGTAGCCACAAATCAACTGAAAAACTGCAGCGTCGCGTTTATTTATTCCTCTCCCAAATGACGAGTTGAAAGAGAAGAAAAAAAAAAAAGAAACTTTCAAATCCCCACGACTCAGAGACGAGGGATCGAGCTTTTTTTCTCATCGCTTTTTACAAAACTGCGCATCAGTCCGGTGAAAATATTTTTCTACGCAAAAATGATTTCGTTCGCCAAAAAAACTGCACGCCATTTGGCTTATTAGATTCGGGATAAAAATTACAGCTCACGGATACGTGGGTTTATAAGATCGAGCTTTTTATTCCGAGATCAAAAATACGGTTGAAATATGTTTCGTGGAAAAGACGCGGAGGATATCCAACGTAAGTAGTATGGTGTACGTTTACCCGTATAAGTATGTGTGAAATATGTAGAATCTGGTGCAAAATCGTACATGTGATGCAAATTTCTTCTCGGTTGGGCATTCGCGGATGCTTTCACGTACCGCGATATTATTCTGCACCGGAGGAATATGCGACGACACCACCGTCCGCAGTCATCTGTGATTCGCGTACGGTATTTTCTACGTATCCCTGTGCTTTTTCTCCCACCATAATGTACCAACCGTGCATACGTATATTTCGATTCCTCCCCACATTTCTATCGTCGATGTATCCGTTGTATCCCGTTCTTGTGAAACGTAAGCGGAACTTCACTCGCCGGAAAGCAGCTTATATCGTAGATACTTTTCTACTTCGAAAGTTGAATTATATCCTCTGAATTTTTCAGCGTAATTGGCGCGCTCTAAATTTAACCTGCGTTGAAATTCTGACGAACAAAGAACGAACGGAACAATACACCGTAACAATAAAACTCGGCGAAAACTGATAGCGAAAATCCTGATATTGGTTGAATTTCATCCGCGGTTTTCGAGCCACCCTTTACCAGAGAAAATACCTTCGCGCCACCCCCCAGAGCTCGCTCTATGGAAAATGAGCACGTCGACCGATGCTACATAATTCAGTGCTCATGGACAATAAATTTTGCGGCGAAGCCTTCTCGGAGATTATTGTAACGGATACCTCATTCACCTTGTGTATCCCCATAGAACGTACAACCGCAGCTACTTGTACATTGGCGGCGTTATTGATGACGGTAATAACGTGCCAATCGCAACGTATGGGCTCACGTCAATTCCAGTCTTCACTTCCAGGTAATGTAACGTATACACCGAGTTACAAACGTTACACGGGCGTACGACCACTCGCCTACGTTTTCGTACGACCGACCGACTTGCGGACGAGCTTTTTCACCGGCTCATTCCGTCACTTGGTGCGGCGCCTGTGCAAATGCTACCGTGTCATCTGCACGTGAACTCATCCCTTCTTGCGCTCTCTACGATACCCTTACGCTACCACGATGAAATATGATCTCGACACTTTGTTCTGCTTTTAGGCGAGTTTTTTTTTATTACAGTGTCATATTTTGATACGCTGTGCCAAGAGTCAGAGACGTATCGCCGCCCATTTCTCTCCTTCGACGAGGTATTTGAAAATTTCCAAGAGAGAAACGACTAATTCTCTCACCTCGTCGATCGGAGTCCTCCGCAGTCGCGGTGGAAAATCAAAACGAAGTCGTGATTTCAGGCCTCGAGTAATTGCCCCTATTTATCCGAAAAGTTTGGAAACTAGGGCGACGATGTCCCCGATGGAGAGGGTGGCGCGTGTCGGGGTTGTCTTCGATGACGTGGACCGATTTCGGCATTTCCACAGACTCGACCCCGAAGGTAATCAGGAGTGACGTTAATTATAACGCCCGTACTTTCGTCCCTTGACGATCCCGTCGTCAGTCAAAAACAATAGATTGCAAACACCGATCCTCCTGGAATAGGGTCGGCTGTGTACGGACGGGGTTGAAATGCGTTTGGCCATCCTGCAAGACACGCTGAACGAGACAATGTTACCTCGGCAGACTGGTCTTCGCCGGCTCTTTACCCCGCGGCTCTGTAACGCTGGAAATTATCGACCCTTTCCTCAAATGTTGCGAGTGTCCTCCCTGACGCGATAGACGGAAACAAATGTGAGCCGGGCTAAACCGTGTAGAGGGAAAGGGTGAAACAGCCACGCCGAACGACGTGGGATAGAACGAAGTGTTTTCCGCGTGCTACGTAGCTTTACTGCCCCATAGAATACCGGAGATAACGAGGAAGCGTCGTCATCTTCACAGTCCTTATATTGTGTCCGTATATAACGTAACGATGGTTAGACATATCCGCGGAAATGAACAATTCGTTTTCATATACGGGGAACAAGAACCGAAAGTGCGTTTTTCCGAACAAGGTGAAATCTGCGAATTTTCGGACTGGTGAGAAAAATTAATAAAATTTTTACTTCTCTCGACTCTCGATGTGTTGCCACGAAAGTTTTTCACCCACTTGTTGTCAGCTGCTTTTCTTCTCGCACAAATTTTTAGAGAAAACAACAAAAAAATGTGATATTAATTTCTTGCGCGAGAAGTTGATATCGTAGACTCAGAAATTGGACTTTCGGTGTCTCTTACGAGTTCCAAGGTGAAAATAACAAGAAATTCCTTCATGTCCACCATTTTTTGTTGCTCGACAATTACGAATCCAATTTACGAAAATTTCCTACTCGCCAGATTATATCTGGCATGCAAAGTCCACTGGAAACGGACTTTGTTAATCCAAAAAAAAAAAAACTCACCTCCTTTCGTGTATTTCCGACGAATGGAAGTCCGTACCATTTTTACCGTTCGTTCGCTTACCTTTTCGGTATTATCGGTTATACTTACTCGTGTCCGACCCTCGATCGACGACATCGATGAAAATATTTCCGCACGTTTACGAGCTCCTATTGCGTCTGGCGTGAGGTCCGTCTCCGTTTATCCTCCCCAGAGAGATCTTGAGTTTCCTTTGTTATCTATTTATTCGGTTGCTGACGTTGGTTGGATACCCGGTACGGTTGATCTTCGTTTTTGCCTTGCGAAGAAAGCCCCGTGAGATTCCGAGTCGGGTTCTGCGAGGATAGAAAAAATATGAAAAAGTTGTATGCCTCAAAAACTAAGCTGGGTAGAAATATCGTTTGTCATTTTATCAAAGAATCGTTTCTGTTAGAACCCTCAGAAATAGATTCCCGTACACGTGTCGTATTCTTGTGAAATCTTTCAAATTTTTAGTACTATAAAAACTTGAAAGGGTTTCTTTTCTCAGCGACGCGCCAAGATTCGAGGAGAAGAGAAAAAAAAAGAAAAATTCCGAAGACGTGGAATAAAGTGAAAAAGAAATGGAATGAGAAGAGGGGATGAAGAGGACAGCGGGTACAGGACTGATCTCGACGACTCGAAAAGTCAATATTCATCGACGATACACCGTGCACTTTACTTTTATTCGATGGTATTTTCGTTCCAAGTTCTTTTACCGATGACGATACTCATTTTTTCGTTGAAACGTCGTTGAACGGGAGAATATCCCGAGCGGAGGGCAACATTCTTCCGGTTTTCCAGCTTTTGGTTGAACTCAGCACGCGGAAAATCGTAAAACGGATAATGGGAAATATCCATTCCTCATTCGGCCGATAAACTTTGAGAAATTAAATCCGGAAGTGAACGGGAATGTTCATAAATTGTCCATTCGTCGCAGTCTCTTTTGTATGTGGGGTATAATATATCCACTGTGTATTATACCGACACCCATGTACTATGTGACGTTATATGTACACCTACATAGGTATACATATAACGTCACGTCGCCCGGAAAGTTATTTCTTTTCACGAAACATTCCACCGGTAATTGGAAGTAGGAGGCAATCAAGGTGTAGGAATTCCTGGTCCTGAAAATCTTACAAATTTGTTGCGTTTTACTTCCAGCTTTTCCTACTCAACTCGCAGGTATGTCCGGGCCCGAACATTGCCTTCTACGAGATTGCGCCATCATCTGCGTACATGGTGAACAACTTTAGATTCACCCATATCTAATTGCGCGTGAAATATTCAGGTTTCGGTGGAAAAAATTAATTGAAATTGCTTCCCTCCACTCCTGCTCCCTCGCTTTGCGTCCGATATGTATTTATACATAATGTACAACTTCAGAAGGCAATCCACAGACATTCTTCGACCATAATTCATTTTTAAAAACACCTACCTACGTAGGAATAAAAAATCTATAGATCATACCACGAATACCAGCTCATTCTTCATTCGGCAACAGATGTTGTATTTTATAAGAATCTTTTAAAAAAACATCAGCATTCATTCCGAAATCTGCGAGTAATAATTTTTCTTAAATCAACCCTCCGCTGCAGCTACGCATCTCAAATGATCGGCAAAAAGTTCAGAGCATATTCGCTCGCTGCCGAATATCGTTTCAAATTTGTTTTTTCTGTTTTATTTCGCATCTTTAGTTTTCATCTCGTTTGTTAGTGTATTTTTATTTCAGTAGAAATTTATACCGTCGTTTCGGTAACCAGGGGATGTAAAATTGCTACTCCGTGCCAAGAATTCGGTGTAGAGTTAGACAAAAATGTGATATTTCAGTTATAATTCATCCGCGAGGAAGGTTTTGTTTTTCGTTTTTCTCTAGCAAAATTGGATTTGTAAATATGTATAGGGTGGATCATTCGAAACTCCGAAAGGGGGAGAGGCCATTTGCCTCTCTCGTCTACCGGACGCGCCACAGAGGAGACGATCGGAAAGAATGCAAAAAGCCGACTGAAAATTATAGCTCAGACTCACAGACAGGAATTGAGGAACAGAAAAAAATGATCCGCAGAGTTCTACCGCTTCAACTGAACCAATTCACATTCGAACTGTTTTACACAAGCATCGCACTTTGTACATTTATTCAAAAAACGAGTGGGCTAACTCAAAGTATCAAGTAAAAAATTTTTTCCACCTAATGATTACTCGATCGATTACATGAGTAGATGATTTTTGCTTTGAGATTTGAATTTCGGAGGTGATTATATGTGAGATTACTCTTGAAGAACCAAAAAAAAATTCGAATTTTGAGCAAAAAATAGATCATTGTTTTAATTGGATTTAATATGCTTTTCTGACGTATTTTGACCTCAGGAATCCGAATCTGAAAGAAAAATTCATCTATCTCTAAAATTGACCAAGTTATCGCCAATTTTCAGCTTTTTGGGGTCAAAAATAAAAAATTGATTTTTTAGTCTATCTTATTGTAATTTGAGATCAGGAATCCGAATCCAAAAGAAAAATTGATCTATCTATGAAATTTATCGAGTTATCGCCATTTTTAGGCATTGTTTTGCATAAATTTGAGGATATCTCGAAGGGAAAAAATCGTAGCTCAATTTGGCCGACGGATTCGTGTTCCTGAGGTCAAAATACATAAGAAAAGTGCCATACGATCAATTTTAAAAAATAAAAATTTTTGGTCAAAATTTGAAAAAATCGTAAGGGGTACCCCTTGGAAAAATCTCAAATTTTGGCCAAAAATTTTTATTTTTTAAAATTGATCGCGTGGCACTTTTCTTATGTATTTTGACCTCAGGAACACGAATCCGTTGTCCAAATTGAGCTACGATTTTTTCCCTTTGAGATATCCTCAAATTTATGCAAAAAATCTCGAAAAAATAGGGATAACTCGGTCATTTTTCAAAATAGATCAATTTTTCTTCCAGATTCGGATTCCTGAGCTCAAATTACATTAATAGTGTTTAAAAAATGAATTTTTTATTTTTGACCCCAAAAAGCTGAAAATTGGCGATTACTCGGTCAATTTTAGAGATAGACCAATTTTTCTTTCAGATTCGGATTCCTGAGGTCAAAATACGTCAGAAAAGCATATTAAACCCAATTAAAACAATGATTTATTTTTTGCTCAAAAATCGATCGAGTAATCATCAATTATTCGCTGTTGAGAGCAGAAAAATTAACACATATCGATTGGTTTCAGTCGCAGACCCACTTTGATTCGTCGCAATCCCTACATGGGTTGAAATATTCGAATTTCTTAGCTATGAGGGAGCCCGAGCTTTGCTGGAGTTAGGTAGCCACGGGTGCGCGGTTTGTTTTGGGGCGTAACCTCTGCACAGCCACGAAGGTGACGTCTTACAACAAAGAGCTGCGCTGCTTGCTACCTGATTCCAGCAAAACTCGGACTCCCCGACTTAACTTCAATTTCAAGTCAAAAAAAGAGCATGTCATTTTTTGATTTTATACTCCAATTACAAAAATAATCGGAGAAAAATGTTGATCAGTGATCGAGTAAAAAACAATCACAATCGACAATTTTTAGATATTTTCTATGATTTTTTACGAAAAAAAAATTCCTTTTTAACCCACCCTAGTAAACATATGATAATATAAAAGCTCATCCAAATGTTCCGTCGGATCGATACCGGGATTAATATGAATGGTGGGTTAGACGATGAATACATAAAAATTGTTGCTCCGAGGCTGTTTGATAGATACGTATAACACACGTTGAGCTGTTTTTCCTTCTTTTCTTTTTTCCCTGAATCTATCAAACACTCGATCACGTCCGTTCACCTGTCACTTTCAGCCTCGTACATTATTAATGACTGTTTTGTACCGGCTGCAATATTAACGAGGTGTAACTAGGATTCGTGTAGTACGTGGACCGCACGCGTGTACATAATCGTTATGATACCGAAATTGATTTTTTCACGCGCGATATTAATTTCAGTCGATCAATAAATCCTGAGACGTTGATCGCGCCCTTGTCTGATCTACCTGCAACGCGAGCTGTGATCGGATGGATGTCATTACGCAGCCGTCACGCATATCTAATAATTGTAGCGAGCGGTGCGCGGAGCTAATGGGATAAAAATTCAAAACCTGAATCTGCGAATCTCTCTGGGGAGTTATAAAAAAAATTGTTCAGACATTGTTTGGAGCCGGAGGGAAAAATAGAGCGTTTCAAATATTTAAGGAGAACTGTTTCCTCGGCGATTTCCTTATTTTTTGGTTCGCGTACCAGAGGTGCTTACAAGGGTTTGCTGTGTAATCGCGCGATGAGTAGCCAGGAGCTTTAACGATATTTCGAATGGTCGGAGGGCCTCCCAATCGCAGCGCGAAAAGCAGCTGTTGGTTAAATTGTCACGTCTTAATATTTACGCAAGGAATTGTTTCCTCGCTATCGCGAAAAACGAAATACTTTTACTGTTTTTTACCGGCTGCCGTTAGATTTTTCGTTTTCACACGGAGCTCTGTTTCGCTCTCCCTCTCAAATCGCTGGGTCAAGGTCGATTCCGTGGTGGCGAATATTTTTTTATAGATGTCCACGACCGGTGGTGAAATAATTACGCAACGTCTTACAAAAATTATTCATGAGGGTAATTTTTTCTCTTTTAATATCGAATTAAAACTGAGCTAGACGTAATCCCAAAAGTTCAGATGGCTCAAGAACTATTTTAGCTCGGTCTGGTCTTATGGGTAATCGAAGACCCAGAAAATCTGGAGTTTTTCGCTTTTGCTATAATTTTTGCAAAATAATAAAAGTATTTTTTAAATTTTGCAAATTTTAAAGCTCGGAAAAATTACCAGTTTCGAGGCTCAAAAGCTCAATATTCAAAGATCGTTCAGATTCGGGTTCAAAAAACGCGGAGAACCTGCAACTGATTGGGAATCTGCATGCGAACGTATATTTTGTGCTCGCGGTCCTGTAGTAATCCCTGGAGATCCCTCCGACGATTGTTTCTATAATTTTATCACCGCATTTATAACGGCGACGTTTCGCTGTCGGAATATTTTGGGAAGCTTTCGATTCCGGCATAAATAACAAACCAAAGTGAAATTTTGTAATTCGTTTCACCGTTTCGGTAGACATTTGCATATCTGCACCGCTCACTTTAAAATTCGCTTCAGTTTTCATTTCACCCAGTAGCCTCTCGCAATGATTTTGGCAGTCGCGGGTCGTGCGACAAAATACACGAGCTGTGGGAAGAGTGGAGAATCAAGAAACGCGCACCAAGAAGAGAAAGAGAGGAAGATGGAACGAAAAAAAAAATATTATTCGGTGGCACGCGTGTCTCGACGTTCATGAATTCGGGCGAAACGTGCGCTCTTGTTGCTGTCGCAACTGTTATCTCCCGTACCACGATGAAATAATTGCACGCATTTGTAACACCGTTGAGTTTTCAGCGTCGAATAACGTATCGATGTTAATTTTTTTCATTACCTTTACACCGTATCGTCCGAGCTCCTTTTTTCTTCAGTTTATCTTTCTTTACCTGGTCAAATATGTTTTCGCCAGAAAGTAAGGGAGGTACGTACGATACATGTGAATATGTGAGTACGATAGATTTTCAAGCTTCTGAATATTTAACCCCCTACTTTCGCCTCTCTCCTGTAACCCCGTCGGATGTGATACATGGTGATACATATATTATCTGTATAATTATCATTGGTATACGTGCGTGTATACCTATACACGGTGTTTGTTTTTACGGACATGCCATGAATTCATGAATAATAATCAATGTGAAAGAAAAAATAAAAGTAGAAGATGAAAATAAAGTACGGACGGCGTTCTAGGGGAGGCATGAAAACCGATAACGAAAAAAACTTCAGCGATAGGAAACCCACCCTATTACGTGCGAGTAGGGCGAGTGATTTAATTTGCGAACATTAAAACAGTGCGACCTCTGGCGTGTGTGTAAAACCAGGGTCAAAAAGCAAGAGTGAAGAAAGGATTACCTGATATCACGCAGTCATCAGCAGGGATGAAATTCACGTGGCTTCTGAGTCTTCGCCATTTTACGGATCACTCGTTCACCGGTGGACGTATATTCGAATCGTGTTCTCTTGACGTTAATGAAGTTAAAACATACCTGAACCACGCACCTGAGATCCCAGCTCTTCCGCACTCTCTGAGGACGAAAGGAATATCGACGATCTCCGTTAGATTCCGATCTGGGATATCAGCCACGACAACCTCACTCGCAAAGAGAAATGACGACAGTGAGCTCGGTACCCCACTGCCAGAGTTTCCGAGGGAAGCGACGGAATACCGAACGTACACAGCGGATTAGCGGGTCACCCCAGTTGTCTGCGGATTGTTTACTTTTGCGTCTGTCGGACTGCGACATTCACCGTTAGGTGTGGCGTCGTTATTCTCAATTGAAAGCATACGTCGCTTTTGCACGTGATGTAGCGGAGGATGTGGGGTTTCCCAAAACCGAGCTTTTTTCTTTGGTTTCGTTTTTAGAGAAAAAAAAAAATGACAACCCTCGATTTGTCCGACGTGTTGTTTCAATACGGACAAAAATTTGCTACCCCGTAAGACAACCGCCTGCATTATTTACGGTTCACAAGTGATTCGAATTCAGATACGGAGCTAGAGAAATCTGTTTAACATTTCAAGGCCACTTGCTCTGCCCGTACAAAGTTCACTCACTGAACCGCATATTTTACTCATGAACATGAATAAAATATCAGATCTTTATTTTACTCGCGACGCACGATGAATATCGTGTATTTATTATTACATGGCCACGGTGAATTCGATTTGCAACGACTGCTGGAATCCGAGGTGTATTCCTTCGATTTTATTGGATTCCATTATTTCGGTATCAGCACGATTCGCATGTAACAAAATCGACGATACATTATAAGCTTCATTTAACGGAAATTCAATCGCTTTGAATCATTTCCACCGCCATAAAATATATGAATCTTCATTTCCTTTCATTGGCGATTTTATCGATGAAACAGCTAAAATCTGGAAAATAAAACTCATAGGTCACAGTCCGTTAAAATCATAATTGCCATTTTGATTGTTGAACAATATCGGTTTGATATTCATCTTTAATAAATTCGATTCGATGCTTGACAATTAAATTCGATGTCAATTAAATTTTCCGATCGAAGGTAACATATGCGCGAGGGCCTAAATTATATGGGTGAAATAAGCAGGAGAGAAAAAATGTTGGAAAGCGAAAAGAAAAAAAGATATAACGAGAAAAGGAAAAAGTAAAAAAACAAATTACACCGCGGATGAGTGGATGTAACGAGCGTCTCTTAAGTCAAGTGGGGATATAAGGTAATAAAGATGGAACTCCTCTTCTTTTTTCCACGGAAAGGAAAAGCTACAGCTGCGGGAGGGTGAAATGACAATATTGTATAATAAGTTTTTTTTCCTCTCTTTGAACGATAATGCTCCTAACTTGTTTTTTATTGAATCTCTTTTTCCAGACGGATATGCGCGTACGTATGCACCCCCCGAAAGCTCTTGGGCAAGGATATAACACCGCGATTATCTGAATCGCGTTAAATTTTTCACACGATTTTTTTTTTCCCTTCAGCGAGTTAGAAAACCAAGCTCGCTTTCTTCAATCATTTGCGCAGTATACATCTTTTTCCCCAGTCAGTCGTAGTTTCCGAAATCCGCGAGCTTTTTCCCGGTGCTTTTATTTCTTATTTTTTTCTTTGTCTCTGATTTATTTTTACTCGTACTTTATTCCACCGAAGTAAGACGTGCTATTTAGATGAACGATAGTCTCGGCGATTTTATCGCCACGAATCTCGCGGCAGCGCGATACTTTCGTACCTTGTGGTGTGTACGTATAACGCATACCTGTACGTCATGTGCTCGTGTTTTGTGTGTGTTGGCTACATACTCACATCGAGCGGAGAAAGTTCACGTTTAAAGATAAGCTCGGCAGATACGTTCTCAAGTTTATCGGGTAAAGCTCAACGTAGCGTTTCATTTCCAGTAAAAAGCACAAGTTCGAATTCTCTTGTACGTTTTCGGAGAATAAATAAATAAATAAATAAGAAGTAAGCACGAGGTTTTCCCTTTGGTTTTTCAGATGTGTACGGTTTGATTAAGGTAAAAAATATTTTCAATACTCGTGGATGATTTCTGTAGGATTTCTCTCTCAACAGATTCTCCTAGAACAGATAAGCAGAGAAAAATTAAAAGAATTCTACAGTGAGTTGGAGAATTTTGTAGCGCATTTAATTATCTTGCTCAGCGATGTCTGCATCCAGCACCGATAAAATCGCGATCGCAAGATTTTTTTTTTCTTCTCAGAGCTTTGAGAAAATTCTCGCGAGTCTTTTTCAATCGGTTACCAATGTTGCTGCATTCGCTCATGTCCCGAAGTATATCCATTGGGCAAAGTTTTTCTTTCGAATTAACGTACCGTCGAATGCGACATCCTTCGAATGACTTTGACTACTTTTACGGCTTGCAACTTGCAAGAACTTTCACTTTGTGCGCCGAGCGATAAGAAACGGGATGGCAAAACTCAGAGAAAAGTGCAGAGATCGTATAATCTTTCGTAAAGGTGAATCGAATTGAAAAACAGGGAAATAACGTTAGTTCAGACTGAACGCGAGGATTTCAAAACGCAATCTTCGTTAAATCGCTCTAACTTTACGGAGATTCGATAAAGAGATTGAAAAAATTAATTTCGGCCTTTATCCCCGCAACTTTTGTAACAGGTCACTAATCGTCGAGTTCCTGGTTTATCGCGTTCCAGAAGTAGAGCTTTCGCCGGATCGTATCCATGCCATGCACGTATTTATCAGTCCGTAACGCGTTAACACCGAACAAGAAAAATTGGCTCTTCTCCAAGACTCCCTGAAGAGTAACTCGCAGACAATAAGGCTCCACGCCATTTACGGAACACACCAATTTCCCGAGAGTTTCTCTGTATCGCTTCACATGTGAAAACCGTATATACAATTGGCCGTAGAAAGCACACGACCTGCTGATCACAGCATTTTGTTCGATTGAAAAATTCGTTACAGACGTCGTAACGATCGATTCCAATCGCCGTTCGCAGGTGATACCATTTGCGAAAGACGATATCTTGTAATATTCGGATTTAAAAAATTCTCAACCTTTTAGCGGTGGCACAGATAGAATTTCTTTCGCCTCAGATCCGAGCTGTTTTTATCGTAACTCAGACGCCGAAATCTCGAGATGCAACTAAATCTGAAATCCGAGTATATTCTATGAACCATTTTCGTGAAATATACGCAAGGTCACAGGATGTTACCCCGCCGAAAAAAAAAAAAAAAAAAAAAAACCAAGAGTCGCAAGACGAGAATTAGCAGGGGTGTGATAATAAATGTAATTACGAGTAATTTTGCGATTCGGTGTCCCGCGGGTGTATAAATTATGACCAGTAGCCGGTTACCAACTATACTTCCGGCGCGAGGGGATGAAGAAAAAAATACACGTGCGGGGCGTCAATAATTGCAGGGCCATCCCACCTGGGTGCGTCGAGAATTTTGATTGCGACGCAACGCCGCTGGTATAATAATTGTACATCTGATCGATCGTGGAAATTAGTCCGACTTAAAATGTTAATAAGATAATAATAATCAACCCAGACTCGCGCGGTTAGAGGAAATTAGTTTGAACGCAGAAGATTTTTTAAATTTCCTCCCCCTTCCTCTCATACGCTTCACAATACCGTCGCCCTTCGCTGTACTAAATACCTAACAGTAATCGAAACACGTACCAGGATTATTATATGTTCTACTTGAAGCGGTTTCACGGGGACTTACGGGATAGGGGAAATTTTGGATATTTTCGCTTTTGATCTCGGAGTGAAAACGTGGAGGAAGCGAAAGAGATGGGATTCCAAGCGTTCGGGACTCTATAGACCTAACGGATCACATGTCTCGAGAGCGCCTAATTACCGCGTAAATCAATAAGCTGAATTGTTTGCCCAATTCACCCCTTTCGTTATCCATTCTGCAGGTAGTCGGAAAGAGCCAATGAAATAACTGTAGGCAGACCGACGTCAAAATCGTTGACATCAAAGATCCACACATTTCACGATACTCAAAGTCGAATCAATGCGTCGAATCTCTTCCGTCGTCGGACTATGAGGAGGTTGGCGGAAATCACAAAGCTCGGGTGACCTAAAACAACGAGAGCTATGGATCGGCGGCATTTCACCGGCTCGATCTGCGATAAAATATCGTCGAATTGTTTACAGTTCCCAGTAACCGTCCGCTCAGCCTGCGCTTCTGTAATTAGCAGTTAAAGCTCGGTCGAATTCCAAAGTAACTTCAACTTTCTAGCATCAGAGATAAGAGCTCGCTGTCATATTTCTTCCTTTCTGGAAAGTTTTATCAGAATTAATTCGACCGTTCAACAATTATCTTATCTCATTAATCGTGGGGATGCGTGGTGCATTCCACGCTAATGAATTATCCAGCCGTAGCTGTGACCCGGATCATTTCGAATTTCCTTTCACCTTTTTTCATCCCTTCAACCAAGCGTTAACAAACGATATTTCAACACGCTCCGAGAATAGCAGTTTCTTCCGATTCACGCCACTCGAGTATTCGGATCTGCGGATCTTCGCAGTCCACCTACGACTTCTCCATTCGTAAAGCTATTTTCATTCGCTACACGAAGTAAATTCTAACGGCTTATAATTTTCACCGCTTCGCCGTAACGTTGGAATAAAAGCGAGCGTACAGGTAAATCGTGCTTGAACGAACGTGACGCAATCTTATTCTCAAAAGCTCAACCGAACGTCACAGTTTTGGTCTAGCGTATTTCGCGTGTCGCAGGAAATGTTACTTTCCAGTGGAACTTTACAACTGTAAATCATAAGCTGTACTCGAGGAGTATAATGCAGGTATATTTCGAAAAAATATCTCCTCTGGCTCCGTTAAACTGGATATTGTACAGTCACAGGAGGCGTCCCATTTTCAAGTGTTTCGTCGATTGGCGAACTAATTTTACTCTGCGGAGTAAAAGTTGCATTTCGAGGGAGGGGAAAAATCTATTGAAGTTTCACCGTGGGCCCCGACGAAACTTGCTATATCTTTCTACGAAAGAAAGTTTCATTCGATCTGCACAATGCGAGCAATTCAGCCATGCGTCAAATGTTATTTACGCCGACATTTTCATCGTTGAAATTTCGCGCAGAGGTAGGTATACACGTGTTACTCAATCACATTATTTTTACCCGTCTTGAGAAAAACCAGAAAAAAGCCAAAAAAAAAAAAATTCAATTCAAGTGAAGCGTAATTTCCAGTTATCGAGTCGACGGGGTGCACAGGCGATAAATAGCGAATGTTGAAGAGGTTGACGGGAGAAACTTCGTAGCCACTTTGTATGCATCACACGGGGTGCTTCTTTGCTCCCAGTAATTCATACCTACAAAGATGAAAATTTATCCTCCTCGATCCTGATCCTCCCTCGTCAACGGAGTGGAGAAAACTGAGGTGCGAACACCCGCCGGGAAAAAACTGAGGTAAATAACACGCTGAACGAAAGTAGACTAAATTCTTTCACCCGCTTTCACCCTCTGTCTTTTTCTCTTTCCACCGCAGAACAAGCACCCCGGTACCTACGCCGTGGAAATACATCACTCCACATTATAAGCGGAGGGGTATCCGCCGTCTATCCACCTCCACACCTACGTGTACGTTCGTGGAATCTCACGTCAACTCCGCAGGGCTCCTGACTTTCAAAATTTTTTGTTATTTCTTTCCAACTTTTCAGCCCACACCAAGACCTGGAAACGTAATTGTGCGGGGTACAGTTTTTTTTCTTCCTCCTTCGAATAAATATTTTTTCACATCAACGGAGGAGCTTTGTAATAAAAGATAAATCGTAAAGGCCAGACGGAACGCGATTAAGCTTAGATATCTACTACGTACCCTAGATACATGGGTATCTCCGAACGACTGGACACAGCTTGCTGATGATGAGAAGTAACCGATATAGGAGCTGTGTGCGAGGATGCGTTCAAGTGCCAGTGATATTTTTTCAGACACTATGATAAATATAGAATTGTGTGGAAAAAAAAGAATATATTTCTTCTCCCTCGAGTAGACATCAGATGGGTCTCTATAGGGGCGTAACTCGCAAAGAAATGATTTTTTGACTTAGCATTTTTGTGCATCGCTCAACCCACCTTTGCGGGAACTGCGATCCGTTTTTCTTCGGGCTGCTCCTTTCGGGTTTTTGACCCCGAAGAATAGCTGTCGGAGACGCGAAGATTCGTATGCGTAATATTTTTAATAAAGTCCCGCAGCCCGCGCGTGGGTGAATTTCGGATGAAGAAAGGTGTGGCAAAAAGCGGTGGCTTGTGTTTTTCGTGTAATCAATTTTATATTATTTTATTCGAGGTTCTTTTTCTCCGAGACATCATCCAGAGAACGATAGCACTTCGTTGATTGAACTAAGTAAGCATATAAGACAACGACGGAACGGCCGTTTCAGCCGGAAGGCTATTCCGAGGATATTTCAGTGACGATAAATGTCACGCGATCCGAGTCGAAGATTCGCAGGACTTTCGCAGAGAAAATTACTGCCCTCCGTCGGAATACGATAAATCCGATATGCATCCCTTTCTTATTCCAATCGTTAAGGTTTTAAACCAATGCACTACGCTCAAATTAATCCGACTCGCTGCTATTGCACGGAACCGCCGAATTTTCACCCTGAAATAATTCTCAGCGGTATCGACGGTACGGATAAAGTGTACGTATCACGCGAGATGAAACCGAAATAATGTACGTAGATATAAATTATATCGCATGTCGGGTGAGACGTTTTCATCGATATTCCCGAACGCACCACCTGTCGTTCGCATAATACCGTCGCATTTAGATTTTTATATCGCGTCATTCTCCGTGCCGTCAGAATCGGAAAAAGATAGGATTATTGTTACTTGTACAGGGGATGCTGTTTTCTCGTTCTTTTCTCTCTCGTAAATCAGTCCGCTTTCCAGAATCTTTTTCCTCTTATTTAAAAAAAAGAAAAAGAAAAATGAAATAAATAAATAACGGGCATTTGTTCTCTCTCGATATCTTCGGCGAAGGATATTTCGCGCGGTGTGTGTGCTTAGCAAATCGTATAAACGCGACGCACACATCACGTATACGAAATATCTGGATCTTGAATTCTTTGACGGTTTATTTCGGAGCCGTTGCGAAACGGGTAATCGAAAAGCTTGTACTTTTCGTAAAAAGAAGGAGAGCGACTCGCCTCGTAAATCGCCTTCTCACAAATTCTTTGGACGAGATACCAGATGAGCGCGAGACTCTTCGATTAAAACGTCGATTAATTTCGACCGAGGAAACTGAGAAAAAAAACCGCATATCCAAGCCACATCCGAAAGGAGTCCTCTTCACATTCTACGGAGGATTCGCTGGTGTAAATTTTCGAAAACATACAGCAGAATCGAAGAATAAATTCGTGTACCGATTCGAGTAACGATTCCATGAGCAGGAACAACGTGTCTACCCGTGTTTAACTTTACATCGAATGATAAATCAGTGAAATTTTAACTCGCGCAGTACTTACGCGATTTAAACGCAATAAATTTCATACGCTGGATGATTTGATACGGGAAGTTTGTTCTTTATATTACCAGCTATCAAAAAATCGTACGCGTTTGAATGAAACTTTTTTACGACCCGAGCATGGCGGAGAAGTACCACGGAGATGTGTGCGATATACGTACGTATATATGTTTTCAACCCACCTTCGTGGAAGAGAAGGTAATACGACTCTTATTATTCCTACCTTACGACGAAACCCGGATGTGTTTAAAATTCGTCATCCAGTACCCTGGCGAAGAGAGAGAAGTCGGCGTTCTTGCAAAACGAGATTCCGTGAAGGACAATTTTTTCTAAAACAGAAAAATTCAAGCCCGAAAAATACCGTCAATTTTTTTTCTTCAATTGATTTTCGTTTCACAGACGAACTCCTCAATTTTCCATCCGTTCACTTCTCACACTTTATTATTCTGCATTTTATATAAAAAATAAAAAAATAGCTTTTATCGTGCTGATGAATTTTATTGGAATGCTCGGAGTCCTCCTCAGCTACTCCAAGAAATGAATCAGGGCGAATATTAATAACGATGATAATATGAAAAATGAAAAGAATTTACGAAGTAGCTGAGAGATGCAGCATCTTTAGCTATCGTTTTCAACTTTACTTACCTCGGATGTAGATGCATACCTACAGCTATACACGTTATCGCGTTTGGCAATCAAGGGATTCCGGAGGTGGATATAAATTTTCGAGTGTCTGGAATTTGCGTAGATATTGGCAGCGGCACCGTAGAGCGACGAGGAGAGAGTTAACTCGCGTAAAGGGTGCTCTATGTACTGCCGCCGTTGTTGCCACTGTGCTGTGTCAACTCAAAGAAACCCTCTGGAATCTCACTCCCTGAAAATTGTGCACAAGCCGGATTAAACGTTTTCGAATTAAATAAAGTTACGGTTCACGATCAGTTCTAACTGTCGACATTTCAGTTACATTCACTTCGCTGGAGGGGCAATTAATTCCTAAATTCTCAATATTTATGAAAAAAAAATTGTTACCTCTCTCTCTTTTTTTTTAGGGTCTCGTTTTATTCCGTCTACGAATTTGCTCTTCGTCGAATCGTCTCGGATCTGAAATGACGCGACACGAGCCAGGCGGATCACTGGAAAATTTTGTGCGAATGTACGGGGTGAACTCAAGCTCGTGGAAGCATAGAACTTGGGTTCGAAATTCGTCTTCACCTTTCGCCAGAAAAAGGCCGGAGGCCATTAAATGAGAACTGCGTATTGCACGTACATTTTCTCTGAATGTACGCGAATAGGAAGAGCGTTCTATCTAATTTACAGTAGATATAAATGCTTAGGGGCGAAGGAGCGAATCGATTTGAAGTTTGCGGAATTAAAAGGGCAGTCAAACATCGACGCGCCAATATCAGATTCGTTCGAACGAAAATAGAAAACCTTTGATGTGTCCGTCAGATTCACCCGTAAGGCTACCGCTGACCCTGACGTCAAGTTACACAAAATCCTGGATCTTGAGGCACGTCTTACTTCGGGCGCCTGCGCTTTTTCGCGGATCCAAGCAACGTTTTTGCATAATCTCAAAGTTTCAGCATATTTTGCTAACCCCATATTACAACTTCCTTATACCTGAAAATTATGCGACGCTAAAGAAACGAACTACTGTACAAAATTTAACCCTAAACTTTCATCATAATAAACTTTATAATATACAGGACACGTACGTTATGTTCAGGTGCCTGAGTACGGATATTTCGTACTCGAACTTTTTTTACTCGATACGACAAGCAAAATTGAAATTGAAATACATCCAGGCATACTATCTATTATACTTTTCATTTTTCAACCCCTTCCGATCTCGAGGATTCGACGTCGTGGCCGCGCAACGATTTCTGAACGAAAAAATTCGGGTTACGTCCTTTGATTTCTGGCCTCGACGTCTTCGTAGTTACGTGGTATTTAACATGTTCACGTGACATCCGACGAGTGGAAGTACATCGAATACGGATGTGGTACACTTACGGGCAGGCGGAACGTAGAAACGCTTCGACGCTAACGGCTGATGATTAAATATTCATCAATAAACGGTTCCGTAGAACGGTTGTGTACAAAATAGATTATGCGTGTCAGCGTCAGGAACGGGAACAAATTATTACAGAGGGGCAAATTGATGAAAGGTGAAGTACTTGCTGTAGTGCACATCAATCCAGGTGGATATTCTCTATCAAAGGAATATACGTGCCTCGTTTTTTTCTATCCTTCGATAGATTCCCGACAACTTTGAATTCATTGGTTAACATTTAATTGAATCTCAGTTCAGTTCACCTATGGAAAAAATGACGAGATGCTGACACTGGTCCAAAATTGAAAGATTCGATGAATTTTAACGACAGTAGATTGGTCACATTTGAACCGTGTCAGAGGTAGAAATAGACGTGATGAAAATTCCAAGGGCAAGGGCAACCGGAGAGGTGGAAATGCGATCTGGTCTTCGCAATTTTCTTTCCTGTCATTTTCCGTGGCCATATCGATACAGTAGATTTCGGAGTTGGTTTTTTTCTCTCCGATATCTGAAATTGATCAGTTCGGCACCGGAAGATAAGTTGGCCATTATGCGATCGTGTCACCCCGCGAGTTTAAGGAATACGGAGGAAAAAAAAAAATACTCCGTGTCGCTGAATTATGTGATTTATGCCGTCGGTACCAAGGGAAAAAATCGGTATACGAGGTGCGTCGTATTGTAATGCCGATTCCGCATCATTTGACAATTTTTTTTGCCACTTCTTCATCTTTTTTTGTTTCCATACATGATATATTTTCCTTCAGCCGTTCGCCAACAACATAATTAATTCAGTACGCAGACTAATAGATTCCCATACAAATGTCTGGTAAATTTCTCGATTAGTTTAACCAAAATTTGAATCTCCGAGAGCTTGTAAATTTGAAAAAAACTTCATAAACACCGTTCAAAAATAGATCGTCGAGACTCCAGATTATTTCAATGGCCAGACGCACGTCTGAATCTGAATGTACTGCAATAAAATGAACATCCATAGTACATGTATAAACCGCAGACTTTTCAAAGAGTAGACGGTGCATGCTAATACAAGGCTACCAAAAGTTGGAAAATCTTTGTTAATTCATGGAACAATTTCCCGCAGAATTTCAACGCTTTTGTTTTCAGGACAAGAATACACCTCTTTAACTTTGATAGGGTCAGGCGATGCAAATGGCATCCATGGTCTCTTTGGAACACCGACAACACTTTACAATGCAATCGCAGAAGCTTTTTGTTTTCTTTCTCTTACATCTTGTGAAATAATATTCTCACTCAATTACACAGCACAATTTCACAAAGATAGATTCACCGCGATATGAACAATTCGAGTTGAAAAAAAGGGAAATATTTCAAGCTTGTGGTTTCGAGAGATAGCGTTTTTTTGTACATATATTTATGTAAGTAAATTAACCATTGCTGTGGGAGGGAAGGTATTCGCTGAGCGGGCGCAAAAGCAGCCGAAACGATGAAGGGTGAGATGTGACAGTTGACATGAAACGTTAAGCAGACCCGAGGAAATTACGTTTTATTTCGGTTGACCGGCAAAAAAGGAATGAAAAAAAACTTGTAAAAAACCAATGAAAAATAAATAAATAAATGATGAAAACGCACGACTCTGTATGAAATGGTAAACTTTGGACCTTTGAAAAAAATTTTACCAAACTTTGGAGGGTATGTGATAAATATATCCTTCCTCCCCTACTCCTCCGTTATAATTATGCAGTTTTTTTTTAATATCTCCAAAACGCGATGGACTAAAATAAAGAGGTATACATAAATAAAATAGCAACAATAAGAGAAATACGGCGATCAACTCGCTCTTTCGCGTTCTTTTGTCCGCTTTGTTTTTAAATTTATAAAGCTTTTGAAGCTGATTATTAAAATGGAAAAGTAAATTTCGCCATTTTGGTTTTCTGTGGAGGAGGATTGAATGAATCTTCGTCCCTGAATTGAAACTCTATAGTGGAATCAATGGACGTACGAAAGCTTCAATGAGATGGTGATCGTTTTGCCGATTCGAATGTTGATTTCAAATTTCCTTTCTTCTAATCTGTTTCAGCTCACAGGCGAATGAGGACGGTGACGAATTATTTTTTGGTGAATCTCTCAGTTTCCGACCTAATGATGTCTCTGCTCAATTGTGTATTCAACTTTATCTTCATGCTCAATTCGGACTGGCCATTCGGCGCGGTGTATTGCACCGTTAACAATTTCGTGGCCAACGTCACGGTCGCTTCGAGTGTCTTCACTTTGGTCGCCATTTCCTTCGACCGGTAAGTTAAAACCCCCCTATTTTTTCTCATTGTACATGCTCACAACCTCTTAACAGCCCCACTTACATTTTCTACCCTCATCGTTAGAAACTCGAGATATACATTTACACGCATTTCAGTGCCTTTCTTCCACGTTTCTCTTTTCCATTTCGTTGTACAGTTACCACTCTTGCTTCTCACTCCAGTCCTAATCTGGCAATGAGGGTTAAGAAAAGACGAAGGGGGTCTTGAAAGAATGAGTCTTAAATCGTCCCTTTTTTATCGCTGGTTTTTCAGACGGTGGCTAGCACTTTACAAACTAAATCCACATCTCCCATTGATCGATTTTACGTCGGTTTAGGTAAGGCGAGGCTTTAAGACCTGGCCAAGCAAGTTATAGCGCTACTTGTATATGGAGCTATTTTTACGAACAGGCAGCTTTTTTCTCGCAAACACTTACGTACGTCTCTGCAACTCCCCCTCGACCCCATGAACTATTTTACCAATTATTTACAGTTGCACGTCATTCCACGTCTAATTTTTCTTTCAAACTTCAAGTGGGACGTGAATTATTGTGTGAGATAATTGATGAAAAAAAAAAAGATCGAGTTATCGCCAATTTTTCGATTCGAAAACCGAAAAATCAAGGATATCTCGATGCGAAAAAATCGCAGCTCAATTTGACCAACGGATTCGTGTTCCTGGGGTCAAAATACGTAAGAAACGGAATAGATGTATTGTCTGAGAACTCTTGTGATATTCCATTCGGCAGTGGATGGATGAACAGGCGATGTTTTACTACCAATCCCGAATTGAATCGTCCCGATGGCTACAATCTATTAAATTCACCGAGCCCGCAGACTGTTTATCGGCTCATCACTATCCACGTTTCATGTTTGCTGATTCAGGAGTTGAGGCGGTTCGATACAGTGAAACTAACTTTATCAGTTTATTTGATCTATCGAAACCGCATGTCTGGTGGATTCGTAAACTCGTTGCGAATGCTCGGAATTCTCCGCATCGTGACCCCTGTTGTTCTCTAAAAACTTTGACGAAACCCCCTGGGGTCCTGTACTATGTCGACTAAAATAATCAAGGCGGGTTCTTTGATGCGAAAATTTGAATCAGATTATTTACGAACGCGTGAATATCAATATGATTCAAAGATTGTCAGTTTATTTTGTTCATCAACAACTCTTCGCGGCATACGAACTCCAGAATGGAAATCGAAATTCAAGCTGTGGTTTCATTCGCACGAAGGAATGACAACCGCACGATTAACTTTCAAATGCCATTCGAAATTCCACATATTTTGCAAATTTGCGTCAAGAATATCTATCCCCGTGATAATCATGTGCGTAACAATTTTCATCGGCGATGTAGAACTGCGAGACCAGGAGGTCAATCGGTCGGGTGGTTCAACTTTAATCAAACAGCTGTCGATGGAGAGCGCGGAGGTCACGAGGAAGGTCGCAAGCTCCATTCCAGGGTTGTACATTGCGCGATTTCAATGCTTGACAAGGTTCGTTATTCCGATTGTGAATTCTTTTTTCCGTTGCTTTTACGGACAACTACACCCACCTTGTAGACACGAAATTCCCCGACTTACCGCGCCGTCGTGGTCGCCGTATCTAGTTTCAATAATTTTACGCGAACGTGCACACTCGGGCAATGAGGAAGTTAATTACGAAGATCCTTAAAGTAATATTCAGCGATTAAGCTTCTGAAGCAATTACGATATAACCCGTTTATATTTTTACGCAGTTTATAGAACCGCGGAGTGGCCCACAGGCCGCACTAAAACCCCTCTTTCACTTCACATAGATCCATCGTTCTTAAGCCGTACGGAACATCCCATCTCGTAAAATCCTGTGCAACGTAAGTTAGGTTAATTACGTTAGCTGGAGAGGTGGGTGTATGTAATACATACCCATGTGCACATATTATACATACAGCGATGGCCCACGAAACCTTTTAACGAAGCTTCCCTCATCGCTTACTTAGACCGCCTCATCCGGGGTACTCTCCAGTCACGTGAAGTGTTAATCTTGATTTATATGTGTAGAAAATGAAAATGAAAATGTTAATACCGAGAGTGTGATGTTGTTGTATCCGAACCCTTTCCCTCCTCCTCTCCCTCCTCTATCCTCCCCCGAACATCCTCACGTCCATTTCGTGTCACAGAAGACGGTAAACTTTTTCTAAAAAATTGGTCCATTTGTTTTACAAGAAGCTGTGAAACTCCTTGGGATATTAAACAAAACAAAAAAATATATACATTAATCCCTTGTATTATCCAATCCGGACCTTGTCGCCTTATATTTTATCCATAGCTGATTCCTGGGCTCGAAGGGTCCAAGTTCGATATTTCAATTCTGATACCAGTGAGCTCGCAGGTGCCGTAACGTTTCTAACGATTAATGAGAAAAAATGAATAATAATACAGCAGCTGGAGTCTTTACAGAGGTGGATATTTAAAATGGTCCGTTAAGCACGAGTTGATTATTATTTAACGTCATCGACTTCTGTTCGTGCCACTGCACTATTACGTCAATGAAAACTGTCATTTCAATACAATTCGCCTCGTTAAAATCTCCATAGAATTCCCATGCGAAATTATTATCGAAGCGCGCATTGAGCTTTTACCAAGGTGATTGTTCGAGTCTGACAATAATTCATTACCGTCGTTTTATCTAGCTGGAAATAACAAAACGTTGATTTTACACAATTATAATACGTACATTGTCTTGGATTTAATTACAATCCCGCGCTTACGTCGTTCTCGTTAAATTCATACGTTTTTGTCCAATTGTAGGTATACGTGGTATTGAAATCTTCATTATTTCGTACACACGTGTACTTCGGACGAAGTGATTACGATCAACAAGTGGTCGGTATCACTATGAACGATTCGGTACACGACGAGCAACAAAAATTTAATCCAAATCGTGATGCGAAATCGCGTTTCCGATTCAAGTTCTCGTAAAGATCATACGAAACGATTCGAACGAATACGGATTCTAGAAAGTTTAGAAGGCGACGATCACTCGCGCGTACGCAAAATGGGTAACAGCCCCCATAAAAACTCTGTTATCCAGGCTCAAAGGAAACTCGGTAAGCCGGGGCTAAATCTGACGCCAGGATTACCACCTCTTTTCGAACGCGGAAATGAACAGCGTCGAAATTATCAACGATTCAAATCTAGCCGTTTTCAATTGTCCGTAAAATAATGGCGGAACTCCAACCACCCAAGTGGGGGCTTAATTATTTCTAATCGCCGGATTTGTTTCCCTCGAAACGGTAGAAGGAAAAGCCGAGCGACAAAAGCAACGGTAGCTCTCTCGAATACAGATGTGATAAAGTTCGGAGTAACCTTTCATAATATCTTGGCCAGGCGTTTATTTTACTCCTTCCATTTTCCCCGAGCAGGATTTCTCAGCTTTCTCGAGAACTGGCGTGGGGCTTCTCTGGAGTCGAGGAAATGAAAGAGGTGAACAGCCAAGGGCATTATGACTCCGGGGTAGTTTACAGTAGGGTTCCTCTCGGGTAACTAGAGTTCAGAGAATGTATTATACCTATAACATGGATCACTGGGACTCTGGAACATGACAAGGGCATGAAACAGAGAAGTATTCGCCGATTACGAGAAGTAAATCGAGAGATTTTTCTTCTCCGCTCTTCCATGTAATGGATGGACAAGTAATCGATAAAGTTCATCGAATCCCAGGATGAGGCTCCTACCAGATTACGAGAAATGCGTCCTTCGTGCGAAGACAGAATTATGGAAGAAGAAGAAGAAGAGAAAAAAAAAAAAAATAGCGGGTAACATGAAGATGGCCAGCCTTTGTCAATTCCACTTCGGCGAACGGCTTACCGAGGAGCTTCTTGGGTTGGGTTACACCGAGTTTGGTCAGTCCTTGGTAACGTGAGGGTGCTTACGGGCTCCTGAAGGAGTTCCGACACTTTATTCCCCCCGGCCCTCAGCCGTATTGACTACGAGGAAGTAATCATTTGAGAATGTTCAACCGTTACTTTGCACAATTACATCATCGGCGAGGAAGGATGTTTTTACGCTTCGAAAAAATGGCTGACTCGCCATTATCCGAGTGCGAATGTACAGAGAATACCCAATCACAAATTCAATTTGTAAGGAGAATACGTGATTCCGGAAATGTCATTTATTCAACGCTGGGAGTTTCCCGGAGGACATCTGGACCGAACGAATAAAAATTAATCAACGTCTTTTTACTTCATTCGCCTTTCTTTTCAGACCATCTCAGACTTATTATTCGCTGTATACCTTATCGCGCTTGAACCATTTGAATGCATTTAACATGCAACGATTCTGTTTGCTGATCGTGGCCGAGAGATGAGATTACCTGAAACTCTGTCCTACTGAAAATCAGTTCGCCCTCGAGATATTATCGGCGCAAGAGTATTTCTGTTTTAAAGCAGATCGGGACGAAATTTCGTCGGTCTATCAATCGTAATACCCCGCAGCTCCGCGGTTATACCCCGTGCAAATGATCGATCGATCGGTATAATGATCTCGAAACTCGGTCCATGAATCTAAGGGGTGCAATGCGGCACTCGTGCTCCCCCTCTATTCAAGTGTCACTGCAGTAATCGAGTGAACCTCCTCTGACGCGAATCCCCTAATTGATTTCGAGCAACTCGACGCTTCGTTCGGAGAACCTTCTATGCTTCCGTTAGCCGTCAGTTTTTAGGTATCGAAACTATCGGAGTTTTAACCAGTCGAATCGTCCTCGATGTATATTTGTCAATTCTTAATCTGGATTTGCAGATATTCTCCCCCGAAATTCCGATGGGCTGTCGAAGATCATTTTTAAACATGTTTTCTACTTTCTTGTATGTGAATGGTATACTTTTTTTACGACCTTTGTCTCATATGAAGAAGGTACGAAACGAGGAGGCCCGTGAGTTATCACGAAGCGAACGAAGGACAGATTCTTTTTTTTTTTTTTTAATTTGATCGTTTCAAAAATTTCATCAAGGATGTAATAAAGTTGGTCGTAAACCGTTTAATTCTTCATACCTCACACTCGCGGATTAACTTTTTTTGGAAACGCGAAAAGAACAAGATACTAATCCGAAGAAAACCTCTGCCCGTAAAACCGGTGCTCTCAACACCCCTTGGGGGAGATTGAACCATTGATATTCCCACCGTTATCGACCGAGTAGTAAAACAAGACGCATCCAACGCGAGCAACCCTCTTATCTGCAGTGTAAGCTCGACGCTACTTTCTCTCCTTAAAAAGATTCCACTATAAACCTCGCTCTAATTTTTTTTTTTTGGCTCTCCTTTTCTCTCGTCGTAGACTCATTTTTCTCTCTCAATTCGTTATTAATTTTCTTATTCAATCATGCTCTTAGTTATCTTGAATTGAACACGATTTTTTCAATCTATCGTAATCACTCCATTTCCAATGCTACTGCATTTCAAATTTTGTTTCTCGTCACATATTTGCGTTACGCAATCCGTAGTGATGGTGAAAAGTACATTTTCGTGGGCTTCAGCCATATTAGATTCATACAAATCCGATTACACAATGGGACGAAATTTTCATACGTCACTTCTCAACCTGTCAGGATTACGCGAAGGTTTGTTCTCCTCTTTACTTTTTATTCAACATTTTTTTTCTCTTATCGCTTCGTATTTGCATGGAATACAACGATACAATGGACTCGAAGCTCATAAATACCTTCCCTGTCTCACGTCGATCAAGTGAATTCGTTAATTTATTCACTCTCTATTTCAAGTATTTTCTGGTGCACCGCGAACAGCCCTCCGGCGTTGAGTCCTGTAAAACTTTATCTCACAGCTGAAATAATTTGCGATGCGTACGAAAACAGAAATGAAAAAAAAACTTTTCCGTATTCGGGAAAACACAAGAAAAAATTGGATCCTTATAACTTCATTACTCGTGATCGAGGTATGAAGATTTCCGTATCGTGATAACATAGAAAGTCTCGTCGGTTCGAAATGTGAGATGAAAACGCTCGAGTTAAATCCTAATTCTTTTCCTTCTTATTTTTTTCCATCTCCCACCGCCTCCGCGAGGTTCTATTTCTGCGCTTTTCAGTTTAGAATTTCATTACAGGCGCGAATCGACCGTCGGGGTTTCAAGAATCGATTGTCGGGTGTGCCTCGCACATAATTTTCCATCTTTTACGTCATGTATATGAATATAAGTACCCATAGCTACCATATACGTTCGTGCCTGCCGTGATCCCCTGACTTACATTTGGTAGACACGCGTAATAACTCAAAATTCCGACGAACCCACGCGCTGTGGCCGCTATGCTGTACATGGTATGCAATTTCCACGAAACATATCGGGTACTATATAATACATCCCCATTACTCTTGATTTGAGGCTTAAAGGGAAGAAAAAAAAAATTGATTGAAGTTTGTCCTTTTTTCAATTTTTCATATTTTCGTTTGATCAATTTTATTAATTGACTTTTCAATAAAAGCAGGTATGGTATCCATGCATCCCGTCGTCGCGGGTTATACTTTCGTGGGAGAAAAAGCGAGCCGGAATTGGTCAGTTGCGAAAATATGTATATTCGTGTAGGATCAGGTGTGTAATTCGGTTGCGGAGTGAGCTAATAATCTCTTGTGAAACGGGACGATGTCACGCCATGTGCAAACATGATAAGTTGGAAACATATCGATTGTACACGAGATTAAAATATACATATTCGCTAAACGGGTGACCCGTAAATGGAACTGGAAAGGGGTACTTATGGGATTTAATCGTAGCTAGCGGATAAAGGTACAACTCGTGATAGTGGTAGAAATAAATTTAGACAGGTTGAATAATTTATTATCCGCACGTGGAACGCGATCTATTTATCTACGTACGGAATAATTGTATACTACACGGTAATGAAATTCTCGTCGAAACAACCGGAAAATCATTGTCCCGACGATAATAATTCTACGCCAGAAGAAAGAATTTTTAAATACTTCGCTTCGAATAATCATTTTTTTTTTTCCTAATCACGAACAAATTAATCGGTTCAACCAGTCGACTTCAATAAATAAAATCTATGGATTTCAGAGCGATTCCTAGGTGGAAGTAATTGCTTTGTTAAATCGGTTTTAAGACTCGTCTATTTACCCGCTTCATTTGCAGTTTTTCTCATTCCTCCGTCGATTCTCTTTCCTTTTTTTTTTGGCACACATCTCATTACTGACTGTTTATTCTACGCATTTGGTTTTCTGCTATAGGGGTGCCTATTTAGAATTCGCCAAAGATCTGCTTGCGCTAACGAAAAGGTTACCTCGTCCAATTAGAGTCAATCGATGTTGAGAAACGATTAATTTTAAGCAGAAACCACCCCTTTGAGGTGAAAATTTCGGGTTACGTTTCTGCGCCAATTACGAAGGGGGGGCAAACGTCGGACGTTTATAATGATCAATTAGCGAACGTTACGCGCAGCAAAATATGCAATGTAATGCATGCGATTTAATTCCCTACTTTCTATGCTACGCAACACGCCGATGAATCTATACAATTTTTTACCATCGAACTTGACATTTGTAACAACTTGTTTAAGGTACATTAATTGATTTCAGTAAAAACTTTATGTTTCATTTTGCACAGGCATCTTCGTTATTTTGTACAGATCGGACGGTGAGCTCCTGCTTTCGAGCAGTTGATAATGAATTTGGTTAAAAGTTAGGTGGGCGGAGAGTCCTTTTCCAACTCCGGTAGGAATTTTCGTCTCATCATACCTCGCGTCGTTATACCTATGTAGTTATATTTTTTGCACTCGCGGAATAACTTTTCAGGGGTTAGCGGTCGCAAAACCGTGCGTTCTAAAATGTAGATCAGACATTCAACAGGCTTAAAATATACGGCTACTTGGATATTTTTACTACCCTTAAGCGAAATCTCTCCGCTTTGAGCATCCCTGCGAGCATTCTTGAAATTAAAAAAAAAAACAGGGGGAAAAATAAAATTAAAAAAAAAATGTAAGAATGCGAAGAAAAATAGTACAATGTCGGATAAACCTCAAAGTTATGAAAAAAAAAAAAAAAACCACCTTCGAAATACGAAGTCGAAAATACTCAGCCACCGAATTCCTCGGATGTTCGGTACAGTTCCACGACGCATAAAGTAAATTTTGACGAGCGAGAAAATTGACAGCGTTTTCCGTTCGTTTGCTTCGTGTGATCGATCAAAGTGTGTGTGGCAGAAAAAATTATAAATCAAAAAAATCAAAGGCGTGTGGCGTACGGTCGCAGCCACGCGTGGGCGACGTGGTTCACGTAAAAAATGAAAAGAATGAACCACGTAAAATATACGAAAGAGAGTTTCGAATAATTTGAGAAATACATATGTAACGTAACGTTTATACTTTTGCATCGATTCATGAAAATCAAAAATTCACAAATAATTTGATGTGTATATTATACGTGCAGCTTGGTGCAGCTATAGTTATTTTGTTTTCATGGAAACATGCCACAAAATATCGACAGTTGTTTAAAGTTTCTTAATTAGGTGAGAAGCTCTCACACAATTAGTCGTATTCGATGAGTCTCGACGTCGGAAGGTTCGTTTGAAACTCTTCCGTTTTTCTCATGTAATAAATACCTAAACTTCACGTCGTTCGTAAGAAAAGTTTTGTGAAAGGAAATAAATTGGAGACGAATACGACGACGCGGCGCAACAAGCTATATAACTTTCCTGAAATCAAGAACTCGTGTATAGATACACATATGTAGGAATTTTATATACCTGCAGAGAAGATCGGAAAATACTCGAGTTTCGCAGGAATTCGGCCTCAAGTCTGCTGTTGCAACCGGAAAGATCGAGGAATATTTTCTATCTCTCATTATAATTCCCATGGCAACTCGAAGCTGGTCGACGTAGAAAGTTCGCAGGAAGATATTCAGTCGGATCATCGAAGACGTGAGAATTATAGACGAAGTTTATCGTTATCGAGTAGTTTCCATTTCTCTTTAAGGTCCTCGTTGCTCTGCCCGATGCACGACGTACTGCAGATAATATTTTTCGCGTATCCAAAACCGAGCGGAATTCAAGAGCAAACTTGGCCCGAGGTTATTCCACCTCTACGGTTTCGTCGAAAAGGATTTATGTAGCTTTACTTCCCTCGGCGGGCGTTATACGTGGTGCGGTCTAATGCGGTCGAAAGAGAACTTGAAAAATTGTATCTTGGATGAAGTGCTGCAGTACGTCTTCCGTCACTATCACGGTATCGATCTACACGCATATTGGTATAAAACATAAGCTCGTTTCACAGTTTCTCATTTCCACTCGGATTAATTTCCGGACATGTTCTGTATACCCACCGAAGAAACCTTGTAATTCTTCGCAAATTGCCAATCAAGATATGATCTGAATGATTTCTTGGTAATCTCATTCGTTATACCTACTCTACCTACTCCTATTTTTTTTTAATAAACACCGAAAGCGGTTGAGGAGAGAAAAAAAAAGGACAGCAAAAAACTTGTTCCAGCGAAAAGAGGCGATATGCGCGACGTTATTACTCCACCTTATCGAAAAATCAAATTTCGTCCGTACGATAAACTTAAAATTCGACTTCAAGATCGTCGATGCGATACAGAGACTGTCAAGTACCTACATGAATTTTGGAAGCGAACTTCCGCCTTCCAAGTTGCGGAGGTAGAATTTAATGAACCGTAGCGTCTACTTCATTTCCTCCAGAATTTTGAGGGAGCCAAAGTTGAGCTTTCATTCATATAAACTGCTACGCCGGGGATTATGGTGTCGAGTTCAAGTCAAAGTAAAACACAAGAGAGCGGTTGGTTTCTTGTACTTCCGAAATGTGTGATTCTTTGACGTAACACCCCAGCCGCAGTAGCGGCGTCGGTGGCAAGAAACTAGAAAAAAAAAAAACAAAGTGAAATAATTCACCTCCTGAATAACGAAGGTCCTCGAATGAGAATTAAACTCCACACAGCGGAGTGAGGATTACAAACGTGACGTCATACCCACTCCAACGACGAGCTTAACTCGATCGGGAATTTTACAGATTATATTCAAAGTCGTAACGCGATTCTCACGGTTTAATCGACCTCGCCGTTATCACCTTGATTAAACGGCGCGATGTATGTTACGACCGGTCACCCATACAGGAAGTTCTCATGGTGCGCCGATCCCATCGCTAAATACACACACGCTGGCACAGAAGCGCACGTTACGTGTATTGCGACCACGTGCAGCCGCCCTCTGACTAATTACGAGATGAAATTCGCCGAGCTCTGCATTTGCAATGAGCATTTCGCGGTGGAATTAAACGAGTCAGGGGCGGGAGAAAAAGCACCGAGCACCGAGTCATTCCTCATGTAATATGTAAGCGACTACTTTTTGACTTTTGAATTTGTTAATTCCAAGTCTTCGCGCGCTCCGAAATTCCTTGGATTTTTCCTTCCGTTTTCACGACGAGTATTGCTCAACTAAAGAATCGTCGAAAATTTTTATTCCAGATACATGGCGATCGTCCGACCTCTTCAGCATCGCATGTCTCGGAGACGAGCTCTTCTGGCCGTCGCTATGATCTGGTTTGCATCCGCGCTGCTGGCTCTCCCGTGTCTTCTCTATTCAACCACCATGACCCGAAGGTTCGTCGATTTGAATATCGAGAAAACTTTTTACTTTCAAACGGAATGGCGAACGTAATTCAAACGGACACCATGTAATTGAAAAATAGTATCACCTAGACGTATTCACCGTTCCTCCTGGAGTGCACTTAACTGATTAAAACACCCCGCGGTGCAGTCTAATAGCTATAAAGGGCCATCCCCATTCGCAATTGATTTCCTCGCAATTATTTACTCATAATTTATGAATCCTACAATTATGAAGCGACAAAGTTTGTGGTACAGATGTAAAACGAACTTCGCTACTTCGTACGAAGTATTTTTTTTGTCCTCTCTCGGTTTATAAAATAAACAGTACGGTTTTTAATCAAACTGAAATACGATGTGGGGGACGTAGTTGCACGTAAAATTATAATTCTGTCAAAGTACCGGAGATTAGAAATAAATGCAAAGTTGCGACGCAACAGCTTTTTTTGTTTTTTTTTTCCTCTTTTCATTCTCGCGATGATATTCGTCTAGAAAGTTTTTGCACAATATAGTTTTTCGAGTTTTTTCATAATACGAAGACCGCTGCAACGGCAGCAGCAGCTGTATTGGCAGCGTCGTCGTAACAACTTCGCCACAGAAGATACGACAAAAAATATTAATACATACGTACGTGGTCCGAAATGCGAATGTATCTCACGACGGTTATTTTTACGTCTTATCCTTCGGAATTTCGTCAAGCTGCATCGAATGTCGCGAATTACCGCGTCTTTCGAACAGATTAGGAAGTCAACTTTTAGCGAACTTTCAAAACTCCGGTGAAGGATTTTCAACTCCGAACTAAAGTGGAGCCGGTTTCCTTCACCCCTGCTGCTGAAACGTTCGTCGTCGGTTCGTGAACGTGTTAACAATTGAATTTTATATAATTTCCAGATATTCGAACGGTCAGACGAGGATCGTCTGTTACATGATGTGGCCCGACGGACGTTACCCGAACAGCATGAGGGAGTACATGTGAGTAAAAAATAAATGAAACCGTTGAGAAATATTATCATCCCGTACCGTAAACTCGACCGTTGATTTCACTCGGGAACAAAAAAGGGGATGCCAACGAATATAAAAAGTGTTCAGAGCCGAAGGATTCAGCAAAAATGGAAGCACATCATTCCTGAAAATCCGTATCATGGAATTTCAACTTATTCGTGATAATTGTTTTAGAACTCTTTTTTTTTTTTCTTCCGCTCCTCGAACCTCGAATATTAAGGGTTTGATTCAGTTACGGGTGATCTTCCGAGGGAGACCAAAACCACTCGGAATACCTCGAGGTATCCCACCCATCTGGAATTGTTGGGGAAAAGGTGTCTCAGCCGTTTTAGGAAGGCTTAAATTGAGTTTTAAGGGGCGCCTCGCGTCCTGAATAATAATTGCTCGGTCGGCGGTGGTTGAAAAAATAAGAGAAATTCTCCGCCGGCCAAAAGACACCCCTCCCCCACCCCGAAATGCCCTGCAGCGCGGCCGTACGAATGTCACGAATACCGCCGAGCGTTCGTTGACGACCGATATCGTGGCCTTGCCGGCGTGCTTTTCGAGGTCGAGACTATTCAACTGTGAAACTATATTACTACGTTGCTTTGTAGTTTCCGTGTGCACAATAATTATGCATACGCTACACATCCGCGCGACGCGGAAAAGGAACAGAAGGAGAGTGGGCGAAACATTTCTGTCACGCTTCTCGTACCTACGCAAGGAGAAAACAATCGAACATAATTATAACTCGCGCGGGAGTCGAATAATAGAAATACCGCGCTGGAGTAAAATGTGCCAGGTATCGCACTGTGTTTTCCTTCGTTGTTTCATTTTCTTTTTTTTCAGTCACACCCCCGTAGCTCGACTTCTGGCATATCGGAATACGTAGACGTGCTGCGCTGTTAAATCCCATCGCGAACATACCGTACAACAAATTTCATTCGGAGAGTTTTCCGTACGACTAAAAAGTATGCCCTACGCCACGGAGTAACAATTGCCCGGTAACTAGAATTTTCATTTCGTTTGATCAATTTTTTTTCGGTTTTTTTTCGTTAGTTAGCGCAAGTGTATATCCGATCAAATCAATGCTTTGTAACGAACAAAGAGAAGCGTAGGAAAAATTTTACACGTGAAAATAATCAGGGTCGGAGCTTGCAACGGAAATAGCTCTCAATTCAAGGTACTCACTGACTATCGATTTTGTTCAACCTGGGCTTTCCTCGGATTCGTACGTCGAAAGTTATCCCGAATTTGTGGTATCGTTAATAATTCAAGAGATAACTGAAATCGCGGACATGTTAACGTAGCTTTCAAGTTCCTGTAACCGTGAAAAGCCCTCGGATCTGGTTGTGTTGCTGCGGATGACAACGACCTCTGAGAACCGCTGACCCGTATGTACGGTGTTATGGGTTGTTTTCCGTCCACTCGTACCGTTATCTTTTCTTTCTCCCCAGTTTCGGTATTCTTTATTCTTCGTTAGTTCATTTCTTATGTTCTTTCTCTTCCATCCCCTACTTTGTCGTTTACTCATTCCCAGCCGTCACCAATTACCCATTCAACAAAATTGCATAGAGAAATTGTTGGCCCTTCAGTTATCATCAACTGACCCTAACATCTCCTACTTTTCCCGGGGAGCGGAAAGAGGCAAAAAAAAAAATGAGAGGGACGTTCGTTCCGTCTGTTGGTTGCATTTATTTTTTTTCAACCAAAAACAGAGCGTGACGCTTGTTCGTTTTGACGTAGAAGCTTCGAGTGAAATGGGTGGCCAGGTTCAACAAAAATCCTGGTGAATAAAATTTTTTAATTTTCGGAAATCCATGCAGGGTGTCCTTTGGGATCGAGGACAAAAAAACTAGGCTAAATGTTGCGATCGTGCTTTCCCGCGCGTGGAAGGTAATGGATGTTCATTGTACGTTCAACCCTTTGAACGGACGGGTGCAATCAGGAGATTATTTCAGAGGGTAATTACTGGTTAGCGGTGCTGACAAACGTCCGACTGATAATTAAGCCCATTGATTGCACATAAATCCCGATAGCTGCTCGGTCACACGATAGAGCTATCGATCATTTAATGACGTCAGTTTCAGCAGCAACAGTTGCATATCGAATTTCGCAATGGGTGTACGATATCGTGCCGCGAAATCCCGGCGACTTTCTTATTAAATATTAATCTCGCTGTGTTAATTCGGATTAGAATAGTCCGGAACAGTTTGAAGAAAATGCATTTCGTAAGGATTTTATCCGTCAGGTTCTCGACGAATAGGTGAAGCGAATTTCCGTTTCCATACCAATAGGTTTTTCACATGTTTTTCCAAGTGTTCGAGGCGATCCCCTTAATTGGAAAAGCTCGTTGATTCCCTCCGATTGAAAAGGATAAGTGAGAGTGATTCAAGACTGGGAAGTTTCGAGGCGATGCCCGTGATATTTTTTACACATCGCCGGGAAAGAGAGAGGAAGAAGAAAAAAGGATTTGTTCGAGGTCCTCGGGTACGAGGGTCTCCGAATGGATTCCGCTGTATTTCCGTATGATACGGGCGTCTGCATAGAAACTGTTAGCACGTCGAGTTCGGCGAGAATCAGTCAAGGAACAGCTGTGCAAAGTAATATTACAGGTGGTGCCGACTTCGTGATATCCAAAGTATTGATATAAATCAAACGAAAGTGGATCCCATAAGAGAGATGTCCAAATAGATTTCAGCTTTGGGATTACCGAAGTTTTCCGACCCCGTGCAGTAACCACTCTTCGGAAACCCCAACACGAATTTCAAGTATATTTCACGTCACTATATACCTACGGTATAGTCAATCGGCACAAATATTATACAATGCATACGAAACGAGAGATGAGCTTTTATTCAAAATTCTCTCCGTATAACGACAGAGAAAGGAAATTCAAGAAAAGCAGAATAGAAAGGTATCTTCATACAGAGTCAGTGGAGGGTTTTTCAGAATAAGATTCCATGCAATCGGTCTTTGCTAAATTTTGGAATTGAATTTTCCCCTCTTCTTCTTTTTATTACGATAATCCGATGCCCGGAGGAAAGCCGTTCAACAGATTCGCAATTTAGCTGGATATTCAGTTTGCATCGGAGGGTCAGATTTTAATGAGCTTTTAACCGAAAGCATTTTCGACAATTAATGGAACTTTTCCGATGGACCCGCTGCATGCGTGTACAGCAGCTGACCCATCGATCGTGTATTACGTATCCGGGATTTATTATATTCGTGCCACGATACGGTTTATCATCTAGTGTTCGTCCTGCCGCATTCCGACTCTCGAAAATGGTGGTCGCTATACAAACCGGAAGCGCGGTTCCTGGACGGCCCGGGCCGGCGAACGGATTCGTTCAGGTAGATTAATCGCTCGGGATTTGGCCCAGTCATGGATTTGTGGTATCCATACCTCGTCACACATAGACGAACTTCCAACTTCCAAGTTACAACTTCAACTAACTCGGATTTAACGGAGATTACACGATGCCGGATATATATATGGTCAGTTAAGCCATTAATACCCGACGCAATTGTCCAATGTCAAGTGATGCTCGCCCCGCCCGCCCCTTCTTCCTTACCACCGCCGATTGTGTCATCCAGAGAATTTCAGATGACGGTTCAAAAAATTTCATGAAAATTCACAGTCGACATTCGCGCACTTTCAACCGGGTGTACGTGTGCATTTGATTTGGCAAACATCCGCTGAGACGGGGTAGGTTACTTTTTTCCACGATAAAATATTCATCGGTTCAATTTCGACTGAAAAAATGAAACGCTACTTCATCAGCAGTTTGTATTAAAATTGGAGAGCCGAAGTGAAACGCCGACAAAAAAGTCGATGTATTTTCTGATGTACGGAGTTTACCATTAACTGTGTCTGATTTTGGTATCGGAGGTAGCGGATTTTAGTGAATAAGAAACAAAAAAAATTGACCTTGATGTAGAGTCGTTAAAAGCATAAAACCAACGTCACGGAATTCGTTTTTTTTCAACCGGACGTACATTATTCATGTCTGGTTTGAGTTGGATATAGCTGTTGATCGATAAAAATTAATTACCTCGTATATTACACGCATAAATGTTATCATAAACGGTTAATATGTGATATTTGTTTTTACAGTTACAACCTCGTCTTCCTCGGAGTAACTTATCTCGTTCCAGTTACGGTTATGGCGGTCTGCTACACCCTTATGGGACTCGAACTGTGGGGTTCGAAATCAATCGGAGAACACACTCAGCGTCAAAAGGAGTCGATGAAATCCAAGCGCAAGGTACCTCAGAGTTTTACCAAGTTCTTCCGGACGTCGATTTCAGACGGAAATTATCGGACTGGTGGAAAAACAAACAATCTGCAACGGTTGGAGAAAATTTTCGAGTTCTCGACTCAACTTTGTTTTTCCGCGATTTCTTTCTCACGAATGAAATAGGAAAGGAAAAAGAGATTGTCAAAAAACACGTACCCTTTAAAAATCTGATAACATAAATTTGGGTACTCTAGCATTTGGCTCAAAATAGTCTATAACAATTAGTAACCGCAATGGTCAATATATTTGATTTGACAAAGTAGCGGTGAAACAACGTTCCTTTTGTTCACAGGTCGTTAGAATGTTCATAATCGTCGTAACGATATTCGCCGTCTGCTGGTTGCCTTATCACGGTTTCTTCATCTTCGCCTACCACCATCGATCCTTCACCAACAGTATTTACGTCCAACATGTTTACTTGGCGTTTTATTGGCTCGCGATGTCCAACGCCATGGTGAACCCCATCATTTACTACTGGATGAACAATAGGTGAATTTTTTATATGACATGACCCAGCGAAAACAGGGGGGTAAAAACTACGCCGCCGAGTGACGGGTGCGCGTTAAAATCTGATTCTCATGCCGCACAATTAATTGTTTGCTCCGACTCTGTTTTACACCCCCAGGGTTCGATAATCTTCGCGGAAGTGTTGGCGTTACATCGGATATACTATAATCTCACGGATGAACCGCATGTAGTTTGGATAATGACGACGAATTATGTTTGTTTGCCAAAAACTTCGCTGCATGCCGTTTCGCGAGTCGGAAACACTTCTCACTAGGGATCTAATACCTTTCGAGCGGAGCGAAAACATTGTCTTTCACCGCTGATTACGGGAGCCAAGAAACTCGCGTAAAATTATACGAATAACGTCGTTACTCCGAGAAGTGGGAAAATCGCTGCGATATTTTCACGCCGAAAATAACATTCTCGAATGCTTCTGAATTTTACCCAACTATTCGGATTTATTGTACGACAAAGGAACAGCTAATTCTTCTGATTTCCGCAAACAGTTTTCATTAAGCGTAGCTTATCGTTTTCATCGCTCTACCGACCTTAGGGCGATTAACTTTTATTATTTCACCTCGCTATCGATTCCGGCCTTTTTGATTATCCGGCTGATCGACTTTTGAACTAAAAATAGTGGGGCTCGAAATCGAGTCGAGGGAAAAAAAGTTTTTTAAATTCTTTTCAAAGTTTTGGGGGCTGCGGAAGCGTTGTTACACAAAAAAGCGGCTCATATAATACCTTGCATATAAAAACAAGTCACATGCTGATTTTCAATACGTAGTAAAAAAGCACCTTCCATATCCCCGGTCCAATACCTCCGGCGACGTTATAAAGGCATGTGCTTTAGTTCTTAACGACAAAAGTTGACGCTGGTGCAGCGAGTCATCAATCTAATGGAAAAGTTTGATTTTATTTTTTCCTTATCGATCAGCGGTCGGAAATAGCTCGAGGGGGTAGGGATCTTCTTCAGATACTTCTTCTAGGCATTCTTGAAACGATGAAAAGAAAGTCGCGAGTTTTTATCGTAAAATGAAAATGAAAGGGTTGCTGTATCGGCCAGGAAATACACGATCCACCTGCGCATCTTTTCAAAAAGATTGAGAAATATGTATTTTCAATAAAGCGTACGAATGTAACCTCGAAGGATTTTCTCCGTCACATCATTGACTCATTGAAATCTCGTAGCCGGTGTATTTATTTTCTATTCGCACACAGGACGTAGTACGCTTTCAGACGAATCTATCTGCAATCTTCACCTCGCCGGAGGCTTTGGTCTCCCCAACCGTATAGTACGGCGATTCTGCCTTCTGCCACATGAAATGACTTGAAAAGGTTTACGAGAAAAACTGTTCGCACAGGTTGACAAGAGTCTCGCGTTTCCCTAGTTGCACAACGAGGTTCATTGCATACCAACGGCTCGTGTGTCGATCGCTTTGAGCCGAACCTCCTATGAATTCTGCATCTATTTCGTGTAAAATATTTCTAGAGCATTTCTCGCTTCAACGGTATCGTGAATATTTTTGCGATTAGAGAACCGACGGAGTTGCACGAGGATATCTGACGCGAAATCAGTTGGGAAATTATGGTACGAGGAACCTGATAACTATTAGGGTGGGTTGAAAATAATTTTTTTTTCTTTCATTTTCTTAGCATTGAGCAAAAAATAAATCATTTTTTTAATTGGGTTTAATATGCTTTTCTGACGTATTTTGACCTCAGGAATCCGAATCCGAAAGAAAAATTGATCCATCTCTAAAATTGATCGAGTTATCCCCAATTTTAAGCTTTTTGGGGTCAAAAATAAAAAAATGATTTTATTGTCTATATTAATGTAATTTGAGCTCAGGAATCCGAATCCGGAAGAAAAATTTATCTATCTATGAAATTTATCGAGTTATCCTCATTTTTTCGCATTTTTTGGCATAAATTTGAGGATATCTCGAAGGGAAAAAATCGTAGCTCAATTTGGACGACGGATTCGTGTTCCTGAGGTCAAAATACATAAGAAAAGTGCCATACGATCAATTTTAAAAAATAAAAATTTTTGGTCAAAATTTGAAAAAATCGTAAGGGGTACCCCTTGGAAAAATCTCAAATTTTGGCCAAAAATTTTTATTTTTTAAAATTGATCGTATGGCACTTTTCTTATGTATTTCGACCTCAGGAACACGAATCCGTCGTCTAAATTGAGCTACGATTTTTTCCCTTCGAGATATCCTCAAATTTGTACCAGAAATCGCATAAAAATGGGGATAACTCGGTCATTTCTGAAGATAGATTAATTCTACTTTCAGATTCGGATTCCTGAGCTCAAATTACATTGATAAAGACTAAAAAATGAATTTTTTATTTTTGACCCCCAAAAGCTGAAAATTGGCGATAACTCGGTTAATTTTAGAGATAGATCAATTTTTCTTTCAGATTCGGATTCCTGACGTCAAAATACGTCAGAAAAGCATATTAAACCCAATTAAAACAATGATTTATTTCTTGCTCAAAAATCGATCGAGTGATCATCAATTATTCGCTGTTGAGAGTAGAAAAATTAAGACATATCGATTGGTTTCAGTCACAGACCCACTTTGAATCGTCGCAATCCATGCATGGGTCGAAATATTCGAATTTCTCGGTCTACGAGGGAGCCCGAGCTTTGCTGGAGTCAGGTAGCCACGGGCGCGCGGTTTGTTTTGGGGCGTAACCTCTGCACAGCCACGAAGGTGACGTCTCACAACAAAGCGCTACCCTGCTGGCTACCTGATTCCAGCAAAGCTCGGGCTCCCTCGAAATATCAAGTAAAAAATGTTTTCCACATTTGAAAAATTGTCTTTTTTTATAAGGTACAAATTCTGCCCCTATGCTAAGAGAATAAAAAAAAAAAATTTTCCCCTAACCCACCATAATAACTATCTTGCTGACAATATTAATTCTCATTAATTACACGACATGCTCGAGGTATCGTTGATTAATTCGATAGCCCTGCAGATAGGCGCCTGAATTTATTTGCTCAATTTTGATCTAACCGTTGTATAGGGATCGGTAATTCTGTGCATGCCCATAACTTCTTATCTTTATACCGTACATACCGAAGTATTTATGGAGTTCCATAGCAGAGCAGGCGCACCTCCTCCGAACCTGGAGATAAATTCTAGAGCTGCACAGGTCGGCGATTTACGCGTTCCAGTCCATTTTCTGATTTACATACACCATAGTGTACGCGGCGTATGTGTGGCATAATCAAGAATTGATGTCGAATTGTTACACGTCTGTGAGGAGAAATAATAATTTTAAGAAATTTTACTACTCTTCTAATGGAAGAGATCCTTTCTCCTCCGAATCGAATTTACGAAAATTAAGTTCGCTCTAACAACGTGCAACGATGGATGGGGAAAAAGTGAAAAAAAATTCACATCGGGATTAAAATTCACCGTTATGCACCGTGTACGCTTTCTTTATGATTTTCAAAGCTGTAACTAACAGAATATATGCGCACGTATAATACGTACTCGTACACGGCGGACCGTTTATTTTTGGTAATAAATTTTCAAGTATTGCAGTTCATACCTCGCTCAATACTTTCCGTTTAAAGGGAATGTTACCGAACCGTCCCAGTTTCGAGTGACTAATCGCCGGATATGTTTCTCCGTATTCTTCATCAAGTCGATCTTCACGACCCCGTCAGACATTTCGAATATTGTTTCAGGTTTCGAGTGTATTTCCAGCAAATAATCTGTTGCTGTTTCATCGGAAGATCGAGAACACAGAGTAGGCAGCTAGAGTGTCTTGCAGAACTTCCGCACTCGGACTTGGCGCGCTCCAGATCCGGTAAGGCTAGCAGGTAACGCTAATGTAAGGTATTTTTGTGTCAGTCACAAAAAAAAAGAAATAACAAATTTTAAATTCCACCATTCGGAAAACGTAACTCTGCAAATTCTAGCTCGCCTCCAAATTATTCTCTAAATTAAAGTTACGTCCAACGGAAATGAAAGCTTCGCGAGCACCTGTTGATCGTTTATCGTCGAATTCAAGAATTACGCGTTCAATGATTCACTGTTTTGTATTTTTTGCACGAGCGTATTAAAAAAAAGGAGGAGCGTCCCGAAACATAATCAACCCTTCCAAGCCCTCGTTTTGGAATTAACAATTGGAGGGAATTGGAAAATAATTTGATCAACCGTGGCAAATTGATAAAACTAAATTTTCGAGTATTCCAAATTACACGACGATGGGGTATAAAGATGATAACGGGTTTACAGAACGATACAAGTATACCTCAACTCACTGGCGACAGAGCACTACAGAGACTCGAATACGAGTCCCAAAATTAGGCAGCAAAATCACCTGCAACGATCAAGTTCATCGTAATGGAAACGGGGTATCTATTTCTTCGAAGGCTTCGAATTCGCATCCCTGAAAACGACTTACCGTCCGCTTCGAACTGGTCTAGCGTCGAAAGAAAATTTCTGCAAATCAAATTTGGGCGTAAAAATTAATGAATCGAGCGAGAAGAGGACACACAACTTACCCCAGTGACTGGAAAAAGAAAAAAAGAAATTCCAAAAACTATATTACGAGTTGAATTACATGTAAGTCTAAACTGATTGTGAGACCATTGATTTTGAACTATGTATATTATATTGTAATTTGTACATCGACGAGCTGTAAATATTTCTATGTAAAATTTCCAAATATTTTTAGATTAAAAATTCACGATAATAACTTTATATAAATACGTGTAATCTAATGTAAGTAACAATAATAATGATAATAATTTAGTTGTAACAAAGACCGGACACGGAGATGATGATGATACGATGTTGATACACACTCGTGCTGCGGCGAACGCTTCACTTTGTGATGAAATGTTTTTTGAAAAAGTGATCTCACCGTATGCAAGCACGAACGAATATTCGTTTGCACGTGTATTAATGAAAATATAAAATTTCCAGATCCCGACGGTCACATAAACAGATTCTAACGGCGATCGAATTTCTCTATGGTAATGTTTCTTATACGTGTGATAATAAGTTACGGTTTTGGAAATTAAGTGGCGCAAAATTTATTCGCGTACAGTATACCTATAATTAAACAACTACATTACCTAAGTATATGATAAATGTAAAAAAGGTTTCGATGACTTGACGATTCGCACTACTTTGTACCATATATTATTATATCCATATATACCTACCCATGATAATTGTACGTGTAAATTATATGAAAGATTGTTGTAAATTTTATTTTTACTCAACATATCGATACTCGATTTCCAAATGATTATGAAAAACGAATAAAAGCAGAAGAAAACAAATCAAAAAAAAACACCTACAGTAATAATTATATTAACAGAAATGACACTAGCAGAATTTCTCTCGTGAATATGATGCAATAATAAATGACACTGGAACGCATGTACTGCATAATTTATTCCGATTTATGTAAAATTCTATTTTTTTTTACCTTGACTTTTACAGCCCCTCACGAAACCATGAATTCCCTTTTCTTCTCATCTTCCGAGGTGTTGAAAAATTATTTAAAAGATAATCCGATCGAGTTAATATATGCCACGAAACTTGCGGATGGAATATCTTTCGTTCCCTAATTCTTTATTTGTGAATTTAATGTGATCCATGTGGCGTGAATCTATGATGAATAAGTTCGGCGAAGAAGAGAAACATCGAGGCAATGGTAGGAACGCTGCAGATCACTAATAATTTGTGAACCTTTGTCGTTTCGTATCCAGAGTCAGCCGGGTTCTTAAATTTCATGCCCAAACCGGGCGACTGATGTAGATCCTGGATTTGCCAGTATTTCATGAGTCCTGACTCCGTGAGCCTCAAGATGACATTATCGACGGATTTTAATAACCGGACATTCTTCGAGACGATAGTGCCCGTGTCAAAAGTCATTACGCAGTCGTCGATTACGTCGAACAGCGGCGGAACCTCGTTAGTTTTCAGATACATTTCCATGTTATAATATAAGTCGCTCCTCGATGTGACGAAAGCGAAGTCCTTGTCAAATGCCACTCTACGAATGGCAGCCATCGAGTCGTTCCAGATTTCGTATCGAGTCGCTATTTCCTGAAATATTTCACTATTGCTTGCCAAATCTTGAATGAGTTGCAAATTTGGAATATCACCACCCATCGACAAATTGGCTTTCAAAATCCCCTCGGTATCGGTGATCGCAGATCTACCGTGTCCGACCGTAATTAACGAAGATAAGGAACCCTTGTACGCCGTCGTTATTATCAAAGAATACCATAAAAAAATCAACCCTAATGCCTTCAAACCACCAGCCATCGATTGCTCCGGTAACGGATTTCCAAGACTCAGTGAATACAGGTCCATAATTGTCCCGCAGAACTGCATTGCCCTGTGGGATCCTGGTGGAAAAAAAAAAGTCAGAGTGAACGAACGACGTTTGATCCGCATCGATACCTGAGTAAATTCATACCTATTCGAGGCTGTGACCGGCTTCGGATGAAGCTGGAAATCGCCACGAAGATGAAGAAGGTCGCCGCAATTACGATCCAACTTTCCATGGTAAATTCGCCGACGAAAATTACGTAATTCCATTTTGGGATTATCGGAACAACCCAAACGGCGCACTGTTTGCTGTAAGCTGCACTGTACGTTACCGATGTTATTCGACTGGTTTCACGATATCGGAATCGAATGTGGTCGACGGCCAAAAGCATTTCTTTCCAATTAGCGACTGCTACAACAGTAAGAATCTTGGGCCTGACCAGCCTATTACTCAACGCAATTAACGAGACTTTGGGTAAAGCGTTCAAAACTTTGGCTATCGTCAGCGTCATAATACCTTCGGAACCGCCGGTAATTTGCAATTCACCTTCCGAATCCGTTTCCAATATCATACGCGGAGGAGAATACCGGGTGAGGATGAGTCCCGGACATCCCTTGTGATCCCAGGCGCTCCCGTAAAATTCTCTGACTTTTTCGAACGTCGCGTTCGATGAAAAGTTCATGAGCAACGCGAGTTCCGGTAGACAATTTATCGAAAACTCTCTGACGTACAGTTTCACTTTTCCTTCGTCGTGGTGTAAGAATATTCTAGGAAAGTTCATCGTGTAAATATTTCCAGGTTTTTCAGAAACAGTATCGAGAACCATATCGATTTCATCGTCCGTGGCAAAGCCCTGGTAGACGAAAAAAAAATGCATCCTGAAGAATTTATGAATATTACCCAAAATACTTTTCACGTAACTATCCTCCACGCTCGTGAGAAATAAAAAGACGAAATCTTGCGAATACGAATCCAAGGTGATGCTCTTTACTCCCTCCGTCACATTTTTTGCAAGGTAATAAGCATTTTCGTTCATGAGAGGCCTTAACAAATTTAGCTGATCAGTCGAATCCCCGATGCACATGATTTGACGACTATCGAAGTGGACTACTTCTCTTTGAAATTCGGTGAAAAATTCTACTAGTTTATTTTCATTTCTCTCGAACAGAATTTTATTCGAACCGAGAACGTGACCGTACGCTGTCACACACCGGACTTGAGAAATCGTCAGATATGTCATTGCCAAAAAATTGAGAACACGCATCGTTATTCACTCAGTCTACTTCGCAATGCCGATCGGAAATACGTTTTATTCCGCTTCACGTGGGGTTTTTCTATGGTCTGAAATTACGCCCTAATTTTCAGCGTAATTTAGAATATTCTTCAACCATGGTGTCGCCTTTTATTACAGTGCTGCGAAGACCGTTAGCATATCAGTCAAAAGAAAATTATGTTAAATCGGTAAGGGTATATGGCGATGACGAATGACTTGTAAGTAATTCACTGCAGTGAAATTTTTTAACAGACGAATGAAACGAAAATACGAAATGGTACGAGGAATGCCACTTCACTCCAGAGTATCGATACTCAATGGAGAGGAGACACTACGAGTTTTCTAACATACATGTATATTACGCAATGGATATTTTTCTTTCGGCTATTTGTGCAACGTAACATCAAACATCGGAATATCATTACCTAAGGCCATCAATTCTTATTTTCTGAAAGCGGTACACTGTACAAGTTCAGTCTGTTAGGAGTTGAGTTCGAGCGTTCGAGTAAATAAATTTCTGTGCAAATATAACGACACTTTTGCTTACTACCTGTTGACGAAAGAATGAGCGGTCGCAAGCATTTCCGTATCGATCACAGTAGAATTATTCTCCACGAATGGCGTAGTCCCGACTCAACGATTAGTATCTGCGCGAATGCATTTCGATCTCGAATGACGTTACTGAGATTGCGGAAAAATTGTCTCTCGGCCTCTCGGAAATCTTTTACAAAGTTTTCCATGCGATTCGATTCTGTGATAAATGAGTTCACCGAAAAAGGCTAGAATCGATGCACTCAACGAAATGGCGCAGATTACTAAAATCTGGTAAAAATTTTCAGTCTCATATCGTTCGTCCCTATTTCTAGCGGTGTCCTCAGTCGCTTGGAGCAGTTCATTTTTTTGCCAGTGCGCCAGATGCCCCGACTCCGAAAGATCCCTGATGACGTTATTGACGGTGGAGAGCAACGGGGTGCCCTTCGGCATGACGATACCGGTACTGTAACTCAGTACGCAGTCGTCGATCAAGTGGAACGGCAGCGGGACGTTGTCGGTTTTGCGATAATTTTTCATGTGGTAATGCAAATCATTTCTGGACGTTAGAAATGCGAAGTCCCCGTCCAAAGCAACTCTGCGGATGGCGGCCATGGTGTCGTTGCAGATTTCGTATCGCTTCATCAATTCCCGCATCGTTGAACTCTCCCTCGACAGATCCCTGAGAAGAATCAGCCCTGATATGTCGCCGCCGGTCGTCAGATTTGCCTTCAATATTCCCACGTCGTCGACGATCACGGATCTGTCGTTACCGATCGCTATTATCGAGGCCAGAGAACTTTTGTACGCCGTTGTCGTCACCATTGAATACAAGAAGAAGAACGTCAGAAAAGCCCTCCAACGTCCCATCGGTGGCAGACGAGACGACGGATTTCCAAGGCTCAGCGAGAAGAAGTTTACGACCATAGCGCAGAAATTCGACGCCCTTTCCATTTCGTCTGAAATAGAAAGCGGCGAAAAGGATCGAAAAAAATTATTCCCAATAGTCGACGCTCTAAAATTGCACGCACTTACCGGTCGCGGTGAAAATCTGGCGTTGGATGAACCCGGCGACCGCGATAACGGATCCAAAAATGGCGAGGATCAAAATCCAACTCTCGCCGGAGAATTCGCCGAAGACGACGTCGTAGCTCCACTTGGTGATTTTCGGCACGCACCAAACGGCACATTCCTGACTATACATTCTGGAGTAATCTACGTAATCGTCCATGTCTCCCGTATATCGGATCTGGTCGACGGCCATCAGCATTGGCTGCCGAAACGCGATTCCTCCGAAAGCAGCGTCGATGCTGCTGCGTTGATTGAACTCGTTCAACAGTTTGATACGAGGTGAAAATTTGGTTGTTTGGGCGATCGTCAGCACCATGTTTCCCTCGGAGCCACCGGTGATCTTCAACCCACCGTTGGACTCCTCTTCGAGTATCATACGCGGCGGGAAATATCGCGTGAGAACGACTCCGCCGCACCCCTTGTAGTCCAAGGGACTCGAGTGAAGCTTCGTGATATTTTCAAACGTAGCTGCGCCCGACAAATCCACGAGCGTAACTAGCTCCGGTGAACAATTCCTCGAGAATTCTTTAGCGTACAATCTTATTCTCCCTTCGTGATCGTGTAGAAATAATCGGGGATACATAGCTGTGTAAATGTTTCCAGCGATTTCGGAGCCGCTGCTGAGAACCGCGTCGATTTCACCGCTCGTGGCGGCCTTTTGGTATATGAAATATAACTTGATTCGGACAAAGTTTCGAACATCCTTCAGTACGCGCTTCACGTAATCTTCGTGCATCCTCGTCAGGAACAAGAACACGAAAGCTTCGTTGTAATGCCTCAACATCGTAGTCTCGATGTTCTGCATATTTTCACCGATCAGATAAGGGTGGTTTTTCATCAGGGATTTCGCTAGGACTAGCTGGTCGTTCGACCCCCCGACGAACGCGACGTAGCCCAGATCGGCGTTGGCTACTCCTTCTTGAAATTTGGTGAAAAATTTTTTCAGCACGTTTTCCTCTTCCGCGGGAAATATTTCTCGCCTCGGACCAGATGTACCGTCGGCTGTCGCGCGCCAATGATGAAAAATCGCAAACAATGTCGCTGCCGAGAGGATAAAAAAATTCATCGCTAAGCTCGTTGTAAAAAAAGTAAAACGGTCGTCGATGAAAATGAAATTTTAAACGAGAAAGCTCCTCGTTCATCGACATACGAGATGGCTGAACGCACAATGTTGAAATCGAGTCGCTTTTGAACTTGACTCCTAAATCACGGCATGAATTCCGTTGGCAAAAAACTTATAGTAGAATTTATATGAAAAATTCATGGGAATGGACAAGTTTTCTGCAGTAATCAAACAGTCAATTATGAAAAAAAAAAAATTCTTCGAGCTAAAAAGTATCCACGAAGTTGTTCCATTCGGTGAAAGGGTGAACAACAGAGTGGTGGTCAAACTAAACTGTGTAAATTGTTGTTCTTAGTTTTACGCCGAGGGCTATCAGAATGTAATGCACAAGTTTTTCCATTTTCATGTTCGAATGAAATGGAAGGAAAACAATTACTAGTTCGTTTTAGCGTTTTAGTTTGCGAAAGTCAAGTCAGCCCGTAGAACGTTCGATTAATTTTTCAAAAAAATGTGATGATTCGCATTTCGGAGTGGAAACCTCTGATGGGAAACCGTTGATTGAATGTCGACTATACCGGACATGTCCGATATATTGGGTGTTAGGGGGACATCCGGCTCAAAGGAGCTTCCAAAATTATAATTGCATAGCTCACCTGATCTCGTTATATCACAGCGATGATCAAGGTCCAACCGAAAGTGAATTATTCGATCTCCAATTTGTTCCGCCAAACTCATCTCAACTTCCAAGATCGACACCTCCCTCCTCGTCGACGCGTACGCGCGACACTATCTTACTAACATCCGTGCATCGATGACCTCAGCGATTACGTAGTTTCGCGTATGAGATCTCCAGATTTTTTATATCCCCTCAACGGGTAATATTTCGAGAATTTTTGGAATGATGTCGGGGTTCAAATTCCAGAAAATCACAAAGTTTATCCCTCACGTCGCGCCGCTATAGGTACGAGGTAAAATGAAAATTTCAAACATGTTTCTCGCAGAAGCTCAATCTTCAAACTTGTAGTAAAAATATTTCATGAGCCACCGAAACCCCGATTCGCATAAAATTTATTACGGTTATTCTATAGACAACAACCGAGTAACGCGAATAATAGAGTGTACGAATATTGTTGTTTCTTTTTCGGTATCAGGCAACTCCGGTCATTAAAAAATCTAGAATCGGGTTCAGTGATATGTGAGAGTGTCAATATTCTCGGACACCGGGGTTGAGAGCGATCCAAAATAAAAATTCGTGACACGTGTGCAAAACCTTGTCTCACAATCAGCGAAACTACCCAGCGAATGATATAAAAAATGAAATAAAATAGAGGAAAAAATTTCGAGTTAACGAAATCTGCGGTGTAGAGAGCGAGGAGAAAATAAAAAGTATTCACATAACGCGCCGAGGAAGTACAGAAACAAAATTCTCATATACCCGTAGAGGGTTTTAGATACGTCTGTAATAAGCCGCGATGGGAAAACTTTATACGTTTACGCATCCCGCGGGAAAAAAAGGAATGAAAAAAGAAATTGCAGATAAAAAAAAAGCCACTCGCGTTTAAAATACCGAGCTCGGATGCGCGAAGGGTGAAGAGATGATTTCGGGAAAGGCGGAAATATGGATTTCAGAAATCCCATTTTCGTACTACGCACGCTTCACCTGCAACGAAGCGGCTTCGCAGAGTTTATATAATAAATAGAGATAAAAAATATGCCGGAGAAATAAAGTAAAAAACGAAGATAGAAAGACGTGGAAAAAGTGAGTTATAGGTAATACCCTATATCCGAACGTTGAGATCATTTTACGACGTCATCTCGTCGAAGTTAGCATAATAAAGATTCACCCCGCAAGCAACTCGGGCTGGCGGAAAGACCCGATTCGGTGATTTTCATGTGGGGGTAGAACGTGCGAAGCAAAAAAAAAGTCTACGGACGAATCGAATCGACAATTAAATCGCAGTGCTCAGGGCTGGGCTTAGGTGGTGATTGGAACGAAGATTCCTCGTCTTTGATAATGCGCGAGGTACAATTTACCCAAGAAAAACGTGACGGTAACGTCGGTGGTAAAGGGGGTCGGTAAATTAAATTTAAGAAGGTTAGTGACGTAGGTTCCGGAGTTCTGGTTGTCTGCGATCGGATTCCCCTGATTGCATGCATTTTCGCGGAGAAATCAATGAGAACTGAAATTCAGAATGAGGTATTCAACGTTTCAGCCACATTATCAGGATTGTGATTCGCACCGTCGTTGCCGACCGATCGCGAATAATTTCAGAGCACCATCTGGAGGGGTGAAAGCGATTGCCTTCGAGTTTGGCAAAATTTTGAATTTTCTCTGAAAAAAAAAAAAATGATCCGCAGGCCATCGCTCGATGACCGACATCAGGATTCGAAATCCGAACTAATTTGATATCACCGGTATAATTGCGTAATCTCGCATGGAATGCACGAAAGCACGGCGAATTAGAGAGGCTCTGAATCCCGGATGTTTGGTTGGAAATGCGTGTAACGTCCGGTACGATGCGTCAACGTATTACGCGTGTCCATGCACCGGTGCCGACAACGAGAGAAAATATTCCAATTGCACGGGCCGCTTGGCGACGACCAGGATATTTCCAAGTTTCTTCGCGTGAAAATTGATTTTTAAGAAAGGGAACGATTTCCCCTCGAACCCTCGAACCCTCGAACTGGGAACAATAGATAACGAAGACATACCTCTCATTTTGTTCCATTCATTTCAGCCTGTTTCCGCCGGCGAGGGAGAATCCACTGCGCTCTATACATCATTATTTTCTCATAATACGGTTCGTTCTACGTAACAGATTATACAAGAGTTCCTAACTGTTCTTTATGTATGTTGCCACACATCCATCATGTCCCCGTCTCAACTACGGGGAGAGATTTACTACGGAATATTGTTTCGCGCCACTCGTCGGGATTACGTCTCTCACAGTTTATCACTTCAAGTTTCAATTTTTAAGCGCCTACGTTTTTAAGCGAGTCAAATAAAAATATCACCGTCGATCGTACGATTAAAAAATGTTTCATTCCTCCGAAAATTCTCAATGACTCTCGGAAATTTCGAAGAGCGACAAAATCAGAGATCAGGGAATTTTTTTTTTTTTTAACGTATCTATAAATGATTTGCAATAACCAAATTTTGTCGCACTCGCTCTCACTCTCGTTATATCGAAAACTTGTACGAGAAACGATAAATCCGGGCTGCAGATGATTTTTTTTTACAACCGGTCATGATCGCCGGTAAAGTCGCGATAGAATTCCGTATGCCTACGTAGGTATAACTTCTGATCCGATCGTTACATTTTATTTTTCAGTAGTCACGGTTTTATTTTCCGGACCAGGTAACGGCGAACCTTGCAATAATCGGAGGTCCAACGATCTCCGAACCCGGAATAAAGTTCGATTCGCTTAATTGGTTTTTTCTTCTCCTTTTTTTTTCCATACTTTTTCGCGACAAATTCAGATCAGTTGCCGCATTCGGAGCCTGTTGTTGCATTGCGCTGAAGTTACACGAAATCAAATGGCTATTTTTTACACCTTGATCTGCTTAATCCGGATGACGATCGCGCCGTTAACCCTTTATCGCGATATCAAAGCTGCGTCGTCAGCCTAATTTGGCAGTTTTCGGTTGGTCGGGATTTTCGGATAAAGAGGAGAATTTTGTAGGGCGCATCGTCCGGAGACTCTTTGGAACAGGGCGAGGGAACAAGTTGGAGGCATGAAAAAGGAAACGAAAAAAACCGATCGCGAAATGGAAGGAACTTAATCAACTGAGCAAAGACTGGGTCAAAGGTGAATCGTGCGAACTTAGCTCCTAATACTGCGGGGCGCGCACATTACGCCAGATAAGCCTAACTCAAGATTTTCACCGCGTCCGTGACCGCCCACTACGAAGCTGATTACTAAATTCAAGATGGGACAGGGGAGGGAAAAGATGCCCCTCGTCAACTAAAATTGTCTCAGTAACTCCTCATCGCGGTGCCTTGCCGCCGATAAATTTATGTACTCCGCCCACTTTATGATCCACGGTAATAATTTTACCACCGTATGAATGAACCACGTAATAATTTTCAAACTTTTCGAGAGACTCGGTGGGTCTGCGAAACACTACGATCGAAGCTCGTCGATGATCGACAAGTTTCCCGGAATTTTAGTTCTTGAATCAGCAAACCTGCCGTGGACGGTGACCTTTGAACTAGAGGAATGTCAGAGCGTGTACGTCCTTTCGTGGAGAATTGCGATTCTTTCGAAAGAACGTCGTGGGTATTAAAATTCGATTGCTCTATTTGAGAAACTGAACTACCACCGAAGGTATTCTCGACGACTCTATAAATAGATAGAGCGATGCACACACGTGCATCTCACATCCCCTTTTCTTTTCACGTTTCCATTATATTTCAGGGCGCTTCTTATCGTAATAGATTGGGGTAACGGGTCAGAGGTCAGAGACAAATGGACCATCTGTCTTTTCCGCTTTTGATCAACAAAAAAAGGAGTTATATAAGATTAAGCTAGAAAACACGAGATATAAAAATAACATCGGATTCACGGGTCGGGAGAATTGAGAGGAAATCAAAAAAACGAAAGCAAAAATTCACATTGGAAAATGGAAACGAAAATTTACAACACAACGGAACGTTGCAGTGTGGCTGGCTTGTAATAAAAGGATGAGCTCACCGTGGCGTATCTGCGGGGCGAGGAGGGATGGTCGGTTGATTTGCAGTAACCTTAGGAATGAATGAGCTCCTCGGCGCGTTGTGTGTTCCCTTGGAAACCCACGATCCACCTTTCACCCCTACGGCAGCAGAACCGAAGGCGTCAGGTCGATCGCCACCCGGATGTTTATCCGCTTCTGCACTTCTCTCGCTCTCTCTTCTGCTTCTGCAGGGTTAGAGACGAACGACCCGGACGAACATCGACTTCCGTTCGCCGTAAAAAGGGCGAGAGCGGTTTGCGCAGCCAACGAATCACCGATATAATATTCCGCAACGCGCCAGGGCGAAGTTTAAACACGTACAACAAATATTATCCGAGAACGATATCTACGCGAGTCATTCTATGCAGAATTTCCTCACCTGTTGCTCAAGCTATTTTATCACTAGCCTCGAACCGCAGATCGCAAGAAGCTTGAGGAAAAAGTTTTAACGCGATGCGAAATTAAAAAATGAATAGAAATTTCCACAACTTACGTTGAAATAAATTGGGATTCGGGTAGTATAACGAATTTAATCCGTGTCCGCACTGGTTGAAATCTTCCTCTCTAATGGCCAGCATTTGCCTCGGTAATAATTCCGCAGTGGTTGTGTTGTACGGTGTCGTCGGTATCGTAAATATTTACGTCGACGTGTTCCTGCGACATCATAAGCAGAGAGATACGATATGAGGTAAATTTTGAATTCCATTCAACCCGAAAGTTTGGCGAGTGCGTTTCGGCACCGAGACGAATCTGACAATGTTGTTTGGTACGTGTAATAAACCAAACGCGTATCACGAAGTCAACGGTGTGTATCGATCAGATTCCCCCTATCCTTTTCGCGGATTCAAACGGACTCGGAAGAGACAACGACACGGTACAAAGTGGATAATATCCAGGCAGGCTGGAATCAAGTTTTACTCTATTGAAAAAGGAAAAATACAGAATGATCGAATAAACGTTCCGTCGGATTAAAACAGGGGAAAAAAGGAATTGTATATTTCGACATTCACCAGGATATCCTTGCGTTCGATGTATCCGAATTTTTTTTCTTCTTCTCACGGCTAATGATTCAAATTTGACGATTGAACACAATTTTTTTGATTGGGATCGACACTCCTGAATCCGCACTTTTTTTTCTTTGAAAATACGGGCTATTATTTTTTGGTAATTGCTTTTTTTCGTGATTTTTATACTTCGTTATTAGAGCATACACGTGATCGTGACTCTGGCGCTGTACGGTTCGGTTATTTTCACGTGAAATTTGCGACGTGCGCTATGACCGTAAAATTGGGGTAAAAAAAATTTATACACTCGCAAGTACGCGACGTACGTATGGGTGCATGTTTTCGTTAAAAATTTGGTGAACTCAGCAGATTCAAGCCTGCAGAACGAATAGAAACTTTGAGAATATTTTTACCAAGCATTATATGAAGTAAATTGTCGGTTAAAAAAAATGGAGGACGAATTCATTCCGTTTTAATCCGTCATTTTCTCGTTCCGCCACGTCACCAATTTGATTCCGTTACTGAAGTTTCATCTAATAAAAATCAATTTATTATTCGCAAAATGCGATTACTTAATTATCTTGGTCGATGGTACGTGAATACGTACCACGGTAGTATTCATGATTATTATATTGAGGCGTATAGTTGATCGTCGAGGAGAGTAACTCTAGCTCTTCAAAAAAAGGTCCATTAAAAAATAGCAATGAAAAAAAAAAATAAAATAAAAATCAAAGAAGCAATACGCGAAGAACCTAATTAGATATCTCCAACTCAAAGAGTTCAAAGCAAACGTTTCGCTACCTCGTTTGCTCAGCTGGTTTATCTTATATATTTTTTTGTGGAGGGTGGGCAGAAAGGTAATGAAAATTTATATTATTAAAGAAAAATAAAAATCTATACAATGTTAATTAAATAACACCTCACCAAACCTTAATTAAGGTTATACACTGGCTTTTGTAATATGAAAATATGGATATTATTCTCCAAAAGCTTAATATAATGAAATCTATATTGCAAAAATAAGCGTCATTACCTTACACACGTACACCACAGCGCTGGAGGCTTTCTTTTTGAAAGCGAATAAAGAAAATCCGGATCTTTAATTTTTTTTTTTCTCTCAGCTCTTCTGCTTCTTCTGTTCTGCCGCAAGCCATTGTAAACAATTTTAGCACCCGTAGAAATGTTGAGAAGAACTGTCAAAGGCTACAAAATATTTTCCCAAAATTTATTATTTTCACAGAGGATTTTTCTCTGCTTGAGCCAGACTAGTTTTCCATAGAATAGCTAGAAAAAAAAAATGAACGGAAAGAAGGAAACTTCTTTGATATTCCGAACCACCATCTGTGCAGGACGATCCTCTTTGGTATAATTGCTCGATTACGTTTTCATCTTTTCAACAAATAATATATCAGTAGAACGAGGCGACTTCATTTTCGAAGTACCCGCAATGCCTAATTGAATCAGGTCGTTATTTATTTTCAGTGAAACTTTACATCGAAAAAAAGAAGATTGTCATCGCAGCGAAGCTCTGCAGCAGCAAGGATCTTCCTTTGATGAAATAAATTCCCTCTTTTATATTCAGACCTTGAAGAATTGGACCCTAATGGGCGTGACATTAGCAACACAATGTACACGTTGGAGATATACTGTGATAATTTAAACGTCGATTGATCGTCACGGACCCCGTTCTTCACACTAATCGTATTTTTATCTGTGAAAACGAACCGTCCGACCGGCACTCTGCAGATATCGCGAGTTGCAGCAACTGAGCCGCATAAAAAATTCGTTGAATATTCATCTGTTAAATTTTTCGAACCTCTGAAGAATAACCTCTCACCTTATCGGTGGGCCCGCAGAACAAGATATATATCGATTCATCCAGACGTTTTATAATAATACTCCCAACCACAGTATGGGACAAAAAAAAAATAGATAAAAGTTTCCTGAAAATGAAACTTGCACCTATTCAATGAAACTTCGAGATACATATTTTTTCATTTGCGTTTCACGTTCATCTTCTATCTTCCCCCCCTTTCAAATTTTTTTCATCAGAATCAACCCGCCCTCCGCCGACGGCAGCCCCTTAAAGAAATTTTTTTGAATACCAAACTAAAGCCCTCCTGAGTTTTTATAGCCGCCCGTTATACGTGCTGCATTGAGCGGGGGAGTATAAAGGAAAAATCATTTTTGAGCCCGAAGTATAATCGAGAGGGAAAGAAGTATCTACACTAGGGTAGGTTGAAAATTTTTTTTTTTTTATTTTCGTAGCATGGGGGCAGAATTTGTACCTTATAAAAAAAGAAGATTCTTCAAATGTGGAAATCATTTTTTACTTGATATTTTGAGTTAGCCCACTCGTTTTTCGAATAAATAATTAATCGAGTGGGGTACTATTCGAGTTTCTCAGTCTACGAGAGAGCCCGAGCTTTGCTGAAGTCAGCGTAGCCAGCAACGTAGCGCTTTGTTGTGAGACGTCACCTTGGGGGCTGAGCAGAGGTGACGCCCCACAACAAACCGCGCGCCCCTGGCTACCTGACTCCAGTTTAGCTCTCTTGTAGACCGAGAAATTCAAATATTTCGACCCATGCATGGATTGCGACGAATCAAAGTGAGTCTACGACTAAAACCAAGCGATGTGTCTTAATTTTTCTGCTCCCAACAGCGAATAATTGATGATCACTCGATCGATTTTTGAGCAAAAAATAAATCATTGTTTTAATTGGGTTTAGTATGCTTTTCTGACGTATTTTGACCTCAGGAATCCGAATCCGAAAGAAAAATTGATCTATCTCTAAAATTGACCGAGTTATCGCCAATTTTCAGCTTTTCGGGGTCAAAAATAAAAAATTGATTTTAAAGTCTATATTAATGTAATTTGAGCTCAGGAATCTGAATCCGGAAGAAAAATTGATCTATCTGCAAAAATGATCGAGTTATCCTCATTTTTTCGCATTTTTTGGCATAAATTTGAGGATATCTCGAAGGGAAAAAATCGTAGCTCAATTTGGACGACGGATTCGTGTTCCTGAGGTCAAAATACATAAGAAAAGTGCCATACGATCAATTTTAAAAAATAAAAATTTTTGGCCAAAATTTGAGATTTTTCCAAGGGGTACCCCTTACGATTTTTTCAAATTTTGACCAAAAATTTTTATTTTTTAAAATTGATCGTATGGCACTTTTCTTGTGTATTTTGACCTCAGAAACACGAATCCGTCGTCCAAATTTAGCTACGATTTTTTCCCTTCGAGATATCCTCAAATTTATGCCAAAAAATGCGAAAAAATGAGGATAACTCGATCATTTTTGCAGATAGATCAATTTTTCTTCCGGATTCGGATTCCTGAGCTCAAATTACATTAATATAGACTTTAAAATCAATTTTTTATTTTCGACCCCCAAAAGGTGAAAATTGGCGATAACTCGGTCAATTTTAGAGATAGACCAATTTTTCTTTCGGATTCGGATTTCTGAGGTCAAAATACGTCAGAAAAGCATATTAAACCCAATCAAAACAATGATTTATTTTTTGCCCAAAAAGCAAATTCTTTTTTGCTTTTTCACGAGTAATCTCACGTATAATCAGCTCAGGAATCCAAATGTGAAAGCCAAAATCATCTACCTGTGCAATCGATCAAGTAATCATTAGGTGAGATTTGAAAAAAAATTTTTTCCATAAGGTACAAATTCGACCCCCATGCTACGAAAATATAAAAAAAAATTTTCTTACAACTCACTCTCATCTATACATGTAAGATATCTCGTGTCAAGTTGCAGTAAGGAATAAGAGGGTTGTCCGTTGATTTTTTCTGAGGTGGGGAAAAAAATAATATTAATACAGCGTAAGAATGATAAGAATATCTCGTGACGTAGAATGAAAAAAAATGGAAAAGATACACCCCTGCGAACGATAAAATGCGTCATCACCTCGGGGGCGGGCGTACCTATACTGGAAGTTACTACTCTTCTCCCCGACCGACGATGCTGTAGGAATGTCTGCACTACTTTATTGCAAAACTGTGGAAAATGATAGAAAGGAGAAACGGTAAAACGTGGGCGATTTCCTACAGCCACTCCTCTTAGGAATTACCATTTCATTCAACTCCACGCGCCGCTGTGCAATGTTACGTACGTGAAATATGAACGTGAGAAAATGAAATAAGTGAGGAACAAATAGAAACGAGACACACATGACAGAGATCCACATGTGCGTTTCGAGAGAAATTCATATCTCGTTTGTAACTCGTATTCTTCTTCTTCTTTTTGTCCATCAGTTCAAAGAGCGAGAAAAATTCTTAATTTCTATTTGACGTTTGGCTGTCGTTTGTCTCGGTTGAACTTCACTCGCGAGATATGTTCTTCCGATTCCCGCTTGAATACCGCAGCGGTTGAAACGCAGAATGATCTTCGGAGTTCATCTCGCGTAAATATAACGAATATTCGTTGCCAAGCGGCGAATGTTGAGAATTTTTGTAACTTTTTGCCCGATACGAAACGTCGGGTGGCGAACGAAAAATGTACACCGTATATAATCGCTCCACATTTCCGAGGAGCCAGATGAGACTTGACTCTTTGTTTGGCCGTTGAAAAATGCGAGCAATAATGTACTGAAAAATCTACGACGCGCATACAAAGAAGGGATGATATTATCCGAACACTTTTTGGTTTCTCAAGTTAGCTACAGTACCGCGAACAAGCCATTTGTCGCATGTGTACGAGAAGGATAAGGAGAAATCGCAGTCTGTACGGAGCAGTCTGGAAAGGGTGATTATTGATGAACGAAAAAAATGACAAAAAAATGATGCACGACCGCAGAAATTACTCCGATACATCTCCGAACCTGCTCAACGGAAAAAAGTACCCCCTCGTTGTCCCTACCGTAGATTATTCGTTCACGCCATATTTGTTTTTATTTCTTTCTCCAAAATCGAAAGACATATTTTCATGCTCGAGTGCTAGTGAGAAACTATGTACGCAGCTATTTGCAAAATGTCCTTACGAACTCCATTTTATAGGACCCACCAATTAATCTCAGATCGTACAACACCCTGGTTTCAGGTTCCTATCGAGATAGATGCTGGTTTTATATCTACAAATTGATTTCCCATGACCTTTCCGTCTCATCTCCAAAACCTCTTCGCGTGGGTCATAAATTCGTCGGCTCAATTATTAATTTCAAATTTTGAAAAGCACCATCTGTGGGTCACCCGATCGAATAAAGTGAATTAAAATCCAACAACCACCCCTCATGCTTTGGAAAAATTTTCAGGCCGTTTCAGAAAGCTCGTCGAGAACGAAATCGATAATTATGACAATCGGGGATATGGCAATGTTTGTCAAAACAGCTGTTCGTAGAGATTAATTGCCCTTTAAGTCGGCATTCTGTCTCACGGAGTTTTTTTAATCGTTAAAATGGCATCGATTGAGGCGCTTTTAACGGACGCATCGGAGTTGCAGAGGGAAATTAAGCGCAGAAATGACGCCGCCGAATCGGACAGAGCTAGGAAATTCATAGCTGCTCGTAAACTCCAAGTCAGCTGTTAACTAGTTCGCCGATTAATTGTCGATGAGTTTAATTGCCATCGCGCGGGGCGAGATAAACCCAATTACAGTCCGCTCCAACATTTTCTGAATCTCCTTTTTTGTCGTCTCGTTATTTTCCAAGGCTTGGTTCCGGGGTTTGGCGACTCGGAAGCACCTGCGAATGTTACGGAATTCCGCGATCACGATCCAGCGACATTGGCGAGGATTTATGGCTCGAAAGTTTGCAAAGTCGTACGTGAAGGACCAGGTCAAAAGGATGTGGTGGAACCATTACCACAGATGCGCGACTAAGATTCAAGCTCTTTGGCGGGGCTACGAGGCCCGGAAAAATGGCGTTAATATACCAAAGTACAAAAAGTGGCTTCATTCGGTTTACGAAAAAAATGCGGAGGCCTTGACGAAAATGAAAGAGTATAACGGCCTCTGTAATCATCATTTGAACTCCCGGTGCCAAACGGACGACGATGATGTAATCGCGGAGCTTTTCTTTTTTTTGCAGGTTCAGGGAGTCGGAGCTTTTTTACGCGCGGAATATTACGGAGCATAACTCGTTACTCTGGATTCTTTTCATCCTCTTTAAACTCCATCATTTACTGAGGACCGAGAGTCGGCCGGGGGTCTTGACGCGAATCGACGAAACGAAATTCACCGTGATAGAGGAAATGATCCGGAGTCTCGAATACGCCAGGTACATGGAGAATCGACGGAGAGAAAAGTGCGGTCAACAACAACCGGAAATTTCACCTCCGCTTCTGAAGGGAACTTACTTTGCACGATGCGAAAAGGAGATTCGCGAACTTCGGGAAAGTTTGGAAATGGGAAAAGCGTCACTTCGTAGAGGTGAGGAAATTAGGTTTTATGTTTAAAAGTTTCATTCGAAAGTATAACGTCGAAAATCATGATTCAGATAGCCACGTAAAATTCTTTCGAAACGTTTTTCCCCCCCATTTTTTCAATTACTCTTCGCACGATACACCTTGTCTCGGAATGCTGTGAGGAAGCTTTTTTTAACAACAATACCAGATTAATTTGAATCACCTCAGGCACGCCATACGACGAGGAAGAACGCCACTTGAAAGAGGTTGGAAAAATCCGAGAAGATTTAATCTACGGAAAATTCGGCGGTAAATTGCCGTTCAGAAACGTTACCAGAAATAATTGCAAGCTACCGTGTGCCCGGGATGGAACAGTCCGAGTAACAGCCGGCGATTATAATCCTCGAAGATTAGGATTTACTTCCATCAGGCCGGAACGTGACAAGTCAAAAGAATTGAACGGTGACTTTAAAACTCTGGTAAAGCCGAACGAGTTATACGAAGCTATAAATAAGATGGACTGCCCCTTCGTTCGCATGAAAGTTAAATGCCCCATCCACGATTTTCCCGATTAAATATTGAGGGCCGAAAACCTGAAGACCATATTAAGATAGATGAGAATTGCGAAACCACAATAATCGAAAAAAGAAAAATTTGCAATTCTTCACTTCCTGGTCAACAGTCTTCGATGTGAGAATAAAAAATTCTTTTGACGAAAAAGACAACGGAGTCTCACCCCACGTCGCTTGTACAACAATTTTAGTTTGACTTGATGCGGAAATTTAAGCGATGGTTATAATTCCAAGTTTGCGAAAATTAGAGCAACATAATCCGAGGTATTTTGTCTTAATCTGAAGCGGTTTTTTATCGACTTTATGACCCATCGATTTCGGGGTTGTACTCAGGTCTATTTTATACGAGAAACTGACTTTTACGACCTCCTCAATCACTCCGGGCGTATAATCTACCGTAGATGGTACCGTAAGTGGTCAATTCAGGGGTGTGAAGATGAAATTCCCGAAGGGTTTCAACGATCTTTTGAGGATATCGAAATTATTAACGTTGTACGATTTCATATTCCGAACATTCCCATCGATACAAAATTATCTGCAATCGTTTTCAAAGAATCATCAGTTCCGGGTTCGTTGGGAAAATTATCGATGAATTTATAAAAAATTGGGTAGAATTTGTGCAACTCTATTGCAAGTTTTTTTTTTTATTCTCTGGTCTCCGCTCTGTTAATTATTTCTTCGATCGATTTTTTACCGACCGTCAAGCACAAGGAATACGACCTCCTCGCCAAGGAGAAATGAAAGGCGTTTTGTACCCTCCGCTGGGTTACTACAATTCCTGTACCTCCGGTTATTGTACGTCGCTGAGTTATCCCATAACGGTTATGGCTACAAAGTTCTTCGAATCCTTCACGTCGCAAAATAAGCGCGTTTGGATCGATGGCGCCTTTTTTAATCAACTGAAAAGCATTCGAATTCGTCCGAAAACACCTAATTTTTATCGTTTTTTGGAATACAAAATCAACAACTCGTCGATTGATTCATCGGCAACTACGATCCGTCTCTCCCAGTTTCTTTGGATTTTTCCTATCGGTTCTTGAACAAAAAAAAATAAGGCGAAGCCAATCGAACATCGGGTAATTTCATCCCAACAAATCAGAGGCTATTTCTACACATGGTAGATAATACGAATTCCGTTGATTTACTATTTCCCAATTATTTCCCAAAGCGGCGCATCTCCAGGTATTTGAATATCCCTCTAATACGCATAATGTAGATACATTATTCACATATCCCTATTCCCCGTGTTGCCTCATCGTTTCGTGACATGGATAATTTAAAACTTTCACCCAAGCCCCTCGGGATCGGTTCGATTTTATACGCGGGCTGTTGAACAGAGCGACTCGTACGTTTGGGTGCACCGCCGTACGCAGCGAGTCGGTACGAGCACCGTCGTCATCATCATCATCATCATCATCATCGTTCGTGACGTCTACGAGATAAAAAGCACCGGAAAGAGAGGGGGTACTGCCGCAAGTTCGGAGCAAATTCGATGTCTCGACTGTAGACACCCCGACGATTCCCGGGTCACCGACTCTTCACGCGTGTCCTCAGGCTTTTGACTTTCCAAATTTGCTCCGCCCCTTGACCATGAACACCGGGTTGTAGTATACGATGTACTATACTATAGTACAACTCTACGAGGATCATTCAATATTTTAATTAGCAACAAAACATCGCTTCGTGTACACGAATGAGAATGATCGACGGAATTTCAATTGCGCACATGTCGTACTTTGCTTTCCGACAATATTCATTATACGTCCACCGTCTTCGACGCACGCTCAAAGTCAAAGATTAATTGCCAGAAGACTCGGAGCAGGTGTTCCGACGGATTGATTGTTTTTGTAATGGTCGATACGCGGATGCTATCCATTTCGAAGCTTTAAACAATCGGTTTTTCGAACCTACGAATTGTTTCCTCGTTCGAAAGCCCCGACTAGCCTCTCCAAGAAGCCATCTGGACGGACTCAAAACGGATCCCGAAGCAAACATTTTGGGATGGAAGAGCCTTGAGATATGCAATTTTTGAATAAACCGACGCTTCGAAGTTGGTCGGGTTGCGGACGGCCACCGAAACTGGTTTTCACACTCGAAATGGTAGGTATGGGTTCGTCTCGTGCGCGCGATGCGTTTGAATTTGTTACGTATAAATGTGGCACACATCTTCAGGTTTTGTTACGAACATCAGTTTCGTCTGTTTCACGATGCTGCAGCACAGCGCCTCTCCCAGTAGCAACAACAACGAGACAAAAACCCGTTTTCGTATCCAATCTACGTCCCGGGGCTCCACGTATATTATCTACATACATACGTGTACGTGATCACAATAACGTACGATGGATAACGGTACCGAAAATCTACAAGCTGAGGGATACGGAGACCAGAAAACGTAAAAGACGCGTACTATGAACGTAACCGTTGCCATCATCTTCCATCGACGGACGCGCGGATCGACCGTATAATTTTATTCACCTCATTTACAAATCGGGCTACGTCGAAATGACAACGCAGACCAGTTTTAACGGTTTGAAAAATAGAAAAAAACATTTTTTCATTCGAAAAATTAGACCGACCAGAATAGGAAAATTAATCATCGCGATGAACGACCCATGTAGAAGGATAAAAAGGCACATGTGAACTTGATTTAATTTGCCTGAGGGTGTTTAAATGTTGTACGATGCGATTCGTACTGGACGGAGAGTTTAATCTGAAAATTTTTAATTTCATATAATTTGCCCAAAAGTATATATAATTTGCTAACCACTTGAAATAATTAGCATAACCAGCGCAGATAGCTTCGGTTAGACCGCAGAAGGATATTGCGGCGAGGTTTATTACCATCGTGATAATTAAATGATAAGAAAGTAATTATGAGAAGGACCAAGTAAATTACAAACGGGTGTGAGTCATTGACGTTTTTTAAATTCGTACATATACCTCTTCTCCGGATCGCTAGAGTAATTTCCAGATTCGGAATCGATTCTTCGTACCAAAAGTAAGCACGAAATTTCGAGCGAGCGTCTGGAGTTACCGAACTTTTTCCAGTGTCCAGACATTGTTCAGCGGCAGCAGGGCGGTAGACTTAGAATGACGGAGAACAGAATCAGATGGCCACTCTACTTTCGTCTGGATAACGTCAAAGCGAACGCTCGCTCGGCTCGCTAATAATTATCTATAGCGACGGCACTCAACGCCAGATTACGTCCCTCCCACAGTTCAAACTGCGTCGCATTGCAATGAAAATTCCATTTACGGTCAACGCTCACCCCGCCCGATAATAAGAGGCTTCTGGTTTCAACTTTACATCACGTCAAACCGAAACGCACAACCGCGACACAACGGCGACAAGTTCAACGGAAGGTCAAAAAAGTTTTCCCCAGAATAATCAACGGACGTAATTCATAGTCAGAAAAAAAAATTCCCAAGATTCACAATTAATTTGATAAGATATAGGCACCAGTCCATCATCTATGAAAATACAGATAATTCGAGTCTCCGAGGGTTCGCAAATAAGCTGGCCGAAATTGACTCCCCCCGTTTTAATGGGGTGAGAAAATCGATACGATATTCCAAAGCCATAAGCTGAACAAGCATGGATCATTGTGTTGCGATACGGAATACAAAACGGCGCTTATATCTAAGTTTACACAAAGGACTTCGCCTCCTTGAATATACAATATACGTTGGTACAATACGTAAAGCTCGACGGAGAATTCCAATGTAAGAATCGTTTGTTCGCAACTTTATCGTCTCTTTTTTTTTAGGTCCTCCCGCAGGTGTTGTCTGTCGGAATTTTTCACCTCTTGACAAAAACCGTCACTGTCAACGACGTTAAAATTTCAACTATATTTCAACTTGTCCGCGGAAATGGGTACGTTATCTCTGACGCACGAAGCTCTCCTTTCAAAACTGAATTACGTGGTTTTCACCCTGCGGACGAGATCGTTCCACCCCCTAGTGTTTTCCTTCCACTATCATCTGTCACGGTCTGACTCGAGGTTCACCAAAAAGTGACGAAGATTATCTACGGCCCCTGCGATAGCGACGCGGATGATATTTGAATAATTTTTCGTGAGAGGAGAATGGTTCGTTTTTGTCTTTCCAATCATCGATTCAAACGGTCGTAAAAATGACTGAAACTTCCGAATTCAGTTTGCGCCAATGAGAGTATTTTCGTTTTTCGTTCGTTCGTTTCACGGTTTATCGTGCACATGACGGAAGATATCAATGACCACCGTCGACACAATGGGATGATGAATAGCGGGCAAAATTCAGGCCACCAAACGAAACGAGAGTGAAAAAAATCAAGGCAACAACATCCGGTCTCTCTCATCCCGTAACGCCATAGAATCGACGGTTCAGTTTTGGCGCGCATTGTGTGCCTCGCCATTTAAATTTCCGGTTGCGTGCACAGAGTGTGTGATGCAGTTTTTATTTATATTACATGCAACCCGGTGCCTCGACGTTTAATTATTTTATTTGTACAGATCACATGTAAGTACAACGTTACGCTCCGTTCGTTTTTCATTAACGATTCGAAAACTAAAATCTGATCACGTGGATTGAGGCGAATATCGTTGCAGCGACGATTACGTAACTTGATCGAATCTTGCGATCAGTCTTTACCAAACGAACGAGCGATTCTACAATTGACTTCGGTACAGAGGGATCCAGAATCTCATATTCATCAGATTCGGAATAGTCGGTCTGCGTGTGGAAATGGAGTCGGATTTTTTGGATATAAAAAAAGCCAGGCGTTGGAAACTTTTTCAAAGGTCAAAGCAACGTGGTATCGTTAGCCGGAGAGTGTCGGGTCGCAGGACCCACTCGTCGTCCTTGCAGACGGGCGCATTTCTGAGAAATTGAAAGTGCCAAAACTCCCACGAACAGCGTAACTCCAGAGTGAGCTGCAGCCTTATTACGAGCCAAGCACTGTAGGGTGTGGAACACCGCGACGTTCCGATCCTCGAGGGTGATTGAGATGGTACTCGAGAAGTGCGGAATGTTTGTACTAAAGATCGAACAATCTTACGGGAAATTTATAATATCAAAACATTATCTGATCTTAGAGATTTTTACGACCGCGTCGATTGATGTGGGTCGGTATTCGAGTGTTTAAAATTCCAGGCGCTATTGCGGTACCGCGAGAAGGTTATCGAAAATATGAGTCAATTATTTCACACACGTCATCGAGTATCTTTGGAGTAATTTATGATGCACGTCACACCGATCGTGCCTAAAAAAAGGAATTTCAGAACATTTCTTTCACCCCTGCGATAGCGAGCACCGAATGACTTGAAGGGCGCGTTGCAGGGACCTTTTTTATTCCGCAGCTTTGCGGGGTACACAGGTGCCCAGACACGGAATAACCTGGGTAGAACAAACGCGTGTACGCAATGAAAATATTAACAGGTGGGAGAGAGAGAGAGGAATCCGCGAGAGAAAGAGAGAGAGGAAAAGGAGGAGATGAGCCTATCTATAATGCAGGATGTTTGTGCCTCGGGGATCACGTGTATAAAAGTGCGTCGTTCGGTGGCCTCGTTCTAACTATACATACGTACACGTAAGTACGAGTATGTGCACGCGATATGCTGCGTTCGTATTCGTTCTCGATTAAAAATTGGCCCTAGGCCAGATTTTCGCAAATTATTTTGTCGCCCGAAAGCTATACCGCCGTTCATTACGTTATATTTTTTGGGTCTACGTCTTTTATTTTTACACCGTCCCAGACGTGACTAAACAACTCGAGCTTCTTTTTTCCAACGTAGTACGAGCCAGCCTATTTTTATTCAGCCATTTTTTCGTTGCATCGTCAGCGATTTGAGTTACGCTTTTAGCTAATGAACCTCCGGCTCGTTGTACTCGTAATTGTATAAGCCACGTAGCAAATGACACGCACGACGCTAATCAACAGCTGTATAGTCCAAGTTTTTTTATGAAAAAGAGACAATTTTTAACGTCATTTGCCAAAGACAAACAAGGGTTTCGTATGCCCTAGTATTTTTGAGTGAGGTCAGGTTTGCGTGAAACGTCCATTTTTTTATTCTGACCATCGGACGCAGCTGCGCCATCGGTAAAAATTCAGAATTCGTCGAGAACGATTGAGAAGATCGAGAGGAAACGCAGCTGCTATCGGACGGAGTTTTCATTCCGCGTAAAGCGAAAACGCCGCGTCGAAAAATCGAAGCGCTCGCAACGATCGTTCTTCGTGGCATTATTTCAGAGCCCGAAGAAGTTTCGGCCGCAAAACGCCCGCCAGGTATACACCGTGAAAGAAGTGGTAGTACATCAAGGTGCAGGTAAATCATGAACCTGCCCCTGAGGATCTTCTACCTTTGGGTATCCTACGGTATCCTCGTGCAGCCCGCACCGCAAAATCTTTCGCTTGTTCACAATCGACCTGCAGCATCGCAATTTTATAATATCGCTGCAGCTGCAGCAGGTAGTAGTGCGATCACGAGGGAGAAGAGGATCCGTCCTGCGGTGTGTTCGTGTGCGATTCAGTTTTGTGAAAGCTTGCTCGCAAAAATTCTGGAAGGTTTTTTCGTATCGCGGCGCGTTAATCGAATGAAAAAATGAACAATGCGTCGTACCATTCGACGGACGATCGAATCGCGGGAATTTACATACGCGCCGGTAATTGAGGACAGTGAATTGATTCGATCTTCGTTTTTCACGGTACGCGTAGAAACGTGCGACCGATACTCAGTTTTGTTAGATCGTACTAATTGAGATGGGCGATTGGCTCAGGTGTGCGATTGTTATCGAGGTATTAGGGATGAGGTCGTGGGTCGGGGACAGAAGGTGATAAGGTTGAGAACCCACCTGACCCTGGCTAACCAATTGCGCAGCCTGAAGTAGCAGCCATCTTGAGCGGCTTCATGTTTGAGTCGCGTGGCGCCCATATGGACTTCAGTATCCGTAGACAGCCGGCTGACGAAGCATGAACGTTCTCAGCTACTCGCCGATGAACATTCTTTCGATTCAAAAAAGTGACGTTTCGAGGTCCGAGTAAACGCTCGCCAATATTTTCTCCACATTCAAATCGAACACCACCGCCTCTCGCTTTTCAATTATTTTTCGAACTTGGTGATGGCGATTTTTTGAATTCAATTGTTATCCTGGTTTAGGAACGAACAGTGAGAAATGTGACGGTAATTGTGACGAATAAACGGTGTGGATTTCAAATCCTGAAACATTATCTCTCCGGTAAAGAAAGTGCGAATAAAACAATCGAATCTGGGAAACCCTCGAACGCGTAAGTTCGAAAGGATTTGAAATTACCGCCAGGATTTTCCGACCCGCAACTAGTCTCAAAAGAATCCAAGAACACGATCGGTGCAAAAGGATCTTAAAATCCAACGACAGTGTGTGCAAATTTTCTATTTCACTTTTTCAAGTTACTGCAAAAATCCGTGGACCGTCGAAATTCGCCATTCTCCCCGAAATATTTTCGAAAAACCAGAAGGAAAATAATCGCCGACAGGATGTTCAGCGATCGTTTTCGGTGATCGGGCATTGGTTTGCACACATGCATCCAAGCAGATATGAGCTACCGATGAAAAACCGTAACACGTGCTACATCGTAGAAAAGACAGGAAAGTAAGGTGAGCCACGAACTTCGGAACATCGGGAGGAGATCGAGACGTTGTGGACGCGGTGGGTCTTCTTCACCAACGGTCTTCGTACGACTGGAGTTCCTTTGATCGAAAAAACAAAAATAAAAGGTGAGCAAAAGTCAGGTAGTTTGATTATCGCTGTTCATACTGTTGCGAAAATATCTCTGCAAAAATTACTCTCACGTACCAGGAAAAAATGAATATTCGCGGTTCGCTCCGCGGCATAATTTCCGTTTTACTTTTTCTACTTTGAACGTTCATTAGGAGAATTTTCGAGGACAATGGACGCTCGTACAGATGTGGAGATGTGTAATCATCGTGTATTGTAGAAGTAGAACCGGTTTGAAACTCAAATTATCAACTATGCAAGCAAGAACTGTATGTAACTAATCGCAGTTAAAGTAGGTTTTACCTTTACTTCCGTGCCGTATAGGAGCTTCCTGTCTAACTCCCAAACTCCCAACGACGTACACCTAGAACATAATACCCACATATACAGGGTGGTCCCCGCAGACCGGCAAAATAAAATCTCTAATGAAAACTGCTGGGAGGACGCGAGGAGATGTGAAAAATTCATCGTCCCATCGTTTCGCTAAAAATATGCTCAAATTCGCCGGACTTTGTTCAGGCGGTACCCACGTCTCTTATATCCACATCCCATAAAATTGCTGGTCTATGTTTTTTCTCGGCACACTCTGTACACGACGTGAAACGAGATAAGTTTTCTCTGGCTTCGTGTCTTGTCGGTATAAGTTCATAGCTTCGCTATTCGGTCTTCGTTTTTTTCCAAGACTCTTAATTCAGCAAACTCCAGCTCGGTTATTCTGGCTGCTGGCGAAACGTTAGAATAGTGTATATTAAATGTGTGATATTAAAAAAAGACGTTGAAAAACGACGGAAGCGAATGAGTTAGAGGCGCGACACTGACATTGACCATCGTCTTACGTAATTTCGTTAGAGGATTATTCGAAAAGTATATCCCCAGCATAAATATTGGTCTCAGAATTTTTTCTCGCGGCAATCTGCATATCTCGTATTGTCGAAATGAGAAATAAAAATTCTTCACCGCACCTTCTTCCCCCACCTCTCTGAAACAAGCTTATGAAAAAATTAAATCTGATTCGGACATCGAATGGGTGAAATATTTTATTTCACTAAAAATCTGATCGAGATCCAGAAATTGCGGTACGAGTGTACACTTTACGGCGGTACGGTTTCTACGGTGCGTATCGCGCGTTTGCGCTAATTCGAATTACGTTCTCTCACAATTGAATTAAATAATTGGAGGTTGTACACCAAGTTGAATGCCTTTGGGTAGTGACCGGAAATAACTTGACAACTGGCCGCAGCCTGCCGTATGCACGTCGCACTTGAGAACAAATTTCTATGTATCAAATTTCACTGCAGCTTTACCACGTAGCCGTAATTTTTTTCTATGCCTTTCACGGATCAGCGAAAGATCGAGATTTAAAAATAGACGAAATCTGACACCGGGTCAACCGAGTTTCACCCCACGTACACACGTACGCATCTATTGCAAGGACCTGAATGTGACAACTGCGACCAGCGTTCGATGCGACTCCGGGCCTTTTTGGCGATGGAAAATTTTATTTTTCACCTGTACGCTTTTCTTGATACCCAGAGGCTCGGATCCAACTCCGCTACGTCGGATCGTGGGTTTCACGTATCGTGAGGAACAATCGTGTGAAACTTGCACAACAACGTTAATGGGTTTCTGTATTCCCAAAACAGAAGAAATTCGAGACGAACTACGCGTTGCCTGTGCGGATAATGTTCATACATTTACGTTTATATTGACTAAGACAATCGGGCTCCCCCGTATGTGTAGGGAATTATCATTCCGTATTCATACACGACGTGGTACACACAATTGTTCGTTATCATTTCAAACAGTTTATACGCAGACCGCGACTAGGCTGCCTATACAATTGCGCTAAAAAATTATACATACGGTGAATCATGCACAGGTATATACATATATCTGTATGAACTGCATACGTTCGAATTACATCAGACTCGTTTATTATTTTTTTTGTTCTGCCAAAGGAAAATTAATGACTGGGTATCGCTTATTCGATTTCATTTTATCTTGTTTTTCACGTCATTCTGATTATTTTTTTTTTTTTTTTTTTGCATTTTGCATTCTGAAGGGATTTTATGTGGTCATCGGTGAAGAAGCTTATTATTACCGGGCAGCAGCAGCAGCGGCAGAAGTGAACAGTACGATACAATATAGGTGCGTAAAGCCGATTATAATCAGCGGTCCTCATCAGAAATACGCTCTATACCTCCCGAAGTATTAGGAGTCCTACATACGTGTAATAGCAGATCCATTAACCGAGCTTATCCTCCGAGCACACGTCGTTTTTTATTAAAACATATCGATCACCATTTACATAACACTGCGACTCGTCGTCGGTGGAATAATTAGGAATTCACGACGGTATTTCGTACAAATCTCTCACATAAATTCTGGAATACTGTAATTGTAGATCTCACGCGGGGTGGGTGGAAGAAATAAATTAAAAAAAAAAAACCGTTTCTATCCGAAGACGAAAAAAATTCGAATCCTCGGCCTTTTCGAAAATCCGATGATCGTCTACGTAATTCATTCGAATTTCGAAATCAGTGGTTTCTTTCTTTGGTTGTTCTCTCGGTCTATAGCGTACAGTGCAGCGCTGCAGTGCGAACTGCAGGTGGTGCACAATGGAATCAATTCTGTAATAGAATCGAAGTTCGATTTAGTCTTATCGGATGACTCAGCGATAACATTTATACCATGTAACGTATACGTACGAAGGAAACAATGTAGTGACGATGTCACTCGATACCCTCGAGATGACGATAGTAACCGTACGAGCAAATGAACATTACGCTTCTGCACGTGCTGAAATCCTTCGGGCCTTAGAAACGAAACTGTATAGGTAGGTACGTCGAATAAAGGACCCCGAATCGTGAAAGGATGCTGTTATCTAAATGAAAGGAATTCCATCGGATGTTATTTAACGTATGAAGCGAAAAAAAATTTCGTTAAAATAATTATGACGACTGGTTGATACGCCGGCGTGTGCGCGAAGTGTTAAAACTCTGCGTTATGTATCTGTTGGCAACGATAAGAACAAACCATATTATTCCACAGGCCTGCGCTCTACTTTCGAAGCAGGCTCCTGAGTCACGGTGTTATACGGAGTTCGTTCGACTGAGTCCGTGTCTCTCTCCTCTGTGTTTCAGACTCCCCCGCATCCATTTTTGATCCCAAGGTGTACGAGGTACGGTAAATTGCGTATACAGAGTGTACGAAAAAAAAAAACAAATCACTCACTCTCCATTTATTCTCAATATATTGTTCGACTTACGGTGTGCACACCGAACAACTACGACGAACTGCTGATGCCGAAGCAAAAATTCTGCGCTCTGATTAGCGGTAAAAAAAATGAAAGAAATAATCGTTCGTTGCCAACAAGGAAATATGCCATCGGTTGTTCAGAGTCGAATTATATCAGCAAAATGGATTTGAAATCAGAAAACTCGTATTCTTCCTGTTCCAGTCCATCCTCAGTTTGGCTCCTTTCTTTCCCACTATAGGAATTATTTCTGTTCCTGTTCAGATTGTAATATAGAGCGTACAACGCGAAATGTGGGCACGAAATAGGGGAAAGTTTATTGCCGAGGTTATTTTCCGCCAATTACATGATTACGATGCGATTAAGTAGGTATAGAGCGCCCGTTAATTCAACCTTCGAAATAATTAGGTATTCTCAGGCGTAGGTGTGATAGACGTACATGGGATTTACAACGGTGCGTAGAAATTAGCGTAAAACGACTGTACGTTAGCTAGTTGGTCATCGCGGCTAACGAGAATATATTCCAGCTATAACTGCACTTGAATTATTTCCTCGGGATATTAATAGACGTGCGCATCGTATAAACGCGTGCAGAATTTCATTGACGATGCTCGGCCCTGGTGTACGCGCGCCAGATGCACGACGACTCCGAACTCGATTCGGCTTCGATTAATTATTCATTCGAATATTTCACGCAGTTATCGCTCGTCGCGTATCTCGACTCGAATTTTTTACACTCGTCGGATGGCAGGAAAAAAAAAATGGAACTAGGATCGGACGACTTGGGGGCGAGAATTTGTACCGGAATCGTGGTGGAAAAAAATTTATGGCGAGGTCGGGCTGCCTGGACCTTGAAATTACAAAATAGAAGCGACACGAAGTTAACACCCCGAGGTGTACTCGTCTTACCCTTCGTGTACATGGGAGACCCTTTACGATGTCGCGGCGCGTGCGGATCTTTTGCTAAATAAATATCGGAGTCGGTGCGTTTGGATAATTAATACTCACACATTCGTATCGTTGGACATTTCTATTGTTCGAGGTCAAAGAAACGATTTAATTTTATTTCACGCCTTCCACTTGGCTAAATATCATCCGACTGCGTACTCCAATATCTCAGAACACCAATAACGCGGTCTGTTTGTCTTGGTCGCGTGAAAATAAAGGGTGTACTTTGTCGACCCCCAGGTTTTTTGCCACGTGTAATCTAAATCAAAATTTTACTCCGGTTGTCCTCGTTCCTCGGCAACGCACCCCCATCGGTAATCGCCCCATCCCGAGCACGTGGAAGGTGACGAAAAAATCCACGTCGAAGGTTCCGCCACGGATATTCCGTCTCCTCAAGGCGTTGACGAGCAAATACCGTCGACTTCGCGTCGCCCATTATCGGCGGCGCAAAAACTCCTCAGTGTATCCTGAAAATGGTCGGAGGGAAAAGGGCATTTTGAAAAAACGAAGCTCCGCGAATCGGGCGCGGAGTGTCGGACGTGTATAAATAATGCGTGAGTATACCTTGAACGCGGTGCGAAAATGCTTGGCTACGATGCCATAAAGTATCGGGTTAACCGCGGCAGATAATTCGACGATCAAGTAGCCTCCGTTGAGTACAGTTTGCGAACAGCATAACGTTGGAGCCATAAACCGTACCAAGGACACCATCCGATACGGAGCCATGCTGACATAGAACACCGCGGCGAGGGTCGCTGAAATGGGTTTTAACTCGCGTTACGATCTCCCTCCGTTCGTGAGACGTCATATTTTTAGGGGGAAAAACAAAAAAAGAAATCAAACTCACCGAAAACCTTGGAGTCGTCGCTCTCGGCTCCGCAGTTTCTGAAGTTGGACGTGTCTATCGACACCAGTACGACCAGAGTGGCGATGATAACCATGGGGAGAACTACGAACATCGCGGTGGACATGACGAGTATGAGATTTCTGGTACTCGGGACGAAATGAAGATTCAAATTGAGCTCCATGGCGGCGAACGTAGCCGCGAGTGACCAGATCACTAGGACGCTTTTAACGCCGTTCGAGAATTTGAATGTCCCGTAAGCCCCTGGCCGGGTGAGTCCCAACGCGACGTATCTTTCCAGCGAAAATATAACGATCGTAAGTATCGAGGCTTCGAGGGTCAAATAGGCCACGTAGTCTCTGTCGATATCCGGATAGAATTTAAACCATCGCTTGAGAACGACGAATAAAATTTCCGCCAACACCACCAAGTCCGAAATGATTATGCTCAGTACGTAACAACTGGGGGCGGTGTGGAGCGATTTTGTACCCGCGATGACCGACGCCACGATTACGTTCGTCAAAATTCCAATGAACGATATCACCAGGTGCACCACCGTCGCAGTGGCGTCCCGCGTCTCGTGTATACCCAAATAAACGCGATCCGCGCTTCTGTTCAATACCTCATCGTCCCCGAGGAATTTCACCTCCAGATAAACCTCCGGGTCCTTGCCGGGATACTGCATCGTCGGAGAGAAAAATTGATTGGGAAATCGTTCGATGGAATCGCGATGAAATTATATATCGGCACGGATTATCCCTGGTCGGTCGCTAACGTCCGCTCAGATGTAGTTTACTTCCGCCACCGATCACCATTCCGTTTACTCTGACGCCTGGCTTACGACCCATCGGCCAGGCTTGGAATGAGTTTTAATTAATTACATCGAACAGGTGACCTGCGCGTAATCAACAAAATTGCCGTGTAGTAGACGCGTGATGCGAGGATACGGTTGAGATACGTACCTACAATATGGCGGTGCTAGCAAAATTCATTACATTAAGTGCTGCACCTCCGGGAAACATGTATACGTGCGAACACCTCTCTTCTGACTAAAATTGTGCATCGCGAAAAGAGTGATGTAATCGGTGCCCCCGCGTCTCTCTCTTTTCTTTCTCTCTCTCCGTTTTAAATTTTCGAACTAATCGCGACACGCGTCGTGCGATTCGGTGCGAAAAAAAAAAATTCGCCCACTATCGCGTGTGGGAAGGAATTGTAATATTTATCTGTGGCGGAAATGAAAATTATTTCTGGCAGGAACAAGGAACACGGAGACGTTTATCGCTCGCGTAACTTTATCGAGTTTTTGAACTCGAGAGGAAATTCAAACGGATAAAAATTATACGTGTACGTACGCATAGACATAGGTATCGCCCTCGTATGTTAGCTGCAAGATGGAGAACCTGGAGCATTGCCGACTACATAAATCCGCATCTGAAAACGACGTTTCTTATACGAGGTGTCTGCTGCTCCGCGGTAAATTGCAACTGATTTTGAAATCTGCAAACGCTCACGGAGTTACGTATGAATAATGGAATATTTCACAACTCGCATCTCGCTTTCCGATTTGAATCATAATTCGATTGACAATTTTTGGATTTCAATTAATTTCTCTCAATTCCCACCATCGCCGATGGACAGATGACGCCCCACGTTGACAAAAACGGTGATCAAACACGGACGTATATCTATACCTGGAATTTTAAACGTGAGAAATAAAAATCGAGATCAGTTGGATCGACGCTTCGCGAGATGAAAAAAATGAACAAAACTAAAAGGATTAATACCCATCGGTAACGGGACATGTAAGCGATTTATTCATCAGCGATCGGTAGGTTTGAGCCTTCGCTCTCGCATTGGCACGTAAAACACACCCGGGTCGTACTTTTTGTTTTTTTTTTTTTACACCTACCGCCGGAGAATAAAATACATCGGCAGAATACGTGTGAATATTACGTGCAATACATCGAAGGGTGCAATGCGCCATTGGCAAATAGCCACGGGCAAAAGTATCGGTCAGATCTATAGCGTTCGTTGGATTTATTACGTAAGCTAAAAAAAAAAAGTAGAATCATAATAAATGATGTTCCTATATCTCTGTATATAGATTGTTATATAGACTCACAGACATAAGCCATTTTCTTGTGCACATAATACGATTACGAACGCGTGCGAAAGTCGGTCTACTCTACTTAATATCGTATACATCACGTGAGATACTTTATGCCTCAGATAATTAGCGACCGATTATTATCCATTAGAAACGGAGTGGGCCAATAAAATTATACGGCGAATCCGACTCCGTACTTTCGTCCGTATCGTTTGACGTCCTGCCAAACGGTTTTTAGCATTTTAAAAGTCCAGCTGCACGAGCTGCACAGATGCGCGCCCCCAGGACCTCCGACGTTATAGTTGTAGGGCAGCAACTTTGGCACCCTTTTTTATTTTTATCGTTCTTGTTTTTCATCTACTTATACTCCGTTCGCCTTATATCTACGTCTCGAGTATTTATTTTTTTTCTTTTTATTCGTAAAAGAACGATCATTTCCTTTTTCTCTTTTTACCTCTCCATTCGGGTTCTGGGCGCCGTTCGACGTACGTAAAACGGCCGCGTTCGAAGACTCTGGAAACGAAAATCGAGGCCCTCTTGTGTGTTCGGAACACAACAAGGATTCGGCCCCTGGGCAACGGACCGGTCCGTGGCCCGAGGCTCATTAAACGAAAAGAAGTCGGAGCCTCCGGAGCACACGAGGTGCGGGGGGCGTAGAGGCTGGGCGACGAAAAAAAGAACAGAAAACGAAGAGAGGGAGAATAAAAAGTAAAGATCGGGAGCAAGAGGAAGCCGAACCGCGTGCAGGGCGCTATTATCATCATCAACCGCGAAGTGTACGGCAGCCGTAAGACGCTCGGGGTTTCTTCGGCGAGCGAAATACCCTCGCGATGGAAAAGGATGAAAAAGATGAGGAGGCGAAGAGCGGCAACGGAGGCATTCCTCCGGTTCAAAAGGTGGCGAGAATTCGAGGATATCGCGTACCTCCGAACGTACGAAGTGTCTTCGAACCCCGTGCGTTCGACTATTAGGAAAGGAAAAAAAGCGGAGGGGCTGGGTCCGGGACTCTACGTGGTTCGGGAGGCCGTATAGTCGAGGTTTACTTTTACCGAGCGTACACCGTCGTATTAATGACATTCCATTCCATCATCATTTAGGTAACAAATTTGTTCCATCTCAGACTTTGGACAGCTCACAATTCTTCGCTCTACATTATTATACCGTAACTGCCTCGCGTTCGTATCGTACACTGTGACTCGCTGCGACGCGACTAATTTTTGTAATTAATTATCGTTTCTGTCGAAACGGCGTGCGACACTCGCGGAATGGGTTGGCCAATCCCTCCCGCTGACCCTTGTTGGCTCGCAAAATTTTTCACGTACGATTAGCTTCGCGTTAGGGCCTTGAATTTCCCATGTGTACGGCGAACCGTTGAAACGTAATCTCGAAATTGAAAAATTATGTTTTTAAATTTGGTCCGATTCAATTCTTGCCTTTTCGAGGCGGAACATCATCTGAGGTTTCATCAACGATTCGACAAACTTTTTCAAGTATTTATTCAAGTGAAGTTAGAAACGCCGTTACTCCGTGCGTGAAATTATGCAGCGAAAGGGTCGCTCCCTGTTCGCGATTCACCCTCGCTGTCGCATTATGTTTACTCCGCTTAATAATAGCGGTGTTAAAAATGTTTTATTTCCTTGAGTTTGAGACGCGTATAAATATAATACAGTCAAATTGCCCCGAAAGAATGTGGGTCGTTAGGCTGTAAAGGTATATTATAGTGAGGTGAAATAAATTACTGGAAAACGATTAGAAAGAAGCTAGCAGTTCCGATTATCGCTCTACTTCGTGCTGCCTGATAGCGAGAAAAAATTTATGACCTCCTCAAAAAAAAGAAAAAAACCGAGTGGAACGCGAGATGAGAAAAACCCCCGTGATTCTCGTAGTCCGGGAAGAAAATTTCTGTAAAAACAATCGAGTAAGAAAATCGAAGGTTCGTTCGAGTTAGCTCCTACGGAGTTTTGAATCGTACGATTATAGGGACTTCTCGGCGAATGGGATAGGCAGCTTCGTTTTTCTTTGTGGTACCAAAGAGAAGCGGAGAAATTCAATGCCTGACCAGTCCGACGGGATTATCGTCTTCGAACCACAAACGGCGCACGAGCCTCCCCGTGCAATGTTTCGCGAAAGAATTTTAGCTGAGCCGATCGCAAGGACATTTGATACCCCGGTAGATATACAGGCTGTACCCAACCTGCACCCGGGGCTGCACTTGAAGCTAATATACTTCAGATACAGAAGTTACCTTTATTACCTTTTATAAACATTTTTGGTTTGATCCTCATTCTTGGATAGCGATATAACTTTTGGTCGTCGAGGCTCGCCATTCTTATGAAGATACCAATCGATCCGGGCTCAGCCAATCCCTCGATAAAATCGATCCACTAATTGCGATTGCCATGGTAATTGAGCTGGCAGAAATAATCCTATTAGCAAGGGGGTAAAAACGGTGAAATCTCGCGGATTACTTGGCTCCGGTGCGCCTCATTGTCGGTCTCAGTTTTTGGGTCAATCGTTCCAACCGCACCGACTGGGTTTGTCAAATCTTGATCCGCTCTGCAGTCTTCGCAAACCGTTCGGTGTTTAGATTTGGTAATATTGTTTAGCGACGTCGTTCGGTGCGAATATCGTGGGGGGGGCCGATTTTGTCTGGGTACTAAAACCCATCCCCGTATAATACATCGGTTACTTTCGAATAAGGAATTCATTGGATATTGAACAGCGTGTTCGTGAGCTATTAATCTTTCAACGCGTGACGCATATGCGATGGGTTCAAAAGGGCTGCCCTTGGTGGCCGCAATTCCCTGCAGCGAGCCCAACCCTCGCTTAACCTGACAGGCTCTGCGGGCCCTGTGGATATTAAAAACTCGCTCTTCTGCGGAAAAAACTTTTTCCGTTTCTCATCTCCGCTGACCTGCGCACGAATTTTGAAAGAGCGTTCCCGGCGTTACGTCCGGATCTTTTTTTTTCCATCAATTCCACGATCGAGGCCAAGTTCAAGGGTCCGTAAATCACGATGACTCCGGCGAAGACAAGATAAGGCTATTTTTATATCACAAGTAAAGTCGGATCGTCGTCTACGAATTCAATGTACCTACAGATTTTTTTTTCCTCAGCACTTGACTCGTCTCGTTTTCGTTGGTTCGCCTTATCTTGAACTTTTTTTTGGTCTCGTTTCAATAATTTTTTCTCTCTCTAATTTTGACAACGAAACTGAAGTGTAATGATACAATAATGTTTGGCGATAAGCCGTGTAGACGGTTAAGTTTTTGCTTTCGAAGGATCGCGTCCTATATCCATCATCGTAGTTTAATCTTGTAGCTGACAATGAGCGAGTGGGTGTCAAGTATAAGATATACAGTTTGTGTGCTTTAAAACTTAAACCTGAAGGAGCTTATGAACTCGAAGCGTCTACCTCGGACGTGTATAGCTGGATTGAATACGAGCTTTGTTAAGCTCGATTCTCTTGAAAATTTTCTTAGTGAAAAAGCTTTTACCAACTTTATACCGAAATTTTAGAGTCGTGTTCGACTAAACGCTCGCAATGGGCTCCTCACAACGAGACAGTTAAATCTTTTGTTTCGTTTATGGCGTCGCTACAGATTCTCTTACGGCAAATAACTCTTTTTATGTAAAATTATTACCCAGCTGATGTGTATCATCGGTTTCTCTAACGAATCGGTAAAACATTTGGGAGGCCACTATGAAAATTGCAAGCTTTCAGAAACCAAACCTAACAAGATCTCTGAACCAGGAAAAAAATGAGCCAGTTTTTACCATCGAACTTTACATTACCGTAGCTGTTTCTATTGGTGTACTCGATGTACTGAGAAAAAAATTGCATCGGTAAAATGTACACGAACAGTGAACCATTCAGTAGTCACGCGGTGTGGCTTCTTCGCGCACGTATACGTAATGCAGAAAACCGTTCGTACGATTCTGTGTAACGCACTGCACAAGGCTCGATTGCAGGTGTATGTGTGGTTTTTATTGGACGTTGTGTAAATGACGTAGAAACATGTACACGTATCGGGGATAAACAATCAGTCGTTTGTGCCAGAGCAATCAAAGACGCGTGCTGTTGGCGTAGCTTGCAGATTCAGATTTTTGCCATCAAAATACATAAGAATGCAGAGTATTTGAAATGAGTCTGTCATCGATTTGAATTAACTTGAGATATCTTCGAAATTCATCTATTCCGATTCCCCAAATTTTCATGGATCAATTTTAAAAATCGATCACGAGTTTTTGGATTTTGACGTTACGTTGCAGCGACGTGCGAACACAGACGCGCGGTATAATAACACGAATACGTAGGCGTCGCGGCGCCTCGTTTCTTACCAGATGGCCCCGCAACCGTTTTCGAACATCCCAAACTACGTTCAGAAATAACATGCGAGAAACAAAGAATAAAAAGAGAAAGAAGAAATTAAATATAGAAAAAAATGTATGTGCGAATACTAAAACCGCTTCCTGTGTAATCTGCACACGCGGGAATAAATGGCGTCTGCCAAACCGAACGAAAATGTCTACACTATCATTTTTGAGTTAATGATTCGGCTAGCAAACCGTGCAGGAAATGTGCGGTACGATTAACCGCGCTCATTATCAGACTTATTCTGAAATAATTCGCAGCTCTAAAAAGTGTTACCACAACTTCTCAAACTCCGTTGGAGAAGACACCCCGTGTAACGTACGTACGTACGTAAAAGTTCGGTCACCGTATAGAAGAAGATATTGCTCGACGGGGGCGTCGTTGTAATTCCGTACGGCGAGCGAGCGTCGTGACTCTCGAACTTTGCCATGCCGAACACGTATGATGGTCGTCAAACGATGTATAGGAAAGTATACAGAAGGTTTAGAAGCCTCTGTCTTTCTATGGTCTTTATAAAACCTCCGGAGTCCCGCACTGTATTTTTTCATTAAAAAAGTTCACCGTCCACGTCGTCTGCGGCTGACACTCGACGATCCCTACGCCACGATTTCGTGATTGGGGTGTAGCCTCGGCGAATCGAGAAAAACAAAAAATCACTCGATTCAGTTTCATCGGCGCTCTGCATCGCAACGATTTCTCACTCATTAGTAAAATAATAATTGAAATTTCATAGCTCACCGTTTAAACGGAGACAATGGAATTTCCTACCACCATCTCACGGCGTTTGATATTTTTTTTCATGCTCGAATAATCCCAGGTCCGCGATTCACTTCAACGTGGTAAAGAATAAAATTTATCGAGATATAGTCTGCGTACAAAGAGTTTCAGTATCGCCAATTTATGTGATCGCAAAAAAAACTAGTATATCATTATTTTTAGTCATTACGTTTTGGTTGATTTCGATCTTTTTTAATTTTTTTTTTCTTCTCGAGCGAGCTCCGCTACCGCGATTACCGTTACCGTTTGCTTCAGATATCTGCAGTGCGTTGGGACCGTTGTAACGCCTATAAGAACAAATTACATAGAAATCATGATCAATTGGATGGAATTAATTGATATCTAATCGATCGAAACGATAATTGCGTAGACAATGAAACGAAACGTGGAAAAATAATTGAAAAATTTGCAACACGTGAAGCTAGGCGATTGCAAAATTAAGTATCCGGTGTACAAGTGTGAAATGACATTGGTAAAAATGAAAAAAAAAAAAGGAAACCGGTGCGATGGAAAAGATGACGTAGAACCAGAGCGAAGGGAGATCTCTCGCGGCCGGCTGCTCAGCTTGACCTGGAAAATAATTATTCAAGGCGAGGCTGCAGCGTCTGGAATGCGTTATCTTTTCTTCGATTTTGACATCATCCCTGACCTTTGCTTTGAAAAACTGTGCAACAGCCGCTAAGTTTTCATTCTAGTGCTTCGTCGGCGAGTGGAAATATCTGCTCGGTGAAGAATCGCTGCAATCGCGAGGCGTCCCGAAGAGGTGAACAAATTTTCGGATCGAAATCGGCAATGACAAGCCGATAACCGCGAACGATTCGTACTTAGCTAGGTGCACGCGAGTCGTACACACGTATTACACGTGTATTTCATTTATGCGCTACATAAATAATAATTATCGAATCGTGGATATATATGTAAATGTAAATACGTACGTTCGTGAGTCGTGTTTAGAAGCTTCGTACGAACGTGCCACGTGAATAAATCGCTCGAAGTATTTTTAGGTGCGGCCGTAACGTTTATACACTCGGTTTGTATAAAATAGTTACACACGCTCACACGTGTCCGACGGTGTGTAAGTTACACGTGTGCAACGCTCGCGGATGCTCGCGATTCATTGATGCTCGTACCGCCACTGCTACTGTTTCATATCGCGATGTGCGTGATTCAGCTGGGTGTGTGTGTCTGCGTGACACACGGTGTAAATGCACCATACACACACGTACACGTGGACATTTATATTCATGTGGAATGCCTGCCTTCGTCGCATGGTATTATTGTATAACGACCCGTGCAACTGCAGCATGTCAAACACCGAGCCAGATTTTCGGTCGTTAATCACGAATCTGCGGACGAGCCGACCCTGACCCTCGACTCCTTTTTATTTTCGTTCGTCAATTATTCGGAAAAGAGGATCGGTGTCGTCTAATTACCGCGACTCGAATCGACGGAGTTTTCGAAGCGATGGAGTTGGAAAGAAAAATTTCTGCTCACGTTGCCCGTTTCTTCGAGCAACAACGTGCAGATCCATCGGATATTTTTACGTTCGGTGTACCTCCACCTACGAGAACGGCAATTCTAAAAGCTTCGTTATTTTTACGAGGCATGGTTAGATGCGCCGAGCTCACACCAGGTACCCCATAAAAGTTTTACTTCTTCATGAGGTAATCGTCGTCTTTGCAGAGCCAATGCGGTAAATGAAGAAAAATTCTTTTCAGCGAAACGCGTTCGTACGTTGTGTAGTATTATATATAGCTTTCACCGAATTTTTAATTAGAGAAACTCCCGATTTCGGTATGAATGCAGCCGCGGTATAGGAAAGTCGCGGAATTCACACGATAAGGCAACCTCTCTTTCGTAAAGATCGGATCCCACGTATTTCGGTATAAGATTTTATTGTCTCGTTGTCGGTCGAACCTCATCTACACGGGTTCCCGCTGCAACGCGACAACTTTTACCACGCGTTAACGATCTCGAAAGAGATAGAAAAAAAAAAAGGAAAGATCCGTATGAAACGTAAAAAGTTTATGTTCTTTTTTTTTTTTTATTTGCAGATATGACGGCGACGTAGGAAACAGCGAGGATGGCGTCGGCTATGGGGTTACAGCAGCAAACTGTGCCTCAGCAAGAATCGGTAGTTTACAATGGCTACAGATCAACGATTCCGAACAAAAACCAGCATCTATTCGCAAAGCAGCCAGGCCTCGCACCCGACAGGCAACAGCTTCAAGGCGGTCAGCAGAACTCACCCGGTGACCACAACCAGAGTTTCACCACGACCAAAGGACTTCTCAACGAACCTGGGCAGAATAATTGCTTCCTCAACAGCGCCGTTCAGGTGAGAATCGATGAACAATTATTATTCCGATAGTTTCACGAGTCGGAGAAGAGTGAAAGAAAACCGTACGCCTGACGATCGGCAACTTGACCCGCGTTTGAGTAAAATATCGCCGTAGATCGCGATCCCATTAATTTACTACGTGCAAAGAAGTTGGACAAAAGGACCGATGAATTTCGTTTAAATTTTATTTCCATTCTCTTCGATCCTCGATGAAAAATTATCGACTTCGTATCACCGTCTATCTCGCAGGCTGCAATAGTTAACGGTTGGTCGAAATTAACATTAACGAGATAATGTATTTTACCGGACGATCGTTAATTTCGTATGATTTTTTCTTCCCCACTAATCTAAATTGGTAAAAATGGACGGGTGTACATTTTTATAATTTGAAAAGTTTCCGAGAGACGCTCGGTTATAGACAACGTATAGTTGAGGCGTGTATAAATATTCATGAGCTAGAGTGACGAGGCATGTCAAGGACCGGCTCTACCGCCACCCCCACTTCTGCCACCTTCGCCGCCTCCGTACGATCGAGAGGCTGCAGCCATCTCGTATTTGTAGCCTTGATTCAACGGCGTGAACAACCGACTGACTGAATAAATCTATAACGCACTGCCGAAATGCGTGATACGTGTCAACGTTGTGTTCGCATTATCTTAATTTCCAAGATCGATAAGATCGTGGCCGTTCGAACGATGTAATTATCGTAATGACCCACCACCACCTAAGAGCTGACTGGAGGAATGGAAATAAAAAAAATTCACTCTCCTTAGAAAAAAATCTGCATCCAATTAAGCTTCTTCTTTTCGCGACCGAAGCGACGAGATGTGGTAAGACGTTCGCCGAATCACGGGTTATTTTTGCCACTTTTTCCCGGTGAAAACCAAGGAGTTTAAGGATATTGCAAGCGTGAAAAAATGAACAAACGAATACGTTTCAGAGCGGTGCGGAGTACAATAGTTACGAGAGATTTTGGAGGGAGGGAGTAACATTCCGCGAGATGCTACCGACTTTTCATTCGATCTACGCGAGCGTCACGCGAAGCTCGCGGTATTACGTGTTACGTGATACGAGTGCTTCGAACCGAGGTATATAATACGAGTACGTAACCTCGCGGTTTCGAGGCACGAAATGGGAATAAAAAATGTACCCATAACCGATTCTTCGCATACCCGAAAACCATGCGGTCGCGTGAAATCTATGCGGTAACGTACATCGTCGAAATTTTAAGGATTTTAGAATGCGACGCACGTCTCGTACGGATGATTAGATACGAAGGTCGAATTAGAAGAGGGAGTTGACGAAGATTCCAGCCAGAAGGGCGTTGAAACCAGATTTTTTTATGGAGGGAAAAAATTTGTCCTCTCGCGAGGTGACGAGATCTCAATTTTTTTTTCATCGATTCCGTCCCTCCGCTTCACAATTCTTGATTCGTGAATTTCACAGTTGGGAACACGGAGGACAATATTTTCTACGAAACACGTCCGTGATAATAAATTGACGATTACGTTCGCGTATGTCGAAGGGTCGCGATGATTCGAATTTGGGAGAGGGTGCCCCGGGCCATCGCTGCCGCGCACTTTCGGAGAGAGTGAATTTTCGACGCGTACCCACGCGTTCCAAAACTGAATTTTCCAGCCAATTCTACACCCTTTGCACCTATACAAGTGACGCCCGCGTACCGATCCGTATGCATTCGGTATACGTACGTCTGTCAAAGTTCGGAGACCCTCGGGAGTTTCCAGAGTCGCAGGTTCAAGGCTTACCTTCGAGGTTTTCTTACCTTGTGCCGACGCGGCGACGCGTTCCCGAAGGTTGATACGTCGAGGCTTTGTTCTCCGGCCCTTTTATCGTTGGAATAACCACCGCGATGCACGGGGACTTCGAGGCGGTCCGGTGAATTATAACTTCGTCCACGGATAACTGAGAAACAAAGTTGTAGATTAAACCGGGAACGACGTATACACCCGAAATCCGCCGTCTCACCGACCGACTGAAATACATGAGCGGAAAAACCGTCATCCGATTTTATTGTCGGCCCAAGGCACGGGCTAATATGTTTACCTTTTGAAAATTGAGTACGTAATTTCATCTGCGCGGCACCGTCTGAAAAGTGGCGGAAAATATGCATATTATTCACGGAAGATGAGCGCGTTTCTAATTATCAGTAGGGTGGGTTGAATAAAAAAATTTTTTTTATCTTCTTAGCATGGGGGCAGAATTTGTACCTTATAAAAAAAGAAGATTTTTCAAATGTGGAAATAATTTTTTACCTGATATTTTGAGGCAGCCCACTCGTTTTTTGAATAAATAATTAATCGAGTGGGGTACTATTCGAATTTCTCAGTCTTCGAAGGAGCCCAAGCTTTACTGAAGTCAGCGTAGCCAGCAGCGCAGCGCTTTGTTGTGAGACGTCACCTTGGGGGCTGAGCAGAGGTGACGCCCCACAACAAACCGCGTGCCCCTGGCTACCTGACTCCAGCTAAGCTCGGGCTGGATTCCCCTGTTCTCGTAGACCGAAAAATTCGAATATTTCAACCCATGCATGAATTGCGACGAGTCAAAGTGGGTCTACGACTGAAACCGATCGATATGTATTAATTTTTCTGCTCCCAACAGCGAATAATTGATGATTACTCGATCGATTTTTGAGCAAAAAATAAATCATTGTTTTAATTGGGTTTAATATGCTTTTCTGCCGTATTTTGACCTCAGGAATCCAAATCTGAAAGAAAAATTGATCTATCTCTAAAATTGACCGAGTTATCGCCAATTTTCAGCTTTTTGGGGTCAAAAATAAAAAATTGATTTTTTAGTCTATCTTGATGTAATTTGAGCTCAGGAATCCGAATCCGAAAGAAGAATTGATCTATCTGCAAAAATGACCGAGTTATCCTCATTTTTATGCGATTTTTGGTACAAATTCGAGGATATCTCGAAGGGAAAAAATCGTAGCTCAATTTGGACAACGGATTCGTGTTCCTGAGGTCAAAATACATGAGAAAAGTGCCATACGATCGATTTTAAAAAATAAAAAAATTTTGGCCAAAATTTGAAAAAATCGTAAGGGGTACCCCTTGGAAAAATCTCAAATTTTGGCCAAAAATTTTTATTTTTAAAAATTGATCGTATGGCACTTTTCTTATGTATTTTGACCCCAGGAACACGAATCCGTTGTCCAAATTGAGCTACGATTTTTTCCTTTCGAGATATCCGCAAATTTGTACCAAAAATCGCATAAAAATGGGGATAACTCGATAAATTTCATAGATAGATCAATTTTTCTTTCAGATTCGGATTTCTGAGCTCAAATTACATTAAGATAGACTTTAAAATCAATTTTTTATTTTTGACCCCGAAAAGCTGAAAATTGGCGATAACTCGGTCAATTTTAGAGATAGATCAATTTTTCTCCCAGATTCGGATTCCTGAGGTCAAAATACGTCAGAAAAGCATATTAAACCCAATTAAAACAATGATTTATTTTTTGCTCAAAAATCAAATTTTTTTTTGGTTCTTCAAGAGTAATCTCACGTATAATCAGCTCAGGAATTCAAATGTGAAAGCCAAAATCTCATGCAATCGATCGAGTAATCATTAGGTGGAAAAATTTTCTTACAACTCATCCTAGATTATCATGCTAAAATTCTTCGCGTTTAGAAAAAAAAAAACATGCATTTCTAGACGATGAAATGAGATTAAAAATCGATGAAATTTTCGGTAAACCAAGCCAAGTTCACAAGTGTTGAATAAAATAACGTGCGTCGATGACTCACTGGGTGGATTTTCACCAGTTGCGTTACAAGAGAACCAGCAGCAGACGTTAGAAGGGACTCCGGACGCCCCTGTAACACCTGCTGGTCTGCTCGCGTCGTTTTTGAAGCGAGAGTATACCTATATAAATATTCACGTACACGGTGCATCTATGCCTATGTTCTCGGCTTTGCGTCTACCACAAATGTACAGTAAAAATAAGGCGTACCGGTTAAACTCTCACTGTGTATCACAGTGCGCGCACACCGCTGGGGGATAAAAAAAAACCGCTAAACTTCCGGAAGTTATATTCTAGCCCGGTTGTATCGTATAAAGACTTGGGTATGTGTGTGTAATACGATCAGTGTCATGTATCTGCACTTGAACCGATCAAGCCTCCCCCACAATTAGCTCTTCATTCTTAATTCTTTGAGCGTCTTTGTCGCCGCTACCGGTACAATGGTTTCGAAATACACCATATCACCTCAGCAGTCTACTCGAACAGGAACCCGCGCACTTGACATACAGTTGGAACACCTTGTTAAGAAATAAAAAATTAAGTTTTGTGTATCCGCCGTTACGCGTCGACATGATGTTCTTTCAAAGTTTTGGCTAACTTTGTTCCTTAAAAAAAAAAAAGTCGTTTTCAATTATTGCAAAATCCGGAGGACTTTTTTTTCAGCGGTGTTACCGCGTCGTAGGTATCATTCCCTCATCGTCTCACCGTTCTTCCTCCGTTCCTTTTTTTCCCCTCTCATTTTTGATCACCTGTCCAAATCGAGACGAAAGCTTAGACACGACACGACGTATCGCCCGGTAAGGATGCGACCCGCGGCAGGTGGGATGGTCGTCTGACATAAGAGGCGAAATAAGGACAGCAGGTTTCATCCGCTGTCGGAGGCTCCCGCACGTGAGTTGATGACCCGATGCATTTTCGCTTTGATTTGGTCTGCTTCGTTCGGTTCGGTTTCCCTTTTGGTAAAACCGTCGCCAACGGTCTTGCCCGTCTACTTTGGTCCCGGAATCACGGGCCAGCGAACGATGACATCACTCACCTCTTTCGTCGTCGTTGTACTCGCTTTACTCGTTCCAACTTTGTCACGGTAATTCGGACCGGATTTCTCGCAACGTTTCTACGCCGCGGAGAAGCTAGCTCGCCCCGTTCACGAGTACCGCGTAAAAATCGTGTGTGCGCGCTGCGGGTTAGTTAGTTAGACCGCAAAATTATATACGGACATAACGCGAATAACCGGAAGTTATACGAGTCACGACAGCGGGAAAAAGGGAAACCGGAAGCGATCGTTGGACACTCGCCTACGTAAAAGGGAGTAATTTTCGATTTGGAATTTCTGCGCAGCGTTGTCTGTGGGTTTTTTATTTTTTTATTTTTTTCTCGTCTTTTTATCTCCATGGTTTGTGTGTTTCACATTAGTAAACGCGCGTGATCGAGATGCTCCAGATGTTGGGATATCCGGGATTCTTGCCAACCGCAACCTGCGATAGAAACGACGATGCGATGTATATGGGAAAAAAAACTTGTATACCGAGACTGCCAGCAGCACGCGCCAGCCAACTTGATGCGGCCTACGGATCTTCCGTTGGCAAAAAACCCGACGCAAAAAGTGAAGGAGAAAAAATTCCAAACATAAATTCATCTCTGCTCGGAAACTCCGAAGATCGCGCTCGACGTTACCGCCGACCATTTGTCCCAGAAAATCCCTTTGCATCGCGCTTATCCTTCCGTTCCTGCTACTCATCGCACAACGATTACCACTGCAGGGCAGCTGGTCATCGGAATAAACGCAGCACGTGCTCCTCCGGGCTAAATTTTCCATTGTTCCTTTCACAGCAATTTCTTGAGTCGCGCAACCACTCCGCAGCCCTTTGGGGTTCAACTTTGTATCAGGTGCGGAGCATTACAACGGCAGGTGAAGAGGATAGGCCGCCGGTTAAACGAGGACCATTACAGTCGTGCGATTCGGATTCGGAAAGTGAAAATTGTTCGACGTTCATCCCCCAATTTTCGACGGGATCGATGACGAAATGTATGGAAAATTGACGAACCGCGATGAAATCACCGCAGCCGATTCACCGAGAGGTTTTTTCGTTTTCGCCCTACCTCCCCCGATCGTGAAAAACGCGACCCGCGTAAAACTTCGGCGGAGCCTTCGCAATTCACTCGGCTGAACAAATGTTATCCCGCGGGCACCTGGAGTCGGGTTTAATTATATTCGGGATATTCATCGTACAGCTTCTTTCTATTCATAAGGTATACTCCGTATAACAACGAGGGTTAGAATAAATTCGTTCGGTGAAGCCCGAGCGTTCCCTTAGCCTCCCTTATTACTCGCTTTATGCGGACATTAAATTAGAATTGTTTATGAGGCTTAATTTTTGGTTCCATCTTTCAGCCGATATCCGATACCCAGCTCCGTTCGCTTCGTGGTTAAATCGTTGGTGTAGAAAGTGAGTTTTAAGCTCCGGTAGGCACGCATCCGAATTAAAAAAAACTGCTCATTCGAGTCTCGAGCGATCGTCTAGTAAAGGGAAGCGGGAATCGTAACGAAAAGAGAAAAAAACCCGCCGACCGATTGCAGAAGCAGCATCAATTCCAGCACGGTGGAAGTCCTTAGTCCAGTTCCCCTTTTACGGCAGATCTCGTTAATTGTTGTGAATTAGGAAAAGAGAAAAAAAAAAAAGCGCACACGGCGTCGAGCCGCCTGGTACACTAATTATGGTTAGTTGGGTCTGTAGGTAGCACGGCGTGGAGTTGAACGTGGGTGATGTCGGAATAAAATTGGTTTAATTCGTATCCCATAGTCGTCCCTTTTCCTTCCATCCAAAGTAAGGTAATCGCGGAGCGGTAGGAAAGAGCTCGCCGAGGATACCAGTAAACTCCCACCATTGTATAATTTCGCTCCAAGATTTCCCACGTAGTGTTGAGACTCGGAACGGACACGTAGTAATATTTCTACGTACGTGTGCACCTCGGTCTACATGTTCATGACCCGCACCAACACCTTCCTAAGCGATAAATACGCTTCCGACTTTTCTGGTCTCTGAACCACGCTGCGGAATGAACCTTGAACCGAGCTATGACCGGAGTTTAGTGGGCGGTAATGGCTGGAGCGGAACCACAAACTGTAACAAAGGTGGATACCCGCGAACCGATCTTTTCACGCGGGGGTGAAGAAAAAAAAAAGACCCTTGCCTCGCTTCGATTCGTTCTGGTTTCGGCCGGTGCGACGAGGATTTCGGAAATCGCGATCGTCTCTGAAATTTCGCACTCACTAATTTCTGATCCACTGGGTGTCGCACCGATACAAATGATTTTTCATCGAGACCTAGGCGTCGTGCGTTCGAGCTCGCAAAATCGGCGAGCATGCAGATCTAAGTAGAGAGGAATTTGAAAAGCGTCTGGAAAAGCCACAATCGAATAAATTGAAATGCAGGTATGAGAGTGCAGGTCTCGTAAAAACGTGAGTAATAGAAGTGCATTGTTGATAATTGTTTCGTCGTGTGTATGGAAGCCTGATGAATTGAAGATATAATTAAAAGATAAAAAATATGCAAACTAAAAAGAGGGGAAGGAAGGAGCCGTTTCAGACGGCGATGGTAAAAGGAACAGAGTACGCAGTAGTAGGTGGTACTGGTACTGCAGTACGGTGCGGTATAATCTGGTGTGGGAAAATGCCGCGAAGCGGATCGAGACCTTCTTGTGTTATACGCGTATTGCGTACATTGATAGAGGTACAAGTTGGTGCGACTAGACCGTGAATGGTGGTTGTAACTTCTGGATGTTGGGATAACTATAACTAGCGCACACACGCACACGCACACACACGCGCGCGCGTAGTTTTAACTAATTATAGTAACCGACTAATTGTAAGATCCACATCGAACACGCGGAACTTTTTTTTTTTTTCTTCTCTCCTCTCCCTCTCTGATCCGAATCACACTGGATATTATGGTCTATTTATTTGCGACAAAATATGCAGACGCTTATAATGAAAAGATAATTGTGAGATACGTTGATAACACCGTTGAAAGAAAAGAGACGGGATCCCATTTGACTTTCGCTCGAAGAGATCGCTTCCCATTACCTCGGACAATGAGAGTAAAATAAATGATCGTTGCGATTCGGTTGTTCGCCTGACGTCGTCTCGATCGAAGGATTTCATTTTCCGATCGACGATGTGCCTACTTCTGTTCTCTTTTTTTTTTTAACGACGCTTCGGAATATCAGCGGCTGCAATTCAACCTCCGTGCGCGTTGCATCTGTAATTCTGAAATCCAACTCTGACGATGAACGCATCGTCGATTCCTCCACGATGCATCAATCTTCGCGAGGATTCTTCTCTTCTGAGATCGCGTCGACGGTCGATCGGTCGTATCGGAGCATAACCGTCTGCGCTGTAAAATCCCACTGATCTCACATTATAACTTATACCCTCGATGCCGCTCCACCGGATTTATTATAGGTGTAGGTAATTCTGCAGGCATAGCGAAATTTAAGACTGCCTCGAGATCACTCGGATGAAACGACCGCTGAATGCAACCGAAGATGAACCGACTGCTGCGGTGACGCATGAGAGATCGCTAAAAGATAGACGAGTGGGTATCGCTAAACGCGAATGCGAAAAATTGTTCCAATAGTCGGCGATCTAGAACAGCCGAATGCGAATGAGACCAGCGACAGTAAAACTTGGAGTGATTTTTTCTTCTATTTTTGCCAACAACAAGTCCAGATCGCGTCACGTACCTGTACGCGATGGATGGAGAAAGTGATTGATTAGCGGAATGATCATCTAAGTCAACACTAACGTAACATAGTCGCGAGTAAAAAAGCTCAATTTTTTGTTTCATCAGGAAATCGGAGTAAATTCTACGTGCGATGAGAATTCGAGACGAATTCTTATCGACACCGAAGAAGAGGGAAAGTGATCGAAAGCTGGGTCAAACTACTGCCAAAAAGTGCTTGAAAAAAGTCGTAGCTATAGATCTCAACGAGTAGCTGCCCCGCAGAAATTTTCAAAGTCCTCGTATGATTTGAGCGCACGGGAAAATAGTAGAAGGAAAAAAATGAGGTTTTTTTAACCCATCGATTACCGCAGTATTGCATCGGCAGTGCTAGAAATTCGAACAGAGTAGCTGAGCCTCTTACCAGATTAAGTTACAGGAGGTTTAACAGAGAACGTTCTCTGCGCTACCGACCGTCAGTTGAATACCTCTTTTTGTCCTCGAGGTACCCGAAAGCACTTTTTCCACGCTCGATGTGCTCGGCAAAATTAAATGAACAAGAGTAATAAAAAATTTCAAGTGGCCACTTTTAACCGTCTCCGTACTTCGAGCAATTCGCAGCGAGACCGATGATTCTTTTATCCACTCGTTTCGTGATTTGTAAGATAATCAACATCACATTATATCACATAGTTACGTTTGTTCCTCTATCGGTTTTTCTTCTCTTTCAAATTTCTATTCTCGGGCATTCGTTTTGAGGAAATTAGGCTCGAACGGAGTACGATCCGGAGTAATAATGACCCCTCCGGTTCTTTTCTGCGCCACCTCCGCAAGGATACGCTCTTTGCGTTGCGTGGGAGCTGGCGCCTCTCAGGGTATATATTTTATGCACATACAGATAATGTGGGTACATATATATATATGTATATATACTTATATTCCATCCCGCAGGAGTCAGCAGAAGCTGATACTCCGTTCACACCTTCGTACATTAACTAAACCGTAAACGATATTATCTAGAAGTAAATGCGTATATGTGCGTGTCGTTGCCAAGACGTGTGCGTATGTTATACTTGTGTTTTTGCTCATATCAATTAACTCGACATTATATTTAATCTTATGTACGAACCTCGTATACCATTAGACCTATAGGTATACTGTAACTAGGGACAACAACTCTATCTATCATATATATAATCTGGTCTAATTACACGCACGAATTATTCGCGAAGAGGTGTATTCGCACTTCCAGTTTATGCGCTTTATGAAATTGCGTACACGATTTCGTACTTTTTTTTGGATTTGCATTATTTATTTTTACATCTCGGGCTCACGTTATCAAATAAATTAGTTTTACTCATTCGTTTTCTTCTTATTCAATTTTTTTTGATCGATGAGAATTGAATCTTCAAAAAAAAATATAAAATATGCAGAGCTTTTCCAAAAGCTCGAAGTAATAACGTTGTCTTTTCATTGTTTGCAAAGCCGATTTTTTTTCGTGACATATAATGTGCACTGCAGAAAATGACAGTGAAGACAGGATATATCCGAGGGATCGTGGAAACAATGGCGAAAATAGTAGTAAAGTGGTGGCGTTGTCTGAAACCGTATTAAATATAGATTTTCAAGAAGATAGGAAAAAAGGCAACGAGAGGTAAGAAAGTCCTGCGCACTTTGCACGGAATAATCTCTGTCCCGGAAGAGCTTCGCCTTCGTCTGGATCCCCGATATCGTATCAGGCAAATGGAGAAAAATTGAGCGAAGAAAATCATCCAGTGTTAGCCCTGGTCGGATTGACACGAAACGCCCCGTGTATGTACAGTACACGTGAGTATTGTACGCGATGATACTTCACTCGGGTTGAACCATGACACGAGGTCTCGCCAAATCGTTCTCACGTGGTTTACAAACCGTGACCATCCCGTAGGTAGTACAGGTGCGCTAGTCCGCTGTACGGGTGGTAGTAATAGTAATTGAAGTAGTGGTGGTGGTAGCAGTAGTAGTTTTAACGTGGGTGGAAGCGAGGGGTGATTACCGGAAGTCGCCGCCGGAACCTCGTCTTTCCGATGGTCTACTGCGGGGTCAGAGCTTGCGTAATTGTTTCGAGCCAACAGCCGCAGGTGCACCGTCTAGGAAGGATGTACGTACGTCTCTCGGAATCAAGAAACGATCATTAAAAACCCCGAATTTCAACGTTCGAACTGACCAGAATATCATTGCGCATACCGGATGAATTTTTTCGCCCGGCGAATCGAAGGCTGCGAGGCGAACGTGAGGGTATTCTATATTTTGGGAGGGTGTTGAAGATTATCGCTCCTTCTACCGTCCGTGAGAATCGGGAATCTGCGTATCGACCACCCTCGTAAAATCGTATCAACGGCGAAAGATCGGAGGGTAATGGTGCGTGTAGAAAAATTCTATGGTGCGTGTAAACGTTCTGACCAATGCAATCAAAAGTTTAATACAACGTTTCGGGAATATTCGTGTTATACCCCACGTTCGCCGTCGTGATTATTATCGCCTACCTCACGGCTATCAATCTCAAAGCTTTGCTCGAATTACGAGCGGAAAAAATAACGTCGATCGATCGTAGAATCAGAATTGACCGCGAACGGAATATCGGTAGTTTTGAAATAAGATTGAGGATTCGTCGAGTTCGTCGTTACGATCATCGCAGTTCGCCGTCAAGATTTTTGATTACATTGAATCATGGATTGAATTTTAGTAAATTAATTACAGTATACTTTGAGAGAAGAAAAAAAAAAACAAAAAAAAAAAATTGATATACCTACGCGTGCGTGATTGAGAATCTCGATGAAAGCGAACGAGCGTTTTGAAATTTAGGCGCTATTTTGATTATAGCCTGTCAAATTACACGTATGAATATTCTCTTTTATACTCGATTACATGAATTATAATAAATCCTCGAAAATACGGCCTGACGTTGAGTTGAATAAAACGCGAATTGGTCATCGGGGAGCCTTCAGCCGGAGTATAATAAAGCGGCGTACCCATTAACCGTTTATATTCATAGCCGTAAAATTTTTAATCGCACGTACGATGCGTTTCGTTCGATTATAACATTTACACGACGAACGTCAACCCGGACACGAGGTCGTCAAGCAATCGGCAACGACTCGAATCGTCGATCACATTCATAATTTTCGCTATCCCAAACTTATTGAGAAGATCATTTCATTGTCAGTGCACGGCTGACGAATGCTCATTGGGGCGTTCAGGTGAGAATCATGTGCGGTTCAGGACGTTCGCTCGTGCCTGCGAGCAACGATCGTTCTAAATTCACCTCATCAAGTACAGAGGTAAAAAAAAAAATAGACAAAAAAAACTTCGCGGGTCTCGTGCGCGCATTGGTCCATCAATTACGAGGCGGCGTGCGATGGGGTATTATTCGCGTTGGATCGTTTCGCTCTCCCGATCAGACTCCGCGTGATTCTCCGTTTGTAATTTTGCGGCAGCATCTCGATTGTCGAGAAGGTACGTACCTAGGTGTGTACAGATACAAGTAAACTACGTAAAAGTTTCCCTCGGGGCCCGGGGGGTTCGGGACACCCGAGCGCTTCGCGCCAAGATGGTCGCGGGTCAAGATCCTCCCGCCGATTCAACTTCGAATACAAACGTCTCACGGGCTCATCGCGTTCTCCCGCCAACTCTGGTCGCCCAATGAGAATCTCCATCCGGTTTATACGCCGACGCAAATGCTGCAAGGGCGAACGCTGCCCGCGTCGCCCTTTCGTTTGAAAACTTCTTTCCGAGTTCGGACTTCCGTTTGACGAAAACGTTTCGTCCGGACCGTCGATGCGGGGTACGAGAATTGAGGAGGAAAACCGAAAAACACAATTTCTAGGTCTCGCAACATTTTTCTACTTCAATTTCGTCGGATCGCCGTTGTTTGATTTTCGAAAATTCCCGTGTCCGAGGTATATATACGCTTGACAAGAGGCCAGTGCATTGCGATAAACTTTTACTCCAGTTTGAATCTGGAAACCGGTTTACTCGTAACAGGGCTAGCGTGCCCCGGGTGCTGCTGGATGCCCCCTTTGCCTTCCCCTTGATTCCCCTTCCGTTGGTCGAGTCACTCGGGTCTTTGAAAACCGGTCGTTCTCCATCTTTGTTCTCCTCTTTTTCTTCCTCTTTTTCCCTCCTATCCTTCGGCTCACTTTCCTCCTTCGCGCGGAGTACTACGAGACAGCCTCTTTCACGGCTCTCCTCACCAATACCCTCCTCACCAATACCCTCCCCTCGATCTCCCTCCTACGGGGGAAAATATCACGATGTCACGGGCCCCCCCGTTTACCTTTATTATTGGTAAATAGTCGCGTTGTCCGATCTGCGACGGAATAGGTAAGGAAAAAAATAATTACAAAAATTAATATACCTCGCGATAGTTGTACGAAGATTCTTGTATGCAGTCGGTACGTTGAGAGGAGCAGAACCAGTTTACGGTGTCGTCTTTTTTCCCTTCCATTTCTCCTCTCCTCTTCCTTCTTTTTTTTTGTTTGTCTCTCCATCGAGCGCACGTGCGCAAGGCGGCACTTGGCGAACGGCGGAGTAGAGATATGCTCTCGCGTCTATTCATCGCGCGAACCAAATAGTCCGCACTGCAACTTGATATTAAAACCCACCGAGCGGACGACACGTTGCGGTAAAAACGTAAACAACAATTGCGATATTTTGATCGACGATATTCACAATGTTTAAGGATTGAAAAATAACTCGCATGATTTCCGAGCATCCCTCGTTGCGAAATGGATTCGTATTATACCCACATAACTCGCGTACTCTGCGGTACGAAACGTATAATAGATATTCAATGAGTTGCATCACGATGCATGGGTAAGTGTATGTATGCACGTGTGCATATAGATGAAGATTGTTTGTCCGTATACTACCGTTTATGTCAGCTATAGGGTATAGTATATAGCGACGGACATTCGCATTTACGAGGACAGTCGCTGTCAGCTGTTGTAGTTACGAGGGAAACTAATGGGCCTGTACGTAACCAAAGTGATTAAATTGTTTCCATAAATATGCATTACGTAGGTGAAGTAATGAGTGTAGTACCTTATGTACTGTGTACACCGATCGTCGCGATAACCGAGATAAGCAGGGGCGATAAAACCCTTGTTACACAATTGCCACGAAAAACTGAAACAAAAAATTACAAAAAACAAATAACTCGAAATCTGTTGGAACGAACTGAATAATTCAACCGGTGATCTTCTAAAAACCGCACGCTCAACAGTTACAGCGTACAAAGCAATTACGAGTAACACCCCGTCTCATTATTCCGATGGTCACTCGTCTGTTTTGAGGTAGGCAAGTGATTTGTGAATCAGGAAACGCTGAGCGGATGCAGATCGCACATTATGTGGACTGGACTGTATCGCAGGTGCTGAAATCTCAAATCTGGACTTAGACTCGCTCCGTATTTTACTTGTATGCAAATATGATAAGCGATCTCATTCGGAATAGACAAATTTGGTAACGGGAATATTCGGGGGTACATAGAAACGACACGCTTCGCTCGGAGCGCTAAAACCGACCGACTTCCTACGAATTCTCGTCCGAAATCGTCTTGCAAAGTTTCAAGATCCAGTCGAGAAAATTATCCCGCCGCGCTGCCGATGCAGATTTACAATTTAGGGGAAGAAGAAGAATCGGACTCGAAGTAACGCCACCCTGATACGTACGGCATATATTCATACGCTAAACAACGAACGTGACTTAACAGGGATACCGTTATCGATGAATACATAATGTTATTCTCCGGACAAATTTAAGCACTTCGACCCCCGATTTAAGTTCCCTTTTGAAGAGAGCCCTCTAATCCCTCCGCCGAATGTCCGGGCAGGCTAACCTGTCGTTGGAAACCTGCACCTTTCGGAGCGAGAACATCCACCAGGTATACTTTACCAACACCGCGTCGAGTTTACAAGGTGCATTCGGTATTCGTGTGTCGGATACGGGCGAAGGGACGCCGCCTTGCTTAAGCCAAAGCAAACTCGCTACGTTTCCAACCCCGTAAGACTCTCCCCAAACAAACCCTTCGTAAGTTTCGGAGGGCATGTGAATATAACCCCCGTACAATGTCGCTCGTGCGCCGCAGGTAGGTATAAGCTTTATTCATAGGGCACTTGTTTTAGCTTACAGGTGCAGTTTCCTGTCTCGGAAATACGTCTGCTCGTTTTCTTTTTCTTTTTCTTTTCTTTTTGTTCTCTTAATTTTATTCCCGACGTATACCCGGCTATCTACATCTCGACGGTAATTATAAAACAGATTAACGAACGAACATTTCGCTTAGAGAAATTGGCACGCGAATTAAGTACGATCGTTTACGTAACGAGCGTTCGGATCTATTTGCCATATGGATTTATATACATTGCACGTACATATATTCGTGTAGCCACACTACACGGAGTTGTACAGAAGTAATGCGGATAACGAGACCGACTACGAATGATCCGTTATGCCCGACATATGCTTCGACGTATTTTATAAATGCAGCGATCATTGCGAAATGATTCCATTGCACGTGTACCCGAGTATATGGAATATTACGCGCACGTATAAACGCTCGTTCACATTTATACCTCGGGGGCTTTACGTAGATTTTGCAATAGCTGCACTCTATCGGGAAGAGAAGATGAGCTCGCTCATCTGCGAGTACATAAGCCCTGTACGCTATGTACCGAAGGAGAATCGGGCACGCGAGACCTTTCCAACCTTTCGCTCGGATTATATATACAGTATATATCATTCGCGGCGGGGAGGTGGCGGGTCGCGGCGTCTTCACTTTTTGTTCCAGATAACGAAAACCGCTTAGGCAATCGCAGGTAGGTGTCAATCGTCGCCGCAAAACGAATAAGAAGGAAAGTCAATAGAAACGGTTTTGGATTTTCTGTATAGCGTACGAGGCGACCGATGCCCACGCTACGATACGCCCGTTTTGTAAAAACGACTCGCGGTCGATGACGAATTTTTGAATAATTCGGAATGACCGGATCGATTAGTGGGCGCATGGGCACGCTAAGCCGATTTCCGGTGCAGGCGTATATACGTATAGCTACCTCTCGAGTAAAACCAGGTCCGAATAAAGTCCCTCCTACGCACAATGGAGCGGCTATTTGTTTTTTCTCACGCGCAAACGGCCGGGCAACGACTCTCGCGTTGTGCGAGGGTTGTGAAATCCGGTACAAAGTTTTGACCGTCACGGTCACTCGACGTGTACGGATGTGTATTACGTGTACTCGAAATCCAGACATCTCGAGACCGGCGCCTAGACCGGCTAGGGACTAGAACTTTTTCTGGGAATCGGTCCAAGAGCGAATTATGAGAAAAAATAAACTTCTCCCCGGTCGCCGCCGCCGCGACGTTCTTCGCGTGAGTGCAACGGCTAAAACGTTAACGTTATGGAAACACTTGATACCTACGTGCGACGAGACGACCCCTACTAGATCCTTGTATACATTTTCCAGACACTCCGGCGGTCTACGCGGCATCGGAGAAATCATTTCCACCCGTCATTGTTCTAAAAGTGACACTCGACAGACTATACGCCGTATACATAGATATACACCCTCGACCGTTTCTCGGAAAAAAGGCTGACCTTTAACCCCTCGCTCTCGAGTCTCAGGGTCTCGGGTCACTTACCCGCAATCTCCTTTTATACCAAGTAAGCGAAAAAAGAAGAAACGCCGCGCTGCGAAGCCCCGATCGGAACCAGTGGAAATCTACGTCGAAACTAGAGAACGGTTGAACGTTATACTCGTGAAATTTGAACTATTGGAGATCTGCAGCGATGATAAATTTTTGGGTCCAGATCCGTGGTGATTGTGATTTTTTTTCTTCTCCTTGATTGAGCAGTTGACGCAGCGAAGGGGAAAAAAGAAAAAATCTTTCCCAATGTCGCGGTAATATACCCCCTGAAAAACCTGTTTCTTATTTACACGGTATGAAAAATTACCATTTTTCATTTGGAGAGGGTAAAAATATTTATCATTCAATAACAATTCGGTAGTCAATTCAGGAATACCTGTCGCTGTCGTGGCATAATTTTGTCCGAAAGAGAAATGAACGTTTCGGACGTAGCGAAAAAAATCGTTTCGAATTCTGGCTTCGAGAAAATTATTTGTCATTCCTGAATGAGATGGAATTTTTTCATTAGTCGCATGTCATTAAATTGTTAATCCACCTCGGTCGCGTACACACAGCTGTAATCGGTGAGTCGCACAAGGAAATACAAGTATACAAATTCACCGCGATATCAAATACTATATCTGACTAGGGTCACCAAATTACTTTACTATTATGTACGAGCGAGCGGACCAAATTGCGCAACAATTACAGACCGACGTTGGTTGGGACCTATTCGTGAGAGCGCGTATCCTACCGTAAAATGATAAAACGGTCCCCCTTTCCGCGCGACCGCCGTCGCCGGTCCCCGAAGAGCGGCTGACTTATACGAATATACGATATCCACACGAATATCGGTACCCGTAGACGCGACATGTATAACGACCACGAGTCTCCGCGGCGGCTATACTTCCACCTCACGCTCACCCCCGCAACGTCCCCGTGCGTATAGTAAAAAATGGCCGCCCATCCAACCGGCCCAAGTGGGCCCAGGACCAGGTTCAGGTATACAGCGCTGTAGTAATACTATATAGTAACGTAGTACGGTATAGTATAGTAAGTTGTACAACCGCGGTCTGGGGGCCGTAAGAAAGAACGAAGCAAAGACGAAGGCGATGCTCTACAGTTTGTGCCGGCTATACTCCGCGAAGAATATACCTTTCCGAAGCTGACGAGGCTCCGCTTACCTTATACCTTACCTGAGTATACACGGCGTCCGGTGGTAGATTTCCGCGGTCCTATACGAAGTAGTGTCTCACCTGTCCGCCGGGGAAAAAGCGCTGCGATCGTTTCTTCGGCGACCAGGCCCAACCCCGGCATTGTTGGAGTGACGCCCGCGCAAGAGAGTACCGAGTAGTTTCCTTCATGTTTAGATTGTTGTTGTTTCTCTTGTTGTTGTTGTTTTTTTTCATCGTTATCATCGTCGTCGAGTTGACGTTCGATCGATTCTAACGAAGATGGTGAATACGAGCGTGTTTCATTTCCACCGAGGTGATCAGTGAGGCGAAAGACACTGTTTTATACTCCTTTCGTTCGTCGTTGTTTTTATTTTTTTTTTTCCTCTCAATTGTCACCGGGGCCGAAGGCATCTCGAAAGATGAAGCAGGAGAAACCTGCCAGGAGGCAAGCGCTCTTCCAGATCGCGAAGGTTCGTTCGTTCGTTTGTTTTTTTCAAATTTATACGCACCTCTCATCATCTCGCCAATTTAATCCCTCTGATCCTTTGCACGATTCGAACTCATCGTATCAATTCAACCGCAAAGTCGAGACGCAGGTGGCGCTAACAAAGGATATTTTGTATCGTGTATCTTCATTCAAACTCTGTATCTGCTGAATTCTAATCACAGACGAATCGTGGACCATTTTTTTTTTATCATCTCATCTGCATATCAGTGTGTGATTATCCCGATCACCTTGGGCAGGTCTCCGGTTCGGGGGTTCGTCGAAACGAAAAGATTTTTCATTGGTCCTTTCCGATCGCGAGGCTGCAGGATATTCACTTTGTTGGATAAAATCAGATAACGAAGGGAAAAAAGAAAAAGAAATCTCGAACGCACAGGGTGAGAAGGAGAGAGACGGATTATAGAGAGGAAGGGCTTTGCCGCGGCAGCATTGTTCTGGAGTCAGTTTTCAACGGACTCTGAGATCACGGTCGATTTGAAATAACGATAGATCCTCGCGAGGATCAGATGCCATCGTACGATATATTGCAGGGATACATTATTTTTGTGAAAACGTGAAAAGAGATTAGGAGAAAGTAACGCTGCAGGGAGAACTGTATACAGGGAACACAACTCACAGTGTCTCAAGAGAAACCAAAACTAGTTTTGACATCGCGAGAGAATTTGCTCAAACGTTCGTCGAGTGCGTGAAATAAAAATGAAACAGAAAATAAGTAATCGCCGTTAAACCATACTTGCGCGATGAATAGAGTCAGTCACCCCCACGAGCAATTAAGGAAATCGCTAATAAGAAGATATCGTCATTAAGATTTCAGCGATTGACTTGAAAGAAATTCGCAGAATCGATATCGAACGCGAGAATATTACTTACTTTATACGCATTCTTTTCCACACCCACTTCATGCATGTGATATTAAAGCAGGGAATCTGAATAATTTATGCTCACGTATAACGTAGAATTGTGCAAACCCGAACAAACGTATAATGCCGTTCATTTATAGCTACATATTTCTGCCGGCTTTGTTTCCTCTCCATCCTATAGAACGTTGAAATTATACGTGTATCTTATAAAATCACGCAGTTAATGCATAGACATTATAATAATATCGTCGTCCTTCGCGTATGATGTGTGACATGAATTTTCTCCTGCACATTGCAGCGTGCAACGATGTGTTATGTGTATTAATAACGTCATGTCGGCATTCACACCGAGTTACGAACCACCTATAGTATCGAGCAGCTATACGCACCATGGATACGTTCGACTGATCGTAGCTGTAACCAGAAAGTACCGATGTCGTTTATATCTAATAACTGCCGACGCGAACGTGGGGCTATGCGGCGTATCTACATATTGAAAATGTATATCATACAAATGTGTGTTGAGAGGACCTCGTTGTGTACCAAATGGGACGTATAGCGTATAGTACATTATACCTATACACAGGATTGGCCGCGGCAGGCATTCAACTTTAACTATCCGACTAACGGTTCTTCTAGTATGCCTAACGTATGATATACGTATACTGTATTATATGTATACACAGGTATCCACGCGACTCGGGTTGCACGAAATTATCGGTCATGGGACAGCGTCGTCTTGTCAAAAAATATTTCCTCATTAACATCGAAATCGATCGGTGTAGCAAAAAAATGAGGTGAAAGATCCAAATTCTCATTCCCAGTTGTTTCAACAAATGACACCACAGTCGACGATTATTTGCGTTGGAAACAAAGTGCGAAAATATGAAATATCGATGAATGAATGATTCGGTGGGGATCGCAATCCGTGATCGTAACGTTTCACGTTGATGTACAACGCTCCATTTTCGCAGCGCTGTACGTACACTCGCTTCGTTGCTTCGCGCGACGTGTCTTGCCCAGGCGTTGAAGTCACCGCCATCTCAGGCTCACGCGCGACGCGCAGCACATTTCGGAAACCGCTAGTTTAAATGTCACGTGTGCTTCGCTCCGGACGCGCCTCGCATCTTCCGGCTAACGTCACAATTTACTTTGTTTTCCATTATTATGCTACGCGTTATATTATATATGCGTTATACACATGCGAAACACGCATCGAACACTTTTTAAAAGGGACGTATTGTTCATTGTTTTCTACGTTGAATCGATGGAGTATAGTATACGTTATACGAACGCCGTTCGTTCCTTCTTTTTTCGTCATTTTTTTTACAACCCATTCACCGTGATAATCATTCCTGCATTTGATTAATTAAACACAACTATACCCACCATATACAATAAGCGCTGTGTAAATTCTTTCCACAGGAGCTTATCATACAGATTTTTGTTCGAGCAAAATCTGTTGATTGTGGATTTAAATCAGTCCACACGCATTCTAATAAATTACGAAGACCATGGTATAATTTCGATTGGTTGTAACGGTGTCCTTTTCATATCGTTTCAGGTCTTATGGCACCTCGATATATTTCGACGCAGCTTCCGCGAGCTCTCTGGACATGCGTGCATGCGGGAATCCTGCATCTTTTGTGCTCTCAAGGTAAGAATCCGTATAGAAAGATATTCACTTCAATGTACGACCACAGAAAAACCCTCCCCAAAGAAACACCGTATAATTTTCGAAAATCGTGCACGATCTACACTTCGGCTGCGGTATCGGTACAAAAATTATCGTTCTACAGGACTCGGCGAAATATGTATGAATGTCCTTCCTTCGAATCGACGTAAATTTTGAGAAAAAAACTTTCTTCCCTCGTCAGATATGCGGTGTTTAAATTGCTGAATTGCTGAAATCATACTTTCAAAAATCCCTTCTAAAATAGTGTTCAAACAATGGACGCATTTGCCCGTGAATGTTCGTTACAAGGGCAAAGTTTGTATATACGTATGTATGTATAAAATGATGTTAAAAATAAAAAGACGACGACAACAATGAGCGATAGAACATTCACGTATCCATTTCCATAGGGCACACGAGTTGCTTTGTGCTTACCTAGCTCTACCCTTGCGAGAAATAGGTGTACGGTGGGTAAGGCGTACGTGTGTGTTAAAATGTAGGTACGATAGAGTCCGGAGGATATATCGTGCGGAGGTATACCTATGTTCGAAGGAGGAATATATATATATACAGAGATAGCGATACACGCTATAAAGTACTCGAGATTATTACATCGATAGGAAGTTGTAACGGGGCCTCGAGCCAAGACCAACCGACTCCTTTCTCCGCGCGAGATTCTCAGAGTTGCGGCTGACGCGATTGGTCGGCCTACCGCCGCAGGCTAAGAGTCCGAAGGTTTTACAGAGAACTCGCGTCACGTAGGACCCCGCTGCGATGGACCAACAGACGTGACTCGACGACGGAGTCTGCGTCGTTCCAGGCTGTCGGGTTCCTCGCATCGGGTAGCATGGGTTTTACTTATACCTCTAACTCAACCTCCGTTCTTCGTGCAGCCACTTCGCGGCCCTTTGTTCAACCCATTTTATTCCGATATTATTCGCGACTCCCCAATCGTATCCTCTCGAGCAACGAAGAAAATAGGATTCTATTTCTGATCCTTTTTTTTTTTTTTCTCTCTACAAAATTCCGTTCTACTCAGAGGCTAGGAGAACGAGTCTTCTCGCTTTCTTTCTTCCTTTTTATCCCTTCGGAGGGGTAACGTGGGTAGCCACCTCCGTTGTGCGGCGCTAGATGTGTGTCGGGGTAAAATTAGGCACCTGCGCCGCATCCGAAAGGTGGTCAGAAAAATCTACCTGCCCCGTAGCAGCGTGAGCAACGGCAGCCCTAGAACCTGCGGTGAGATGCCGGGTGACTAAGGGAAATAAAATTTGAAAACTTTCGAGCTATTCTCGAGGTCGGAAGGGACGCGTATTTCACCCCGGCGGACGCTCAAACTTCCGATCGATAAAATTTTACGATCGTACGATTAGCATTATGCTGAAGGTAAGGAAAAAAATGCGACCGACAACGAGGTACTTCATCGGTGAGCGTAATGGAATCGGAATTTACGGTTCCGGAAGTCGCGGAAGAAACGTTGGTACCCATAGACCCACGGGTGGGGATTCGACTCCGAGAATCGTACCTCGGTAACCATTAGGCGTAATCGTGTTAACGATTTGCGAAAAGCTGTTACGAGATCAGGACTGTTAGATAGCAGTTGAAATGTGTATATAGGGGATAATTGTTCGGAATACCGATCCGTACGAGGATAAAAATTAAATATACTCAGAACGGAAATTGCAGGTATATTTGAAAATAACTTCCTCCATGTTCGTAAGATTATGAAATTATTTGGATAATGGGAAACTATCTCTCTATCGCGTGTTTCCGCGCGGAGGATATTGAAAGGAAAAAAGGATCCTTCCATTCTAGTTTCTCTAGCGTAATATAAAATCCATGTCAGGCTCCTTCCTATACCCTACTCCCGTGCAGAGCAAAGCAAAGCGAAGCAAAGCTCTCGAGAGGTCTAGTGTTTCCCTCTCTCTTTATCTTTTCACTGCACTTCGCGTACGTTCACGCGGACCCTGGTTGTATTGGGGCCCCTCGGAGAGGGTTGTGTGGGTGAAGTGGGTCCGTACGAGAGAGACTGAGAGTGACGTCATCCAGTCCCAAGTCCCAAGATCTATTGAGGCGGTGTGCAGGGGGCAGACAGGGGCGTAGATCTCGGAGTCGGTGGTACGAGGGTGGGGACACTTGGTCGGCACTCCGCAAGCTGCTGCCACCAGGTACGCGCGCGCTTGAGTGTTTCCACTGTCCGAACGTACTATACCGTCCTCTTTCGAAGTCTTCGAACGATTTTGGGGAAAAAAGAAGGGCTGGCGCGATACCGAAAGCGATTTTATTCGAAAATTCGGACGATAGCGATCGTTGGGGTGAAAATCTCGTCGAAGTGGAAATTCGAGTTCGACAGTCGCGGAAATAAAAAATACCATCCCACCCCCCTTTGGTTCGCGGTCGTCGCACCTGAATCCCCTCGGATATACCAGAAGCCTCGTCATCACGTGGCGGTGAACCAGTGGAGTTTTGAAAATCCAAGTGAAATTCGTCGTCTAATGCAGCGGCCAGGTGAAAGCGAACTTGACCCCTGTGCAGTTAGTTTACGTACAGTGAATTTTCGGTTGGCATTCGAGGAAATTTCGAACGTACGTTAACGCTCGTTTCCTTGAAGTGCGTGTCACCGATGTGTCGGCAATAAATTACGTGAAAATTTGGTATTCGAAAAACTGCCGGATATTCTTCGATATTAAAAGCTCTCGCTAACCGCGTTGTTGCGAAGGAAACGAAAATCGGAAATAACAGTGATAATTAATTTCGAGCGACCCAATTCGACCGAGGAAAACGTGTCTCCGGCTTACTTACACGTAAAATTCCGCGATAAGAAAAAGTGCGGACGAATTTTCCTCGAGCCTCGTACGCCCGATTCGCTCGAAGTGTCGTAAGAATTGTATTCCCGGTAGAGCACGGTCGGCCCGAGGATCGTCTGAGCATTTTTGTTAAATCACATCATCCGTGAGTTATTTATCCAACCGACGTCGCTGCTTATCTCACGGAGAAACCGCAGAGAGCGCAAATACATGAAGCTGAGATAAAATAACGAGCTTTCCAGTTTATCAAGGCACTTGACTCCGAGCTAACGCGTTACTATCAACCTTACGTTTTTTTTTACGGGGAACCTGAACCTGCAACGTTTGCCCTGCGGAGTTATTCAAATACCCTTATCGAAAAACAAATGTACATGCGTACGTAAAAAAGTCAGTCAAGTGCCCATCCGCGCGTACGACCGATCGTGAGATTAATTCAGCCGAGGACGTCTTCCTGAGTCGTTGATTTCGTGGAGAGAGAAGAACAACGAAGAAATAGATAAAAAATATGACGCGAAGGTCCCAGCTTCCCACCGGACTGCTGCGTCCCTGTTCTACGAAGAAGCTGATTACGAGAGCTCGTAGAGTGCGATGAGGTCAGAGGCGCGGGCCGAATCATAAATAAGTTTTGATTTAACATTAGGGACGAGAAAAGGGACGAATGTGTGTATTCGGTGATGCCGTAAGACGACCCCGACTGGTCTCTCGCCGTGTAGTAAATTTGGTAAAATACTGAGACGAGTGTCAGCTGGATAATTGAAACGATGTTGAAGTGGATAAAAGTGCGTCAGGATCCGAATGCCTCGTGTGCGGTTCAATCCACGACGTCCGTTCACGCGGATAATTCACAAACGATCGGCGATAAGGATAGAAATTATGGAAGCGTTCAGGTCAAGGCGGAGGAGGAGGCCGAAGACAGTGGAATGGAGAGAGAGGATTCACCTGCAGGGATCGATCTTAAGGATCTGAAAAAAGTAAGTGATCGGCGCACGTGGGCGCAATCGATCGAACTGCGTCTGGTGAAACAAGATCCAAAAACCTTATAAATTCATTCGCCGCAGGGAGAGCAGAATTTTCGGGATCGCCTGACGCGCAGATGCCTTTTCTCGTATCACCGCGTACCAATTTTTTTTTTCCTTTTTCCAGCCCACATTTCGCTCGTAATCGCTGCTGCAGTTGCCCCGTACGTCAGGGATCGATTATTCTCGAACTCAATCTGTGGCGCACATGATAGGGTAGACGTATCCCAAACACCTGCACACCTGTGCGGACATGTGTGATGTGATATTCTTTTTTTGCATCGACTCGGAATTTTTTGAAACAACATCTCAATTTCGTCGGCCGCTGCAGCCGCGAATACCTCGTTACGCGATTCTTATTCCTTATTTTATTTTATTCAAAGCCGAAGCTGTCGGACTCCGCGATACGTTAACGTTCGCGTTTATACTGCATTTACAGTATTTCCTGGACAAGTGTGATTGCGTAATCGGCTACACGGCGAGCTATCGAACAAAAACTTGTCTCCTCTCTACAAAGAAGCGCGGAAAGATCGAGATCCCTCCTCGTTGACTTCGTCTTCATGATCGCGCTCGGATCGAACCTTTTCCACGTCGCGACGTTAATTCGATAAAATCGCGTTTGTCTGCGGTCTGTCATAATATTATCGATCACCCCGTAGAACGAAATATATATATATATATATATATATTATACTTTCTACAACGAACGAAGGAACGAACGAACGAATGAGCACCGAGAGTTGCGAAAGAGTTGCGATCGCAGTGTAGAGCCATTCGGATAATGCCGATAAATTTCCACACGTTAAACTCGTTCGATAAATGCCAGAACTCTACAGGGAATGCCGCGGCACGAGCTGCAGTAGGTACGTTTGCATATTTAGGTATACCGCACGTTATGCTTGCACGTATATGGCGGTATAAACTTCGCGGATTTGTTTTTTTTTTTCTTCTCAATACCACAAAATAAAAGTGAAAATCATCGGTGAATGAAAACCCAACAGCTGGTGCGCTCGTTATGTGTACTTTACATCGAGCATAGGTATATCCTTCGGTGAAACTGCAGATCAACGGAAATAGAATCCAAAGAATGCCAATTTAGATCGAGTTTCCACTAATTAACGACCGGTTTTACCGATCAAAAAATACCTGACACCGATCGGGCGTTGCGCTCCCGATAGACTTATGCCTCGTTATGATATATGTAACACAATTAATGTCCGTCCGAGACAGTAAGATTTACGTAACGTGTAAGTGGGATTGAAAAAGCCTTTTTCGGATTAATGAGACGATTCCTTTTTTTTTTCTGTGATTACAGGACCTCTTCTCCCAGCTTCAATTCTCACAGGAAAGTGCTTTGCCACCGGATGCTCTGCGACGAGCACTTGCCGAAAGTTTTCTCGATCAACAGAGATTTCAACTCGGTTTTATGGACGACGCTGCCGAATGTTTCGTAAGTAATTTCATCCGTCCCTCTTTATAATTTGTTAATCTATAATTGTTCTTCGCGGACACATTTCTTTTTTGGACCGCGTCGTTGTTTATCAATCGACTAATTTGAAACCATTTTCTTCACCGGCCTGACACTGAATCTTTAAATAATCGAATGGATCGATTTTTCCGATTTCAGGAGAACATTTTGCTGAGAATTCATCTCCACATAGCGAGCGGCGAGGCTGAGGATATGTGCAGCGCCAGACATTGCGTACCTCATCAAAAGTTCGCCATGACTTTGGTCGAACAAAGCGTCTGTGGTGCTTGCGGGGCGACTTCGGAACCCTTGCCTTTTACTCAGGTCAGTAATTTATGGGAGAGGAAAAAAAAAAAAGAAATCGATCGCTGAAAAATGCACGTGCAAAAATTGCTCGTGCGTCATTCCGCGCATGTTCCGAGCGTTGTGAATTTTGAAAACCGTGACCACGCTTACGCCCGCAAATCGGCCATTTTATATAGCCGAAAACGCGATGTTACCAGCCTTCTTTTTTTCCCACGATCTTTTTCAGGTAGACGCGGGCGGACATAATGCTGCAAACTCAGCATTGTCGAGTTCGCCCACGCCACGGGCTTATAGAAGAATTATAGGCGAGCCATCGCTCTCGCCCAGTCAGATTCCGGCTACTTTTGTTAAATGTCACGTAGTTTTATGCCCCATAACGAAAAAAGGAAAATAATACGCTCCCTTGGTGCGTAGAAGCGAAGCAGCGGCGCGGCCTAGAGTGGAAAAAAAAGAATTCTTTTTTCACCGGCTTGGAAAAATCTTTGAAAATCATTCTGCCGTTTAACATTGTGGAAGATTAGGTCTTCCGCAGCCGATCGTGAGCCCGAAAAATCGCTGGAGTGACTTAATCCCGAAGCCATGCGCTCGCCATACCGTTAAATACCTACAGGGTGACCCGAACCCTTTAGATGGTCGCGATACGATACAGATTGGATCAGATTAGTTAGACGGGATTCGCGTTAATCCAAGCCCCGAGTCTCAAGAAAGCCATACAGCTTATGTACGAATACAGGGGGAGGTATGTGCGTTTTGAGAACGGCGGAAAAAGTAAAATTCTCACGTCTCCGATATATAGGCGTGGATAGGGATAAGAGAAATCGTTCTTCGGGTCAGCAATTATACTTGGACTTCGTGTTTTCACCCGTAACACGGATCATTAGCTATTATGTGCGTTGTACGTTCGTAATTTTCTATTAACGATTGGGAATCTGAACACTGCGGACATGGAAAAAATTGCCAAGTCTTTTATACGTTCGAGAATAAATAATAGGCGAATAAAAGTGAATCGGGTTCGCCGATTTCGGTTTCTATAGAGCTAACGACGTTGCGCCTATCCCACGCACTCATACGCGTTCATGGTAGCACAGAATAACATTAAATACGGACTTCTGATACCGCGATTAAGCGTAGGTGTCATCGAACGCTGCAGGGCGGAATATCGGGTTCTCCTGCAGTCCCCGGTATACATATACGATAATATAAACAAGTAACACGATACAATTTGCATTGGTCACGGACGTTGCTTAGCCGGAAAAGTTGTTGCTCTTACCGTTAAGCGAGCCAAGGAGTTTATTTATCGAACAGTCTTCGCAGTCCAGCTATACGAAATCCAACTATCGATATTCGATCGCGTGAATTTCGTCTGTCGCTCATTTATAACACCAGCATTGCACGCCGGCGCCGCATTAGATTCCATTCGTCGTTTAAATTTCTGTCCCGTATTTTCTTTCCAATTTCATATCACTATAATTCACACGCATGTTGCGAAGCTTAATTGTCAATCTACGAATCTTTCTCATCGAGATATCTTAATTTTTATGCTTCAAAAAGCGATAAATTAGCGATAACTCGATCATTTCGACGCATAGATCAATCTGGCTATAAGATTTGGTTTCTTAGTTGCATAGAAATACCTACACGACGAAAAACTGTTAATTTTTGAGCCACATGGCAGAAATCTTGGGGGGTACCCCTTGGATTTGTTTCGATTTTTAAGCAAAAAATAAATCATTGTTTTAATTGGGTTTAATATGCTTTTCTGGCGTATTTTGACCTCAGGAATCCAAATCTGGAAGAAAAATTCATCTATCTCTAAAATTGACCGAGTTATCGCCAATTTTCAGCTTTTCGGGGTCAAAAATAAAAAATTGATTTTTAAGTCTATATTGATGTAATTTGAGCTCAGGAATCTGAATCCAAAAGAAAAATTGGTCTATCTCTAAAATTGATCGAGTTATCCTCATTTTTAGGCATTTTTTTGCATAAATTTGCGGATATCTCGAAGGGAAAAAATCGTAGCTCAATTTTCTTAACGGATTCGTGTTCCTGAGGTCAAAATACATAAGAAAAGTGCCATACGATCAATTTTAAAAAATAAAAATTTTTGGCCAAAATTTGAAAAAATCGTAAGGGGTACCCCTTGGAAAAATCTCAAATTTTGGCCAAAAATTTTTATTTTTTGAAATTGATCGTATGGCACTTTTCTTATGTATTTCGACCTCAGGAACACGAATCCGTTGTCCAAATTGAGCTACGATTTTTTCCCTTCGAGATATCCTCAAATTTATGCAGAAAATCGCATAAAAATGGGGATAACTCGGTCATTTTTGAAGATGGATCAATTTTTCTTTCGGATTCGGATTCCTGAGCTCAAATTACATTAATATAGACCAAAAAATAAATTTTTTATTTTTGACCCCAAAAAGCTGAAAATTTGCGATAATTCGGTCAATTTTAGAGATAGATTAATTTTTCTTTCGGATTCGGATTTCTGAGGTCAAAATACGTCAGAAAAGCATATTAAACCCAATAAAAAAAATCATCAATTTTTGACCTCAACTTTGAGAAAAATCCAAGACTATAAGCTTGGCGTTTTTGTGGCTTAAAGAATAGGGAAACTTGCGTAAAAAATACATGTTCCTGTCATTGCAATTTCCCCATTACAGATGGTCCACTACGTGTCCGCTTCCGCCCTGACATCACAGGCGCGTCAAACACCGCAGACCTCGAGAACGTGCCCCGATCTTTTCGGGCAACTTCTGCGGCGAGCCGGTGGAATGGGAGACATACGCGATTGTCCGGTAAGTGATGAGAAAAAAACCCGAAACTTCAAACAACTGAAAGAAAAAAACCGCAAACTTATGAACCCACGAATGACTCTTCGCGAAACGAGTGACTCATTCGGAAAGTGGAAATAAGTAGCCGGACGCCTCGATCTGGTCTTACATTTCCTGGAATCGTTGTCTACTCGGAGAGAGTTCACTCCGTAGTAAAAAAGTTTCAGATCCTGTTCATATATATATAATACGATCATTCATTAAATGAATTCATTCAGAAATATTACCGAATTACGACCATCGCGATTAACCAAGGAGGAGAAAAACTTCGTGAAATATTCACGGCGCATTGATATCGGTATTCGCGATATTCATCCTTCGAATTTCCTCGCAGAGTTCCTGTGGCGCAAAGATTCAAATTTGCCGAACCCTCATGAATCGACCCGAGATAGTCTCGGTGGGTGTTGTATGGGATAGCGAGAGACCGTCTTTAGAGCACATCATGGACGTATTCGCGACCGTTGGGACGTCTCTCAGATTGAGCGACGTCTTCCACAGCGTGGTCGACTCCAGATGGGGAGCATCGACCGTCCACAATCTCGTCGGGGTCGTTACCTACTACGGGAAACACTACTCGACGTTCTTCTTTCACACGAAATTGAAGGTGAGCTTTAAGGTTTCCGAAAAGCGCGAGATCTTCTCCGAATCGCCCCCTCAAAGAAATCCGTAAGAACGTTGTCGAATATTTTTCAAAGGTCTGGATATATTTCGACGACGCCACTGTCAAGGAAATCGGTCCACGGTGGGAGCAGGTTGTGGATAAATGTAGAAGGGGGAGGTACCAGCCCCTACTTTTACTCTATGCGACCCCCGGTGGGACACCGGTAAACACGGAAAACGCCCCCAAAACTGTAACGCCGTTTCCCAATGGAAACGGTCTGAAAACTCCGCCGAAAAATAATCTGAGGAGGTCCGTCACGCCGAGTCCGGAAAAAGCCGCTATCAACGGCAACGCGAGGCGAGCGATAACCCCCAACCCCGATAGTCCACCTCACATTTACACCCAGCGAAGGATATACAGCGATTATCAAAACTTGACGGATATTCAGAACAACATTTTTGGGAATCAGGCAAGTGTGGGGAAAATTTCTTTAAATCAGGTTCTAACTAACGTCGATGAATCGGAACCAAAAAAAAAACAAATCTTACCGGAAATATAATGATTGATTGATTTCACAGGGTGTGGACACAGTCGACGGTGACGTCGATTCGAAATACATAAGTAGACGCGCGGTCGAAAATGTGATGCAGCAACAGAAAAAACAACAGATGCAATTAACGCGAAGTTTGAGCGCGGGTTCAACGCCCCAGGACGGAATAAGTATTCCGGATCATTTGAACGTGCCGCGAAGAAGAGATTCTGGAAATTGGTCGGGTGACAGGAACAGCGCGTCCTCGAGTTCATCGACAACGATGGACAACCCCTATCTCTACATCGTCAACAAAATGCAGAGGAACTCGGGTGTGCCGAAAAGTCCGACGAGTAAATCCGGCGAACTTTCGAGCAGCAGCAGCGGTCACTACGACGCCGGATACGATTCGTATTCTTTGTCTTCCACAGACAGTCTTCCACTTCAGCAAGGACTGAAGCATAATTTACAGGTAAAGGGAATAACGAATCGACGCCGTCTTATTTAACAACTGTGATAAAGAGAATTTATTAAAAATGATTTGCAAATATTTCAGCTCGCTCAGATCCCCGAAGGGTATCAACCCTCCTCGGGAGACGACTGCGAGCGTCTCTGTAAGGAAACGGATGCCTTGCTGGACAAATCCAGAGCGGCGGAAGATGCCGGAGATCTCGGCACCGCCGTAGCGCTTTGCAATGCAGCGAGCAGCAAAGCGAGAGCTGCGATGGACGCACCGTATAATAACCCCCATACGATTACGATTGCGAGGATGAAACATAACACCTGCGTTATGAGGGCGCGGAGTCTTCACAGGAGAATATTGCAAGAACAAGCCATCGCCAATGGCGAAAAGGAAGGTGAGCATCGGCAATTGCACCCCCTTCCATTTTTATTCATTCCTTGCTTTTTTTCTTTCTTTCTTTTTCTCGTAAAGAACCTTCCAGACGTTTCGAATGTCCCGAGTAATCGAGAAATTTTCACGACCAGTACCTCGTGGATTTATCTAACTTTGTATTTTTTTTTTTCATTCTTAAAGAGAGCGCACCGGAGGGCCGTCATTCTCGCGAGAACAGCAAGTCGAGTCAACACTCTCGCCAAGGTTCTCGTGACAAGGGTAACCACTCGCGGCAGAACAGTCGTGAATTGTTGACGAACGCCGCCGCGGTACAGACCACTGTCGAGAAGCCGTCCGCGTCTGTGAAGAGCATCGAGATATACGCGACCCTGCCGAAAAAGAAGACCCTACGAAGCAAGGCGACAGCGGTCAACGTCGTCGAGGACGAAGAGTACATGCTCTACGACAGGCCGACCCAGCGAACGGGACTATTCGGGAGAGTGAAGAGGTGCGAGGAGGATAAGAAGGACAAAAAGCGGGCGCGGAGTGAGGAGCGGAACAAAAACCTCACCAAAGACTTCTCGATAGCCCCGATGACGAAAGCAGCTCCGTCCCCGAGGAACGCGAAGCCCGAAAAGCCCAAGGAAACGGTGGAGAACAACTCGACGAAAATATCGCAGACGAACGGAACGCTGCCGGCGGAACAGAAGCAAGGAAAGAAGCAACACAAGATTAGGAGGAAGCTGCTGATGGGAGGTTTGATAAAGAGAAAAAATAGGAGCATGCCCGACCTCAGGGAAGGTCAGGACGGACAGCCTCAACCGACTATCGAAACTACGTGCAACACGCTGCCCAAACAATCCGTCGACGATTCCAACTTGGGACTCAAGGGAAACGAAGTGGGGCAGTCACTTAGCGGCTACCTGTCCGAAGGACACCTCGAGTTTGCGGGAACCGGGAATGGTAACAACAACAACACCGGAAACCCGAATCTTGAACGAAGTCGATTGATGAGAAAAAGCTTTCACGGTAACGCTGGTAAGGTGCTACACGTTGCGAAGGTTCCACCCCCACCGCCGCTCAGAACGACTTCCCAACTTAGCAAGTCTAAGTCTCAAGGCGAAGCGCGAAACGAGCAGTCGGACGGTTCCTCGTACCCCGTTATCATCAATGAAGACAGTAGTTCGTCTTCGCATCAAAGTCAAAACGGGGCGTTTTGGAATCACGGAAATCACGCGGGAGCACCGCATCAGAGTCATAACTCTGCTCGGGCCAATTACACCGGCAATTATTCCTCGGAACCGCATTCGCTGCAGTTCGTTCCCTCCTACGCTTCGGAACAGACGATGATGGGGAATTTCGGTGGGAAACCGAGAATCCAAGATGACGTGGTGCAATACGCCAACGGGATTATCCACGAGCCTACATTCGTGGTAACCCGAGCTGACGTGCACAGCGAACAGAGTCCCGTAAAGCACCAACTTCAACAACCCGATTCGCTCCCTCCTTATCCCGAAAACCAAAATGTCTCGCACTCCAGACAACCCAGCGAAGAGTTCCCGCCACCTCCGTATCCCTGCGTCCCTACCTCCGCCACTCACTCCAGACAACCGAGTGAAGATTTCCCGCCTCCGCCACCCCCCATCGAGGAGAATCCACCGAATTTACCACAATCTTTCGGAGAAATGGAACAGAACAAACAACATTACAACATGCAGTCGCAAATGTTGTCGCCCCATCAGCAACAGCAGTTCGAAGCACAGCAAATAAGCAGTTTGTTGGCTCAGCTACAGCTTAAAAGGGAACAAATTCTATCTGGAGAAGTCGAAGAGAAGAAGCCGGAACACGATGACGAGGACAAGACATCCGGAGAAACGTGGCTCCGTGAATTGCAAGCTAAGCAGGCTGAGAGGAGAATGAAAAAGCATCAGGGATCAACCGATCAAATGGCAACGCACAATCAGGACATGCCAAAGACCAGAGGTCCTCCCGTTCAACAAACTCAGGGTTCCACCATCTCGAGGAGGACGAGCGATCTCATGATGAATAGCCTTGGACAAGTCCACGAGCCTGCGGGAAGGGATGTAACGGACAACGCGAGACTCGTCACCGTTTCTTCTTCCGTTAAAGATATGGCCGCCAGATTCGAGCAGATAAAACAACTGCCCGTCAGAAACGATCAGATCGACCAGCAGAAAATTCAGAATGGAAAACCCGTAAATCTTTCCGCGTCCCCTGCGGGAGGCATGGATACGTCGCAGGAGAACTCGACTTCCGATCAGCCGCTCAAATTGTCGACAGAGAATTTGACCGCGTTCACGATGTCGGATCCTCAGAACCAGTCGAATCATTCGGTGCTGAATTCGAGCTTTGAGTCAAGCTCCAGCCAGAGCACGTTCATTTCGAACGCGCCGATCGCCACACCGAGTAATAATCCGCAAACGGAGAGCGGATTGAATGCCGCGATTTTATCGATGTCCTTATTTTTGCCCCACGAAAACGGTCTGCCGGTCGATTACCCAGAGGATGACATAAGCGAGGTCGCCATGCAGAATACCATTCAAAATACGACGATACTTCCCACCGATGAGGATATTATCCCGAGGAAGACGAAACGCAGGATCGGTAAGAAGAAGAGCGTCTCTTTCTGCGATCAAGTAGTTTTGGTAGCCACGGCCGAAGACGACGAAAAGGACTCTTACATTCCAAATCCCATACTCGAACGCGTTCTGAGGTCTGCCCTCAATAAACCGGAAACAGCCCTCGTCCTCAGGGAGATCAGAAGCCTCCAGGAGGCGGAATTGAACCGAGAAAATTCAGCGCCCAAATTTCAACAGCAAACTTTACCACTGAAAAGTGAGGCCGACAGCATTCCGGCCACTCCGTTCCAGGATCAACTCAGAAGCGTCAACCTGATGCCGGAAACCATCAGACCGACGTTCGGAAGACAAAATTCGAACGAGTTGTCTTCCGGCACGCAAGACGCCGCGAAAATCTACAATTCCTACAATAACGGGCAAGATGTTGTCAGGGAAACCTATCCAAACGCACAACAAAAACAGCAGATCCCTTACGTCGGCCAACAATATCCTCAACAAACCGTTCGTTATCCACAAAATGGACACCAACAGTACGCGCAAGGGCAGCCGGTCTATCCGCAGACGCAAACCGCACACCCCAGAAATCAGGGGATCCCGGTATCTCAGAGTCAAAAGCCCGCGAGTCCTTTCCCTTGTACGCAAACTCACCCCCAGTACGCCATGCAGAACGGTACGGGGTCTCAAAAAGTCGTTGCGAATAACATCCAGAAAAATGGATTCCAGGGCAACAATTACTATCAACTCGAACAGCAGCATAATCAAATGAACAAACAGTACACGGCTCAACAACAACAACAACCCCAACAACAACAGCAGCAGCAGCAACAACAACAACAACCGCAACAGCTACAACCGGGCAACAATCTCCCGCAGAGGATACAATCGCACAACGTCAGTCCCGTGACCGTTGCCCAATGCCAACAATTGCCCTACCCTGCCAACCAATCGCCAAATCCTTACCAGCAGTATTCCTCGTCACCTCAGAATCAGTATCCCCTCAATTCTTACCAGGGATATCCGTCGCAACAAAATTGCCGAACGAATCAGTTGCTACCGCAGTATCAGCCGCCTCCGAATCCAGCTTCGGTTCCGAATTGTCAGCAACAGCAAACCCAGCAGCAGCAACTGCAACAACCTCAACAAAACGGGGTGCAGAGTTATCCCGCCGCGAGAATAGATACCAACAACTATCAGCGGCAACCCACGCAGAAAAATGAGCAGCAGAACATTCTCGCCCCGAATCAGACTTATCCGAACCCCCTGCAGACTGGACAGATTCAATCCAACATGAAATACCCGACGTACCAGCATCCGCCAGCACCGAAACAGACGAAACAGGTACATTTTCAAACAGGTACGAAAGGGTTGCCGATCAATCAGAACGCAGCCAATGCTCAGAAGGCTCTGAACTCAAATACTGTGATGCAAAGGACGACTCTTTGTCATTTGTGCAGAAAAAAACAGGTGGTCGAACCCACGATTTATTGCAGCGATTGCGATTTCTACATGTCGAGATTTCGACCGAAAAATTAAATGATCGGTATCACTGCTGAGCGTTTTTAGTACCTGTAGGAGTATTTTCAGATAACGATTGACGATATCGTTGGCTTACGGTTAGAGATTTCCTAAGCTTTCCTTGTATATTGTAGATAATGTTCGAGTGAACAAAATCCTTCGTTGCTGCATCTAAAAAGATATTATTATACACGTATATATTCGTAAGTAGATGATATAGTCTTTGATCTATTACGTCTTGTTTGAAATGAAAATTTTTATTGTTTCCCGCCATCGTTTTCATATTATACTTAATACACATAGCTGACAACTGCGGCTATGAGATGTTAATGATCGTGATTAGTTTATTACCGTTGATTGCTCGGAGATGATGAGCTAAAACGTTAGGAGAAATCTACCGATTTTCAATAGTTTTTTATTGTTGTAAATTATTCGATACTAGTGTCTTAAAAGTTCCCTATCATTTTATTACTTTATAAAATAATAGATGATTGTTGTTATCCGAATATTATGTTTAATTTCTCACAAATTAGTTGTTACTGTTTTAATTTTTAAGTATTACTCGTACGAATTAAATATAATCGCATATTTCAATCGTGTGTCGTTTGACAATTCGACGGAGAATGATGATAACGATTTTATTCTCATTTCAATTTCTCTCAACTTGATAATAATAGTTTAGAGCGATATTAGGAATGTCAGAAATGTGATACTAGCGAAGCTACGTAGTGCACTGTGTTAAGTTATAGCGTATTATTCGATGATGTTGGAGATGATATCAAAAATTATGAGCGATCGGATGATTGAAGATACAACGATTGATTGAGCATAAAAAATAGAAAAAAAAACCATTGAAGTTTGAAAATAAATCGCTGGAACATGATCTCTAAAATATGGAAATGTCGAGTTTATTATAAAAATAGATAATTATTACGCGTTAAAGTTATTATATACATATATTTGTATATGTATTATGTTATGGATTATCCACGTGCTAGATAAATGTACAAATTTCTTATTTTATATATTTTTTGTATATGTCGCAGTATTTTGTTTTAAAAATACTTATATTTTCATCTGAATTACGTTAATAAATTACTATACACGTAAAATAAATCCAACCACCGTTACCTCCGCTTCTTTGTCACCCTGTGAAAAGCTTGAAATAAAATCGTACTTTCATTGCCATAAAAAAAAAAAAACGGTAATCCCTACAAAAGTGACATCGAATAAAAAAAGCTTCGTCGAAGAACTGTCAAAGCAACGCTTTTCAGAGACTTGCCATATCGAAGCTGATAGGGACCACAGATAAAATCGATTATACCCTCTAATCCGAAAGCAATCATCCCCAATCCGCATCGTATCAATTATTACAATTATTCGTATCCAGAGCTATAATCTGCGTTGAACGATTGTAATTATTATTCCTGACATTACATGGAAGGCTGAGAACCAAAGGGGCAATTGATAGATCTTGTGCTATCGCTTTGTCATAAGGACCTATCCCTCAAAAGCTTGGTCCATAAGTGTTGGACGTATGGTCCGAAAAATGCAGATAATCTGGAGGATTCAATAAATTTGGAGAAATTTACATTCGTGAGAAAAATAATTTTGATATTTTTCAAATTCCAATACATTTTTTTGTACAATCAGATGCGGGATGAAGGGATCGACATTATCTGGACCCCCAGCATCCCGGAGAGTCGCGTACGCGAGTTTTTTTTCGTGTCCTACGAGCGATGGCAGCACGTACAGTATCCCATCCCGTTGAAAAGGGATGAGGGTTAGTTACAACAAATCCAACGTTGTCTATGGAGAGGGCGTGCTGGTACGAATAAATGAGTTTAATTTTGACAGGCAGGTGGTGCTTGGGTATCCTGTAATGGCGTGTGACGGATAGAAAAACAACACGGGTGAGCCACGGGTGTTCGGTGAAGTGAAAATCGTGTTAATTTAAGTGTGTTTTATTGTATAAAAAGATGACGTCGACGGGGCCCTTACCGACCTATCAACGTTTCGTCAACGGAGTGCCTGTACCATTATTTTCTCGTCGCTCGTTCCGACCTCGTGAAAAATATTTAATTCTTCTCGTGTTTTTGACATTTGGTGTCGTTTGCTTCGGTGCATTTTTCTTCCTACCAGATTTTCGGAACGGTACGGCCGGTGGTGCTGCCGTTAACAGTGTGTACAGGGTTTATCAGCACATGCAAAAAGCTGGTCCAGAATTGCTAATACCAGCACCACCGCACGCCGATGACTCGAGTCATCCGAATTCTATCCCTCTCGCACGCCACGCGGAACCTGGACGTCAAGACATCCACGTTTTAGAGGATAAGGAAAAGTTACAGGTGACAACGATAGCCAGCTGCTGCCAGACCCTTCAAATGTCAAAAATCAAAACAAAGCAATTCGGACGAAGGGCTCGGAAACCCAGACGTCCGGCTGTTAAACTTTCTACCCGTTTCGCAAAAAATTCTTCACCGTTGAAAGAACGTAAAAGTAGTTTCTTTCGTACGATCACCTTTCGCCGCTCCCATCGGCATAAATAGAACGTGTGTAGTTTATTCAACACACTTCCACACGCGTACGACTTACTTTGCAAAGTAAAATAAGTAAAACAAAAGGAACTTGCACTAGACAAGAGTAATTGACCGTATTATTGTTCGGTGTACGAGTTACAGTCATAACCGTTATAGTTATCGCCGTTTATAGAGCGTCTCTCAAATTGTTTTCAATTGCTTATCACAGCGTGTAACGAGTCAGCAGGCTTCAGCTCTAAGTTGTTGAAATAACATTCGAAAGGTCATATTTGCGTGGGTTCGCATTGCTCGACGTGAACGTGGTCCGCTCGTTGAGTATCTTAACCGAAACACGAGCCGCAACGTATCGTAGATATCGAGAACAAAATTGTTTTGCAATTAGGGGTTGAAACGTCAACAACACCGGCTAGACAAGCGTGCCGCAATGTTTACGGCGGACACGTGGGACACACTTTTGTCTCGACTGAGTCTACTGCTTCAGTACCGACCGTCCAACGGAGCAAGCAACACGTAAACACGTAAACTAGTTTTATCGAAACGATCGGTAGGTTTCCCGATAATTGAAACGAAAAATCTCAATCGTTGAACAAAATTATTCCTTACATCAGTATCACGAACAAGGTATCGTCATTCTTTTTCTCCGATAGAGAAAAATACTGCTGAATTAGTTTCGTAACATTAGTTGATAAGGCCTTTCGAAGCGCGTTGATTCGGCAAACGAATTTAAATCGCCTGATTTACGCTAGAATCTCTTTTTTACTCCATTCGATTATCACCAGCGATCATCCCGAGAGCGAGCTCTCTTTGATTTACACTAAACTTCTGCACAGGTCATTTGATCGCGAAACTGACGATGAGTTTATCTCAGTGTTAGAAGTTCTGAGCGAGATTCTCAGTTTCTCGTTGAATTGTAAATCAGAATATACAAAGAGAACTGTTCAACAGTTCGTCAGTCTAGTCTAGACGGTATAGGGTAGATCGGAAACTCTTATTTCTTAGACGAACTTAAAAAACGTTGCACGGGTGACGACGAAATCATGTAAAAAACTTCGTAATCAATCGTACGGTAATTTTACTCATTGCAACATCGAACGTATTACTTAATTACACAGATCAATCGGGGCTGCTTCCCCACCACCAGAGGCGATCATTATCATATCCAAGCCTCGCCCACATCTTTGTAATTAGCTTAGAATCATTTTTCCGAGCTTTTTTCTATGGTCCAAAATTGGAGTCGTCCGGTACAATAATTGCCTTTGTTTCTGGTTGGACTTTTGAAAGACCAAATCGAAAGAAATGAATCAATTCGAATCTCTTCCGAATTCCCACGCTCTGGTGTACCGTTGGTTCGACAGACGGAACCACCATGAAATTTTTCCAATCTTCTACTCTATGGGAATCGAAAGGATATCGTTTCATTGATTTATTTTCTTTCGTCGGCGGGTTTGGCGACGTTTCGTTTTACCATCGTGATTTTTATAGGCGAAGATAAACGAAGAGTATCAGCAGCAAAAAACGCTCGAAAAACCGGATATCGGTGGTGAATATAATCCACAAGTGCAAACCAGTAGTGCGTCCTCGTTAATTTCGGCAGCGAATCGTCGACGCGATGAACAATCCCTCGAAACCGTGCCACCCGCACCGGCTGTCAGGATGCCCCTCGTCGTCGGAGGCGAGGACAAGGATTTGGTCAACAGGCAGAGGCGCGACAAAGTCAAAGAGGTGGGTAAACCGAACTTACGGCCATCGAGTCGTTTATCTTTCCATTTTCCCGATTCGGGATATTACGAAACAGCTCTCACCAATAACTATCCAATATTGTATATAAAACCATGTTTATGCATATTCATTACGTACATTACGATGATGTGCGCGGTGAAATGTGAGACACTCCGACCAATTATAAATCTTGTATCTTGATTTTGTAGTGGTACAGGTATACGTGTAAACGAAGATATCGCGTCAGCGGGAATTGGGATAGACGGGAAAAAATATCATTAGTTTTTATCTCGAGTCGATAATTATTTTCGACGTATATTCGTGTTCACGTTGGAGCAGAAATGTGTTATTGATATTTTTTAGATTTTCGGACGATGCTTCGAAAAGTTATGCTTTTCAAGATTATCGGAATACGTGTCTCGAATTCGGAATCCGTCCGGAGTGACGCGGATCTGGTAAGAGTCGATCCAGGGGTCGTTGAACTTTGAAAATGTTCAACCAGTAGTTATTTCATATCTCTCCGCACGTTTTTACCATTTGAAAAACTTTCCATAATTATCTATCACGGATAATCCGTGGCCGATAAAAAAGAGCGTAGAATTACAACGGTTCCGGAAGTGGACCAGGGATTCGAGAAAAATTGTCCAAATCGAAAGAAAACATTTCCCCAGTGCCGATTTTTATATATGTAATTGAAACACCCGCATCCGATGGGTTGGGTCAGATCAATTTCTCGTTTCCTTTTATTTCTTTCCATCGGTCGCTGCATCGTCGCTGTTTTTTCCTTCTTCGCGTGGCGCCTTATATTCATACGCTTTTTGTTCGATCTTTTTTTCCGCGTATTTTTCCACTAAAAATATCCACGCAGCATCTGAGGTCATCCAGGTTCACCGCGAACGACGCAATTTGTTCGATTATTTGAGACTCGGGAATAATCGTCGCCACACGTATTATAACAGGGGACAAGAGATTTTCCTCGCGATTCATTTTGATAGAGATAATAAAAAAATTACGGCATTAATTGAAAAAATTTTATAATCCGGGCGCGACGATTCCAACGCCTTGACGTCGATCTGCGAATCAATCGCAATAGTCGATAATCACGCGTCTAGTCGACGTGGGGATTGTGACGGACGTTTCTGAATTAGGGCAATTATTCGAGCGGTATTACCTGCAGCGTCACCCAGCTAGTTAATTGATAGTTGTGAGAATCATTGTTTAAACGGTAATTGATACACGCGCTGTCTATCAATGTTTGTCGCGCACCTTATCAATTTCGCAACGCGTCGTATCATCGGCTGCCCTTAGCGTATAAGCTACGATTCAATGAGCCCGCACGAGTATCCTGCGGAAATAATGTCTCTTTTTTTGTACATTATAATTCGAGTTCCTCCAATGACCTTATATAATATCTCGAGTGTTCAATTAAATTTATCAAAGGTCGTTAAACTTCCCATCGATTTCGCATGGAATAGAAGTGGTTTAATTCTCTTCCGCTTTTTTATATCCTTCTTATTCGCTCTCGCTCAGTTTCTTCCCCCTCGGCAGCCTCGTTCATTTTTTTTCTCTCCTTCGTAATCAGCCTTATAAAATTGGGAGGAGATTTTTCAAGGGTTATCGACTCGATCCGTTCGACTGTACAATTCGGCAGCTTAATCCGGTGAATTTTTGTAGGTAAATCACCTGAATGGAAATTCCAGTAGTTCGACTTTCGGTCGAAAATTGCCATCAGCCGTGTACTCGTATTACGCGATTACGAGCGCGTGACCGTAATAATTCGTTTTTTCTTTCGCGTTCCACGGTCCTCGGTCTCATTAAATATAACACCTCGCGGTGACCGAGGGGACAACCTTCGCGGGATCACCGATATCGGGTGTCCACGTTAGGAAAGGCGAAAAGAGAAAAGGAACGCGAGGAGAATAAGCGATGAAAAAAGAACGACGAGTCGGAGCGAAATCTTATGGAAATAGAGAGAGAGAAAAGTGCGGCGAAACGAGTAGAAGGGGCGTTGGAGAATTTTGAAAGGGTGGGGAATACGGGAACGCCGAGTGCCTAGGGAGTCTGCACCGAGACGGGCGCCCTTTCGGCCACATTCGCTACGGTGCAGGAACACCCCCCATTGCCCGCCGCACGATGCCACGTAGCCTCCGACTGCAGCGGCATCGGCAGCATCTGCGGCACCGATCGCGCGCGGTGCCGCTGCGGGTCGACGATCTTTCTCACCGAGGTTTCGATCGCAATGGTCCGATTTCAAGGTGATTTCAAGCCGATTTCACTGTATACCCTCCGCGTCTCGCGGACCCTCGCCCCAAGGCTACGACGCATCCGCGATAGAATTTCGAGCAAGATCAACGCGAACTCCGTCTCGAGACGCGATCGTTCCTCGTTCCTCGCGACTCGCATACCCGCCGAACAAATATATCGTCGTTCTCGCCTCGCGGACGTACATTTGAATCGGAATTATTATCGCAACGAACTCGCGGGGCTCCGATCAATGAAAAGTTTACCGAAACGTGACGCTGGACAAACAACTAACGACGGCTGACTACGCTTTTACAGTGTCAAGATGTATCAATATTTGCGCACACGTCGCACCTGCCGCCGATACGTTTTCCCCCCAGATAAACTCGTCTCGTTTCTAATCGTGTCGACGAATCCTCACGTGGATGTTTGAGAGAGTAACGCGCGCGTGTACATTGTGTGTTAACGTAGAAAACGTGAGTGGGGTAGGGGTAGAGTATTCGCCGATGTCGCTGATTTATACTCTTATCGGCGAAAGCACGCCGCGCGATTCTATGGACTTCATATTATAATGCGCATGCAAATAGATCCAGTCGGAGGCGTAGTGCGATTCTCTTTCTATCCCGCGTCGGTCTGTTGTGTCGAGATACATTGCACGTTGGGTTCCATACCGTACCGCCCGTGTAAATAGCCGCGTGTTCGGTCCCGGTATAAAATAGACTCGTCCGCATGCCCGACCTGTCCGCTTGCAAACAAGTTGTTAATCGGTAAACAGCTGCAGAGATGTAGTCATCCTATCGTTCCTATATTTCCTATACCTAACGCGAGCCCAAGTAAATGCACCGTTTGCATACATCGTGTACCACCCCCCGCGTCATACGTGTGCATTATAATACGTACATTGTACTCGTGTACATGCATCCTGCGACACCAGGTTTACATGGGTGGTGCGCCTGTGCGACACGCGACACTTCGCCGCTGGACACAATAGACGACAAACGAATCGAAGTAAATGTGAATGGGGATAAACTGGAACTCGCAGTGCTCTGCAGAGGACTTTAAAATGATAATTGTTATCGAAATTCCCAGCTACACGAACATACGTTTCCCGATGGTCTCTGCATTTCATGCAATCCGAAATAAACGCAAACTGCTCGTTAACGAAACAACGCGCTGCAATCAGCTGCCAAACTTTCGCCAATAGAAAAATACACGCGTCTGCACATTCGCTGCATCCATCCACAGTTGTATATGCTGGCGTGATCCGGCGTGACTTTTGTAAAGAATACGGGGAATTTCGAAGCTCTCAGTCGGATGCCGCGAGTTTGCCTCCCCAAATTCTTGCACCTTCGGAGTCGAGGCACCCCCTGAAGTACGTCGAACGTTCAGAGTTGGAGTGGTGAAATTTTCCCTGCCACCTAACTTTCGCAACTGCTCGTGCAGTTTACATTGAATCTTTTTCTCTCTCATGATTTATGCCTCTCGGAGTGTGACGTTGACGCACAACCCCTCCGCCGCGAAGGGCTTTTCGGTTATATATACCGTGGGGTAGACGCCTACGAGATCACCGGCACTGGCGAGATGTCTGTCAGGTGTTGGTTTCCCACGAAAAACCCCTAGCCGCCGACCGATGCGAGACCGCCGCTCGTCCTACTCCGCCGGCTTCTCCTTCGCGTCGAGCTTTTTCTTATTCATCGGGAAACCTCCGTACTCTCCTCGCAAATGGAGCACCGCTAGCTACGCCACTTTCGATCAAAAGTTAACGCGAAACCTCGCGACTTATAAATGATCGTCTATTTTATTGAGATGACTCGACGGTGTCACGCGTGTTTGACGATCGAAGTAATTGAAACGATCAAGCAATCTGCACATGTGCGAGATCGTGATCACCTGGTGAACACCGATTCGGAATTAGAGCAACATACCTGCACGGGCAATAAAAAGCGAAGGCTTCCAAGTACCCATCGTTGTACGTGCCATAAATCTATTTATAGGCATTCGAGTAGCCTACACTCGGCTTATTGTTACATCAATAAAACCGAATGACCGGTTAGTTAGTTAGACGGCAACGACTCCATCGCCGATGATCCCCGGACCTATCCGTACCGATGGACACGGTTACCTGTGCGTAATTTTTTTCAACCTTGGCTCTGAGAGGTCTCCGACTCATCGCGAGTTTTGAATCGTTGTCCGTCATTTATTTTCCTCGGGCGTTCAGCGACTGGAGTGTCACACGCGTCGTGGCCGTTACCATTCAATTTAGAAATACAAATGCAACCGAAAGAAAGGGATTCATATTTTTCTCATTGTCAATCCGTGTTTGACGCGCTGTGCCCGTAGCTTTAGCACTCAACACGGCGACGGGGTAAGTTGAATACCTCGTGGAGTCGAGCGTTTCCTTTTTGTGTTGCATTTCTCAGCACTTCTCTCGGCACTCCCGATGTCAGTTCTGAGTTTAACCGAACTTATATAACTAATGCGAAGCCGGTGACGCGTTGCAACGTAGAACTGTAGCCGGTACGTCATGTACGTGTAAGTACATACATAACTAGTCGTCCGGAGCACTGACTCGGTAATGTGTTTTTCTTGGGACCGACAGTACCTCCTCCTTCGCTCCGACGCGTTGGCTAATGGTTCTACCGGCAGCGACGGCATAAACACATCATTCGTTTTCTGCCTCGCTGTTGATCCTCGGCCTTCGTTCTCTCCAACGTTTCCACGGTTGTGAAATCATCCGGAGCTCGAACAGTTGGACCAACAGTCGATTACCATTAGTTGGACCTTCGAGTCGCCCACGGATACTCCGACTCCTCGTCGAAGGCTATCCACGAAGGCGTTTCACCTCCGTAATGGCACGCTCATCAATGAACAATTATCGCAGATTCGACTAACCTGCCGATCGTCGAATGCTCCGTGACATTGACATTCCGTAAGACGATAGTCTGCTCGGATATCCGTTTTGAAAAAAGGGGAAAGTTGGAGGTTCAGATTGGTACTGGAGGTAACGCGTTGAATCATTGAGACCGAAGTTAAAGACCACTTCCGACGATTGCTCTGTAGTGAAATTTTGAAGCTCCTGATATTTTTTTGCCCCGTGTTCGGTGAAACGTGGAACTTGAAACTTTTGCTGTAGGTGTATATACACCGCATGAATACTCGCGTGTCCGCGTCCACGTTTCGCTTTGCCATTGTCATTTCGTAGCTATACACCCATTTAGTTTATTTTATTTTTCATACAGTTACTCGTTCGCCATATTTCCGGTCACGTTTTCCCAGCCGTGGAGCGAGTGTCGCATCCTGTAACAGGACTCGCTACTGGTGGTGCTTTTGGCGCGTCGCGGACAGACCTGGAAAAACAATTGTATAAAAAAAACCGATCGTTCAACATTTGAATAATTCCTTTTACCCGATCGCCTGCGGCTACACAGTTCGATTCGACGTATCACTTCGAACTCGCGAGCTCTAATTACGACGAAAATTCAATGGATTCCGGTGACAAGTGGTTTTCTACCATACGAGGATGCCCGCTTACGTTTTTGATTTTTCACTCACGTCAGGGCGGGTCCTTTGATAAAATAAAAAAGAGCGTAGTCCATGAGATGGAATTTCCGGGCATGAATATTTCCGCGATAATTCGCCCGCTTGTAACCGTAGGTTAGTATATTGCCATTGCAGCGGAGGACGCGCAATAATTCCATGAGGTGGTTACACGCGCGTACATTCGCATTTGTGACCTCAGCAATTCCGCGGCACGAATTGTACCCACTAACTCACGGGGTGTATTCTCTGTATAAAGTTTCAGAGAACCGTATCTCGGTATTATAATACTACGGGGATAGCGCTTTCGGCTCCAAAGCTCATTCTTTTCCTATTTTATAATACAACGTGTACTTAGAAAAGCCACAATTATTCAAAGTAAAGTGCAGTTTTGATTCAAATTTTCCTCACGATTCTGGTTAAAATGCAAGGGAAATTACGTCGTCGTACACCTGTATAACTCGTCGAGGAATCGACTCACCCGCCTCCTGTTGTACACCTATGTACACCGCTTGGATCAATTTTTACGTATACATGTAAAGTTATATGCATTAGGTATAATTCTACGTCTACATTTTTTAATTTCTTCTCGACTACGGCACACATGTACATCCGCGTTGAATCTATACAGACATTATTGTTCGCCCAGACTGAACTGTAAAACTTTGAAAATTTTTACTCCAGAAAATTTATTGACCATCATCCAGATAATGTTTCAGCGGTTACACGTCCGTGAGCCGGTAGGTCTGTGTTGACAAAAAAAGGAGGGCCAAAAATCGATGACGAAAGTAATTCGACGAAGTTTAATGACACGTGGTAGGATGTTATTATATACCTAATTTCAATAATGCCTTCGATGGATTTTTATTTATTATCACTGTACACCTGACCCCCGAATATCGCGATCCTCGAAGGATATGAGGGTGTCTCCGGATTCCTCCGACATCAGGCAGCACCACCCAGGGGCGCGTTGGTTCAATTAAAGTTTATCACTCAATATAAGGGACCAGGTATGAAATATTGGTTATAAGGCCATTGACTGGAATCGAGGCTGTTCCGGGCACCGCGCATCGCACTTGCTCATAAAAAAATTGATTTTTTGTCGGAGGAGGCCTCTTTCAGGGATGTGAGTATACCGTGAGGTTTGATTTTGGTTTTTCTTTTTCTCTTGAAGTATCATTCGAATAATTGTAAATCATAATTGTGTTCTGAAAAAATTCAGCGTGCAATTTTTTTCGTTGTAAGCTTTATCGTACGAGTTAAATCCGAAAATTATCGTACGAAAGTTCCAATAAGGATGTCGCATGGCGCTTTTTGCGTAATTGGATTCCAACGTGATTCATATAGTACCTACGTATAATAATTGTACATGTAACCTACAAGCGGTAAACGCGAGGAGAGATAGAAATAATATTCAAGCACAACGTTCTAATGAAGGGACGTAGAGAAGAGTTTTATATCAGATTTTATTTTTCCTCGTTCTCCCCTTTTTCATTTCATTTTTCATTTATCATTCCCGATTATTATCGTAAGTTGTACCGCACGTACCTACAAAACGCGCCGCAATTATAACGGTGCGTGGAGGGGGGAAAAAATTGCGTACCGAACAAAATAGCTAAATTAATTATTAATACAACGCAAGCAAGGGAAAAAATAAAATATCATTTCAAAGAGGGAAAAATTTATATTGCGACCGTACAACTTGCTTATGATTTATTTTTTTGCCGAGCAACTTGTCATTTTCGTTTTTTTTTTTTTCAAAAAACTCGTCTCAACCCATTTTTCTTTGTTTTTGGTGTTTTACGTATAATATACGGTTTAATTTTTTATTATTTTGCTCGCACAGGTACCGCAGGTTTTTGCGTAACTTTGATATACCCACACTGATATACATAGACTTGGGTATATTAACGCCGCTATGACATTATTATATCGCGCGAAGTAAGCGTTTCGCGTTGTAAGCAGTACCCAGAGGGGTTGGGTGTAAGGTGGCTGCTTTTACTGTAAAACATTCGTACAAAGCAACCATTTATTAATTTGAAGCGTAATCAGAAGCGATGTCAGAAATCGCACAATTTCCGTCATATTTTTACCATAATATTACAAAATATTAATCTCACACTACATTCCAACGCGTCCGGTAAAACGAACGGCGTACGAACGACCTTTGAAATTTTGCTGCAAAGATTAATTTATTAATTTTATTTCTCTTTGGATTTTTTTTTTTTACATTCCGATCGGTAAATTGAGATGAGAATCCAGGAAGGATCCAATTATAGGAACCATACTCCGGTGTACAGGCATGAGACCTACGTATACATCTGTGATGGATTTAAAGTTTGTTCGTTCCTTCGAATGGATTCTCGATTCTTGAACCCATTGAATCGTACTTAATTTAATCACGAAGGTACTCGAACGATTGTTCATTACGCGCCAAGTATATTCAAATTGAATTTGCACCTCAATTCCCACGAGTTTTCCATTCATTGGAATACCGTCCATACACAGGTATGGCATAAGTACACGTATATCACGTGGGTGTATAAATATTATTTTTCCCATTCTTTCTTCTTTGAAAAAATAAAATTAACTAAAAAAAAACCCCACGACCGCGTGGGATAATTTTCAGAGAAAGTCGATACGGCGCGAGTTTCTAAAAAAAATCACAGGTGGTCCCAGAGAGCGGGTACGCAGGGTCGGGGCGTTACATACAATATGTATAGGGTATGAAGAGTCGGAAGACTATAAGCGGATATCGCGGGTCCTCTGACCGACCGGTGTTGACCTTTGCCCATCTTAAACTCCTATCTCCGCGCGCCTTTCGCGGATGTCCAGCTATACCTTAGCCGAGGTAGTTACCGGCTCCGGATTATATAGTGTAGAGAGAAAAACGTGCTTCTGGGTAATCCAATAACAAGCCATCCCCGAAATGCCCTCTCATCTTCGCCCCCCTCCTTTTTTTTTTTTTTTTTCTTTTTCACTCTCACTTCCTTCCTCCCTCGTTTTCCGCGGTACAGCTCTGGACCGAACCTCCGCTTTGTCAATTCGGAAATAAGGTTCGAACCGACGTCGGATCCGGTCACTCCGGTCGATACTTGTGATAATACTTATTCGTTCGCTCTATGCCGTTCGTCAGTCGCTGTACTCGTTCGACAGTTACAGAGTCAATCCCCCGTAAAGAAGATCTTACCTCGTATTTGTCTCGGCTATCCTGCGGATTCGAAAATAAGAAGATGGAGGATATTTTATATACCGTTTCCCGTTCTCTCGAAATGCTACGTACCCCTACCCACTCGGGCCTTTTTACGACCGTGCGCGACGCCGCCTTGTTCCTCGACTCTTTTTGATGCGAGCTTTATCGCCAAACTGCCGAACTCGGTTCGCACTGGTGAGAATCTGAAAATCGCATCAAAGATATACAAACTCGATTTCAACCGTTGCTCACACGCACCTACGCGGAAGTTACTAAGAGGAACCAAGTACGTAAGCCTCGATCGCTCGGATTCGATTTTGGTAACTGAGAATACCGGGTGGCTGAAAGGAAACGGGTGAAGAAAAATAAACTCGAAAGGTAACGGAAGCGGAATCGGGCGTAACGTCACCGTTGCAACCTGCGTGGTCGAGGCAAACCGACGGTGTGGAAAAAGAGTGGAATAGAGAAACTTGGGGATGAAAAGTGTTTTAGTTTCCGTCTCGAGTGAGTCAAGTAGACCGCTCGCTACCGTCTCAACTTTGCGACTGCTCTCATCTTGGGAAATTCGGTGAGGGGCAGTATTAGAAACTCCACCGGTCGTGAGTTATCTCAGCGCTTATTTGCAGTCTAAATTATAGTATTACCCTTTAGAGGCATCGGTCTCTCGCCACGGTGCAGCGCTCGCTGCTCCCGAGGTCCGAGATTCGAGGAGCAATTTAACTTTGCGATATTTGTATTCCCAGTTGACGGTTTTTTTTTTACCGTAGACCCGAACTTCCGACTCGACGGTCAATCGTGAAGGGAAAGGGTCGTAATTGTTTTTACCGCGCACCTTGTAGACAATCGGCGATGAACGGCGGGATTATTAGGGAAGAAAAAAAGGAGAAAGAGGTAAGGGAAAGTGGGATGGATGTGGCAAAAAAATGTAACATGTAAAAAGGAAGAAAGAAAGAGGACTGTGAGAGGTGAATAAATGTTAATTCACGTCGAAGAAACCGCGAAATGATGTCCCTTGAGCAGCGGCGTATTTCGTACTTGCGAGTGAAGTTTTTTCTGGTCGATGCCGATCTTACACGCGGACGAAACGGGCGAAGGTCTTAGAAAGAGAGAGAGAGAGAAAGAGAGGCGGTTACGGGGACGGCGAGCCGCGGTGGAAAGACTCGCCCGTTGGCGCGTTGCGGAGTCACGGAGCTGCCGGAGATCATTGTCAGAAGCGCGTTGGAAGAGACGCGAGCGCGCAAGAATGTCGTTGAGCTTTTGTAGTCGGATGCTGGGTAACATTAGCCTCCGCCCTTTCATTGGTCCATTAGTCATTGAGATTCTCGAGGATCCATTTAGCATCGCGGCGACGAAGCGCGAGTTTTGGACAAAGATCGGTGTCGTCCGGGGCTCTTGGTACATCGATACACGCGTATATAAAAGGAGAATCTTCGCTTTGAGAATTGTTTTTTTTTTTTTTTTTTTTTTTTGCTCCATTTGCTTTGACAACTTCTTTTCATACGTGAGACGAATGAAAATTTGTTTCAACCTTACTCGGCGACTCGTTCAATGAAGACGAATGATAATTCCTACGAAATTGGACCTCGGGACCGACGAAAACTTGAAACGCAACGTTATAAACTGCTCGGCAGAAAAACGCGACTTGCGCCACCGCTCACCGCTCTCCCGCTGTTGGCTCTTCGCTGCTCCTGCACAACGAAGGTTATTACCCATGGTTCGCGATACGACGATTGATGCGAAAAATATCATCGATACACAATCAACGTTTCGTTTTCCGCAAAAGCTCTTCGCGCGGTACCTCGATCCCTCGAAGTCAAGGTCGACGTATTTATCCGCGATACCTCGTCCCTCGGTATGCGCCCTGTGGAAAGAGAGAAATTACGCGAAATTCAGTGAATCGTTTAGAGCTAATAACCGTGAACGCTGCCGCAGCAACGTTCCCTTTGTCTGACGTGCACGCTGCAGCTGCGGTAGAGTTTCACTTTGAACACTCGAGCAATAGCAGCGGTAATTCGAACGTAAGAATACCTCGCGATTCGTAGTATACCACCCCCCCTCCCCCCCCGTGCCTCCGCGGTCCGGTAATCGTTCCGCTAAACCAGGTATGCATCCTGCCCGGCTAATGACTCTTCGAAAGAAACCACCTCCTTATAACCCATGCGACAATCAAACCAGACGACATTATTTACCGTGAAGATGAAAATACGAGAAATCCTGGTTATTAAAAGACTAAAAAACCGTATAGCGACAAATGACGAAAAGAAAGGATAACAAACGACAAAGCTTGCGTGAAACAAATATTGTACCTACCTACCTACCTACCTCTACATTATGTGCAACTTTTGTGCAAAATGACGACGTGCTGCGCTTGTCTTCCTTTTTTCCATTGTGTATCAAATGTACTGCAAGTCGCGGTTGGATTCTTCGAAGTGTCTGCATATAAAGTCGCGGAATCCTAATTGGGAAAGCTTGCGGAATTCAAATACGTACCACGGTTCGTCCTCTCCGCGCGTCGTACACGTCGAGTTCGTGAGAATCAGAAACAGTATGTATATCCACTTCGTTCCGTTAACGTCGTTATCTTGCTCGGAAAAGTCTTTATGCTAAAAATCTCGTTTGATTACTTTAACCGGCACGTGGTAGGAATACGAGAGATAAAAATTACGCTCGGCGGTCGCGTCCTTGCGAAATGCAGCAGAATTTTGACACGAGTCGAAAACGTCGCTTTCGTCGATCGAGTAAAAAATTTAATTCTTCGTCTAAATGAGTGTTGAGTCGATTGAAAAAATATCTGTGGATATTTTTTCGGAAGGAAGCGGGCGAATAATTTATGCGGATCAATGAAATTGTTCTGGAACCCGTAGACCGTGTTCTGATTGCGCTTCTCGGTGAACGGCCTTACCCTGCCGGGGTGTTGAAGAGCAAACCTGCACCTTTGGATTAATCGAATTCTCGGTCTAAGGTCGTAAGGACTACCTCACTACATCGACTCAGGTGCGGATGGTATAACTATAGTTTTCGAAGATAAGCAGTTTCCTAAATTGTAAATCGATATCCAATCTCGTTATTAAGATATCGCTTTCCTCGCGCGAGAGGCGGCTGTTCCTACGTAAGTAAGCTGCTATTTGCCCGAGCCGTTTCCAATCTCGCCCCATAATGCATCCCGTACCTATAGCCGGGCACTTTATACTTCCACCTTGTACACTGCAGTATACGGTGTAATTAGCGATGATCTCACTCTTGATTTAACCGCGCCACGATTAATATCGTACGGCGGTCCCGTATTTTCCCGCTCCCCCGTTTAGATATGTCCAGAATTTGTATCCTTGTCGAATCGGTCGAGGTATTTAAAGCGGTATTTAAATGTGAAAAGTATCGAGAAGCCGGTTTCCTTTTTTGTCCCGGGGTCAACCGGGTGTACATAGGAGTTTCCATGTAGAGTAGCACTTGACGAAGCGACCCGGTAGATTTCCTGTGATCCGAGAGCGGGGGTGGAGTAGGTGGCGAGCATAGCCGGAAAAACTTCCGAATCCCGAATTCGAAATCCCGAGGGATACGTCTCGAAGTGATTCGATTTTTCAGCCTTTTTCACGCGCCGTTCTGTATTTGCTCAACGGTGTTGACATCGACTTCGGATCACCCGTATATCCGCACGGTGCTCACAAGTATCTTGAACGCGGAGGCCAATATCGTCTCATATATTGATGTATCGTGACGCGAAAAAATATCAACCGTAGAAATGATTCGCCGAGAGTCTTGTCGAGAGGTTTTTTTTTCCCGTTTTCGCCGGATATTTCGCTCTCGAATAACAAAATTGTTTTCATTATGTCACACATAGAAACTCGATCCTCTTGGACGGGATGAAAAAACGATTTCTCTGATTTGTGAAATTTGAGTGTTGCGAATTTATCGAAAATTTCTTTTTTATCGTTATCAAAATCGTCGCGAACGCGCGCGTACCTACGGAAGGGATTCTCTCTTGGTCTCTCGAGGTCATATGCCAACCGCAGATTCCTTACCCTTAAAATTCTCTGCAGGGTAAATACGATCGTCTAGCTTTTCGTCGCTGGATAGAAGTCCGTCTTGTTATATTCCTACCAGAGACTCTGCCGCGTCTCGCGTTCGCATCCTCATTTCGCATCTTTATCCTCGTCCTCGTCCCCGTCTCGTTCTCCTTCTCGTCACCGTCATCAGCTGTCTGTTCCGCATCTGAGGAGGTTTTCCAACGACTACGAAGGGTGCGTTGGAGCGTCGCCGCGACGCATTCTACCCTCGCAACTAACGTAAGGTACAATTCTAAAGGGCGTTCATTAGTATACCGTAAGTAGCGCGCGTCAGTACAAGTAGCGAGATGCAAGAAAAAATAACTGCATCCGCATAGAAAAAGCACGCTGTACCCGCGTCTTCAGACAGCCCCGGGCGAAATTAAATTTTCATCTTTCTTTTTACTACGAAATTAATTTCTCTCTTCAACTCTCTTTCATCCCGCGTGACTGCGGAAACGATCCGGACGGGTGTGACGATTTTTTGCCTCCCCTCCTTTTTTTTTTTCTTTTTTTTTCATCGCACTTGAATTACGCAGGGGCTGCGAAATAATTCCTCCATTAGCAGATCCGGTTCATCCTTGAACTCAATTTTTATAAACCTTCGATGTTTTCTGTGATATGCAGACACAGACCTCGCGATCGAGTGCGGGGTGCAAAGGTCAGAAATATCGGACTTCCGTGCACGCTTGCAATAAAATATAAATAAATTTTCTTCGCGATTCATTTATCGACGTGGAGAGTAATTGCCGGCATCGATCGTAGCTGTACAATAATTTCGAGTGCGCCAATTGGGTTATTGTAGTGCCGACTGTATTAAACGCGGGCGTATATTGTGCATATTTTATCGTTGGACGTATTGTAGCTGTATACTATTGAAAAGGTGAGTATGAAATTCAACGGCGCACCGCCGCACCTCCTTTTCGCGGCGAGAGGCAACGGTGCAGCCTTGGCGTGGCGCGAATAAAATCACGAATGAATTCAATCCGAGCAAATTGTTTTCACACGATTTCACGAAACGTACGAGGCCATCGCGGGGCGTTTTTATCGGATTCGCGAGTTTTTGGGCGAAAGCCAAGTGAGCAATACGGTAAAAGTGAGCAATAGGAACCGCGCGCTGATCATCCGCTCTTAACCTGCCGTCCGTAAACCTCCTCGGATTCAACGTCGTGACCATAATTTCTCCGGAACGACGATCTTTATCCCTAAGATCAATTCCACCGTACCACCACCGTGCTCTAATTGTACCGAACCGAGCCAATAACTGTCGCCATCTTTCTCCGTCTGTTCGATCATCCGTGAAATTCTACAATAGTCATCGTTCCTTGAGACTCGTCCGAAATTCATTCGTGACTCGACGTTTTATCGACAAATCGGTGCGAATCATGTTTAGAATTCTAGAATTCTCGAATGTAACGAGAATGATCATAGAACGACATAAGCTCAATACCCACGAATGGTAAAATGTGCAACAATGGGAGGATGCCCTATTAATATTCCCCAGCTGGTTCGGGATGTGCACAATTTCTGTACAAGCGACGGTCTGTCCTACAAGAATACATCCACGTGGGTAGGCGGGTACGAATACCGAGCCCGTCCGATGCATGCGGATGATGTGGATCAACCCATAAAAGGAATGAGCTACGCCAGACTGGCTGGAATTAGGATCACACCGCACACCGCACCGGAACCGTTACCATAGGAACGTGCGGCCCGCGGCATTTCGCTGCGCTAGATTCTGATCGCAACAGTTTTGGTAATTACTTGGTTCTCGTTAAGTCTACCGTTTCCGCCTCTGTGAAGATTTTGTCATTCCTGGCGGGACCGACTGGAACAACGCTGGCTGCTTTTGCGGGAGACAAAACGCCCTCGATATACCTACGTGTAACACCGGAGAAAGGGTATCATTTGCATACGGCACATTGGCCCACACTCTCCCGCCTTGTACCTTCTCGCTCGCGCGGAAGATTTAATCCGTGGCACGCTTCTCCGCGCAGCCGACTTCGATGCAATTTGCGAAAAAAATCGACGCGACTGTGACCACGAAAAAATTGCATCCGGTTCGCAGGTGTACCAAATTCTATGCGACGTACGTCCACCGGCACTCGAAAAAAAATTTCCACAGCTCGTCTATTATACCGGCGCGAAGATCGGAAAGTGCCGATCGAATCCTTAGAAGTATAGAGTCGCCTCACCCACTCGTGATAAGCACTTTTATAGTCAAAAGTGAAGAGGACTGTGGGCTACAGCCCTCTAGGTACTTATCCGCGCACCCTTAGCAGCCGTGTCAGCAGCGGAATTTCAAACATCTGTTTTACATTCGCCGCCGATCTTTTCTGCGGTGTACGCGCCGCCCTTAATACACCTAGGGGGTAGTTTGATTGGGTCGCGGTAGGCAGAAAGAAAAAAAAAAAAACAAAAAAAAAAACTCCCAACTAAATATATCGGGGGTAACGACCCGCTCCGCCAGTAACCTCCGCTTGGCGGAATTCAATTTCGGGAAAGAGGAAAATTCACTTTCCGATACGTGAGGCGAACTTCTCGGTCGTCGTTTGACGAACGAGTCGCTTCCTCGTCCGCGGAATAAAAAGCTCAACGGAGTAGGTGTCGCGGTCGCGACAAAGTCGAGGGAGCTCCGTGTCGGAAATATTCTGTCGATGTAGCCGGTCCGTCGCGTCGCTCCGATTTTTTCGAAACCTCGCATAAATTTCGTTCGGCTTCGACGCGGCGATAAGTCGACTCATCTGCCCGCGACGAATGCCCACCCCGGATCGCGTTATTGCTCGAGGAGAACCGGTGTTCTCGGCTCCATTTTGTCAGTTGATATAAAAGTCTCGGTACGAGGCAGTCGGATATAAATTCTGTAAACGGTGTCATTAGAGCCAATCCGAAATACCGGGGCGTCTATTAAGCCCGAAACTAACAGATAATTATCGGAACTGTTAGCGAGCGGACGGAGAAGTCCTGCTTACCGAGCCGGTGCTCGCGCGGTCGGCATTGTTAAATTTCTTGCGTATCCTTGGCCGTCCTTTTTCCCAAGTTCCCCGTGCTCCAGCGGCGGGTTTCGCGTGCGTGTATACCTATACGAGGGGACAACGGCGGGCCGCGGCATCGCCGAGTCCGGTCAAGGAATCTCAGCGCAGGGCTACAGCTGTAAGTATAAGTTAGGCAAACTGAAAAAGTACCAACTACCTTTTTACAGAAAGGTTACATTTGTCGGATACCTTTTTCAAAGCGATCCCACTAAACAACCGCGGAACAAACTCAACGACCGAACGACTGCGCCGCAAACACCGCGATGTGTACCTCATTGCGCTCTTATTGTACGTTCGGTTCTTTCCTTTTTTTTTTTTCTTTTTTTCTTATCCTTCTTCAATTTCCGATTATTTGTCTCTCTTCGCGTCATATTTATTTTCAAATTCACATCGAATAACGCGCGAGGAATTTCGCGAATCTGGAAGTGAAAATTCATCCTCGCATTGCGGTGTACGTTCGCGTCAAAATTTCCGTCGAAGCGACGCCGGGTTTCGATCGAAAGGTAAAAAGAGAAACGGAAACCTTCATCTGGTGGGAGAGTTCGTGGAACCGTAATCGAAACCGACAACTTTTCATCCCTTCGCGAATATCGCGGCTTCTCTTTGGCAATGTATATAATACCGTGCTTATACATTCGCGGGATGACTTTGAAGATTCGTTATAACTTTTCTCCACAGTTGAATTGGATGGGTTGTTGTGCATCGTATTTCTCATTTGTAATCGGAGTAATGTAATACAATTCCAACTGATGCGGATAATTAACGTGATTCTGGAAACATGTATAATTGCGTAACGTCTTGCGCAACGAATGACAAAAGAAACTTTCAAAAAAATGAAAAAGGAATGAAGAATTTTGTAAATCGGACGAGAACGAAGCGCGTACACGCATCGATTACACGCGTTGCAACATATTTTTTTTTCCACGGTCGTCGTCGCGTCGGACTTGCATACCGTTTGCAAGTATGCGAACGCGTGTAGTTGTTACCGGCGATTCATTGTGCGAACGGTATAGATGTCGGCGATGTATGTACGCGATCCCTTGGGGTGAGGATATAGCGCGACTGGTATACGCATTAATGTAATCGGCTTGTTAAAAGACGTGCTCCCGAGAAAATGCAAATGTCAACCCCTGCTCATCCGGTTCTCCTTATTATTCACCAAGCGAGGGAATTCAGACCGTATATGCTCTCTGCGGTGGTGGGAATAGAGGAGCCGGAATTACGGGGATTTACGGGATCGGGACTAAGCAAAATGGAAGACGTAGGAAATTAGGAACGTTCGCCTGTTTCGGAATTACCGTATTTCTGATGACGTGGAATCGGAAAATGATGGTAATTGAATTTTAACGATCGTCAAACGTGCCGTTCTGCTTCTACATTCATGCCGAATAATGCGTCGATTTTTTTTATAGAATGGGAAATAGAATCGCATAATTATATTCGCACATCGAAACAAAAATGATCAGGGTCGGAGGTGTGCGGTTTGGGGTGGAATGCTGCGTCGTATCCCCCCGTACCCGGGTCTCCACTTATTGGATGAAAACAAATAAAAGAAAACTCATCAACCTCACGACCCATTCGACGATGTAATAAAACTTGCTGAGAAAAATATGGCGGCGCGACTCTCGCTCAGATCATCTGCACCTTCCGCTATCTCGAGCAGAAATTTTTCAGGGCTCAGTTCAATTGAGTCGTAATTCGATTGAGGCCCTCGTCGTCATATCGTATGAAATGGGCCCCTGATTTCGATTTCGATGACACGAGATAGAGAATCGGTTGTGTGAATGTGAGACGGTGGCAGTGAAACGAAATTTTTAGTTCTAGATTATTTACCGTGAATCCGTGCGTTAACGGCAGCACATCTACGAGCCCCGTACGCTGCGATGTCAACGTCTGACGAACGAGGACCGACGGCGTCGCAGAGATTTGAAAATAACGAGCAATTAAAACGCGTATATCAATCACAATGCTAATTGTATAATAAGAAAGCAGCAGGTGGCCACCGATGCGGTGCGGAGCGGCGATCCGCGGGTGGATGAAAAACCCGCAAACGCTGCTGCCATCCGGCCAGTAGCCAACTCGCGATGGGGTGGGTTTGATACGAGCGTATGTTCGCGTGTATATATTTATATATTTATACATATATATATATATCAAACGGAGCGTTGATCGCGTTCGCTGATGGGAAGCTAGTAATAAATATGTAAATATCGCGGGCTTCCGAAGCCGATGTCTTGTTGATAACCTCGGTCGGTGGGTAGGTAGGTACTCGTTAGCGTCAAAAACAATCGACCTCGCCTCTCCAATTACCGGGTAACAACTGCGTTTTCACACCTTCGCAATTACAACGAAAATATGGTAATGGCAACGTATGTGTGATTTAACCCGCTGACCGTATAGCCAACCGTGAAATTCTATACATCTCCGATACCTACGCACGAATATCACGTACCTGCATTTTTTGGGGGATGGGCACTGAAAATTCGTATCCCACGAATACGAGAAAAGGATTGCCGAGGATTTTTGAAAAACTATAGACTCAATTTTCGGCTCGTTCGTTCGGAGCTTACACACCCATGTGCAGGACTGTGCGCGAAATCTCCAATCAATGAGAGTGGAAAAGAAAGTGGAATAAAAAAGTCATCCCCAAGATTTTACAGACTTTGGAGTAGCGCCTCCGCATTATCCTACTTATTCCCACGGTGCACGAGGGAAGATATCTACCGATTTGTCATCTCTTCTCCGGTGGGTGTATCTGCTCCCGCGGATTCACCTTCACCCTCCTTCGCCTTTTGTCGTCCATCTTCTGGGGGCGACCTATTCGTGAAATTACGATAAATTTGCCCCGGCTAACGCAGAGAAATCGTCATAAAATACATCTACTTCGCAAAGGGACCGCTGCCCCGGGTAGGACCTGCGAGCGGCCCGGGGCGTAATTGAATCAACGAGAGGACGTGCGACGACTGATTATCATCCCCCGACTCCTACGATCATTTTTGAAAAATACCCCAAACCTGATGGAAATTTAGCCCTGTATATATTTCACGTTTCATCCGTCGCTCGCCTCGCCCACGCTTCCAATTACCTGACTCTCGCTCCTGATTATCTCCGCTTCGGAGATATTTATTTTTTTCTAATTTTATTCTCGGTCCACTCTTTGGCAAGGGACTTTGAGGAAAAAGCAGTGTGAAAAACTAGCGGTCTCGATTATCTGAACGGGAATCTTTTTTTAGACCGAACTTGACATGGACATAATTTGATTCATACCCCATACCGTTTAACGGGGTGTTCGTGTCACACTCGTTATACCGGTTAAAGCTACGCAGGCTCCCATGTACTCCGCGTTATTTTACCACGAGGCCGACAATTTAGAGGAAAACTTTGTTGCGGCGAAGAGCAACAGCTCGTGAAGTAACACCTGTTTACTGTTAAAACCACAAACCTTCGTGTTACGCACGTCAAAGATGTGCGAATGGTACGTTTTTGTACGGTAAAACGATTTACATATCGCGCATACTGCTCCCTCGTAACCGCGCACAATGGACACCACTTATCAGGCGGGGAAAAAACAACCCGACCGTCGGTTTTGTTCGGTTTTCGAAATACATGTTTTTTACGTGCGTGTATATTAGGGTGGGTTGAGAAAAAAAATTTTACTTGATATTTTGAGGTAGCTGATTCGTTTTTTGAATAAATAATTAATCAAGTGGGATACTTCCAGCAGGAAAATTTTGTCCACCTAATGAATACTCGATCGATTGGATTAGTAGATGATTTTGGCTTTCAGATTTGGATTCCTGAGCTGATTATACGTGAGATTACTCTTGAAAAAATTCCATTTTTGAGCGAAAAACAAATCATTGTTTTCATGGGGTTTAATATGCTTTTCTGACGTATTTTGACCTCAGGAATCCAAATCTGAAAGAAAAATTGGTCTATCTCTAAAATTGACCGAGATATCGCTAATTTTCAGGTTTTTGGGGTCAAAAATAAAAAATTGATTTTTTAGTCTATCTTAATGTAATTTGACCTCAGGAACACGAATCCGTCGTCCAAATTGAGCTACGATTTTTTCCCTTCGAGATATCCTCAAATTTATGCCAAAAAATGCCTAAAAATGGGGATAACTCGGTCATTTTTGCAGATAGATCAATTTTTCTTCCGGATTCGGATTCCTGATCTCAAATTACATTGAGATGGACCAAAAAATAAATTTTTTATTTTTGACCCCAAAAAGCTGAAAATTGGCGATAACTTGGTCAATTTCATAGATTGATCAATTTTTCTTCCAGATTCGTGTTCCTGAGGTCAAAATACGTAAGAAAAGTGCCACACGATCAATTTTAAAAAATAAAAATTATTGGCCAAAATTTGAGATTTTTCCAAGGGGTACCCCTTACGATTTTCTCGTAGAGATTCTTATCCCGAAATTGCCTATCGACACTGTCGGCGAGACCGAGTGGGGTGGACGTGGATTACCATCGACGAAGTTGTGGCTGCAGAACTTTGCCGAACATTATGATATTTACACCGAGACGAGGGTTCGCCGTGAACTCCTATTGGTCGATACACCGTACGTATCCTCGCAAACGGATAATATCCCAGCTCGAACGGATAATATCCCGAGCGGTTTGTTGTGAGACGTCACCTCTGCTCAGCCTCGAAGGTGACGTCTCACAACAAAGCGCTGCGCTGCTGGCTACCTGACTCCAGCAAAGCTCTGGCTCCCCGACTCGACTTCAATTCTAACATAAGTGAAAAATAGAGCATGTCATTTTTTGATTTCATACTTGAATTACAAAAATAATAGGAAAATCTTTATATTCGGAGTTTCTTCATTTTTGTAAAGTCAATATTCTGGAGAAAGAAAACCAGCTTCAATTGGACGAAGGGTGAGGCGAATGAAAAAATATTCGAGTCCGAGTTTGCGCTGATTTACCAAAGATTGAGGTGCGTTCAGTGGTCGAGTGGGTGCAGGTTTAGATTTCTATAGGCGGGGGAGCAGGTTATCGGTATGCGGGGTCAGATATTCTCGAGATTTTCGACTCCCAATTCCCTCAAGGAGCCTTGGCTCAGCAAACCCTCGACTTCCGTCCCTCGCGTAGGAACAGCAGCAGCGGAAACAGCAGAAGCAGCAGATTTGTGGGGTAAATTTATACCGTAAATCATTAGTTAAATTGCATTGTTTGTTAACCGTTAAACCAGACGGTATAGGGGATCGCACCTTACTTTAATTAATGAGCGATGTTTAGCCGTGAAATTTGCGCAATTGCGAAGTAGTCTAGTGCTCCCATTCTAAGATAATTCTCTACGAGTTTATATACACGGAACCCGACGTCGTTAGATAGCGAACGAGTTGCTCGTCGTTGACTAAATTTCAAAACTATTTCTCAAACGATTATTCTCGCCGTATGCTTCTCTACCCGGTATAATTCAACGTCAACTCCGTTACGGACAAACGGGTACCCACTTCGAACGGGTCTGTGACCGAAAAAATGTGCAAATTTTGGATAACTGGGTTGAGAAAAATTCACAATAAATAATCAGAGAGAAACTTCCATCGATCCAATTTCCAAATTTTGTACTAAACGTCTGTGATTTTTTTTCATGTTCCAGGTAAGGATTTTTCACAGACAGTGAACGCAGACCCAATGCCATCCCTATGATGCTATCGATCGTTGACCATTTGCTGTTCGCTTTACCCCCCAGCTATTATTCTTTGTCTTCTCGATCCAAAGTCTGTACAACAAACGCAGTTGTAAGACCATCGAATAAGCAACGGATCGAATCGACACGAAATGCTCCAGGTAAGTAACTGCAGGTAAGTATATTTTCTACGTGTCACGTGAAGTGGCAATCAAACGAATCGTTCATGAGGTATTTAATAATTTTGACGATCACTCTAAGGCGAACTTTGCACGATTAAGTGATGTCGTTCGTTCTGCGTTGTTGATTCGAAATTATAATCGTAACAGGGAAATTCTCTTATCGCACTCAATCATCCAATCGCGAGTGCAGCTAACGTTCGGACTTTGACATCTATGGCTTGTACGAAGCTACACATTTCCGGCTTGGCAATACGTTATGCCGTATGAATAAAGAGATACCATTCGAATTGATCTATTCGTGGAAATGAAACGAAGACATCCACGATTCATTTATCTTTATCAACGTCGACGCGAAGATATACACGCGTAATAACTACCATTTTCAGCCCTTTCACGTTCTCGCGCGAGGGGCGTTTCGAATATCACGTTCTATGTATCGACCACTCGACGCCGCCGGTCGAAATTTTTTTCCCATATCGAAAATTAATAATTTGTCGGACTGTTTGCACACCGGAATGGTACATATTGCGTTCGCTATTTGGACTACGGAGCGCGATCGCATGGCGCACGAAATTTCTGATCGTAATAATGACGACAACTACAAAGCGACGTCATCCCTTGCTTATATTGGTTATATTCGAATGGGGAGCGATGCGCCGACGAATTTTGACCGGATCGCCGCCGGTGCGCCAAACTGTTGCCAATATTCCGCGATACCCGGGTCAGCTTGGATACCCGTCTCTGTTTTTCTTTCCGCGTTTTCTCCGCCCGATGCCCCACGGGGTCGCGCTAATGTTATCTCCTTTCGATATTTTTCTTTCACTCTTCCCGTGCAACCCTTTCCTCTCTTTGTGGAACCACCGCAGCCACGTATACCTCCGTAAGTATATTCCGTGTACCTCCACGCCGCGGTACAGAATTCAAATTTTTATCTCCCGAGGGAATCTACAGGCGGTGCGATTCCCCGAAGGAAAAAAAAGCCCCGATCGTTTCGGGGCACAATAGGACTCCTCGGATACGTACGATGCAACGTACAGATGCGCGTAGGAAAAAGTAGCCGCGGGTAAGAAAGAAAAAAAAAAAGCGCGTGTCTTGCGGGAGAAGACATTTTTGAATTTCGGGTACGTCGAGTTTTCCCGGGGAAGAAATTCTCTGAAAAAAACATCGACTGCTCCGATCCACGACCGTCCGATCATTCGAACCGGACAACGTCGTTTTTATTTTTCGCTAGCTGCCGGGATGTGCGCAGGAGATTTCCACAAGTAAGCGTTGAGATTTGTCTGTTCACGGGGTGGGTTTAACGTCCCCTAATCTCGCCACCCCCGAGGTCGCTCCGGAATACGGGAGAGAAAAAAGAATTCTCGGGTCACGGCCTCCGCGGGTCCCGGGTGCCTCCGTTGTAAGCCCACCATCAATATATACTCGCCCTGCAGGAGAGCGCGAGGATCAGCAGCTCCTCGGTTACAAGGTAAGTCAGATCGTGTCGGAAGGAAAACCGAAGGTGGCTAAAAGTGTCAGCGGCGTGCAGCTTTACGGATCCTCATCCCGATGTGGAAGAGTGCGTTTTACCTTTACCGCATCCCACCATAGGTACACGGCCGATGCACTGCCATGAAAAATTGAAGGGACGCGACGTACCGTGATCTGGTGCGCTCGCAATGTAACCCGATATTACACGTCAGTCTCCATCCGTCATAATATATAATAACTGTACGGGTTTACGCCGGCGTGAAGATCGCGCGAGATAATTGAAAAAAAGGGTAAACCGTTATAAAACGGTGTTTCAATAATAACGCGGTTGCGTGGCGCAACGGCGTAACTCTGTAATTTCGACGATACATCGAGGAAAAATGTACATTGACCAGATGTACGATAATAGGAAGGGACGAAGCGACGATGCGATGTACAACTGCAACACGGATCGCGTTACATTGTGCGTTTTATCGCAAATAGATGAATGGAATTATAACGACAACGAAGTGCTGATGAACGGATAGTGCATTACACTTTCCGAACCAGCCAGATTCGGTGGAACAAAATGAAAGCTCTCGAATCTAAACAGCTACAGCTCGAACGGCAGATGCATGTTCCTCGTGGCCATGTCAGCGCGGATTACACTGTATTTTTATCCAGGACTATTTTTTCAACGATGATTATTTTCATTGCAGGTCTTCGAGGTACGACTGGATGGGATTCTCTGAGATGCTCTTACACCTACGGGGTTTCTCAGCCTTGCGATGTAACGTCTCACGCTGTTTCAGCGAACGACTAGACGTTGCGCTTGATCGTTATAATTAATCGAGTAACCGGAAGCATGTGAACGAGCAAACCGGGTCGTCTTACCCCCGATGCCGCTATTGACGGTGTCGCCGCTTTTGCCCGGGTCGGTTTTCGGCTGACGACGACCCATATTCGTACGGTCGCGTATCGCGTTTCTCGCGACGTCACAGAATTGTTTTCCCCCCCCCCCCCCCATTATAAACAAGAGCTTTGTTACACGTTACATGGCACTCAACCGACGATGCAAGGAAAACTAACAATAAGATGCCGCACTTGCTCCGTTTCATTTTTCCCCCAAGGTTGACGAGGTACCTCGTTACGTGATCTCCGAGTCCGCTAATGACGATAACATATTTATGAAACTTTCGTCACTTCCCGAATACCCGAAGTGTCGGCGGATGAAAAAAACTGTCGCTACCGGAATATGCCAGCCCGCGAAACTTCCGAGAGCACCGGATTCGGATGTTTTTTAAACCGACAGGTGCATCACGTGGCAGATGAACGTTCGGAGATGTGTAAATATTATTTTCAATAAGGTTGTACGACGGCGTGCGGGATCCCATTTGTACGGCTACGATGTGCATCGCATTTCCACGGATCGTTCTCCATTGTCTAATTCCATCTTTCTTCGTTCCACCGTATCTCTCTTGACTCTCAAAGCTCGGCAGCACTTTCGAGGAACACCGCAACACTACTGGCGGTGGCTTGTAATTAGAGTAACAATACAGATTGCCGTACTATGCCGCAAATTCCGAGACTTGTACGGTATACCGTATACCATAGCTGGCGATATGAGGTATATCGCTCGATTATTATATCTCCCTTCGCAGAAACGAGAAACTCGGGGTGAATTGCTTACCGCAAGAATAGGAATTAGTTCTACTTACTTGCGCCCTCGCTCACTTCGTCCCTCTTTTCCTCCTCCTCGTCTCTATCCGCGGTGCATCCGTATCTCCGTACATTCGTACGCCCTCTCCTCCTCCGCGTTTCTCTCATGTATACCGCGCGCCGCGGAATGACGCGCCCACTTACCCTGTTCGTTTCCTGATACGCGTTACACCCACCCTACGTCAACGACGACTGTTTCGAACAATTAATTACGACACGCGACCGCTGATTAGTCGACGCTAATTCGTGTATCGGTCTACGCTATCTCGAGCATTCGTTGGATTCCTCTTCTGTGCTAGCCGCAATTACGCAGTAGGAGCGACGCAATTTTCGTTAGTTTCTATACGATGACATCGACGGAATATTCATCCAAAGTTATTCCGACGATACGTGGAACGGAGGGTTTTTAACGAGTTATCTCGGGAGCATCTCGGAGGTGGTTTACGAGAGAGAGCGTAAGGTGAGGCCCTCGAGGCTCCGATCCTCGAAACGAGAGGAGGAGAGAGAGGCGATATCGGTTTTGTTTTATTTGTCCACCCTCGAAAGAGGCTTATAGGACGGAGGCGTGATTGACACGCGTGCGTGCGTGAATGAAAATATCAGGCCGAAACAGCTTCAGCCGGATTGACAGCTCGCATGTTCTTTCCTGCGGGACATTACTTATGCATATCTTCGCGCGGTTAAGGATCCAATGACCTTTACGCTCGTTTGTACGAAACTCGGATTATACGACGGTGGTACGCGGTTGATCCTGCGGGGCCTTCGCTCATCACGATATCTGCCTTTTTTTTTTTTTTACTTCGCAATGAAAAAGGGTCCGCTGGTGGAGAGATCCGGCTGATTTCGATTTTAATCCCCACATATTCTCGCGACTACGGGTACGGACGTTGATCCACGCATACCGTCTCACCGACAGGGGTATATATGAATTAATGTCTTTCCGTAACGTCGGAAACTCGTATCCGCCTGATGAAAATCCGCCTCCACGCGGTAAAGTATCATCTATGTATGTATATATATCGAATGTTTACCTCGATATAAACTGCATGTACATACCGATGTTGAATATGCATGAGACACGCTGCATATTCGCGGCAATTTTCTTAAAGAATTCAACGATATTGAAACTTGAACTCGAGTGTCGTGGAACTTATTATATCATTGCCATCGTAATATCCGGTTTCGTCGTATCATCCGTAGTTTTGTTTAATCTCACGGTATTTTCGCTTGATTTTTTTTCTCATCTTCCATCTTTGAAGGGAGATGATAATTTGATTTATTGTAATCAGCGAGGGATTTTCAAATTACACTCCGCTTTATTATTCCTTAAGGCGCGCCGACGTCGCAGAATTGGAATTCCGAACGATGCGAACTATCGTGAATATTCCAGTCCCATATTATTGGCATGGCGAAATACACGCGAGTACACTTGTTGAGCTTCGACTTTATGAATGTACAATGGACGTGTAGATAAGATTCTGGGAGGCTGCCAGCGTTTCATCGAAATTTATCTAAAGATCTTTTCATAAATCTCCAACTGCGAGAACATCCTGAATATTGAGCGGGCTTGTAGATCAATTTCGTTGGTAGATTTTGATTACAGAGCCGACAACTCATGAATATGCGCTAGGAAATTTATTTTCAAACCAACGAAATTGTAAACGTAATCGTAATTATTTATTTTTTTCTTTTCGCCACAGCCCTTTTCTTCTGCACCTCAACTGCGGCGATCGGTGCCTACGCGTTACTCTTGGCAATCGACAAATTTTTTCGAAGGGAACGAAAAGAGAAGAAGAAAAAAACCAAACTAAAAACGAATAAATTGTGGAGAGAGAGAGAGAGAGAGAAATGGAAAAAAAGAGGAAAGATTGATTTACGGGAGCCTGCAGCGAAGCTGGAAGCAGAAAATCGAGGCCACTAACCTCCCTGAACTTTAAATCGCGATGTTCCGTTTGCTATGTAGTGTGTGAAATTCTTTTTTTCTTCTTACCGTTCCAACCTTCAACAGATCGCAATTATGAACTGTCGAATAGAGCCGCGAATTCTTCGTGTTGTCGGTCGGAGACTACCTTGTTCATTTTCTTCGCGCGATCGTTGACTTTTTCACGAACGAGCCGGACGCACGAGGACCGTTATTATTTATAAACGATCAATCAATCGAACGAAACAACGAATCGGGGAAACTATAAAAATAACTTCTTCGTGAACGAACTCCTAGCGTGATCGGGTGTACAAAAATGGCCCGAACTCGGTCGTCTTACGATCAACAAACCAGCTCGAATCATTTGCGGAGTAGTAATAATTTATCGTTATTTGTACTCGCGTAGCCCATCGAGGCCGACGAACCGCGCGATACGTTCTTTTCGCTTATTGCCACAGATGTACTGAGCAAACATTATTGAAAAAATTGGTCGATTTTTGACAAATCAATTATCGGCCGTAACACAAATTGATAACGAAATCACACGATTGCTTTCGGCCGAATCAATTCAGAAATTTATCCAATTGTTCAACAAAAATATCCTCTGCACTAACAGAACTACTCGAGTTACCGTCAAATCGATACCATCAATTGCACGTACAAATAAATACGTACATTCAGAGTGAGATAACATAGAATATATCTGCGATAGTAGGCATCAGTTATGGTTGAGATTATAGAAAAAGACTACACGTACGAACCCCCGTAAATAAACCACCGGTAGCTGGAGGATTTTCCGTAATACATTTCGCCGGTGGCTTTACTTGATCAGCGGGTTGTTCCGATTCTCGGCACGATTATCATTCCTTCTTATTTGCTTTTCATTGATTCAACTTTTTTTTTCGTATCATTTTTACAAACTCCTCTTAGCTTTCTCCTGATTATCGACGATGAAAAAAAGAAACGACGGGCGCCCTGTACCGACGACGCGTGCCGTAGCTCATTCGCATCGGGTAAAATCAATCGCTTCCGGATCTATGTCATCGCCTATAATCAACCCTAACCGCAGGAAGCGGATGCGAGACGCGGGTAGTCTGTCTTCGTCAAACGATCCGTACGGATAATTACGCAACGTTGGTAATTTAGCTTGCGGGCTTATTAACCGCTTCCCGGGTCTTGTCCCACTATACGTTACGGATCAAATACATCGGAGTGCGCGCGTTTGCACTCGCAAATTGAAAATATCCTCATATCTGGGGAAGTATCTACTTTTTTTCCCTTTCATTTTAGTTTTGTTTTTGAATAACGTTCACTCTATTCATTTCATTCGATTTTATTCGCAAAGTTGAATACGACGAATCGACTCATATGTATATCTATTTCAGATTTTTGCACCGCGATGGGTGGTAAAATTCCGAATATCGAGGCGAAAAAATAATCGCTACACGGCGTTTCGCTCGTTCGTCTGTCCACGTGTAGCTCGGTAGCGACTCTACGTCCTACGATTATTGATTCGGAATCGCCTCGCGGCCACGATCGATTTTCGAAAAAAATTATTTCTCACCCACAACTTTACGCGTACGGTGCGTGGCTACCGCCGAGGATTCAAAGTCAGCTTCAGGGAATCCCGTGTACACACCGTGTTCCAATGGATTTCGATGGAACTATTAATTTTTACGAATATGTTTTTTTAATTGGACTCGCGGTGTTTCGGGGGAACGTTTCCAGTTACACGATGCTTGAACGCAGACGGACGAAAGACTCAATTCCACGAGTACAGAGTTAATCGTGTGTCAGTTCGGACGTGAACGAACGTATGCTGATCATCAATCTTTTTTCCATGTACGCAGGTATTGTATGTAATACACGATATGTAATACAGTTACGTAGTTGCGCACGTGCAGCGCGGCTCCCTCTGTACATGAAAATTATCACAGGTGTGTGTACATTTATATATATACGTGAGTAACTTTTGGTCGTACGTAAAAATTTCCTCGCGTGTGGTATTTCGTAATATCTTCCCATCAGAGCCGTATTTGTGAGAATGAAAATTTAACGTACGCGTAAAGTTGACGTTTTCGCACGAAACACCGTATAATTCTTGAGGGTAGATTTTACGTAGCGTACGTACGAGAACGTTAAGAAGTCAATTCACCGTGCAGACTCTGGTCGCGCGACGTCGCGCGTTGCACGGGGTGGTTTTTTTTCCCCCCCCCCCCCCCCAAGCTTTTTGCCGCAGTTATTATTTTCTTTTTCATCCCCCGACGTACGTAGCGCACCGCGTACACGGATGCGAGCCCCGCCATTCGGCTATACTATCGCTATTCTTAGCTCGCTCTTAAGGACGTCATGTCAGTCGTAAAGCGTAAAGGGTGATGTCGCGACCCCTCGCGAATACGCCGAGGGTCTTACACTGCGAATAAGAGATCCGAGGACTCTACGTGTGTACGGATATACTCGTAGGTACCTATACACGTAACGTGTGTGTACGGTACTCGACTACCGCTGCACCGACTCAATGGCTCACGATTTTCTATAGAGCTACACCTTTCACAAGAAGGATAACACGCTCCTGCGCTGCAATTAGGAGGAACCTGGTCCTCCTCTCCTTCCGAGTCTCGCCGAAGGATGGGGTCTATGGGCCAAGTAATGTACGTATTGTCCAGAAAATATTTAATATCGCGATAAAATATATATACACGAAAAAATTATTGTACCTAGGGTCATTTTTTGAATATTTTTTCAGAAAATCATTCAATGGTAGTTGAATCCTTCCGGTCCAAGATTCTTATTCCTCCTCTTCTCGGGAGAGAAAAAAAATCGTCTTCCCAAAAATTTATTCGAAATGAAAGTTAGGTGAAAAGTTTTGAAAAATCAAAAGTCTGGGTCTCTCGAGCGATCATTTTTTTTTTGACAAATTTTTTTGCAGGGGCTTCGAGCTTGCGCTTCGAGGACCGTAAGCGCGATACGACCACGAGGTGGTGAAGCCCAGAGGGACTTATACATAATATTCCTTTACCGAGACATAATGCATCATCATTATGCACTTTGATCGTCGAATTCTTACGCGCATCGTGTATACGCGAGGGGGATATCTCAAGATATATTTGACTTCGATCGATTATTCATCAGGATTTATGGCTCGCCACGCGTCCTTTTTTTTTTCTTTTTTTTTTGTCTGTTTCTTCTCTCTTTCTCAGGGTTATCATTATCGTCGTAATTCTTTCTTCTCTCTCATCCGATATCACCTCTTCATTATTTTTTTTCTATCGTTGATAATTCTCATGGGATAATCTTGGCAAGTGGATCGGAATGATTTTGTAGGCTGAAAATTTGATTCAGACTAATGGCCATTTCATTATACGAGGATATAGTTTTGGATTTTCGCGAATTTCGGGCCGAAATTCGACAATTTTTGTTTTTAGTTTTGTGGTAATCTGATGTATTATGATCTCAGGAATCCGAATTCAGAAGTTAAATTAGTCTATCTGTGCCCCGTTCGTGATTGGATCGTTTTTTCGGTTACAGCAGCACGAGAAAAAAAATACGTTCGGTATAATTCCCTTTCTCTATAATCGAAGAGGATTTGAATTTCAATTGAATTCGTAATGCGCGTACATACGTATGGACACGGACATGCGAAGTACGCCGAGTTGTACGATATCTGTATGCGTAAACAATTAATGAACACGTGACGCGGTTATTACAGCTTTTCCGGATTAAAGGTATTCCGAAAAATAACTAATTTTGCGGCTGCAGTTCGCATAAGCCCACCCCACGTAAAATGGAATACCCCGACGCTCTCCACAGCCGGTTTTATATCACCGTACGTACGATATAAAGATTACCTATACCTTTATGCGATTAATTAATCGTGTTTACCTCAACTTTCCGTACGCCGTAACGCGCATGCGACGTCCCATTAAAAACTATTGCCCTCTGTAATTATAATTTCTATTATAATATCGTTGTTCTTGAACGATAATTACAACGTTGTCGTCAATAGAATAACACGAAATTACGACTATTATATTTCGTGACGGCGGATAACAACGGCTTCCGTGCAGGTTAATCGCTGAATAATCAAACTCGTCAAAGTTTGAAGTACGAAAAAAGATGACGGAAGGAAGGGAGGGAGGGAGGGAGAGAGAAAGCTCGATAATAACGGTCGATGTGGTGATAACCGCGATCGCGGTTTCCTCGTGAGAAATTGAGAAAAGGTTACGGTAGTTAAAGGGAATTATACAAGGCCTCCCCATCTTCCGGGTGTATAACCGTTGCGTAGAATAGGCTATGATACTCGACAAGCGCCGAGCAGCTATCCGTAATTTCTTAATACCGAAAATTGCGTTAATTAGAATCGCTATCGTAGCTAATTAAACTTGACTTAAAAACTCGACGAATGAAACTGAACGTGAAACACCAGCTGCCGCTAATCCCCGCAGGAATATAATACCTATATATCCGGCACGGGTGAGGGGCCCACGAAATAAGCGGGGCTAATGCCCGAGCTAATAATATTTTTAATTAAACGAATGCCCCTCTCCCCCTCGCCCCCCCCCCCCACGGAATACAGACACGCACACTTGTGTGTATCAATTTGTGCCCCATGTATAAAAATACCTACATATATCCTATAAATAACAATTTACACGGCTGTCTATCGAGCCCACGTTCAATCTGTTTTTTTTTTTTTTTCAAGCTCACATCTTACGTAAAAAAATTACAACGGTGCGAAGATCAGAGCGCGGAGGTCAGGGTGAGAACTACCCGGGTATCCGCGTCTGATTAACGCGAAAATTTCTAAGCTGCGGGAGCAGCTCGTAACCCTTGGTAAAATCCGAGGGTGTGAAATGTGCCCTGTTTAGACGGATACGCGCGCGACGATACAGTTTAGCCTTTCGTCGCCCCCATAGATCTGTCTTTATATCCCCGTATCACGTGAATTTGTAGGTAGCTATAGCGGGTATACCTGCCCGCGGAGTTAATACTAATTTGTGCAGTTCACCATTGTGCCGTAAATCTGTCAGGCTAAGGGTATCTTCTTCATATTTATCCCGGATCCTGTGACATGAAATATCGGCGGAGGTAACCGGGCTTGGGATTGAGGGGGACCAGCGGAGGGTCACCTACGGGGTCACGGGGGGGGGGGGGGGGGGGGGGGAGGGAGAGTGGAGATGAACGACGAGAAGAGAAGGGGCTGTCTGGATGCACGCAGAAGTAGAGTAGCGCGGCGAGGAGAGGAGAGGTGAGGTGAGGAGAGGGGAGGGGAAAGCGGAGAACCAGAGGTACGTAATATGGCTGGTAAAACGAACGGTGTCGCACGCGACCAGCGTTCCAAACTCCTCCAAATGACGTCACTGTCCTCATCCTTCACGGTCGGTGGATGTGGCTCCCGCTCGCTACGGGGAGAACATAATATCAGTCACGTTCGGTATTATCCCTTCTGCTATCCTTGGCCCCGCGCGAAAGGACACTTCGGCCGAGCAACGAAGAGAATTCGCGAGAGTCGATCAGAGGCTTTGGAAATTAGCGATTTTTTTAAATTTCCATTTTTTTTTTTCACCGAAATAGTCCGACTCGCCACCGGAGTTTTTTGAACGTCTTTGGTCGAACTCTGTTTCCTCGTAGACTGGAAAGTGGATCTGTAAAGATACGGGCGCCTATTATTCTCTATCGGATAATAGGAATTCAGGTACGGCTCGACGATTTTTTTCTTCTCCAGTCCTCTTGCACTCATAGCTTCGGGCGAAATGAGCAACAATAACGATTCAACGGGAAATAAACACACGATAAACGTTCCATTGAAATGAAATGAAATTGCTGAAAAAAAGGAAAGAAGAAGGAAAAGGTATAAACCATGATACTCTGTGTCCTGTGAAAGGGAACGAAATAGTAAAAAAATAATGGAAAAAAATAGCGAAACAAAGCCTTCCGGATCCGTTTATCATCAATCGGGAGACTCGCCTCTATGTACAGATGCCGGACTCGGACAGTCGTAGTCGAGTAGTGCAATAGTTTCCATTAGTTGGTTGCCTGCCCGCCTCTCCTCTCCTATATCGTACGTCCTCCTCTTTCTTTTCCTCCTTCCTATTCTGGACGTAGGCCAAATCCGGAATCCCCGAGCGAGCTTTGCTGCTTCTGGAGCTTCTGGCGTTAGCTTGTACCGCGGGGCCGCGCGCGGTTGTATCGGAAAAAGACAAACGATCATGCATTTCTATAGAAACATCTGCCCCGCCCCCTCCGAAATCCAGACCACCGGGGTCAAGATAAAATTCAATATCCATCCCCTTCCCTCGAGTATTATGAATACGTACACGCGCGCCGTAAGGGTTACCAGCTGTTTTGTCGGCGCGCACTCGGACCAACGGTCCATCGTCCGGGTAAAAGTATATCCTCGTCGTCTCGATACGGAAATATTATCTTTTTTTTTTTTCTTCCGCTGAACCAAAATCGTTTCGTTCAATTGCCGAGAGAATAATAGAGAGTCTCGCTCTCGTTTGAAATATATTTCACCGACGTCGTTAACGGGGTATCCCACTTAAAACCAAATTAATGTGCCCAGGATCTCAGGATCATATTTTCCTTCGCTCCGTTCATTCATTTTTCCTTCCTCTCGTCTCCTTTCCGTTCCTTTTTTTCCCTTCCGTTTTTTTCTCTCGCGTCTCTGTAATTCCGAGACTTTCGCTCGAGCGCGACGAGTCGACGGTAACGGATGACCCGCGAAAGAAGTTAGGCTCGCGCGTTTTTAATTGATTGTCTCCCTTTTCGAGAGGAGAGAATAGGACGGTTTTTCATCGATCTCATTTTTCTCGTTTCGTCGTTGTTTGTTTTTCATATCGGATATCCTTTCCCACCGAACGATAGAATTTCGACCGAATATAAGGCAGAGACGGTCCAAATCGAAAAGCTTTGTAGGTATACGGGAAAAATCGCTTTTCGGAGAATATAAAACTCATGCGTTATACTTACGGAGTGTGTAACGATTAGCGTCACTCATGATTCCGCGGATCAAACGACGCCGAGAGAAAAATGTCCACCGTATGTAGAATCGAAAGAAAGAAGAGGGGGGTGGAAAAAAAAAAAAAAATCGCCCGAATTGACATTTCCATTATAGGGTTACTCCCGCCGACGACGAGGAATCGTCAGAGACGGCCGTCAAACGTCATACGCAGTACATTATAGCTTATACTTGCATACAATGATTTTCGGTTCACCTTGTTTCCTATATTTCTGTCCATCGATTTTCAGGTTTTTCATTCTCATTTCGCGCAGCTGTAGCTACGTCGGAAAGGGATTGATAAATTCAAGTACGCGGGGTATTCCGAAAACTGGCGACACTCGAGTCTCGCTCGTAAATACCCCATTAATAATGATTGGATCTGAAAACGACTCGTGAACGTCTAGGGGTCTCGGAAAAAAATGCATTTCCCGCTCGCGGCTCGGTTTGCATACATAGAAATATATCGGTCGAAATAAAAGCTGTCGCGTTGCCGCAGATGCACGACCAGCGTGCGCCGAACCGTTCACTGTAATGGTCAGCCCGGAGGTATAAAACGCCCCCAAGCTGCACCGATACGTACGTCGGGCGTCCGTGTTGCTTTCCGGCGTACACGTGTAGTCGTACGAAACGCACGACACAGATGTATCTCCGATACATGGATAAAAATCGCTCTTCGTATCGAACGTGTATGTATAATATTCAGCTCTATTCCACCGGGTAACGCGTGTGCGTCGATAGGGTACACAAGCGCGATGGGAATGCCGAGGCATTGATGGATTCGATGCACCGGCCATAGTTTTGTCCCTTTAAACGCACAATCTATTGCCCCGGTGGTCGGGTTTTTGCTTTTTTTTTTACCCTTTCAGATCTGTAGATAATTTCTTTCGCCTTCTCCTCTATTTTCTTTGGATATTAGGGATGCGTTCGCTACCGGTTCGCCCGAAGACGAAATCTGCGGAGACCGATTTCGCAGGCGCGCCAGAGAGATTTGAATTCTGAAAATAAACCGAACGAGGAAAAAGGAATTCGAGTCAGGTAAACGCGGTCGTTGGTTCGTGGGTGTGCGAGTGTGCGAGTGTGCGCCTTCTTTTCGAGTCGAGGTAGAGGAGGAAAAGCCGCACGCGATTCGATCGAAGACAGCTCTCCTTCAACTATATCTCGAAGATATTCCTACAGCAAAATGCCAATACAGCACTCCAATCGACGAGACTCTCGAGCGCATAAAAGCTTTTAAACTGTTACGCTGAATGATGGAAGACTTCGCTTCGCAAAAGAATTATGAGAGAGACTGGTAGGTGTGGGTAGCGGATAGAGAGGTGTGCGCGACGCCTCTACACGTACATCTCGCCTACGCAGACGCCAGGCCACCTCAAAACCACTTCATATTATAAAATCATTCGTTCTTTCGCGTACGTTCGCGACTGTAGGTGGGCGTATCGATTGTTTTTTTTTTTTTTTTTACCGCCGAATCTTCGCGAAATTTTTCAGGAACCCTCGCCGAAAAGTATTCCGCGGGGTAACGATTCGGAGAGGATTTTTCTCGCCACCCGGGAAGGGATCGCTGACCCGCGATGCGGCGACGAAAAAAACGGGGGAGGGGGAGAAACGGAGAACGGAGGAGGTCAGAGATGGTCCGTATTTTGATGCCTCGGTTCAAACTGTCTTGCGGCTATACTGACGGACGAGGGATAATGCTTCCGGAACGCGCGTTAGAGCTGATTGAAACAAAGGGCGTATGAACTGGGTGCGGTCAATGCTAACAAAGCGACGCCCAGCCGGCGCGAACATCACCCTTTGCGTATACACACCCCGTAACCAATATATATCCATCAAGCCAGGAAATTAGCATCTTCCAACAAATTTAGTTACATCCATTATTCCACGTGGATGCCGCGAACGAATTCTAAACAGTACAGAATACGGCGACTGACGTCCCGCGAAAAACAAGGATTCCATGCACATTCGCTGCACGCATGCAGCTCAAAATCCGCCATTAGAAACGCTTCAATCTTCACCTTCACATAAGCAGGTTTCTCGTCGACATGATATCAAAGTTTTTCTTTTTTTTTCGGTCTTCTCCTTTTTTTTGCATGGGATAAAACGAATTGCCTGTTCCTGCAGTGGGTAGGTGGATCGCCCTAAGGTGTCCCTGAGGTATATCCTGATGGGAACGGGACAGCAGCCGCAGCGGCAGCGGCAGCGGCAGCATCAGGAAAGTCTTGGCGGTGCACGTTCTTGCCCCGAGGTATTAAGATAGCCTCTGCCGCTGCGCCGCGGTAGTGAAAGACGTACGTAGTATACATAGGTATCTACGCGGTAGCAGAGATTACACCAAAGGACACCCACGCGCCGCACCGCGCCGTCTGGCATCACGAAAAGCCCAGGCACCGGAAAATTGTACTCTTCTTCTCCTCTATTCCCTCTCATTTCTGCTCTTTTTTTTTCCCCCTACTCCTCGCATCGCATCACCCGTCGACTCTCTCCACCCGCGTCCTCCGCAACGGTAAACTCTTCGCCATAAGCCACCCATAAGTTACAGGTGAATAAACAAGACATGGACGCGGAGATACTACGTGCAGCCGCGTTAAATTGTCCGCTTGACTCCCCCCGCGCGCGTTTTTCGAGACAAGTTCATTAATCCTCTCCAAACTCGTTCTCTACTTCAGACTTTGAATTTAATTTTCAAAAAGCGAACGGAAGTTTTCCTGCCAACGTCTGTTCGGATCGCGTGCGTCGGAATGTTCGAAATTATTCGGAACGTTATTATATCGATTGAAGGGGGGGGGGGGGGGGGGCTGGGGGGAATTCGCGCGCGTTACCTACAATACGTATGTAGGATACATATATAAGTTGCGTATTTTGAAATAAACGTCTTCCGACGGCAGCAGACATCCGGTCGTACCTTATGCGGTGTAGCACGAATCTTGGTATGGGGTACTCAAAGAATGAGAGGCGATGATAATGGTCGGGCCGGCGTGCACACCGCGATCTATAAGCACCGGAGTACGATAAATCAACGGGTGAGGCGAGGCGCGCCCAAGGCTTATCAGTCACGCCATATTCATATAGCTGCCGAGTTTACTCTGCGTCGGCTTCTGCGTGGAAAGGTAAAGGCGAAGAAGTACGAAACCTATACACCATTAATACCCGTAACGGTACACCTACGCGCCCAGCTATGACTCGGACGTTGACGTAAAACCGGAAGTTGGAAGGTCGAAGGATCTGATGATTTTTAAATCGGATATCGAAGTAACCCCCAAAGCTCCGCATTCCGTGGACTTCGTCCTACCGAAGGACTCGAGAATTTTAGCATCGATTTCGCACTGAGCGAATTATACAATTGCGACGTTTTTCATCGCGGTTGGAATACGAATTTTGCGAAGCGCTAATTCGATCGCTGCGGCTCCGAGCAACCGTCCCCATTGTGTAACCGACGATCGTTCTTAACGAACGTTTGTGCCCACGATAACATTCCATTTTCTATTCCAACCAACGACGAGGGAAAATGAATCGAAATCATTGCGAGTGCCGCTCGCGCGGTTACCCTTCCTTTTCCCCCCTTCTGTTTGCTCTGAAAGTGCATCAGTTAAATGTTCGGTACTCAGACAAACTACAAAGTAACTATACATGCAATTTGTCTAATGGTGCTGCAGAGCTCCGGCAACTCGAACAATAAGAATTCAGCGATACTTACCTACGGTATTATACCTCTAATGCAGAAATTTTCTCCGTGTCTTTTTCTATTCTTATCTCAAAGTACACCCCCGTTGTTTTCCGCTGTCTTTTTCACATCTCTCAAAATTTTCAATGTGGGAATAAATGCGGTATAACTTTTCAAAAGCATCGATCCAATATCCACGCGAATATCCACTTTGCGGGGTTCATTTTCACATTCGACGTGTAGCCTGTGCAAATATTACGTACGTTCGCGCTGTATCGACGAGAACATCGTGAATTGGTATTCGCGTAATTGAAAGAGCCATCGACCGCGAGGCGGTGGCCATCACCCGGTCGTCGCGAGTATAATCGATGCGTTGATCGGCAAACCGTATCCACACACCCGATCCACGCGAATATCCCAATGACGCATTATTTGCACGCGCGGATTAGAATCAGTCGAAAAATCGAACGATCGATACGAGGAGAGCGCAAAAATTACAAGGGCGGAGAATTCCTCGGGAGTTTTTTTGCTCACCGAAAAATGGCAACTTATGTAGGACGTTATCCCTAACGCGACGAGGTCGCAATACGAATTTTCTCTACCTCCGCCTACCCGCTCGGCGGGTGCCTAACGAAAAGCTCGTACATCATCCGCGCCGTGGCGGCGCGTATACGTCGCTCCCTCATAACCGAACCTCCCAACTTTAGCCGGGGTATCCTCAGGGTCGGATTTTCCCCTCGGGGGAGAGATGGATCGAGATACCAGACTTTTGCAGGTTTCGACGAGCCATCCGGCTCGGTCGGCCGCGTGTAACGTCGGCTGTAGTATACCTACCTATAATACAAACGCGAACCAGTTTTTGCGACGAGATCGGAATTGCGCAAGAAAAACACGCGTAATCGCGTCGGATCCTTGCCTAAGGCTGTCCCAGTTCGCGGATCCAGATACGTTCTGCAACGAATACCGGGATAATCCTCAGCCAGCACCACCTACGGGAACACGCTTCCCCACCACCCTTGCCGCGATCCGACGCCAAACGAGAACTTCGATTATCAGCAGCTAGCCAATTTCGTTCGAGAATTCTAGCGGATAAGATGCGCCGAAAGATGCGAGAGTGAAAAAAAAAAAACGAAAACCTCCGCTCGGCAAAACCCTGTGATTAGAAAAAAGAAAAGTCGAAAAAAGAATTCGTTTCATCCCGCGATGGGGCTGGCTTTTATTTATTTTTTTTTTTTCATTTTTTTTCATACCGGTGGCGAATTCGCGGCTTCGGATCTCGTCGAACATTTTTCCAAAGAAATCGATGAAACCGCAACGCGACCGATATTCAAAAAATGGCCTCGAATCGTAGGGGAGCGTGAAATTGATTAGCGTAGGTAATATATCAATAGCCTCGGGGATTCGCTCGGCGCGTTGTTTTAAAATCATTTATTCAAGCACGGAAAAGCAACTGATGCCGCATTCACGTATTCCTCCGACGCGAGGCTACCGTCGACTAATACGTTTTTAATACCTGCAAAGCACATACGCAGGTATACGTAATTGCCGCGGTCCAGGTTATATAACCGAAGGGCTTTTCGCAATCGGGATAACGAGGTTCAACCAGATCCAGGACGTATACCACCACCGCGGGGCTAAGACCCGCGAGTAAATCCTCCTCGAACAATATGGATAATGAAAACCAACAAAAACCCACCGGCTTTATGAAATCACAACTATCCCTGCCTATCGTATTTCCTACCGCTGTGCAATAATATTATTTTTTCAAATATACCTCGATCGCGTACGCGGGCATCGAATTACACTCGCCTAACGGCGCCAGAGATTTTCGTCGATTCGTCCTGTCGCAGATTTTTCTATTCGCCGACGTAAGGAACACGCGATACCCGCAGCGTGGGCGTCGACGTACTCCGTTACAATTAAAACAACGGGATCGTGAGCCGGATTTGAATTATTTTCATTCGCCGACATCCCGTTTCGTTTTTTTTTTTTCATCTGGCTTATTAATCCCTTTCTTATTCGCTCTATAAAGCACCGTTGAGATGCTGGCGTGAAATGCGATTAACGTATAATTAACACTATGACGTCCGGTGGCTCCACGTTGGTGCCATGCAAAAACTATCGGGTAAGTGCCGGTGGTGCCACGTTGGTGCCAACGCCGGCGATAAGCGAAATGATGTAAGTCAGTTCCACCGGCACGACACGAAAAAATCTAGATTAGACGTGCGGACGTCATAGTGTTAAGTTAGCGCGAGGACAAAAACGACCCCCGCGATTCAACCGAGTTAATATTCATATCTCAACTCAAATGAATTGCGTTATAATCTTAAGCTGTTATAAAATACGCGGAGAGTATATTATAAATGATCGTCGTTGGAAAACATTTTTTTTTTTTGCTTTCGCGGAGCCCAGATTTTTTTTTTCTTTTTTTTTCTCTTTGTTTTCGCCTCTCCTTCGCCCACACGCATTTGTCCAAATAATCATCGATGCGGAGGAAGAATTGCAACGACACGTACCTCGAGAAACTGGACCGGAGCGTATGTGCGCGGAGGCGGTATCGATGCGGAATCCTTCGAATGGTCGGTAAAACTAATTTTGCGAAACGTTGGATACGTTCCATTAGTAGCTACCCTTACAGTTGACGAGCTGAAAACAACCCTTGTACCGGTGGGTTCGGGGAATCTCTATTTTAAGTTAACGACGGACGGTGGATTATATATATTTATACCAGTGCTACATTGCTCCGCAACTATTAATCTTTGAAACACCAACACGGGGCGTTGGCTTGTTACCGTTTCGCCTATTCGCGCTACCTACGGAGGATACCGCGGTGTTAAAGTTTTCCCATCCTTCAGGATTATTCGAAATCCCGACTCCGCCCAGGCATGAAAGTAGATCCCGATGCACTTCTCTCGCTGCACGGGCAGGAAAAGCAGTTGCACGTTTATACGAACACCCGTATCCATGCGCATATTGCACACACTTTACCCTTTGCACCGCAACGGTATACCCAGAGGCTTCCAACCTTATATTATACCTACGCCGTAGCCGCGCAAAGCTCGAGTTGCAAGTTCCAACTTATAAAGCTTCATTGTCACCGCCATTGGCGCGGATAAGCGTGAAAAAAAATTTACCATCGTCGTTATTATCATGGTCAGCTTTTATTTCTTTCTATTTTCAATTATATCTTCGTACCGCGACTTTTTCTCTTCGCGAAGCAAAAAATATCATCCACGATCGCGTGCGGGCGAGTCGCCTAACTCGGGGATTTCGAACGCGAGCAAGAAAAAAAGAAAAAATAATAATTCAAAGCTTTCCATAAAAAATAAGAAAGAGAGTTTCATTTTGCCTCCTTTCATCGTGCGGAAAAAGCTCCACTCGATTTTCATACGCGATCAACGCTTTTCAAAAATCTATTCAAATTCAGGGGAGATTGAGGGGGGATGTTTATTTTTTTTTTCAAAATTTTTACGAATCGCAAGGTTAACGAAGGTTGACTACTTTTCGTTTGTAACTGTGCAACAATATCGCGCGCATAATATTCCGGGCAACATTTAGATGTGTATTTGGATGGAGCAATTAATATCTCAATCTTGTTTTACCACTATCTACAGGTATAGCTGCTGTTGTTGCAATTTCCGGTGCCCAAAACGATCAAACTGTCAATAATCCGAACATGATTACCATCGCATATTATAATGCTAATATCCGTTGAATTGGGTAATGTTTCGATGTAACGTACGACGTAATTGACTCGCACTACGTACGGTGTTTGATAGTCGGACAATCATCCGGTCGCGATTCGATTCTCGATTTTTTCTTTCGTCCCATCGCAGAGCTGCCGACGGAAAAAACGAATCGTAACGAAATTCTATGGTTTTTTTTTTTTTTTTTCAAGCGAAATAAAAAAATTTTTTCAAGCAGTCCTTGAACTCCATCTGATTTTGGGTTCAAAGAATACGAATGAAAATGTTGCCACTTCACTTTACTTTCTATCAAACCACGTATAGTGGTAGGAGATTCGAAAGAGCTCGCTGCCGCAGAGCTTTTCTCGAATTAAAAGTTGCAAAGATGAAAAGCACACAGTTGTAAAAAGTAGAGGGACTCGCACACGGATACATCCGTCCGTGTATACATTAACATTCGCGTTCGCGCTGACTTTGGTTTAAAAAAGTTTAAACTTACGCAACTAATTACAAGTTTTAGAGCTTCCTATTTTCGCTCGTTACACTCGAGAGTCGGTGGGGTCAGTGGGTTTGGCAACGTCACCGTTCGTTCGTTTCTAGTAAAATTTCCCATACCTCCGTACCACACTCGGCATACCGTGTCCGTACTTATTCGGATGTACGTGTATTCCGTCGACTATACGTCTTTCGACGAGTTCGGTCGGACGCTTGTTTTTAAAGCAACACGCTTCTTGACAGAAAGTTAATAAACTTTTCCAACTCGCATAAATCATCGACCTTCTTTAACCTTCCTTTTCTTTATGCTTTTTTATTTTCATCTCTCCCCGGTGCTTCGGGTACAAAAGAAAGTAAGAAGGTAACAAAACGAAAAAAAAGTAAGTCCACCTCTCCCGGTTGTAATAAAAACAACAAAGTTAAATGTGTTTCAATAAATTCCTCAGCTCTTGAGTCTGACTCCCGAATTCGCCACGGTATATTCTCCCTCGGCTCGCGTTTCTTCGCAAGCTCTCTCCTCTACCCCTCGATATACTTACTCGGTGCGTAGGTTGTGGAAGGTACTCGCTCTCCCGGCATATAATACCTACCTACAAAGTTCGGAAAGTCGAACCGTATCACTCGAAATCGAGATGAAAAATGTGTTTTATTTTCGTTGCCTCTAAATTTTAGAAACCCCGAAAAACTAGCGATGGAAATTTTTTCTTCAATCGCGGACGCGGGTAACGCGCGTTAAGACACAAATTGCGCGTAGCGATATGCAGACACGTACGGGTGTTCCTAGAGGTAAAGCTTCGGCGAGCTGTTCGTTCGTCCGTAGGTGATCGAATTACGAAACAATTTAAACTTTTCGAGCGAATCCGGTGGAATTTGCGAGGCTCGTCGCATGCTGTTCTACCGTTTAAGTCGAAACAATTCGGATGCGGCGAAATGAGTTCCGCGATACGTTGTTACGATCGTTTCACCTCCTTTGCACCACGGCGTATAGAGTCCTATCAAAGTCTCTCTCGCTTGATTTTATTTCGCCAGACCTCAAACCGAAATCCGTCCACATTCGCCGTCTCGCGCAACGCGGAAAACTGCGTCGAATTCATACAGCCGAATCGAAAATTAGATCAATCTTTTATTTGGTAGCCTCGGAGTTCGACGCTTCGCCTGCTACGGTGAAAACGGGGGTGAAGAACCCTACAGCTTTTCCGAAGTCAAGTTGTGTGTAACGCTCGCCAGTCGATATCCGACTTTGGAAAGGTATACTCAGTTTTTAAGTAAAAATTCACTCGAGCATCGTCGAAGGAAAGATGCTTTTCACGGGACTTTTGCGTCACAACTTTTCCAAGTACTTACCGTTTCACTTATGCAGATCAAGGCTGCCCGCCATCGGGGTCCTGCCGAAGCGAATAGACCGAGCGCAAAACTAGTTCGAAATATTTTTTATCCTCACGATTCTTCGGCAAAAGATTCAGCGAGGATGAGTTTCTTTTTTTTAGTTCATTACTCAATTTGACAGGAACGCAAGATACGTACATCTGCCGCTAAGAGTTACGTCGGGTTATAAGGATACGCGATCGCGTATTTTTTTACGATCGGTGCGATCCATATAATACACGGTTTATGAAGGGTAGTTAGTTCCGAATGCGCGACGCCTGTATTTGATCGCTTCGCCGAAGATAATTTTATGTAGCCGAGGACAGTTCGCCGCGGTATCTAATTATCCTTATTTTTTTTCCGCCTCGATCTCCCTTGTAAGTTTTACGCGGCGATATCTTTTCCCTCCTTTCGCGTTTCGGCGGAATACTTTTTGGCCGAATGGAAGCCGCGAGGAGGAGAGAAGTAAAGCAAACTGCGAGGATATATATTTTCGGTCTCTCTTGACGGCAGTTTTCAATAAATCGCTTTACGGCACTTGTACCCCTATTTAAGTTGATAAATTTTTACTGCGACTTTTCCGACCTCATACAATTTATATTTTTATTTGCTACACTCCGGGCTGCCGCTGCCGCTGCAAAAGTCTCTAGGTGTAACTGCTACACCGTCGTACATCGGGGAGCCGGTATTTCTTCGCTAGTACCGACAATGACGGACCGCCTCGAATCTCGGGCCACCAGCTTCTTAATCTTGATTCTTACCGTTACTTTCACCCCTGAGCAGCTTGTTACCAAAGTACAAGCTATATATATACACCGTATATATACGTTACGTTACATCGCATTGCACTCTCTAAATGTTGGAGTGTGTTTATCCCACCGCGCTCGGACAACGAAGAGATATCGAAACTACGGATGACGGCTAACTTTGAATAATTCCTACACACCTCCGTTACCAAATCTCGTCTTTATTTAAAAAATGTATTTTCAGGTAAAAATTTTCGTTCTCAGGCGTTGAACGCTTTCTGTATTTCGACGAATGTCCTCCCCTTCGTCTCGGGCAACAGCCTGTGGATCGTTGTCACGCATACGCAAAGTATAAGGAAGCATACCGCGAAGGGGAGAGCGTGTCCCAATTTCCATATCATGGTAACCAGTATGAACCCTTTGACGGTGACGGTAGCGACCAGTCCGCCACCGATCGCGATGATCAGGTTGATTGCGATCTTTATTTCCGACGCCAGTGTCTCGGAAATGATGACGAACTGAACGGACGTTATTCCCGTAGTCATTGCTACTACGAAGATGGTCATTGCGAATAGGGCGAAGCCGCTGTACGCGGAGACATCGATCTCCAGGTTTTCCAAGAGGCAGAAGTAAATGGTGATGATCAGAGTGGACGCCGAGCAAACTATACCCGCGGTAATGCTTAGAGCTCTTCGGCCGAACTTGTCGATCACAAAGCTCGTCACGCAGCTGCAAACCAGCTGAATGACCGCTAATATTATATTGATCATGTACTCGTTTATTTCAACCTTCATGGCGTTGACTATTTGCGGCGCGAACGCCAGTACCATCATGTATCCGCCACCGTGAATCATCATGACGAACGATACGTTTACCAGAAATGCACGACGGTTAGCGCGCACCAGCGCGATCTCCTTTATAATTTTCAATACTTTTCGCCCGATGCCGTCTCTCTCGTCCCTGTTCATCTGTTCTCTCTGTTTCGTCACGGCTTCTTTAACCGTTTCCAATTCTTCCGCGACGTCCGTTTTTCCCCGGAGTTTTTCGAGCACCTCCTCGGCCTCCTCGATCCTACCTTTCATCGCCAGGAAGTAAGGTGATTCGGGAATGAAGCATAAAGCGATCGTCGCGGCGACTCCGAGGCTCAGTAGCACGTAAACGGAGTTGTAAAACTTCAAGTAAGGTATTATCATGTAGGTGAACAGCATACCGCAGCTGGCCCCTATCGGTATCATGAGTCCTAAGGTACCTCTCAACTTGGCCGATGTTACTTCGCTCAAGTAGATCGGACTTATCATTAAGCCGACTCCCATTGCGAAACCACCGACCAGTCTGCCGACGGTAAGAACCTGTGAGAAGTTCAACCACTCGAACGATGAAAATTTCAACGTCATCTAGCTTCCGAACTCACCAGAACACCGTTAGCTATCGCAACCATGGTCCAGCTGATTACGATGGATACGGCGAAGCCAAAGAGAATCGGTTTCCTGCCAACTTTATCCATGCAGAGTGTCAACACCGGCGTTACCATCTGACCTCCGACGACGGCAGCGGCAATTGTGGACAATTCGGATGCGGTCACATTGATCGGGGTATTCGGAGCGGTGAGGACACTGATCAACGGTGAATTGAATCCGAATTCGGTACCGATGCCGAAGACGACTATGAAACCTATGGAGAAAAATATTCGTCGTTAGGAATTTTCTACAGCGCGTTTCTGTTCATCGCTCGCGAATTTCACTCACAAACAAACGTCACAGCGTACTCGTACTTGTGCGAACCCTCGGGAGACTTGTAGTTCCCTTTTTCGGAATCTTGAGCCATGTTCGATACTATTCGTGAATTTTCTACTCCACTTTCGAATTCACTGCGGAGCGTCAAGCGCCACTCGGATTCATGACTTCGGCAAACTATGCCGTCACTTCGATAAGCGACTCGTTTTATACATAGATACGAGTAGTGACAATAATAAAAATTCTGTTTCTGTGTAATTAGGAATTTTCAGACGATTTATTGCGACGAAAGCATTCGTTGTCGTTAGTGTCGTAGAATCACATCTTTTACGACGCTACCCGACATAGCCTGAAGTTTTTTTCTCAAAGCGACCCAGTCTCTTCTGGTTTCGGCGATGACGCCTTACCCCGGATTTCCAGTCTTGTTAGATATGATTTACTCGAAACACGCTACCGTCTCGCTCGGACGAAGTTATCGTAATTCTAGACAGTTGCGGCAAGTTCACTCATAATACAGTTCATATCGATCCATTGACGCCCCTGGAATGTAGGGCTCGCCTTTAGGACCAGGTCTTCGAACCCGTCCCTTCTACGTTCGCAGAGGTATCTATCCGTCCGTACGTCTCGCGATATTTCCTAGACGACGTCCGGATCGGCCGAGCGTTCGAGTGCACGCGGGCGATAGGAGTGCGGGTGGGCTATCTGAATTTTGCCAGACGGAAAAGCGAGGGCTATTTTTTGCCGCCTCGAACAAATAACAAGGTACACGTTTGCGCGCACTGTCCTTACGTCGCGGTGTGTTTCGCGACTATCGATCTCCTAGTTACATACTCGGAAGGCCGTAGGGCTGGAACGCAACGACCACTCGGACGGATTGGTAACGAACGTGCACAGAGCCAACCGGCCGGACTTTGCGAGTGTTTCGTGTTCTATGAATTGCGATTGCCGCCACGTAACTTGGAGGACATTCGATAGAAATCCTTCCTCGAATTACCGGCGACGAAACGAACGTCGACTCGACGGGACGTTTAGAATTTTCCGTTGCGACGCTCGCGTAATCACACACGAGCGTATTCCCACATTCGTTTCTTCTGTACCTACTTTGTTTTTTTCGTTTTCTTCGCCGCATCGCGAGTTATACTCGGTAAGGTAGGTCCGTATATTTTGCAGCAGTTACCGGGTAAATATATAGCGCATAACCGCATGTAATATCGAATCGCTGAAGTGTAATTTAGCAAACTTATCATCCGCAATCAATCTGCAGCCGCGTAGCTACCCGTACAATTATTACCCACCTCCCCCCTCCCCCCCACGGTTCCTCTTGCACTCGCGTTCGGCTTAGACCACCCCCGTATACAACATTGTTAACGCGTGTATAATTAGCGGACGAAATTTCGAAACGTGCCCGTTACGTACGCGTACCCGGTGATTTGTGCGATACCGAGAACTCCGGCCGAAAATCTTTAAAGAAAACGTTGTGTACACCGCAGCAGTCGCTGCAACTGACGGCCATTGATAATAACGAAGAAGAATATCGATCGCGTCGAGCGACAATGCCACCGTTATTAGTCGAGCTCCGCCGAGTGGCGGAACAATCGTTTGTTCATCCGCAAATGGCCCACCGCCGGATCTAAAGGATTTAGATTTTGACTACGGAGAACGTGAAGAGCGGTCAGAAATAAAAAAAAAAAAGGGAAATAAGCCCCACCTCAGGCGACCATTGTCTGACGCGAACAATCGTACGCAACATCGAGCCGGATTCGAGTACATTTTCTTCGCCGTACACTCCGTTGATCAGATGTATTGGAATTAGTCGTACGAGGTGAGGTTTGCCGAGTCCGATCGAAAGGTCGACCCTCACGCGTAATCGACTCTCCGATTCGGTGGCTAGCGTCCTCGCGTTCACCCCTTGCTCGCCAAGGTAACTAACTCGCTGCGGGCTTCGGCTTTTGTACACATCTCGCCGCCGCTTCTCTCCGCGAGTCCCTATCCTCCCTTCTTTCGCTCTGATCATTTCATTCAGTCATCACCGCGGCCCTCGGGAGAAAGGTAAACAACTCTTGACTCCGCTAACGCACTCGAGCGTTGCACTTCGCAACGCGGAGTCCGCGCTATCGGCGCTGCATCGGATGGAAACGTTGCGCCTGAAGGACGAGTGTTTGACCAGCAGACGATGAAACTTTATGCAAATCACGTAGTAGTGAGTTCGTTCGAGTACTCCTTCCATTTCCCCTCCCCCCCTTCGCCCCCTCGCACATCTATCATTCCCGCTTATACTCTCTTCCCACATTCCGCGCAACTTGCAGTTTATTTATAGGAGCGAATATAACCGGGGCTATCTCCGAGTGGCTGGATACCGCCGCTGCCGACAAGCCACTCGGGTTATTATCAATGGTCAATAATTTTTTCATCATCTCAAACCGATTTTTAACCCCGATACCTAATTGAGATATTTTTACCCCCGTCGACGGACCTCGTTAAATTCATTCGAATCATTATTTTAGCAAATTTCGCCGAGTGCTCGCAGAATGAGAAGAAAGTTTTTCGCCGGAGTGCGCTTAGTTTTGGCACCGATAATTATACGCCCGTGCAACGACCGGGGGGGGGGGGGGGGGGGGGGGAGGCCACGAACGAATTGGAGTAATTTGGCCTCCTGTCCTCGGCCGTGAAGTATCATGTTAATCCGAAGCCCCGAACCTCGACCCTCGACAAAACCCCTGAAATACCTTATACTTGATTAAACTCCTTTTATACACATTGTACGTAAGTATACAGACGTACGTATGTACAGGTACGCACCCACCCGCGTACCCGCCGAAAGGGTCTCGCATAAATTCTCTCCGGGATCAACTTATTATACGCCGCCGGACTCCGGGAGATCCTCGATATTGCGTATAATTATACAAACTTTTAATTGTCTGAATCATTACCGAATAACTGCTCAATCGAAAGTTACACGTGTAACATTCGAAAGCTCCTCATTACCTACCCCGCACCCACAAATACATTTATTATAACCCGCGTACGTATAACGCCACTCGATTGATCAACGATCAATTCTTCTTATCCGTTTATTTCGTGTGAGGAGAAAAGTTTGCGATCGCCAAGTTTTACCTAACATCAGGAGGGTGTATCTCATCTTTATGGATTAATTTCACGATTGTAAAACATGTACCTCGTTATGTCCTGTGGTAACCGTGTCCACAAAATGTCCGGTAATGGTCCCGCGGCTAACGATCATTGAGAAAATGGTCGTTGTCATTTTCTCTTCTCTTTCTCCTCCTGTTTTTTTTTTTGTTTTTTTTTTTTTGTTCCCCCCTCCCCCGAAGCCAGTTGCATTGCGGCAGCTTGTTACCCCGAGGCGATTTTATGACTCTAACGATATCCGACGTTAAGAGCGGTGCGGAGGTAGCGAAAAACTAGAAAACGTACCTCCATCGACAGTCGTTGAGGATGAAATTATTACGCTACTCGGAGTTAAGAAAGTCGTGGGGAAAAAAAAAGAAGAAGAAAATGAGCGTAAATTCCGCTCCTCGTTCCCGTCGTATCTACGTTGTTACAATTATTTTATGAAGTGACGCACACGGGCCACAATTTTCCCCTGCACTCGAAACACTTCGATTACGTTACGAGACAATTGAAACTTCGCCTCGTTATGTCACGTAGGTTTAATCATGTCGCAAAACACTCGAAATGACAACTCACGCTGTTGAGCTAAGGCTTAAAGTAACGGTAATAATATACCTACTCCCGTCGCGTTACGACGTAACTTTTTCGAGTTTTATGTTTGTTTAAATTATGCTACGCGAATTAAAATTGGTTTCGGGTACACGAAATGGGCGTTGAAAATTCGTTGTCGAGAATCGACGTCACGTACGCACGTGATGGACATCCGGCGGGATGCGTTATATTTTATCGATCCGAGGCTATACGGCCTCTCGTAAGTGGTGTATTCGGCGAATAATTTTTGGGCGCAAAACTCGTTTTCTGCCCCGTAGATATAAATACCGTCGGCTAATCGATCAACGGGTTGATTACTTGGAGCTTTTTTCCAGCAATGCTGCCGATGCCGATGTGCTCGTGCTGTTTTATCTCGTTAATGATATCTTCAGACGTTCCCCGCAGGTATAACTCTATACTACACGCGAAGTGGTGAAGTAGAATTCGGCACCCGTCGTACAGATTTCGGATTGATTAAACAAACCGGCGGGTAATCGGTTCGGGCGCAACGCGCGAAAATTGAAGAAAAAATTTTTTACCGAAACTTTTCGTTTCCGCGCGAAGGTGTAAAATGAGATTCCGCAATGTTTAACGGGGACTAATTTTTTCTATCGTTGGTTATGTTTTTTCCTTTTCTCGGAGCCGCACGCGTCGCACGGTTTCCGAAGGGGTATGTAATATAATGTTATCAGTAAGTGGGCATCCGCGAACGGTGAACCACTGAACATATTCACCGGCCTTACGAGAATCACAAGGGATAAGCCGACGCGACGTTGTATACGTAAACGTTGCGGACAGCGAACACGCCGAATTCCGCGAGTTTTAAATAATTTTTTCTTATTTTTACTTATAATACGCGCCGCTGATGGAATCTCCCTCGTCGAGCTTCTCGTCGCGTCGCCTTTTCTCTCGAATTTCTCGAAGAGCGGCCAAGACCTTCCTTCTCGCATTTCACTTCGTTCGCAACTCTTTGGCTTTACCCTGTTATTCCTGTTTCTCGAGCTTCCGCCGCTCGTGCAACCTTCGCGATATTAGATAACGCGTAGCCTTCGGGCTACGCGAGATTCAAACTTCAATCGTCCCGCGACCGTAAAACCACCGGGGGCACAAATCCTTTTCAGCTACTTACCCCGATGTTTTCAACTTCATTATACTCTCTTTGCTTTTGCGTTTATACGTACATATTTTCACTCGGACGCCGAGTCGCCCGAATTCCTTCTCTTCCCCCTCCGGATTCCAATCGCCGGCGTTGCACAGATTTTTTCTAACGAAAGTCGCACGGCAGCCGACGACTTCGATATTGCCAATGGTCCGAATTGCCGCGGAGGTTCGGAAGGGGGAATTGGGGGATTTTGGAAATCACCTGGACAGGCGACGATATCGCGAAGCTCCTTACTTCTTCGTTCTCTATCGCTGAGAGCAAGTTATACCCGTCGCGATATTCGTCCCCCGCGTGCCGGTGAAACCAATCCCGTAGGATCGGTGCGTACGTACACGTGTATCGATGGAGTTAATTTGACCGAGATCCCGTGAAAAAGCGATTGGATATTTGAAAGGTATTAAACCTATCAGTGGTCTCGGTGGGTAATTACGATAATGTTATGTGAGCTAATTGGGGGGTTTTGTTAGACGGTCTGCAGACCCGATGAAAAAGATATTCTTGCTGCTGCTGCTGCTGCTGGCCGATGCGCCGCCGATATCTTCCGATGGAGTTGCGTCGATTCCGGAGCGAAGGCTCATCGAGAAGACGGAGATGAAGAAGCGATCGTACCGCAAGTTCACCGTCATCATCACTTCGCCGTCTATAAACGGTAATCTGCGTTGCGGTCGATCGAGCCAAAGCAAATATATACCTTGCGCTGTTTTCCATAGCCTGCCCCATAGAGATTCAATCACGAGTCGTTGTGCTCTGTACGTATGACCAAGTTCCATCGAAATGGATGCATCGCGCGCGGAAAATATTCACACGCGAGGCCGGGAAACACCTGAGCGTCCCCATCTTTGAACATCCCTTCGATCGTTGTCGAAAAAATCAAAAATTGGGACCCGGGTGTCCCGGAATCCGCAGTCGGCAGGATTCGAACCTACGCTCCCAGAGGGAATCTGATTTCTAGTCAGACGCCTTAACCGCTCGGCCACGACTGCTGTTTCGTTATTAACAATAAGCCGCGTATTCCACCGCGTTCAATTTCTTCGCGCTCCGCTGTTGATATTTTCATAACTGAGCAATCAACTTGCACCTGATAAAGCGGTGTGTCGCACGAACGCGTCGCCGATACCGATCGGTGCCGAGGTACAGTCGCGAGTTTTCGCTACTCCGTTCTCGACGCTAAGGATTTCTGTCATTTCGTTCTTCGTTGCAACCCTAGAACAATCGTTAGTTCCTCTCGACGTTCGTCGCGAAAAAAAATGGACAGAAGTACAGCGCAGCGCGGAGAATGCATATATTCGGATTGCCGAGTTGGACGGTCGCCGAGCGCCGACTGACGAGGACACGCCAAGGGACGGGTACTTTTACGATCTGGAAACGGAAGGGACGAGTTTCATTGCGGATGGTGAAAAATATGGGAGAACGATTACCGCTGCAAAGGTTTACGTGACGGAGGAGCAGACGAGCGATAAACTGTTTTATTGCACCGTACCCTACGAGTCTATTATATAGCGTACGGTACATGGAACGTATGTACACTGCAGTGTATAACGTTCGCAGGGGGCGGCATGTACGCGAAACTGTTTAAGCTCGTTACATACGCGGCGGAGTTACTTTTCCGAAACTATTTCAAGAGGAGGCCATTTACGGGAGAAGAGAACCTAAAACCGTTCCGGTGGGTTGTCCGGGATTTAGGGGATGGTAAAACATTGCAACTTTGTTCGTTCATGGACGAGCAGCGCCCCTCCTCGTTGCGTAAGGGGGAATCTCGGTTGACGGGCGACCACGTCGAGGAGAGACGCGCAACGTGGAACGAAACCGTTGAGAGCGGAGGAAAAAATCAATTGGGAAGATGATCGATACGTAGCGATGAATACGGCCGAACAACCTCCGCTATTACGCGTCGAATTAATCACGGGAAAATATACATATTTTCGAAGTGCACGGTTTGCTTACGAGTTTTATTGAACGATATCGCTGAGGGGCTTCTGCTCGAAGAACTTTTTACTCGCCGCACGATTTCTATGGAAATATGAGAGTTTTGAAACTATGAAAGCGAAGAAATTCCGCGTTCGAAGAATCAGAGCAAAATCCTACCGAATGTGCTTTTTATTCGGAAAACTAGTACATCGAATATCGCTGAATTTCCGGAGTTCGGTCGGACGAAGATAAAATGGGCGTATGTACACGCGTTCGAGTCCGATTGGTACTCCAGTTTTTTTTCCCTACGTCAATTCATAAACGCTGTCGCTTCAAACGCGAGGGATATCGAAATTTGTACCGGCGCACGAACGGGGAACGGATTCGATCTTGTTCGGAAATTATTCAACCGAAACCCGTTTTCCTTTTTTTTTTTTTTTTCTTTTTCTTGTTTCGCGCCACCCGTTCTCTCGATTCAGTTATTTTTCCTGCCACAAAGTGAATAACTGCCCGCCCCTGCATATTAATTTTGTCGATCACCGGTGGCGGGTCTTCCGTAAAGTTGTTCAACACACATAGGTGTGTTCGTTTGCATCGAAAGTCCCACCGTACCCGTGTAATACCTCGATCTGTAAGGGTCAACCGCGATACGAGATGTCGTTATTGTAATTTCGTTGGCCGTGGATCGAACCGCGAAAGATCATTATCCTACGCCGCGATAAAATCGATGCGGTCAATGTTCCTCAGGTGGACGAATCGAAATGGCATTTATCTCGTAATCGGCCCCAGGTTCGACGGGCGGGCGGTTGCCCTCCTCGGGTGTGCAATGACTATATCGATGGTAAAATATCGAAGCGGCGTGTTATTTCAAGTGGTGCTTTGCACGATAACACCATATTTCGAACTTCCAAGGGCGGGTAGGGCGCCAGTATGATCGATGGTGGTAAAAGGTGACGTCGAATAAATATGACCGCTATGTCCGTTCGCGTGTGACAGCTCCTCACATTTTTTACACGGATATGCATTTTTCACACCACGCTGCTCCTTGTTGTGTGAAAATCGCTCGGTGACTAATATCGCGGTTGTTCGTCGATGGAAGAACGACGACCGAACAACGTTATTTCGTCGAATTTCTCGATGCGTCGAGACGCAAGGTGGCGACGATCGCGGATTTGCCGCTTTATCCGTCCCCGGGTGGCGCGAGTCGTTTCTCCCTCGGTATGCCCGGATCGACGTCATTTCGTCGGAGACTCTCTCGGCTGTCCAGATTGTCGGATCCGCTTATTATTACCTTCGACGTTGTAAATTGTTAGTACGTATTACAGTCCCCCTTTTTACGAGGCGACGCTGTTTCGCAGGAAATACCAGACCCCGAATAACCCCGAGTCGAGTGTCGTACCCGTATTCAAATCACCGGGCAAAGCTCGTTCGGAAGACACCCTCGGAACTGCCGGAGCCGATTATACGCAATATTCGGAAAAGACGAGGAGAAAAAAAAAAAGGCAGAGAGCGAGAGAGCTGATCAGTTTTCATAGCCATACCCGTTTTGAAAAGTGTTCGAGTTCCGCGGACTCGAGTGTGCGCGGTAAAAGATAGGTAAAACCGGATACTCGGGGCGCGTCTCGTGTAGTCGGAAAGAAAGAAGGTCGGGTAAGAGGGCTCGGCCTCTCCGGTGGATTTGGTCAAGATGAAATTCGTGATCTCGCCGTCTTTGTCCAGCTTCGTTTGAGACCTTCGAGCCCGAGAGAAGAGCCTGGAAAACAGTTGAGCTTAATTTGATCTTATCTAAGTTGGAACGGACGCGACTCGGGTGCAGTCGAGTGCTGGATGTTGTACGTACATTGTAGAGAATAAGGCACATACATTTATTCACTCGTTACACATACCTACACCATTGTCCGTGGCGCCGTTGGTAGTTGGACGAGGGAAAGGTAGCAAGATGTATAAATAATGCCTGAACGTCGCGCAATGTAAATGCAATACAAATTGGACTCGGCGTCTCTTATTATTATTCATTGAGGACATTTGTTAGCTTATCTGACGTCGCTTTGGTCCGACAGCCGAACTACGTACGAGTATCTCCCCTCTCTTTTTCGACTTCGCTCGAATCTCCCTTCTCTCCTCTTCTTCGCCATCTCATTTCTACTTCTCTTATTTCAACTTCCACCCTTTCATTTCGATCGCCGTGTTGCGAGGAGACCGTCGGGACGTCGGACGTCCAGGAGGTAAGAGCGGTGCGAGTGAAGAGAAGGCGATTCGATCGCGCGAACCGAATCGTACGAAGCCGACGACACGCGGTTATGCTATCCGACGATCATACGCCAACGAAAATCCACCACGTACCTCCGAATCGATGGTAAAAAAATTATCGCGCGTCTGAAAATATTCCATCTTTTCGGCGAGCGAGATTCCCGGTCACGGGGCGTGTAGCGCGACGACGCGAGAGAGTGAGCTTATTGAAAAACGGAGTTATCGAGGAACTCTGAAAATCTTATTGTAACCTTTTAGAAACTTATCACTTCGCTTTAGAATTGGAACAAATACCGAGGTGGTGGCCAACTCTCGTACTCTACGGCTATACCGTACGCTATCAACAACACTCGGCAACGATCGCAAAACGCGAGCGGAAAACTTCTCGGGACCAAAAGTAATTTTCCCCGCTAAAGTTTCCCCGTGTATTTTGACGTCGCGCGGCAAAGACGTATACCGAGATTCTGTACGACATCGAACTCTGAGAGAGAAAAAAATATCCCTACAATTCTCCCGTAATCAAGCATTCGTTCCTTTCTTGTTCAAAAAATTTGGACAAATTCGTGAATTCGATAATTTTCATTCCGATAAAAGTAAATAAATCTCGGGGGCTGTTTCAAGGGGTGTCTCGTAGCGGGAACGAGTATTTGCCGATCGCGTTTGATTCTTCAAACGTCGCCAGTCCTCTCCGCGCGGCTGTGCGATGTTTACCTTGGAGGAATTTTGCAGAAGTTACCTTCTGATTAACAGGATCTCGTGCAGCTTATTGAATTACAAACGGAAAGATGCACGCCCATGTTGGAAAGCTGCGAACGCCCGAGCAACCGGCGGGCTCCGAGGTGTATAAAAAGATAAATAATAATAACGACGATAATAATGATGAAGGGAAAGAGAAAAAGAGGTCTCTTCCTCTTCGCGTAGCCGGAGCTACCGGATGCCACCGCTTCACGGTTCGTGCCCGGTGAAAAGCTACCTGCTCACGCTAATTGCAGGCAAATCCATTTATTGCCTTGAGAAGAAGACGAAGAAGAAGAAGAAGAAGAAGCAGGCGAGGCATGCACGTAGAGATGCGTAAGGAATCCAATTCATTTCGAGTTCGGTCGATTCAAAATATCCGTTTCGTATTACCTCCGGTTAACTCGAGTTGAAAGAAAAATTATCGCACAACACCGGCGCCAATAAACCGCCCGAATAAGTTGAAGATGTAAATTCGGGTATACACGTTTCGAAATATCTCACGTGATAAAGAAGTTTGCTACAAATTAACAACTGTCACGGTACACACGACACTGATTACAATCAGAAGACTATTTGCGTACGCGCCGTACATGCCTCACCGTAGGAACAATTTCAAATTATACATCAAATATTTACATGATTTTTACATTTGTCGTAATCAGAATTGATATGACTGTAATCACCGTTGATACCTCGAGATAAAACCGCCGTGAAATCTGGCGTACACTGATGTGCCTAAAAATAAGAGAAAAAAAGGGGGGGGGGGGGGGGGGCTAGATTTTGAAAATCACGTATTTTTGTTTTCCATCCATTCGTAGATTCCACGAGATTAGAATACATTTCACGAGTGAGTCGGAACGAACACCTTGTATATTATTTATACGTACGGTATCAAACGTGGCAAAGCGAAACGAGCTGGCGACGAGATGCTGCGCGCGAGATGATATGGGTGGGTAATACGTACGTACGACCCACAACACACGTGTGTATCCACGGGGTAAAATAATGCGGAGCGTCCGTGCGGTGCGCGGTAACGTTTCAAATCCACAGGCGACAGGATATTATCAGCTTAACGCTGTGGGCGATACTATTACCAATATTTTACTTGGCGTCATCGTAAGATTGAATGCCCCGTATAAATCTTTTACGCCAGCTCTGCAGATATATATTATTGTACGGGTATACACGCGTGTACACGTCGCGGATTTACCAAGCGGCTCGAATCGAGCGACGTGCATATCCTGCAGGACATGCATACCTACCTACCTCGTATCGCGTACCTCTAGCCGCTGCTACCATGCAATCGCAAATGTACCCACGGGAGCACCTTTCATTTTATTACAACTTTTTTTTTTTTTCCTCTCGCAATTTTACGGATACGCGTTGTGCGTTCTCTTTTTTTTATCCGATTCGTTATTATCCCGTAAATTTTATCGCACACGTGAGCTTCACCTACCCCTTTCCGATTTCCGCGAGTAAAAAATTCCGTCGAATACGAAAAGCTCGAGCTAATAATTTTTTTCACGGACGAAATTTTCCACGATCAGGTGCGCGTGGCGGGAGGCGAGTTGGGAAATGAAGTTTGTATAACATCACGCGATAGAGCGGGTATATTTTTAAATAAAGCTATCGCTGATTTACTTGGCGATGGTGAGTTTGGCGGAAAGCTCCGTGTTCGTCGGCCCATTAGCTCAGTTGGTTAGAGCGTCGTGCTAATAACGCGAAGGTCGCGGGTTCGATCCCCTCATGGGCCAATTTATTTTTTCAAATTTTGAGACGCGATAACGAAACGATCTTCGGAAATCACAGCCGCACGTCACGTCGATGCTTTTTTTAAACTCAGCATCCCCGCTGCGTCCAATCGCATTCTGATACAATCTCATCTCGTGCGGAACGAAACGTTATCGAGCATCGGAGTTCACCGAGTATAACGTGTACTGTGGAGTCAGCCGATAAAAAAATCAAATGTTCTTTCATGTTATTTGCATAATATAAAGACATGGAAAAACAAAAATTACGTCGATGATCGATCCTGCCAGGATTCGAACCTGGAATCTTCTGATCCGTAGTCAGACGCGTTATCCGTTGCGCCACAGGACCGTTGTGCTTTACATTCTTTACCCAAGGTTCTGCCAAAGGGTGAATTGGGGTAGGTCCACAAGGTTGAGTCAAATAAACTGGAAATGTGACTCCCACACCCGAACAAAGCCATCGTCGATTGTCGACTCAATTTTCTACCCTGATTAAGAAGACCCAGGCAAAAAGCTCGAAAAGCTCGTGGAACCGGAAGTATGACGCAGATCTCCGAGAGAGCAGAGTGCATGGTCCGGAGCTATCGAATTCTCCGCTGTTTTCGAATGACGCTTTTTATCCAAGCATCGATCGGTGCGAAGTCATTCGTTCGGTTGCTCGCCTCCCTTTTCCTTTTCCCTATTTTTTTTCTTCCTCCCGTTCGATCCTCTTTCTTGGAGGCGAAGTGGCAGGGCAGACTCCGTCAGCGATTGAGTTAATTCCAGTTCGCCTATTGGAGTTTTCCATCGTTTGGAAATCGCTGGTGAATATTTTAAGGTTCATTAAAAGTGCAATAACGAAGAAACCAGTTCGGTGGATGGCTACCCGGTTGGCTGCCTTTCAAATAAAGTCCACCGACATCCGACGTCCCCCCCCCCCCCCCCCCCACGTTCAAACAAAGTTCTAAAAAGTTCAAGGAAAAATCTTTCACCTTTCGTTATTCAGAAATGCAAAATAAAAACCACCCGCCACGACCCAACGATATCGCGTAACGATTATGTCTATATCCACACCACGTATATACACATGGGTGAAATTTATATGTTTTATGAAATTCACCCACTCACGTACACACGTATATATTTTAACACACAGCGAAGAAACTTTGAAAAACCTTAGCTCGCTGCGTTTCGCTTTATTGAAATATCCATTGAAACGGGTGGTGGATACTGCCACGTAATTACGCGGCTCTACCGTGGTGCGGCTGGCGGTAAGCATTTTATGGCTAAATTGACGGCATTAACGAAAATGGTCGGATCCATTAAGCCGCCGAATGGGAATTAAGAGTCGTTTTACCCGCTTCTTGGTTTACTTTTAACGATTTTCTATTCTCGATCGACCGCGCATTACTTGACTCCATAAAAGTAGGCTAATGCACTTGACCTCGGATACGAATACTGTACGGGGGTAGGTCAACATTCCAGACATGGACAAATTTTTCATTCATCCCCTAAAATAATTTCTGTCAACGTGCACCCACAAAACTTATTTTCTCGAGGCTCGCCTTGACATTTTTGATTTTGATTACAGTTTATTCGTGATTTGATTTTCGAATCTTGAATCTAAATTTTTTTTAAAAAATGGAAAAAATGAAGGAAGCGGTGGACCGATTTCGGTGAAATTACATGCGCGAAAAGACTTCGTGTAATTCGAGGCGAATTAACAGAGTACGTAATTTATTATAGTAAAATTAAGAGGGGATCGAAATTGCCTTGGCAGTGACTGATCTGGTATACAGGGCTGAAGCAGCTCCCCTAAATCCAACATCTCCTAATTTAATCTCCAGATAAATGGTCGGCTAACGAATGGCACTTGGGCTCATCATCCCTTATTAACCCATTTTAAACTCTTGACAAACTGCCCCAACGACATCCTATCTATGAAACAATAATTCCACCTCTATGACGTAAACGCAAACGACAGGTACAAGTAGCGTGCAAAATTTATCGGGCATTGCCGGCCGAAAAATTGGGTGTACCCCTCGAAATTTTTTGCAGCACCAAAACTTGGATAACGGACTCAAAAATGAAGTCAATCAAAGTCCCCGAACAACTTTTCTAAGAGGACAAATCTACCTTTATTTTCCCTCTTCGAGAAATTCTCTAAGATTTTTTTTTTTTACCCCGTTACGTATTTTTTCAAAAAGTTTGCTCTCGATTTTAATCGTTAGTACGGCAAGAAATTTTGACTGTTGTGCCCAAACTTTTGGCCGACAGTGTACGTTACATCGATATTGCGCTTCAATTTAATAATTACAAAATAGTTATTAGTTCATCAACTATTCACCCGTCAGTGGTGTATTTTCTACCTCACGGTGCACAAAATTACGAGAATGCGCGCATTAATGCGTGCCAACGTAACGTATTTTTCTACGTTATAATGTTGAGGTAATCTATTTTTCATGTTTTTTTTTATCATGATGCTTTTTATTCATTATTTTCCAATTGCGAGTCTCATCGAATTGCAGCAGCTAATGCGGCGGTTGGATGAATTAATCGAAGAGCTTTTCATACGTTGAGCGTTCACTCGCGATCCCTATTTCACCTAGTCGATAGACGAAAAAGCTCTATCCAGCAGACGGCCGGTGTTCTGAATTTCGCAGAAGATTCGTCCGAATATGTGGCGCCGTGGCTTAGTTGGTTAAAGCGCCTGTCTAGTAAACAGGAGATCGGGGGTTCGAATCCCCCCGGGGCCTTCGGGATGCGTCGATACCGTTTCGATGCCCACCTGCAATATTTTTTATCAGTCAAACCATCGCTCGGAACACCTCATCAGAACTTAATCACGTCCAATTCTACCGATGTGTCAATTAAATTTCGTTTTATCTAATCGGAACGTACGACGCCCAACAACATGATCTTCTCCAGAATCTAGAGAGTGCTATCTCTGCATTATTCTTCATCTTCTTTTACGATCTCAAGTCCACTTCCATAAAAGGGAAACGAGAGAATAAAAAAAAATTGTACCCAGTATAAAATGCATTCGATTTGTACACCGCGGTGGTACGATAAAAAAGTGCGTCACGTGTCCGCGTGTACCTATATCGCGTACACGTATGTATCTACCCATTACATCCACGTAGGTACTTTATATTTTTACTATAGCTTTTCGAAGTTTGAAACTGAAATTTTCCTCGCCCCGTTCCGTAACACCATTAAACTTTTACGATTCAACTTCCTTTCCGTTGCGGTACGGTCGCTGGGATTCGTTAGAGTCGACGATGCACCTGCAATATACATGTACAAATACGACACCAGTAACACCCCGAAGACAGCGTTAGATTCGGGAAACGATTATAATTATGATGAATATTTTTAGATCCGACGACGGGGAAAGTTATCGTTCGACCGAACGTTCCGGTGTCGAGTTATGAATTCGTACCGCTAAATGGTGAATCGGTGGAGGGACCCACTCGCGTTCCGTTTCATGTTCGTGGTGAAACGTAACACGAGCGGAGTAGGTTGGGCATGGTGAATATGTAAGCTGCAGTTCCAGAGTATTAACAGGTATGTAGGAGGTATTCGTTGCCACGGTACGAAGGCACCTTTACTCGAGCTTATGCGACTTTGGAAGGTACGAGGTGGCTGCCCAGTCAAGTAAATATATCACACCTGGAAGACGAACTGAAACTCCCGACTACTTTGCGGAATACATATGTGTATATATATGAAATAGGATCGAGAAGGTGTAGCAGTAGTAGTAGGCGGTGGTGTAGTAGCATTACCGAGAGTATTACTCGTATGGGTATATCGCGGCGTAGGGACGCAGAAACTTCAAGTTTTGCACCATCAGTTAAGTACCAGACCTACAGACCTATACGCCGAGACTCCATGAATACATTACGGGGCGCTTGCCGCCTGCCCCGGGCTCTCCGTACAGGGCAGTTCTCAAAAATAGAACCGCGCCGACCGTTCCATGCATAACTCACCAGCTCGTGCTGTTATACAGAGATGCGAGCGTTACGTATATATATATATACGAGTTCATGCAGCGGTGTACGTTCCTAAGTATACACGGTATACGTCGCATTGCACCTTTTACCTGCTACGAGCGATTCCATGTGCGAAATCTACAGGTACGTCCGACGGCGGCGACTCTGACGCGATTGCCGTTTGAGCATTTTTCAAAAATTGCAGGAGCACGAGGCTCTACCGACGAGTGAAACTTCGAATTTTCCCTTACGAACAATATTCGCAGGTGGATAAAATTTCCCGAAGCGACCGCGCGTAGCCCGGAGCTTCGAGTGTGCTTTTACAAAGCTACCCATACAGAGAGCCCCACGTGCGAGGGTGGGTGGACGGTATGTGTACATCAGATATAACTTAGTGAAAGAAATTTACGACGGTGTTTTCTTAAGCGAACTTTTATTTAAGAATTTGTCATAAAATGTTCATAAATATCACCGCTTTGTCCACGGAGGAGCAACAACGCCGGCAGCCCGCCTCTACCCCTTGGGGTAATATTTTCAGTTTTTTAATACACGTACACCCGTATGCGCCTACATATATATTCGTGGAATCGTTGGAGGATTTGTCGGCGTCGCGGCGCCCACCCCACTCGAGTATGTTACACGTACACCTAGCGGTGCCCTCCTGCATGTGAATACGGTGAACGGTGTGCACCGCGTCGAAGGGAATCGTGATCGTATACTTTTAGACCGCAAAAATACCGTTCGCGGTGACCCAATGCAACGGCCGTTGCAACCGGATCGACCTTACCCTGCACCATTGCAAGCCTGGACTATATTATCCTTACGAATACGGAGTCGAAGATCGGATCTAAAAATTTTCAATTCGAATCGTGAGGCTTATCACCGCGGCGTGGTTGAGGAGTGTAAGATTTTTCGACTCGCTGCACAAAGTAAATGAAATACATATAACATGAATTACATAAGCGAGGTGAGTAGTTGGTATTATATATATATATCTCGTGATTCTAATCGTTATTGTGACGTCGCGTAGCGCGTATAAAATGTCCATAATCGAGTGATGTATTTACGTACGCTGTAGGCAGATAGCGTATCAGATGAAGGTATACGGCGACTACCAGTAGTCGGTGTGTTATGGATTAAAGCTAATACCAAATTAACTACCACGTGCAACCACATTTATCTCACGTCATCGTTGCCGCTGTCAGTCTCAGGGGATCAATCAATGATTACACCTGTATGTACTTATTATTCTAAATTTGATAAATGCGCATATCTGTACAACCATCTGAACGTTTTTTCTCTTTTTAACTTTTTTCCTCTTCAGACGTACTTGCAAATGAATTACGAATGTAATTTTTTTTTTCTTGTTCACATCTTCTGTTTCTCGCTCGATTTTATAATGAAATTCTTTCGAATAGAGAAGAAATTCTATCTCCTCGATATACCGACGAAGCGACGAAACTTTTACCAACTTGAATCAAGTCGGTTATACGCTCACTTAATTTTATAAGAGCCAAGTCCATCTTTGCCATTTGATTAATTAATCGAGCGTGATTTTTATTATTTAATTGACAATTCGGAAAATTGAAAATGACGTTTCATCCAACAATGACGACGGTGCGCAAATAAACGAATTGAAATAACGATCGGAGAAATGAATAAATGAATGTAAAAATGAATGAGATTAAACTTAACAAAGAACGGTCCCTCGGTGCGTTATATCCGCCGGTGCAGCCGTTATTTCATTTTCGCTCCGGAAAATAGGCGAAGAGGTTTATTACGGCCTAAGCCGTGGGTCGTAGGACGTTAAATTCTATAAGGACAAAGAGGAGAATTTATTTCCACGAGAGCTCATCCGTAATGAAAATGATTTAAGGGACTCGCACGGTTTCAGCTGTTTCGGATTTTACACCAGGCGTGTGTAACGCCGCGCTTTCACCCTGTCCTCAACCGTACCTACAGTATTCTCCCGATGATGTTGATGCTCCACAAATCTCGTCTCTCCTCTCTTCCCACGTGCAAATTATTAATGGCTAACGAACACCGTATTCTCTCTCGCAGAGCGATATAATTCTTCTCGAAATTACACAGAGAGACGACGCCGTGTCCGTAGCGAAACAAAAATCGAAAAAATATGCAAACATTTCTTTGGAAGAATGAACCGAACTGAGGAATGAATAAAATGAAACGTCGTCGTCGGGGGGGGTAGGGGAAAAATTTTATAGGCGCCGCTTAGGGATAACTTTGAGCCGTGTGTCACCCAGCCAATATAACGTTATACGGGTAATCGCAATTTAATGACTCAATAACCTCGACGATGCGTCGTTGCTCTCTCTATACTTCGGCTTCGCCTCACCCGAAACTCTCTAAAATCCCAGAAGATTATTCCGAGGGCTTCGGAGGCCCGACCGCTCAATAAATTCACTTTTTCGGTTGAATCGGGCCTGAGGTCTACCGATATACCTGTTCACGTACAGATATATACGTTGTGTCTTGAAACGGCGCCTCGTCCAGGACGTCTAATTGTAAAACATCGCGTAGCTCATATCGCGGGGCGTTACATCGTGTACAAGAATTATTGTTCCTCTCAAAAGTTAATTATCCAAGCGTAGAGAAAATACATGCGGTACGAACGCTTCATTCTCATTTCCTCGCAGTATGAGCTGAGAAAAAGAAATCATCAGCCGTCAGATTCGTTTTCAAGTAATCAAAAGCAAGAAGATTTTTTTTATCTACATTCTTAAAATATGTGCCACGTAAAAATTCATGTTAAAAAACGAGAATTATTAAAGTTGCGGAATAAAAATCGATCGACGGTCGGAGACTGATCGAGTTCACCGAATACCGAATGCATTGCATAGTACGATGTGTTGTTCATTTCGGACTACGATATCTTTGTTTTGACAGGTGTAAATGCAGGTGTGGTTACGCATTCAATGAATGGCATCACGTTCGTATGCTGAATGATGCAGACTGTGTTACAAGTCCTCGGTAGTATAGTGGTCAGTATCCCCGCCTGTCACGCGGGAGACCGGGGTTCGATTCCCCGCCGGGGAGGATTATTTTTTTTTCATTTTTCGACCAAGAATCCTTCAATTAAATCACATGATTCATTTATTCATTTATAGACGGTTTATTGAGCGTTCCTATCGAATTATAAACTTTTTCATCCACCGGTTACGGCAGGATTACGAGGAGTCCTTTACCCATGCAGCTTCTCCCAGCCCTTTTACAAGAACAAAAATGCTCGTGGGTATTTTTTCCTCCTTTGAATCTACAGTTTTACCGAAACCTTCCGTTAGACATTGGATATTAGACGGGATTGAAACACGTTTCATAATCGAAAACAACAATTTAATTCCGCTCGCCTAACGTATAATGAATATCGCGATATCACAGAGCCTGCTGTTGATCAAGGATTCCTCGGAATTGTATAATTAACGTATAATTATTACAACGTCAAAGTAGCTGCGTTGTCGTTGCGCAACTACGTCGTTTCATTTTCCCTTACGTTTATTACAGGCTCTGTTATGCAACTCAAAATTTTACAAAATGAAATTTCAAGCCTTCAGAATATTCAGCGTTTGATTGAAGAACGTCGAGTCCCTTATCGGAGTACATAGCGAAATTTTCGTTATAACTAAATTTGCGAAAATTCGACCTCTCCATTGAATTAAGTTTCCCCCCCCCTTGTCAACATCTTGTTCTTCTCTTTCATTCATACACCTCTATTTCGTTTTTTTTTTTTTGTGCATGTGCATCGCTCAGTCACCTTGCACATCTTATGAAAAATAACGTAACCTGTGTATTTGAAAAAAGTAAAATGGAAAATAAGAAAATAGAAATAATTAGATAGCTGAGGAGGATAATGAAAAAGAGAAACGATGCGGTCCCGCAAACTGAACTCGAAAATACTTCCGGTTTCCCCAGGGTGGGTTAAAGAAAGGCTAAGTTCTCCTTCTGGAGCCGCTGCTGCTGCTGCTGCTGCTTCTACTTGTTTCTTATTTCTCCAGCAGCTCGCGTGCCTCAGGCCTTAAAACGTAATGCGCTGCTACTTCTGTTAGTGAACAGATGGGAAATATATTTCAAACCAGCTGCGTAGGTCGACGACATTTACCGTCACGAATATCACCTCGCCGTAAAACAAACTAACCACCATTGTTCCTTTGAATCTTCGTCGTCGTTATTATTTTTGTTGTTCTTATTGTTCTTATCATCGCCTTTATTATAATTATCATTACTGTCATTGCCAAAAAGTAGAGAAAATTTTGTTGCACGATAAGACATGACGTAAGGTATGACCTAATTTTCTCAATTGAATTTAACTCAACGTACACGTACACCTCATTATACCAGACACGAAAAGAAAGAGGGGAAAAAGGAGAAAGGAAAAAAAAAAATGGAAAAACGCGACGTGTATTCCTGTAATAAACTGTAATAATAAACTATGGATTTGGGATAGCACAATATTTTCTGAATCTGAGTTACAGCTCGGAGGCACGCGATGCAGGAGCTAAAAAAATTACTGTATTACGCCAAGCTCGTCGATGAATCAAGTTCGACTGCACAGAGAGCGGTCTGATAAAATCATGTTTTGGGTGCTTCGCTTCCTGTTTCTTATTCTATAATTTTTTTTACCCCTTACCTGATGAAAGAAGCCTATAATTGTGCTTCTAGGGGATATCGAAACTAAAAGCATGATCCTCGAAATTCATTCGTTCGTTCACATTGCGTCGATGCCAACGAGATTCTCAGGAATAATAAAGTTTTCTCCCCGCCCTCTGATGTTCCCGGATTTCAGTACATAAAAATAACCGGGCAGGGCCGGAGTGAAGGGAAAAAAAGAATAAAAGCAGAAGGAACAAAACTGAATTTTTTAACGAAAATTTCTTTATTTCGTCGAACTCGAAGATGAAAAAAATGAGAAATCTTCTCCGTCAAAGTATCGCAAGGTGGATTGCAATTTTCCTGCGTGAGAGGCTAATTAATTCTGAACTCCGCTACGCGCGATTCTTTTTGCTTTTTCATGTTGTTTTTTTGGTTGTTTTTCCGTTTCTTCTCCTCTCTCTTATTTTTCTTTGGCCCCTTCAAAATGTAGCTGGGTCAATTTTCTCTCTCACTAACGGAACGTAGCAGCCCCTTCTCGTACCCCCTCGGTTTCTTAATTTTCTAAAATTCATGAAAAAACCTGAAAACTCTGTCTGACGTTTATTGCCATAAGGCCAGTTCGATGGAGCCGAGAACGTTACAACAATTTACTCTCTGAAACTCACGACAAAGCTTTTTAATAACGTGAGACACACTATCTTTGAGTAGCTCTATTATAACATTAGGTTACCACGTTTCCCGCAGACCCCTTTTTTATATGCTACATTGCATCTTGGAAAATTATATAATGAGCTGAAAATGATCATCTAATCGTGAACAATTTTAGGAAATAATTCGAATCCATTTTTTACGTCGTTATACTGTAAAATTAACTTTTTTTCTCTCATTTTCTGTTTCAGGTAAGTCTCTGCAGCGCACGTATAATTCAATTCAATTCAATTCAATTCGAAAAAAAAACCAAAAAACAAGAAAAAGAAACTCATCGTTTGCGGGGAAAAAAAATTCCCGGTGACGAAACTTATTATGAGAACCAAAATGTCGTGGACCATAAGACGGTACAATTATATTCAGCACTTCAAAGACGGGCAGCAGGGATAATTTGCACCCGAACGGTAAGTAATTATCCAAATTATTTTCACGATATTCTAACGAACTGCTTTACACGATGGTAGGTTTTGAAAATTTGAAAGGATTGAATGAATTAGGGAACACCGCTGGTATACCAATTCAAAATTTTCATCTCTTTCGTTTCTTGTTTCTCTCGACTATTGAAAAATTTTCAATCATTGTGTGTCATTGATATTGAGAAAGTTTTTTTTTTTTTTTGATTGAAATTCGGGCGATCGCGACAGAGTCCTCGAAAGGGAGTTTTCATAGTACCTTTGCGAACGTGGGTAAACTCATATTTCCAATAGTTAGCGAACGTCGTTTCGTAGACCCTTCAGTTCTGTATGCGCACCCTTCAATCTTCTTTCTCCCTTTCCATTTTGCATGCTGATGCTTTTTGTCGGGAATTGGGAAAAGTTAAACACCTCGCCCAACGAATTTTTTGCTCGTTATACATAATGCGAGGAACGCTATGTCACCCTGATGTTGTATTCAGTACCGACTGAATACACAGCCGAGTTTTTATACGCGTTTTCACACCCCTTTTTCACTCCCTTTATTTACTCGTGATCATATACATATTTTAATATGCGCTGCGTGGATAAATAATAATAGCTGGGTAGTGGAAACTATCGCAGAGATTTTAATTAACGAACGTTAGGTAATCATTATGTTTTACAAGAAATCATAGTGGTCAGTATAACAATTTTATATCAAATTTCTGATAATCGTCAACCCTTAAGAAATGGAAACCGATTTTGCCAATCGTAAATGAGATACTCCATCATATACATTTTTTTTATTACATCACACTGTGTCTAATCGTGGTCACATCTCTGTTATCAAAAATTTTGCCAGATGATCAGTGAAAGAAGTTGTCGTTTCTGGACTTTTCTTTCACCGGCCCATTAGCTCAGTTGGTTAGAGCGTCGTGCTAATAACGCGAAGGTCGCGGGTTCGATCCCCTCATGGGCCAGGATTAGTTTTTGCAATTTTCAAAAGAACACTGGTTTAAAAATAGCTTTAGGTTTCTCCTCGTTTTTTGAAAAAAAATATTTTCCACGTCTCTTCGAATTTCATTTTTGGTTTGAATTCGTAATGCGCTTACTTTCGTTTCGTTCGTCACCACGCGGGTTTTGTTTTTTTTTTTTTTTATTCCAGATAATATCCCGCGTGGGATCCTCGCCAGGGGTTGCGAATGTTTTATAATTGATAAATTCTCTTGCTATGCGGATTATGCGTTCGCATGGAAAAATTCGTTTGCAATCGTACTGCGTTCAGCTCCACCATTCAAACGACGTTGAATGTACGATTCGGATGCATACCTATGTGTATCCTATTGATTTCGGGGCAGAAAAATCGTCGCCGAGTTCGAAAAATTTCTTTCACAAATTGCGTTATGGTACCAACGAAACAGATCTCATAGAAAATTGTCCAAGACGAATTCCATGACGTCAAAATCAGAAAAAGCACTTTCAGAGATTATCATCCGAGAAATTCCAAAATTACCCTCAGGAAAATTCTCATGTAGTGGATTCTACGTGCTTTTTTATTTGAATCTTTCAAAATAATTTAGAAAAAGAGAGAAATTCAGATTTGCCGTACCCCCGCAGAGATACAAATATCCGGGGATCTCTTTTCGATAAATTTCAATCAATCCGTCAGATTTTCACAGACCTGTTCGCGTGTCTGTGTATATGGATATAAATATATATATATCGCTGGCTCTTCGATCCGTACGAGAACCCTCCGATCTACTATACGCAGATATTTTTTCCCGGTGACAATTTCATGAAATGAACCTCGAGTCCTTTCTTTCCCTTTCACCTCGCCCTCGGTCCTTTCCTATAAAACAATCATCTGCCAATTCGGTCGAATGGCTGCCGCCTATAGCGATGATATCCGGGTCAGTCTGCCACCGATATTGTATAGGTATCGGTGAAATAAGGAAAGAAAAACGAAGTCAGAGAAATGAAAAATTTTCACCTCTCGCTCGCAGCAGAGGAACAAAAGTGCGTACCCAGGTAGGTACGGTAAAAAAACGAAAGTGAAAAAGTCGGAGCTTGAGCAGAAGTGAGAAACGAGAGAAGTCTTGCGAAATAATACATAAAAGACGGAAAAGTTGCCCGGATATTTGACGGAAGAGAACGTAACGATTCCTTTCTCATCTGATATCTTAGGGCCTCCGTATTTTAATAAAAAATCAATTCCTCTCATAATGTAAAAATGGTGAGGGTTAATACATTATACGAAAGTGTTTGAGAATTCAAATATTGCCCTTAAAAAAACAGTATCACTCCCTCAAATTCGGAATTTTCAATCAGCACGAGAAATTGTTTTTTTCAAACGGAAAATTCGTTTCTTTATTTATTTTTTACTTTTTTTTCTACGTTTTCAAGAAACGCCGCAACCAATTCGTACACAAGTAACCGCCCCGTTGCTTCGCAGCACCCCTTTTTCCATCGCAGGCTCGGTATCACTTCGATTTAGAAGAGCTCCAACCTCATCCCCCTGTTCACAAGGGTGGGTTGGAAATTTTTTTCTCTATCTCCTTAGCATGGGGGCACAATTTGTACATTATGAAAATAGAAAATTTTTCAAATGTGGAGAAAATTTTCTACTTGATATTTCGAGTTAGCCCACTCGTTTTTTGAATGAATAATGAATCAAGTGGGATACTACTCGAGTTTCTCAGTCTTCGAGGGAGCCCGAGCTTGGCTGGGGTCAGCGTAGCCAGCAACGTAGCGCTTTGTTGTGAGACGTCACCTTCGGGGCTGAGCAGAGGTGACGTCTCACAACAAACCGCTCGGGATATTATCCGTTTTAGCCGGGATATTATCCGTTTGCGAGGATACGTACGGTGTATCGACCAATAGGAGTTCACGGCGAACCCTCGTTTCGGTGTAAATATCATAATGTTCGGCAAAGTTCTGAAGCCACAACTTCGTCGATGGTAATCAACGTCCATCCCACTCGGTCTCGCCGACAGTGTCGATAGGCAATTTCGGGATAAGAATCTCTACGAGAAAATCGTAAGGGGTACCCCTTGGAAAAATCTCAAATTTTGGCCAAAAATTTTTATTTAAAAAAATTGATCGTATGGCACTTTTCTTACGTATTTTGACCTCAGGAACACGAATCTGGAAGAAAAATTGATCTATCTATGAAATTGACCGAGTTATCGCCAATTTTCAGCTTTTTGGGGTCAGAAATAAAAAATTTATTTTTTGGTCTATCTCAATGTAATTTGAGATCAGGAATCCGAATCCGAAAGAAAAATTGATCTATCTGCAAAAATGACCGAGTTATCCTCATTTTTTCGCATTTTTTGGCCTAAATTTGAGGATATCTCGCAGGGAAAAAATCGTAGCTCAATTTGGACAACGGATTCGTGTTCCTGAGGTCAAAATACATAAGAAAAGTGCCATACGATCAATTTTAAAAAATAAAAATTTTTGGCCAAAATTTGAAAAAATCGTAAGGGGTACCCCTTGGAAAAATCTCAAATTTTGACCAAAAATTTTTATTTTTCAAAATTGATCGTATGGCACTTTTCTTATGTATTTTGACCTCAGGAACACGAATCCGTTGTCCAAATTGAGCTACGATTTTTTCCCTTCGAGATATCCTCAAATTTATGCCAAAAAATGCGAAAAAATGAGGATAACTCAATCATTTTTGAAGATAGATCAATTTTTCCTCCAGATTCGTATTCCTGAGCTCAATTTACAATAAGATAGACTGAAAAATCAATTTTTTATTTTTGACCCCAAAAAGCTGAAAATTGGCGATAACTCGGTCAATTTCAGAGATAGGTCAATTTTTCTTTCAGATTCGGATTTCTGAGGTCAAAATACGTAAGAAAAGCATATTAAACCCAATTCAAATAATGATTGATTTTTTGCTCAGAAATCGAATTTTTTTTTGCTTCTTTAAGAGTAATCTCACGTATAATCAGCTCCGAAATCCAAATCTGAAAGTCCAAATCATCTACTCATGCAATCGATCGAGTGATCATTAGGTGGAAAATTTTTTTTCGCTGGAAGTACCCTACTTGATTAATTATTCATTCAAAAAACGAGTGGGCTATCTCAAAATATCAAGTAAAAAATGTTTTCCACATTTGAAAAATTTTCTTTTTTTATAAAGGCACAAATTCTGCAACCATGCTAAGAAAATAAAATATAAAAATTCTTTTCAACCCACCCTACTGTTCATATACACATCATGCTGTATATAAGTGCGGTATAACCGGAGTTTTCAAATCCACAACTAACTCTGGCACACCCCCTTCATCCATCCTCTCCTTTTTTTTTTTTTTCCATATTTCCATTTTTTATTTTCTCCCACGCTTCGCACACCCACACTCTCGGCGTGTTTTTGAATCAACCATGTCATATCAATCTCTCGCGCGCGGCACCCGCGTGACCCGGTAGACAGGGCGAGGCTTTACGCCGTAAACAGCGTTGCCCGTGGGTGGCTTTGGCTTCGGCTCTAGTTATGGATATGGATACGGATATAGATATAGATAGATATGCACGATAGGGGTCTGCGGGAAAAGAGACAAATTTTGAGGAGGATTTTGAACCTCCGCCCGTGTGGCTGATTCGTTCAAACCACCCGGGGGTGGAGTTGGTGCAGGGGCAATAGGAGAGGTGCGTACGTGCTCGTGGCTTCGCTCGAAAGGTGTGCATGTATGGGGAAATCGGTTGGCGTTTATATAAATAATAACCGCAAAATCGCATCGAGAAAGAGAACGGAATGGGGAATTTCATGTGCTGCCGGAATCCCAAATTACTCGTTGTCAGTCAGATTCAAAATTGCGATTCTTCTCTCCCTGCGTCTCTTGCTCTCCGGGGTCGAACACAAAAATCGGTTTCGTGTTACCCACAGATTGCGTCTATATAATTCTGACAGCCAACATTTTACCGCATACACCCAACGTCGACTATCACTTGCTAATATCACCAGTCGATGGATTATGATTGACGTGGAATTTCAATGCGCACTTTCCCGCGTTGCATGAAAATCATTTATTACCAAAAACTCCGAAAGTCATTGCTTGCGATCACTGCGCGGGATCGTTTTTAATTTCCCATTTTCGGAAGGAACCGAATAAACTCGGTCAGCGAGGACGAATAAATTGGATAAAAAACGCTCGTGCATCGAGTGAAGCAAATGAATGAACGAAAAAAAAATTTAGAAGTAGAAGTATTGTAGAAGTAATTTGCCGCATCTCCTTCGTATCACGTCAACGAAAAGAAAATCGTTCGACAAACTATTCCGACGATGTTCAAGCTTGATGCCAGGTCTAAATTCATACGCGTTACGGTGTAATGGAATTTTGTGGGATCTTGACAACCTCCAAAAATACCGCAGAGAAACTTTGGCTCTGAAATTTGATAAATTTTAATGTCGTACCGCAGTATAGAATACAACGCGATACGATGGTTATACGCATGAGATTCATTCTTCGGAACAAACGGTACATATCTTCTCATCACTGATTTCATCGTCGAGATTATTTTTCACCGTGGCAATTTTTGCGAAATTCCTCGTACGCATTCATCTAGCTGCATCGATAAAATTGATGCACTTTTAGCATGAAATCGGGCGACGTGCTCACGTCTAAAGAAATCCAGAAAATGAACGAATAAATGAAAAGGAAGTTTATTGCAAAGAAAGAAAAAAAAAAAAAAACTGAATAAAATGACGACGACGACGACGGAGGAAAACATGTATAATATTTTGTAGGTAGGTATCCGGTTCGTTCCGACATGTCGAACCAAATTTTCTACGTTGTACAGACCGCTGCCGGGAAGCATTGAATTTATACGGATTTTCAATTTACAACTCGATTCAACTCTTTTCAAGCGCGATCCTATCGAATCTGGAGGAAATATATATTCCAGGCGCTACTTATCTCGCGTGTTTTCTGCACAACAATTTATACCCCTTCCTACGGTGTAGCATAGTGTAACGCGGAGCTACAATTTCTCGTTTATTCGCGATCGAATCGGCCTTATCATTCACCCGCTCGTTTCTCGATGCCGATATATCGCTGCGTGGCAATGCAAAAATTTTATCGAAAATTATCCGAGTCCGACCGAATGTGGGAGACAAAAGAAATAATTATAACACTGGTCTCAGATAAGGATTTCATTCGTTCGTGTCTTATTTTCGAACGTTTCGGTCAACTGCGACGACCAAAATTCGGGGAAGATGCATCGCAACCGAGAACGGCGAAACTGACGCGATAAGCAGTTGCGAAGGAGATCGGACACATCATCAAAATCACCCGCATGAATTACAAAGAATTTCCTCGGCATTTTCAAATAACACAGCAAATATTTAATAATCGATATTATTGTTTTTCTACTCCTTGGTCTCCTCCTCCGTCGTATATCACTCGATAAGAACAACGCGTTGTTATATTATTCCGTTGTACAGACTTGCCCAGAAGTCTCGGAAGATCCGGGTTCTTTGCTCGCGACGAAAAAGTAAGAAATCTCTGCCAAAAAAAATCCAAGATGATTAAACGAAGAAGCTTTTTAAAGAGGAAGAATCCAGCTTTATCGAGGCGTTCCTTAAATATTTTTACGATGATTTCTCGTCAAGTTATTCGAATTCTTGTGAATAATGACGGTTTTCAAAAAACGCATTGAAATTCGGTAACGACGCCGATTAGAAGAAACTAAAACCGAGTCAAAAAATGTTCCCTGATTTTTTAGAAATCTCAATCAGCGTCCTCAACGAATCACAACGCGTTTGCTGACAACCGTTATTCTTTACAAAATTTTGAATAACTTCGCGAGGAATAATCGTAAATTTTTCTCCAAAAAAGTGGCGTAAAGCTAAGGTTTGCCTCATTGGAAGCCTCGAAAGATATCTCAATTTTTTGTCGCGAGTAAAACATTCGGAGCGTCTGAGACTTCTGACTATGTCTGTACTTGACTATTGTCCAAATTATCCCTACGACACACGCGACCGTTATCTCATATATGAAAAAACCATGATACAGATAAGACGCAACGACAGCTACTCGTAAAAGGCAAATTCAAACTCAATCGCATTTCGTACTCGGTTACTGGCGTTCGTACCTTCAATGGAATTAGTTTAATTAACAAGCCGTGCAGATCGCCTCGAAATCGGGTGAGTTCGAAATGTGAGTAACTTGACAACCAGATCTGTGTAACGTGTATTATATTTTAAGGCTTTGTCCGTAAATCGTACCTGCTACATTTTTTTTCTTTTTCTTTCAAACACATGATCGTTTGATCGTTTCATCGAATCCTCAACCCTCCGTCTGTACTATGGGTCTTTCAGAGCACAAGCCAATTTTTATTTTTAATACATGGCTAAGTAATTGATTGGATCATAAAAAAGGATATTATGCAAGTATTTCAGAACTTTTAGAGTTCATAGTATACAGACGGTGTACCAAAATTTGATAATATAAACGGAGGGTTATAACCATCCATCTTAACATTACAATTCGATTATCTAAAAATTATGAAGAAAAAATTCATTCTGTTCGCCATCTGCTGATTGTGAGATCTGGAAAAAAATTCGCTCTTTCATCGTACGAGTATAGCATTCCGATAACCGGATTAACCCTATACATATAAAAGCGCTGCTGGGGACCTCTAATAAACATTTTATTATTTCTTAACGGATTATAGTCTCGGTCAGCGTGAATTAACACGATTAATATTATCCGTGGGCCGAAGTCTTTCGAAAAAAATATCATAAGACTCTGCGATTAACAACCGAATACTTTGACTTACTTATCAGTCAACGTTCAGAGGCTTACGATGTATCGCGTATAGGAATACCGATGCAGATAGATGGTAGAAATAAATTTCTGCAGATTATGCCGAACGAAAAGCACTCCGAGGTGATCCGTCGTATCGGTTCGGGAGTTCGTATAAAATTTGATATCGCCACTTGAAAAAAAAGTGGACCACACACGTTCAATCTCTGATCCCTGTTTCGTAATCAATTCTACTCGGGCGTGACATAATATCGAAGAGAAAAAATTGAAAAATTTCAAGGGAGAACGACGGAATTCGTTATTTCGAATTCGAGGTCGGTACTAGTTTTGATGTCCGCGAGAACGAACTTACGGACCTTCGTTAAAAAACTGGAGATTTTTGCAGGAGCGAGAAAATAATTCACCGACTCCTCTACGTACCGTAGGATTTGTCGAATCGGAACTAGAGGCTGCGAATCGACTCGACCTTTGATATCTCGGTGTTAACTTACATTATTTCTGTTCATCGCATCAGCAGCGATGGATGCCCGTTCATCAGTGGCGGAGATAATGGCTATCAGTTAACAACATTTTCCAACGTTGAAGTGGGATGTTTCTTTTTTTTTTTTTTTTTTTTTCCTCGTGCGAAAAAATCGTGTTGTCACATAATTACGGTGCGTCTCCGAAGACGAACTAGCGCTCGTCGGAGTCGCCATCTTGGCAACGTTTGTACATACATTACATTGAGGGAGAAAAGTTTCGCCATTCTCGAATTACGCCACTATACCATACAACTCGTTATGATAATTGACTCTCATCACTCGTCACGATTCAACGAACGGCGTACGTCGTCGATGGTTTAGTGGTCGTATCGTGAATTGTATTCCGTGATACGTCAGTGAGCACGTGCTGCTTTACTGCCAGTCAAGTTGCAATAGTTTCGGAACAGTGCAAACACGCTGAATTACTTTCACTGCAGTCTCGTTATCTTCGTGTCATTAGACAAGTGAGTGATTCCCTGGTGATTATAACAGCTTCTTTGTCTCGAAACGCTCATTGTCAGCCATGTCTGGTGCATTGCTTGCATCACTTTGTTGCACGGAACTCGCGTTGCGGTGCCTCGTTTTCATATGAAAGCGGATTCCGGTTGAAAATTTCAAGATCAGCAAATAGTGAAAATTTTTATGTATCTAAATATGTCAACGTTCATAAATTTTGTGGGAGAAAATCGAGATCCGTTCACATGGCGTGACAACGGAACGATAATGTGGCCGTGACATGGCGAGCTGCTTGCTTAATTACTTCATAAGTACTGCACGTAGCTACCGCGGTTAATTTATTTTACTTCCAGCTGTATCTTCCAGCGAATGTGTCGTACAGTATCTAGTCGTTCACCATCAATCCTAATTCATTTTCATTTGTCTTACTTTTTTTCATCACGCTCCAAATCTTCTTCATAACATATTTACGCGCTTTCAAACTAAGTGGTTGACTCGTTCACTCGACTCACGTGACTCGGGGGAAGTATGTTAACGTAACGATTTCGTAGGATTTGTTGGACTTTAACATATTCGTTTTTCGCTCTGTTTGTGTCGCACAGATGATACCGACAACTATTTACTCAACCCATTAACTACATCATCATTACACTCGATTGATAAGGTCGTGTCGAATGTGTGCCGATTTCGTTGATAAAATCGTACCTATCTGTCGATCGCCACCTGGAAAAAAGTTGGCATCCGTGTTGAAAAAAAAGTTAACACCGTGAGATTCGAGCAGCTACGTCTGCATTCTTCAACCGCTGTATCTGTACCAGATATTACAGATCAAATATTTATCTACGACTTGACGAGATTAAGACGAAACATTAGCACATCGAGCAAATAAGAATATCACCGATCATTCAGCCTTTTTTTTCCTTCATCTTTTTCTCTTCTTCACGTCACCCAGTTGAGAGCATTTTATACGAAAACTAGCGGCAAATAGAATTTTCCGAAAGCCAAAACTGCTCGTTATCACCTCACCTTAATTATCTCCGAGGTGAAAAGTTGTTCGTGAACTTGGTTTGTTGTTAGTAATAAACTTGACGCAAAGCGATGCGGTTATCGCTGCGGGGTAATTAATCGGCTCTTCGTACAATCAACGTTTCATAAGACTCGCTTATCTCCCAGCATCTTTGACTTGCACAGTTCGATAATCACTCTGGATGTATCATATCAGCTGAAATTTCGACGTTGCTTTATCAATTTCAGCCGGATCCTAGAATTTTAATCCGCGAAGACGCACACCCATTATCATGGAGACGAGAGAGGTCATGTTGCCAAAGTTACGTACGGACGGGAGCCCGGAACCCCCGAACAGTCGACCCGCCAAGAGCTCAGCGACTAAATATCTTCTGCGACAAACCATGACAGCCTTAGGCCCGATAATCAGCACAATTTCAGCCGGCATGACTTCCGGTTTCAGTGCAACTCTTCTGCCGCAACTTCAGCTGGCAAACTCGACCGATGCAAACGCAACTACGTCCACCCACCTGATAGACCACTTCAACATGGAAGAACTCCACATCAGCAGCACCAGCGAAGAGTCTTGGATCGGAGCGTCGGGAGCTCTCCTGATGGCGCCGGGATGTTGGCTCGCGGGCGCTATGATGGACAGATTCGGGCGTAAAACTACCTTCCTCGCGATGAGCCCGGTGTACTTCGCCGCTTGGCTGATAGTCGCCTTCGCACCGAGCGTGGTGTGGCTGATAATCGGCAGACTCATCAACGGATTGTGCAGCGGGATCAACGGGCCGTTGGGACCGGTCTTAATAGCCGAAACGAGCGAGCCACGTCTTCGAGGTATTTTACTGGCGGGTATAAGCCTCGCTATCGCAATTGGAATTTTGTTGTCGCATTTATGTAGCACCTGGGTACACTGGCGTCTGTCCGCCGTGCTCTGCGGACTATCTCCGGCTATTTGTTTCATTTTGTGCGCCATTGCCCCCGAGACCCCTACGTGGTTGATAAAGAGAAACAGGTCCTTTGAGGCGCGTAAGGTCTGGCTTTACCTCAGGGGAGAGTATTGCGAGGAGGAATTCGAAGCTCTCAAGACCGGCGGTGGTAACAACGCTGCCTCGGACGCCGGTAGGGGAGTCGAAAAATCACCCGACGCGAACCCGGCCGAGACCGATGCCAAAAATCATTCGGCGGACCAGCCCGGCTGGAGAGCCACCTTGACGTCCCGAGGCTTTTTGAAACCCCTTTTGATACTGAACATTTATTTTCTAACCACCCAATTCTCCGGCGTGAACGCGGTCGCTTTTTACAGCGTCAACATGCTCGACGAGGTCGCCGGTCCGGCGAACGCCTACACGGCGACTCTGGTGCTCGACGTGATAAGAGTGATATTCAGCGTGATAGCCTGCTGGATGACCAGAAATTACACGCGCAGATTACTCACCGTTGTCTCGGGGATCGGGACCGCGCTCAGTTTGATTTTGCTGAGCATTTTCTTGGTCGTCGACTTCGGCAAGCCTTGGCTATCCGTCTCTTTCATATATATTTATACCTGCATCGTTTCCATCGGACTCGTACCTCTGCCCTGGCTGCTGTGCGGCGAACTTTTTCCCTCTCGTTCGCGCGGCATCGGTTCCGGACTTACGTCGGGTTTCTGTTTCATCTGCTTCTTCGTCGTCGTGAAGACCGCTCCGGGGATGCTCGAGGATCTCGGACCCTCGTGGACGTTCAGTTTCTACGGAATAGTATCGCTGGTCGGTACGATAATCCTGTTTGTTTATCTGCCGGAAACGAAGGACAAAACTTTGCAAGAAATCGAAGGGCTGTTCAACGCGGAAAAATCGAAGAAAGTGCAAAAATCGATCGCGGTTGAAAATGCGGAAAAACGTTCCGCCGTTATCTAATTTAATCACCGAATGCAAACGATTGTCGCGATCGGCTTTCGATTCGTGTTGAACTAGAAACAAGATCAACACCGGGTTTTTATTGTTACTTCCGAGCGGGAGTGAATCGGATCGGCTTTAAAATTAGACCAGACCCGTAATCGGTCTTCCACTTTTTTCCCATCCATTCTACTCCAACGCCCGACCGTATATTCCGCTGAAATCGTAGTCCATAAAACTCCTTAGCTAAAGAATTTATCGGGGGATTAATTATTCACACGAGTAAACCCGTCGGTCGTTTATAAACGTGCGAATTACTCTCGTCGAACAAAGTGTTTGTCACGTGCCACGTACGTAATATAACCGAGTGTGTGTGTGTGTGTGTGTGTGTGTGTCTGGTATCTGTAAGTCAATAAATTTATATATATATAAAAACAACAAGTATGTCGCTAAAAATAAACCACCAATTTTTTTTATCAATCATTTCGCTAATCGCGATACGATTCTTGTCTCATTACCGCAATCTCAGCCACAGAATTCGAGGCGGACGAAATGTATTATTGAAATATTGCTTCGCGAATGGAAACAAGGACGGCATTCGTTCTCCACGTCAATCGCCCATTGACAGCGCGAGACTTTAAATTTTTTATAAGGCAATACGTGTTCCCTGTATTATGCATATTGCACGCGCACGATGTAATCCATAAATAGAAGTAACCCATCCCGAGAGAGGAGAAGTGGAGGAGTCAACGTTTATGTACGTACACCCTCTTTTACGGAGTTGCAAATATTTGATCAGACCGTAGAAGGATGCGTGGAGAGGTCGGAGGATGTACATTGTTTGAAAAAGGTTTAATTTGGGTGCTCGCTCAAGGCGACCTCCAACTTCGGGGTAAACATATTTATTGCATTTATCCTCTCTGTTACAGATCGCACGGAAGTGCGTGGGTATAAAGAAAAAAGATATACGAATTGATGGTTGCGAAGCGAACGTTAGAATCGAGAAGTAAATCAGGTGCAAAGCGTGCAAACAACCTGTCATCTACATTCGTTTTCGAGAAAAACCTGGCGTTCTGTTGGAAACGTGGAAACTCCTCGTCGCTCCCTGGAACGGGAGATACACGCTCTTTATAAATATAGATATTAGGGATGTACGCATATTCGTTTTTCATTCTTATAAGAGGAGACGTCATCTTCGATAACAGACGTATTTTCTCTTCTTTACGTATATATTCTATACACTTCTCGCATTCTGGTTGATCTCACGCGGATACCCGCTCGCTCAACGACTATCGCGAGGACCCCTCGTCAAAAGTGAAGATCCGCGCGTATACACCCGGCGTATACGTACCACCCCGTCGCGCTACCCCGTCCCGAGAGCCCACGTAGCTCGGGCGAAATTTCAACCGTTTCGCAAATCTTACGCCACCTCGCGAATCTGTCATATCTCTCCGAAGCGAACCTCCCGTAGCCCAAGGGTAGCGGAAAGACTCGTGGAAAATTCACGTTTTCTCCGAGGCATAATTTTGTCGTGTATAAAAGCAACGACCCCGCTGCGTCGTGACGGCCTTCTTACCTGTCTGTATGTAGCAATGTCTTCGCTAATGCCATTTCGAGTCCTCTGACATCAAAAGAAAGGTCCCTGCCAAACGAACTGAGTGAGTTTTTTAATACTCTTTGAAATTGGATTCACAATTTAGTACCTGTTTTTCGCATTTTTTTTCCATTTAATTTCTCTTTTATTTATCATTTTCTTGTTTACCCCCATTACCGGTTCTGCTTTTTCTCATCTCCGACGTACGCCCCATATACATACGTGCCCGATGCAAACAATGAATATCTACACACATCCGGCGATAACGAAGAGTAAATTTCAGAGTAATAAAACTGATATTCAATTACGCGATGCTATTCATCGCGAGCGATCGCAAATGTTTGGAAAAAAAATTGGGAAAGAATCGCGGGAATTCGCTGCGGCTATCGCTTCACCGGAGCAGTGGATTGTAATATCAGTTAGATACGTGATTCACGATGATAAGAACAATCTCGTTCCAATTTCCTACCAGAGACGTGCCTCCACTGCATATAATCTTCATGAATGCGTAATGATCTTATCTTCCTTCCGCGTTTAAAAAGGTCGCCTCGTTTCACCTGAACAAGCTTGCCCACGATTCGACCCTATTTACTTTTTTATTCCGTCCTTTCCTTTTTTCCTTTGAAAAAACAATGTTCTTCCTCTGTTGCATATCAAGAGCAATTTCGAGTTTGCTGTAATTTCGTCGTGAGAGACATTGAGAAATTGACGGGTCATCCAACACCGATTTTGCGCTGCTGTCACAGCGAAGCCTCGGTGTGGTCCGGTTCATTTTTGTACGCAATCGAGGCTCGATAACGGGGGTATTAACGAGATCCTATGAGAGTTATAACCCATTTATCAGTCGCACGTAGATAGAATCAAGAATGAAAAATTCTCTCTCAGTTGATAGAGTCCGCGCAATGCGCGTACCTGTGCACATAATACATATGTACTATGTACGATATGCGGACGTAGTAGGTTGGTATGTATGTGGGTTTAAGTGATGCATACACGTAGATTGTAGAAGCGAGAAATGCCGGTGATTAAACGGCTGTAGGAAACCGTGAAACGGAAAATGCACTCGAGCATGGTTGAGTAAGGAGGTACTTGGCGTACAGCCTCCTATAGGATACCTGACGCAGCTGTACACGTGGGTGTTGTACGTACCTGCGAATTCATGCATAGCTTTCACACGTTCCACGCCAATTCGACTGTGAATTTTTACATTCTTCTTTCTCTACGCCAAGAGGTGTATTCTTAGGCAATCGAACCTCGAAGCTATCGGGACTTTGGTTATTTTTTTCTCTATTCTTCTCCTAGACGAGTCGATATTGAATGCCTCAATTATAACCATCGAGATATCCTTGATTTCTCACTTCTTGAATCGATAAATTAGCGATAACTTTTTTAATTTTTATTTATTTTAATTCTAAATACATAAGAATAGCATATAAAATGGAATATTCTTTTTTTTACCCAAAATCGACAAAATATCAAGAGATTTTTGGGCCAAGAATCAAGTATTTTTAAAATTGATTGCATAACACTTTTCTTATGTATTTTGACCTCAGGAATCCGAATCTGGAAGAAAAATTGATCTATCTTTAAAATTGACCGAGTTATCGCCAATTTACAGCTTTTCGGGGTCAAAAATAAAAAATCAATTTTTTAGTCTATCTTAATGTGATTTGAGCTCAGGAATTGGAATCCGAAAGAAAAATTGATCTAACTGCAGAAATGACCGAGTTATCCCCATTTTTTCGCATTTTTTGGTACGAATTCGAGGATATCTCGAAGGGAAAAAATCGTAGCTCAATTTGGACAACGGATACGTGTTCCTGAGGTCAAAATACGTAAGAAAAGTGCCATACGATCAATTTAAAAAAATAAAAATTTTTGGTCAAAATTTGAAAAAATCGTAAGGGGTACCCCTTGGAAAAATCTCAAATTTTGGCCAAAATTTTTTATTTTTTAAAATTGATCGTATGGCACTTTTCTTATGTATTTTGACCTCAGAAACACGAATCCGTCGTCCAAATTGAGCTACGATTTTTTCCCTTCGAGATATCCTCAAATTTATGCCAAAAAATGCCTAAAAATAGCGATAACTCGATCAATTTTAGAGATAGATCAATTTTTCTTTCGGATTTAGATTCCTGAGCTCAAATTACATCAAGATAGACTAAAAAATAAATTTTTTATTTTTGACCCCGAAAAGCTGAAAATTGGCGATAACTCGGTCAATTTTAGAGATAGATCAATTTTTCTTCCAGATTCGGATTCCTGAGGTCAAAATATTTAAGAATAGCATATAAAATAAATCATTTTCTATCGACACAAAATCGACAAAATTTCGATGGGTTACCTTTTCGTCTGAGACCCTTAAGTCGTCGAAAAATTTTTACCCGGTCCCAAAATATCTCGTCAAAAGTGGCCCATTTGACGTGAAATACCCCACATGCATGTGTATGAAAAGCGAATGCCATTTTGCAGGATACGTGCGACGCGTTGGCTCCGTCAACGACTTTCTTTCGTCCAGAGACGGGTCTAAGGGACGGCCAAAGGTCTACGACAGAGGTTGGGTATATTATGTTCTCGAAAGTCTTCGTTGGCGACGTAACGATGGACTGAAAGGACTCGACGAAGGACTGGAAAGGACTCTGAGGACAATTACCTCCGAGTGGCTACGTGATCTGACTTCATAGCGAACCACGCACGCGAGTGCAAGTTTTTGACGTCCGAAACGCGTGTTCCCGGTTGCCCTGCCTCACGAATTACCCCCCACGAAAACCTTCGGCCCGGAAACTGACCGCTCATTCCGCTGTGAAAAAAATTTATAATCCTCTTCCCCGTTTTTCTCCTCCTGGCACGATCCAAAATTGTCTGGTGTAAAAATTGGGCTTCGATTGTGGGACAATTTTCAACTAGAGGAAAGTATCTACTTGCGATCTGGAAATTTTGCGTGGATCGATTCGTAGAACGTGACTCTGGATGGAAACGTGGAATCCAAAACGCTGCGCGGCTGGTCCACGCGATTTCCTTTCCCTTTTTTCTCCGACTTTTATTTTTATTTCGTCAACCGTTAAACGGTTGATGGGATTGAATGTCTATTGCGCGTAGTTCATGCACATGACGATATTGAATAGGAGTGCTGATTCGAAGGAATCAGTCCACCGTATCCCGCAGCGGACTGTGTAATTACTCAGATGCATCTGTACACGGAATTGCGGTAATACCAGACCCCTGATACTCGGGAACACTATAGCGAAGCCCTGAAACACTAGAACGTAGGATGCGTGGTCGCAGTGCTGACAGGGTGGTTAACAGTTAGTTGTGGTCGGTAGATGTGTAGTCCAGCTTCGTCCCTATTTCCCAATCCGGTGCTGCCCCACTTTGCTTTTCCATTTACGAGTCGCAACCCTCGCCGAATAACCGAAAACTATTCGTTCCGTTACTCGCTGGATTTCATAGCGTTGCAAAACTCATTTCGAACAACCCAACTACGAAATAAAAAAAGAAGAAAAAAAGGCGATTCACCGCCGCGCTGACAAAAAAGTAAACCGAGCTCGTCAATCTTATCTCGTTCCAAAAATAACCTCGTCCCGTCGGCTTTTTCGGTAATCTCGTGTAAATCGGCCGGCGGTGAAAAAGTGGGGCTAAAAATTTTTGATTCTAAACTGCAGCGGCGATATTTCGATAGATTATTTTTTCTTTTTTTTCATGAGACGCGAGCCGCGGGTCGCGGGGCGGCGTTTGCTCGGACGAAATAGTCGCGCTGGGATTTGGACATTTCTCTCCTTTCTTTCCTAGTTTTCGTTCACATTTTTTACTCGCCTTTCCTTGACCATTTCTCCGGAGTATTCCATTGTATTATTTATCGTTCGCGGAAGAAATTCGTTCAAAAAGGCGTCCCGGCGTCTTGAAAAGACGTCGCCCCCACCTTCCCCCCCTCGGCCCCTCGGCCTCCGCTCTCCGGGTCTCTTCCGCGCTTCGGAGGTATTATTGAATTTCCCGGTGTACATTCCAGGTCGAACTTATCCCGCCCATTGCCCTCTATCTTTGATAATCTGAAATCCTCGGACGTTGTCGGGGGAAGTTCACCCCTTCCGGTATCGCGCGATTTTCAGTAATTGCGAACGATGAGAAAACGACGAAATGCCGGATTAACGCACCGTCCGATATTCGAGGCAGCTTCCGTCGATCCGATCGAATTTTATCGAGTAAAACAATCGGGGGAAAATTTGGCGAATCGTCGAGACACCCGTACTGTCCAGTGGAGACACAAATTGCAGGGTAAATAAATACAAATCGACGAAAACTCGCGACGCGAAATTCCAGATTTTCACTGTTTGAGCAAGTGCGACCCTTGCAATCAACTACTACTCTCTTTATGTATTATACACAGGTCAGCATTTTCGAAACAAATGTTTGCCAGGGGTATGTCCTTATTAGGAAGGACACCCATATAATTCATACCAAAATTCGAGTTTAATCCAGCTTCAGAGCCCGCGGTATTCATCATTCGATTTACGGAGCGGGTCACGTTTATGCCTCGCAGTTTACACCCTCAGGTCCGGTCGACGCTCTCCTGTACAAGTTTAGCGGACTTCTCGGTCAAATTATTCCCAAAATATGACCGGGAAGCGATCATCGAACGAACGACATCGCGCGAGGCCTGAAATTCTTTCAACTCTCGCAGTTTCACGTTGCCGGGGAGAGTAAAAAAAGATTCCGCCGACGGGGAACACGTATACGTACGGATCGTTCGTCTTCAATTTCATTTCGGTTCCCTAAAGGTACCCCGGATATACGTGTATTTGTAGGGATACATGCACACGTGTACAACCTGCACGATCGAGAAACGAGCGGCGGTATTCTCGACGAGTAAGCAAATCGTATAGCTCCGACGTTCACGTGGTCGGTTCTCGAGGGGGGGTTTTTTTTCTTCCTTTATTTTTTTTTATTTTTTTTTTTGGGTTCAACGAAGGATCAGAAGGGTCTTGAATTCCGTTCGACAAATATCTATTCTGGTCCTGCACCGCACCAACAGCGGCGAAGGACGATGAGGTAAAGAGGATAAACCGGATGACTGACGGAGAGAAGAACTCTAATCGAATGTAAATGTTGCGGAAAGCTCCGGTTCCTTATCCTGATTGAGATTGAGTAACCGAACTATCCCTGTCTGCTCGGTATACCTCGAGAACGCCTTCGCCTTTTCCACGGATCTTGACAACCGACGAAATCTGCCCGATGCAGAGGCAACTCGAAATATACAGATTTCGATCGGTGCGGTTTTTTAGCGGGGTGAGTCGATTTTTGGCGAAAAAAATCCCGGCGCGTACTCGCAGCGGTGTGGATATAAACGGGCGTAATGAGACTCTGGATATGCTTTTTCCACATTCAGGAGAATCACTATCTGATCAGGCGAGGAATTTTCCTTTGTTTTTTTTTGTTTTCTCAAATTCGGTTCTCGAATATCCGAGTCTAATTCATCATGAAAAATTGATGGGGTCGGCAATCGACTTGACCCATCTCCCGTGTATCCTCCCTTATCGGTATACATCTTCATTTGAAAAAGTCGAGAATAAGAAAGGTCCCGGCGATGCCGGTAAATACCAGAAATCCCTCTCGTAACCGCAAACGTTTACCCGCCCTTCACCTCGCGACCCTTTTTGTCCGATAGCTCCTCGCTGCTTTTCGGGATCCTCCTATACATAGACTTCTCTGCGGAGCAAAATCGTCTCGGAAGTTAGCCTCAAGATCGGCAACGCACCCCACAAGACTAACGGTTCTCAGACAAAATCTTGACGTCGCTCGATCAATCTCGCCGGAATTATATTCATCCTCCTAATTCAACAGAACCTTTTTCCCTCTATTTATTCTCTCTGTTTTTTGTCTCGTGCTCGGAACCGCCCTCGTACTACAGGTACTGATCAAACTTTTTCCATCTCTAGCCCCTCGATTACCGAATGCATATGATTCAATCACGGAATAAGCACTTCGTCAAGTTTGTTTGAGGGAAAGAAAATCTTTCATCTTACGGAGTCGGAAAATGCCACTCGATCTACTCGGTCAATAGGTCCTGTGGCGCAACGGATAACGCGTCTGACTACGGATCAGAAGATTCCAGGTTCGAATCCTGGCAGGATCGATGCGTCGGCATAAATTTTTTCTTTTTTCTTTCATTTTTTCGCAGCATCATCTCGTCGGTACCTTTTCCACAAAGATCGGATCCCCGACGCACCGAAATCATACCCGCGATTTAATTTTCGCGTAATTTAGGGAATATCGAGTAGCAGCTGTATCTTCCCAACGTTCTAGATTCGGATGTATTTATAACTTCGTAGCGATAACCGGTACACGTGATTTACCATTTGCTCCCGCAGGGCCGAGTGCCAACACCTCCCACGTGGTGTTTGCGGAGTCCTCGCTATTTTTAAACATCAATGATCACGGTGTGCGTAGGTTTTTCTCGTTTTTTTTCCAGAAACCAGATGCACCAATTGTACGCTACCCATAAATATGTGCTCTGGTGCTGAGACGGTTCGTGAAATAGTCGAAAAAAAAAAAAAAAGTATTCCAGAATCCCTTTTTCAACGGCAAAGTCCAGAGAAGTGGACACATGAATTGACGTCTTCCGAATCCATGATCGGGATCTACGATCGCTCGCAATTAGTGCCCCGCACAAGTTGACCCAGTTGTAAGTCGATTCTATCGAGTAGTGCGAAGGAAGGTTTCGAACCGGCTCGAGGCAGCGAACGGGTGTTACACAAGTATCGTGGGAAAATGGCGAGAACGAATGGACGGAAGTTCGAAAGCTCCGGTAGTCGGATGAGGGGAAACGGTGTAGCCCTTATCAGCGAAGGTCATTTTAGGCAATTCTCTTTGCGGGCGGCGAATTTCGGTAAGTCCGCGGGTCGACTCCGGGATTCGGGGCAGAGGACGCTCTGAGGGTTGGCCGGTTCTCAAGCGGTGCGCGAGATAGCCGATCCTTACGACGGCTAAGTGGTGGTCGTGTAAGATGATGCCGATAACGGGCACCGCACAACGGAAGGCAACTTGGCCGCTACCCACCCCGCTTATTTGTAATTGTAATTCGCATCACTATGGATGAGACCCGCGAGACACGCGCGACACGCGAGAGACGCGAGACACGAGACCCCGTGGAACGAACGTACCTACGTACGTGTACCTCGCGAGTTCCTTCTCCCCCCCCATTACTTATGCCCGCAAAGTCGTCCAGGGTTCGAATGTACGACGGTAGAATACGGCGGAATCGTGGTTGAAACTAACTCTTCGTGCGCAAACACGAATTCGGAAGCTAGGCAAATTCGAAAATACCAGAAGTTTAAAAATGCGGGAGGAAAAAAACGTAAAAACTACGGCAAACTTATTAAATTCATCGCTGAATTTAAGGGGCGAAGACAGTCGCGCTAAATTTTCCAAGCCAATGTAATGGCCTGCAGGTTCGAACTATTGGGAATAGTAATTTCCAATACATTTCGAGGTTCACCACCTGCGGTGCATATAAATATCGCTTTTTCCACGTTCCGTAACATAAATCATTTTCTTCGCCAATATTCATATAACGAATATCGCCCGGATACGTTTTACCGAACGATTGACGTTGCCTCCGCTCGGCTTTTCACACAAAATTTCAAACGATCGAATCACCAAAATGTCAACCGAATCACGGACGATTCGGAAAGTATTTACCATCCCCGCAACTCGTTTCGATGACTTGCTTTTCTACGTCGATAACGCGTTTAATCATCGGCATTTGGTGATGTAAATTTCCCTTTTTTTTCTCTCGTTTTCGTCGGTCCTCGATACGATTTTATGCAACCATAGTAACGTGTACGTTACGTATTTTGCTGTAATGAGATCGCGCTTTCCAAACACGTACATTCTCGATGTACAACCGATTAGATATCGTAATTGAATCGGGGGAGAATATAAATATTCAATTTTCCCTATCGATTAAAGGAGATTTTCATTTTTCCGGGGTACATTGCTGTAGGAAACACTCGGTGGTAGCTGATATTTGCCGAACGAGTATATTATAAGGTCGCTGAGAAATGAAAAGAACGATTGAAGAAACAAGAATGTAAAAAAGCTTTGACCCTAAAGCGTTTCGGGGAAAACAGGTGTAAAACAAAAAGGCAAAGAGAAAAAAAAAAAAAAAGAAAAAGAAAAAATCGAGAGAATAAAAACTGAGTGAATTTGAATCGTGAGAAGATCTTTGTGCACAGGGTGTGATATCGTACGGTTGGATATTGCTTCCGTGGTAGAGAATCGTTTTCTTTATGGGCGCATACTTTCCCACAATGGCTTTGCATAAATCAGGACTGTAAAATCAATTTCTCATTTTCTAGCGTTTTTTATTTATTTTTTTTCTCTCCAGGAGCTAGAGGAGAGTTGCGGTTATTTTTTGCTTTTCTTACCGCCGAACGCGCTCGGTGTTATAGACCGCTATCGTACAAAACTGTACCGAAGCTGGTGTTCGCTTTAATAGCGGCCGGTCGTTTCCGTCTACCAGTATAAAGCACATCGTGCGGCGGCAGGGGCTGCCGAAGACGGATCTTTTCTGCGTGACGGTCATGTGGACGTCTTTCGATCCTCACGTGCCGACCTGTTCCATGAATATAATCATTGCCGCATCGCAACGCGTATATCATATACTCCGTATACTACAGCCGTGACCGCTGCTCTCGCAAAAATGCTAATCCACCCAAAAGTATCGCACGGGATTCGCTCCGCGGAATATCGAGGGGGGGGAGGAGGGAGAAAAGAATTTTCTTCTTCAGCCGAAGCAGATCGGGCCTACGTCGAAAAAAATGGCTGAACGAATGAAAATTGCGGTGTACGTATACGCGAAGGTGGCGATCGATTATTCAGGTTTTCCGAATGGGGTATGTCCGTGTACTTGCGGTATTCCTGTGCGAGTACGTGAAAATGCGTGCTGCCGAGGGACGGGTAGGAGGCGGTATGCATAAACGTATGTGTGACGCGGAGTCTCGTGGTTGAAATATACGTGGTGTGCGCGTTTCGTTAGTCCTCGACGGTGCGAATACCATCGTTCAAATATGCATTCGTTCGTTCGTTCGTTCGTGTTCCCCGATGAATGCTGATTTTTACGAGCGATTCCGTCTACGCGGAACGCGCGCGCGCGCGCGCTCTTTCGAAAACTGATCGTCGCGCCTTTTTACTTTCGTTTCTAATTTTTTTCTTCCTATTTTTATTCATACGTTTTCATCCCCTTTCCTCGCTCCTTTTTCTCCTTCGTTCCATTCAAATTCGTTCCAGGGAAATTCGGAGCGGCAAAAGTACCGAGTCACGTCCGGCATCGTTCAAACGTTTTCCTACAACACATAACGCGTCTCCTACGTATGGGTTTTCGCATTCGTGTATTCGAGATCGGACTATTCTACTCATAAAATGTCGCTGAAATATGCTCGAGCATTTTTTATTTTGTGCCCGCGTATTCAATTCTCCTCGCATTTCGCGGTTTCTATAAGCGAATCGCCGATAAATACTCGCTCGTCTTTTATCGTTAAACATAATCGGGTATTGGCAAGTTTTCATTTTTTTTTTTCTCTTTTGGTCCTCGATTCCTCATTTTACGCTTTCACCCCGGCGTATATCAGCAATGTAACTCCTATCATTTGCGAAAGCTTCTCGCAAGCTCAACGCGTTATGAAAAGTTTTGCACGCGTCACTGTCGATATTTTGCAGGAACAGGAAAAGGTTGGGAATCGAAGGTGAAAATTGCCACACTCGCTCAAATATCACTTCGGCGGTTACACTTTTTGTATCATTATTATTTCCATTCATACTCGGGCGGTATAATCGCACGGACGGAGGTTCATTCATAATTCTATTAGAGAACGTATAACTACCCCCTTTTGTTTTCTCGAATTATTAACGTTAAGACGTGCGGCGGCGAGGGCATAATTTAATTTTGCATTTTAATTACAAAACACTCCCCGGGCGGAGAGTAATTAATTGTTTAGGAAGCCGTCCACCAGATTCGCAAACGAGTTGGACAGCAGAGTTCGGAATCGTCGGTGTTTTCAGTTCCATTCACCTCGCGAATTACCCTCGAAAAACTCGGATCGCGGCGCCCAAAAATTAAGCAGGCGTTGCCGCGAGATCGCCGGTTGGTATCCTTCGCGTAATTACGTACAGGTAGATCGTTTGCCTATTCTCCTGATTTCTTCTCGTCGAAATCGAGCCTGGGTCCCCCGGACTATCGAGGTCGCGCGGTGCGGTGCGCTGCACTTAGATTCCAAATGGACCAAGATTATCGACAAATACAGTCGACGCAGCTAACAAAGGGACGCCGGTGCAGCGTGGGGTACCCCATTCATTACCATTATCAGTTCATCCATTAATTAATTTAATTCAATTATATACGCTCGTAATGACTGCCCACGAAATTTGCGGATGGCTGAGCTTACGAAATTTATTTATCAGACCTCCGCGTGGCTTTGGCTCAAAACTAATCGACGTAGAAGCTACTACCGCGTTACGTACGCTGAAATACGCGCACGGGAATTCGTTTGCGTAGCATCCGTGCGAAGTGCGTATGCGTATCGCACGAATATATCTATATACCGACGACGAGCGAGCCATCGTCGTTGCGAAGCTGCGGGGTCTCCGTACTCGTCGACGAGTCATTCTATTTTATTCCCGGTAACGCGAGAAATCTTTTTCAGGGCGATAAATTTGAAATTTTAGGGAGGTCCGGCCGTAATCCGAGAGCGTCGCGGCTTTAACGTCGACCGTCGCGATTTCTTTCGAATAGTGCGCTACGTACACCGACCCCGTCCAATAAACGCGGATTTATAGGAGGTTCTATTAATAGCCTGCAGAGACTCTCTAAGTAACCTTTGTCAGGCCTCACGTCTCCTCGCGACGCCCGTGCCGAGTCCTTCGCCGATGGTCCATTGATCTAGGGATCTCCACTCTCGAGGGCCGAGACGAACGAACCTCTTTATGATGCCCGACTATAGGTATACTGTGCCGTTAAACGGTATACGTATATATATATACACATCTGTATCCTAACACACGTATACGTATACCTATGTATCCGCAACCCTACGTACGCCTCGAGGTTTCGAGGGGACATCGGAAGCGCGAGCGAGCTGTTCTCCGCCGCCTATCTTTGCGACGCTTTCGAGAAGCCCGATAACAAAAAGGTTCAGCCGGGGACAGAGGCTAGGCCGTAGCTGTATAGGGTCAGAGGTGGAGCCGGGTTGAGTGAAATTTTGAGCCCATCATTTATTTGAATTTTATTTACCTTCTTTTTTCCCTTCCCTTTCTCTGTCTCTTTCGCAGGTATTGCGTACGAGACACCCGGTATCAGAAATCTTGCAAAGCTGTTTCTCCTCGACGCGCTTTATCTTTGACATATTCCGAAGGTGTTTTCGGGATTTATATGTTATGTAAAGAAAATATGGTTACGTAAACCACGATTTTTCAATATCTTCTTTATTTTCGCTCTCTCCTTTCTCACCCGCAGACGTAGGAACGTGCCCCCAATTTCGTCGGGGGTTTTCTCCGGAAAATCAATTTACGGGTAAATAGGATTACGAGTTTTAATTTACTCTTATTCTTTTCGCGTACACCACACACGGGACGAGAAGCCCGTTCGATAACTTGTGAAAATCGCGTGAAACATCGAAAAAAATAAAATAAAATAACGTAAAAAAAATAATTATTCGACCGCGCTAGCAAACATGACGCAGATTTTATTACCGCGCACTATACGCGCGGATGCACGTTACATAACGGGGAACGGATTGATAAGTTATACGACCAAATATAATACAACGAGATTAAATTCCGTAACGATTGATCCGCGCCGATATATTCCCCATATTCATTCGCGTTCGATTTCTGCATATGTATTTGTAATGCATACGTCGAAAGGAGAATTGATTCATTCGCGTCACATAATATTCGGTAGGATATTTTCACTCATTTTCCGATATTCGCTCAACGATTACCCGACGCGCATTGCCTGTGTACAGATTATAAATATCGAGCGTATATTTGGGGGTAGGTAGGCGGAGTGATTCGCCCGTATGGATCTTCATAAATGTATCCCGTTGCGTACGGAGTGCCGTTGCAGCGAAACGTATCCACGTGAATTTCATACGTACGGCTGCATATCACGTTCGTTACCGCCATATATTTAACAGCTATTAATCCGAGCTCCTAGTCCCGATTCAATTTCCAATTCAGGGCTACACCTATACCCCTTATAGGGATGCGTGCAACGTACTGCGAATTTCCCGAACTTGAAAAGTTTTTCTTTTTCTTTTTCTCTTCTCGCAGTCGACGGTCCGCGAAATTTCGCGTTTTTTTTACACGCCGCCAGGAATGATATTTTACTTCTAAGCATAGCTAAATCCGGGGGTGATAATTCAGGGCGTCGTCGTTTTGCTCCGTTTCCTTCGTCTCCGTCTCCGGCTCTTTCTTTGCGTCTCCTCTAATCCCGACGATGAATTACCGCGGGGGTTTCAACAACCTCCTCCAAGATGTCGTCGTTGGATATACACCGGTATTACTTTAACTTCCATGAAAAAACCTTATGCCATGTTTCTGCTTATTTACTTAAACCGTGCCAAGAATTATGGCATCGTATTATATACGAGCGGATTACATCCGTTTGATTTACATTTTTTAAATTAACACGTACGGTCTCTTTTCTTTTTTCTTTTTTTTCATTGTTCTTTTATACACGTTAAACGCGACAATTTGGAACGAAAAAAAGGACACGGTATCTTCTTGAATTTCCCCAACTGAGACAGCGAAATTTTCAAATTCGAGGCAAAGAAAAAGAAAGGGGGGGGCGGGGGGAGGAAAAATTGTCACGCTTCGGTAACTGTATTTATATAATATACGTACATACTTTACTCTCCTCTATTCTACAATAAAAATTATGGTCACGTAGTAAAAACTGTTCCCTGAAAACGTAGTTAGTTTTTAAACTTTCTATTGCTCGGGGAGTTCTTTCCGCGTGTAGCCCGGCGCGACCGTGCAACCGTGCAACTGCAGCACAGGTGACTGTAAATATAAAAGCAGAAAAGTGTCTCTCCTGGTCATGAAGATCCCGCAATTGTATTTTAAAAAAGATTGTTATTATTATTATTATTATTATTATTATTATCATCGTCATTTTACCTTTTTACATCCCCAACAAAAGCTCTCCCGTGTCGCTCAGACGGCGCGAGTACCTACCTCTCTTCCCCGATGCAAGTATTATTCCGTCAACCGAATTTCGAGGGATACTTCGCGCCATTTATTCTTCTGATCTGAATCTGAATCTGAACTTGACGAGCTGAGTCTGTACTCCGATTCAAAAATCAATCGATGAAAGTTGGACACCTCGGTTTTGAGTTTGCGGTTGATATTTCACGGTGAATCGCTGGTCTGCAGTCGTACGGCTGCAGTTCGCGTATGAATAGAAATGGAAGATGGCGAACACGGTTCAACGGACGGGGATCGGCACGGATCTCGCGTGCTGAGGAAGTGCCGTAGGTGTCGGCTATAATACCCAACGTCATTTCCGTACGTCGCACCGTACCGTTCGCAGTTTCCCCCTCGTTCTCTTTCCCCCCAACGATGCTGCAGTAGTAAACGTGCGGTATCGTATGCATGACTCCCGGTAACGTGAAACGCAACTTCCTCTCCGATGGACTCCGTTGCGTATCGCTCGCGTGGTTCGCGTTGTGATTTTTCACCGTTGGCTCCAGCCTCTTCGACGAAATTGACAACCGGCGAAGAGGAGAGCATCCGACGATATCGTCGCTCTTTGTAATTTTTCGGTATTCAGATCGTTCCGAGGCTCGTCGAATTCGTAAGCGATTGTACAATTTCCCTCGATTGGAATAATTCTCATTTATAACGGGGGGGCGGATCAATTGTCGAAAGTTTGGATATAAAACGGACTCGAAGAAACGCTTGACAAAAGGACGCGCGAGATATAGTCTCGTCGCGGAACGGAACGGAGGGGGGCGATGATCGGAAACCGGCGAAGATTTTCATTTACCCGGTTTGGGTCTTAATCACCGAGCCCTCCGTTGATCGCGACTTTTCCCTATTCAACTCTCGGCTTAGCCAGGACTATCTGAAATTACTCTCAGGAATAAGAATGGAAACGTAAGAATTTCGCAACTCCTGGAGACACTCGACGAACTTTGTACCGCGGATACGTCATCGTATACGCCGCGTGTCGCTGACTTTTCCGAGCTGAGTGGATAGAGCCCTTCGTTTTTTTTTTTTCTTTTTTTACCGCCGGGCTCTTAGAAACGACATAAAAAAGGGAGAAACAACTCTCGATCTCAACGATAAAACTCCGGGCCAGACACCTTTCAGTCATCGGTATATGAGCGGGAATTGATACCGCACATTAAACGTCGTCGCTTCTCTCACCTTACGAAGCGAAAAAAATTCCTCCACTTTTTTCTCCAATTAAACACCGGATGAACGGAGAGAAGAAAAAGAGACGGAGCTCGTTATAGTTTCGATTACGGTGGTTACAACTTTATAATTATATTATTTTAGCATTTGTGAGGGGCGAGCCGTTCGGTGTCTCTGGAAGGCCATTCGAGTTCCATTTCGAGCTTAGGACGTCGGTCGTCGGTCTCAAACTGCATCTTTGGTTCCGACTGCGAGCAGAGGTACTATAAGGTATAATGGTTACCGGGCGACGTGTGCGACCGGGTCGACTTTAGATTCCAACCTGGTACAGCGGCTGACTCCTCAGTTTTAAGTTTGTCTCCGGAATGTGGATTGAAAAATATACCCACGGGTGACTTTCGCTCGCAGTCAGCCTTCGAATTGCCCACTTCATCCTTATACCCGAGGACTACGGACGGCGTACGGATACTATAACGAACGCTGACTCGTCTCTCGCTTCCAACTTCATATTGTAATAAGGTGAATTTTTTACACCAACGATTAGCGATTCTCTTACCACGGATACACGTCGCATCTCTCTTTCCTATTTTTTCCCCCTTTTCTCGTTATCGTCTGTCGGAACTCGGTTTTCGCGACTACGTGGATGACGGCGTAACACATACACACCTACGTTTGATCTTTATCCTTTTTTTGATCCCGATGAGATACGGAAACAGTGGAAGAATTTAAATGGACTGGAATATAGTTAAATACACGTCGTTATCGCAGCCCACGTTTCTCTGCACAGTCCGTTGATGTGCAGAAACTGAGCAGAAACCTCGCGCACTCAAAGCAAAGAGAAAATCGCGTTTATATTTTCTAAAACAGGAAACTGCGGGAGCTTTATATTTTCCGTTTCCGTTCAAAGGCAGGTACGTTTCACCAAACTCCTCTGTACGTATATTGCCCTCCTTCGCGAGGTTTTCTTCCCATCGTTTCCCTTTCTCAGTCACTGCGGTACGTGTATTTTACGTACCTATGTATTCGACGGCTTTTACTTCGCACACAGCCTCTTTTCCTTCGCCGCCTCTCATCCGGAGCATATATTTATACCCCACAGGTAAGTGTATGGGGAATATTCGAAGAATAATCGTAACAACCGTTCGGAAAAAACTCGAACAATCTCGATACGGGCTCGATGATTTTTCCGCAAACGCCAAACGAAAATTTTCGTCGAAAGTGAAAACTAAAATTAATGCCACTCGTCGAAAATTTCATTTGTCGACGAAGAAATGAAGTTTGTTTGAAAATAATTTAATAAACTTAGAACTACGGGGAATGTCCCGAGTGTGCAGACGGGGTGTTGCAACGAAGGGCGGGGGGGGGGGGGGGGAGGTAGGAGGATAAAAACGAAATTTACACAAGTTAAATATTTACACAGGTAGGTATAAAGACGGCGTAGCCGTGGTACGTAGTCGAGTGCTTTGACCAGCGCCTTAGAGGACCGGTGTGAATCGGATCTTTCTGTTAGACGGGGTCGCTGCGGCGGCGGCTCAGCTTTGACAAGCACGAAGAATGCCGTAAAAATGTTTGAAATTAATTAGCACGCGTTTAACGAAAGCAAAGCCGGGGCTCTACAACGGACTCGGCCGCGGAAGAAGCCAAAGAAACGATGGAGGAATTCCCGAAAAAAGAAACGCGACCGATCCAAATTACTCCGCGTAATTATACCGCGACGGATTTTCATCTCCTTTATCCCGATTTTCCTGACAATTTTCACGCAGATTTCCAGAAAAAAAAAACGCGAGACGTTTGGAAATTGAGGCAGTCCGACAGTCGTGAGGTATGCGCCATTTTTAACGTGACGACAAATTGAAATATTGGTATCTACCGGCGACGAGGAAACAAATGTGTAGGTATTTGTACAGTCGGCGATGTTTGTAAGTGTCTATCGATAGTGATTTAAAAGTTATTGGGGTCCTTGGCGGATGTTGTATGCTCGAGGTAAAGAAAGGGAAGTCGGGGAACAAGGAGAGAGAAAAAGAGGAAGAGGAAGAGGAGGAGGAGGGGGAGGGGGAGGGGGAGGGGGAGGAAAAGGAGAATGCTGAGCTGGTCCCAGCGCTGTGCACATAACGCTGTGCTCTCTGACCCCTGACCTCGTAGCGGTTGGTCAAGTGAGTCCTTTTCGTAGACTCAGCAGGCGGCCAACGTCCAAAGTCAAACACTGCGATATATCACAACGGACCACAAATCCCGTCTAGCTTTAAACACACAGGACTTCCAAGAGCGTCTTATATTATAGAATATATATATAGACCGTAGGTAATACGTCGATGGCGATCGCAAACTATCCCGCGACGTAATTTTCACGAGCTACCTTCGAACCCGGCGCTATAATATCGCCGCTGAAAATGCCGAGTATCCGTGTCAGGGATTTTCCGCCACCCGATTCCCTCGTACGACTAAAATTTTCCAATGATAATTCGGAGGGAAGAATCGCACGAATCCGTGACGCTGCGCGTATTTCATAAGGCCGAGAGTAACCTACTTTGTACGTACGGAGGTTTCGAGTATTTCTGGAATTCGCACTCTTATGAAATACACCCTCGGGAACTTGTGACATTTCTTCCGAATAGCAATAACGACATACATCGGATTTATTGTCGGCGGGGTTTAAAATTCTAACCGGAGTCTCAGGCGGATCTTTCAACAAAATTACAACTGCGAATGCCTCGAAATTCGAACGGATAAAAACCGACGCTTTTAATCACGCTTCCGACCTCATAGATCAAGCACAGAATTTTGATCAACTGAATTCGCGTCGAACTTTGACGTACAATTTTTAGGTGGTTTCGTCGATTTTATCGTAATGGGTGACCCATAATCCAGCTTTGTGAATATTCGTTTCCATCCGATCACCCGTACGCGAACGCTTTCGACTGTGGGGTGATAAAACAGCGCGAGACCCTGCGGAGCTACGAACGATCAAAGTTGGCGCTTCGTCTCGTTCCTTTTGAAACTTATAGGGTAAACTTATAAGGTATGTTAGGTTTATATCCTACGGGAGCATAAAGAGCTAAAGAAGAGTAAAAAGGGGGGGGGGAGGGGAAGGGGGAGAAGGTCGAGGAGAGACGGAATAGGTGGAACGAATAAAGCGAGGTGGTTAAACGCGAGATTTATACCGGTCCATCGGCGTCACGGATGTCCCCCTGTTCTCCCTACACCTACATATCAGCCGCGCGTATACGTTTGTCCTGTTGGATCACCTCGTGCCCTCGCTGTAGCGGGCTATGTACACTTCGTATACACATATCTACACGTATTATATACTCGAGGCTGCATCGCATAGCGTCGCGGCGTCGCGCCGTGGGAGATTATCCAGCGATCCGGGCGCTCTATTATGATTCAACTGACATGCTATTTGTAGTCCTCGAGGAATATAAGGGGCCCGAGTGTTCGACCGTCGGATCTTGACCATTGTTATTGTGCCTCCAGCCTCCAGCGTCCAGCGTCCGGCGTCCGGCGTTCAACGTGTGCTCCGCCGAGACGGTACAGTTTCGAACTCTCACGACTCACTCCGATATTACGTTGCACGGATATCGCCGTCCATCCCGGTCAGCGTCTTCGGTTTCGGCTCAACCTTCCCTCTGGCTTCCACACACCACGCGCGACACACGTGCCAAATAAATCGCCCTCAAGCGTTATTTGTTGGGTTAATTACGCGCCACGATAAATCTCATTGATTCGTTACCGCGCGCGACTCGGCCTTCCGACTCCGGATGAGCTTCGCGAAACTTTGCACCAAAAATCCCGTCAATTTATATTCCTTTTCTCGCCGTGCCATTCGAGTCTGGGGGGTCCATTCATCCTCGCGCGATCGTCGAACCCGCCGAGAGTCGCGGGTAACGAAATTGAAAGAAAAAAAAAAAAGAAAAAACGAAAAGAAATAAAAAATTGTCGGTCGATCGGGATTTAGAGTTGGGAGGATAGCAATTGCGGAGGTAACCGAAATTACGTACGGTGTGTGTGTGTGTGTCCGTAGGCTCTTTTAGCGCGCGTACTCGATTTGTTATCGAGGTAGGGAAGCCGAGCTAGAAACTTGCTCGTTCGGCGAGGGCCATTTGTTGAGGTTTTCTTAGCGCTCGTTACCAGTCACGTTTAACGGACCGCGAACATTCGTTTCGTTCGTAAACGAGCCCGCACGGTAGCGGAGGTTTGCAAAAACTGTTCGAAACCCTCGTCGACGAGAAACGGATACGGCATAAAGAAACTTCGCCGCTGTACGTCTCTACTTATTACGTGTACGCCACTTGACGAGAAAACCATCGCGAATCGAAGGGTACAATAATTCAACGGAGGTAACCAAAAATCGCCGAAAAATCCACCGGATATTCCACCGCTCAGACGAGACGGTGGAATACATTTTTGCCCACCCTTACGATTCGTACACGTTTTCGCGAACGCTTGTCAATTTCTGTATACGTCGATCTTGAATTTGAACAAAGTGAGGCACTCGGTCCTCAGTTTTCTCTGGGGGTCCGGTCGGAGTCCTCCCGGTCCTCCCGATTCTCCCCTCGAGCCCTCCCGCGCCCCTCCCGCTCCCCCCTAAAACGTTGGGCACAAAAAGCGTCGGCATCCACCGAGATTTGACTCAATTAAGTAACTCGGCTACGTTGACAAAGTACAACGTCACCGTTCTTTTATGGGCGGCCCTAAATAAGTGAGTTTGCCGGCATATTGAGTAGCACGCTGGGGAATGGATGAAGACAACTCCGGTAAAAAGAGGATTTCGAGAGAGACGAAGACGGAGGAGATGCAGCGGCAGCAACGGCAGTCGGTTGAAGACCGTGTCAGAGTAGGGAGAGCCCTTGTCAGTCACTCTGCGGGAACCTCCGGGGGCCTCCGCGTCTCTTTCCACCTCGCATAGGCGTACCCACCCACCGAGGGGTTCGTTCCTCTTTTTTTTTATATGTACCTACACTCGATGTAAACTCGCCCGTTCCCTTCGAGCTGAACGCCTGCAGTCCCGTAAAAAAAAATCAACTCCAACCGTCGAATAAAAATTCGGTCAACGAAAGTAAGAGCAGAGTCGACGCGACGGATCGAAACGCGCTTCGAATCAGATCGGAATCGAGTCAAAAAAAAAAGAAGAAAAAAAAAGGATCAATCTCGCGGATCGATTGGGAAAATAATTTGTCGCCGATAAGTTTTTTCGAAAAGGGAGAAAAAAAAAAAGGAACGGAAACTGTGTACGCAACGATCTCCCGAGATCTCGATCGATCCGGGCGAATAGAGGTATTTTATAATTGAAGCTCGCTTACGTATGCGCGGGTACATTTACACGTACGTACGTACGAGAGGCGTATAAATTTTCGAGGGCCGCGTTGCGCCCGTATCGCCAACGTGGGCGGGAATACTCGAGTTAAAACCGACTATTAGCACGATGCGTGTGTAATTATTGGTAATCAATTACAGAGCGGTACACCGCCTACCGCTGTCATATTATTCACGAAACTAGGACCTCCAGCTTCTCCGTGCACGCGTGAATCGGCGTAATCCCGGGGCTCCGTTCCCCTCCCTTTCCCCCTTTCCCCCGTACCACCATCTGAAAACCAGACCGCTCTTGGTGCACCTTACACGTGCGTCTACGTACGAGTCCGACGTGAATGCGTTTATATCTCCGTTTCTCATCTCTTTGCCTCGTGCACGGACGGATGGGAAACACAGTGTACGGGAATTTCAGATATTTCAAAGCGTTCATTACCCCCCGCGGATTCGAGAAAATACATTTAGAAGAATAACTTGACAAATATATGCGTTATAGATAAATAGATAAATAGACGGGGTAATGGATTTATAGCGGAGCGGGATCAACCAACGGGGATAGAATTTATTTTCACTTGTGAAATTCCTTTGTCGAACGGATTTGTAGGTTCTACGGTGACCGGAGCGATGAATGTTAGATCGGATTATAAATTCACCGTTTCGGTGTTCCGTGATCCGATGCAGTGAAAAAAACTACGAATGATAAAAAATCTCCACGTCGTATGGTTACTGCTTTGAAGAAATGAAAGTAAAAAAGAGAGTACACCTTTTGAAAGATTTGAAAATGAGAGCTAGCTATTTTCGCTCTCTACGAAGGGTGGTTGAAAGAAAAAAAAAAAAAAAAAGAAAAAACTCTCGCCAATGGCACCGAGAATTTCGGTCAGATAAATACGTGGTTGACATCCGGACGACACAGGTATAACCGCGTATTATCCGTACATCTGATATCCCATTTTTGTACGCCCGGGAAGACGGGGTTTGAAAAAGCGGGGGTGGGGGTGGTGGTTGTGAAGTGTAGGGGGCAATCGTTGAACCCGGGGCGAATCCACTTTGACTTTTTTAACGAGCAGAGAAAGTCGCGGCAAGGGGGATGAGCGAACAACATCCGATATATCCGACCTGGTGAACTCCGGGGGCGTGTTAGGGTTCGGCAAATAAACCAACCCGCGAACCCCCGACGAGCCGTGTTGCGTTGCAAATCTCGGCGGTTCCTAACCTTCCTCGCTTCGTAGGCTGCGGCGGCGTCGTCCTACATTTCTGCACCGGTGGTGCTTCCGCGTGTACTTTTGCCGCCGGGTACTCCGCTCTCGCTCCGTCTCGCGAATTTTATGGGGATTCCGCTAATGGCATGGGAGTGGGACGGAGGGTGGTTCCTTTCTTCCTTCCCTTCTTTTTTTCCCCACTTTTTTTCCTCTTTTTTTTTCCAACCCCCTTCGCCACTCTTATCCTTTCCCCTCCGGAACATCCCACGGTATTTTTCCCACTTTTCCCCCGACGTTTGGGGAAACGGGGGAAGTTCCCCACGCCTGACCCAAAATGGTTACGATATTTTCTTGTCAGCGAAAGAAAAACAGATTAATGCCGACCCCCACAGCGCGGGGTCGCTACCCCTATACATACATTGATATTGGGACGTGTAGTCCTCGTGTACGTACATACCAGACCTTCTCCGTACATTAAACCTTGCCTTTCCGTCCGTCTTTTCCGCATGCGGGTATGCCTTGTATACTTGAATAAATTCTTCCTTTTTCTCTTTTCGAACTGTTTTTCCCCTCGATATTCTATTCATGGAAATACACAAGGTATAACGTGCGACGTGTACACTTCTTTACACCCTCCGGCTTCGACAACCCCGTTCGATTTGTCACGTCTTTTCCAGCACATGCCAGTGGCGACGAACGTACACCAAAATCTCCGAAGTGCAAATCGATGTATCGGTGCCAATTCATAACACATTTTTCGCAGTTGATTACTTTTTTGACGTCGAGTGCATCTCGAAATTATCCATCGAAATTATCGGGGGGGGGTGAAAAGCCGAAATCGAGCAGACCCACCGCTACTTTCGTCCCGCAAGGGTTGACGAAAAGCTCCGTTCTCCTCTTCCGTTGCGATTTTTCGGATGTGGAGGAAAATTTTTTGACGAAAAATACCTCTCCACCGAAAAAAACTGTGTTATCGAGATTTTCGTCGGTCCGAAAAAATAATTTTGCACCAACGTCAATCGCGTTGATCGATTCGGAGACGATCGCGAACCATCCCGTCTAACGGCAGACCGTCCGTTCGACGCAATTTTATTTTTTTTTTTTCCCCCGAATTTATTCTTTTCTCTCACCGCCCCGCGACTCAACACTTGACGCGCGCGAAAAAAAAAGGAACGAATCGGCGAAAGGAAGGAAAAAAATATACACCCACCCCGTCGTACATTACACACGTGAGCGAGCCGGCGGTATCGCGTATTTTCTCGACGAAACTCGGATAACGCAGCGTAAAATATATTCCCTGTCATTTTCTGTGGACCGTGAGTATGTGTGTATACGCGAGGTACCCGTGTACTGGGCGCGCAAAGCTAGCCTACGGATGAGAAGAAGAGCGGTGTATCTCAGATGGTTGGGTATGTGACAGAGCTGTTGACGATTAACATGACAATGCTCGGTGTAGGGTGTATACCTACTAGGTAGATGTATGTTTAGCTGAGTGAAGCGAATGAGACGGAGGTTTTATATACTCGTCCCTAGTAACTCTAACGCCGCGTCAGCGATACGGTGGTGTACGTGTATATGCAAAATATACGCCAGGCGATACGTGTGTATGCAGTTTCGCTCGTTTTCGCTAGATATTTGCAGACGTTTACCGTTTACCATTTTATTTCACCAAGGCGTACCCACCGCCTACCCGTACGTTGCCTTTTTTACGCTTATGCATCGCGAAACAAACGCGCTGTGCTGGATATAATATGCGTTTTTTCTATTTTTGCCCATGCCTTTTTTTTTTTTTTTGCGCCATTCTATTTTATTTTATTTTTATATTTATACGTGTGCAGAAGATAGAGAAATATATATGTGCGCGGTGTTTTTCAGTCGCTTATAAATTTGCCCACGGAGGCCATCGCGCGTATTATACCATTCCATTCTATTCGCTCTCTTTTTTCCGCTCTCGTTGCTTTTTCCCCATTTTGTTTTTTTCGTTCTTTTTCTATTTTTATTTCTTTCTTTCTTTTTCTCTTTTTTTCCCTCATTCGCCACCCCTTTACGCGGCACAGGCTGCGCTTATTACTAGATAAGAAACAACAAAGTTAACGCCATCCAATAAATTTTAGTTCAACTTTGAACTAATCTAACCGTACTTTAAATGCGAGCTCGAGGTTCTCCGCTCCGTGGAAAGCTATATCCAGCGTTCTCTCTCCGTTTCGCAGGGTTGCAGATAGTACCAGAATCAAATACTACTCCGCAGGTTTGTAATTGTAACAATCCCTGTATACGCGAATAATTTTCACTGGCTGGAAAGTTTACCTCCGGAGTCACCTTAACGCGCACGCGGTTTCTGCCCGCTCGCACCGAAGTTAACTGCAAATTTCAGTTCCACTTACCGTACCTACCTATCTCTATCGATGATATTCTAGTTTCTAGCACAAAATTTGAAACAGCTTTATTAGCTTCCGTGAACTACGGTGATTATAAACTATTGTAGTTAACGTCGTTTGAACGCCGAAGAATTGTGGCCGATATTAAATCCCTCGACAATTTTCAAACTATTTTTTTAAATTAGAAAAAAAAAAACAACATATAACAGAAATCACATTACCCCGTGAGATTTGATTTCTTCGAAATTGATTTGGCTGTAATTTTTTCATTTTTATCCAGTTACGAAATATTTACTCGGCTACACCACGCCGCGCTCCCCTCACTCCGAATTTATATCGAAGAGACTCGCGATTCGAAGTGATAAAATTATTTTCCGCCGGATATTCGTTTTGCGGTTCGTTTCAACTCCGTCGCTGATTTCGGGGCGGGGGGAGGGGGTTGATTCGAAGGACTGCTAACCAGAGGAGAGAACCAATTTAGAAAAAATCAAATGAAAAAGATGGCAAAAAAAGTATGTACAAAATAAGAAAAAAATCCTTCGGCGACGCTTCTTCGGCGAGAGCACGTTCCTCGGCGAAATTAAGTTTCTCCACTTTAAGGCAGGACCCCTTCTCATCGTCTACCTCCACCGCGTTGTGACGGGCTAAAAGCTGGAAAAAAGGTGAAGCACATTTTTGAATACGTAATATTGAATTACACCGCGAAAGTTCCCACTACGCTCAACATTTGCCTTTTCGCATGGGCGCACTGTTTCGAGCCAAATTACGCCTCTGCAAAATTTTTCTCTCTCTCCGATTTTTACACCTCCGCGTTGTTAGTGGAGAAAAAAAATCAATTCGACTTCACAACCCCCCTTTCTCTCTCTCACCCGGTTACGACACATTTTACTCGTAAAATATACATACGCACCTGTATCAAGTTTACCTCGATTAATTTTTTGGATTAAAGGCCTTGAAGCAAATATTTTAAAGTTTATATTAATTTTTTTTTATTCGAAAAATCCTAGATCGTTCCAGAAGCTAGCATGCCTCGACTTTTTATCGGGACTAGAGACAATGACTAAATATACACGTGTAGGGCTATGTGAGACCTCGTGTATGTAATGTAATATGTAAGTCGTATGAAGCGTCAAGTTTTCCAAGGAACCCTTGACCTAGCCGCTCGTCGCCTCGCCCTTCTGATTCGCTTGAAAATAATCAAATAAGAAGAGAAGCTTCTTCGCCGCCTCTCCGGCGTACAGGAATAATACAACATCTCCGCATCCGCGAAAGAGCGAAGTTGACGCTGGCGAAGGGATGATAAAAAAGATCGGCAAACAAAGGAAGGATTTTTCTTTACTTTTGTTTTTTTTTTTTTGCTTTTTATTATTCTACTTCTTTCGAGAGAGCGTAAATCTTCTACCTCAAAGTTTTTCCTCATTTAGAAAAGTTTGATGTGAAAATTCTCTGTCTCGAATTAATTCGCCAATTGCTGGATCGTTGCATAAATTAGAGAAAACTCATTAACGCGGATAATTGTATATCATTCCGAAATCATTCGCGACTCATCGTCGGTCAGTCCACCCATCCGATTACCTCAGAGGGGATGGGGAAATATTCTAGCCGCCGAATTGAAGTTTTCAAAATTACGAAGACATCGGTGTGCTTCGTTTGACCGCCTCGGCTTCTGACGACTGAAAAACAGGACGCCCGTCGACTTTACGACTTCCGCCAATTTGTTGTAAAATATAAGGTGAAGGTTCTCGGTTCACGTTCATTGACGCCGGGGCGATCCTTCTCCGTAATGCGAAGTTAATGCTCGATTTACCCACCCTTTCCGTCCTCCCAAATCTATATTATCCCGTGGCGCACATAACGATAATCGAATCGCGAGCTGTTAGGACGTGAATATTAATCCGACACCCTCTGCAACCCTATTGTGCGGGGGTATTGAATCGCGGCTCAGAAGTCCAGTTCGGTAGCGATCGTCACCTAAATGGTCATGCGGATCGTGCTTAAGCCGTAGTTGATAGACAAAGGAGGTTCGGATCCGGAACCGGACCCGGGGACCCCGAACCACGAGCGCATGTCGAATGTCGATGGCCATTGGCGAGGCTGACCTCCTTCTGAATTACGGTCCTCAACGTCACCGCGAGGACCGTACGGATTTCTGTTCCGCGTCAGCTCTATACATATACCCTCACTTTTGAACCGACGACGGCGGTTCAAACCCTCTCCCCCGATGGCTTCTGCTTGTCCCAGCGTTCTCCGATGTGTACAACGTACGTGTCGGTGATTCCAAGTTTCGTCGTCTACGCGGGATTCGTACCTCCATTGACTAACAATGCCCCATTGTCGATCTCACCTCTGCACCGACTCATTTCCATTATCGTTAGCGATCCTCGAGGAAGTTATAACGCTGAGATAAAAAATTCACTTTCGAGACGTTCGAGAGCAAATTATTCGCCACGAAAGTCGAGGAATCTCATCCGGTTCCTGGATCTCGATTCGCTTCGACCTTGACTGAGACGAGAGTGACCTCGAGAAGGAGCGACGATCTCCTCCTCTCCGTCTTCGCTCTCTCTCCCCTTCGGCGGGGCTGAGGTGAGTCGCGAGGTGTGAGCCCCCGATATCTTTTTCGAGGCGTATATATAGACCCGCGCCGCGTCGCGCCGCGCTGCACCGCCCGCGCGTGGACAGTAAACGTAACGGATGTCGTCTACGTCGGCCGTAACTCCCTCCCGACGTCCTTCCCCACACCTCGCGAAACGCTCGTCCCCTCGGGCGAGAGCTTCGTCCTCCCCGGGGAGCAGTATAACGTCTTCAGGCGCAGTTAAGGTAACCATTGGTTACCGGTCTACGCGACCGAGCCCTTCCCGAACCCCGAGAAGATCTAGCGTGTCCCGCCGGAGACCTGGCCACCGTGAAAACTGCACCTCACCTGACCGAAGACCGGAAGACGCTTGAAAACCCGCGCTGAGAGAAAACAAAAAAAAATCGCTACCGAGGAGCCGAGGCGGAATCCAGGGGATGGCAAACCTCCGGAGATGCCTTCTTACGTCGAGTGCATGACCGGGGAAAAGGGGGATTATTTAAAATAGCTCGGTTTTTCAAGTGACTTTGCCGCGACGGAGTACGCCGGAATATTGAACGACGGAGGCGATTTTTGTACACATCCGCCGAGCTCGTAATCTCGGTCGTACCGACTCCTGGTGAACAAAAGATCGAAGAGTAGTGGGTACGTACGTACCTACTCGGTGTATTTTCGTTTCGTTTGATCATCGACTTACCCATCCGCCAGTTTTTCCTTCGGTTCAGAGTTCGGATATAAATCTTTGAATGACGGACTCCTCCGGCTTACCTCAACTCGACTGATTTCCTCGCGGTCCGGATATCACCGGACCGTGCATCGTCGAATTTTTATCATATGCTCCGGCGGCCCGGCATCGCGGGACCTCCATGAAAGTCTAATTGAAATCCAGTCTCGCGGTTGGTCTATTTTTCCGAATCGCGCAAACTTCGCCTCTCTCAAAAGATATCCTCCGAGGGGAACTTCGCTCATTCGACGGGCTTCGCTCCGTCGCGGTACGTGTGCTTTTCCACCTTCGTACCCGCGTTATACCACCGCGCGTCTACGTCCATACGCCAGGACTCTGCAATCAATATTCTCTCCTCTATCGATGCCAATCGCCACGCGGCTATACTTAAACTCGGTATCATCTCGACCTGCCCATCTTCTCTCCTCTCCTCCCCTTCTTCCTCCTCACTCGCCTCGACGATACGATGGCGCGAAACATCGATCGGATATCGATGCTTGCACGGATCCTATAGCGCTAATCTTTTCATCGTGTGGTCAAAGACCGTTCTTGAGAAGAAAAAAAAAAAATGAAGAAAAAAGAAAAAGCAAACCAGATCCAGATAAGTCCCCGCGCCGGAGCTTTCCACGCCGTGGAAAAAGGATGTGCGCCGTCGTCCACCTTTTTCTTTCCTATGTGTCCTGCACGGTACGCTGCGCACGTACTTTTGAGAAAAGGATTATAAAATTTTCAATAGTTCGGCGGAATGTGTCGGACGAATTTCGGGATCTATGAGGTCGGGATCTATGCATTGGATACGCAAGCTCGGTTTCGAAGCTCTTCGAACGTCGGTTATAAATTAACATGCGAATCTCCGTATCGTGAAATTTCGTGTTTAAATAATTATCGGGACGAAGAAAAGGGCATGTTTGCAAAGGCGAGTCGAGTAAGTCGCGGCCTACGCAGGGCTTTTCTGCTTTGATAAGGTCTCTGATCCGGTAAACACAACAACGCGCAACCACCGCGGACTAAAGTCCGTCGGCGCTCGGTGTCCACCCCAAAGTAGATCCCCGAAACTATTCGGAGGGCGGGTGGTGAATTTTTCCGAGCTCCGAGAGGCGCGCGCTAGAAAAATAATTAAAATTGGCGAGGGTCGACGTAACGGAAGATATCGACGCGGCAGGAAGGAAATCTTCATATCGCACGACGTCTACTCACCCATATTACCCACCTGCACTCGGCTTGACCCTAATAGGCTCAAGTGTGCGGAGTAATAATGAAAAGTCGATGAAAAATTCGTGCCGCGCATACTCGCCGTAAAATTCTTTGTTAGTTTTTCCCGCAACTATTCCAGTCCCGCGACCCACCCGTACGAATATACCACACTCGTTTCGTTAGCCATTTCTTTTTCCAAATTTGTTTCTTTTTAATAATTCATGTTGAGGCTAAGTGGATTACGCGAATAGAGTATATCCAGGTCAACGCGTTGGTCGTTCGACTTAGTTTTTAGAGGGGAAAAATGTCGCATCCGTGGGTGTAAATGGAGAAATTCGAAACGAATTTTATTGTCTAGATGTAAAATTCAATCATTGCGCGAATCGATCGTCATTAATTCGAAAGATGGCATTTAACGTCGAAAACTGGCGATGACGTTATCCAATGGCTTCGTCGAGGAGCGTCCAGTTTATCGCGTTACACGATACAGTTTAGGACGATGTCTTGATTGTACGGGGCTTACAGTTGATGCGCCGTTGCAGGTAGGGCGGCATGGTCCAGAGATGCGAGGAGAGCCGGTTGATTGTCTTTCACGGTTCGGCGATACGAGATGAATCCGTCCTGTAATCCCCTTTGTTACACATCCGGCACGAAACAGTTCGTTACTCGCAGCCCTTCGGCGATCCTAATAACGGACAATCGAAGAATGTGTAATTAAAGAAAATTGCGTATTTGCCACCCGGAGCTGAAAAAATGTCCCGACAATCGCGGGCTTCTTCGAAACGCATCGCGTACGACTTGATATTTTCTCCTCCGTGAGATTCACTTTCGGAATTGGAATACCGCGAGGTTTGCAAACGGTTTACTTTCGTTTATCACGTGAAAATTTATAATTGAAAATCCGTCGTCACGACGCGAGCATAATTGCAGGAGTTACTCGAGGGTAGGTATAAAAGAAATTCCTTAAATCCGTCGTAAAATACCCATCCGCTAATGGCTTTCATCCCCCAAGGTTATTCATTATTTTCTGTTTCGCATTTTTACGTATAAATCTTTTTTCGTTTTCGCTTTTCCGTACCGCTTTTTCTTTACCTGCACTTCAAAGCCTTCACCCCGTCCCGGTATATATATTTGTATATATGTATGCATATCTTTGCCCGTATATCTACGTATAAGGTAGTGAAATAATATTTCGAGGGTCGTCGCGGTGAAGCTTTGATAAATACGCTACCCTGCCAATATCACTCGTGAAACGAGGCGAGCTTGCGTAAGCGTCAATTTCTTTTCATCGCTAAATTGAAACCGACGGGAATTTCACCCGACAACAAGAACAAAAAATATACAACAACAATAAGCGAAAAATAAAACGAACGAGTCGTTAAGGGTAAACGCAGGTGATCGTGTGTACGTGAATTTCTTTCGTGATTATTGGTATCGTTTAAAAGGAACCGATTGCTTTCTTCCCTTCCTTTTGTCGAATCAAAATTTATTTCAATTTCACCGGTTCATTATTTATTTTTTTTTGCTGATTTTTTCTCCTGAATCACGTTTTTTTTTCTCACCCACCCAACTCACGTTGGAGTTCTTTCATTTTGTTTTCGCGTTACACATATAAACCCATTCTGCCGCCTCGAGGCAAGGTAGGTATATAATCTCTCGTTCGTATACCCGAATACCTCTGAAGCGCGGGGACATTCGACGCGTGGAATTTAATTTCCAAAGTTAGGATATACCGCGACGTACATTGCGGTTCGCGGTATTATGAGGGAGAATAAACAACGGTAAAATAAAGCGACAGAAAACAAAAAAACAAAAAAAAAAACCTAAAAACAAATTGAAATAAATAAATAAATGAATAATGAAAAACGGTGGCAAAGCCCTTCAAAAGCCGCGGTTTGAAAAATAAACGTCCTAATCCAAAGTGGCCTCCGGAGTCCCGCTCGTATCTCCGTAGGAGAGAATAAAATTTCAATTACACCTAGGGGTCGTTGGAACGCAAGCGGTAATCGAGAATTCGTGAAAAAACGTAGCGCAATGACGTTCGACGTTCGCACCCCCATAATCGTAGGCAAGTAGATCGAAAAATTAGGAACAATTGCGAGTTATACTCCAGATCGAAAAATCCTAGACGAAACTAGTTGGTCGCGCCTCTCCCGACACCGTGGCAAACTCGTAATTTCTATGAATTTTTCATCCTCAGCAATGCAGCCGAAAGATAAGAACGAATGAGGATAAAATGAATTAGTATCGCAGCGGGCGTTTACGGTGAGGATATATCCTCTGACGCGTGTCCTTCGCAGTCTCTTCCTGCAGCAGTTTTTCGCCACGGCGATATCCCGGTACTACACAGGTATACCCGTACATACACACCCTCCCTCCCCCCATACACCTCTACAGGCTTAACGAATTACTCACAGTCCAGTTACTCGGCCGCGTTCGGTGTCTAATGAAAAATTTAAACGAGATTGCAACTCGGCAAAAATTTGCTCCCCATATCGCGCGCCTGAATCGCTTCGGACGAAAGCCCTTCCCTCGTTCTCACCCCCACCCGACCCCCCTCGCCCCTCGGAAGCTGCGGCTCGAACGTGTCCCGGAAAAGCGACCCTCGTCTTCGCTGCGCTACCCCTGCACCTCGACGTCGCAAAGTAAAAGCTGCGTGCTCGAGCGCCGATGGATATGCGGCGAACGCTGATAACCGTTAATCGCGTCGCGCGAACTACAGCCATCCCTTGGTCGGTGCCCCTAGTTTTTTTCACTTCCATCCCCCGTCGAACGTTCGTATCTTGGGATAAGGATATCGTATTTGTTTGCCCCCTGCGAGGACGATCGCGCGGTCGATCCGCTTTAAAGCAGTAGCGTAAAACCATAGGATTCCAAAGAGCGAAATACAGTCGACCGTCAGTTGCGAAAGGGGAAAAAGTAGTCATACCTAAGTACGGCGCGTTTAATTTTTCATCCGTCGGAAGTGAACTACCGCGACCGGGATATTCTCCTAGTCGCTTATTCGAAAAAGGCGTATTGCCGGCGCTCCGCGGCGTGCACTTACGTAAAACACGCAGCGCATATCCACGTACACAGGCGCACACGTGTAACAAACTCGATGGAACTCGATGGAACTCGAAGGCTGTGCACTGCTAGCTGATCGTAATTCTTTGGGCCCTCTGCATAGATGCGCCCCGTGTCGGCGAGAGATAACGCCCAGCAGTGGCGGCTGTGAGGTACCGCTCAATATATACGCACGCATATATTACACGCGCCCATACACCTTTGATACGTGCATTATATCTCCACGTATCGCGGTCTTCCCGGTGCCGGCCGCCTTTGCCGCTCCGTTACCACAAGGTGCGTGCACACCGTGTGTGGAAAGAATCGATTAGAGTCGGGCAATAACACGAGGCGGCGCACGCGAACTTTTTGCCCGCCACGAGAGCGCGGAAAATATTTCCGAGTCCTCCGAGGTGTTTCGAAATTAATAATTTCCCGGCAGCGATCGCCTTCGGTCGCGACGTTCGATCCGAACGATAAGCCGCGAACCGATAAGCCGCGAATCGAGATTTCGAAAGGGCATCCCTAGCGATAATACGGAGTCGGAATATATTTCATTGCCGCGGCGCACCGGCCACCGGATAACGTCGTCCGTTTAAGCGAGCTACAACTTCTGGCGTAATTCTCAAGCTGCAACTATTTTAGGGGAGCTCGAGTGGCGGCCGGTGTGTGTGCAGTTTCGGACGGCGAAGGCAAAAGCTCGAGCCCCCTCGCATAAATTGGAGTAATTTGCATTCGGCGCGGAACCGCGTCGTACGGGAGCCGCGGAATCGCGATGATGTAACGCACTAGCGACGGTAACGCGTGCGAGCCTTCGAAATCCCGACTGTTTTATTATTCGGTAGGATATTAGAGCCATAGCCGGTCTGACGGTATTAATTGAAGAGGAAATGATTTTTGTCGGAGATTCAATTATCGCTGATTCCAGCTTTCGGGGGATATAACGTTTAGCTTAACAATTACGCGATACGTAGTCGTCGCGGTATATGGAATGAGATAAATCACGCGTTACGAACAGCTGCGAATCGTACGTATAACGTAATTAATCTACCAGGTGCGGATTATTTGGGCGGTTCGTGCCGCTAGGAGGCAGTTTTCGTATGATAAATTTCAACGTCACTACCCAGTAATATAATCACCCCGCCACGTCCTACCCCCTGGATTGCATAATTTCCACGCGGAACTAACACTTTTCTCTACCCGCAGTTTTCAACTCCCGCGTAACGTGTTGTCTGTGGGAAAATAATTAATCGCCGAAACTCCTCGTGTTCCCCGATTCTTCGTACTTGATTATTTTATTTGGTGGTGTGGATTTACGAACGACCAGCACCGAGTGAGCCGAAACCGCGAAAAGGATCGCGTTCATTCGCGGTGCGCTTCGAGAGATTTTTCTCGGCTATGGAAAAAAAAAAAACATATTGCAGAGCTCGAAGAATTTTCCGATCCGCAAAAAAAAAAAAAGGAATAACATCGACGTTTCCCTCGTATCGATACGTTATCCCTGATCCCTCGGAGTTTTTGGTTCGCTCACCTCAAAGCTAGCGGTGTACATTACCCGGTGGTAGCCCAAGATTAGTTTGCGGCTGGACGATGAAGTACAGCGGTCCATCGAAACACCATTTCACCCAACCGACCAATTCTAGCAAAGTCTACGAACAGCGGTCGATGCGTCTTGTGCGATGAAAGAAACGCGCAGAAAATAGCGGGAGTTAATTTTGGTAGAAAAAAAAAAAAATAGAGAAAAGAACTTATAAAAAAAAAATCCCGCTGGATGAGGATATACGTGTGTGATATCGCAGTCACGCGGCGTACGTCGTAAATTCGTAATCGGTCGACTATTGCGTTCTATGCACGAATCACGAGTGGAAGCGCAGCTCGGCCCCCCAAGTATCGTCTCGCGTTTCTCTACGGAGCACGTGTGCACGGTGTACGTTGGCTAATTACGCATGTAATCCCCACTAATTATACGACGTATGACAGAAATAATATTCGTCGCACGTATATCGTGTCCCGTCCATGTGATCTTTTCGAATTAAAAAGTGACGCAGCGACGGCGTGTGGCGATATCGAATCGATAAAATTTCGTTGGAATTTTGATCAGCGAATTCGTCAAGCGCGAGAGGAACCCAAACCCGTTCTGAAAATGAAGAAAATTTCCCTCCGTTTTTCCGGAGATTCGTGCGATGCCGCGAAAAATAATTTTCTCTTGATCGGACCTCGGCGCGGTTTCTATTCGCGCTGGATGAAATCCTCCGTACCGCCGGGTCTTGCCGTCATCTCCGAGGTCCATTTAACTCCACGTATAGTTACTAACTCTACCGGCGAGCTTACGATGCGACTCGTGTACAACGAACCACCTCGTGCATTCTCGATCCTCACGCATAAAACTATTATTCTTTCCCTCTCTTCGCCGGCTATTTCTCACCCGACCGAGTAAGGTGGAAAATAAATTCGCAACGGTGAATTATCATCCGTTCGAATCGACCGAGAAAGTTCGCTCGCGTAGCGAAAATTCGCTGGCCCGATTAAATAATTTCATTGCACAAAAAAATAACGCAATTCTTCTGAATTTTACCGTTCGTCATCGCGTCTGATTTATATGAAACCTGCATCGGAGCTCGCGGGTGAAGTTTGCCGAAAATATTGCATCCCTGAAGTACGTCGTACGGCCATAAAGATAATTCCGGTGTATGAAACACAGTTTTCGCGTTCGGTGCAGGGTGAATATTTTTGCAGTTTATTCTTTTTTCATTGTTTTTCCGTTCATTCGCTTCATACGATCATCTTGATTTTTTTCGCAACTGAACCGATCGTACAGTTGGGGCGTAAACGTCGATCGCTTGTTTATGTTTACGTTCGAACAACGCCCGAGAGGATTATTCCGAAATCAAGTGCCCTCTGGTATTGCGAGGTACGTACGTCTGCGGTTGTGGGTATGTTAATTTCGCACGCGACACGTCAGTACGATTCGATCCAAGCTAGCGAGTGTCTCGGACGAGATCATAGTGCGCGGATTTCTAATTTTATTCGTATCGAGCTTAACAACCGATACTTGCGTCGTGTGTATCGCGAAAGACTTCGAAACATCGCATTTTCAACTGCGCAAAAACCCTCCGAATTGCGGATCTTTTTAATCCGCTGCGACTGAAATTTTTCTTCCCTCCTCCTCTTCGCCCGATTAATTTTACGTCGCTGGAGGACCGCGACGGGAGGATTTATTCGCTACGAGGGATCCTCGTCGTGCAGCGCTGCATTTGCGGTACGTAAAAATCTCGTATGCGGCAGTACGACGAGACGAGTGGTTTTTATTTGTCCTCTCGTTTTTTTTCGTCATTTATTTTGGTATTCGACACTTTGTACGCCGTACGTTAATCACCTTGCACCTGAGGCGCCAGTGTATCAAATTGGCACATAGCCATCCCTCCGAGGTACGAACATCGGAAGGGATAAGGGTATAAATAAGGTAAAAAGTACGCGATATGCGGCCTGTTCTCGAGGTTAAATAAACCTCCGGGGGACAGAAATGTAATTATTAAGGTCCACCGGGTGCCGAGCAATCTTTAAATTACCTTCGTTATTATATATTCTCGTGAAACTTTTATCGACAAAGTGTCAGACGTATACCTATTTTCTTCCATTTTCTCGCATTTTCCAACGCGAAAGACGCTCGCTCTCCTCCTCTCGATTTTCACAACCAAAGTCGACTAAGGTCTTCGATATGAATAATAAATTTTCCACGGTGTATTCAATTTTATTAGCGCAATAAAAGCGTTTTGTCCATACGGTCCGCTCATAGAGTAGTACGTAGAAGACAGTCGCACTCGCGACCGCTCGCCTATTAGACAAACGTATATTAAATCACGTGCGTATACCAGCCGTACACGCGTGGATTTTATTCGCACATAGCCCAAGACATCGCCCGAAGGAATAAGATGCAATTTTACGCACGAACGCCCGGTTGTAGGTGGAATGATTATCCGAGAATGCGCGGGAGAAAAAGCTCGCGGTGCAATTTCGCCCGGAGACTCGAAAAGTCCGTTGCTCTCTCCTCGCTGCAGCTGCGACTCCCCTTCTCCCCCTTAATCGTGCGTGCGTCGAAGTTTTTCACCCTTTTCTCAAAAATCGAGAAATTCGATTATCGCTTTTAAAGTTCGAAAAACTTTCGCGCGAATGCTTTTCCCCCAACCTATCGACCATCGACTCGGATTAAAAAAATCCAACCCGAGTCAATTTGCTTTTTTCGGGTCGAAATTGACACCTTTTTTTTTTCGCCGTCAAAAATTCTAGCAGACTCGTATTCGAACACAGGCGAATGAAGCGGTATCCGGTATGCCGCGACGCCAAGAATGTAGAGCGAAGAAGCTGGGCGTCGCGTCGTACGAGGCGAAGACGTCTGCATCGATTTTGGATAAAAGTAAATAACCGTCGCCATCTTGAGAAAACCTCGTATGGGGGGTTGGGGTCGTGTCCCCAGGCACCTATACGGAGCACTCCGACTCTATGGCCTATTCCTGAGACGCGGTACGACGACGGCAGCTGACATTCAGAACTTTATTCCTGCATTATCCACTTTTGGTTTTGTCTTCGGGAGAGAAGGAGCGTGTGTAATTTATATTCGGGGCACGTATTTAAACTCCGAAAAGGAGAGAGAGAGAGAGAAAAGAAAAAAAAAATAGATAACAAACCTGCACCCACGATAAATGTAACTACACCTACCTCTATTCCGCGATGTTCGTAGTAGGAAAAGAAAAAAAAAAAAGAGAACAACTTGGTATAATTGTTACAATTTCTGATGAATAAATTCACGCGAAGCTCATTTGGTACGGTTATAATCTCAGGGGTTTTTAGGTGGAAAATTTCTACCTTCGCGCTGCGCACCTTATCACGCAGAGAAGGTTGAATTTATAGGCGAGGAGAGTACGGTCGAGGTGCACAGGTAGATAGATACCTGTGCGCGCATACCTCACAGGGCAATCTTGAGGAAGTATTCCAAGGTGTGCAGCGACGGAGCGGAGATATATGCATAGCGCCGTACCTACCAGGGTGAGAAGACAGGTATCTTCGGAAAGGTCAAGCGTCGCGTCGCGTCGCGTCGCGTCCGCGTCCGCGTCGGCGTCGGCGTCCTCCGTTTGCGGTGTGTGTACAGCTGGATGTAAAATAATGTATTCGCGCGGTAGACAATGCCGTTATCTCAGGAGTTATGATAGAAATTTTTCAAATGAAACGAAACTAAGAAAATAGAGGGAAGAATTTGCTTCGGGCTATTCCACTCGCGCGGCGGTTTTATATTATATGTACGTATATACGTAACGTGCAAGTTACCTCGCTTCTTCATATCTACCGCGATATTTGTGGATTACACGTACACACGTGCCGAGCAAATGGATGCAAAGTATGCGCGGTATCTTTTATTATCTTTTTTCTCCCTCCTCTCGATTCCTTCCGAGAACAGATTTCGCGAATTATCTTATATACGCGTCGTTAAAATGGCAACGGACAAAGAGGAACGAACAAAATGGAGAAAAGAGGAGAGGAAAAAAAGAAAGAAGAAATGCCAATATCGACTCCCTTACGGGATACCCGACCGCTCTACTAATGTCACCGAGATATTGAATGCACGTCGTTATTATTATCAGCGCCAAATGAGAAACAAGCAGCGCACTGTGTCATCTTATTCGAAACGATTACGAATGAGAGATGCAATTCCTCGAACTTTGGAATATAACGATATCCCGGAGCGGAGAGCTTTATCTCCGCACTTGTACCGCGTACAAGTGCCGAGTGATTTATGTGGGGAATTTTTCTTGAATATTTTTTCGAAAATTATATCAACGTCGGGTAGCGACACCCCGTCCTCCCCAGGTCCCCTTGGATGCTAAAAAATTGAAAAAATTCTTCGAGGCGATCGATCCGCTTCGCCCTGACCACTCCGCGTCGCGTACTCGTTCGTATCTACCTGGCTTCGATACGTGCGCGTATCGTTTCGTCCGTAAAATATGAAAAACATAAATTGTCCGTCAATTCTCTGACACAATACGCGGTGCAATACGCAGCTGATCGGGGATCCCACCGGAGTGCTCTTTGTCACGCACTTTGATTTGTTATCGGACGAATATATCGCTGCAAATCACCGCCGAATGTTCACCGCGTACGACCGAGGCGCATCTATTATCGCGGGAAACTTTGCAAATAAATACGTCGCGCGTCGTTTATTCGTTGGAAAATTTATTTATATCCTACTGTTTGTTCGTCACGTGAAACGCGGTGCAGTTCCCTATGAATTTATATTTGCAGGGGAAACGAGTAAAAAAATTACCCTGCGCGAAACGGATTCCGATAATTTTTATACCGATGCAAATAACGTTCCAATTTTTATTTTGCGGGTAATCTTTCTCTGTGGCTCTCATTTTTTGTCTTTTCTAATTTTCTTTCCGTCATTTTTCGCGCCCTCGTCGAAAAATTCTAGTCCCGTGATGAGATTCGACGGGATCTCATATATATTACGGTTATAAATGTGGAGGAAAAATACATATCTGGGTTTAGTCAAGCATCGAAGAATGGTGATTGGCAAAATAAGGCCCCGCTCCTCTCTCTGAGCTCCGTTCTAACCAGCCTTTTGCTTCGCCTTCGTGGTATTCGGAGCGTGTCTGATTGTCTTCTCTCAGAGATTCAAGCTCCAGCCTCCTCCGGACCATTTTCTCCTACAAGGTTCCAACGACCCTTTGCGGCTCTCTGCCAGAAACAGTCAACTACTTCGAATACGCCGTTCGGGGTGGGGGGGGAAGGAAAAATTCGAAATCTCCTCTCCAAACTCGGAATTCTGCATCGCCTCGATCCCGGACGATTCGTATCAAGTTTTCCTTGGACATACCTACCACGTGTCACGAAAATGGAATATAATGCCCGCCTACGTTTCTCGCCAACTTGCATTTCATCTCATTTTTGACGTACCTAGTTCGTGCGTTGAAATTTTCCAGTTTTTTTCCAACCACCCCGCGGGTCGATCAGCGGCTCGCGATCGCTAAGATCGTGCATTTGCGCTGAAACGGTTGCACGGTGCGCAATTACGTACGGATCGGGGGATTTATGGAATAGTTTACTCAGGGGCTGTCTAATTAAAGTTGCAAAAATAATTGTATAACGAATCGGAAAGACAAACGTTCGAGATGTGCAATTGCACCGGAGGAAGCGGGAGGAGAATCGGAGGGGCGGCGCGCGGCTGCAGCGTCGTTCGGTATATAAGGAATTGTGCCGCGCGCGTTATAGTAGCGAGCAAAATGGCCAATATCAACGGCAAGATCGGCGGAGCCATTGTAAGAGTTGTAAATAAAAGCCTAATGACCTCTTCCCCCGCCTGCCCCGCTAATTATACGAGTCGAAAACCCCCGGCTTGCGTATAGCTTCGTACCTTATAACTGCAGCGTGGCAGCGGCTCCGGAGGTCCGCGTACGGCCAATTAGTAATTAATAATGATGCGGGGCGTCGAGGAGCTTGTTACGTTAATTGAATCAAACTTTGAGCGGATCGAACGCGACCTTTCTCCGCCCTTATAGCTGCTCCTCGTAGCCTTGTTTCGATTTCTTTTAATTCTTCTTGGTTTTTTTTGTTTTTTTTTTTTTCAAACTCCCGCGCTGCGGTGCATGGGAGAAAAAAAGGCGGCGAGGTAAATTGCCGGGTGATGTATATTTCTCGAAGACCGATTTTCACAGTTTTTTCCATAACGAGTTTGACGAAATCGACACGGAGCGCGAAATTCCCAAGACTGAGCACGAGAAGTTACGTAAGATGAAAATTAGTTTTTCGCACACGAATACGACACACGTCAGTTGAAATTACGAACGGCCGTGTGGGTCAATTGCTGACTTCAACTGGTAACTCTTCAACTCTAAATAATGACCGTGAAACTCAATTAATTCTTCGCTGGATGGTTAAAACGTATATTATTTTCAATTTTTCCACTCCCTACATTATCTAGAGACTTGGCTCTCTGCCTCAAGGAACTTCGCGGAGCGAAGGTGGCCATTATACATGTACCTACGCTATGCTACGTACATACCTATACATACGTACAACGTGTAATGCAAACACGTACGTATATAACGACGCAAACAACAATTAACTAGATTATACCATTTGAACCCCGCGCCGCTGCGGTACGGCGTAGTAATTTTTATGACCCCCCTTATTCTATCAAAATTGCGAATAATTAGACACGATTTTGGTTGAATGAAAACATGTGTACATAGGTACGTACGCGGGATACGCCGAGAATCACGAGAGCTTGCGAGACGAACCCTCGGAAAAAAGCGAACATCCTCGATATCGCGAATATTGAAATTACGAATAATATATTTCACTCCCTTATGGAATTACACAAGTTTTCGAATGACTCGCGCTCAACGTTTTAACGACTTATTTTACCGACTCGACAAAGACTTTGTTAAACCGCGTGGATCGTAAAATAATGATAAAAATTTTACGTACCGAGTGACACCGAGGACGAGGAATATTTCTCCTACATTTTCTACCGCGCGATACGTACGCTCGAGAACGGAGGGATTTATGCTCTAGTGAAAAGATCGGTAAAGACGAATTAACGACGTTTTACACGCGTATAAAGGTCGGACAATAAGACGAAGATTAAACTGCAGCAGATTACGCATACGTACGTACGTACTTACGTACGTTCACCTATCGCTATATTATGATCGTAATATAGCACCGGATTACGCGCGCGGCGTCCACAATAATTTGTTGAATTATAAGGGGATTATTTTTTAGTGGTATTTGATAGGTGTATCGATTATATAGGGTGTGCGGTACACGCATGTTATGAATACGATTAAGACCAACGGCATACGCGCGGGGGTCACATATACCCACGCCTCGCGTGTACCTCGGTGTTACACACACACCGTCCTCTTTACGGTGGAAAGTGTTTTAAAATTATGTTAAATTTATAGGCCTTCCAATTTTCTTCATGAATATTCTATGCGTATAACCCATACGCAACGCACCTATATTATATACGGTTACCCGCCATAAATCCCTGAAGATCCGCGGTCGCTTCGATTCCTCACAATTTTTCGCGCCGTTTATTTACAACAACAAAAAAAAAAAAAAGAAAAATTGATAATTCGTCGTTTCTGCAACTGCAACAGAGACGGAGGAGACCTTTGTAAATTTTGCAAATCATTTACCGCATACTAAGGATAAATTTTTTATTTCTGTTCCAGGTAAATCCCATAACGTCACAGAGATACGACATGCACGGTACATTTCCTGTAAATACATACCTCCTCGAATACCGATTCGAGTCGGTTTTTACCCAAAAAAACGAAGCTAACGAAGGACCTAAAAACACAGGACTTGACCGGTGAGTACTCGGGACACCTGTGTCACTGTTATATTAGATACATGTACGGCTTCGTCCGTGCGCCCGTGTACATTTTTCGGCGCGTGGACATCGAGGACTCTTTTCCAAGAATATTTAACCGACCAGAGTTTCGGTATGCAAGAGAGCCGGAGTCCCGATTCCGCGTGTCAATAGATCCTCTCCGTCATGTATATATTTACACAGGGACCAAGGTAATAAACTAACAACCGTATAACAATATCGTTATTCTACTCGTGTGAGCACACAAAAATCTCCAGGCCCGAATAGTAGAGAAATAAAGGGTAAGTGGTACTTTTGTATATTTTTAAACGTCGAACGGGCATTCGATGAGAACCGAAGATTCGTCTCCGAGTACGTGAAGAAAAAAAATCTCACCAACGACCGGAGGGTTCAGGTTTTTTTTTTTTTTTTCTTTCTTGATATTTCGAAAATATGTAAGGAAAAAGTTCCCGTATTCGTCGCACATGTGCATATGTGCGGCGGCACGGTACGCGCGTCGAAACTGAAACCGGTATTAAAAACTGTTGCATCAATATACATACGTGTATATATACATATATATATGCATCGGCGAATGCAACAGCAGCAGGAGCAGCAGCAGCAGGAAAAGTAACAACTGGGAGGAGGCGGTAGGGGATAAGGAGACCTTGAAGCTGACTGCGGTTTCGTGTACCCCGTTTTGTCGAGGTAACGCAGTCGTGCGAAGGAAGCGAGCGCGCAAGACTTTCCTTATACCGCACGGGGAAGCCCCTTTCATCCCGTGTGCTGCTTGAAATCCATGCGACTCCTGCAAACTGCTTCTCCTCGCTCGGGCTGCATCCGCAGCAGCGGGGAGGGAGACCTCACCGCAACGTTGCAAAAGTACTCGCCATACTTCGGAGACTCTCCTGAAGAATTTACGGCGAATATATTACGACGGAATACCTCGTGTGCGCCGCACACTCGTGTGCAACGCTCGCTTCGCGAGGATCCGAGCGTTGAAACAGAAACGTACGCAGGTGTGGGTACCTACCTGCTGCACAACTCGCGAATACGCGGCCGTGTGTGGCGGGTCGGTGGAGCCGCACGAATTATCAGCTGCTAGAATGGCGAACGAACTTTACCCCGACAAGTGCGTGGGTCGTAATTTTGCCTGATTTAACGAGCTGACCGTTCAGAAACAGAGAACGAAAAAGAAAAAAACTAAAAATAAAAAAAAACGAAGAAGAAGAATTAATACCGTCGCAGAAAAGGATTAAAGCGGGTTGATGTACGGTGGAAAAGCGAATTTTTTTTCTCCACCTACGCACACACGTGCGATCATCCCCGGTTCTTCGTTCGATTCACGTGTGAAATGAACTCGCCAAATTCGCTTGAAGTTGTAAAAATTTTCCAATCAAATTTGACGAAGGAAAACCTCCGCTTCTTCGTCCTTTTGATAACGAGCGTTTACACATTACTGTAATTTAATTGAATTTTTTTTTTTCTCTCACGCCTGGACTGATGTTTCTGGTTTTTTCTTTTTTTTCTCTTCACGCCGATCTCGTTCGCTCTGCGCGTGTACATTTCGTGTTATTTCCGATGCTTTATAGTTCGGAAATCCGTCATTCGCAGGAATGACCGTAACGGAGGTATCGCGACGTCTCGAGCCTCCCTTCCTCCTTCGGCGGTAACGAACAAATGGACGTATTTAAGGACATGCGGCGCCCGTCATGGAAGCACATGTCGTCGATATCTTAAGTTTTGACAACCGCCAGCTCGGCGTCGTGTACATATTCCGCGGTATCATTCACTCCTCGTCTTTTTTCCCTCTTCCATTTCTGTTTCATTTTGCTCATTTATTATTTTCTCTCGTTCGTTTTCTCACAGATTTTTGCGTCGCGATGCGGAGTATCGTTCACACGAACCCTCGAGCGAGAGAGAGAGAGAGAGTCTCTCGATTCCACATCGCGGTTTTTAGACAATGAGAAGAGTCGGACTCGTTAGCATTCGCAAGAACTGCAACAACGATCGTCGTAAAAGAAACGAGGAAATCGTTATAACCTGCAGACCGTAACTAATTAAGCGTACGTACGAATGTTTGATGGCCGTTCGAACGAGGAAATGTTTTTACCGAGGTCTTGCGGAAACTTCGAATTGTGTAGGAAATTCGTTGACGACGTTGAATTGTTATAAATTAAAGTAGGTTCTTTTGCATAACACGTTGCGAGACGCGTATGAATCATATTTGCCGGGGCTTCGGAATCATTTTTCATTTCCGTTTCGCATCCATTCTATTAACAGGACGCAGAGCTATCAATTTCGACCCGGGGTAACAAAATTGCTAAAAACGTCCTTCGTAATTGGACGAATTCCCCCTTTTTCTACCCCAAACTACCCCCGCCCATCGCTCCCCCTTCCCCTACTTTTCCCATAAAATGGCAGTTTCATTTTATTGGCAATTAATTCTACAGACTGCCTACAGTAGCTGCAGTTATATATACGTATATATACGTATGTGGTATAATATTTATACACACACACACCGCACACACGTGATTTCGCGAACGGGGGAGACTTCGTTTTACGCTTTTCATCGAAAAATTTTCACTACCTCCAGCTGAGACTAGCAGTAAATGCAATGTTCGTCTACACTGTACATATAATTTGTCAGTTAAAATTTATACGATCAAACGCTCCGAAGTAACCTGCAGTAATTTTTTTAACATGATAATATTCGATGCTCGATCGCCGCTGAATTCCTCTGAAAAGAATTCTGATCAATTTTTATTCAAACAATTTCGCTCCGATTCACCGTTAACTTTTTCAAAAGACCGTCGGTCGGTCGTTCGTAAATATCAGATCCATCGCAACCCACGTTTCATTCAGGTCATTGGAATAAAATTATCGCATTGACTTTTTGACGAGTTAAATTTTTTTGTCGAGTGTCCGTTTGTTTTTTTTTTTTTATTTTTCAGTCGAAGCAATCGAGTTGATTTTACATGAAAGCCGCAGCAGCAAGTGGTTGATTTTGATGAAAAAAAGGAAATTGGAAAAAAAAAACAAATTGCACGTCATCATCACATAATTCATAACGTGGTCCACGATTAATTAAACTAATTAATTTAAACCCGCTACTGTAACGAGTAAATTATGAGCACCCCCGTCACTGCAAATATTGGACATGTTATCTATATCCAACGCATCGTAGTCTAATAATGTTTCCTGCGGATGAAAAATTGATTAACGTCGTCGAACGACCGCAACGCTGCGAGCATAAAGAAAAAACATTGAATGGAAAAATATGTAATATGAGAAAATATCATAGAAAATGGCAGAGTAGTGTAATTGAAATCGAATCCCGTCTCCTCGTCATCTCGAGGGCGGTACCGAGGCAGAAATAGAAGAAACGGTTTCTTTCATTTCTCTTCCTAAATTTGACTCGGGGAATGTTTGTGTAACACCACTTTTCACTCCTACCGAAATTACAGTTGGAATAGAATTCGTAGATCAATACGCACGATACCCTGCTGAATTTGTTCCCAGCCTATGTCATTATCATGCCGCTGACTGCTCAGCCAATTCAGCTAAAAGTCAACGTATATGCCCAACACGTGTACCGTAGTAAGTGACCGTAAACACGCGATTCCATGCACACCGTTTTTCACAAACTTAAATTCTCATCGACGTTACACGATAGAAAAGTACGCGTTCGTCGCGTTTCGAGCGTCTGAGAAGGTATGCGTTACACGCGGAACATCGAGTGTTGGATATTTCGTGGATTCGTCTGCGAAGTGTCGCGAAACGAAGATGGGAAAGAAAAAACGAAATTTTACCAACGAAAAAATTAGCCCTCGATAGCAAGCGCAAACTCCGCGGATTTTACGCGCTATACCTTTTTCACCCCGCAATACAAATAACGCTCGAGTACACGTTTGACGTTGCGTTACGTCAACGTTGAGAGACAACTCCATCCTCACGTTATGCGCTCGCTGTTCACTTCTACAAATTTGCTTCCTTTTTTCTTCTCTCGTTTCTCGTAACGCAGCGACGCGAGCGTTTGATATTTGCTTTTCGCTTATGGGATAGAAAAATCCCATTTCGGTCGGGATTTTGTTTAATTTTTTTTGGCCTGCTTTTTTTTTTTTTATCATAACTGGAAGTGCAGTTGGTATGTACAGTGAAACATGCGACTATATATTTCTAAGAGAGACGTCAAATCCCTAGGGGGCAAAAGTATGAGCGTGATATAAACTTCAGTTCGTTTCATTTGGCCCCGAGGTTCCTCGTAATTTAGCTTAGACCGAAATACTTCCAGTTCTACCTCTGGTGGGTCGTAACTACCTACCTACCTACCTACCTACCTTATACCTTTCCACCTCGAACGGAAACCCGCAACGCCTGCTAACTATTTAGTTACAAAATTCGCTAAATTTACATTGCGCTACGTTCGTAAATTAAACGGCAAACAAGCCAAGTTCACCTTCCATACTCTACAGAATGAGAATCACCTCAGGACAAGTATAATAGTTTCAGGGATTAAAACACTCGTTAAAAACACCGCGACTTACATTAATTCAACTCGGTCATTCCTTCCCGGACGGGAGTCAAGATTTCTGTCTCAGAATCAAACTTAATTAACGATAAGTAGAACTTTCGCACTTGCGTAAAGTTTGAAAAAAAAAAATTCCTGTGCTTCGATGACGCCACGAACGACTCAGTTAAGAAAAAAACAAAAAAACGTATATCTCAAAATTCGAGCTCGTTTTTCGGGGCGAAGCACTTAGCGCGAAGAAGAGCGTGAAAAATGTCGAACGACGAGGGGGATGGCGGTGGGTGAATTTTTTTAGGGAATGCCCCATACATTAATAATACCTTTAGGTAGGCACAGGGTCGGGCGAGATGGAAGTCGGTATGGGCGTAGCCATGCAAATGGTATTAATTCGTCGCGTAAGCGTTGGACAAATTGCTTAGCCATACGTCGAGAGTTGGCTTCTGGCGTTAATCCAGACTGCGGCACGGAGTCCGGGACGCCGCGCGGTGCGAGTAATTACGTATGTTGCTCGACGACGGGTCCCATAATTAAGAAACACCGCTCGCCCGGATACGACGCGGTCGCTCGAACATCGAGATCGCCTCGCCTCCCGAAAAAATGTATCGCGTGACCGGTGGCAAAAGGTCGTAAACGCCAATAACGCGATCTTGCAATGCCGGGAGGGCGTGTCAATTTTAAAATCGGAAACGCAGAAACGAAACGATGAAAATGGAAAAATCTGCTATCCGAAAGATACGCGCGATCTCGTGATGGAAATTCGTCCAAGTAAAATTCATTTTCTCGGGCGAGATAGCTCGTAGATCCCGTCGGTCTCGCGGGGAGTAGTTCGTCAATCGGAGTTTGAGGAAGACCTTATCAACCCGACTTTGGTGCGAGTCGTTAAACGCGTAAGCTTTCCTTGATCGTTTCGTTGTATCAGAAGCCAGGTCTAGCGGTCGTGTAGGTTAATTATACCACTCTGTCTGTCGAAAGGGGGATGACGAGGCTGGGGGGGTGGCGTGCGCGAAGCAACAAGTGGTTGTCTTCCACGTTCGGGCGTCGCGTCGCGGCGTCGCGTTGCACGGCACGGTCGCACAGGCGTCGCGCCGAGGAGGAGAGGCGTCGGGTCTCCAGACCTCGATGTGACAGTTCCGGGCTTTACTGCGTTCCCGAGGGCAGGTGCACGTGCGACCGGGGCACCGCGGGAACGCTCCGCTTAGCCACGAGATCCAGCCGGTAAGCCTTACAACCGGAAGCTAAACGTGGCGGTGCCGTCTTGAAAATAAACTGCTCCTACTTGCTTTTGCTCACCCTCTACGAGAATCACCTGTTGTTCCTATCCCAATTAATTCGTCGATGAGTCACATTTTTTTCATCACTATTATTTTACAAATTTATTCACGGAAATTTCACGATGGTCTTAGCCCTGTGCAGCCCTGAAAAAAAAAAAAAGTTTGTCAAATAGCAACGGCAGCTTTTGCCAATGATTCACTATCTTATCGGTGCTAGTTTCTGCTTTTCTATTTCTTTTTTTATGTGCCGCAGTAAATATTTTTAATACGCCGGAAAGGCTCTTAAAGTTTGACATTTATCATATACAGGCAAAAGCACAGCGTGCGTGGGCTCGTAAATGAATACATATGTATTTGGTATGTATAAGAAGAACGACCGGGACCAATTTTGCCCTTCGATTTTATATACCTACCTACTCCCGTTGATCCGAGACTGTAAAGGGAGAGCTTTTAATAACGTTATTTCGTAAGGGAAATTGAAACAAGTTTCCTCCTCCTCGCTTGTAACTTACTCGTTAAAATACAAACACGGCATCAATAATGACAAGTGCGCACCGCTCGTCGTAAGTAAATCTTCACTTGATTTACTTTGAAAATTTCTCAAGCCTTTTTCACCCGACTCACGTTTAACACCGCCCTTGATTAATTTTGCGAAATTTCGTCGGCCCTGCGACGGTCTAATTTTCGCAAAAGAGAAAAAAAAAAAAAAAAAAAATCAGCCCTTGTTAAAAATGAACGAAAATTGATAAGCGGATGAAATGAAATATGCGGTAATAAAATGCTATTCGGAGCATGAAATTCATACAAGCTTTATGTATTGGCAGATGACGTATGGAACGAGGTATACGCACATAGGTATAAAACCGACCGAATTATTTACGAGTAACAATTTGGTCAAAATAAAGAACGATGTCTATAAATTCCGTGGGAACTTGTATCTACGTATATAACCGGGATTTCTGGTCGGAAGATAGTCAGGATGCTTACGGTTGGTTTTTAGGGGAGTATCGCGGTAAAAAGAATAGACAGATGATCCCAGGAGATAATAAGAGGGAGATGCACGTAGTTAACATGGATATATATAAGCAGGCGCAAGGTAAGAGGTAGGTAGGTATATGTATACGAGAGGCGCAGAAGAGACGCGGGCATTCACGGCACGGGGGAGAACCAGACGAGACACTACTAGGCATTCCAATCTAAATAATCTTCCATAAAACAAACTATGCCGTGCCCTCTGTATAACTGCGTATATGTTATTCTACGCATTTATACAAGAGAGTCCGCGCGCCATTTGACGGGCTTTAAAAGAGCGGAAAAGATCAAGAAGCCATCCGAGAAGCCTCGGAGAAATTGGACGGGATCAGCGGTCTCTGAAAATAAACTAGATCAACCGCCGTATACTACCACTAATACCGTAATCGGTAAAGGGATCAATCCGTGGAATATGTCGTTTCATAATTGCGGCGAGAGATTTATAACCGATTCTTATTGCTCCAAATATATTACTCCTCTTTCCGAACGCGGTCCGTCCCAATTTCTCTTCTTCTTTTCCTTCGATTTTTTTCGATTCGCAATTACAATTTCTCTCATTCGGCTCGTTTCGTTTTCGAAAATTTTCAAGGGTGCGAAAGTCGATCTCCTTCTCTGCGGAGACCGAGTGTGAAAGATACGTATATACCCGCGTATATATACACAGTTAGGGTTAATTAAATTAGACGCGGGGAAATTCCCGTGATATATACAAGTGGAGCTTTTGCCGCACGTTTGAAACACTCCGGCGACATCGTAATCTCGCCTAATTACTTATCAAGACAGGAGGCAGCGGCAGCAGCTAGTTAGGAATTCGAGAAACGTATCCAGTTATCGTGTTGAACTCACTATTTATTGAAATAAACAGACGCGCGTCTGGCAGGTGGGCAGGTGGGTCTCTTATCGAGGCGATCGCCCGGATTGAGTCAACTCGCACCCTGCGCGCCGCGTCGTTCGGACGGAAGTGAAGTTGGAAAAATTCTCGAAAATCTGAGAATATCAACGGAAGGTAGACCCGAAAACGTGGCGCGGCGGGGCGGGAAAAAAAGCTCATCAAAACGGATCGTCATCCGCGCTCAAGATATATCGCGGCGAACAAAACGTTGAAAAAGAAAAGCTCTTCCCCCACGGTTCGATCGTCGCGATATTCGAAAAAAATATCCGCCCACATATGTATAGCTAATATGCAGGCGCGTGATGCGAGAGTAACCGCACGTTACCCGCGACGTATATATACGCGTATAGATATTATACAGACAAATTGAAAGCACGGTGACATCTGTGCCTGACGATAATCCGGCCCGGGTTATGGCTGGGTCGTCAAGGTTTACAAGTCGGAGCTTTTCCACACGCGATATTGGAAATTTTTTTCTTCTCCTCCCCCCCTTGTTTTTTTTTTTTCTTTTTTTTTTCTCTCCTTTCTCAATTTTATCACCCGCGTATAGTGAGTTGCTGCAGGTCGGCCGCGCTGATCCCCGGGTATTGAAATTTCATTAAACTTCCCCCTCCCCCTCGGCCTCTATTTATTATTTTAATATTTATTCTACCTCAAGCTTCCCAGTTGGCGAAGTTGATCTTTGCAGCTTCGCAATCAATTTGCATCGGGCTGGTATAATGGCTGTATTATATACGTGTGTACGTAATATGTGTACGTAAGTAATTAGGAGGGGTCGGGTTGAACGGCTGATTAGTAGCTTCTTCTGTAATTAATTAATTTAATCATCGTTTCAACACGGGGTTAATAAAGACTCTCAATAGAATTACACCGCGACCGTACCCAACGAACTTGATACCCGGACTCGATTCGTTGACTTATGTTATACGTGTGCGATATTTCTACGCGGGAAAGGAACCAATTAACCTAAGCAACCTGGTCAGAGGTTCTAAATTTACATTTCATCTTGCAGCACGTTTCACGTTTTCAGAGTTTACCTTTCGAGCTTTCCCTTCGCGGGACCTCGGATCTTTTGATTTTTTTTTTCCTTCTTCGCCTCCTTTCACCTAACCACCACCACCCGAATCACGTGGTTTTTTTTTAACTCACCGCGGAAACGAAGGAATATTACCTATCTTCTCTTTCGTCGCGCTCGAATATACCGCACGTGTGTAATTTTTTTTACCTCTTTACCGCTACGCGCATCGACGCCCAGGCGCAATATCGGAGACCCGGAAAACTGTTGCAGATATACAAACGGGCACGATAAAACCCCTTTCCGCAAATAGCGGTCTTTTATTCGTTGAAGGTTTTTTTTTATTCGTCATTTTATTTCACCGAGTTCCTCGCGTCCGCGAAACCGCGTTGTAGGTACAAGGTGCACATCTACCTGAGGAACTTCAACCTTTGTTCATTAGGTTGCAATAATTCCCCTGTAATAATCGTCGGACCTTTTGAAAACGCGTTGTGTGTAGCAGAAGAACGTCAAAGGCAAAGCTGGCGTGTACGGCAAATACGTATACGTAAAGTCACCTATACGTTCGTATTAATTCCACAAAGAGTTTACCGCGTTATTTATTCCGACGACTACCAACGGCGTTTCGACGGGTGGCGACTGCATTCGAACGCCTCCGTTTCTTTTTTTTTTTTGCATTTGCGGTAAATTGTTACGCCCTTCCATTGCCATTTTTACACTTCTACGCTCGAATTTCGCGAGGCAGGTGAAAATATCTGTTACAAATGTGCACTGATAAATCTAGAAAAGAGATTTTTAATATTTCGAAAGAACAGAAAATAAGACGAGGTCCGCGGGGCTGTTCGTATTAATATTTCACCGAACGTTGTTACGAGTTTTTGTTTGTATCCGAAAATCTCTCGTTAGTGGAACGAGTAGAGGAGAGTCGAGAATTTGTGAGGCTGCTGCGAGCGGCGGCGGTGGGAGTTGGTGTGCGTGTCCCCGAAGGTGAATGAAATTTCGATAAATATCCGTCGACCGCCTACCCGTAGGAGGTGGAGGGCTGTAGGCTTTTCGAAAACGAGTTGTTTTCTTCTACGCAACTCGGAGAACGCCCGTCTCGGTGGCGTACAAAAGGATTCTATCGAATCGAGGGGAACGAGCCCATTTTACAGGAACGATTTTCACACGGATAAGGAGAACTTCCCATGGTGTAGCTCCTAGCGTTCGTCGTACCTTCGCTTCGAAACTTCTGCCTTCCTGGCTTCCCCGCCTGACTGCCTTCCCTACCCGCATCGGAGAGAAGTGGCCGTGTAATACATGCGTACAATTTTTATTCTACCTACAGCATTATTATACCTACCAACCGACCGACCGACCGACGTACGAACCAACTTATAAAAGACCGAGGCGAACAATCGCGAGGCGTTCTCCTATACACGGCCAGGTAGACCGAATTCTGGAAGAAACGGGGGTTGTACGGGACACGCGGGGGCTTCCAATAAGAGTACGTCGTCGACGTCGACGGCGGTCGCAACTATGCGAAACAACGCTGCAGGTGCAGCTGCGGAGCAACTCCCTACCGCTCGAGAATTTAGCGAAGTACCTCAGTTTTTCGCTTTATTACGCGTACCGATACCAAGGGGGTTTCCTCCTTGGACTTTGCATTGCGATTCGCGATTCGCAGGCGCCGGACTTCTTCGAATTCGTCACGAGTAAATATGATCGAATGAAAACACTCGCTGGGAATAGGTGGGAATTTTATTATCCCCGTTCATTCGGTCGTTCCGAGGTGATTCGACGACGGGATCACGTTCGTCATCGGTAACCCGTATAACACGGGGGGAAGCGGGGCGTCCGAGTGTTAGTTGAAACTACGGAGGGCCCCGATGGTAATGGAAATGATTATTATTCCACGTTCATTTGGCGGAGGAAGGAGCGGAATTTTCGTAAGGTTAATCTCGTCCTTCTACTCGCGCTCCCCAAAAGGATCAGTCGCGAAAGCTCTCGTCTCGACCCAGATACCCGAACTCGCCCCTTTTTTCCGCCTTTTCTTCTTTTTTTTTTTCTTCCTCCTCCTCCTCCCATTTTTCTCTCCTTTCTTTTCTCCGTTCCCCGTCCCCAGGGAGCGTATAGCTCTCCTTCGATGTAAACAGCAGCTTTTCCTTACCGCGTTCTCGCTCCGGGCGGCCAATTCCGAGGTTAAGGTTTGCGATCCTTTTCGAAGAGCGACGTGGATTTTCTGCCCCCACCCCCCAGAACAGCGAGCACCTCCCGCTTATATTCGCGGCAAAAAACAAAAAAAAAAGAAACAAAACTTTTTTATAAAAATGAGTAAATAAATAAAAATGACAAACCGTGAAACTGCGGCGCGAACCCTCTCGATTCGGGGGTAGAAGTCGAATTTTATAAACGGAGCACATCGAGTAGAAAGGAAAAAATGAAAGCAATCGCAACGCGTGCGGGGATGAAAAACGCCGCCGAGCCAGGAGAACAATTTTCTTTTTTATTGCGCTGTTCCACCTTGTTTTTCACTTCGCAAATTCTTTCGATAGTTTCACCACTTTTCTCACGGTATAACTTTCGTCTTTCGGCGAACTGCCGCGCCGGGTTTCCCAAGTCTGCTGATCACGAGCCAAAAATTCTCAACTTTATTCGCTTCCCTTTTTTTTTTTTTTTCTTTCGTTATGTGATTGATAATCTTGCACGATCGCGGTGCCATTTCTACCGACGTTCGACTCTTGCATTTTCTATTTCAGTTTGAAGGAAAAGAGAAAAAGGAAATCGTATTTCCGGCGAGGTGTTTTTTTCCGTGCGCTTTGGCAGTCGGGATAATTTTTTTGGCAAATTCCCATATCCGTCGCCGTTGCTTCGCGGAGGAAGATCTTCATCGAGAAGATCGGGGGTAAGCGAGTCGTGTAACCGGTCGGTACCTGGGTGTATTCAGCTATTTCTTTATCAACTCACGTACCCCCGTAGCTCTTTTTCCGCGCTACCTATCCACTCCGCGAGAGAATACGAGAATTTATTTACCCGGTCTTCGAGTGCGCTGGAAATGTTCGCGATACGGAGGAAAAGCTCAACCACGTCACTCGATCGCCTCTCTACGCTACCGAGTGAGTCACGGGGTGCAAAGGAAGGCGAACTTGTCGGATAGTAGGTTCAAAGGTTCCAAATTTCCTTACACATTCCTCGCTTTCTTTCGCCGTTGCTTCCGCAGTCGACGATAAATGTAGATAAATTATTTTTTTTTTTTTTTTGCCACTCTCATCAAACTTCCGTACGCAGGTTGATTCATAAGTTTCCTTTATACGAGGGTGATAAATTTGTTTTACCGTCGTTCACTTATTACGAGAGCTACCCGAGGTGCGCGTTTGATATTTTATGGCGAGGTTAATAAATATCGTAAAAATTATTATCCCAAGGTTTAAATAACCACTTTCGTAGAGATACGCCGTTATATGTTCTCACGGTGGTCGGACGAAATTCAAATTCACCCGAATATCAACGGTTAAAGGATACCTATCCGCACTATAAACCATTAGGTTGATTGTCCGACTCGCTTTGAGTCAAACTTCCGTCAAGTGGTCGAGCGAAAACTGTTGAAATTTGCATTCGCTCGCATATTTGCGGAGCCCGTGAGGAGTACCGCGGTGTACCTCATGCATTCGCGATTCGGAATCAGACCGCTAAGACGACTAATATTACCCGGGCGAATGTAATTAAATGTATATAAATTTTCGAATGCGACAAATTATTCCGAACGCGGAACAATAAGCCGCGTTATTGAAATATAAACAGCTTCTAGCAAAGTTTTGAAGTAATTTACCGCGCGACCCGGTCTCGCAGCCCGGAGGCTTGTTTCTCCTTTCGCATCGGGACATCGAATCCGGTTAACGTCACGGTCAATTAGAACCGGTACGAACGACAACGTCACATTGTCAGTAATTACGGGAAATGTACATGACGGGTCATCGATGTCTCCGCGTCCGAACGGCGGAGGCCCCCCTTCTTATTACATTCTTCTCTCGTCGATCCATTTTCGATAATCGCTCTTCCGACGACCCTCGATCGACGGCGTCGCGAATATTTTGGAGAACGAGCCGAAGAATCGGAAGAAGCGATGGAACAGAAAAAAAAAAAAATAAAGAAAACTCTCGAACCTCGGACGCGACGACCCTTGTATTGTCCCGCGGCGAAAATTCACTTTTACATTACCGAAGCGGAGAAAATAAGCCCGTTGAGCGAGGCGCCTCTGGAATGCCGGTGTCACTGAGTTTGACCACCGCTACGTCGGCAACATTCCGCCGCGGGACAGTGGCTCTCACTTGAAATTTTCATCGCCGACCGACGAACGAGCGAACGAATTTGGAGGAAATCGTTCTTTCTCGGGGACGCGAGAGCCACCGATATCGAAGCCCCTGCGGTTGAGACCGAGTGAAAAAAAAAAAAAAACCGACAAAAAACGAGTCGAAAAAATGGTCCAGCTCGATCTACCGGTGCGTAGACTTCCTTCTTCCTTTCTACAACGCGAACGATTTTTTTTCAGTACAGTTTCGCGCGACGCAGGAATATTTTAAACGTGCGCGGTGTATGTATTTTGTGTAAAACTGTTTTTCTTTGGAATAAAATTCCTGTAACCTTTTCGGGAGGGGAAAGAAGAAGAAGAAGAAGAAAAAAAGTAGAAAAAGAAGAAGAAGAATGGAACCGATCTCTGTATGATAAATTTCATATAAGAACATTTCGGACCCGGGAGTTTCCGAGCATTCATTCATTGTGCTCCTCGACTCTCCGGAATCTACTCTTTCTCTTTCTCTTCTTCGCTCCTACAACGCGAAAACTTTTGTGCCCTGGTCGTTCGCTTTGTGGCGCTCGATTCGGGTTCATTGTGAATTTTCCTTGGAGTACTTTCATTGTTGCCCCACCCGCACCCGCACCACACCAAACCCCCCCCCATATACGAACGAAAGCGCACAGTTGGAAAATGGAAATTTAATACACACCGTCTCGAACTCGACGAACAACTGAGCGGGGTCGATGGGTACGTGTAATTTCATCCCTCTCCCCTCATTATTCGTTAAACCAACACTTTTTCCACGACTCTTTTTCCCCTTTCCTTCCCAACTTGGAGACTCGGCATTTCGTCAATCGCCTCGGTTTCCACCTGCTTTCGCGGACCACCTCGCTAAAACCTATAACCCCGCATTATGTACCATCAATTCTTTCGTCCCTCGTCGTTATTTTCACGTGATCGTCGTAGCCGGCGTCATCGCCCGAAAAATTCTAGCCACGTAATCACGCGCTCCGAGAACGTAGTGGAGATTCGGACGGTGTTTGTTCGCGGCAAGGTCGTTGGGTAACCTTCGAATTTCCCGCGGTAACAACCGTATACAAGCGGAGTTAACGGTATCGCTCGCGAGTTTTACGCGGGGATAAATATGGCAGAGATTCCTCTAACTCGAGGTAAAGAACCCGGAGAAAAGGTGGCGGTCTAAGCCCTCCCTCTCGACTGCAGCGAGCGGTGAAGAAGTATCGGCGCCGTTTTGCAGTCAGACCAGATTGCTAAGGACTTTCCTGTCGTTCGCGGAATCGCGAAAGTACCGATTTCACGCGAGCTCGGAATGGGATTTACTCCGCGCGGTTAAAGAGGGAGAGAATAAAGTAAAGTAAAATAAATAAAACCGAGGGCATTACCTCCGGGATCGTTCGCCACCGCGACCGAAACCTTTTTTCACGGCGCACCGAGCCACCCTACTCCGCGCCGTTGTGTGGGGTATATCCTAAGCAAATCCTTATCTCTCGGTGAGTATTTTCGATACACCTCATTCGGAATTTCATCGAGTAGAGAAACCATAATTGGAAGGGACTTTAATTGCGAGGTGAAAAAAGGGAAAAAAAATTGTTAGCTTCGAGTGAATCGTATAAATTCTTGGGCCTCCTTTTTTTTGAGTGAAATATTTTTTCATTCCCCCCGCTCGCCCCTCTTCTCTCAAGGGTAGACGTCGTTCTGAATAATATAGTATTGTTATGTGTAAACGTATACGCGTATATCGCATTATGCGAATCGTACGGTCGCTTCCTATTGCCTCCCGGCCGCTCTATACTTCTATCCTTTCGGATGAAAGCTGAAATAACTCGGAAGGGGTTTCTATGAGAGTGTTCGACGTCCCGCGCAACGGAGACGAGGAGTGGATGTTATTCTATGAGAATGCGGAGGGGTGCTTAAATATGGGGGTGAAAAAAAAGAGAGTGAGGTCGCGGGCGAAAAGCAAAGTTGGTTTGTAATTCATATTAGCGTCTGCGGAGCGAGAGGACAAAGCAATCGAGTTGCTCGAAACGTTGGCCGAGAGCCGCGAAGAAACTAAGAGCAAAAGGAGGAGTGAAAAAAACCGAGAGAAAAAAAAACCTCAAGAGTTTTCGGACCTAGCTTATATATATACTTTCTCCTCGAATTAAACTTACAGATCTAGGCGGGGGTGAGATAGTGGCAAAGTGTAGCGAGGCGAAGGGAGAAACGACAGCGGAGAATAAACGCAGGGATGGAACGCGGGAGGATGCGGGAAAAAGGAAAATGGTTGGTATATAGGGCGTGGGGCGGAGTGAGAGATGAAATGAAAGGAAAATATTGTATTTTTTACGAGACTCTCCTAAATCTCACCCGGGGTAGCTCCGAGCTCCTGGTGAGATCAAAGTTTCAAAGAATTGTGTCCACAAGCACAAAAGAGTTCAGTCTCTTTATTACACCTAACTCCTGTACGTGTACGTGTAACAATGGCGTCCGTTATAATAGCGTACGTGGAATGAAATGAGAAAAAATTAACAACTTCGAGTACGAATGGAAATTTAGAATAAATTTTTTTTTCTCTCCTCTCTTCTCCTCTTCCAACGCACTCCTTCCCCCGAGCTTCGCACCTACCGAACCGTTCCTCTGCGACACTTTTGTAACGACATGGAAAAAAAAAAAAAAAAAAAATACAAACCGAATGAAAAAAATCTTGCCCAATTCAATTCGCACAACATCGAATATCGACCGTCCCCCGCAAACGACCCGATACACCGATTCCTCCCCTCTGAAACTATAAAAAAAAAAAAAAAAAAAGAAACAACGAACATTTCTCGTCTAATTTAAAATCACCGGTCGTTTCTAGAGCTGGAAGTTTGACTGACTAACTTCTGGTAACCTAATATCGCTCCTCGGGTCAGCCAGCCGGGTGGATATACTCCTTGGAATCTGGAACGAATAGCAGGGAAAATCCGGAATCGGAAACTGACGTGTTCCTGATTGTGAGTTGAAGAGAAAAAAAAGGAGGAGTAGAAAAAAGTCTCGACTGATCCACTTGTGTGTACACGATATACGTATACAGCCCTTGTACGTACATGTACGCGTAGATAGATGAAATTTACACGTATGTAGATACCTGTGTATAGGTATTACGCTCCGCACGGCTATGAAGCACGCAATTGTCCCATAAAAGGCACCATGGGAGTTGGCTGCAATTATCATTTGGATGGAACAAAGACTTCCTACCTTGTGTTTCGGTTACATCAACCCCGCAATTTCTAACCCTCGCTGGCGCACAAGTTTCGCCCTCGATATCCAATTGCCGTATATCACAACCGCCACGTTTTACCTAACGCTCTAGGTATACGTATGTATGTACCTAGGTCGCTGCACCGTGCGAATTTTTACACTCGGTGATGGCGATAGATTTTTATCTACACGTACAGAGACGGATCTTTCCTCATTCTTTCTCCACCGCTTTTTATGTACCTCGAGGTAAACCTTTATCCAAGCCATTCCTCTATTTTCGCGAATTGTCGTATCGAAAAATCGATTTTACTACCGATGGCGCAGGTTGCATGAGAAGTCGGTTCATTGCTTCCCGAGATAATGGTCATTGTCTGGGAGAAATACAGGAGATTTTTCCCTAGGAAAAAAAGTGGATCGAAATCGGTGGAGAAAACCGGCATAAATAAATCACGGCCTCTCCACGTTTTTCGATACATCGACGAAAAATGTAATACATATTTTTTTACAACGTCAGCTACGCGTTCAAAATTTCCTTTGAACAGATCCAACGACCATCGGCATCGGTAGGGGAATTTCAGCGTCGATAATTCATACAGATTTCCAAATGTTTTTACCACCGCCGTCGAATTATCTCGGTCATGTCTTCCTGTCTGAGACAAACTTGAGAATCCGCAGATGTTGCGGGACCACCGGAGGCAACTAGTAGTTGTTTACGACGACGTGGTTCACCGGAGTCCAGATATTTACCGTCTCTAAAAACGGTTCCAAGGTTTTCGGTCCGGGTCAAAGAAAATCACCGAGATCACGCCTCGGGTAGATACATCAGTTGGCCGAAAATTTCGACGACTGCTTTTGTTTCGGTTTCGCGGCGTTTTACGGTTACACTATACTGTATATCGGTAAAGCGTGTGTTGCCGGTGCGGTCCGACCCCCGAAACCCGGCCCCTTTGTTCCCCGCTTTTGCTGCCGTTGCTGCTTTTTTCAAGACCAAATTTGTGTGGCCTATTGCCATTCCTCTACCGCAGCCTCGAAGTTTCGATTTCTCTCCTTCTTCTTTCCCAAGTCTTTGTCGCGCGAGCCTCGATTCGCGATCTTTACCACCCGACAGCGACCGGCGACCGGTCCGCTGTTCTTGCGCCTTGGAATCTCGTAAACGTCCGCGATTCTACAGCCTCCTCATCCCCATCCTCATCCCCCCCGGTCATTTTTCAAGCGAAACTACGTGTAGGAGGCTCTGAAGAAGAAAAAAAAAAATCCAAAATACGTTATTACCGCATCTGCCGAGGATAGGGTAAAATTATACATTTTCAGAAAGTTCGTCGAATTTATATTCATTATCCGCCGCGGTAGCCGTACGGAGAGAGGAATGAAAAGAAAATTATCAGCCAAGTTATTTTCGTATTTTTTTTTTTCGTTGCGTCGGACCTACCCACTTCACGTGACAGGTTAAAGCTCACGTCGGATGTATTTTTCAGAAATTTCCTCGAGTAAAAGTATACGTAGCGAGTAGCGGTGGGTCCGTTTCTTCGGTTGATCCCTGGACCTCGTTGCCCGTACTCTCTTCCCGCTCGCTGTCTGCCTCTCCACGGTAGCTGCGGAAAAGTGCTCGGCGAAAAGGAAGCCCCGCGAATGGGAAGCGATAACGTTTTTCCACCAGACAGGAGTGGCACGTTCGTTTTACATGCAAATTGGACGGCATCTTCTACCAGTGTTAGCGAAACCCCGGTGTCTTGCGTGGAAAACGTTGATGCGAATTGGTCGATAATGTAACACCGACTTTGCGTCACGACCCCCCGACAACTTCGCCGTAACCCGTGTCTCTGGCTCGGTGAAATTTCTGAGACGACGCAACTTTCGCCCGCGAAAAGATGTAATTATTAAATCGGCGGTAAAACGTGAGTTCGCGGAGAGTGAACGAGGGAATTCAACTCCGGCGCGGTTTTAGCTACTCCTCGACACCGCGTCAATGAAGATGTTACGCGGGACGTGTAAAACCTCTGGCGTGCGGACGTGCGAACAGTCTGCATAATTATTAGATCAAACTTTTGCCCGTGTTAACTAGATTTTCACGATATTATTCACGCTGTCAGAGTCACTCCGACGTTATTAGCCCCGGATAAATTGTTCGTTCAAGAGTTGTGCAGTGATTAAACATCGCACGCGAGGTGTCATAAAATCTTTGAAATTTAAATATTAATTTGAATTCGAACGAAGCGAGTAAAAATGTGGAGGAAAAAACACCACGAGCAGAGAGAGAGAGAAAGAGAGAGAGAGAGAGCTCAGGGATGACCCGCGCCCAGGGTCGACCGGAATAATCGACCGTGCGAACGAACGCTGCGTCCCGAAAAACAAGCTGAAATCAAAAGTTTTTCCCGCGCCGTGTCTAGTTGCCGCCGTTTTACGCAATTTTTGACAAACTTTTTTAACCGTTGTCTTCGAGTGGTACGCAACGTGTCCTTTATTCGATGGGTCGCCGTGCGCGTCGCGTTCGCGAGTGTGGAAACTCGGTTTACGTACGTACGCCTGAATGAAGTTGGGTTCGGTACAGTTGATGACAGTATAAACGGCGTGGCGTGCAGCGGGCGTTAGTATATCGTAGATAAAACTTTTGTGTTACGGGTTAACTAGATTCTGACGAGCTCACGCGCGGCGTAACGTCGGGGTTTCCGGGTCAGGGGTTGTTTGACTCTATAGTTCAATTAAAGGATGCGGAGGTAATTAATTTTCGCACGGATCACGCCCGTAAAATTCATCCCCGAATCGTGGAATGCGCGACGTCGAATCCGCTCGAAGAAATTCTCGTCCTTCTCGAGAGGTCGCCGATTTTTTCGTCGATCGAATCGACGGCTATTTTCGGACGTCCACTTTTGGATCTCTGCGAAAGGGAATCGCGCGCTGGTTCCCGTTGACAGCGAGTCGTTGGGGGGTCAGAGGGCGGTTATGATAATGGTTTCGTAGCTCCGGGATATTGACGGGAACAACGTAACTCCTGCATACAAATGTAACGGTGCGTATAGCCCCCCTCCTCCCGTATCCCGGTGAGGAGAACCCTTAATTTTAGAATATTTTATCGCCTTGTCACGCCCTCGTTGTACGCAAACTTCGCGGCGAATATCACGTGTACGAGATATCCTACTTATTACCGTGATGAGAAATGCGTCTCGTATAACAATCCTGGCGAACTACAGATTCGGGAAGCGGCGAGCCCCGACGTTCTCGCGAGTGGAATACGAACGCGAGTCACGGCGTCTTTTATTTTCACTCGCTTGTATACACGGTAATCTAGTTTGTTTCCCAACTTCTCGCCCGATGTCACTTATAATTTTTTTCCCCGTAATCCGAGCCCTCTTTTATCGCTACACATTTTTATTCGTTTATCCGCGTCTTCCCTTTTTCTTCTTCTTCTTCTTCTTCTCGGCGAAGCGTAATGTCTTCGGAAACGAGGGAGACGCCCATTCATCCGTCATTCCGATGACCGAACTGTACGGCGATACGCGAGTGACTCGTTCGAGGGACGGGAGAAGACCGAGAGAGAGAAGAGAGGAGAGAAGTAGGCGAAAAAGAATAAAGCGAGCGAGATGGTGAGAAAAAAAAGGGAAAAAATATCGCCGACTTGAGTCACGGCCCGGTCACGTCATGAATAAATTCCACACTCCCAGAAACTACTCCAGAAGCAGCGGCTCACGGGCACAGTTCGCTCGTGCCGCCTCGCTCGAGGATACGCGAAAAGTTGAGAACCGCTAATAGGATACAGTTAGTCAGCCTCAAGTCCCAACTGTCCAAGTGAGGCGAACCACCGACCAGCTGACAGAGATGCAGGCGGAGGAGAGTGGCGCGTTCGCTACCTGGACGAGACCCTCGAATCGAACGGACGGAGAAAACGGAGATGAGCTAGCCCCGACGAACGAGCATCGTGAATCGTGAATCGTGAATCGGGAATCGGGAATCGGGAATCGGGAATCCGGGATCGCTCGCTCTCGGAGTATACGGAGCGCGGTTGGTACGAGGGAATGTGACCGTCATCGGTACGGTACGGTCATCACCTGGACAGCGGGGTGCGAGCGGGCGTGACAGTGTGACCGGTTGTTCGACCAGTTCAATTTCAGTTTGCAGTTGCGAGTCGCGGCTCCTCACTTCTCCCTTCCAGATACGGTATAGTTACATGTATTTATCCGTCTATCCCGCTCCGCGACTCCCTCCTCGTTTCCTCCTACTCCTCCGACGCCATCCGTCGCGGCGCTTGCCCTCAGTACACCGCCGGACGTAGTACCGCGAGCAGGTGTCGAGTCCGAAGTCTCCGTCAGAGGCTCCGTCGTTTTCGCCCTCCGTCTACCGACTGGCACGCGGTTCTCTCGAACCGTTCGACCCGCACACCGATCAGGGGTGAAAGTTCAATCGGGGAAATAAATCGGGGGAGTAATTGTCGCGAGAAGAAAAAAGGCGCGAGTTTTCGAATCTGTTTTGTGATTTTCTTTCGAACGATCGCAATCGCGCGGTGGTGTGTGAAAAAATGATCGGTGATAATTGACGAGATCGTCATTGGAACGGGATCCATCCGACCCTCTTCGTTGTTCGACCGTCTCGTTACTCGGAGTAGGAAAGTAAGACGAACCGTTAGGTGCGTCAATTTCAACGGCGAAAGTCAACGGAGTCCACTCGACTGATGATCTTCCGTACAAACGAAAGATAGATGAAAATATTCCGACTAACGCGGAATCGCAGTAGCCGCTCGTGAGGGGAACGAGAGAGAGAGACCGGAGACTGGTCGCAATAAAGTGCTCGACTGCGAGAGTTGGAGGAAAAATTGAACGAAATAGACAAAGAATAGATGAATCGTAGGATCGTTGGAAGATATCAGAGCGAAGAATTCCGCAATCGTAATCGAGTACCACGTGTTTAAGCGTCGTAACGATACACGAATAATTCCAAGTCCCGGGCCATTCCATCGGTCAGTACTTTTACCATACTCTCATCTACTTCGCAATTATGTTACCACCGCAAGTTCCAAACGATTTATTTTCAAACACGGCCGTCCGTCCGTCCGTCCGTCCCGCGTATCCGTCGATGAAGTAATTGAAAATTGCGAAAGGTGTATCCGATTAATTATTCACCGGGCGGATGACCTTTTTGCTTTTCATTCCGTAAAGCGAGCCTTCCATTGGCCGACAACAAGTTTGACTCATTGCCAAACGTATTGCATACCGACCAAAGTGCACATGTAAGACTAGGTTTCACACACACACACACACACGTTTCGAGTATTTCGCACGCACATGCGCGAGTTACGTGTGTGTAACTCCGAAATCGTAGACACGTGGCATGTGGTTCATGGTACGTAGTAGTTGGAAGTTTTTTATCCAGCTGAAAAACGGTCCACATAGAGCGCGAACGATTTTTCACTCTTGACGAATAATGGAATTCGATACGTAACGCGAACCGAACGTATCAACATCTTGTTAATTATTTGGGCCTTTAATTACGAAACATCTCTCCTTATCTGAGATTTTGTTATCCCTGCTCGATAAAAAAAATATTTCCATCGCTCGGCGCGTCTCAATCTCTACTCATCTGTTCGTGTGATTTTGAAAACAATGAGAACGAGAAAAAAAAAAGAGAACTCCGCTCATTAGATAAGGCGAAAGTAGTCGATGACGATTGCGTCACTCGCGCGATAAAACTTGACCGACTAAATTATACGCGGTGTAAAATAGATTAGGGTTTTGTTCGGATCCGTGTACAGCGAGATTGCGGTACCTAACTCCGATCGAAATTCGTTCGATCGTCAACGCTTCGCAAATACGGAATTACCAAATAACGGAGGAAGTACTCTCGCTGTTGTTTGTGCTCTTCCAGCTGTGATGTGCCACCGAAATTCCGTTAGTTATGATCGCGATGACCGTCAAAAAGGCTAACGGTATAACAGATTAATCGGTACACAGCGACCCTGCAAATGAAGTCAATTCGAGTCAGGGCCTCACGTGCCCACCGAACCACTTCGTTGCAAACCTTTTGATAAAAACACGTTCAAAACTCGGTTTCGCGGTTACAACGGTACACTATCTACACCAACACCGAGATAAGAATTCACGAGACTCTCTTTACGGAATATTTTCGTTTCATGAGCTGCAGGCATTCCCCTCCCCTGCCATTTTTTGCGCGTTCGATTGTCCAGTAAAAGTAAACATTTTTTGGGATCATCGTAAACGGATGCGGACGGTAGGATAAGGAGCTCGGCTGACCTCGTTTGGAACTTGTTTTAACGTTCGATATAATTTTATTCAACGTGAGTTCATTGTCGTCGTAACATAGCGATAAAGCGGCGGAGATATAGAAAAATAGTAAAAGAGACCTTAGCGGTGGCAGCGATCGCCGCGCTCCGAATTTTACGCCGGCTATATGCATCTTAATGGGTCGTTGATAAACGGCCGGCGTCGAGTCGTGGATATATCATACACTCTAATCGATGCAATTCCATTTGTTCGCCCGCAGTAAAGAGGGAATACTAACCGCACATTTATGCACACGGAGTTCGGTGGATGAGCGACGACGCGATTCGCACCAATTCCATAGTCGGCCCTCGCCTCCGACTGCGACAGTACGAGGACGTTGTGCGAGAAGAGTGGCGGAGATATGCGTTGTAGATTCTCCAAAAAAAAAAAAAAAAGAAGGAAAATCGAGCCTTATCGGCGATAACCTTTAGGCATCCGTTACGTCACTTACGCAATGTAGTACACCGACGCAATCGGTGATTCGATGACCATCCCGAGCTGCATATTCCGTTGGCAACCGCTGGATGTTCGTATCCGGATATTTTTATTCACGCGATACACGGAAGGGTGTAGATACCTAAATTTCGTGTGATATGCGCTTCGCTTCGCGCGGAGTTTTATTAAACTGAAAACGGAGTAAAAGGCTTCTATGTCGTAACATCCTGTGAATCATAAATCGCCATATCGAGGGATACGTAAAGACCGGAAAGACGCAACCCACAAAAAGCGGTGGGTCGCCACGGCGAAGTTTCCGTTCGAAATACTCGTATGACAAACAAAAAAAAAAGCGTGAAAATAACGCGATAACTATTTTTCAAATTCCGGCTCTCCCAATTTCTTCTGATCCAATTCGTTCTCGTCCGATCGGTCGATTGCGTGCATTATTTTCTCAGACTTCTTGCCTACGCTGATATAATATGCTAAATGTCCTCTTTCCTCACTTCCTGCGTCGGAATGAGCCCTCACTCGACAGACACGAAAGCGAGGATCCACCCCGCCCACGTATCTTACGAACGTCATCCGCTACCCGAACTTCCAGGCCATGTATATTCATATTTCCTTGCTGCCGTTGCCCGTTATACCGAAGGATATTCCGTGCGAATGAAGATTATAATTCTCACCCTGTAAACTACACCGTCGGTTGCGCACGTCCGCTTTCTACGTGGTTATCGCGTGTACGATGGTCGGTTTTTTATTTTATCGAAGGCGAATCCAGAAGAAAGGGACTCGAAGGGTCGTCGGAGGCACTTCCAAATTTTCATCGACCAGATCCGCTGGTAATAACTGTGGGAAAGAAAAGATTGTATCGATGTTCGTAGCTAATTGAATTTTGTGGAATTAATCACGTCGGTGTTCGGTGAGGAAATGTAATCGAAGACGACGGAAAAAGTCTACGAAGCGAAAATGAAAATTCACATTACCGCGCGTCGCGTTGTCCCGATTAAAACCGATACCGCGTTTATCCGTTTTATCCAATTTTTAATCACTGGAGACTTTGCGACCGTTATCTAGCAGAGATTTTACCCTAGCTGCCGCATCTCCTGTTCGCTTTTTTTTCGAACGTGTCGACTTTTCACGCCGTACGTGGCCTCGAAGACGATCAACGCTGCAGGTGCGTGTTGTACGCAAAAATGAGAAATCGTGAATATTTAATAATCGAACTCATCGATCCTCTCGCGAAGACGATCGTTTCCACGATAAGAAAAGAAAAGGAAAACCAACGATAATTTCAGTTCTCAACGTCGACTCGGTACACAAGTGAAAAAAAAGAAATTATTATATTTCAGAAAATCATTTAGCAAATTGATAACTCCGCCAATTATCGATGAATTGGAAAAGTTGGCGAGTCAACATTTTCATCTGTAACGCGAGGTGAATTTTTAATCGAACACTCGACTCGACAAAAGTGTTGTACAATCTCCTCGCGTTATCACTTCGCGCGAAAAAATTGTTGAAAGAACGGCGTAATAATAGAGATAGTCGATGGATAGCGTTACTGTTTTTTCTATTTTCAAGCGATCGGATGTTCGTAGCGTACACGTAACGATCAGAAGTGCGTTTGGGTGTATGAAGTTGCGCCGTGTTTGAGCAATTCGGGTAAAGCAGCTATACAAATAAAACAGCGATTATTCCGAAAGGTTCGCGTCGCACCGTGCACTCCCTATATCCCAGTTTTTTTTCTCGATACCTAACCACACTTGCAATTAACTAATCGATGAGGCTCCATTATTCAAGATTGAGCTCGGGTCGCGTGAGCGTTGGTAAATTACTGTTTATTTTCGGCCGCCATACCGCGGCGTCTGTCGGCAAACCAGATATAATACGGGGTTGTCCGCGCGAACTCCACTCTCCTCCGCAAACCCCGACGTCCCGGATTTCATCCGTCATTTTTGGCCCACCTATTGTCCGAGGTACGAAGAATTTTCGAACATTTCTCTCACCGTCCCTTTCTCTTCCTCTATTCCTCCAAGAGGCATCTCCGAGAGCTTTTCTCGCAACAATTTTTCGAACGGTAAAAAAAATCCTAAGTCCGCAAGTGACGGACAAAAATCCGCGTAATTTTGCTCACTCTGATTACTCTATTTTCTTTTCTTTTCTTTTTTTTTTTCTTTTTTCTCGTGCTTCGCGTAAGGCGGGGTGCGCACTTAGGGCGTACGAAGGGATATAGTATATAAAGGTAAGTTATACCTGCCCCGAACACGCGTAGATACGCCTCTTTTGTGAAAGCGTCGTTTCATGCAAATCAAAGACCTCTTTCGCCTGCGGCCGATTTATGGTTATTCTACCAAACGGACGCTAGCAATCTATAACGCCCTGACGCCCCTGAATTCTTCCGGCCAACTCCCCTGATCATGCGTGTACGCGCGCGCGTGTGTGTGCGCGTGGCTGGTTTTTCTTTTTACCCTCTGGATCTCTCAGTTTCTTTCTCTTTCCTTTTCTTTTCTTTTCTTTTTGTCGGATTTTCTTTTTTATATTCTCTCTTTTCTTGCTTTCGGAGCAGCGGCGGCGGCGGCAGCAGCCCCAGAGCAAATCTTATTTACGACTCTTATGATCGCGATAAGCGCTTTCAAGATACGATTTAGCGGACTTTATAGCACTCGATTTTGAGTAATTACTTTTTTGTTTTCACCACCGCTTAAATCTCACGACCCCGAGTCTCGAGCTGGTCCAAGGTTTTTTTTTTCTCTCGCGAAAAACTCTAGCCTTTGACGACGACTGAAAATTTTTATTTCCAAATTATCTCTCAGACAGGTGCGATACGCGCGCGTTGTTTTTTTTTTTTTTTTGCCCTCAATATCGGTAATGTTCCTCCGTAAAATTAATCCGACCGTGGACGCGAGCCGCGGGTATGGGATATTTGTGACGCCGAGGGGGAACGTCGATCGCTATCTAATATTTCCTTTCATGTATACCAACCTCATACCCTCTTTTCCTCCGGCTGCTTTTCCGACTCCTCCTCCTTCTCTTCCCCGGTCGAGGCAGGACGAAGAACAGAACTGATAAGGCTTCGAATGACGGCCAAATCTTTTATTCATACTACGTTCGGTAGTCGACGTCGCGTCGAGCCGTGAACGTTATGTATAAGCCGGTATTTAGTCTTAGCGCGATCCAAACGATCCACACGACGACGCCGACGGCCCCTCTCACACGACGAACAAGACCTCCTTCGTCTTTATTACGGACTTTAAGAAACGGGAGAGACGCTATCCCATACGTACACGTAGGTACCACACTCACGACGCTCCCGAGGTATTCGTGACTCCAATATCCGCGGATCCCTTCGTTTCGTCGATAGTTCTTTTAATCGATTTTATTTTCGAAAATTTGTCTTTCGTCGCCTTTTTTTTTCAAATTTCCACAACGCCCGAAATTCGATCGGATGTTCTTCGACCAGAACTTTGTTAAAAAATAAATGTTTGTAGAATCTCAGAGGAGAAGCAACAATTAAAATAAAACAAGGATCGAGCTAAGAGGGCGAAGAATTAACGATCAACTTTCGGGAGAGTGTTGCGCTGAAAATGAAGATAAGGAAGTTTGCGAAACCATTACCCTTTCTTCCATTCCCCCCCGTCCTAACTCACTCGGATCAGTAGAACAAGCCAGGGATGAATCCCTTTCTGACCTTTAGCGCTTCGTAGCTTTCGGTTCTCCGGATCTCCCGATCGCTTCGGGGGGGGGGGGGCAAACTTTGTATATTTCATATCCCAGAAATCAACGACTGTCGGGGTTTATTCGCCGCTTCGAATCCCACTTAAACGGATCTTACTGCAGTGATTAATTATCCGATTCACGATGCTGTAAAACCAGCGATAAATTTATCAAACAGGCGGACGAGAATGAAACGTAAATATTCACGAGGCGCTGAAGGACCGCGAATTTGTTGGCGAATTGAAATAGATAAGCGAAAAAAATTAGCCCACACCCTGAACCGTGCGATGTAGAAATGATTGGCAAAAGTGTTTCACACGAATGTGAAAGCTGAACGCACCGGAGCTCGTGGAAAGCTGCAATGAAAATTTAAAAGCTTTTTAAACAGCGAGTAATTCTAGGGTGAAACCTAATCCCTTCCGCGGATATATCCCCGTCGATATCAGATATATTTATCAACATAGCCGAGCACTTTCCACGTATCTCGAGACGTACGCGTATTATCCCTTGAATACATACGGGGTACATGCACCTCCGTACCCTCGGCTACGCGCGCTCTTAACGAGGGATATTAATACCGCCTATAGATACGCGCGCGGTGTTCTTATTACGGTCCTTCTCTCTTATCACCGCGGTTTAATTCGCTGCGGTGCAACCTGCTGCTGCCGCCGCCGCGATGGCCGCTGCTGCTGCTGCTTCGCAATTACATTTGAGAATTAAATTTTTTTTCAAATCCATAGTACTACGTACCACGCTAATTGCACGGGGTTAATACACACCGCACGTTACGAGAAACCCACGAGGAAATCTGAAGAAATTATTTTCCTTTTTACTTTTTTTGTTTCTCTTGCTGAAAAAAAAAGCATTTCTTCAAATGCGAACTTCGTACGACTGCGTACCCCGTACGGCATTAAAGTTTCATATCATTATTACGTCATTACATATGCCTAATAACCGCACGGGGCTAATGCCGACTTTTAATGTCTTCTTACGCACGGTGTGTACCCGCTCGGGCAATCTTGTCAATTATATTTGTACAATTACCGAAGTTCCGATGGGATGTCGAAGTTTTTTACGGGACGTGGAAGAGATAAAGTTTTCGCGACCGGGTGTACGAGCTACGCTCGAAACGATTACGCCCTATAAGGGAGAACGTAACGCGAGAATCATAAGGATATCAGCGTAAATTTGTCATACGTAGCGCGTACGTACAGGTGTAGTCTAATGTTACAATTACCGCGGTCGTGCGTTAACGGAAACGGAAAGCAACGCGGCACGTAACTTAAGTGAGGCAAAACAAGACACACACTCGTGTAACAGTAGACAAAGTTTAAGGGGCCAGCCAGCCAACCAACCAGCCAACCAGCCAGCCAGCCACCGAGGGTTTTAGAATACTTAAGCAGCTCTACCGCGTTCCAATGTAAATAATTAATACGTTAACTTAAGTCATTAACACGTAATTGCTGAGGGGGTGGGAGTACCTGGGGAATGCGGAAAGGCCGCCGCGTTAGAACCGCGCACCTGCTGCTCGTTCCCCCGCCGAACGTACGCCCGACTACGACGATATCGGCTGCGTGCTGCACCGAACCTTCGAAACCGAAAGAAATTGTCGCGAAAATTATTCACTCCGATAAGAGTGAATCGTCGACCCGCGACACTCGAAATCGTACGCGGAAAACCAAGGCCCAAAAACGTTTCGCTTATTTTCTTCTATTCCTTTTCTCGTCGCGACGTTATCCCCTAAAAGTTCCACGCGAATGCGATGAGGAAGGAGAGGACGCGATGCTTGTTTGAAAAAAAGGGAAAGTAATGAGGAAAGAAAAGCCAAAAATGGCGCAGCGAAAAAAAGAAAAAACAACTCCAGAATTCAGCAATAAACGTACCTACGCTCCGTAATAATTCCGGGGAGAGCACGTAACCGCGCGTTTCAATGTTTTACGTGGCTTCGCCAGCTCTTTTCGCTGGAAACCCTTATAGCTGCGTACACATACCTCTGTTCGTATACATAGGTATACCTATATGACGATACCGAAACGGTCGGCGGCACGCACAACTCCGGAGCACTGTCAAGAGCTCGAACGTCGAAACGTCGCATGGCCCAGTCCCTTTTCTTAACCCCCCTTAAAAAAGTAAATTAGAAATGTCGCGGGATATTTTTCTATCGTATAAATTCCTCTCGTAATTTTCACTTTGGATTTTCGTACATCTGGCGGATACGTACGTCGCGGTTGTCTAACGAAACAGAATCAGGATGAGACTCTATTATTTCCCTTGAAAATGTGCTTTTTACGATACCTCGTGTCCTTTTTTTTTTTTCTAATTTTCCACCCGTTAAAAAGTCGCTTAATAATTTATTATCTCGTACAGGTGGATATATACCAACGTCCTGTAGAACCCCGAGCTTATACGCATACCTATCCACGCAACACGCAACGCGATGTATATTAGGTACCTACGTAGTATTATAAAGTGTGTATAGCTACTGTGATGGAACTCGGTACGCTCGTAAAGCAAAGTAGCCTCTTTAAATTTTTATCGGATGATTTATTCACCGGGAACTACCTGCGTATTATTACAGGCCCGCCGATCTACCTCTACGTAGAATCCACTCGCGCCGCTTCGTCTTTTTGTTTCGTCATTCGTCCGTTTTTTTTTTTCTCTTTTTTCTCTTTCATGATTAATTTCATTCCTATCGCGCGCTAATTTCGGGATTCTTTTACAGCTTCTCGCTATTTCGGGTCGATCGCAAGAACCTTGAAAATCTCGGCCGGATGGGAAGTGGGCCACCGTTACTACGCGTACTACACGTTCTACGAGAGTCTGACACACGAGACTTTCGAGTCGGACCGTTTTGCCCGTTGATTTTCTCTAACGTGGACCGGGAAACGCGCGTTATGTTTAGCATGGGAAATAAAAGAAATCGGAAGTTGCACCGGTAGATCTGGAATGGGTTTCTCTTTCCTCGTTCGCTCTCACTACACACGATTTCTTTCCAACGTCTATCCAATTTCCAGTCGCTACCCCGTATCGGTGCACTTCTACCTCTTCGCTGCTACGACGCTGCATACCCTTACGTTCTTCTGATATCCACCCTCTCCACTCTGACCTATGGTTCGAAACGCCCTGCATCGGAAATGATACGTTTCTCTTCTTGTAATGGCGACCAGATCATTTCTTTTTTTTTTTTTTTTTTTCTCTAGGAGAGGAAATGGAACATTTTTGATAGCGAAGAGAAAAATTTTGGATCGCTATGATTTTTTTGATATCCACGGCCTGGTGCCTTCCTTTTTTTTTTTAACGTGTATTTCGTGGTCACCGCGAGTGCAACGTTTCCCGTAAAGGTTTATGTAATTGCGGAACTTTATTCGGTTCAATCGGAGTCGATCTCCTCCGCGTTTCCGGTGCCGCGCCCACGGTACATATGTACATATACATATACGTCGTGTATTATATAAAGTGCATCGTGAGTAAAATATTTCCATCTGAATATCGAGGAGAATTTATAAAATGGTTTGCACAGAGAGTCGTATAGTTTGAAGAAGAACACGAGTTTTATTTACAGTTTATTGAGGGAAAAACCATTCGGAGTAAGATAATAAAAGTAATATAATAATAATAAATAGATAAATGCAGATAGAAACGATGACGGGTAAACATCTTTCTCGGTAGAAAAGATGCGGTAGCTACCGCGTATCGAATTTTTTTTTTTTTTCTTTTCTTTCGCTCTTCCTCTCTGCAGAATATTTCGCGGGGGCGTACGAAACGTACGTTGCAGCTGAAGGTTCCGGAGTATGCAAAATGAATGAGGAGTCCGGTGCGAATTGGAGAGATAAAATTGAATTAAATAAAATGATGCCGCATCGGTTCGGCAATGACGCAGAGAGATTCAAACGCGCGTTTCACCTCTGGGACTGGTCGGTTGGCGGTGGCTACTGAAAAGTCGCTTAAAATCTTTTATTTTCTATACACACCTCTATACCTACCTACCTACCTGACTCAAGCTGCGCCCTTGTCCATAGATTGTCTCTTCTGAAGACCGAGAGAGATGCGGTTATAGCAGCCAACTATGACGAGGGAATAGAATTTTTTTATAAGTGTGTAGAATAAAAGTGCATAGCGCATTCTTCGATTGATATTTCCAATCGCATTCCTCAACCCTTAGCGTAACCACGTCGGGGTACGGAAAAGTATATGTGTGTTTCTTTTTTTTCTTTCTCTCGACAAAGTTATTCTTTAATAAAAATCTATCGCGAGTTCCTAGAATACTTTCTTTCTTTCTTTTTGCTCGTCATTTTCAATCTCAGTTTATTCAACTCAAACCTCAGATCGTTCGGAGCGACACTTGTGGACATTTTGGTTTTTGATTTTTCTGTTGTTACTTTTTTTTATTGTCATGATTCAGAGCAGACGACAAGCGAGAAATTGGATTTACGGAAGTCTTAGCGTATCCAGGACTAGTCTCCGGTTATAACCGCGGAACAGTGTGACATATGGTGGCCGGTTGAAGGTAGAAATAAGAGATGGCCAACCGATCCCTTTTTGGTCTAATGTGTGTATATAGAAACGCTCGCTGCTACAGGCAGTTGAAACGGGTAAAGGAAAAAGAGAAATAATCGGGGTCATCGCGAAGCTCGGAATATCGGATTTGGAATCCTGCGGGTCCTTCCGCCATCCGCATACGGAGACTCACGAACACATTCGACGTGACGGAGGTGGTGTTACCCGTTGAACGTGGAATCAATCACTGCTAAATGTACATAATCTATCACGGACGAACCTGCAGCAGCCCATCCAAGGAAATATACAACTATCGAGATTCCGAGACTTATAAGCGTCAAATTTCGATGATTGATCGTCGATAGAACGATTCTTCTACGCGACGCTATTTATAGAAGGGGACCCGTCCCGAAACGATCGCCCGAATAAAATCATCGCCGTCGTGCACTCGAGTCGAGGAGTCGAAGAACTCGGTGTTCGTCGCGAATCGATCGGAAATTCGAAACTACCCCGTACGTTCGATCAAAGTCAGAGTTGGGTAAAATGAAGAGATTCGTAGACGTGCAACGAACGCGAGATATACGTTATCTCATTCGGTATAATATAGATAGCCGCGTTATTAATGCGGAGACAAAAGGAGATCATTAATCACGGACTCTTTGGCGACATCGAAGAATGTTTTGTCCTCGTATAATAAATGTTGAACGGGGTTTGTCGGGGTCAGGACCCCCCGTCGGGTCCCCGCATATTGTCCCTTTTCGGATATCTCGTCCTTATGTACCTGTCTCGATCCTAAACGATTATTCCCTCGGGAGTTTCGAGTCTTTCGGTACAATACGGATGCGAGCGAGCGTGTGCGTGTACGTCTCGCGTCTCCCTTGGTAAAATTTTTCGAAAAAAAATAAAAAACAATTCACGTCCGAGCCCCGCGTACAACCGCATTCCGTAGACGGGAGTTACACGTGTCCTTTCACTCCGCCCCGCTCTGCAACGACAACGGCAGCGGCGGACCGTCACAACTCGTAAGTAACACGTATGAATGTCCAACGAAATCCGGGGGGCTAATAAAGCGTATAATTAACGTCGTTATTCATCCGCGCGACAATTGATTACATCCGAAATAACTAACTTACCCATACGAACGAGTCTATTGTCGGTCCGACGTTCTCCTCCTCCTTCTCCTCCTCCTTCTCCTTCTTCTTTCTCTCCGTGGAGAGGAGAGAAAATAATCGAAATCGAGCGAATAGCCTGAGCGACATCGGCGATGCGGAATCACCATCTGCATTGGTAGGGGGTTCAGCCTTTTACGAATAAACCTGCGAGGCTTCGCGTTGCGGGAGACACTTGGTGGTGCGTTTGTATATTTTAATAAAACATACAACACGAACGCGTATGGATAGATATCTATATACACGTCGAGAGATAAACCTCTGGGTAGACAGATCGTATCAGTCCGGACTAATCTTACAAAGTGGATTCACTATGCCTAATCCAGGTGGTTAATTTTGGTCACGCTGAAAGCCCGAGTCCTTGTGTCTAGGAGGGAGGATTACCGGGGGTATTATGACCACTGTCGCCCGAACGAGTTTGGGCTCCGGATCTGACGCTCGACGTCCTCCGCCTGCGGCCCAAGGTTGGGAACGGGAAAGAATTAAAAATGGACGAAATGAAAAACGACGAACGAAACGAAAAAAAAAAAAAAAAAAACTAGAGGCGGAGGAAAAACCCATCCGGAGTCTCTCGGACTTTGATTTCTGTTTCGAGAAAAAGGAGAAACACCGCGACACGAATATGGATATTAATTTCTGAGAGAACGAAGAGGAGAAAAAAGAAACATGTTCAACAAAAAAAAAACCACTCGACTCTTCGTCAATTTATATCACTGTTCGCGTTCCTTTTTTTTTCCCCTTTTTTATTTGAACGCTTGTAACTGCAATCACTGCACTGACATTGATACATGCTAACGGCTGCGATATAACGTCAACGAGCGAAGGTCAAGTTTAATTTCGCGAGATTGTCGGGACCATGTGAGGAACAAGAAAGAGGGGAAAAATAAAAAAAATAAATGGAAGTATAAAAATCGTGGCAATGATGTCCCACACCGCATGCGTGTACCGGGTTGGTCCCCTTTTATACGTCGTAAATCTCGACGCCCATATATTTCTTGATGGGCGATTTCGCTCCTGTTTGCCTTTTTTATTTTCTCAAATTCAGTTTTCTTTTTTTCTTCCTTTTTCTTTTTCTTTCCTTGTTTTATTTCACGAGACGCAATCGTTACTTTTTAAACAAGCGTAAACCGCTTTGAAGCGTAAAGCGAACCGAATACTCACTCGCTGATCCAAATATCCAAGATCCAAGTATACCATTGAGAATCAGCGTCCAGTCAAAACGAAAGACTGCGAGTAATTCGTTTTTTTCCAAAGTCCTCCTCAAATGATTTCGTCCGTTGCGGGGATAACGAAAAGAGAAAAAAAGGCTGCGGCACCCGACGAGTAACTTACAGTACGGACAGCTGCGTACGGTTTGCTTTTCCGTATAATATCTCCTTGGCACGATGATGAAGACGTTCGAGTGACCGTTGATTAGATTAAACAAGGGAGGGGCATCAACCTTTAATTTCTTCCTCATTAAGGTTGTCTCCGTCGGTCTCGTTTGTTCTCCGGAGGCGAACTCCTCGCGATCGGTTCGCCGGCAAGGTAACCGGGTGATTCGACAAATTCTGAACGTCATCACCAGCGGCGATACGACCGGCGGCTTATTCCGTTCGTCGAAGTCGCTACGTCGCGTGATATTTTCCAGCTTCAGGTACCGCTTCTACATTTAATTCCGCTTCGGCCGGCGCTGCTAAAGGGTCGTCGTTAGCTCGACGGTGAATATTTGAGCTTTTAACAATTATTAAAATCCTACGCTGGAGGTATGTAATATATATATATACGTATACACAGTATGTGAGAGGTTCGAACCTCCTTAAATAATTGAAACGGGGCGTTACGTTAGCCACGGTGTGTACGTTTTGTTTCTCTCTCTCTCTCTCAGCCGGACTGCTGAGTCTCATTAGCGTTTCATACCTCTGCAGCGGAATACTACGTTTATATATTACATATATAGTTATACGGTATACGTACGTACATAGGTACTACCTAGAAAACTCTCCAGACGACGAAGTCGCCGTGCACCGCCTCGGTCGGACGAAAATAAGCAGTAAATACCTTTTCTCGAGAGTTTTCACGTCAAAAGTAACTCCCGAGACTTCAGACTTTGGACTTCATGCCCTCTGGGCGGTTTCGCTCACCCGGTTTCGTGGTCCGTTTTCCATCGTAGGACCTCGTCGTCTGCTCGGGTGGCCCATCGACTCGTTTAAAAGTATAAACAATCACGGGGCTACTTGATTACACCTATTAGTATACGCGCGACTAACGCTTACGTCACCGTATTCAATTCCGACGGAATGATTTACCGAATTTCACCTACGTCGCGCACGCAACCGCCCTATTATACGTCCCCGAGTACGTTACGTTCGCGACGAAAGAACCGCGGATAAGATTGCGATGATGCTAATTTTTCGACGCGATGTCCAATTTTTGAAAACTATTCGATCTCTTTTTTCGAATGACTGATGGTAACGAACTTGATCGAATATTTCAATATATTACGTAGATCGAAGGCGAAGTGTTATCCTTCTAGAAGGAACACTTAGCTCCTTCCGGAACAGAGGATCGTCCATTTGGTAACATCAGGTTTCCATTGTGGAAGATTGAATTGCCGCCAGTTGGAAATCAATAGTGCAGAGATGCGATCGACGTTAAAACGATGGAACGGAGCCTTCGCCCGCCTAGTCACAAGTTGAAGAAATTATCGATCGCTAAACTCGTTTGAGCACCGGAGCGTGAATCCGTTGCTGTGCAGGGCCTTTTTTAACCACCGATTTCTTCTCCTTTTCCTTCTGGTCATTTTTGCCCTGATCGGGCAAAAGTATATATGTATACATCTCCTCGGTATACAATAATTCTGGTTACGGTCGCGCATGTATACGCTTGCCGAGATAGATATTGGATCGCGGTTAGCTTCCTCGTCACACGAAGGAACTTTTCGATCCAAATGTTGGCCTAGGCAACCCGCCATACAACTTTCAAACCAACGGCTGACACAGCGCAACGATCCGACCCATGTTTACACGCTCATGTCCGTCCGTGGTTATGTGGTCTTCAAAGTCTGCGGTTTCAGCAGTTCCACCTGACTTTACGAGTGTTCGCAGTATCAGCTCTAGATTTGGTTGTTACCCGATCCTATCCAAGGATCATTCGTTCTCGTTCGCAGAAATCAAATTTGAAGGTAAACTCCAACATCATGATTCGTACTAGGGTGGGTTGAAAGAATCTTTTTTTCTTTTATTTTCTTAGCATGGGGACAGAATTTGTACGTTGTGGAAAAAAAACATTTTTCAAGTGTGGAGAACATTTTTCACTTGATATTTTGAGGTATCCCACTCGTTTTTTGGCTAAATAATAATTCAAGTGGTTTACTTGCATGAGTCGATGATTTTAGCTTTCAGATTTGGATTCCTGAGCTGATTATATGTGAGATTACTCTTGAAGAACCGAAAAAAGATTCGATTTTTGAGCAAAAAATAAATCAATGATTTAATTGAGTTTAATATGCTTTTCTTACGTATTTTGATCTCAGGAATTCGATTCTGGAAGAAAAATTCATCTATCTCTAAAATTGACCGAGTTATCGCCAATTTTCACCTTTTTGGGGTCAAAAATAAAAGATTCATTTTTTAATCTATCTTAATGTAATTTGAGCTCAGGAATCCGAATCCGAAAAAAAAATTGATCTATATGCAAAAATGATCGAGTTATCCTCATTTTTTCGCATTTTTTGGCATAAATTTGAGGATATCTCGAAGGGAAAAAATCGTAGCTCAATTTGGACAACGGATTCGTGTTCCTGAGGTCAAAATACGTAAGAAAAGTGCCATACGATCAATTTTGAAAATTAAAAATTTTTGGCCAAAATTTGAGATTTTTCCAAGGGGTACCCCTTACGATTTTTTCAAATTTTGGCCAAAAATTTTTATTTTTTAAAATTGACCGTATGGCACTTTTCTTATGTATTTTGACCTCAGGAACACGAATCCGTCGTCCAAATTGAGCTACGATTTTTTCCCTTCGAGATATCCTCAAATTTATGCCAAAAAATGCGAAAAAATGAGGATAACTCGATCATTTTTGCAGATAGATCAATTTTTCTTTCGGATTCGGATTCCTGAGCTTAAATTACATTAAGATAGATTAAAAAATGAATTTTTTATTTTTGACCCCAAAAAGGTGAAAATTGGCGATAACTCGGTCAATTTTAGAGATAGATCCATTTTTCTTCCAGATTCGGATTCCTGAGGTCAAAATACGTCAGAAAAGCATAATAAACCTAATTAAATCAATGATTTAATTTTTCGCTAAAAAATCGATCGAGTGATCATCAATTATTCGCTGTTGGGAGCAGAAAAATTAAGACATATCGTTTGGTTTTAGTCGTAGACCCACTTTGATTCATCGCAATCCATGCATGGGCCGAAATATTCGAATATCTCGGTCTACAAGAGAGCTAAACTGGAGTCAGGTAGCCACGGGCGCGCGGTTTGTTGTGGGGCGTCACCTCTGCACAGCCTCGAAGGTGACGTCTCACAACAAAGCGCTACCCTGCTAGCTACGCTGACCCCAGCAAAGCTCGTGCTCCCTCGAAGACTGAGAAACTCGAGTAGTATCCCACTTGATTAATTATTTATTCAAAAAACGAGTGGGCTACCTCAAAATATCAAGTGAAAAATTTTTTTCACGCTTGAAAAATGTTCTTTTTTTATAAGGTACAAATTCTGCCCCCATGCTAAAGAAATAAAAAAAAAAAAAAATTTTCTCCAGCAAGAAGCCTAGTCTATTTTTTCCCGCAAACCGATTCAACTTGTGGAACAATTTTTCACGGTCATCTAGACACCGTTGAGAATCACGCAGATACGCGTCTGTGCAGCTGTCGCGTTTATAGGTATGCAAGTTGCATTTACTCGATTTCATTCGGTTTTATATTCGATGTTCTTCTCGAAGTGAATTAACTCCGCAACTTTCCCACCGTAGAACCGCGTTATATTGCACTCGAGTAAAACAGGAACAAAAGCAACAAAAAAAATTGAAATACTGCAGTACAACAACGTTCTCTGATGAAATATTTCCGGCCTGCAAGATACCTCCGCCAAGACGTATTATATTTATACCGTGTATATACAGCTATACATTGCATACATATTGTATATATACGAACGAACCGGATTCACTGATTGGCTTATGGGCTGTTCGAGGAACTTAATTGTGCGCAGTTACAGTCTCGAGTCATAATTAATATGAATATTTTACGCTTCTGCACCTTATAGTGCAAGAATATCGAGTAGAAAAAAAAACGGTCGGTATCTCTACAGTTCGAGTCTCTGTGGGTACTAAAAATTTTTTTCCTCCCTACCAACCCCCCATGCAACTTTGGAGTACATGAAATACCGCGTGCTAAAAGTTCCTAAGCACTCGCGAGGCTTGATTCTAATTATTGTGCCAACCTATACATCGATATGTACAGATACTCGATAATTAGTTTCTTCGGCCAACAATTCCTTTTTCTTCTCTTCTTATTTTTACCCCCTTTTTTTGTCGTTATCGAGGCGGTGGGCCGATGTTGCTATTGGAAAAGTAGCGAACTTTATCCGGAAGTATAATACGAGGTACACATCCAGCTATACATAATATAAGTCGCTGTGGGAAACTGAGAAGTCGCGAAAGCAGCGCGCCACTCGATCCTTTCCCTGGTTGCGTGCGTGCCGGAGTAGGTGACCTTTTGAAGTATCTCTCGTTAACCTTTCGATAAAGTTAGCAATGTCGCGGGCCAATAATCGACCCTTCGGAATCCGGCGCACCGCTTTCACTCCGTTCCCCGTACTACATACATCACAGGTGTGTGTGCGCGTGTATATGCGCCGTACATGTGCAGGACTCATGTATTATATGACGCGGAGTCCGCGGGACCTGGACAATGCGGAGGATCGAAGAGTAAACTCACTGTTATTCTCCCTCGTTCTCTTTTGTCCGTCTCATCTCCCGGACTATTTTCTGCTTTTTTTTTTCTCTTTCCCTCTTATTTTCTCAACTCGGATTCGATCGAAGTTTCGGCTTACCCACTTCCGTACGTGTACGTGTTCGTGGTTTTGCCGACATTTGACAAACGGTGAAAGCTCCGCTCGATCGAGAAAAGCTCAAGGCGGAATAGCCGACCCCTTACGGGCCGGACAATTCCGATCTGCTTGGAATTTTTGCGATTTACCCCAAACGCTCATAATCCACGTTCCGCGCAATCTGTCTAACTTTGTTCTTTTTATTGCGCTTTATCCCCGTTCTTCGTTCTCCCGATCAAAAACCATACGAATCATCGTTTCTCGAGGATTCGGTCTTCCGAATTTCTCGGCGAACTTGAAACCGAGTTCAGCTCCTAAAGCGCTTTGAAATTATTTAAATGGGACGAATGTACGCGTTAAGTTCAAGCCCGTGAATAAGTCTCGGGCTCCTCTCGTTCTTGACTTATTTTATTTATCGTATACCCCCACGTCTCGTGTATACGTACGTCGTAGGACGTTGATCCAGAAATTCATTCTACCGTATCAAACCCTCTTTACAAGAAGAACTTAAAATAGGTATCTGACAGAGCGTGTCTCGCAACCGTCGCGCTTTTATGCGTATAACCGTATAGATATACGGTACAACTAAACCCACGCCTGACCTGATCCCATATCGTAAGAGAAAACGAACAACGCCACGCTTCGCATTGAAAAATCTATTTATTCATAACACAGTGGGATTGCATTCCGCGTGCTTTATTTCTGACGCTCCGGGCGGCTGCCGTTTGTAAAATACGTGTACGTACGTTTAATGATAACTGTACGTATATCGTCGTGTTTGTATATTGTTGTAATCGCGAACTACGTTTCGTAGTTTAATTTACGGACGCGATATAATAAATCGTTACCGCCTTATCGAAACTACCCAACAATACGCCGGGTATAATAACATTTCTGCAAATTAACGGGCTACGCCGTAAACGAGAAAACCAGAAGATTTTAGCCAACTAAAATCTCCGACTCCGTGAATATAAATTTTCCAATTTTTTCGTCGGTTAATTCGGCCAACGACAATCGCGATGATATCCTCATTTTGGCGAAGCGATCAATCGTCTCTCATACTCCCGAATTATCGAAACTATGCGACGACCGTGAACTCGTTGAACTCATTATTTCCCCAACAAGTGAAAATCATCCATTTCCTTCGCAGATTTTGGTCGAAAAGCAGCCATCGGTTCGCTCTCGATCAATCGAGCAGTAATAATTTCTCGACACATGTACACCGATACGTAGTATACTCGGTAGAGTTAAAGCTGCTGAAAATACTTCAACCACTGGATCTACACCGCGGAGTGCAAGTAGCTGCGAATAACAACAGGTGGTTTATAAGTAAGTGCCTGTATTCCTGGCGTTACGTTCTAGTCATCCGCCTCAGGATTGAAGAATTACTCACGACGCGTTTTCGAGTATAATTCGACGGGAATTTCATCGGCCGTTTCGAAGGATCGTCAACGGTCAGCTGCGACGTGACGCTCGCTGTCCATAGAAGAGGAGGGAACCAGAGGGGGAATATTTTCTGGAATACACGTTGATAAAATCAACGACACAATTGACACCCAAATAACTTACATCCCTAGCGAAGAAAGACGTTGGTGTCACTTTTGCGGCTCGGAAATGAGATTAATGCAAAGACTCGCCATCAGCGGACTGCTGTCCGTGATGCTGATCGTCCTTTTGACCGGGACGTTTGTCACCCGTCGCGATTTACCTGCGAACGACGAACGCGGTGTCGGACCCGCCGAACAAGTGCCTGGTCAGGGGAACCCCGGATGGGCCGATAACGCTATACCCGAACAGGACTTCCAACGAGTCCTTCAAGTGGCACCTGTGGATAATTCCGTAGCCGCGGGACCCTCGGGAGTCGGTCCAGCTCCCGCTCCTGAGAATGGACCGTACATCGTCAGAGAGCAGAGCACGCTCGACGACGTCTCGTACCAAAGACGAGAAAAAGTCAAGGAGGTGAGCGGGGAGAGATAGATATTTTTTTGTTCTAGATAAAATTGCTCGCATGTCTTTTTTCGCTTTCGCAATTGATCGATGCTAGTTTTCGAATAATCGAGTGAATGTTTCGACATCGCTCTTTTCGATTGCACAAACTGCGAGTACTCTCCTACCCCGTGACGCACGAATTTCGAAAGGTAAGTTGAGATATTGAGGTAATTAATTAATTTACGATCTCCGTTTGCCCGGACGCCCCTAGAGCAGCTCCTGCACATTTTGCCGTTGACGCAGAGACGGGAGATATTTCCATCGCGGAATTTCAATGACAACGACATTCTCCTTTTTTATTTTCCCTTATCTTTTACCCCTTTTTCATTTCTTGTTTTTCTTTTTCAACTTTACGTCGGTTGTACTCGCAACGTTTACACAGAGACGGGAAAACTACCTGCACAGCTTCATATATAATTACAGTCTCTGCTCTGCTCACAAGGGAGCATAAGTGCGGAATTCCAGGACATTCGCAGAGCTCCATTAAGAAAGAAACTTTACCATACAAAGTGCTAAAGAAATTCTAAACGTACTTCTCTCGTTTTTCCGTCAAAGCACCCTGCAATTTCTCAGTAATCCAAGGAAATCCGTTTTTACGCCATAAATACAGAAATTTATTTCTAGCCGTGGAAATTGCCAAGGGTGAATCGTTGCGAAATCAATTCGTGGATAAATACTCAACCGTCGTTCGATCTCGGAGTCATATTTTCGCTAAAAATTCAACAAAAGTCGTTGGCGATGGCGTAAAATTTGTGGAAAAATCGATCCCCAGGGATCTACGGCAGGAGCTGCTCGATACGGTCGAAAGAATCCAAAAGTTTTCGATAGGTTGGAAGGTATGTATCCATGGAAGCATCCAGCAGCAGCGTTTCTATCAATTAAGTGTAAGTAAGCCGATGGCCATCAGATATCCTCATGAAAGGAGGGAAACCCGATAAAGCGCCAATTACATTAACGTGATTCAAAGTGCAGCAGCATCGCTGACCAAAGGAGAACGACGACTACGACGACGACGACGATTATCAGGCACCTATTTTCCAAATCTCTGTATCATTCCCCTTTCACTACCCCCAATTCTTTACCCGTACGGAGTAGTCCTTTCGAAACGTGCTCGAGTCGAATATTTCGCCCACCGATATGACGACGCGGATCTAAGGTTCGAAAAAAAAAAATTATAGCTTTCGTTCAAAGAGCGTGGGAAACGCAATTACCGAAAATAATTATTTTTTTTCTAAAAAATAAATTTTTATTAGCTTTTAACGATATAGGGTTGAATTTTTGTTGTACCTACGGTGCGCTTCTCGGAAGCCACAAAATTCGTCCAATTAAGAAATCGAGGGATCCGGATAAAGGAAACATAATTTTATTTCCATTCTACTTTTTTTTTTCGAAACTTGAAACTTCGACGTCTGATTTTTCGTGGGCAGAGAATAACGAGCGATTTTCAAACATGAAAAGAAACTTCTTTTCTTTTGTGGAAGTTGACTTAATCATCTTTTTCGGTTATTCGACCCGCGATAATTCTATCGTACCTAATTCCACCGCCCTTATTATGCGGTTAATTCAGAGACAAAAAAATTGAACGGCACGAGTGGCTCTTACTCGTTAATTAATTTCCTCCTCTTGTTGTACATCTGGATATTTACGCCATTCACGGGTCCAGACCGTGCGTACGTCTGCGGATCTCACATATATTCTTGTACGGGTACGCGAGTATAGCTATAGAGAGATTTGCCACCACTAAAGATTATTACTTCCAGCCACTTCTATCTTCCAAAGAGGTTTCGGATAACCAAGTTTCACAAAGGCGTATTATTCTCTATCGAGCTAAAGAGCTCCATTCTCACTTCTCACCCCCCCAACTTACACCCACTCCTTGCTTCCAATTCTTCTTCTCCTTCTCCTCCTCCTCCTCCTCCTCCTTCTTCTTCTTCTTCTTCTTCTTCTTCTTTCTCCGGTTCTTATTTTTCTTATTTTTACTCCCGTCATGCTCCCACCCGCCTCTATATCCTTCTCTCTTTTATCGCACTCCGCCGCTGGCGAACAATGAAAACGACGCCGTTAATGAGATGCTAATAAATAAAGGAAGACACCGCACCTCGAACAACGAATACCTCTCCACTGTACTCTCACTCTTCGGGCAAACACTCCGCACCGCTGCAGGAGCATCAGCATCGGCATCAGGACCGGCATCAGCGGCATTAGTAGGTGGAAATGGTACGAAGCGAGATTTCTACGTTTGGCCCACACCCACCTCCGCATACATACACCCCATGAATGTGAATGTTCTCAGCTGCCATAGGTCCCCACTTAGCAAAGATTAATTCACGCTATTAGCTCTAGAGGGGACAATGCGCACGCGGGTTGCCGAGGGTGGCTGAGGAGGAGGACGATGGGGATGAGGATGAGGAAAAGGAGGGTGAGAAGAAGAATAAGGAGCATGAGGAGACTCGGTTCGCAATAACAAACAAAGCCGTAATTATGGGTAGAGTAAGGGGGGGGGGCAGAGGACGACCGCCGAGATGAGAGAGACGGAGGAGATGATGGTGAACTCGAGAGAATCCTGTCTCGACACCGCGCCTTCTATGTACCGACCTATACCAAAACCACGAAGGCTCCTAACGACGGTTGCGGTGGTACCTTCTTAGACCAAAGAAGCTGGCTTTCAAGGTTCCCAGGGTGTTGGCGGTTTGTCTCAGGCCCTGTCCTCCCGTACCTCTCGCGCTTGCCTTTTTGCCAAATATAAAAGCCCTGATTTTTTCCTCCGCTCTTTTTTCTATCCTCCTTCCTCTCCTTCGCTCCGGACCGATTCTCGGCGTGCCACCTCGTCGCCCTCTCACTATCCGGTGGTAAGATTTTTATCCCCGGCGCGATTAAAACGAAAATAAAATTACCCTCGCCAATTTGCTCCGAAAAACACTCGGCGGTTAATACGCCTCGTTCGTCGATATGAGATTTCCTGTTCATTTTTTTACGGTTCAAGGACCTCGACGGAGTCCGAATAGAAAAATCCTTTCGTTCTTCGAAAACTGTTCGAAAAATTGTGTTCGTTGTCGAATCAGAGGAATCGAATTACGCGTCGTGCCGTGTAAAGTTTCTGGTGGCGCATGTTAGATGGAAGTCGGAGAAAGTGTTTCCTGAGAAGAGCTCGTTAGTGGGCACTATAATTGGGCGCGTCCTTGCGTGAAGAGCAAATCATTCCCTCTGTGCGAAGGGACGACGACGCGCGGTGGACTTAATAACCCAGAAAGTATACTCGAAGGGTCGTCATTTTACGGTTAACGAACAAGATAAATTTCCCTCCTCCCCCCCTCCCCGTAGGATCGCTCTTGTCTATTTGTTTTATCGTACGCACTCCAACATTTTCAACGTTGCGACTTTTTACCCCCCGTATCACGAATCGCTGAATTTCCATCGCGGTTACGCGCGATACACCTCCATTTTATTTCCTACGACGAGTGTCTCGAGCAATTTATATCGAGCGAAGGGCGAGAACGAGTATAAAATTTTTTTTATTACAAACGTTTAGCCAATTACGGTTTACTCGGCAATGATCATCATTTTATACTCGCTTCGTAATTGTGACAGTCGCGCTGTACGGGGCAACCGCCGTACGGATCTGACGGCGAACGGAGTCTCTCGCAAATTGAAAAAGTACGACGTCGAACTTTTTACCTATACGTGGAGTGCGGTGTTTTTCGCCTCGCCGACTTGCAGTTTCGCGAAAATTGCGGCTAATTCGTTCAGCGAAAACCAGTGCGCGGATCGAGTAGCGCGATTTTTGTCCACATGTAGCTATGCGCCTAATCTGCCGAGTATAGCTTCCAGATTAGGATCGAACGATTTGTCGAGAGAATGTAGAAGTTCGTCTTCGTTTTTTTTTTTTCACGCACTTTATTTGGAAAATTGACGCTAACATTTTCGTACGATTCTTTTTTTGTTCACAGATGATGAAGCACGGTTGGGACAACTACGTGAGATACGCGTGGGGTAAGAACGAATTACGTCCGATATCCAAGAAGAGTCACAGCGCGAGTATTTTCGGTGCCACGAATATGGGAGCGACGATCGTCGACGGTCTTGACACACTTTACCTCATGGGACTCCACGACGAATTCAAACAAGGTCGCGACTGGATCGCCGAGAATTTGGACTTTGACCTGGTGAGTCTGAACTGAAATTTCAAACACGCGTCTCAAACTTTTGGAGAATTTCGGTTTTCGGGGCGGCCTCTCGCCTCTTTTCGAGTCACGAGTGGCGAGGGGAGCGGCTGTCGGAATCAAAAATGCGAATAAAAATACAACGACAGCGTTTACCGGAGAATCATTGCAAAGGAATTGAAACCCGGCTGCAAACTGCAGACCGGTTCACTCCCACGCAGATCCTGGATTATCCTACGGGAGGACGAGGAGATCGGACCGTCGGAAGAATATGCCGACTTTACTTTCCCCGGCAACCCGAGCGATGCTGTACGCTCCTCGAAATTTTATATTCGAGAGATAAAAAGAAAACGATTGCAGCGAGTCTTTCGCGATTTTTTTCTTCTCCTTCGAATCGAACACCGGTTTGATTGACACCGCGATGCCTTGGATCTGAGCTTTGAATATTTAATTTTTGGCATTATGATTTCACCCGGTGGTTCGTACAACAGACGCGTCTGGGGTACTGTTAATTAATTCATATTTTTTAGAAGAATCAATGTTGGATAAGTACCGTGGGTAAAGGGCCAACGGGCAAACCGTGGTTGTCTAGAAACTTTGACGTTAGGTATGTCTCTTGGTCGTACGCAACAAACTTTGGAGAAACTTTGAAGTTTGCGTTACAGTTTCTCTCCAGTGCCTTGAGCGGGCTGAACTTCACCAACAGTTTATCCCTAGTTTAACACTAGCTACCGTACAGTACATTATACTGTATGGAAAATTTTCAAGTGGATAATTTCCCGTCTGTTATCCCCACCAAAATTATGCGGGGTGGGCTCGGGAAAAAAAAATCAAACGTCGGCGTCCTCGACTCTCGTCAAAACTCTACCGTCTGCGTCTCAACGACACCCACTGGGTTTTGGAAGGATTAAAAATGAGATCCTTGGAAGTAATTTGATTTTTTTGTTTTTCTCTTCCTTCGCACGATCCACGGTTGAAATAGTTGCGCATTTTTCACCCTTTCGAAGGTGAATAATGTCGGTTTGATTAGGGCGTTCGCCGTGGAACAAGAAGAGCGAAGATATATTGGCTGGAATTAGTTACGCCGTGCAAAAACCTGGTCCCAACAGTTCTTCTTCTTCCGACTACTCTCCTCGGATTTTGCAATAGCTTAGTACCTACTCAGCTTTAGCTTCGGCTCTTTCCTGATCTCCATACGAGACAGCACCACCCACGCAGTCGTGACGGGATCTATACGAGGATCCCATTCATCTGCAAATATAGGGGATCTCGCCCGCGGAACTCACTCCCGCTCACTCTGTAGACATTTCCGTGGCATTTCCGTCGAGGAGTCAATCTCGAACGACCGAAACCAACCCCCGAATCCTAAACTCTCCCCTTCGACTATATTCATGGATATTCGCGGTTGGAATAACCTCGATAGATCCCATTCATTTTTAGGGAAGATGGAAATTCAAATCTTCACCTAACGATCGATGCGAAATTCTGACTCGCGTGAGACGATTTTTCCTTTCGTCATTAGCTATTCAAAAACTGGACTCGGATATGGAATTTTTTGTCGGATCGATCGAATTAAAATAAAATGAATCCGACAGTCGCTTTTCTGAAGGAGCGCGATGATACAAGGGCCTTAAATGGGTAAAGGTGGAACGATAATGTCGCCAAGATAGAAACAGAGGGGAACGAGGACAATTACACTTATTATATAGGTTGGATTAGTTGTGAGATAAGCGGGAGAAATTTGTAATATAAGGTAGTCATAGTTACCCCGATACGGCGGGTAGGTAATTATGGAATAATTAGGAACGATGAAATATCCCGAGAGTTGAAGCGTCGATGCCTAATCGTGAGGCGCATAAACGCGGTGAAATATTATAATTTTAAAGGCGCACGGGGCGCCGTGTCGAGTTCAAGGGTTGCAAGCGGTGCTCTTTTGTTAATTGTTCAGAAAATGAGCTTTTAAATTCGAGGGTAATTAACGCCATTTGATTACCTAACTTAATCAACTTTTAACGTCGGATATAATTTAGGGTTGAAACAAGCACCGCGCCGCTTTATGCCGACCAACAAAAACATCTTTCAATTTGTTTATTCCAAACTCGAGCGTATAATTACGCGATGGAAAATACTCTACCTCCCTCTCGCACGTTCGCCCGCAACGATTTTCATACGGCTAACTTCAATTTTTCCACCACCCCGACTCCGATCGTCTCGTACACGAGGACCGTACACATTTTTGAAAACCTTTTTGCATGTCCGCCGTCGCTCGCATATTTCACCCCCGTGTGTATTTGAAATCCTCTCGAACACCCGCGGCATCGTGTCGAGAAAAGATCCTTCACTAGTCACGACGGATTAGCTGATAAAATACGACGACTCCTCCTCCTTTTATCCGGAGTCTCGAGCCCCGACTGCATTCTCAATCCCTTCTACACGACACGGATCTGTATAATAAATAACTGCAGAAAATTCTTCTTCTTATTTTTATCCCTTCCTCCCTCTCAACGCCCGTGCTACGGCGACGCGATCCTCATTTAGATCTTATTTAAAATTACATCCGCTCTAAATGCGCGAATAAAATCGCACGAAAGTACAATCTGTTGATTATAATATCGATTTCTTTTTTTTTTGAGGTTCGAGTTTGTTTCATGCACCCCTCATTTTTTCCCACTTTTTAACACGTGGGAGCGAAGAAACCTCTTCCCTCCCTCTTCGCTTGATCAGAAACGTCGATGTTTGTTCGCCGTTTGCGAGTGAAAAGGCGAGACGGTTGTCCGTAGGAAGTGCATGATTTTACGCGCCTTACACACGGCATGATGTCAATTTTCAGTTATTGCGATTTAACGCGAGCTCTCTCCTCTCTCCTATCTTTTTACCTTTGCTGCACCGTCGCGGGGGCCTCTCGCACGGAGCGCGAGCTTTCGCGCGATTATTGCGAGCTTGTTATTGCCTGGCGACGTAATTTCAACCTCTCAAAACTTTCCTTGACTCGAACCGTAATACCGTGCCCTCACCTACGCCCGTACTTTATTCCTTATTTCTTCCACCTTTTACTCACTTTCTCGCCTCGCCTGCTGCAGCTCTATAACCCCCGCGACGCAAAGCCAGCGCCTTTCTGCACCTCGCTCAGACTTTGAATATGCAGAAAAAGAAATTCTACCCGAACAAACGGAACTCCGTACGGTACGCGAGCCCGTCGAGATTGATTTCACCCCTGTTTTCCACCACCCCCCTTCCCCCCCTCCCCCTCAGCCACGCCGAGTTTCAGCGATTCAGTAATTATCTCGTCGGTCGCGCGATATAATTTGCGAAAGAAAAATTGTTGTTCGACTCTGCTCGACTCGCGACGTGATTTTCATTTACAAACAAAAGTGAAATATCAGAAAACTAGTTTCACCGTTCCTTTGACCTTTTTTCTTTCTTCGTTTTTTGCTGGAGAAATTTTTTCCGCGCGATGAAGCCGGGCTCAAATATACATATTATTACGCGTCTGTGCGCTTACGATTTTTTCATTAATTTTTATCTGCTTTCCGCGCGCTCATCTAGCCCTCGGGCATAATTCAAACCTCGCATAGGTTTTCAGCGCGTTGGTATAGGTCGTCCGATAAATACCCAAGTCAGTACCGTATACCTATCGGAAGCCTTAGTCGCGCGCGACGCCCTTTAACGAGGGATAATAATAGGATCTTGTTATCTTAGCGCCAAGCGAAGCTGCCTTCTTTTTTGCCTTACTCCTCTTCTCCTCCTTCTTCTTCTTCGTCTTCTTCTTCTCTTTGGCTAACTTTCCGCCAAGGGTTCTTCGAGTTAGTTGCCCTCTTCTCAGCGACGAGTCGACCTATCCGTATACGTACGCCTGTACCCGCCCTCCGTAAACTGCACCCTTCAAATTCCTTCGAGATTTAATACAGGCGGCGTATCTTCCGCCTTTGGATTTATCCGCCCTTATCGCGTTTAACTACATGTACAAAATTCCTCACCGTGAAGATATATAAGGGCGAGAATTGTTTCCTTTTTTTTTTTTCGTACGTTACACGGCGTTACACGGCGTCATTGGTATCCCGGTTGTATTCGATGTAAGAATATTTGGAAAAAAACGAAATAACGATCATATCCTCCGGTAATATATCTTCGGCGTTGGACTCACCACATGCACGCTGCAGGAGGAAACCTTTGCATGGTTGTTCCTAGTCGCTACCTATAATGCCTAATATAACGGGACCGTATGCTCCCGTAGGAACTTTTAATGAAAATGTAATGCTTCCTCTAAGCATTAATAAGCGTAGTTGTATGTTGGTTGGTAGTTCCTATACACCTGCACAAGAAGGTGGAAAACCTGCAGCGTTATACCTCGGGAATCGATTATCGTATGATATCCCCATGGTGAAACATGCCCCGGGATTATACCGGATAATTGAAATAGTGAAAATTGTTTCCCCGCACACACACACCGCTGATTACGGTACTGATTATGCGGGTAAAATGATAAAAATTAATTTCGAAATACTCGTGAATAACGAGAGGCGTGCGAAACAGGTATACGAAGTAAAACGATGATCCCGGATCATCGAGGATTCCAAGGAGATCGAATTACGTTTGTTTCGAATTCCGCGATATAAACGGTAATGGGCCTTCGTATAAAATTTTTAATTATACTTCAACGGTAATCGCATCCGCGCGAAACGAACGAGGCAAAAGTGAGGGAACGAAAATTTCCTCATCACTTTTTGTTTCCTTGCACTCAATTTGTCGAGTCGGCCGAATGTGTTATTTATCTAGAAGCTAGCGACTCTCGTCGGATGCGGGAACCGTAAACTTTGTACTCTCGCGCGGTAACTTTATTTTCTATCTATTCCAGTTTTCTTTCCATATAATAAAGACGTATGTTTATATACATAAGTAGACGAATACATTCGTAATACGTACCGACGCCGGGTACGACCCCACGTCGTACGTATAACTCGAACGAATTTTATTCACGTCTTTCGACTACATTCACTGGCTGGATGTGGGTACCCCGTTACCCTCCCGTGCCACTCTCCCGTGAGATATGACAATAAATTCTCGATATACAGACGACAGGTATGACGCGAATCATAAAGAATAACATCTCCGGATGCACAACGAGAATCGCGAGTGTCGTACGTGTAAGAAAGCTATCACGAGTAGAGGTACCCGTTCCCATGTGACCCGACCAATATGCTTCCGTATATTTTGCTGCTTCGCATTACGGATGCGCGTCGCTTCGACATTTTCAGCTGCTCGAAGCGGTGCCGGTACGATGATCGTATTAATTTTTTTCCAAACGGTGAAAAAAAGTGGGCGCGAGTCGCCGATTTCCGCGATAAAGTAACGGACGAATTTTTCTCCGGTTCTTGTTTTTCGCCGCACGTTGTACATCTGGCCAAAAATTCGTTCCTCCGTACCTACAATATTACCCTAGAGGCAATAAAGTTCACTGCAGGACTTTCTATACCAGGGAGGGAGACCTTATATGCGGAGTACAGCGAACGAGACGGGTAAAATGAAAATCCTACGTCAGAGAATTGGCCGCTATGCCAAGAGTCGCAAGATTGATGACACGAAACTGCCACCCACAGTTACGAACGACGTGCAATTATCTATCTAGGTCTATCGCCGACCGTTCGTTCATTTATTTATTTCTTTATTTATTCATTTACCCTTTCACATCCGCTCACATTACTCCCCCATATTTTTGCACGTGCGTCGAACGCGTACGCGGCGTTGGAACAAAATTTTTTCATCCGGTGCGCGCGCGTTTTATAGCCACTGAATTAATTTCCACCTGGATTCCGTAAAATTCGTGTCGAGGAGAAAAAGAAATACCGAACACCGCGTGACGATATTGGGGGTGCAAAATGCGCGGGGTGAAAAACCGAGCGTTTCGAGGTATGGGAAACCTTTACAACGCGATAAAATCTATGCGTTTATAAGAAGGAATCGTTGTACACGAAACGGGCGCGGCTTCCGAAAGGGCATAAGAAATGTTTCGTTGCAAGGCTGAAACGTCGTTGTCTTGTATATCGAGGCACTCGCGTATTAGGATAAATAGCGGCTATTACAACAGGTGGAGTTGGTCATATTTTGCAATTTTCCCGTCGGATGTGTGGCGGGCCAAAGATGCAGCAGATTGCCGCAGCTATTTATGACTGTGAAATTCGCATCCTGCCTCATACGCCGCAGTTTCTTAAACAGCCTCGAGATACGACAAAACCCGACTAACGTAACGATGTGAACTCGTGTTACAAAACCGTATAAATTTTTGCTCGCGCCGCGCTTCGTTTCAAATCGTTGTACGAACGAGAGAAATAAAAGATGCCCGAGTGGAGGAGAACGGGAAGACGACGAAAGAATTATGGGATAATTTTATGGAACGAGAGACGAAATAAAACAGACACCTGAGATGAAAGAAATGAGAACGAAAAATTACGACGACCCCGTCGCGTTATCGAATTCGCCTATTTCCGTTTATCTGACCTGCTTCGGGACATCATAACGTCGGCAAACGTCCTTATCCGCAACTAATGAGTTTCGGCATACCTATATTGTACGTGCAAAGACAGTTGATACGTCTCTCGCGGAGAAGTTTGGAGAGAGAGGAGGGAATATAGACGGGGGATGTGGGATGGGGGGGAGAGAGGGCGAGAATCAACCGTCGTCGAGTCGTCAAAGGCAAAATGGCACTAAGGGAGCAAAGCTCCGTTAATGAGGACCGTAAAATTCGTGATTCGCCGCGGAATGCCTTGTATGTATCCGGTTATTCGCGTCTTGGTGCAGCGGGGTTGAAACCGAGGAGCTTTTCGGAGGGGTGAAATGCGAAGCCATCGAATTGCCGATGGGGGACGACGATGGTTCGTGCTTTGACTGTGCGGCGTCACACGCGCGGTCGTTCCGTACACGGCGTTTCTCAGATATTCACGCTATTAATTATTCGTCTTCGAATCGATATAGCGCAGTCAACGCCCGTGTTTGTTACGAGAAGATTATACGTCTGGGGTTACGTGTAAATCGGGCTACGGGCTTAACTCCCCGCAACAGATATCTTTTCACGAGAAAAAAAAGCTCACGTTCCGTCCGATTCGAATTGAAAAATTTCCCGTAGCTCTCGAATGTTCAACGCGATGTGGGATCGCCCTGTTGCGCGGATATAACGTGGGAGTCTCGTGTGTATTAATTAATAAAATGATATTTATCCGCAAATATTCTACGTCCATCTACAAACCAAGCGTAGCGGTGTGTATATTTTGTACCCGCGAACTGCTTTCGATCCCATGTAATATATGTGTAGACCTATATACATACATGCGTGTGTATATGTATCTCTTGATTCCGAAATTTGGAGCCAAAGTTCTTGTACAAACACAGTAACTGATGTTGCCAAGTTATACAGGTATCCATGTATCGAGAACTTCCTGATACTCCGATACCCTGATATATATAACAGATAGGAATACTCCGGCGCTTAGCAAAGAATATGTATGTATACGTGTACCGAGTTATGTACGCTCACGTTATACGTTCCGTGTACAAACATTTTCATATACGTTTTCGAAAATCTTTACACCGAGCGAGCTTTTCCGAATAGCAGCATTGAAACGTTTTGCAGTTTACAAATTTGCTCATCCGACATACATCACTCGGCAGATTTGGATCGTGCAAATATCTCTTAGCACGTAGTTTTCTCTCCGGTTACATAGCTGTAGGACTCCCATATTCTGCGTACGTTTACACGCGGTTGGATACATGAAACGAAAAATACAAATGTCCCGACAAATTTCCCAGAGAAAATCCGACCCCGCGCCGTATGGACTCTTCTTAATATTTACGAAGCAGAAATCTGGGTATTAATGTAAATGAAAGACGAATATTCGTGTTTGTCAGTCGAAATTAAAAAACACGAGGTAGAAAATATTTTTTCAAACACAGCTCCGATTACGTGGACATGAAAAAATAAATTTTACTCCTGTACAAGGAAAATTCAACGTAAAATTTTATATCGTCAAAATTTAATCGGAACTTTTCAGATTATAGATCGATAGATTTTTTCTCGATTTGTCCGTTGAACAATTTTCGAACGATTGGAAAAACTCCTCGAAAGAAACTTTCGGAAGCTTGTCTTATCGCGTGTGCAGGCCAGCTGAATATCGCGGTATGTTGCGAGGTATATACACCTAATCCTACCGGCGATATTATACCAAAGATAGCAAACCGCGAACACGCTGCTCGCTGGATTGAAACTTTTTTCCATCCCTTATTTTTTTCTCCTCCCTTTTTTCTTTTCCCATAGAAACATACGTCCGCGGTGATATTCATCGGATAGTTGTATAATGTAATGTTTTTCCATCGCGCGGACAGCATCTGTCTCGCGGCCTCAAATATTTTGGGGATAATTGGATTTCTCGAGCTAAACGACAAAAGCGCTAACGGAGGTTTACCGTCTCCCCGCGATTATTATACCTATACGGGAATATGATAGATTGTGTGCTGAGCAGAGAGAAAAGACGGAGGAAGAAAAAAAAAAGAGGAAATACACGAGATAAGTAAAGAAAAGAGAACGATAGAAGAGAAAACTTGACGTTGTATCGGAGAAAAGTTCTGATGCGGGCTTATGGCTTCGATTAATTAACGGGTAATTCGGTAAATAACTTGAGCCCCCCCCGTTCGCTTTTTCTATCTTATTATTTCTCAATCGGCGAAGATTACCGATCACCTTTGAAGTAGAACTAGATTTTTCTTTATCTTCGTCGTGAGTATTGAACTTTGGTTCTCGCGATGCGTACCCGGCGACCTTATTTTCGCTAGTTTTTTCCAGCCTCAAATCACATCTATACGCGCATGTACGAGCGACAGCGAGCCCCGGAGCCCGTTGAGGTCTCAATTATTTTAAAGTAACAAGAGTAGAATTGCTCAATTAAACACTAAAATGAGATTTCACGTCACGCCCCCGTGAACCGCTGTGAACTCAAGTTTTTCCGACAAACCTGATTTCAACAATTTCTTCTAATTTTTTACGTAATCATTTACATTTATACGACGTTACAATGGTACACGCTCCGCTGTGCAGCGCAATCAGCAATCTTCACCAATTTTACGAACTCCCGGGGATTACAGGGGGAGTACAAGGGGGGGAGAAAGGGGGCCCTTATTTTATCTCCGTACATCTCCACGCACGCGAACACGAATTTATGATCGAAAGAAACGGGAAAAAAAAAGAGGGAAACCGTATCAAATTTAACTAACGAATTATATTTTTTCATTTTTCAGAACAACGAGGTGTCCGTTTTCGAGACGAACATTCGGTTCCTGGCGAGTCTTCTTTCGAATTACGCTCTGACCGGCGACGTTATGTTCAGAGACAAGGCTGCTCAACTCGGAGAACGTTTACTTCCGAGTTTCGACACGGAAACTGGAATCCCCAGATCTCTCATAAACCTCCGCACCGGGGTGAGTAGGCCGAAATGAGCCCAGCGATCGAATCGGTATCGGATCTAATTAGATATAATTTCATTCGGTATCTTAACGGATCCGATTACACCTCGCCGAGTTTCAGATCGAAATTTTCATTATTTTTACTCGGTCGCCGATCAGATTGCAGCAGAGATTCTTCGATAATCAGATTTCATTGTACCTGAATATTTTTCCCTAAGAAATTTATTAGATACAAGTTTCGAAGTTTCATTATGCAAGCTTACACCGAACCACGTTCAACGAGAACGGAAAGATAAACGTCATTATAACTTATTTGTTCCGCAGTCGTAACTTACCTCAGCAAACATCCTGCACAGGGGATCCCGCTAATCGATTATTCGAATCGAATGCAGAACGCCGCGAATATGCGTATAGACTCGTATTGTAGATATACGGTAAACCCCACATCGCTCGATTTACTTGTTTACTTTCCTAACTTGTATTTACGTCACGAAATGCAGACCCCGTTTTGCAGTGCAATTATATCAACCCGCGAGTATCGTTCACCACCTCCTCTGATAATCTCCGCGATTAAAATCATAGACGTGTTTATAATCATCGACCGTGCATTTTTTTTTTTTTTTTATTCTCAACGAAAATCATTGATCTTCCGACGATTTCGAAGAGAGCGAAAAATTGACGGATATCCATTTTCTGTTTGAATTTACAGGCCAGTAGAAATTATGCTTGGGCGAGCAGCGGGTGCAGTATTTTGTCGGAGATCGGTACCATGCATTTGGAATTTTCTTATCTGAGCGATATAACTGGAAATCCAATATTCAAGGACAAAGTTAGGAAAGTCCGAAGAGTGTTGAGGGATTTGAGCAAACCCAAAGGTCTTTATCCAAACTACATCAACCCCAAGACTGGAAGATGGGGACAACGTAAGTACATCACGGTTTCTTCGTATATACCTGTAGAAGGCATATTATAATACAAGTATACCGTAGACGGAATCAAAGATTCCGTCGCGCTCCTTTGCCAGTGAAAAATCGATTTCTTATTACCTTGGATTCACGCATCACACGGCAATGCCTCGTCAGCACTTCTATCCGCTGATATAATTCCCTTTGTTCCTATTTATGCACGCCCAATTTCACAGTCTTTGGATTCTGAACTGCCCTTGTAAGATTTCTCGCGCATGGTACACGGTGTGATATTCCGGTGTACCGTGCGCCGCCGCAATACATCCTTTGGCTTCTCTATTACCAGCTAGTCAACCTACATCGCGTAAGCTGGTTCATTTAGCCGTTGATATCATTAATTTTCGGTCGCGAGGAATCTGTATGATTTTTTTTTCTCCTTTTCTCCTTTTTTTTTTTAATTCCCCAAGTTTACCAAACCCCGTCTTCTTTCTTACCCTCCGCGGTTCGATCTCCTCAATCTTCCGCCCTGTTCCAATCCCCAGAACAGCAGTTATCCGAATTTATCTTCGAGCCACGTCACTCTTTACGGCCCTGCGTCACCCTTCGGAAATTAATGCAGTCCACGGGTTTCATCTCAATAGCGTCCGCAGGGTCGACGAACGATGAGGTGGGAATGGAGAAAAAAATTGCATCGTTGCACTATTAAGAGTGCGGTGTGGTGGTACCATCATCTGAAACATTTATCGCATCAGATTGTCATCCGATACTCGTAATGCCCTTATGTAGCTCGGAGCGCAAGACAGAGATGAGAACGCGGTGCATGTGAAGAAAAATATGAGAAGCGAAAGCTTTAGAAAATTACGTAGGGATTATAGTAATAACAACGAGGAAAAATAGTCTGGGATGTAACGTGAGAAGAGGGCAGATAAATGCTTGCACGGTACCCGCTACACGGCATCTGGAGGGAAAGAGAGCCTGAAACTCCGCCTATAAATATTCCACTTTATTACTGTAATTTCATTTAATAAATCTTTCTGGCTTCCCGGTAAATAGATTTTTAATCCGTCGTATCCGTGCAAAGTAGATCCATCCGTTCGGAGTATTCATTAAATTGTTGGGATAAAAAAAGAGAGGAGAAAAATATATGTGCGTATATTTAGAGTTTCAGCGTCGCGGATTTTTTTACGGAAAGTTGAAACTGCGCTCGAATAAAAACTGCGTTGGGATAAAGGATCAGGACAGATTTAGTCGAGGATCTCTCGCGTCCAACGCGGGCGAAGGCGGCGCATTAAAAATGAATAAAAATTAAATAAAAACGTTGAACCCCCGAGAGCCGAGCCGCCAAGGAGCGAGTAAATTGGTGTATAAATATAAATATACGTATACGCGGCCGAAAATTCGCACCTTCATTATTGCTCATCGATATAATTTAATTGCCGTGAGAGCGTCCCCTAACAGACGGGCCTAATTAAAATCCTGATTTTTATTCATTTGCGAAACGTCGTGAGAATTATGCAGTCTTAATTAACTGAGAACCGCCTTGAAAATCTTGAGGTATGAAAACTTTTTTTTTTCACAAACTTGAGAATATGTAAGCTTCACAGAGAAGTTTTGAAAAGGTAAAAGTGCATTATCCGAACAGGAAAATTCGCGTTACGTAGATATAGTTTTTTTTTTTTTTTTCTCAAATAAGTTTCCATTAATCCGTCGCAAGTATAGTTTTATGAAAAGCTCACTTTTCTTCCGCACAATTCGACGCGCTAAGATCTCTGATTCTAGCGTGTAAGCCTTCTGCGGCACTTAGTGTCGGACAAGTTAATCACGGTAGGCTATCAGCCTACCGTAATGCGCAATGTGTTTTTCCGCTCGAACATGCTCTGACAAGGCTGCTTCGTACCCTCGTTGAACAAACGCGTTGTCTTCGCCCTGCTACCGCACGAATATTCGTTGAAATAGACAAAAGTTCCTCCGATCCTCCGTCACTTCCCTTGAGAAATTTACAAAAAATCGACCGGTGACCCCGCGACGCGTTGACGTTCACCGATACTTCGAGGGCCGATGGGTTGTTCGGCAGATGTTTTCAGTCGACGTTTACGCCCGTAAAGCTCAAAAATAGCACGTTCGTTCATCCGATATCGCGGCGTAATAACTTGAGAAAGATGTCTCCTCTACCCCTACACGATCGTGACCCCTCCGTTTACAACTTTGCGAACCCCTAGGGCCTACCGTTAGATCCGCATTATGCTATTATGCGATCATAATAGAACGACCGTACGACAGACGCATGTAATCATTTTCACACCGTACCTAAATCCCGGTCCCCCGTAGCATTTGAAACACGTTTTAACTCCGGATATTATATGCTTCAAAATACAGTAATCGAAGAGATTGGTAGTTGATACCGAGAGAATCATTGAATGTCCAGTTTATGGTTAACATGGGATTCTCCTAAGTATTAGCTCGATACGCGAATCATTAAACAGGTGGTTTTACGGAGTAAGTCGGAAATTATAGAGGACTGGGTTCATGATCATGACTGCGCGGTTTACTCGCTTGAATTTCCGAGGTGAACGTCGTGCGGTAGAAATGAAACGTCGAGGGGAACCGTGGAATCCAAAAGCCTCCGGAATTTTTACGTATTCGGTAGCCGAATAAATTAGCAATAACAATTTGCTGTAATCTTGTCGTTATTTATCGTTCGGTAAGTCGAGCACTTAGCTCGTTCGAATTCGACCTCGAATGAGTAACGAGACGATCGTTACCCGATGATCTCCTATACTATCCGCTCGTAACGACGGAGTGATCTTTATATTATACCCGTAGCACAAACAGAGACGTCCGGTGACGACTGGGGCTTCCGAATTTTCACCCCTTCATCCCCCATGGCTCACGAATCCCTCGTTATAATTTGCAGATCACATGTCTCTCGGTGGACTGGGCGATAGCTTTTACGAGTATCTTCTGAAGGCATGGCTTCAGTCCGGCCGGGAGGACACCGAAGCTAGAGAGATGTGGGACGAAGCAATGGACGCCATAATCAAACACATGATCGTTAAATCTAAAGGTGGACTCATATACGCTTCCGATTTGAAGTACGATCGTCTAGAACACAAAATGGGTCACTTGGCTTGCTTCTCAGGTAATTACGTAAAGTGATTTAATTTTAGCGCGTGGCACAAAACTCTGTTCGTCCAAGTTTTTGGACTTGATCTAGAATCGTCCGTCCGATTTCAGGTGGTATGTTCGGCCTCGGTGGTAAAACTCTCGAAAATGAGGCGGCTAGCAAGTACATGGAAGTTGCTGCCGGTCTGACCAATACGTGTCACGAGTCGTACGACCGTGCAGCGACCAAACTTGGACCCGAAGCATTCCATTTCATAGAAAATAATGAAGCGAGGAGTTTGAAGAACGGAGAGAAGTACTATATCCTTCGTCCGGAGGTGCGTATTACTATTTTTTTTTTTTTCTGCGTTTGCGTTTGCGTTTGCCGTGTGCCCGCTCCCGAAATCGACGACTCACTTACGAGGGTACTAACGTTGTCCACAGACCTTTGAATCGTACTTTATCATGTGGCGGTTAACCAAGGATCCAAAGTACAGAGAATGGGGGTGGGAAGCCGTTCAAGCGCTGGAGAGACATTGCAGAGTGCCCGGTGGATTCACCGGGTTGAGTAACGTTTACCTTCTCGATACCCCGAAAGATGATGTTCAACAGAGTTACCTGTTCGCAGAGACTTTTAAGGTGCGTATTTATAATTCACATCGCGAGTCCGATGGCAAAAATTGCTAAGCGGTCGACGCACGACCTTTTCAAATTTTATAAATTCGAAATGGTCGTGAAATTAACAACGGAAATAATTGTGTGCGACGTTCGTTGATCCATATCTTTATTTTCTGTCGCAGTATCTCTACCTGTTATTCAGCGATGACGACCTGATCAGTTTAGACGAGTGGGTGTTCAACTCCGAGGCGCATCTGATTCCGATCAGAGGAAATCCCATGTACCGAAGGGCCCCAGAATTATAAGCCTAATTCATCGTAGACTCAGTAACTGTAATTCCTGCACCTCACGGACGGGCAGTGTGAGAGAGAATGGTTAATGAAGGTTAGCGACTAAATTTTCAACGAGATATTTATGAGATCCAGTTTAAAAATAATGAACTATAGTATCCTCGTTTACACGCAACACAGCGGCGATCTCAATGTCAGTGTCATTGAACCGTCAAAGATTGACTGAGGACTGCATAATCCATTATTTAAATAATTGAATGAGTAACGATACTAGCTAAGGATGATTATTTGAGTTGAAAATATTTGTATATAAACTGTGAGAGTGAGTGCTTAATGTCCATCCGTTACATCTACAAAAAAAAGATATGATTATACGTGATCGTATATATATATATGTATTCGACGTGATTTTTTTTACTTTTTTTTTTTTTTGTCTCTGTCCATCATGAATATTGGTGTGCATCGAACAGTTTGGTATATAATATATTATTATAATTTTGTAAATCTAAAGCAAGTTAAACCAAAACACGTGAGCGCTGAGTAAAATTATTGAACGCGTGCGAGTGAGAAAATGATACCAACTGGTTAGCAGCGAATGTTCGTCGTACCGATGATCGAGATCATTTTCCCAATCCAGTCATAATTTCCCATTGCCTCGGTGGGGGAACGAGCAAAAAATAGATGCGTGATACAAATTTACTCTCATTCATTAGTATACATGTAATCTGTGAAGTAATAATTTTTGAGATGTAGTTAGGGGATGCTGTTTATCGGTAAGTTGATGAAGATTTTTATTTTTTTTTTCATTAGAAATTCATGGAAGGGTTATCCGGACCATGTAATAAGTTCAATAAAACTTTCCACCGTCTCCTCCCTCCTTCTGATTAGGGTCATCAATGATGCGCTTTTACTACGACAAAGACGCGACATAAATTATATTAAAAAAAAAAAAAATAAAATAATCGTTTCTAATGTACATACAAAGACGTAGTACGGGAGAGAAAATTGAATTTTATTCGCTAGTTTTAACGACTTGTTCCATACAAGCAGCGCTTCGTACTGATCCATACTTTTACTCAAATTTTAACGAATCGAACAACACCAGCAAACAATATTCCTGCTCTGCTCTGACACGGAGTATGTTTTTCAAACTTACACCGAAAGAAACGAGACACGTAGCTGTACAATTATTAAACGAAAGCGAGTGTGCATGTGAAGCGACGATAAATCCGAACTACGTATATAACGTAAGAGCCAGAGATAACGCGAATCGATTTGCAACGTGTTATTTAGCCGCCGATGCATATAGTGGATACATTAAGAATAGACTTGTATATAAAATATTAAAGAAAGTCGTATTCTATAAAGTGAAATAGGATAATAGTTCAGTGGTAGAGCAGTGTGTTTGTTTAGTGCTTTTGAGAATACCGTAAAAAACCATCATCTTGTTCGGAAAAAATACATGTTCCGTCGGTGTGATTTCGAGCAGGAAAATAAAAATCGATATCTTTATAGGTATTTACTGATATAATTATACGCGTTACATCCGTCGATTTTTTTGATTTCCAATTTTCTTCATCATTTCGGACATGTGCGTATTGTAATTCATACAGCGTTTCATCGCCTGAAAATTCGCGGAAAGAAAGAGAATCGTTACATTTCATACGTACATACATAATTGTCTGGGCGGTTTATGGCCAAAAGGTTACTTAAATAAAATACATTCTATTCCTGTTTGTTCTGCACCAAGCTCATCGCGGTTCCTCAATACTCAATTCCATAGTTTCTCTCGACTCGTAGATGTCATGACTATTGATCACCTCGTGAACTCAAATTTTCTATGCTTTGGAGGGCTCGACGTGTAGAAAATATGCCCCGGTGAGCTTTGGTGGCATGTTCAGTTTCCTCGGGTAATTCATTTCGTGCTACTTAGTCCCTTTTGTTTCTCGATTCGCGTCGCACAGATATGTTCGATTCACGATATCGCAAAATTTTCCAATCCCCATACATATAGTTATAATTACGCTACGCACGAAATATTAATTGACCAGATTTGTTCGTTTTTATAATACAATCTTGTACACAACTGTCTGTTGACAATAGTAAATAACGTATAAATATAATATACATTATGATATACAGTGAACCCTAGGCCATGTCTATAATAATATAATCTATACATACTTTTGTGAATAGATATTTAATAATTTATTCTTTATTGAAGTGTTGACGTATTTTATTTTGTGGAATATATCTAATGGGGTTTGGGTACAGTAATGAATAACCTCGTGAAATCAACATTCATACATTCTTTATTTCTTAATACGTTATCAATTTCCATAATCAACAGCAATGTGAGTAATTTCAGTTTACACGATTCGTAACAATTCCAAAATTAAACCTATACGATAAATAAAACGTTTTTAAAATACCATAAATATTGTAAATACAGTATGCTGTAGTTATAAATGGGGTTTACTTTTAACAATTTTATGTGATTCTTATTTTATTATAATAATTAAATAAATATTGATACTACATTATTTTGTACAAACGTCGATAATAACGCATTCCAGATCACCCCTGCGATCGCCCTCACCCTCGCCCTCACCTCATTTCCTAATTTTTCAGATACTCAATAATTATCACGTTCATCTTCAGAAATAGTGAAAATGAAAGACGTTTTCTCTTTCATACAAGTCACGACTCTACCAAAAAGTGAACGATACTCTTTCGCCGAATATAAATTTCAAAGTAAACGAAAATCGAATAGATTTCAGTTTTAAAATAAGATGTGACGTTTAAAAGGTCATGACGTATCTAGTCTTCGCGTGAAAAACGCAAAATCATATTTCGCAAATAAACCATACCACAGAGAGAGAACTTTGTGCCGATCCTAAAAGTAAAACGCGTGTAATAATAACTCGGCAAAAACAAAACCAAAGCAGACTATACAGGCATACGAAATTCGAAATTGCCCTAACTTTTTTTTCTCCACGGTTCGTTAAACGCGTGCCAATAAGTAGGCGACACACGTACTCAAGCAATTACGTTCCTCGATCAACGTGTCAAATGAAACTAAAACATGACGAGGATTGCGCGTGAAAGTTCGAGTAACACTTCGCCGGTATAAGCGTTAACAATACCGCGGATTTCGGCTCTGTAAGATTCTGAATCACCACGTCGAATCGTGAGTGTCGATTCTTCGAGTAGCTGTTTATAAATTCAACGGAAACCGGAACCATGCGAGTTGGTTTGTTCCCAATGTCATGACGCCGTATCGTAATACGCCGATTACTGCCAAATTATGCAATGGCTGATGTCTAAAGTATACCGATTTCTGGACACCGATGCCCACATCAACGACTTCCACTTTTATCATTCTAATATCCAACGAAACGATTCGAATCTTTAATCATTCGATTTTGCTCACGCGACGTCGTCCAAAGTCTCTCTGACTTTGTGCAGACCGGAAGTTCTGCAGGCATGAGCAGCCAGGTGGTAAAATATCTTGTAATTATTTACTCTCGATCGTAAGATCTATGGGGAGAGTCCCTCGTGCAATCCTTGGTCTCTGGGGTAGCGGTTCAAGATAGATCCGTAGGAAAGATACAAAAATATCTCGATGTTTTCGAGAGCTCTGTATAGTGCGGAGCTTGGTTGTTGGCTGCGGGTGTTAAAAGCGGGCGAGAACGTAGCGTAGAGAACTGTAACAGCGTTCCAACGGACGAGGCCCTCGGAGTCTGCAAGAACTCCTACGATCGCGTATACTACATACGTACTTCCATCTCTACGAGACCAGATATGTCTAGTCTCTCGACGCGTTCGTATCTCGTTACCGTCCCGATGTTGTCGAGGGCACCCTCGACTCCGTTGACACCGTGAATACGCCGAACGCCAGCAGATTCCGCGACCGATCTTCCTCCCTTTTATCGCTAAAGGCGTACATATACCTATAGACTTGTTGACAAAGTGCAACGCTAAAAATACACCGAAACCGCCTCCCTTCCTCATTTTAAAATTTACCGTGCCCATCGCCGTTCTGTCTCGAAAGTGTTGGAAAAAAATGTGTTCAAACGCAAAGGTGTGATCGCCCGCTGTACACTTCACCGTGCAACGCCCTTGTTGTTAACGTTATCGTCGTTGTACTTTGACCGAGGATAAGTGGCGAAGGATACGGACTGAAATGAAAATGATCCTTACCGCGAGACTTTCCTTGATTACCGTCTTCGTGGCGTGTTTATTAGGTAAGTCACGCTGATCGATATTTTGATACGAATATGTGAAAATAAATGAACCGAAGGCAGATTTCTTAAAGGTATAGTTCTCCGTCAGATATCTCACGTACCGCTCGTGCCAAAAATTCGCGTGTATATAATTCCACGGGTGAATACGAGAATATGTTACAAGTTTATTATAAACCTTCTCCGCTACACTGCGGTACAGAGGCTCGAGTGTTGCTGCTGTACATTGGTACGAAACAGTTGGCGATTTCTGTTGCAGTATCGTTTTGCACCACATATTATACCAGGTACATGTCTCTGTGTGTAAACCGAGAGGATAATTTTATAAACTGCACGTATGTTGTGCGTTGATTTATTTTAAGAGATATTCGAAGTGGATATAGTCTGAATTTCTTGACCCATCATTTCGAATTCTTTCGCCTACTCGCCGTTGTGTAATTTTTCGAACCGATGATATACTTGCCAAAAATATATTTGCACAAATCGGTGTGACGTGTACGGTATTTCGTGAAAATCTCGAAGTTCCACAGTTTTTGGTGCTTCGAAAGCACGAATATTCCAGAAATACATACATGCGTTTTTATGCTCGACACGTGACAGTGCGAACACGTGTTTTTTCATCCTCATAAATAACATGCGGAAGAAGAAAATCATGGTCAATGTATAACTCATCTGTTCACCATCGCACGCAATAACTTTCATAGAGAAAATTTTGTTTAGAAATATTTATATAAACAAACTACTGGAAGACTCGTTCACACCCCATTTATAATTTTACAGCGTATCGAGTCTAGTTTATTAGGTGCCCGAAGTCTGAAATATCATTTTGAACTTCAAGTTTCGTTCGTGATGCGATGTTGTAAAAAATGCCTCAAACTGTGACGTTGTTTTACAATTTTTTTCGCTATTCGATTCGTCGAATATGTGTTTCCTATAATATAAATCTTCATAGGATAATCTTCTTCTTCAACCTGCGAGCTCCATTTTTGATCTCAGGATCGACAGCGGCCACAGATCGGCAGTACGTACCTGCATGAATTTATCCAAAGTTATGCAATTCCAATGTGCAACAATTGAGTTGTTTTATCCGATTGAATCGAGTAGCAATAATTGCATTCGCTTCGGTGATCGAACGTCCATTATATGCTCGCGATGGATATAAAATTCCAGCTACATATAAGTGAAATAATGATTTGCTTGCGAGGCTTCCATCAACTGACCTTCTATTGAAGAGTATCACCTTGACATTAAACAAAAATGAAAGAGACTCTTTGACTCCAGACTGAATATAAGTCAAATATAAATTCGATTCGACGTGACGATGATGGTCACGTATAATATTCGATTCGAAAAATATTGCGACGATTGTCGTAACGACGATCGTACAGATGTGGACCCTCGAAATGTCATACGCTGTATACAAGTTATCACACGTATCTAGTAAGTATTACGACGATAAAAGTTCGACGCACATTTTCCATCTTCAATTTTCAAAGGCCGCGAATGAGCCGACGTCAAAAAATATATATCGCGAAAGAGATTCGTTTTATTTATTTTTCCCCGATATTTTTTATTCGCATACATTCAATGCCGAATAAAACTCCGAGGCATAAAGATGGACGTGGAAATAGTCGCGTGGCGGTGTTAAGTTCAATGTCATACATCCTCTTCGACCGTGAAGTGCGGTGAGACGAGGGTCTATTTGCGAGTTTATATTATGGACACCGGTCAATTGCTCTACCGAGAGAGCTTATTTGTGCTTCTGCTGCTGCAGCGGTGTGTCAAATTTATCATTGTTTAAACCGATTGATATTTATCCCGGGAGAACATCGTACATCTCACGCTGTTGGGCTTTTTGAGAATAACCAAATTAAATCTTGATGGGCACAGGATATGTTTCTTTGATTCATAAATTGTCCAGGAAGTCGATCCGTGCGTCGCCTCGTCGAAGCATTTTTATCGTAGATCGTGCACTCGAAATCAAAAAAACAGTTTTAGTCGGTGACTCGTTCTGGCCTAGCTTGAATTTCATTTTTAATGTAACAGAAAATTTTTTTACACCCAAAATACAATTAGATAAAATTTACGACTCGTCTAACGACCCGCGAAATCGTGGTGAATCATTTTTTGAATCAAATGTGTTATTTTAAGGCTGTTACTGCTGCCAAAAAATATGAATATGAATGAACGATTCGTTGTTCAATACATAAATATACAAATATGTACGATTGATTTACGAAGCCTCGGATTCCACATTACCGTATAACGCGTAACGATTTGATATAATTTTTTAATCGAATAATCCCGATTATTATCAGATGTTTGTCAGCTTTTTAATTAAGATTTATGCGATAATTTTATGTAATGAGTCGTGCATCGGTCAAATGATTTCCTGGAACAGGAGCGCTCAATGTCGTTATATATGGCGAAATATTTATACGCATATAAATGTGTGCAGACTGTATACCTATACGTGATCTCATGGCAAATTACAACTCTGCGCCGCACGCTCCCGCGGATAATGCGATACGATCATTACACTCCGCTGTTCGCGACGAGGCTTTTAAAAAATCACATGTTGCCGATCAAGGACGCACGTCGATCAAATCGATTACTTGAGCGCAAAATCATCGTCGCGCCTTTGATTAACCACTCTGATTCTTCCGATCGAAGCGAACAAACAGCGAATTTTTTCATCCGCTGATGAATCTCCGCGCATGCGAATATCCGTGTAACTTGAACGTCCACGTATAATAATTACGAATTTTTCAATTCACCGTACGTCTTCACAGCATATTTCTGTACACAATCGTTACATGGATGCTGGATATAAATTTTCCAGCACGTTTTCAATAAAGCTGACAGCGCTTATTATTCATAAATTCAAGCGGAGTCTCCGCCGCCGCTCTGGATGCATTTGCCATTCCAATTTCTTGCCACTTGAACTTACGTTTCATCGAATCCTCGAGGGTCAATAAATTTCACGCAAACTATTCAATATGATGCAGAACTCGATTGAGCAGCCCAATTACCTAGTTTGCCGGAATTTTTGGCGTTTTCAAGCACCATTCACCGCGCGCAACAACCGAATTGTATAATTTCATAGCTAACAGGCGGTATACCTGTAGGTATAACGTACGTACCATGCGCCCTTCGAGTTCACGGGTCAATTGATGGGTAAATTTCAAGCCCCGATCGGAAAACCTATCGACGATGTGCCCGCGTATCAATTTATAACCATCTGATAATTTTTCGTCAATATTTTCGCTCGTCGAACCACCGTGGCAATTATTATTTGAGCACGTGAAGTTTCGTGTGATTTTTATTCGCGACGCGAGATGTAACGGGCCTTATTTTTGAACCGAGGTCGTCGCTGTACGAATTATAATATTCGAGTCATACTCCGTCTGTGAGTAAGACGAATTTTACCGCACACGTGTCGTCGTAGAGGCTCCCGAACCCGTACGTAATTTATGGACAATCTCTGGTTCGAAAATTTGAGTTACAAACTCTCCGCCCTATTTCACAGCTCTCGAGCTGCACATGTGTGTAATTTACACGCATGAAATTGTTATTCTAACCACATAACACTCCGATATACCTTGCAACTAATTTTAGCCGCGTGCCAGGAATATTTAAAAAAAAAAAAAAAAAAAAAACCAACCGGTGCGTGGGAAGCGCGATGACAAATAACAGCTGAAGAGTTTCGGGTGATGCAGATTTTCGGTTTTTCATTATCAACGTATAATATCATTCATGCTCCGCTGAAATAGTATCATCGACAGTTGTTTTTCATCCATTAAAATATTCCGTTCGTTTTTCAAGTGATTTATAATCACGTTTCGCATACCCCGGGGCTCAAAAATAGCGTCGTTCCATATATGTACATATATATATATATATTTTCCCATTTGAAACAAACCGTGCAGCCAGCTGGTCCGATATGAGGAATTAGTTTCAGTTTTTCCAAAACGTCCGAACGAATGGAAGACAACCGTGTCCGCGTCACGTATATCGAACCGGATACGATCGTTATATTTCTTTGCCGGCGGGTATTAGCGGTAAACTTGAGCTTCAATATTGGAAAATATGAACGCAAAACGAACGGGATAACATAAAATGTAGGAGGCTTGTTCCGGTGGAGGTTCGAGTCGAATCGCTTGCCAAACGGCGGAAACACACACGGTCCCGCGAATTATACATGTAGAACTCGAATGGCTCTGGGTACTCCGGAGCCGGGTTGGAACTGTAGTCGTCAGTTATACGAGGCTGTTATGTTAACGAGTTCTAAATTATCGGAAAAGAGAACACCCTATGGATCAGGATGTTATATCACAGCGGAGGTTGCCAGAAATACGTATATATTTTATCTGTACATATATAATATGTACGCTCGTGCGAACCAAATCCCATTGCCGAGATTACATGGAACCTACATAGATGTATCAGCGATAGCTAAACTGTGCCGACGTTTGTGTTGAATATTCTTCCGTCTACGAAATCTAATGACACAGCTATCTCACAATTCATTTTACATTCATCTCCGACGAACTACGAGACCTAAAAATTGATCGATTCAATGCGCCGATTGGAATCGGTCTGAATTGAAATACCTGACTGATTTATAAACATTTACCAACTAGTTCGCGGTCAATCTTCAACCTTCCTGGATTGCAAATCTTTGGGTGTTACATGTGCAGATAATGAATAAAATAAAGTGAATGTTAATTAAGGTCACGAAATCAAAGTTTGGCAGGACTACGTCGCGCTGGTTATACAATCCTGTTTTTGAAAGGTCGCGACCCGAGTTCGGTGACGGCATTGGGTTTCTCCTCGCGCTTTCCTTCCGATTTCTGGTATCCTGGCAGGCTCCAAGTAACGCATGATCATCCCACAAGGACTGGAATATATGGGGACGTCAATCCATAATCAAATTTTCTTATTGTTTGTTTTTTATCCGATCAAATTCCATCGGGGGGCGTAGCTCAGATGGTAGAGCGCTCGCTTAGCATGCGAGAGGTACCGGGATCGATACCCGGCGCCTCCATAAGGGTTGTTTTTTTTTATCCTGATCCTCGAATCACCGCAATCACGAGTCATTCGATTTGCCGATCTTGAATCTTCTGTCACAATCCGAAATCCATCAAAAGTTGCAAAGAAATCGCTCATCGAGTGCCTCGGCAAAGGAACCAATAAACTTTTGGCGATTTGTGATGTTCATACCTCTCATTACCTCTGATAATCTATGAAGAGTATTTGTTAATAGTAAAAAAGATCATATCAGTTTCTCTCGGTCAGTCTTGCAACGTTTGCATATCGTGGGATTCCGGATAAAACAATTCGTCGAGCGAAATAAGTTTGAAACCTCGTTTGAAACTCGTAGAAATTTATCACGTCATGAATGATTGTGATATGATAGGTATTGTGGATTTTTTGTCCCACTTACATCAGTCCTAAGGGAAAAGCTCAATTTGACGAGATGATGAGAAAAATCGTGGAGTGGCGGTGAAATTTTCGGCGTCATATTTCGCGAATATAAAAAATCTGTGTAAATTATAGCACAGATTAATCGTACGACGAACTAAACTTGTGCATATGCATACGTAGGTGTCGGATATACACAGCGAACCCCGGTTGCTAGTGCTACGGATGTGTTTAGGTTAAAGAGCAGGTTTCTCTTCTCTCTCTCTCCCGGCAATCCTAAACGAGCTTAGCTCAGCCGAGCTACCTCCCAGCGTTCTCTGATTCCCGGGTAAATCTAAACCGTGGTTTACCAACAACTGTCTGATATCTGGTTCTATTTCCCGTTCCTTTCCTTTCTCTAATCCCTATCCTAATCCTAGCGTGCCCATTCAGGAGTCGCGAGTGCAGGGGGTACGTGCGGGTGTAACGTGACCCGGTCGATGCACGTCGAACCCGCAGAAACAACCCTAGTCCATTGCGTGCCCGCGACCGCGAAGAGACTTCTTTATTTTTTTCGGGCCGCGGAACAGGTGGCGGTGGTCGCAGGTTACCATTCTTTGTCCTCTGCCGCTTCCGACCCCATCGTCGAAATCGGGCACGATTCGATTTGATATTATTTCGTCGATATCCACTTCCTTGCTTGTATTTTACCCTGGTCTTCGGCCCGCTTTGCCTAATATTCTGCGGACTACTGAAAAGTTTTTTTTACGCCTACCAGCTCTCCCAGAATTACGTCGGTTTAGCTAGAAACAGTGAATCACCGATTCACAGGGGATTTTAGATTTTTTTTTAGCATGAGAAATGTCAAAGACTTTTTCTTTAACTGCTAAATTCTAGTAGCTTTTGTATGCGTTTTTCGTTCCTTGCATTTCCATTGATTATACAGATGCAGTTTTTAGTGCACGTAGAAGAAATGACCGCGGTGCACGTGTGCAACTTTCGCTCGTCTCCCGAATGAAATTAGCAGGTCATAACCTTGGAAGGCGAGCGATCTTGGTCGGCACCCTTCGAAACCCTTCTGAAATCCTGGTTTCAACGTTGGTCTACGTTCTCAGCGCCATTGTCCGCAGTCGGTCAAGCGTTCCTTCGAGAGTTTGCAGAACTTCCACGAACCTAACACGTTTGTACGGCATACCTATACCGTACAAACGTACACACCTGTACATGCGAACAGCTGCACCGCTGTTCGGAAAATGTGGGGAGAATCGCCCCGCGAATTTATTCCCAGCAGCTGCCTGCTGTCCGCGAAATAGGAACGTCGACTCCGAACAACAACTGAAAAATCACGGTCCTTCTTCTGCCTGGACAGCGCGAATGACTCTTCAAAATTTGATGAGATAATTTCATTGTTTTGTACCTCGACGGAATTCAGCTTGAATTGGACTCGCGAGGGCCTCGCGATAATTTCAACCCTGCGTAATAAATCGTTCGAAATTATTACAATCATCCCATTAGACGCCGTGTTCCGGGAACAATTTAATCGTAATAAATGACCACATCGTGTATCCAAAATGCGATTACGCCGATTCGTTTTTTATCGCCGGTTCAATTCAAGGTTCGAAATTTCGAAGCTCGTTCAAGGCTGCTTCGAAGCATCGTCGAGCGGGCACCGATTAGGCGAGATTTTGAAAATTATCGAGCGAGTTTTCGCCGTTGCGAGCGCTCGTTTAAAAATGAAAAAGGCACGGTGGAATGTATCTTCCGACGACAGCCTGCGTAGCGTAGGTATTAAGGTATGTAGGTAGAGAGGGCTTCTCGATGATCGTGTTCTCCTGTTGGCTCGGATGTTTTTTCTTTGTCCAACGCTTTGAAAACTCGATAACGCAGTTTTGTCATGTGGTTTTCTGCGTGCCAGGCGGGGTATTCGTGCAGCTCGTCTCGCGTACATCAAATAGGACCGAAGTGAAACCGTCTCAGCGAGAACATTATACTGCACGTATGGCTTAACACTGTGACACGGTCGTTGCCCACGTCTCTAGGTATACATATGTATACGTGCGTAAACATATATCTTATGTGTACCGCCATCGAATACCATATCCGTGACACATGTGCGTGTCGAGTATGTCGGCCTTGTCATGCAACCCTAATAGTGCGTGTGTGGAAAGAACGACGTCATGTGCGTGTCACACGCATTATTTCAGTCATACGTGACTCAAAATTTGTGGATCGATACGAACCAGCTTCGTTCAATTACGCTGCCCAACACGCGATTATCTCCGCTGCGCACCGCTCGTTTTAACTTTTGGAGACAGTCGTTCGACCGAGAGACAATTCCTATCCCCTTCGTTCGAAGGATTTTCTATCAATCGAAAATTCTCTTCGAAATACGAAATTTTACAATCGCAAAGTCGGACGTAGCTGCAGCCGTGAACGTGTCACAAACCTTTTTACTGTCGGCGAAGATGCTCAGGACGTTGGATTAAAATTTTGCGGACCGTCGACCGCGGCATACGAGAAATAAAAAATCGGGAGAGGCGACGGGGACCTGCACATCATGCACCGGGGACTCGAGGAGGTCATACTTTCCCGATCAGTCGCGTTCGTTCGACGATGCGTAAGCCTAACCGGTTGATGACGTCAACGTAGGTGTAACCCCGTACACGTATGGCCCTTGAGAGACACGGCGACTCCCTGTCAGGGCTGATTCCTTGGTAGGGCCACGCATTGCCCCTTAGGCCCTTTAACCGATTTGACGCGTACTTCGGGGATCTTGCCATTCGATACACCCGTAGCCATCCTCTGATCGGGACGAAAAAATGTTGCCTCCTCTCAACGATAAGTTTCACGTACCGCCTATTCGTGTTCAATCCTCAGAGTCGATATCGGCGATTCCGCTTTCTCTTCTATTTTTTTTTTTTTCCACGAACCACGCGGCAATCTCTCCATGCGTTTGGAAGATGGAATCTATAGCGTTATAAAAAATAAACTCAGGGGATGAAATACGGCTCTTGACGCGGTTAATCGAAGGCTGGATTGTGGGAAAATGCGATTGGAAATACCGCGGCGGTCCCGATGGCTCTGGTAGAAGTTGCACGGCGATATATATTTGAGTCCGTTATACCGGCGCGACTTTATACCGCCATAATACTCCCACGCTCGAACCTCCTGTTGTTCATGTAGCCCTGATAAGATTCTTCGTTTTCTATTGTTTCACCCTAATTAACTGTTCTCGTATTTAACCCTGATTTTACACCTGCCTCGTCATAGGGTCCTGCTACGTCACGTTGTCATTTGTACAATATTTGTAAACAAAAAAAATTTACACCACCCAACGCGTATAGTGTTTGTACGACAACGTTAAACATCCTCACGTGGAGTTACAATATCCCACGTGTAAACGTATCGTTACACCTGCATAGCGTTTACACACGTGCGCGACGTCATGTGCACGCTGACTTGTAAAAATTGAGAGCAGAAACGAGGGAAGAAAAAGAAAAAAAATCGTTACATCGACTCAGGGCTGCTCGGTAAATACCACCCCTGTATTGTAAATTTGTTCAAACTTCAACGGCGAAATATGTATTCGGTCACGCGAGCTTCGACAAACGAGCCGTTCGAACGTTTGATAAAAAGAAAATTTCTTTTCATGTATACGGGAACGTAGCATTAATCTTTTTCGCCAGTCAGATCTAGAGCGCGCAATGTAACAGCTAGAAGAAGATTATACCGGGCGTCAGTCAAAGGTAATTTACACAAATTTTCAAACGATAAATATTCGATCCGACGCGATAAACAAGCTGAACGCTTTTTGATTGCCATGAATTATTCAAACTGTAATATTAAACAATTTGTTAAGGTCACAATTCATCACGGCGCGTCGTGAGTGTCAAATGAGGTTTTTTTTTTTCTTCTCTGGCCTAAGATTCGTTAACGACCGATTTTTTTTTTTCTTATTTCAAGAAAAATGGGTCATCGCCGATTCCAGTTCGCTGTGCGCCAGGCCTAAGATTTTCTCGCGAATTTACTTTTTATCAAAAAACTATTAGATTCGATGTTACCGATATTTAGTTTATCCATGCAATTCGTTGCACATCCCAAGTATGATTATTTCGTTCAACTAAATTTTCCTAATTCAAATGAATCGGGTGTGATTATTTCTCTCGAGCGGGGACTAGTAGAAAAATCCGTGGGAGACGGACCGAGGCTGTCTGACGCGTGACTGACCACCGCTACTGCGCCGCCTGGTAGATCCGAGGCGTCGCTGACGCGTTCGACGCGATCGAAATGATACGAATTATTTTCAGAGATCACCCCGGTGGAGGGACGTGTTGAATTTCTGGTATCGTCTGCATCGCGTCGTAGATTAATGACGATACACGTGGCGAATTTAAATAAATATTTGACGTTTTTTTAACGCAAGGTATCGCGTGTTGTACCAGGCTCGTATATCGCGCAGGTAAGTACATTCCGGTATTGTCGAGGCGCGGCAAGGTAAATGCGCGCCAACGGTAAATACCATTGTCATTTCTCGGCATTCCTGGTTTCCTGAATAACTGCAAACCGCTGAGAAGTGCTCGGTTCTTATTACGGAATACCGATGATACCTGTCAACCGGATGTTAATATTTATCTACACTCTCTCTCTCTCTCGAGTTTACTTTGCACACGGATTTTTCACCTGGCTTCTCGCAATCCCCTGTAAATCAAACTCGAATGATTAGCCCGATAACTGCGTTATCGCGAGTCACACGTCGTTCAGATAAAAAATGATTATTCGGCTGTCATGTTTTACAAGTTTTCACATCACGTTGCTCATTTATCGCAACTACTCCAAGATAATCACGTAATTGCGGACCGCGACTTCGACCGTGAGTTAATCGTTGTATTGTTCCCAGTTATGATAATTTGAAATAACGTATCAATTTATGTCTTCAACGCAGATAGGATAAGATCTTAATGGGCAGAATTTTCAGCCTTTTTCTCTCGAGGAAAAATTCATTCCTCCCAAATTTACCGGCGATTTTTTCCGAGTCTTCGCGCATTATTTTTTCTCCTTTTCTTTTCCAGTCAAGCCCGAGTAGAACGTGAGCTACGGGTGAAACAGAGTAGAGTTCAATGGCTCTGGAATCGATCCGCGTTCACTCACGCACACGCGGTCAAAGTTTACACCGTCGTAGCGCGGTATAGAATAGCGTGGCGTTCGTTACAGGGTGGGTCGTACGAGTGTCATCGAATTTCTCAGGGGTGGTAAAACACTGGGGGTTGAAAATTACACCTTCAACATCGTGGATTCCTGTTACCAAACCGCCCTTGTTTTCCAATAAATAACAAACGATTGCTTCCCTGCCCCCCCCCGTACACGCGTTGTACAGCTTCGGATTGGGAACTGGAAGGGTGTACGGCGTACGATGTCGAGTTCCCTCCGTAGACTTGGGGTGAAAGTGAAAGCCGACTGTACGTATCTATACGGTACAAAATTCGCTTCGCCGGCGGCGCGCTTCTGCGTCTACTTTCCTACGGAGATGCGATCCTATTCTATTTCCGGTAGTATTTTCACCATCTGGACTTCACGTACGTCATATAAATTCCTCACCCTATCTTATCGGAGCCACACGTACGGTGTACGTGCGACGACGCGAAGCCGCTACGCTGCTATCGATTTACCGAATAAAGCTGCAGCTGCGCTCGTTGCTCGCACGTCCACGGTGCTCGGCGATGTGCAGGGGGAAAACCTCCAGCTCCGTATGGAAGCCCGCTCCCAGAACCAATCGGAAATTCCTGTTTTCGATATCCGCGGAACCAATCACCGGTATCGACTGTCAATACAGGGTCGCTTCATCGCTCCGGGGCATCGTTTGTCGGGAAATCGGCGAATCCCATCGAAAACGGAATCGCCCGGACGTAGGAAGGAATTTATCTCGACGCACCCCACATCCTGCCGGAACGTGAACTTCGCTTGTATAATTATTGCGAAAGGTTAACGTAAATCTGCACGCTTAATCGCTCCCATCATTCGAATGCCTGATTATATATTCGTCCCGCGGCTTATATGAACTCCGCGTTCTCCCGGAGTGCGAGCGCGTTATCTCAGGGGGTTTGAGAATCGAATGATTTTTAACGTCGTCGTCCGATTGTCCAGGCGAGAATCGATTGGAAAAAAATTACGACGATTCCTAGAGTCGTTTGTATTGATAAAGAAAGAGATCGGAATAATAAGTGAGGCGACCCAGGTCGTAATCCTGCATCCCTGATCAGGAGGTAATACGTCGTAGACCTCCTTGTCTCATCGGTTTCCAATACCGCGGCAAGAATTCCACCCTTATTCGTTCGCCGAGTTTCGAAAGGGCCTGTGCCGTAGAGCGGTAAAACGACGCTTTCTACCTACCCTCGGTGCGTCGAGGCCAGGGGAGGATGAAGTTCGAGTGGGGTGAAAATACCGTTGGGGTTGCGAACGTACGTGGGGTGTAATACGCGGACGTATATTTCTACGATAGAGAAACTTTTTCCGAATTCTGTTCTCCTGGCATGATGGCGGGTTTCCGCGACGTTCCACCCTTTGTAAGGAATCGAATAATTTCTCATGGGCGAATACTTAGCTATACCAGACGCGCGGCTACCGCGTTATCCTAGAAAAAGACACGCGGAGGCGATCCTGGTCAGCGAATATCCCGACCATATTGTTTTACCGATTCAACGAATACGACCGCGTCTCAATGTTGACAGGACACCAGAGTTTCGAGATGGTATTGCGATCAGCATCCGATGCACTCTCGGTCACGTGTATACACGTACCCTCTGTACACGTATATGTACACGACTTTGATTCGTAATATTTATTTGTTTTATTCTTTGATTTCCAGCCCCGCCTACGAACCGACGAGTATTGATTCGAAGCTACATGCCCGTTATGTCGCTCCCGCGGGAAGTATAACGTGTAACTGCAACGAATTCCACAGCGATTCCATACTTTTAGGTTTTTTTAAATTCGGTATTACTTTTTTTTATTCTTCCACCGCGTCACGGCTTCGGCACAGTTTTATTCTGAGGTCTAAAATCTCCATTCAGATTCAATGAATTCATATTTTTCATATGTGAGGATTGAATTGTACATTACGTTCATCTCGTAAAGCACTCGCTGCAAAATTTCATTATGAGTATAGTAATTGGATTCGTTGAGCAAATTTTTATGGTTGTACCTTATGCGAAAATTCATCCGCATGTGCAGACCTCAAGAGTTGGAGGAGTGCAGAGTCTGATTTTCGATACTAATCCTAAACTCACCCCTCCGTGCCTCGTACTATCCGGATCTTTCGCAGTGTTTGCCAGTTTTCATCCCCTAAGATTTTATACACCGCTCTCTGACTCCGTTCGCTGTAGTTCACGCACAGGAGATGGAGACGGGGGCGATAAATCTATTGCAGATAATTATCCTGGGTGAGTCTTACTCCATTTGCCGAAACTCCTCGTTTCTGTTCCTTTGAATTCTTCTTTTTATTTTTATCTAGAATAAAATAGACTCTCTCTATTGCATGCTTGGAGGTTTTGCCGGGTCGGGGAGCCCAATTAATCAGTCCATCCGTAAAATTGATCGAGTTATCATCAATTTATCAACCTAAAAAGTGAAAAATCAAGGATGTCTCGATGAGAAAAATTCGTGAAGAAGCGGAGGGGTCTGAAAAATCTTCGCAACTCCGAGTGCAATATTGGCATACGATACCGATACTAGGATGGGTTGCAAATAATTTTTTTTTTTAATTTTATTAGCATGGGGGCAGAATTTGTACTTTATAAGAAGAGAAAATTTTTTCCACCTTATGATTACTCGATCAATTGCATGAGAAGATGATTTTGGCTTTCAGATTTGGATTTCTGAGCTGATTATATGAGAGATTACTCCTGAAGAACCAAAAAAAGATTCGATTTTTGAGCAAAAAATAAATCATTGTTTTAATTGGGTTTGATATGCTTTTCTCACGTATTTTGACCTCAGGAATCCGATTCTGGAAGAAAAATTGATCTATCTCTAAAATTGACCAAGTTATCGCCGATTTTCAGCTTTTTGGGGTCAAAAATAAAAAATTCATTTTTTAGTCTATCTTGATGTAATTTGAGCTCAGGAATCCGAATCTGGAAGAAAAATTGATCTATCTATGAAATTTATCGAGTTATCGCCATTTTTAGGCATTTTTTTGCATAAATTTGAGGATATCTCGAAGGGAAAAAATCGTAGCTCAATTTGGACGACGGATTCGTGTGCCTGAGGTCAAAATACATAAGAAAAGTGCCATACGATCAATTTTAAAAAATAAAAAATTTTGGCCAAAATTTGAGATTTTTCCAAGGGGTACCCCTTACGATTTTTTCAAATTTTGGCTAAAAATTTTTATTTTTTAAAATTGATCGTATGGCACTTTTCTTATGTATTTTGACCTCAGAAACACGAATCCGTCGTCCAAATTGAGCTACGATTTTTTCCCTTCGAGATATCCTTAAATTTATGCCAAAAAATGCCTAAAAATGGGGATAACTCGGTCATTTTTGCAAATAGATCAATTTTTCTTCCGGATTCGGATTCCTGAGCTCAAATTACATTAATATAGACTAAAAAACTAATTTTTTATTTTTGACCCCCAAAAGGTGAAAATTGGCGATAACTCGGTCAATTTCAGAGATAGGTCAATTTTTCTTCCGGATTCGGATTTCTGAGGTCAAAATACGTCAGAAAAGCATATTAAACCCAATTAAATCAATGATTTATTTTTTGCTCAAAAATCGATCGAGTGATCAACAATTATTCGCTGTTGGGAGCAGAAAAATTAAGACATATCGATTGGATTTAGTCGTAGACCCACTTTGATTCATCGCAATCCCTACGTGGGTCGAAATATTCGAATTTCTCGGTCTACGAGGGAGCCCAAGCTTAGCTGGAGTCAGGTAGCCAGCAGGGTAGCGGTTTGTTGTGGGGCGTCACCTCTGCTCAGCCCCCAAGGTGACGTCTCACAACAAAGCGCTGCGCTGCTGGCTACCTGACTCTAGCAAAGCTCGAGCTCCCTTGTAGGCCAAAGAACACCAAGTTTATAGTCTTAAATATGTAAGAAAAGCGTCACATGATCGATTTTAACAATACTTAATTTTTAGCTGATGCTCTTGCTATCGCATGGTGTTAATAACGCATTCCTTTTGCTACCCCTCGCTGATAAAGCTTTGCTACAATATGGTATTCGCCAAATACCCATGTAGGAATTATTCAATGGAAATTAATACGCGTGGAACTAGTGGAATCCGAGAAGAGAATTCTCAGTCTCGATTGATGTGGTCCACCAGACTTACACCACAGTCGAGGTCCAGATAAACACTTGCGGTCATATCGTAGCAACTACATACCAACTTCATAGTTTCCTGGTAGACAGATGCTGAGGATCATCTCGAAATGCAGACTACGCCAGGGGTCCAGCATCTCAACTATCTCCGCCCACCTATACATCGCGCAAAGCTTACCCGCTGTTGATGCTTCAAATTTTTACTCCTCGTTCAAAGCTCGTCGTCAATAGTAATTTCAGCTACTTCAATCACGCGTGACAGCGCCTAGCAGCAGCATTGTGCTACGCTATTTTCTGCCCAGATAAATATTGGCACTAACTTTGCAATTACGAAAAATATAGGGGAAAGGGCTACACAATGGCATAGATGGACAAAATGAATTTTCGTTGAAAGAGGTAAATATACTCCTTTGATAAAAATTCATTTCGTCCATCTATGCCATTTAGAGGGATATTTGAATGAACTTCCATCAAAGGAGTACATACATATACCTCGTTCAATAAAAATTCATTTTGTCCATCTATGCCGTTTAGAGGCATATTTGAATGAACTTTCATCAAAAAAGTATATATGCCTCTTTCAATAAAAATTCATTTTGTTCATCTGTACCATTTTGTACGCCTTTCCCCTACGTCGTATTGGACTGTAGAACCATTAATTTGGTCGTAATATTGAAAAACTAATAGATTCCGTCACCGCCAGCATAAATAGGTTCGAGCTACTTTATCGACGTGTACACGAGATAGCCTTGGCGCTAAGATCAGCTACACAGCTTGGTCGAGGAACATTCACACCGTTTTCATGATCGCCTGTTCTTACGAAGAGTTAAAAGTGAGTGGCGAACAAATGTACCCGATTATCCATCCCACCACGGCAGTACAGGCAATACGTATGGTCGGGTGAGAACGAAAGATCTCGCATACGAACAGGAGAAGGAGAAGGCAGAAAAAAAACCGATCAGTCGAAACGACTGGTCTGAATTATTGATTTCGTTTGAAACAACGTGATTATTCGTATTAAACTACGTAAAACATGTGGCGCAATTGTAATTCTGTAACAGCTACTGCAGTCATTGTCTGATATAATCGCCGAGCAAGTCCTTATACATGGAAATCCACAAGTCCATTCTCTCCTTCAGCATGTTCTTCTCCATCGTCAAATCTTTATCAAGAATCGCGTAGTTGTGTTCATTTCCGATCGGCTCCCAGTTCGACGTTACGTCATCGTCCAACGTCGGTGTTGGGCTTCTGCAATGTAACGAGAGAGAAAGACAATTATTGTAATAACATTGACATCGCGTTGAATTAAGGAGTATTTTGAACTCACCCGGTCTTCGCAAAGTTCGACCAAAGTTTGCTGATCAAGTGGGTGACTTTCTCCTCTGGAGAACCCGGCTTCAGACCACTTCTGAACACCTTGACGAAGAACATGTAGTCCATCTCGTCTCCGTGAAGGACACCTGTTTTTCGAATTATAACTCCATCAGTTCGAGAATTGTGCCCCACAAAATAGAAAAAAATTATTCTTTACTTTCCTCCTTCACCGTCGTATAAGCCAAGAGATTTCATTATCCCTGCATTAGACGTACTACTGTACGTGAACAGGTAGTTGAAACTTGGCGAGGATTTCCGATTGTTTATAATTTCCAGCGAAATTTGAACGCCTGCGGCGAACATGGTGTCCATCATCAACTGAAACGTGTCAAGAGGTGACTGGAGCTTGAGAAAACAAATTTCTCTCAAATATTTCATCGACTTTATGGAATTATTTACCTGGCTGAATTCTTCGATTGTGTCCTTGGTGACTTCTCTGTCGCCGTAATAAAATTCCCTCAAAGAATTTTCTATTCGTTTTCGTTCTTGCGCGTCGGTGAGATTCAAATCTTCCGGTACGAATAACTCGAAATGATCGTTTATCATCTCCGCCATTCCCGTCACAACTGAACGGATATAATGACATTAAAACAATTTCTCTATATCTGGAATTAACAGCAAGGTTTCCAAGGAACGTTACCCGGTGCCATCATCAACGACTCGTTCGCATTCAAACCCGCCATGTACGGAATGTCCGCGATTTTACCCGACTTCATAAGCTCCCAGGGATTTTGAGAGAGGAAAATTTCTTGGCCGACGTCGGGCTCAACGCACGGTACAAAAGCGTGAAGACGTCCGTTGAAGATGTTCTGAAAATTTGGAAACTTCGACAGTTATCGAAAACCTTGACTTGAAAAACGATGTCAAAGATATCGGTATCGTGTACCCACCTGAGTTGTATCCAGATCCATCGCAGCCTCGACTACTTTTTCACTTGGTATTTGAGAAAGATGTTTAATCAATTCCTCCGAATCTGACGTATCGATGCCCAAAGATTTCCCCAAACTAAACGCATTTTCCCTGGGTTTGTACGATATCGCCCATGGATTGAGCGCCGATCCACTCTGGGATATTCCGTTTTGGAATAGTCCTGTGCGAATAATTCAATCGAAGGATCAATCGGTGCACGATAAAAATATCAAGTTTCAAATGTACACCCAATATGCTTTTAGATCACATACCAGCAGACATCGGTGTTAGCATGTGATACTGCACAGCGGCACCCCCGGCGCTTTGACCGAATAGAGTAACCCTGTGGGGACACCCTCCGAAATACTGTATATTATCACGAACCCACTTGAGCAGAAGTGTTTGATCCTTGAGCCCCACATTACCCGGTGCAGTCGCGTCTTGAGTGCTAATGAATCCTTGAAATCACGTGAAATCCAGTTACACGTTTCGCTTTCTCAGTTATTCGGGTCAAGTGTGTCGTGACAAGGGTAGAAAATATCCATGAATACCAACCGAACGCTCCCAATCTGAAGTTAAAAGTAACGACAACTACGTCCTGCTCCACCAGGTAATCCGGACCGAAGAAATTCGGGTCAGTTCCGGATCCCATGTTAAAACCTCCACCGTGGATCCATACCATCACCGCCTTTCGAGCATCCTTATTAGGCTCAGGCGTGTGAACGTCCACGAATAGACAATCGTCGTTGCCGACGATCATTTTTCGCACCATGCAGAATGATGTGCATCCCGATTTCGAGCTCGTGGCATCGTAAACTCCCGTCCAAGCTTCCGCGGGTTGAGCGACCTTCGGGGATATTCAATTTTTCTATGTAGTTAAAGATTTGAAATAATTGCAACGCACTTGAGGATCAGTCACCGTTTCACTGTATTCGTATAGTATGTACGATTGGAAGATTCCTCCGATTATTGTACCTTGAATTTACTATCGGTATCGATCGGTTTAGCGTAAGGGATTCCGGTAAAACTGTAAATCGGTTTATTCTCTGCGATCGTATTGGTTTTAGATCCTTTGAGTGTCCCAAGCGGTATGTCGATGAGGACATCCTCAGCTGCCAGCGAATAGCAAGCCAAGCAAACCACCAGTAATTTTGATATCATTTTAAATCACAGTCGTTGCGATACGCGAATTGTCAGAAATCGGATGACTTCATTTCGCTTTTATATGGAGAAAATCCCCCTTGGAAATGTTTTTTACGCCGGTACAACTTCTCGGCAACCGGAAATTACGCAACTGTTATGTAGTTCCAGGTACATTTAGTACGTAGGTAATATTAGACGTGTTTCACAAACGAGGAGTCTACAAAAGCGACATTCGATCGCGGTAAAAAATAAACCTCACTCCATTTATCCGTATTAGACGTAAACTGCGATTATTATTCTACGTGTGCAATACATATAGCGGTTCGGAATTATGGTCGTCTACGTCCGGTTTCCATGAGCCGAGCGCTTTGCCCTCTAATCATTAATTTCGTATCGTCATAATCGACACAGCTATTGCACAAGTATGATTTTGAATCGTCCGAATGTGGAAAAACGAAAATTCTCCGGTAATGCTACTGTACCTCCAACAATGCCGATTGTATGTTATCAATCGTGGCGTGTTGGCATGATGAACACGCGACACTGTAATAAATTATATCGTGTCATCTTTTATTCTTCAATCGGAAACTTGGAATTGAATACATCGTAATATAATATGCCTGCAAAGTAGATGTTACGATTCACGTCAAATTATCGGTCTACGCAGCCAAGGTTGCATCTTTCTAATGCACATTTCCATCATGTACGACTTCTGAATTTCATATAGTCACTACAAATATCAACTGAAATCCGCAGACGGTCAGAATCAAATTTCCATCGTCGGTATCTGCTCGACAAATCTAGAAGAAAAACGAAAATTTCGAGTAATCCATCTGAATCGAGTTCGTCGGGTTTTCGAATTGATCTGCGGTCTGGCTCGTGGAACTTGGCGTAGCATTGGCTGAGTCGTGGCACCACGAGAACCGACTGATTCCAACCGGGAGATCAGATGTGGCGAGGAGAACTTGGAATATTCTTCACAGATATACTTTCCTGGTCGAGGAATACTCCTGGGAATACATTTGACGCCGAATCTACTCGTTCTACTTGGCCATTCACCACGTCATCCATTCATTCTTACCCCCATGCATTCTTACTGTATCACTGTGCCGAGTCTTTTTCGCCCTAACGAAAACTTGCAATTAGAGTTAGAAAATAATTTGAATCTTGTCTGTTTCAACCGATTCTATTAACATGCACGGTAGATCCGTAGGCGAAATATTCTACGTGCTCGGTTATTTTTAAACATTAACAATCGATGATTATTTTTAGACAGAACGTGAATAGATAACGTAAAAGGTAATCCCCGATTCGATATACTCGATTGCGGGGTAGATTCATGAGCTTTGCAGCGCTTCTTGTGGTATCGTAGAAAGTGTCGAAGTTTACAAATATGTATACTAAATTTTATTTTATTAAACATCGATAGACCCCGATATGTTTTCCTATTACAAAAGAAGTACTGAGCTTACAAGTGAGAACCCAAAATATTTCTGACTCAACTTTTATCTTGTTTTTGAATGTGACGTATTCCATTTCGACACTCATCGGGGGCGTAGCTCAGATGGTAGAGCGCTCGCTTAGCATGCGAGAGGTACCGGGATCGATACCCGGCGCCTCCAAAGTTGAATTTTATTTTTATCATTTTCTTTTTACGATCTTTCATCTTCTCTCCAAGAATTTCACCTTCGAATGATCCGCAGGTAACTCATCCGCACGTAATATTCGGGATGTTAACGGGGTTGCCCTGGACTTCAATGGGGCTCCGAGATCCAAGTGCCCCGCTAGTGCTCATGAGGGAAATCAACCCGCGGATAGGGTCGACACTTCATTGAAACTAAGACAGTTGAGATCAGAAATGGTACGAGTCACCAGCGTCCAAGGACCACCCCTCGACGGCTATATCGTCACTTCCGACGATGCTCATCAGGTGAATAATTTATTTTCCTTATCAAAGACCGAGGCGATAACTTAGGATTCTCGAACAACTACCCTGCTGAATATTCAAAGTAGCAGGGTTCGCGATGATAATGAAATAAAAACGTGATTTCTTTATCATATTTATCACGAATCTTCCTACTTCCTCCCTACCGAAGTCTTAATTTTTTCTTCCTTTTTTTTCTTATCGTTTTCACAACCAAGGTAGAGGAATATTAGCATAGACGAAGATGCTCAGCAGGTCACACGTTTATTTTCTATTATTTTTTCTCCTCGAAATATTAGGTGCTATCGATGATGTATTTCAATGTTCTACGTATCATCAAATTGACAAAGATCATTCGATTTTCAGACCGTGGCGTCGGTTAATCGAGGCCGATTAGGCCCTTCGGAGGTATTTCCGTATACGAAAATCCCTGCACATCAGTTTTACCCTGAATACCCCATAACTTGACAGTTTTGTTCAGTGAATGTTTTAATTAGTTAATTAGTCCAGTTAACAGCATGTCAGCACTTTTTAATTATTTGAATAATTCGTTGGTCTTGCAATTTTTAATACCACCTGGGAATTCGAACTTTTTTTTTTCTCAAAAAATGAAAAAAAGCTCATGTACTGAAAGAAATATTTTTTTGGATTGTTAGCGTTGTAAAAAAAAAAATGATATCGTTGTTAATTACGCTTCCTGAACTGCATAGAGCGAAACTGTGGCACCGCGAGATGCGAGGAGAGAATTCATCACCGGATTTTTTGGCAGTTTTGGGGAGGCCGTTATCACTTTGGATAAAGCCGTATTCTGGACGGATGGGAGATACCACATTCAAGCGGATCAACAACTCAGCTGCGATTGGACTTTGATGAAACTTGGCAACGAAAACGTGAGCTCTTAATAGAATTGGATTTTAGAACAAGTTCAAATTTTTAACTTCAACGTACAACCGCTTGGTGGCTTTTCAACTGCCGGATTCTCACAACGAAATCCACATGAGTAAAATACTTAGTCTGCCCTGAACCGACCGCACTCCAAGATCATACTTCACAGGATCATTTCTGTAGTGTATCTTCATTATCCCTCTATCCAACAATAGAGTTGATGCAGCCATGATGACGAGATGAAACTCTTCTTCCTGAGCGTGAGAACGGCTTGATTAGACGACCAGTTCGTCTAATCGGTCATCGATGATCGTTCACCTACCGTAGTTCTACGGTAGGCTTGGAAGAATGAGTATTCTGAGTGGTTACAAATTCGAATTGAAAAGACAAATCAGTACCCTAATTTTGAGTAACTGCTTGATCTCGCTATCAGCCTCCGAGCTATTAGTATCTCGATCTAAAGCAAAATCCTTATCGTCAGGATAAACAAGATGAACCACCCTAATTGCAGGTAGCAACTCTATCGGAATGGTTAGCACATGAATTCGGATCTGATTCGAAAGAAACCAGAATCGGTGCAGATCCCACTCTAATTCCAGCATTCGTTTGGGAAAATTGGCAGTACGATTTGCGTGAGTTAGAGAATTGGAAAACTCGAAAGATCATGAATGAGCAGACCATATTCCGTTTCAAAAAATCACATGCGTTTTTTATCTTTTTTCTATTCTGCAGTAAACACTTCGGTAAAGCTGGTCGCAGTTCGGAACAATCTGATTGATACAATCTGGCAGGTAGGACGGCCTCCGTACAATGCAAATCCGGCATTCGTCCTGGAGGATGAGTACGCTGGTCGTCCTTGGCAAGAGAAAATTCAAAGTGTCAGACGCGAAATGGAAGTTGCAGGAGCGGATGCTTTAGTCGTTACAGCACTCGACGAAATCGCATGGCTATTCAACATACGAGGATACGACATTCCCGATACCCCTGTACTCAGATCCTACGCCCTCGTTGCTCTCGGCTCCATACATTTATACGTACCCGAAAGAAAACTGCGAAAATCTTTCCACGTTCATTTGAAAACGTACGATTGTTTTCACGCTGATTGCGTAAGGTGCGTTTCAAATTATGAGATAAGGTTGAAAAGTTGTAAAAATTAAATAGACGAAAAAAAGCGTTGTTATGATATTCGTAAAACCCATTGCGTTCCATCCCAGGATCCACAATTATACGAGCATCTGGCACGATCTAAGGACAATGGCACAAGTTTGGGACACCGTTTGGTTGCCCGCCCCATGTGGTTACTCTAGGGGTGCGTCTCGGGAAATTTACGCATCTGTAAGTATTCGCATATGATACTTTGCCCATTTCAACCGGGCATGTTCATTGAATTCAATAAAAATTGTTAATAGCAAAGTAAATTATTGATGACGTGGTACAGATTCCAGCAATGCGACGATTGGTGAGACCGTCGCCAATAATTGATATGCGTGCCGTTAAAAATCCGATAGAAATTCATGGGATGGAACAAGCCCATATAAGAGATGCGGTGGCAATGTGCGATTTCCTCGCCTATACGGAAGATCAAATAATGCTGGGTACCCAGGGATGGGATGAGCTTCAGATTGCTCGATTCGCCAACGAAGTTCGTTACGAGCAAAATAATACCATGGGAATATCATTTCCAACAATTGTGGGATACGGACCACACGCAGCACTCCCACATTATGAACCGGCCAACACTACGAGCATAATCGTCGGCACGGAATCTACGCTAGTGATAGATTCTGGAGGACAATACAAGGGTGATTGAAATTTTTTTACGCTCTTTTTATTAAATTTAATTTCAACAAAAATTTTTTTTTCATTCGCCGCAGACGGTACGACCGACGTTACGCGTACCCTCCACTACGGAGAACCTACGATGGAACAGAAAACTGCGTACACCCGAGTCCTTATCGGCTCAATACAATTAGCGTCATTAATTTTTCCCGCTAATCTAAGAACTGATCAACTAGATGCATTCGCAAGACAACCCTTGTGGGCGGCTGGTCTCGACTATCAACATGGAACTGGACATGGTGTTGGTCATTTTTTATCCGTACACGAATGTGAGGAAAATTCCGTCGCTTCTTCGAGTATTCGAATCAAGCTGTATTGGCTGAATAGCGAACGACCGGACATAATTGAATTATTATTCCAGCTCCAATTAGCGTTTCATACGATACTTCGGGTACATCGGATATGGAATGCAGTGCGGTGCGTTTGCAGCCTGGTTTTTTTCTTTCCAACGAACCGGGGTACTACAAAGAGGGTGAATTTGGTGTGCGGCTGGAGAATGTCTTGAAAGTCGTCGAATTTAATAACACGGTAAAAAGTTGAACAAATTTTTCATAATTCTACAAAGATTAATTTTTTTTATTTTCATATTTACATTACTCATGTCTTACAGGGTAGCTCTGGTGAGCGAAAGTTTCTCAAATTTGAAGACGTCACGCTTGTTCCCTACGAGCCGAAATTGATCGACTTAGAATTGTTGGTTCCGTCTCATGTAAGTTATACATAACTTTTCTCTGCGGGTTTGCTAACAACTTATTTAAATAAATATAGGCTACTTTGCTCAAAATTCCTTAAATATTGCAGCGACGTTGGTTGAACGCGTATAACGAACGAATCAGGAAAGTAATCGGTGCAGAATTGAAAACACAGAGGCGAATTAAAGGCTACAATTGGATGATGAGTAAAACTCGACGCATTCCCGAGGGTAGATCCGGATCGAGTTCGTCCGCTCTTCCTCACTACTCGTTCCTCATTACCCTGACAGTTTATTACGTATTTCTAGATAGAACAGGTACTTCATATCTCTTAACGAGTTTTATTATTACGAAAAATTTTCTGATTTTCGATGATTTATTTTATTTTCTCTTGTTGATTTTAGATCCATGGAAATTATGCAGCTAATTTACGGTTGCATTGTAGCGACAAATTATGAAGCTTGATTAAGCTTTCAAAAAGCTTCCATACAACATTTCCTTTTCAATTAGATGTTAAGACTTTATCGGCTCCACGCTGCCCGTTATTCTATTGTATTTTAACTATTTCGTCAACTATAATCTATAGATTTTGCGTTACTACAAAATCGATATAGTCGTATTACTGAAATTTTATGCAACTATTTTTTCACAGCTATGTATTTTCCCCGGTATTTTCGTAGTATTTCACGACTCTCATATGCGACCAGTCAGGGAGATTTTCAAGAACAAAAACGGTCGGAGGATCCATATTATCCGGCATAGATGGTAAGAGTTCGCTATTGCGTGAGTAATAGCTGTTGATTGGAAGTAGATATTTTCGAAGAAAAATGTCGCTGAAGAAGTGAAAAAATGATTTCGTCGTCATTGCCTAAAGTCAGCAAATCTTTGGAAGAAAATAAAAAGCGTTGCAGACTTTCGTATATTATTGCATGTGTGTTATTTCTCGTTTTTTAACGTATGTTTAAATGAAGAATCGGTAGAATACCCAGGTTGTTGAAAAAGTATTAAAAAACTGATCCTGTATTCGAATTCGTCAACTACCTAGGAAATTAGTAAATCATTGAAAGTCGAATCTAAAATCACTTTTATTGGAGGCACAAGAAATCGAGTTACTAATCCCAAAATCATACATGTTTGGTATTGCCACAGTTTTCACATAAGGTCCATACATTTTTATCATTTATAATTTCAGCTATGCGTTAATTTTTTTTCACTACTTTACCTTATTTATTATCAACTTAGAAAATAGAATTTGTAAAAATTAACGAACTTGGTACATTGTGATATCTATTAGCTATTTGATTAAATGCTATTGAATTATTTCAAAATCACCAGGTTGTGGATCTTCATCTGTAAAGTGACTCAAAACATGTTCATGGAATTCCGCCCACCTCGTTGATTTTCCATAAACCGCTGCACATAATGGACAAATTTTATTCTCAACATCTCGACAACCATCTGTCGTAATAGTACGGCTCTCTGTGTCTGGTGCTGAATGCGGTATTGGACTTGTCTGGGTAGCACCATTTTCTTTTAAACTGTCATCAGAATTGAATTGAGTTCCAGTCTGGCACGTTTTTTTCCTCGCTTTCTCTCGACAATTCTTACACATGGAACCTATCAAGAGAAAATTAACAGCTGTTTTTATTGTCAGAATGAGTTTCTGTAGAAAATTTACCTCTAACGTTTACGGTGGATCTCACGGAAATTTACGCTATGCATATTGAGTTATTACAAATCACGTTACCAAGTTTTTCACCTTTTTTTATTATCTGCAAATTTTCAATCACAGTTTTGAGTTTGGCTTGTTGAGACAATAATATATTCTTTGTATGCGACAATCTAGCATCATGTTGTTTCAATTGTTCCATTGAATCCGAGTCCATGTATTCAGGATAAGAGTAAGTGATACTTTGAAGATGAATATCGGGTGTATTCTGCATTTCTACCATCTGAAAGAAAACATGTTAAAACTGTAATTCAGCTCAATACTACACGTCTTTAAACTGTTCACATCTGTCCGTATCTCACCTCAGCATATTGCTGTTCCAGTTCAGACTTTTCCATTCTTATACTATTGATTAATTTCAACGAAATTTCTTCCAAACTTGCCTCACTATGTTCTGCAAATATCATATTTATGTTAGCCTCAAATTGATATTACTAAAATGATTACGAAATTAATCTTGATACATATGAAATACTAACCAGAAGCAGGATCTATCATAAGTAGTTGATCAGATTCAATCTTGCTCAAGTTGAAGTCATTCTTAAAATTATAGGACAAGGCTTCTAAGGGCTGTGTAGGAGGATGTTGCTGCAAGGCATCTGATATTTTATGTAGATGATTGCCAAGGGACCTGTTTGTTTTTGCCAAGCGAGACAGCCGATTCCATAACTGCCGATTCTCCGTTGCAACCATGAATATGTGATGTGTTAATTGGGTTTTTATTCTAGTAAGCTGCTCCACTTTATCCTTTCCAAAAGACACATAAATAATGTATAGTTTGAGTAACATAACCCAGGCAGTTAAATATTTGATAGTTATACGTACTGTCAGAATTTTGAGGTCATTCGTCTCGTTACCTCCATTAGCAGGGATCACAGCAGTTGATGATTCTTTTTCTCGATTTGATCGTAATCTGGCATTTTCCCTTTCAGATATAGCCAATCGTTTTTGAAATTGTTGACATCGTTCCTTCATCGTCTGTAAAGCTACTTGCAACGCGTATTGAGAACCGAAATTCTCTGAGGATTCAGACATTGTTTTACAGTTTTTTACTTGATACAATATTCACCCAAATAACATCAACAAAATGTGAATTATTACACAATCAATTAATGATTCACATGCGGGGAACTACCTACTATTGTCTGTCAAAGTTTGGTAAGAAATAATTGATACTGATATGCCAAGTCTGTAAAAACAACATATGTCAGAAATCAGAAACTGAGGACATCTAAAAGCAAAGCGTTAAAGCAGACAATGCAGCTTCCATGCTTACAGAGCAGGTGTCACTACCTTTTGATTCTTGAAAAAACCAACACCTTTTATGAAATAGTTTTTTATTCATGAACTTTCAACAATTCCAAACATGAATGACTATTTATTACTATGACTAAAGTAATTTCTCCTCCTTCGCAGTATGGGTAGCATTTTAACAAGTGTCATAAAATGAGCAACCATGTATCCGAGGAGAGCTCCTATAATGCATGGGATAGGCCAAGTTTGCCATGGTTTGTTCCAATCCAGGGGTATGACTGTGGCTCCAATCCAAGTTCCAAGTAAAGTAGCCTTTATGTTTCTCTGAACAGCTTCCACGATGACATTACTGGTTTGTAATGGGGCGCCAGTCAGAAGAGCTACCGATTCATCGATACCCAAATGAAGACTAGCAGGTATCAAAGTTAGGCTGGTTAATGTGGTGGTGAGCATGATTGTTTCTTCATGGTGAGTTAGCAGCGGACATCCAAATAAAATTACAATTATATAGTAGACAAATGCGGTAATCACAAATGATATTAGAAATTTCAATATTCCTTTTAGTCGTTTGCCAAAAGTTCTTTTCACCCTTGTTGGTGCAGATTTGGTATCAATTTTACCCAGTGGTAATGAGTCAGTTTGCAGTAATGAGAAAGAGAGTTTGGTCACTTCCGCAAACATGAGAATGACTAAAATTGGAATAAACTTGTAGGTTCCCACATTGTATAAGTTGTCATTGAATTTTAATAAAATTAATATCCCAGGAAAGTAGATGCAGGTAAATGAACAGTAAAACAACAGCAGCTGCTGTTTTGGTAGATAATCGTCCTCTAACATGACTGTCCAAACGCAATCTGAAATCATTGAGATCAATAAATGAAAGAGTTTCACTCACCCACAAGGTAGTATATAGTAATCTTTTTCTCAACAGCAAAATGCATAGTACAAAGTGATATCTTGCTGATACAGATAAAAAATAAATGTGACAGTGAATTAATAACAGAATGTCATTACTTCTACCAAAGCTGTTTATTCCGAAAATGAATAATAAGTATTCATTGGTTGGAAAACTGGAAACGATCCCTTACCTTTAACAGATAAAACAACCAGAATTTTATTAGTAATAAATTGGTATAGAAGATCTATCTCTTGAAGATTGCGACTGGTATGACATGGTCCTTATTTTATTTTATAAAAAACTGCCAACGTGATGTGATCAACGACCTTCCATTGACCAATCTACACTACAATTTTCAACAATCTATCCAAGCCGTATTTGTTTTAGATACTCTTTGAATGTAACCTCTTCTAACTTGTTCACCCATGTCACTGGTGATCTACATGACCAGGGAGGTCTAGGAGCTCAGTCCTTCTTCTGTGACTCTGGCTCTGGATAGCGGATGTTGACGGATAGGATATGCGTTGACAGAAGTCTCAACTGAATCCCTAAATCTGTTCTCCCTTTTTTCACCCACTAATATATGGGTTCGCTGTCAGTGGTTCCACGTGAATAATCAGTTAGCTGCATGGTTCGCTGGCTAGCACCAGCCGCCTCCACTGATTGTGAAACGTCACAGAGAACTCGTAACAATCAGGGACCCTTTAATGATTAGGGAGGGACCCTTTAATGAGAGACGAGCCACCTCTCATGCCGACTGCAGATTAGTCGCCGAATTTTGTCGGACACTTCCGCCGTTCAAATGGTCCGCGGTAAATGACAGATCTCATTGACTGTGAGCTAGATTGTGGGCGTTCACTGGAGATTGGGATATTTTTTGGAGTGAAAAACACCAAAGACTATAGTCTTTGCACATCTTCGGATGTGACAACAGATGTGACATCCATACTGCAAAAATTCTTTCTGTTTAAAGAGTCGCGCGTCTCAATATCTGGACTTCCGCTGTCCCATTAATGGTGACGGTTTGCTTAGAAAGGTGATGGAGTCACTTTTCTAGGTGAATTTCATACCACTGGCTAACAACTGAAATGGGTAATGGCTACGGTAAAATTGGTAAAAAGCAATTGAGATTACTCGGTAGCAATGGAGTGTACTCGAATCGTTGATGTAGCTGGGGTATGAAATATTGTTGACTATCACTCTGAGAAAATATCATTGTTCCATGACTTCTCTAATTAATAAGACGTGAGTAAACAAAATAATACTTAGCTATACCGTTTAACACTCAAAAAAGTATCTCCACTTCACATCTGACAGTGAATTATAACGAATTCATCACTTGATTTGTGAACGATTGCATTAACTTTCTTCCAACAAATAATCTCATGTATATTCTTCTCGACATACCATTAAGTGTTTTCTTAATTTTGCAATCAATTTCGATTTATGAGAGAATCCCATACCGAACCTGAGTAGGTACATGAAAGATCCAAGAATCTTGTTTGAATTACAATACTGTAATACTCTCTATGTTCATTCTCATAACATTTCTGTAATCACTCAAATCTCACAGTATGGAAAGAGGCATAGAAATTATGAACTGTCATGTTCCTGATAACAAGAAGGTGTATTTTGTAATTCATGATGAGGTCACACCATACGTACATGGTATTTTGAACAGCAGGTTCAAGGAATGTTTGTGGACTTCGGATTATAATATGTACAACTAAATAGCTTATCGCAAGTGTGTATAAATAGACAAAATTTGACCTTAGTAATACATCATAGTGCTGCAAATTTGTAACTCAACTTGTCATTGCTTTAACAATTTCAAATTTGATATATAAAGTCGGACGTAACTAGTGTAAGAGTTCAATTATTGACTTGAATAGTCACCTTTCAATGTTATTATTTTTAGAAATACCATTTGTCAGTGCCATCTATTAACATAAATTATCCAACTTCCAGGTTAGCAAAAAATGACAGTATTAGAAGCAGAAGAAGACGAGGATGAGCAGCTGGTTCCTCCTAGGAAAAAGTTTTGCCTGTCGCTCTCAGGGCGTGGCAAGGCACTCGCTGAAACAACTGTCCAGCCCCCTCGTACATCTACTAGAGGGGGCACTTTGAATCCTCTTTCAAACGGTAAAATATTTGTAGAGTAGACTCTAGGGATATGATAAATAATCTGAAATTCCTCTGCTGTGTGATATCATTCTTAACTATTCGAACTAGACTTCAGTCAGTACTTGATTCAAACTGGTATTGAAGAATATAATAATAATAAGAATGATACATCATTTTGTAAAGGCGGAGGAACCATGTTGAATGGATATCGTAGTCAATTGCCAAATTCCCAGGAGACGATGTGCAACGCTGCTAACAGTGGAACAGAAGGATTGCGGATTGCCACGCTATGCAATCTGGGTAATACGTGCTTCTTGAATAGTGTGCTCTATACACTAAGATTTGCACCCTCATTTCTGCATAACCTGCATCATCTTGCCACCGATCTGTCTAACTTAACGGTCAAACAGCTACAAACAAAGGTACGAAAAAATTGGTTTGTGTAATGATAACTTTGTCTGTAGTTTCTGAGGTCTTTACTTCTCCATTAATAATTATCAGATGAAATCGTCATCCCTGGGTAGAACCGGGGTTTCACTAACAGCTAGTGGCAGCCGTAGCTGGAGCAGCAAAGATCTCTTGGCTCTAGCAGGGCCAATAGGAGATTCTAACAAACCTAGAATACAGGTAGCCACAGAAAAGTTGCATGAGCTGTTTGCAGCTTTGAGACTTTCTGAGATGAAAGATACTGGTGAACCCTATCAACCTGATGCATTCCTACAAGCATTGCGGTAAGATGGTTTAACTGAGAACTTGCAGTGTAAAGATTCGACCATGCTATGAACCCAGTTTACAATTGTTGAAATTGTCTAGAGTTAGCCTTGCAATTACCACTTTCTCTACCGCATGGGAAATTGCGAGTTTATCGAAACAAGGAATTTTTCAATTATAGGGAAGTAAATCCAATATTTGAAGGAAATCAGCAACAGGATGCTCATGAATTATTAGTTTGTTTGCTGGACAACATACGAGAGACATTTCAATTACTTGTGAGACACAGAGAAAGCCAATTTGGTCAGAGCGGAGGAGGATCTGACTTATGTATAGATCAAGTAAATGATGTACAGTCTGAAGGCAGTTCGAGTAAGAGAGGTCTACGCAAATCAAAAAAGAAAAAGAAGTTCACCTCCAAAACCAGTATTAACCTCATCCAAGCGAGCGCAAACGGTACGGTGCCAACAGTGAAACCTCTTGAAAATGGCCATTCGGAAATCGCCGAAAGTAACGGCGATGTGGCAGGCCATCAACCAGAGAGCAAGAAATGCTTTATTTCCGAAGATTTTGAGGGAGTGAGCCTCCTTCGTACCACGTGTTTAGAATGTGAACATGTAACTGAGAGAAAAGAAACGTTTTGCGATATTTATGTCCCAATAGATACTGATCAAACTAACGAAAAAGGTGAGTGGACAGTACAAGTTCGTGCAGCCTGATTGCATTTCTGAATTAATTTTACTCTGGCGATACCATAATTTCCATGGAGCATAAATAGAACTTCAATATTTACAGAGGAGGACAAAAGGGTAATCGACAGTAGTGAAGTTTACAGACGAGCAGTTGTCACTAGTGAACTTTTAATAGGTAGAGACAAATACTGGTGCGCCTGGTGCTTGCGTTATAATGAAGCGAGACGAGCTGTCTGTTTTCCCTCTTTACCCAGACTTTTGATACTGCAGTTAAAACGATTTTCTACTACAGCTGGGTAGGTTAATCTAAATTAAAAATGTTGAATACTGTATACTGTCACTGCAGACATATGTTGTCAACATCTCAAATTAATTTCTAGGTCGATGGAAAAAATCAACAACCATATGCCGACACCCTTGACGTTGCAGTGCTTTTGTGAAAACTGCCTGAATGATATACCAGATACAAGTAGTAGAAGAGAATCTCGACATGTTTATAAATTGTATTCTGTCATAATGCACCAGGGAGCTACAATGACGGCTGGTCATTACGTCGCCTATACTCGTTTACCTGACGAAACTGCATCGTCGGAATATTTTCATTGTGAACGAGACAATAAGCGGCAATTCCCAACGCAGAACAACAGTAATACGTCAGACAAATCATCTGGTATTATGAAATTCTTCAGATCTAAATCGAATGTTAGTGAAAATAAAGAACAATTAAATGTGCTGAGAGTTGGCTGTCGTAGCATGGAGTGCTGTGGTATCCGAAAAGGTAAACATAGTGGGTCATGGTTAGAATGTGATGATGAGGCAGTTAGAATAATTCCATTGCGAGAATTGGAAGAAAAATTAGCTCCAAACCCACGCAACTCTGCAACTCCTTACTTGCTCTTTTACGTTAGGTCCCCAACATAAGCATTCCTCTGAGCGATTAGATTAATTATTAATTGATACTAAAATGAATTTACAAAACAGAAGATGGGCTGTAATTTTATCTTTATCAAGTCGAATCTCGATTATGTTGAGTAATTTTCATCCTGATCACGATTTTACATAAATTACACATCTCATCTTCAGTCTAAAGGCCCTATTTATTGCTCGAATGTATTTGCATCTTTATTTTTAAGCAGTTTAGTACCTGGGCAAAGTAAACGTGGTAAACACATTTCGAAATATATCTATAATCGCTACATAAATGTGACCAAGTTTGATGGATGATGTCGAAGTAACCGAGATAGCTAACGTATTTATTCATACAATCGTATTGCTTACTTATATGTATAGATTTGGAAGTCGTGAATAGATCACTTTTTAAAAGAACAAACAAAGATATTTCTAGTTGAAATAGTGGTTGTAGACAACGGATATCGAAATTTCTTGAGTGATGAATGTCAAATTGAGTCTAATAGTTATCTGTAGTATAAATGAATAAATGTATTTCCACATACCTAGATGCGCCAACTGTCAGTATACAGGGTGAAACAATAACTATTACCACCTCAAATATCTTTGAAACTAGAAGTTATTGCGAAAAATTCTTTCTATAAAAGTTATTCAGTATTGAGGAGGACGTTGTATAGAGACACTGATTTTTTTGTAAGTGGAGGCGCTCAGGAGATATCAAAATCATCCCCATTTTTTTTAAATGGACTCCTATGTTTTTGGTCCCATAGCTTGATAGCGGCTTTTGAGACGAATTCAATGACCGGTGTCTCTATACAACGTCCCCCTCGATACTGAATAACTTTTATAGAAAGAATTTTTCGCAATAACTTTTGGTTTCAAAGATATTTGAGGTGGTAATAGTTATTGCCCTATCCTGTATATTCACCTGTTATTTATGGTAATGGAACATCTTATAGTACATATTTCAGTACAGGTGTGTACCTCCTCACATCAGATTACTGAAAAGTTGGAAACCCTGTTACAATATTCCAGAGGTCATCACATAAATAATGCTGCTCTTTTCAGAGTAATCATTCATTATGTTGAAATTTTTCGTTACTATTCATGTCAATACTTGATGTCAAAACGTGTTTTCAGCGCATTGGCTATGATAAGCTCTTCCATCAATTATCATATTGCCTTGTTGAAATTTCGCTTAGCATCATTACTCCTGGCTTCCATTTTCATTCCCATCAAGTTCAATTTTCCACATAATTATGCAGTTGGTTGGTATTTTTTATTGAATCAATGCAGTCGTCTAATATAAGTAGATCATTGTTGGGTACATGTAGTACAAAATATTTCAGAGCTATTTTGGTTCTGAAGATTGCTTTTATTTTCAATAATGTTGTTTACTGCTCATGTAACATAAAGTTGTTACCTGAAAGAATTGAAAAATTAGTGACTTGATCGATTGACATTTAATCAATAGCTGCTAGTTGTTTTCATACAATCTTAACTGTTCAAGAATGTTGTAGCATGTAGAGCTTTTGTCCACAAGTATTTTATGAACTCCATAATATTTTTATCATGCAGAAAGGTAAATATCAATTTGTCAACTGTCCAGTATTCATTAAAATGCACAGAAATAGATTCTGAGTGATTTCCAGACTTCCTAATGCCATTAGCGCATATATTTTATTACTAGAACAATTAGTTTATTCTTGATGTTGTGCATACATGAGTATCAGGGATGTGCTTGCTGCAACTGGTTTGGCATGGTCAGTATGAATTGGTTGTTGAAGTTTAGCTAGTGCGCAGAACTGGTTGTGAAAAACATTATTTGAAAACTGTTAATGAGGTATTTTTGAAAATAGTATTAGATTGTATACTTAATAGCACAAGCGATGCAACAAGGTTACAGAAACCCTATTGGATTCCTGTAAATTTGTTATTTAGTTACTTGAAAAAGGTATACATATACACAGATGTTTTTCAAGTTGACCCCGTATTGGTCAAACCTACATTAGAATTGCTGCCTCTGGCAACTGAATAATCTATTGTCTAACAATATTTTCAAATTGTTTAAGATTTTGTAAACAATACTGTTATCACAAAATAAAAATCATTATGATATTAAGCAATCAAGTTTTATACTAGAACATGCTGTACATATTTTCAGTTGAAAAATCTGTAACAAGCAATTACATTTGAATCTAGTGAAACATGAAAATTTATCGCATTCGTTACAAGTGAAGACTAGGATCAATGTGCCTACTCTGAAAAATTAAAATCCTCATTCTCATAAGTTGGATTACAAAGATGCCATCTGATCATTATACTACATATTCTATCAACCATATTAGTTGGTAACTAATTAAGAAGAAAAAAAGTTCGTTGGATCTTGATTGGATCCTCTGGTAGTAAGCACAGTTTAGCTCTAAAGAGTTAATCACATCCATGTATTGTATGTTTGCGTTCATATCTTATGTAGATAATTTAGATACTACTTACACTCTTCTACTCTCCAATACGAATTTATCATCACGATTGTTGATTATTAACTCTCATTGTTTGGAATGATTAACGCAGTAGGGAGAGTCCATAGAGGTCACAGTAGGTTGAATATAATCATCCCAGTTATTCTACAGATATCATTCAGTTAGGCCAGACACATGGCTTCTCTGGTGTCAGAATAGATTACATTGGTAATTCAAATCGAAATATGGGCTCCTTACCGTTGGTAAAAATTTTATTACTTTGTCATCTAACATTTGGTTCAACATTTGGTGACACAAGTGATAATGAAGTATATGCGTGCTCACTACCAGAAGATTTGTTAACTGAAATTGAAAGTTATGCTCCGTTAGTTGATAAAATAATAAATGAGACGATTTATGGGTCATTCAAAGGATCAACATGGCAAGAGTTATCTATGTTCGTTGATACTTTTGGTCCACGTTTTACAGGGACACAGAATCTAGAAAATGCTATTGATTACATGCTTAATCGCTCAGTCAATGAAGGGCTTCAAAATGTTCATGGAGAATATGCAGTTGTGCCTCATTGGGTCAGGTATGTGTCTGCCATCTACTCTGACAGTAAAACTGAGAGTAGGAACTGTGCTACAAAGTGATATTCTTAACAAATGTTATGTCCAAATAAACATTACAGGGGTGCAGAGTCTGCTACTTTACTCCAACCCAGAGTCCAAAAGATTTCAATGCTTGGATTAGGGTACAGTCTCGGTACTGTGAGTCAAGGCATCACTGCATCAGCCATTGTGGTGAAGAGCTTTGATGAACTTCAACAGCGACAAAGAGAAGTACGTAAGAGATTTGACAATGGAATATTCATGGCTCAAATTGTCTAATTGATACAAATGTATGATATAATTTTTTCAGATTCCTGGCAAAATAGTTGTTTATAATCAGGAATATGTGAGTTACCCGAAAACAGTGAAATATAGGAGTAGAGGGGCATCAGAGGCTGCAAAGTATGGTGCAGTAGCTGTCCTGATCAGATCTATCACCCCATTTTCTATTTACTCTCCCCATACGGGAATGATGTCTTACGAACCGAATGTAACGAAAATTCCAGCTGCTTGTATTACAGTGGAAGATGCTACTCTGTTGAATAGAATCGCTGATAGGGGTAATTTATAATACCTGATTCTAGTGGCTATTTCATACTCAGTTGAAATGATAAACTATTGTTTTAAGGTGAAGAACTAGTGATTAACATAAAAATGGAAGCACAAAACCTTCCCTCTGTTAAATCTCGAAATACAATTGCCGAAATTATTGGAGAGGAGCGCCCAGAGAAAGTAGTGGTTGTCTCTGGTCATTTAGATAGCTGGGATGTAGGACAAGGTGCTATGGATGATGGAGGTGGTGCGTTCATTGCATGGAATGCTCTAAGAATGTTGAATTCTTTGAATTTGCGACCCAGAAGAACGTTAAGGTGTGCCGATCGATAATATGGCTTTGTAATTCAACAGAATATTATCACACTGTACTTGATTTCATGAACCCAACTACAAATGATTCAAAGGACGATTCTTTGGACTGGTGAGGAACTTGGGATCATTGGAGCTCAACAGTATATCAAAGAACATCAAGCTGAGAAGGGCAATCTTCAATTTGTTATGGAATCTGACATGGGTACATTCACTCCAATAGGACTTGCGTTTACAGGCTCAAGAGAAGTTGGATGCATTTTGGAAAAAGTAATGAGGTGAGTATACAGTTCATTCAATCTAATCAAGCATCTCTTCAGATCTTATAATTTTCAGCTTAATGGGAGCAATAAATGCAACAAGACTTACTACCCCCCATGAAGGCCCTGACATAGAGGGATGGGTTGATATGGGGGTACCAGGAGCTTCACTGTGGAATGCAAACAGTAAATACTTTTGGTATCATCATTCAAATGGAGATACTATGGCTGTTGAGGATCCCCATGCGCTTGATCTTGGGACTGCCCTATTTGCTGCAGTATCTTACATCATGGGTGACCTGAGCATAGACCTACCACATCATGCATAGTGAGTTTGATCCCACAGAATTTATTGCAAACAGGTAAATAATTAAATATGGTAACTCAGTGGAAACTTAGTGGACTAATTTGCCCTGTTTGATCAAATAAGCCATATGAATGCTGTAAAAAAATCAGTTTAATTTCATTTCTTACAATAATACCTAGTATTTGTACAATAATAAATCGTAATATAGTGCTAAACGTTGATTTTCTAATCAATACATCGCTGTCAATGTTATACTGACAAAATTATGCTGACTCCACATACTGTGAGTGGCACGTGTCTTCTCTTGATTGCTAAAGTACTTATCGTCCTCGCAGCAGTATATTACTTGGAAGTTAACTAGTCTACTAGTTAAATTGTTACAAATAAAATATTATTATACATTATCCCTGTAGAAATCAACTCAGATCAATGTGTCCTCGTCTTGAGTTTGGAATACCATTAGTAAAGAATGTTGGGACGATGATCGCTGGCTGTTTGTTAATAAGGCAGTTTTCTCTCCTCCACTTCCATTAATTGAACAGTCAGGTGAACTTCCATCAAATACTATATAATTCGTTGTAGCACTACTGGTAGATGGTAGATCATTGAGATCTGGTGAGGCCAAAGGTGGAGCTGATTGCCCGCCACTTTCTAATGACATAAGTTGCATACTCAATGATTCACGATAGCCAGATGTACTTGAAGTTTGTGAAATCACACTCGTGTCTTCGTCCCACGATATGTCTGATTGTTGGTGATTTCCACGGCTATCATTATGCCCTTGCCGAGCCGAAAAACTACGCTTTGAACGAATAGATGATGATTCAGATGGAATACCAGAAATTGATAGCTCACCAACTGTTGGCGGAGTCGAAGCTGTTAGTTGACTCGAATTGTCTGGGGACCCAACTGTTATGTGTGATACCTGTGAATAATCATTATTATTAATTTTTGTATATTTATCAATCATTGCACCAAGACAATTAGTTATCTTGTAGCTATTCCAATACTAATAATCGTTCAAATGAAGAAGCGAATTGATTTGATCAACATACTTCAATGCGACTCCTACGACTTTTTCTTAAACGAAACGTTTTCTTGCTTTGTCCTGTCGAACGTTGCAGTCGAGGTCTGTGAGAGCGAGACTCCCCAGAGCTGTCCTCGGTTGGACTGCTTGGACTCAATTGAGTTGTTAGGGTTTCTCCTGTGTAACAGCATTGGATTACCATTACCACTGGCTCTAATTGTTAATACTTGTCTTATTCATTGACAAAAATATTACTACTCATGCTAGATTCAAATCTCAAGAAGATTATTTTACTTTTCAGTCCTTGTAATCAATATTTTTATACAGTATATTGTACACTGTTTTCTTTTAATTATGAGTTTACTTTTCAGTTTTTTTTAATATTAAAATCGAGTAGCAAGCATGGATGAAAAACAGATATGATTTACATAGGTATGTACATTGATGTTGAAACTATACAGGGTGAGTCACGTCAAGGGTCCGATTGGGGAGGAGCTTCAATTGACTGAGGCTCCGCCTTCATCCATTCTTTCTTGTTATTCTCAAAATTCCTGTTGGTAATTAGCGATCAGATAGCACTACCTGATTAAAGGAAATCTCTTGATTAACTATTATACTCCCTCTATTATAATCCCTCTTAATCGACCCCTTCCAACTCTCACCCAGAACGTATTTGTGTGCATTTTTTAGGACACTCAGCATCTTAACAATGCATAGTATGACTGGGCTTGATACTGACTTCCAGTTTGAACGCAATAATTAGAATTGATTAGCAACGGGAATTTTGAAAATAACCAGTAAGAATGGATCAAGGCGGAGCCTCGGTCAATTGAAACTCCTCCTCAATCGGACCCTTGACGTGACTCACCCTGTATATTTTTGTAAGAAACGGTTTAAGAAAAAAATAACAAGACTTCATTACTAAGAAATGATCGTGCGAAATAAAATAGATCTGAGGGACACAGAAAGATGATATACACGAGTATGTGAACAACATAGTAAAGTGAGTCAACGGGATCAGACTGATTGAATTTATAAATGCATTTTGATCGCCTGTAATCCCGCTTTCATCCACAAATTATACAGAAAGCATAGGTATAGATAGCATGGATTGTTAATTAAGCCGTAAACGCTGGCCCACTTTTTGAAATGAGTCGAATTAATGAAATTCTACGTTATATGATCAGATGATGAGACTTTCTATGGAATCAAATAATTTTTGTCTCGGCACATACAAAATAAATACCTTAAGACATATATCGGTTACAATAAGGACTCGTTTTACCGTTTTGAGTGTATACTGGAATAATTATTCCCAATTCAATTACTGCACATTAGAAAATTTATTTTCGAATTAGTGGGAATTAATACTGGAATTGAGACGTGCTGCTAATATGAATCTTGAAATAATGGAGGCGGAGCAAGGATTTACCTGAAGAGTGCCTAAACTCTACAGAAGAGACAAAGCGCAGTTTGGACGTCTTTTGATGAGGTAATATAGGGTGAGACTTAACATTGTTATGTTCATCATTAGCAGAAGATGGTTGGGATCTATCTGAAACATGCCACATTGAACGTCTAGTATGAGGACAGGACGATCATCACACAGTAGGATTGACCACTCCATAATAGTATATTATAGGTATGTCGACATCTATACATTTATAGAGAATATATTATATCGACTCTGTAGTGTATTCGGATAATTATCAGTGAGATAGGGGTATTGACAGCAATTTAATATGTAATAGAATATATGGGTATAATATGGACACACATAGCGAAGAGTGAAGAGGTCAAAGTGATTGCAAAGTGGTTCCTGTTTCGTATATTGTGGTAGATTTCTTCTACTGTGTCCTGTGTCATAGAATGGGTGTTAATTATAGTATGTGCAGATCAAGGTTTCTCAAATGAAAGTTCTTATGGAGGGGGATGAATCATGTTGTAAAGGTATGTATAAAATATCAAAAACCGATCAATATTATCTGTTCAACTGCAATTATCGTATAATATTACGCTATGTGCGCTCACATGATTATATCAATCTATCGATGTAAAATTATTATAATATACATACTGAAAACTGCAAGTTCTCTGTAGATTGAGAATTATCGTTCTTATATTTCAATAGAATTTAATATGTGCCAAGTTTGATACCGGCGTTTCAAAACGTAATCATTGTGTATCATTTCGCCGAACGAGTATGATACGTTTGAATCGTGAATTATTATTGAAAGCGTAGCGTCTTATTCAATAATCAAGTATTTCCTGAATTCCAAATCATATGAAATAAAAAATGAACAAAATAATCAAAAAAAAGAAATCGTGTGTGAATAATCGTGTGCTAATAAATGTAGTTGACTGCGAAATGGAATACGATTTAAGTTATATTAGTATTTTGTAATCGGACAATATTATGTAAATGATTATTTCAAATATATTTAATATAGATGGACCTTTTGTCTGCATTACATACGTATTGTATGTATATGAAGCATTTCACATGGATTTATTGACCTGACTAAAACGCTGACCTTTACAGAGTCGTTTAAAAACTTGTGCAATATCTTCGCAGGCTCATAACAGGGTATTCATGATTTCTAGTAAATTTGAATTCTAAGACATTCAGGAGAAGAATGTCTCAAAGTAAGGGGAAGAAGAAGTTCGACTTAGATCGTCAAACAGGGAATATTTTTCAATGAAATTCTACAATAAGAAATGCTGATAAAGAAATTTGATCGAGTTTCAATCGATTCTGAAAGGGCGTGGAGTTCTTGTCAGGATCAGGGCGATTACACGTAAAATGTTCCATATATTCGTAGATTGTTTGAGATTCATACAAGACGATAATCATCGTATTTATCTAAAAGTCGACCAATGTTTACTTGAAAATTATTAATGTATACATAATGAAGAAAGATGAAAGCAACTATAATAATATATAGTACGAAGTAGCTACGTATAATGATAATGGGATACCAACTGTTGGACATTACCATTGTCTAAATACTGCTATGTAATAAGTTCATTATAATCACATAATAAGTATATGGCAAATGAATATGTAACAAATATGCTAAGGGAAACCAACACAGGACAAAATGCAACAAAAGGTGAGTGAATACGAATAATATAATATGGAATCAAAAGTATAAATATATATATATTTTTAAATATGATATATATTTAGATACAAAATAGTGTGAAGCATAAAAAGGATATACACACGTATATTTATATATATACGTATATATGTGTGTATATATACATATATATAATATGAAAAAGTGTGATAATAATAGGTATAGACTTGCGTAGAATCGGCGTGCTTACCTCTGTTCCCTAGCTAGCAATGGAAGCAACGTAACATCAGTGTGTCAATTTATCTGAATCTGGGGCACAATATTCTTATCTTCATGATTGAGCCAATTTCGTCCATGTTCAGAGGTATGAATATTAATCTTAAAATGTTCTCCTCAAGTTACCGTGTATGAATGTCTTAACTAAATCGAAGCGTAAGAAAAAATATTCAACAAATATAATAATTTGTGCAAAACGATACGTTCAATAACTTGTACGAATATTGTACTTGTGCTCGTAACGTGCATTACATTTTTTTCGAATCGAAATTCACGTACTATTTTTCCGAAAAAATTGTTGCGTCCTATCAACCAGTACACAGTACCCCAATAAGTGTGCAATTTCATGAATCAAATTACTCAACGAACTGGATCTTTTTTCATTATCAGTATGTCGCTATCGTGACATAAGAATTATACGTTTACTTTAAGCTGCAGTGTTGGAACCAAATAATAATTTGAATCCTGCGCGAAGTTCGAATATTCAGTGTTCAAATAAACTGCAACTCACTCGATATCGTTGTAACACTCGTAACCATGAAGATAATATTGTTCAATGCGAAAATATTTTCAGTAAAAATATATTTGCATGTTGAATAAGAGATTGAAACACCTGCTGCAGTGCCATAGACAATGGCTAAATCCAACTGTGGTACTGTGTTTATTTGTCAGAAGTACTTTGACAGTAAAAAGAAGCAAAAAACAAAGAGAATTTAATTCTGCCTGGATAATAAAGTACATTTTTATATTATTTGCGTTGTAAAATTATAATTATACGACCTAATTACGAAGCCTATACGCCTGTAACTCATGAATACCTGAACTTTGATAATTGTATTATTTATCGTGCAAAACACTTCTGACATCAAAATTAACAATAATATTCTTAAACAAATTCCAACACGTGTGTTGATGATGAAGTATCAGAATAGATGAATGGACATAAATACCTGTTAACGGTGGCTGGTCCTGCATATCCTTGTTACTGCAATCGCTCGACTCTTTCAACGTCGTCGATCCAGCACTCGTACTCGATGCAGAGCCTAAAAAATTAGATTCTAATTTATATTACCACAGCATATTTTATCCGGCGAAAATTACAATTCGGGAATTTTATGTCTTGTGTGATAAATATCTGATCAAGTTTTTCTATCGAGCTTTCAAAAAAATCTAGATAAATAAAATTCATTGTGTACAATTGTGGTGCTACGAAGTCATTCAAACTATACGGTATTAGTGCGCAGATGATACTAATGTTAATGACAACTAATATCTAGGCTGAACATTTAAAGCTGTTGAAAAATGTGCTCGAATTCCAATTCTTTTTTATGTTCTTTATTTTCAGATGGAGCTTTCACTAACTTGTTACAAAAAGACGAAAAAGACATCTCCTGTCCAAGATCTGATCTGAAATCACGTTTTCTTTTTTTCATTAATCTGAGATTGAATTCGAGTTGAGAAATTTTTTAAAATTAGCTTTCGTTATTTTAGTCAAAATTTTTCGTTTCTCTAAACATTGAGATAGGAAACGAGCATACCTCTGGTGATAATAGCAGTTGGTTGTACTGAAGTTGGTGGATGTATGACAGGGAATTGTACTGGAATCGCATGTGCAGCTGATTTTGGAATAATAGATTGACTGTAAGTGTGTGGTGGAGTTGGATGAGACACTGGTGTGGGCTGAGAATGTTGAGAGGGAGTCTCTGCAGGGGTACGATTGATATGAGCACGCGAACCGAGATCCCCTGTTAACAAGTCGATTAAAGATGGTCTTTGAGTACGTCCGTGTTGCCCTTCGTTGCTGTTTTGTATCGCGTTCGGAGCCCCGGGATGCATATCCACTACGCTTCTTTTGGGTTCCGGTTGCACTTCATCTGAAAGATTCAAAAGATGCAGAAAAGGGAAACGAGCAATCGACGAAATTCGAGTCAATAAATAATCACCTATTTTACGGTCTTCGATCTCTTCTTTAAGATCCTTAAGGTCATGGGAAAGATCGGTTAACAATGTCCCGCGTGATTTTGGTACCGGCATTCCGATGCCATTGATTTTTTTTCTTATAATGCTTTGCATGTTTCTTTCGTGTTCCGATATCGGCGGTTGTCCGATTTTGTGAACTATAAACGGTGACATTTGTATGTAAAGGGCTGTCCGATGAGTGACCACGAATTCCAGAAAATCCCATAAATGTATCGATGCTTCGTTACGTTTGTTTAAAAGGCGCATCGTGCGCAGAATTCTTGGCCATTCTGTTTTCAACTCCGATTCGAAGCAAATTATCATTATTTTTAACGCTGAAGTTACAGAGAAAATAATTTCAGATTATTAATCGTTGTTGAAAATATTGAAATGGGGTTTGAAATCATCAAATCTCACCTAAAAATGCAACTTGATAAAGCGTTAGTGATATTTTTGTTGGAGCTTTAGCATCTCGAGCCGTAAATGTCAAGCTACCGGTTCTCATGTCGGTGGCAGTTTTCAAAGTCTGTGCTGTGATTGGAGCGGTTTTTGCCGTTGGAGGCCACAGGGTATTCAAAACGGCTGTCAGTGCAAAACTTATATCGGCTTGCCTCAATTTGGGAACATCTATTGAGGTAAGACTGAATATATTGATTGCGATTGAGCATGATACGTAATATTTCTTTTACTGTAGGCACGCGATAAAATTTAAAAAGCGAGAAATTAGAGAATTATAATTCTCACCCTTTCTTCCGGTACCGACGCGAAGGAACAAAGGTATCAACAGATTAAGCAGCACACTTTCTGTACGATTTTGAGTAGAGAACATCGATTGTCCTCCGCAGACATTTTCTAACGAATAAACGTCTCCAAGAGAAATAACGTGAAGTGCAATCAAACGTAATACGGTTGAACAAAAATGTTGCGGTGGTATTTGGCCCATCAAAGCCGCCGATGCAGCTGACGCCACTTCTACTAAGCCAGTCGTGTCTCCGATTATCAAAGCCTGTCGTTTTATGGAAAAAATATTAACAGTTCAAACGTCTACGAATTTACAAATTTTTGGTCCATATTCACCTGGCATGTGCTCAGTAGTGTTTTCAAATGCTGAAAATGTGCGATGTAAGGATATCTGGATAAAGTTTCGTACACCCCTTTTAACAAATCACCCGCTGCCTCCCAGTCAGTGTTTCGTCTGATCGAAGTTTTCTTATAAATTTTACTAAAAGTTTTGTCTAGTCGTCTCAAAATTATTGTCAACGCTGGTCGCATGTCGTCGTTGGACCATTCTGTTGATGGGAGTATATCGTTCATGTATCTTCGCAATCCTCTGCACCCCATCGTGTCTCGATCGTACGGCGAAATCTTCAAAAGGCTATGCGCTATGTCGGCGAGTCTCTGCGTCGAAACATCGTCAAGTAAGATTGCAGGATTTTGGCATACTTTCTGTCACTCGATTCAATTCAATTAAAATAATTCAATACTACTTACCACGTGACATTTCGAATCAAGTAATTCGATCGCTTTACCGTCCTGAGCTGCTCTCTTGTTCAATTCAGCCAGACGTACCGAGCATCGAGCGAGGAAATCCCCCACCATGTTGAGCAGGGTATCCCTCGGTCTTCTGAATTCAGTCTTATGACAATTTTCCGAGTCCTCATTGTCTCGATCGTATAAAATCTTAGTCCTCGAATGTTCTACGTATTTGTTTGTCTCATCGTCGAAATCAAATCCAGGCGAGTAGGGCCCTTTTCCATAATTTCTTTGACTAGAGCCCTTGTGTTCCGGACTAGATCTTTGCGGACCGTTGTAATTTCTGAACGAACAAACGAATAAAAAATTTGTCTGTTAACTCGATCGAGATTTCAACAAATGTCAAGTAATGCTACTCGCAAACTCTAATTACTTGGTCAAAGCTTCGGAATTGTTGACCAACGTCTTCACGGCTATTGCCAACTGATTTATAATTTCTTTTTCAGTCTTTCCCTCCTTGTTATACGTCGGTGATTGAATTTGTTGAACATAACAGGGCAATATCGCCTCCAAGATTATCTGTAACAATATGTCACAGTTTTCAGAAAACAATTCGTGATGTCATCCGGATATACCGGTAAAAAGTTTCATGGAAACATACCAGCATTTGTTGTCCTCGAACGGAATCAGCCGCATACGCGATCACCATTACGCAAAGAGAAATGCAGTCTAAAACTGTCACCATTTCGTTTTCATCGTGATAGCAAAAATCAATTGCTTTCAACGGCTTATCCTCTTTGACAAGTTCTCCAATGTTTAGAGGGTCTGGTGACGGCGTTTCAAGACTCAACAACAAATTGAACAGGCAATTGGACGCGACCTGAAATTTTAAAGGTAGCGTAACATTTGGATAACGATCCTAGATCATTTTAAGCTCAGAGCTTAATTGCTCACTTTGTGTGCTTCACCGTGAGTGCTCATCTCATCGGTATCCAATATAGCTGACACACTGCCGAACATCTGGAGTATAAATGGTTTTCTGTTCATGAGATAAAATTGTTTGACAGCGTATTCAACGGTGGTTTTTACTAATTTATTAGTCTGATGATTGGAGTAGAGTTGGAGCAAGGTTGGCATGATCAGTAAATATCCATTGGTTGAGAAAATGTTTTTAAAATTGTGAGCAGCGTTGATGTACGTGGCCATAACGTATCTCAGGATGCAAGAGTCCTCACTGTGGAGTATTATAGCCCCGTTCAAAACGTTGAGAAATAAATGAATGTCCCCGGAGTAGGCAAAATTTCCAGCCATCGCTTCGAACATTCGAGCGATGAGTCTGACCCACATGAATTTGTGCATCACATCGAGCCCGAGCAGTTCCTGTGGAATTTTAAGGGATGAATTCGCGACGAATGACTTGCGAATAATTTAAGGAAAATCTTTGTTTCGGATTCGTCACCTTCCCGATTTCTCCACCTTTGTAAAGATCGAGATCAGCTTCTAGTGCTTTTCTTGGAAACGAAGGGAGCTTCATCAGCTCTTCGTGTAAAAACACAACTCGTTGAACAACCATATCGACATTTTTCAATATCGCCCACGTCAAAAGCACCTTTCCGATCTCGACAAATTTATGGATTAACTCTTGCCGTTGAAGGGCGTTAAAGGCTTCCTCGGGTTTCATGTGAACAAGTTCAAGCTGAGGGTACTGCGATCGTTTGAAAAAATAGTAATCCCGAACGTACGAAGAGGGATTGTGTATTTGATCTGAAAATTTTGTTTCGACTTTAAAATTCCCCTTGACGCGCCAGAAACGGGTTGCCTCGGTATGAAAAAAAAAAAATTATATCTCTTACGCGTTTTGTAGTCGATCAAAAAGTATTCCTTGTGTTTGACTTCTTCGATTCCGAAGAAATCTAAGGATTCTCTCAATATCTGACAAAATTGCGTGTCTTCCTGGACCGGAAATTGCGACGGTATTCCACCCGCATCCGGGTCCTGGGGTCCATGGACTATAATCTTCTTAGCTGACGGGACGTTGGCCGTGAGAAGAATCGAGGCGTCGCACTGTTCTTTTCGAAGTATCTGCTTCAGATCTTTGAACATTATTCCATGAACGCTGTGCACGACCTGCGTCGAATAATCGGAATGTTATTTTGTCGTGATCGGAAGTAACTTGGGTCTGGAATGAAAATAAAGTAGCTTTTCACCATCCAAAGTATCGACAGCGCCGTCCCGATGAGCTTTTGACCTTCTTCGTGTGGAGATCTCACGTAAAACATGACGTATCCTATAATGTAATTGTACAACGCGAATGCGGCCTGTTGGGGTAATTTCGGTACAAATCTTATGAGGTGTCTGAGAATCTTGAACATGAGTTCTTGCTTCTCTCTCGTTAATCGTTCCAAAACGTAGCGTAGAAACAGGGCGCTGTCTTCTACCAGGCAATTCCAAATCACCTGCCAAACGTCAATGCTGTTTCTATTTTATCTTTTCTCACGATTAACATCAATTGTCGAATCGAAACTGTTGCCTACCTGATAAGCAACCTCATACACCGCGTTACCGTCGTCAGAAACGGCGGCATCGTCGAGAAGATTAATTATCTGTATTATCGCCGAACATAACGACGAGGGGAACAAGGACAATGCCAACTGTCCGTGATGTGAAGTATTCCTGGGAGCCGATTCGCCCGGATCTTCGTCACCTACGTTACCTGATGCCGAATTTAAATTTTAATGCTCAATATCGTCGGATTTGTGTCGCGAATTTCTTTATACATTTATACCTTCGTCGTGGTCGTCTCCCACGGGACTCGGTTCGTAAGCAGCTTGAACGGTGATCGGGATTGTAGTTATGAGGAAATTTTCTCTTTCCTCTCTTTTCTTGTCATCCTGAGCTTGCAGAGCTCTTTTAATCAGTTCGGTTTGTTGTTTCTTACGAGTTTTTGTTGCCGTTACCAAGGACCTCTGTCGTAAATTGATCATTAAGTGACGAATGAAATACTTAAAAAATTCAAGTAGAAAATTAGGGGGTGTAATATTGTCCGTTTGTCTTACATGACGTTCTTGGTTTATCGTGACTTCTTCGACTTTCGTTTTGACTTGCGGCATCCACGGTGGATCAACGACCGGCAACGATTCTATCCCAATTTTTGGGGATGGTAAGGTAAATTCTATGCCAGGCGGGGGGACTTTGAACGTTAAATGGGCGGCTTCTTCCATGCGCGGCCACACTTGGTACCGAAGTTTCCACAATACTTGAAATCTGAGGATAGCGTTTATGCGAACTGTTGTGTTGGTGTGTTGTAGGCCGTGATGCATTATGTCACTCGCTTGATTTGGGGCTCGAACAGCCGAAATTATGAATAAAGACGCCGCGGATGCGGCAACTTCTTGATTAGATTCGAGCAAAAGTTCCCATGCCACAGATAAAATGTCGACGAAAAGATCCTCCGACATGACAACCGCACCTTTCACCAACGTCGCCAAGGGCGTGTGAAACGCATCTTTTACCTGGATCCAAATTAGGGTAGTTAAATTCCCGATTTTGGTTGCAATAATTCTGAAGACGCGATGATTTACCCCTGCGTACCTGAGTTTTTATGTACTTTAAAATTGGTGGCACTTCTTTGGCGCGATCGTCGCCATTCTTTTTTATCGAATCTTTACCCCGTTCCAAGTCTGGTTCTGCAATGTCTTTCGAGGAGTCTCTGTGTCCACCGATCAGTCTGCCGGACTGCGATCCGTCTAAGGCTCTTTCGATCCTGGTGATTGAAAATTATTCAATCCTGAGATATTTGTAACGTATTGAATTTAGAAATTTTTGGGTGATGACTGACCTGTCTTTTCTACCCATGCTGTCCTTTCTGCGGACAGGCGATACTTGTGTGCTGGCTTGTTCGGAAACCTTACGACCTCGTTTCTCTTTTTTACCATCATCTTTCTTGTCCGCTTCAAAATCGAAGGTTCCAGCGCCGTTGATGATGCCGAATTCTTCGCCATAAATTTTTCTCACAGATTTTATCAGCCTCGAACTAGCACGCATTTGTCGTCGATAGCAGAATGGGTGGCAGAAATTTTGATGGGAGCAATAAAAGTTGAACGAATTGGCTACTTGTACCACCACCTGAAAATTGGGTTGAAATTTTTGTCAGTCAATCGATACATGGCTCGTGGTGAAAATCGTAACGAATATATCACTCACCTTCATCCAAGGGAAGTTTTTGTTTGTATCGTCGGTGTCGTTACTGTCACTCGGACTTTCCGGGGGTTGATCGTCGCTAAGAATTCCAGGGGATTCCTCGCCGCTGACTTCACCACCAAGACCAGGTTCGGAGGTATCACTCCTGTCTGACAATGAGCTTACTTTTCTTTTTGATTGAATAGAGTCCGCACGTTTTACAGTATCTGATTTGGCACAAAAACATTTGACGTTACTGATACTATTCGTTATTGGCTGATTGTGTAACAGCGGAGAACGTTAGGATGGATTCTACGGTAGAAAAAAAAAATACTTCCTCTCCACTCGTTGAAGTCTACCGGACAGTCGGTCGAATTTTCATGATTATGCAATTCAAATGTTTTGAGTGACATTTAAGTGAAAAGGGGAAGAAGATGACAGAGGGAGAGAAAGTTAAGGGTGAAAATAATCAAGATATACGTACAAGTTTCGCACTCTGTGTCCTTCCCGTCTTTGGTACCTCTGCGGAGTTTTAAACTTCTCCGTTTGAACGATCCGCTTGTGTTGCCTCCAGGACCTCGTCTCAATAAAAATGGACGCCCCTGCGGCGGGGGAACACGTTTGTTTTTTTCCTTCTCATTAGTTTGGATCTCTTCCCCCTGAATTGTTACGGTGGATTTGCTACTGCCTTCCGATTCGTTGTCCGGTTCGTGTAAAACGAAACTGATTTTTCTTTCTGCCGAGAGGGTTGTAAAAAGACGTGAGGTCTTCGGCGATCACAATTCACACATTCAGATTCATTTTCCCCAATTTCCCCAGCAGACTCACCAGTTTCTCGATCTCCCGCAATTGACTGTAAGCTTTGGGCCGACGTCTGGGAATGCCCCATAGAAGAAAGCGCCATACTCCATCGCCGATTGGCCTCACGGCTGTACATTCGTTCCCAAGGGGGTGGTCTTTCTCTGGTTGAGAGTCTGCTTGACTTTGGTAACGTCTGATACGTCTCTCTTAAAAAAGCTGTTATTTCCAGAAGAAGGGTGCAAGCCACCAGACGAAGTGCTACGGGACATTGAGACCCGTAACCATTGATACTAGCTGCGGAAGTAAAATTCGAAATTCGAAAATTAATCGACCAATAAACACGATGCAACGATCGATCGATTGTCGGAAAAATTTTGCCTATAAAGCATTTGAATTCACCTAGTGGAATTTTACCTTCGTCAAGAAAGTCCTCTTCTTCGTCCTCGACGATCAACTCCTTTTGTTTGATCTCGTCGGAAACCATGGCGGTTATATTTTCCACGTTATTTTTATCCTGGGCAAGCATTTCTTCCAATCTAGAGCCGATTGCCTGGAAAAAAATCCGAGTATGACGAATGTCTCGAATCCATCATGTTTTATTCGATTCGAAAATATTTCCACCTACTTCTGCCCATTGATAAAAAAGTTTTCCAGCCGACCTCTGCAAGACGTGCGTTCGCCTGAGACCGGTCGGTGCATTACGACTGTTTAATGGAACCGAAGGACGAAATATTGGAAAATTTAGCTTCATCCATGTAGGCCAGTGGCCCTTGTTACATTGGTGCACAAGGTGAGCACATTCCAATATTAGCGAGGCACGAGCTACCACAGGCGCGTGTGGCTGAATTTAATCATCAAGTAGTATACGAATTATTGGAATTATTGATTAACGTGAAACAGGATACTAAAAAATACCAACCAAGTCTAAGATGGCTGCCATCAAATGGTGATCAGGTACGGAACCGGGCTGACAAGTTTCTAATAAAAATGAAAATCTTTGCATTCCACTGTACACCAACCCCAGGGACACCATTCTTCTTTCTTTCAAAACGACAAATTCTGACTCTCTCGATGCTTCCCCGATATCCATAGAATTTCGACGACTGAAATCTGGAAAATTTTCCAAAGAAATAAAATAAACAACGTGAGTTCAAACTGGAAGAATTTAATCTGCAGTTTTGTGAACAAAAATCAACTCACAACACCCCGGTATTTCTTCGAGACTTTCTTTTTTCTTTCCTTTTTTTAGACCAATTTTATTAAGCTGATCCTCCATTCTGCGTTTTGCTTTTTGAAACGTCTGCCCGACTCTGAAATAAATTTTATCGATAGTAAAAAATACCAGCGTATTCAAGAATAGAAAATGGTGAATAGATAAAACATTTTCGCACCCTCTACCACTTTTGGAAGTGTTGCGGTAATACGCGTGATGCAAACTGGGTTGTCTTATAAAACTTCCCTCGGTCGGTGATTCGCTGCTGTCGTGGCTATCCGTAGAATCGGTTCGGCCGTATTCTTTCCGAAACCAATTTACTAAAAATTGAATTTTATCGATCAACTGTAGCGCAACGAAAGGTACGAAGATAAAAAAAAATCTCGTTCGTTCGTCGCATACCGATTCCCCCGATTTGAAAGCGTTTCGATTTCCGCGACTTCGATGACCCCAAGTAAGTTTCGGCGATACCCAAATTACGCTCACTCTGTCTCGGAGTCAAAATGTGATGCTTCTTTCGCAAATTTCCCGACGGACTTTGACTGATTTTTGCATTCTCCTCGCTCAGTTCGGTCTCCAGCAGGCTCTGTTAACGAAATATAATATTATAATATTATCATAGACCGTTTCCGCATCGCGAAACAGATCGTCATCCGCTCACAGCGCAGGTCGAAGAGGTGCTCCTTTTTTTGAATAAAAATTTACGCGTTCCTCTGTCGTCCATGACGTAGCACGATTCCGTCCCCAGGTCGACATTTTCTTCGATCTCCGATTGATGAATGTGCCTGCGAAATCAATCGCTGAGCTTTACATTTCAGCCGATACATCGCGGGGACGAATCGCAATGATTACCTTATCACACGAGTTGTCTGTATGTTAACATTGTTACGTTTATTCGGTCTATCGGCGGAATCTAATAAACCGCTGAGCGCGACTCTTCGAAAAACACCACCGTGAGCCTCTTTGATGTAGGTCATTAACTGCCTGAGATCGCAATAAATGGTAACGTTTTCCTGGGACTTTAATTCTTTGGTTGATTTTACGAATCTCGTAACCAAAGCCTTGAATACGTGGCACATTATTTGCCCTTCTATCCCTCGGCCTCCGCCACCGCCCAGGCCAGCACCAAAATTAGTCGCGTATCCGCCTTGGGACGCGATATCTGGCGATTTGCTAGAGCTCCGTTTCTGATCTGTGGTAAAATCGATGAGGGGGGAGGGAGAAAAAAACAAAGGCGATGATTAGGGACTGAAAAATCATTTCAAACCTCGCTTGACGTTACTCACTAAGTGGAGATAATAACGAACTTGGATCTACGCAGAATCCGACATAAGCGTGAAAGAAATCCAATATCTCCGGTATGGGCTGATCGCGTATCATGGTTCTCAAAAACTTGGAAAATTGCCTCGAACTAGCGTGATGCAATTTGTAGAGAATCGTCTGCCCTTGCGATCGAATGAAGTCGGCCGGTGGCCCTCGCATCCCTTCGGCGCAACCGTGTGGACAACCAAGGTGTTTCAATACTCTGATCACGCAGTTCATCAGCAAATAATGCGGCGTTACCACTCCGGAAGATCCACCGCTACTTTTTTGCTGCTGTTCGTTCGTGGGAGAATCATGTTTGCTGGGAGCCTTGTCAGATTTTCCACTGTTCGATCCTGATTCGAAAAAAAAAATCTCGAGATTATTGAGACGGTATTTTTCGAAGGCCAAAAAAAAAAGGGAAGAATCAACGACGCGATACCTGGATTGCTGTTACTCGCTTCATCCCGAAGGCACTGTTTCAATACTCCCATGTCCATAAGTAACTCCAAAAGATTCAATATATTTTCACATACGCGTAACGTGCAGCAAACGTTGTCGCGTAGTACAACCGAATGGACAGCCTGTTTGGACAATTAGGGCAGAATTTATCGACGCAAATTACGTTAGTTATTTCACTATTCCCAACGGACCCCTATCCTATACCTTCAGTATCACTTGGTAATCGATATCGCCTTCTTTCGTGATGTAGCAAGCCGATCCTGGGGCTTCAGGGATTTCTTCGCCTGTGTACGTGATGTTCGAATCTGTTTGAGATCTGGTGAGACTCGGTTTTCTTTCGAATCCCAATCGACTGCCGTGCAGACTGACCACGTCTAATTGGCTGTCGATGGATCCCTGCAAATTGGTCAATAGAATTGAAAATTCTAGATTTTTCCGGATAATTATTCGACGAATTTTCTCACCTGACGTTTCATGTAATCCGGAGACGGTGTGGGCGTATGTTCGGTGACTGTAATTATGGGATTCGGGACCGCGTATGATTGACTGTAAAATCGTCCTTGCTTTCTTTCGACTCTCGTGTCACCGATGTATCTGTAAAAATGATATTGTAAGAGAGCGAACGTGATGGGGCGCAAGTTTTCTATGGGCATGCGATATCCGTAATTCACATCCTATCGAATCAAGCACTATACAAGTCTATCTAATAATTACCGAACTTGTTCTATTTTTATTAATCTCTAGGGACATGCTAATTCTTGTCATAAGCAAATATATCCATCGCTGGAATGAATCTTAAGTTTTGAAAAAAAAATAATCTACCAACTATTAATGAAACCTATTCAATAAAAAAAAAAAATTCGACGCGCGTTGAAGACTATCGTCGAGCTATTTTATGAGGCCTTCATAGTTTATGCAGATGAGGAAAAAAGAATGAAGGATTTCTGTCGAGGATGAAAAGCCTATGAAGCCATGTTTCGATAAAACGCAAAAATTAATCGAGAAGCGCATTGTCAGAATAAAAATGAACAACTATTTCATTGGACGAGTGAGTAGCTGAAGCGTTTGGAACAGCGAAAGTATCATAGTTTTTTTTTTTCAACATTTTATTCTCGTCTAGGATTGGACTTGCGTGAGAGGTCATCGAAAGCTTTGATACGATGGCGCATTTAAATGCGATCTGAAAAAAATTAAGAGGGACGCGAAATCGGCGAGTGGTTATTGCTTCGAGTAATGAGTACGAAATAAACCTATAGGTGCAGACTATAAGCTATAAAAGCGAACGAAAAAGTAAGAAAAGCATGTTCATGAACGATCTCTGGAGTGTCATTACGGTCATTAACGACTTACCCTCCCGCGGTCAGCTCGTCAATCAAGCAGCTGAGCCACGAGTTTTGGGTGAAAGAGCGAGAGAGAAAGACACAGAGAAAGATATTACACATAAGTTGATGGTAGGGTTGTTAAATTCCATATTAATAGAGTAATGTACCACGAAGATTTTTTTACGTTGAGTAAAACGTGTGAGCTTTTCACACGAATTTTGAAGTGAGACTGATTTCGCGTGAGTGTGAAGATTTTTAGGATTGAAAGATTATTGAGCGTAATTTTTTTTCTTCTCTTCATCGACGATAACATGTGGTTCTTGTAAATGTACAATGATGCTCGCTATTTAAACTAATCAAAAATTACGAGATGAAATATCGCCATGCACGATGTGTGTTTTAACGATAAATTGTAAAATATGTAGATTAACATTTTTACTGAAAATTGAAAACCTCGTTTGACGTTTCTAAAAAAAATTTTTGTACATATTTATACATATTATATTCTATAAATTTAAAACCTACATAATATAATTTTAATTCATAGAACCTACTTATTCAAGTGAAATAGAGATAGTAAAAATGTCATGCTATAAATGAATCATAATTTAAATATTTTTCATAATCGCAATGAGCTGATGAAATGTTATAAGCATCTTTTAATTTTCGAGCATCGCAAATTTATATCGAATTCAGTAATCAAATTTCATCCAAATTTCAGTTTATGCAGAGATATAATTCGTCTGGCAAAAATCAATGGATAGCAATATTCCAATCAGACGTACCTCAAACTCGGCATGCTTTTCCCTTTTATCAGATTAGTCGGATGTTTGATTCTGTCCACGTCTTTTGCATCGAAAATCTTCGATAATGTTGATGCTGGTCTGGTCAGATGATCGTCTCCTGTATCGAGACTTCTGTGACATTCCTGTTCAAACAATCGTTAAGTTTTTTTTTCAAGCAATACTTTAATATTCCTACACCCCAATTCTTCGTGATAGTTTTTTTCTTTGATACCTGTTCGAAGAATGCCTTGGGGTCATCTTGGCCTATTTTTTCTAAAGTTTTTTCGGATTTTGATAATAATTTCGTTTCAACGAAAGCCTTGAGATCAGCCATATTCATACGTTTTTTGACCTTTTCACTCGCGCATCGCGTATGACTAGTTTCAGCCAACTTTGGGGCGTAAGGAGATTCTGAAAAATTAGCAACGTCTTATGCAGGAATAGAAACAGTCTTATTTTCATTCGAGTGAACTTATGAGCGGTACCTGTCAGTATGGAAACATCTTTCGGTTCTGGAATTTCAATGAAATCTTTCGCCTCCTCTCGTTTGTTGCTCTCAGGACTCTGGTAGATGGAAACCTCGATTTTCGGAATCGGCAAAGAGTTGCTACGTCTGCGAGGCTGTTGTTGGGTACAAGATTCCTCATTTATTTCTCTGAGACTGAAAGCAAACAAATCGCAATCAAAGTAATTGAATTACGGTGCGTAAAATGGAATGAAGTTTGATATTCGAACACTCACCGATGGTACAAGAACTGAAGAGCCCAAAAAACACCCTCTTCTTGCCACTGCGCAACAAAAAGACATCTCAGAACAGCGACATCCAGAAATGTTGCCGCGCAGATGTCAATCACCGGTGCATGACTTTCGTTTCTGATCGCCGTTCTCATCGTAGGAGAGCCGTGAAAATTTTGAGCGGTTCCTTGGATCTTCGAACTGTCCACGGAGTCCTTATCCAGAGATCTGACGGGATGAATTTTCCAAATTTTTATCGATCCTTAAAAATGGAGGGCAGATAGCGGAAACACACTCACCCCATTTGCTGTATGGAGGGTTTCATTTGATACTGTTTCGTATCCAGGCCAGATATTGCCGTAACTTGTTCTATGGTCATCGTGGACTTGAAGGCATTCGTTGTGCGTCCCATCGCGACGTGAAAAATGCTGGCTTCGCCCTGAAGAAGAAATAAAATCCGGTCAAGTGTGATCGGGGTTGGTTTTCATCGGCAAATATCTGCGCGAATATAAATTCAACGTACAGCGAATATAGTCGACACTTCTTTCACGCCGTCGATAGTTCTTTCGGATTCGGTAAGGGATGGTAACCTGAATATGACCTGTAATTCAAATGATCGCTGTCGGTATAAATTCACTGGAAGTTCAAAAGTTATCCAAGACTTTTATTTTTTTTTGTTCTGTGTCTACTCCGACTCGGACTTACCACATGTTCGTCTTCGGTGCTTGAACTTTCTTCGGGTATCGTCTCAGGGAATACCGTATCCTTTGGAGAGGAGACCCAATTACTCTGCAGCGTATCAAAGTAACAACTCTGATTAAACTCGACAATCTGAACGCAATCTTTTCCAAGACGTTTCAATCGTTTTTTACTTCGAATGGTTCACCTGACTCGTCGTTCTTTACTGTTGACTAGTCTTCAATGGAATATGAATTAAAACTCACCTCGTCGTCCTGTTGTTTAGTTAAGGGAGGAGCACCTTGATCGGAGAAGCAAACGCTAGCTGATTGACTCGGCGGGCTTTCAGTGTCCAAGAATTCCTCGTTGGTATTTTTTTCTGGTCAGGTAATTGAGTATCATTAAGCGTAGATATCTATGAAATTCTTGATCCTTGAGACACTCACTTGCTAAAAATAGGTCATCGAACTGTTGATTATGCTTGGACATTTTCATCGAACGGGTCCAGAGCGCCCTTGGCTTGGGTCGACAATGTGCGGTGAAACATGATGTGTCCGGATGTCGACATTCCCAAAGCGCGGACCACATCTTCAGACCGTTCTCCAAACGAAAATTGTTCGTGAAGTCCGATTCCTTCAGATGATTGCAAAGGGGGGCGAAAAGATAAACGAATAACTGGAAACGAAACGAAGAAGACATTGAAGAAAAATGAAAATCATTTCGAAGCAAACCCGATAAAATTCAAGTGATCAATCGAAGAATACTCGCCGACATCGTTGGTACAGAGAACAGGTAATAGAATGGATTTGCGTGATAAATTCCAGCTTCGGCATCAGCTTCGGCACATTCTTCGGCCGCGTCCAAAATTATCCAGTGCAAGGTGTAAAGAAGCTTTGTCTCCACGGTACCAAGACTTTGGAGATTTGTGTCTTTTCTGCGGCGGAAAAAATTGTAGGATAAATTTGAAGTAACCATCATTGTTTTCCGCCAAGTTTTTTTTTTTTTCATACCTGTTGTGTAAAAGATTGGCCGCGGCATGTAGAACATGTGGAAGTGCAGCTTGAATGAGACGCCATCGTGGAACAGCGTCTAGGGCCTCGGTCAGGGATGGCGATAATCCAAAGTGTATATTTTGCACCAATACTTTTTCGAAGGACTATCGAAGGAGAAGAACCGATTAGTAAGTTTTCTGTTTAATTAATGGATTCGTTTCGTCAAATCTCACCTTGCAAGCTTCTTTCATCTCCTGGACGTAGGCACGATAAATAAATTAAATTTCTTTAAATAAATACGACGGAGTATATTTTATATAATATTTAATTTTCAAAATGGGAATAATATCATCCGAATAACTCGACATTTTGTTTTTAATATAATGTGTTATCAAGGGTTATTATTACGAAGTAAAACTTGCAAAATTACATGAGCTCACGCAGCATGCAATTAACATTATATAGCATTCGAATTACTATTTCAATCGATATTGCAGATGCAAAATATGTGCAACAACTTTTCAGTCATTAATTAAAGACTCGATGTCGACATTTTTCACATCGATATAGGTGAATATGGTATTAGATTCGTGACAAATATCATCACACTGTTGCATCTAATATACTGTACAGAAATTAATTGCAATTAAATTCGTAACGATTCACATGCCGTACAGATGAAATATTCGAAATATTATTTACAAATGATTGAAATATTAAAATTGAACAACTATGATATTGAACTAAATTTATTTTATTGAAAATATATTTTTCAGTCGCATATAAATGAGAAGTCAGAACCAAGCGACATGCGATTTTCATCCCCCTTTGAAATATTCACCCTCGCTCGTGACGTTTACCCCATAAAAAATGACGATGTCATACTTTTAAAAGCAGTTTGGTAGTGCGATTCAAGCAAATTTTCACGTTAACAAAAAAGTATAATTACAAGATAAACGAAGCGGAGCAAAGCTAACTTACATGATGGCCGGGCGCATGTTGACAGAACTGCGGACGGGTGACGATTGGATGTAACCGCATGGCAGAGGGGGTTGGTTTTTTTTAATAGTTTTTTTTTGGTTTTTGTTTAGTGCAAATCAGGCACAAGGTATGTACAACGTAGGCGTACAGGTGGCAGCCATAGGGGGGCAGCCATAGGGACACACAACACCATCAAATTGCTTAACGATGCCTCCAACTTTAATGTGGGCATTGCTTATATAATATCGGTGCAAATTGATTACACTCATTGTTCTTTTCTTCATTTTATTTTCAGCTACTCACTTTTTGCATTATAATTATTATTGCTGAAACGTGCGCCTCCATATGTCGAGTGAAAAAATTTCTTTTTGGTTTTACCCCCATCAGCTGGATCATAGAATGTCACAGTGACATTTGAATTCATTGCATCCCCCCCAATTCTCTTTTTGCTTTTTCTACTTTACTATAATCGCAATCACAACGAATCTAGCGATTGATCGATTGAAATTATTATTTGAACCGGAACAATTAATTCGCACACGTTAACAGCAGTAATTTCAAGTGCAAGCAGGGTACAATGCTATTAATTTTCTATACAGGTTTTTTAATTGTATCTTTTTTTTGTCTTTCGTTTTCAGTATATATACGTATTTTTTCGTACTCATAAGCGTGTAACTATGTTAATATTTTAGCTCAAAATTTATATTGATCATTTAATACGTATAGTATATGGACATAACATTTAATTGATGAGGTTCGACAAACTTTGACGGTTTTGATTATTTTTTTGTCTCTTTGTTTTTCTATTTCTTTTATCGAACAAACTGACGTAGAACGTGTGACTTACCGTACATGACGCTTCGTGGAGCTTTCCAAGCTTGGCTCGTATGAACGGGCTGAAATTGTATTCCAGGTTATTCCGATGCTGTTAAGATTATATTTCAATAATTATTCTCACCTCGTCTGTCTCCAGAGAAAAGTTTGTATGGGAATAGGCAAGGCCTGATCATGCAAACTGTCGTCAATGGATCGGCGCTTTTCCATACTCGCCATTTGGATTTTATCTCATGTTGCGGTCTGAAATAATTGGAAGGATTTTTTTTCGTTTTTTCATCCAACAGAATCTACAAGGTGCAACCATTTGCACTGGAAATTGATATCGGTATCGTTTGATACTTAGATTCTGATTATGGTTTTCACGAAATCTTATCATGCTGCGTATAATGGATAGCGGAAGCCGGAGTTCGATCACATTTGGCTGATTAGAAATTGATGAAATGACAAAAATAAGGAGAGAAACGAAGTTCGAAGTAAACGCGGAAGCGAAACGTCACGAATTAATGAAATCTGGAAGTAAAATCTTGACGTTCTTTTTCGCAATATCTCGTACGAGCGTTTCCTAAGTGTCAGGGATTCGGTTTTATCTCTTATGCTGAATGTTATTTTCCTTCAGTCCCCATTATTCAAAGTTGAAAGATCTTTAACGACGACGTCGTCCGAAAGCAATCTGTAGTTTTACGACTGGCTATCGTCTGCCTCTCTTTGAATTATAATGTCACTGAATTCGTATCCGCCCTGCACATTGGGTGTATTTTTTGTTCTCCTTTATTTTCACCCTCGGAATCTACCTTTGTCAAGTAACTGAGGCATCCTCGTCACAATAATCAATCACTGCACGTTCACAGGCACGTTACTTTTCTCAAATAATTTCGTATCATTTTTTTACATCCAATATTATCTTCGCAGTGGTTCATAGTGCACAATTTACCCAGCTATCGATGACTATGACGTAGTTTGGTATGCGACATGTCAAGATTGACGGAGCTTTTAACCAGCCGTTATTAGCAGGAAATGCGAGGCGACGCGAATTCTTCGACAAACATTCCCACCCTTTTCACGGTAAATTCAACTTCTGTACGCGACGCATATTGGAACGTAGATGGAATCACGCTCGGAGAAATACCAACGAAAAGAATCCAAGGTGTAAAAACTACGATGCAAATTCATCCCCGAATTCAAATGAAACTGCATAGGGTTGAATTCGACGCTCTCATTCGACTGGTCCAAATTTTTTTTACCCGCGGAGTCCGATGCGCGAATGGATCAGGCACAAAAAAAAGTTTCTGACCACTTTCGAGGGACGGTCGTTCTCGCATTCTTAATTGATTGCGCAATGAGGACTGTTCAAACATTTTGATCAGCCTCGAGCAATATTCCGTTGCATAACTCGACCGTATGGATCCAAAGCACCTATAGACTTTTTTCTCAACGCAGGTAAAAGATAAATGCACATAGTGTAGCCAGATCAGCTTTATTTCAAATTTCTGTTATATTCGGTCTACTGTAATCTGGTGTTCCTGTCTTGTAAATTGATGGAACCGCGTACGAGGCGAGATACTAGTTCATCTGATCGAAGAAAGTGTGATATTCGATTAGAGCGATTAACAACGTCGGAGATGAATGACCGACGTTGATGATGACGATGATGATGAATCAAGACTCACGCGCGTGAATGGCTTAGGCATCTTCAAAGTTTGATTGCATTTAGATTCAGCGGCAGTTATGTAGGAGCAACAGAAAAATATTCTTAACTGAACGATAGCGCGGAGGAGACGGAACAGAACGGAATGAAACGTTTCAGAGTACCCGACGAGGAGGACAAGGACGATGACGATGACGAGGATGAGAGGAATGCGCGCGACTCCGTGGAAACTAGGACACCACAGCGCCGTCGCTCATCGATTTCTCCCAGATTCTGCCCGATGGACCACCACCCACCCACCATCTTCAACCCCGTGTCGAGATATTTATTTGAAAAGCAGGGCTGATCTCTTCAATCGGTTTCAAACGGGTTGACGGAAAGAAATTCATCAAATATCACAACGCACATTATCCAGGCGCTTCATCCTCGTCAAGGGTGTGCAGATAATTTATGACGCAATTCGCATACCCATCGCATTTGCAATCAGTGGTAGTAATTCGACCCGAATGCACCGCATTTTTCATGCGGAATGTTTGGGGCTTGGAAGTGTGGAAATTTTCATTCAAGATTCAAGTTGCTTTTGGCGCCCCCCGAAAATTCTCTTCTAAAAACGATTCGAATCCATCCAGTATCGTGTCCATTTCGAAGCTGACTTCGGTGCCAGGAGTTCTGGCCGGGATTTTATCGTCGCGGGGGAAATTGAAAGCCTGGTTCTTCACCACGGGATTAATCTCTATGCAAACTTCAGTGGAACCTCCCGTTTTCCCGGCTACTCTCTTCGCCTCGTTACTAACAGCTTTGCAAATATCGCGCCAAAGTTCTTTTTGACTCGGATGAAGTGTTCCGACAAGCTGCTGAAATGTCTCCCAGTCCATTTCGTCCTCGCTTTCGAGGATCTTTCGGTGTACGGGAAATAATTTAGATCCCACATTTTTATCGCTCCCTACACTTATGTCTCTCGACGAAATATCGTCGTAAGTAATCTGGCGTTTGAACGTCTCGGAGTCATTGAGATCGCGCGAGAAGCTACCGCTCTTAGGATCGTACGAAGGATTTTTGAGCGGAAATTCATCCCGATCGCCGTTATATTCGAAGTCCGAGGATGCCACAGCGATCGGGTTTTTGTAAGGAACTTTCATCGTTTCTTTAAAATCATCGATCCGTTCTCGGAGCTGATTTTCAGACGAACTGGAGGTAAAAGCGGTCGTCTCACTTTCTCCATTGTAACGAGTATGCGAGTTGCTGTCATTCTCCGGGCAATAATCTTTGCCCGGATTCTTTTTATTCGGCGACTCTCGGGCCAAGCTAACGGACGGGGCGGAGCGATTCATCTGGGCGTCGACGCGATTGACTTTAGGATTTTCGGCACTGCGAGATGATCTTTGCTTATCGCCGCTCCTGACTTCGAGTTTGAACGGTTGCGATTCAACATCGGTGGATACCTTACCATCCGAAGACGCGCTCCAGGGACCAGCCAGATTCCGATCCTCCTTCGAATCTGCCGGATGATCCCGGAGCCGTTTCTGAAGACCGTTCGCCAATAACGCGTGATTTTTTCGCAACCAATTACCACTTTTCAGAGACTGTTGGCTCTCTTGATCCGATGCTACGACATCGCGTTCCTTGCGTACGATTGAAAATTTTTCCGGAACCAACGAGACGTCCGCATTTTGCGAATATCCGCTCTCGACAGTTTGGTCATTTTTTAAAATCAGCGAATTCATTACCTCCGAGTCTCCGCGCGGTGCGGCAAAATTTTTCCGTCGAGATTTCAACCAGGTATTGTGCAGCGTTTCGAAATTGCTTCTGATTCGATTGTCTTGATGAACGTTGCGACCGGTTTTCTTAACGGTTTTCGGAACGACCAGCCTGGTGGAATGGCGAGTGCAATTCAAATTTGTGCAACGCTTGTCACAGGGATTCGCTTTTTTCTCCTGTACACTCGAAGATCGAGCGCATTGGTTCGCTGGTTTCAGCTGAGTTTTTTTACTCGCATCGCCGGTCTTCTCGTTCTCAGTTAACGAACTGTTTTTACGTTCTGCGGTCACAGTATTCACAATTGATGTCGCATCGATATTTTTGGCCTTCGGTCGCCTTGGGAGCGATTCCGTTGCCTCGAGATTCATTTCTGGGTCGAAATTATTTGGATCTTGCGATTTCATTTGACGAAGCTTCACAGTTTTTTCGACGTTGTCATCTCGTTTTGAATTCACAGTCGGGATGTAGTTTTCAACATTTTCATCTGACACTTGCAAAACATCGCCACTGGCTAACGGTGAATCTTGCGAATTTTTGTAACTGATTACCCCACAATACTCGCACCTCGCCAGCATCTCGCTCGTCAGGAGAGTTTGCGAAATTTTGTCTCGATCCATACCCTCCAATAATTTCGACAACGCAGTCTTCAACGTTTCTACAATTTTATGCCCACCTCTGCACACCTTGCTTACCTCGCTCGAAAAATAAGCTTCGAGTATTTTTTGAGCAGCGCCCAACTCAATGAGTGGGAATTCTTTTCGATCCACCTTCATTTCGTGATCCAGATCTAGACTTTTATCAAAAAAACTCGCAAGTGTTCGTTTGTCGTTTTGTGAAATGCGACGTCGATCTGTAGCACGCCTCCGATAGATCCGATTTTTTCCTCCCATGTGCTCGTCGATGGTATTCGAATTCCTGGTGTTCGATGGTGCGGAGTTGTTGGATAAATCCTCCTTTTTCGGTCGCATGATGTTCACTTCGACAACTTGATCTCCACACATGGCGTCACCTTGTTCTCCAGAAATAACTGCAAAAAGGCTTTCGCTGACCTCAAGCTCTAATAGGACTTGAAAATTTCCTTTGGGAGATGCGTGGGGATGACGATGGGGATCTTGCGAAAATTTTGGATCTTGGGGTGCATCAGATTGCTGCATTTCGCTGATATTCGTCCTATGGGTGAAGTAAATTGAAGAATGTGTTTGAAATCGAGGATTCCGTTAAAGGAATGATTACCTTCAAGGTGGACATTCGGAAGGCAAGTCTTCCAAATTTATCCGTGTTCTAAAATGAAAGCATTCAATTTTGTAACTGTCCACTACATATTTATTTTCTTCAACGACCCAACGCCTCGTCAAACGACTCAAAATATCCTCCGCATGTTGAAAGCTCCCCATCAAAATCCAACTGCGGAGACTCCAAAGGCTGAAGTGAGAGTCGAGAAAAAATCGACTTTTCTAATTCGTGTGGGTCAGAAGGAAAAAAGTGAATCAAGCTGTCAATTCGAACCTCATAATATCCATCCTTCCACAGTACCACAACGAAAAAAAAATGTCAAAATCAAACTTGGAGCATGAATTACTGCAAGGTCAATCAATCACAGGTATTCCCAAGCCCCCAGTCCTCCCACTCGTTACATGAGTATCGAATGAAATTTTTTACCTTCTCGCCTAGCAGACGAGGTGTCGCAGATTTCGAGCCCCGTTTCTTTGAAAACGAGATGCGATTTGGACTCTGTGACTCCATTCGCAAAAGACATGGTGGAAAATGTGATCACAGGAGCTCTGGGGATTCTGGACATTAACCGGAAAGAAAGTCAGTCGGCATCTCCCAGTATTTCATTCGCTGATCAATAAATTTTGCTCACAATCAGGCAAATCCCGGAAGGACAGTTTGGCCACGAATAAAAATTCTTGCGACTCGTCGTCGGGGTTGGATCTTCAATCCACCGGTGAAGGAAGCGTCGCGGAGTCCGTACCTCAAGACAATCGCACTCCTCCCTTTTCATCTGCGGATGTTCAGCGAACGATTGTCCAAGTGATGCAGCTAAGCGTCGAAGATGCTATGAACTGCGACTCCGTCCACGCCGAACAGGTCGCCAAGATCGTGAAAGGTCTGCAGGACATCCAGATCGGCGACTCCGCCTACGTTTTGCCGGCCAACGGTTCGAACATCGAAAGGCAGGTGAAAAGGGCGGTCCGAAACATCAGCAACCTCGATTTCGGAGACACGGAAGCGACGCAATTGATCGTTTGCGATGGACAGGGGGACGTTGACACCGCAATAATCGACGCGGAATTAGGACCCCCAAGTTGCGCGAAGCCTCACCATGACTCATCGGAGATCCCGACGCGCTTTCTGCACAAAATGATCGAAGAACTCGAAGAAGATGATTCGACGAAAGCGATCGCGCCCGATCATCGGAACAAGGAGGGGATCGCTACCTGGGAGGAATCGGAAGAACAGTTCATACGAACGATCGAAGGACACGCCGATAACGCAACGGACCCTGTGGCAATGGGAAACCAGGACTTCCACCCCTCGGTTATGATCGATGAAGAATCGTCAGGCACCACCGCGGAAAGTGACACGGCGAATCGGGTTTTGATGGACGCGTTACGACACGGTGACGGGGTTTGCAGTTCGGAGGAGATAATCGCCGATCAAGAAATCGGCGACCTTCGTTCCAGAGACCTATTGGATAATTCTACGGACGAAGATCCGTACTGGTGTACAGCGGGGCTGATCTCGAGGGTCGTTAGCCATCGACAGGGCGAATCTATCGAAAGCAAAGTCCTGCCCGCAGCTGGACAAGAACCTCGAACGTTGGCTGTGGATCTGAAAAGTCTTCCAGTTACGAGAACCGGAACATCCCTCCAGGAGTCAGCGTCCCTTGCCGAACTTGAGGGTAAGCATTCGAAAGGAGAGAGGAATTCGAAGGGCGAAAAAACGAATTCTTTTCGTAGAAGAGTGAGGAAATTTTTCGCAAGATTTACGAGAAGTAAAAACTGCTGAGCGCACGTCGATTTATAAAATACATAAAATTATTATGCAGAAAATTTGTGCGAGGATCTTCTGAATAAAATTTCAACGATTCTAGGGGCTGGAGGGAAATGAATAAAATTGTTCAAAGGTCAATAAATTGGATAATCAAGCCGCGTGTAGACATTTGGTAATGTTTCGTTAAATATTTGCCATAAGTTAGATCGGAATCTGCAGGTGTGTAAAAATCTCTCCATGAAGTATCGAGGGCACGTAACACTTACTGAGAAATCACAGAGTCCATGATGTGAAAAAAAAAGATTTGGAAGAGAGACGCGTATTTGATATTCCGTAGTTGATTTTACAGATACTTAAGTATGTGGATAAGCTCCAACGTAGCTCGACGCACATTATATAATAGAAATCGCGATGGTAGTCTGGCCATTCAAATATTTATAGAATTTCATTAGCCCGATCACTATACTGTGGTATGGTGAACAATAAGTTGAGAATTTAAAACATTCTGCCTATCTTATTAGCGATCTGGAACAGCCGATTCAAATTTTTGAAATAATTTGAGTACACGTAACGATTCGCGGATATATTTGGGAGTAACAGTTTCTTGCACGTATTTTGGAACACCTTGACTCATCGTGCGAATTTTTGTTGCTGCAGCAAACGAATGACTGCATTGAACTGAATTTTTACAGCAATTGATGTGAATGAATGTATCGTTATCCAAAATCGAAGCAGAGGAGGGAGAGGCAAAGGGAGCTTTTTAAATCAACGATCATCACGTTTTGTTCGATTACAGAGAAATTTTGAAATTGTAGAGATTCCAAGACTGCGACGTCTTCTTTAGAGAGACACGCAGTTAGTCATTTTTCGCGAATTGGCGGGGTAAAAATTCGGTCAAAGTTAATTTCTTTCTCCGCATTAACCGTGAGCTCGAGTATTTTGAGTTGACCATCCGGGAGCGTATAAAAAACGCTAGAACGTTGGGATCTGGCAACCCTGAAACGAAAATACAATAGTTAAAAACCATTTATCGTAACGTGTAACACAGTTTCGTGTCTGAGTCCGTAAACTGTTTTTGGAATGCCACGTTGCCAAAGTTAGATTCAGAAAATTTTTTTGAGTTGAGATCCTCCGATTCTCATGTGTCCCTGTGGAGGCGCCATCTGCATTAATAAAATGATTCCGCGCGGAACCTCTTGGTCCCACTTCTGGTTCAAACTTCGTTGAGGGAACATCCAGAAGCCGTCACACACATTGAACAGCAATGGTGAGTAAAAATCTACGCTTTGGGACATGATTCTGTAGAGTTCTACATTCGGAATTAGAGAGAAAAAAAAAAATATCTACCCTAATTTCGAAATTTCCTCTGAAAACTAGAGTCTTCAACCTCCAATTTTCCCATTGTTGAAACTCATCCAATATCGCCGCATTTTCGGATAACAAATTCAAAAAAATACCGAAAATGATGTCTTATGTTTAATGACAAGCTTTTTGTCGTCCTGATTCATTTTTGGATCGAAAAATTCGAAAAAACCGTCATTTTTTTCTACCTGCGGTGGAAGTATTATATTTCAGGAACATGTAACTTGACTTTAAAAATTGGAAGATGCATATTGAAAACCCTCCGGAGAAAATCTCATCCGCTATGCACTTCTGCCCAAATTTGTTTCTCGGATCTGATGATAAAATGCTCACTGTTTCTTTTCATTTTTCATTTGCAGGCTGATCTCAGCGCAAAGGACGTCGAACGTGAGTAAAATCATCCGCACACACATCTTTTACACACCATTTTCTACAGGGATTAAAAAAAAAAAAAAAATTAATCAATCGTTCAAAGAAGTAAAATGAAAAGAAAAAACCAACGACGATTTAATTCGATTGTTCGTAAGAAAAGTGATGACAGTTTATAACAATTGTTTCGTCGGGAGTGCTTTTTGAATAATCTTATTTTTCTTACCATCGCAATTTGTGACAGTGATTGTAACACTTTTATTTTATCGATCTAGAAAGTCAAAATATTATCACGTGCTTCGAAAACGATTATAAAAAAAAAAAAAAAAAACCAAAAAAGAAATACCATTGAGAAAGAAGAAGAAAGAATCCCACGACATCAACCGTGAATAAAATTTGGAAAATGCATGCGGTATAAACGAAATACGATCCTCATAAGGAGTTGAATGAAGGAAAAAAAAGGGAAAGCTCGATTCGACATACCTCGGAATGTCTGACGACGATTGGAAATTTATTTTTTACTTGAAAATTATGATCATGATAATGATAGTAGTAATAATAACGATAAAAACTGCGACCCTCTGAGAATTTACAAATTTTTTTTCGTCCCCGAAAATGGGAGAACCGAAGAAAAAAAAAACTGAAAATATGAAACTTTGAAAATGTATAGGATGAATTACGCAATCGGTGGTGGTACACGCATAATGGGTGAAGTTCGGGACGCCCGGTTTCTGTTCTAATTGGGGAACGCGTGGCGTTACCCGCCAAAAATAGTTCGGGTGCTGTTCTTATATGGCCGGGGGGAAACTTGAGCTTGCAGCAGCCGCTCTTCTTCGCGATCTGAGCAACCGCCGACCTACAGCTCGCCGGTTCCGATATACTAAAGTCTAAACATAGGCGTTGCCTATATTGGATATTTTTGAACGAGAGCTCGACGAATGAATTATAATATTATTATACGTCATGAGTCCTTCCGTTTTAAATGTTTACGATTGTGCTGACACGATCCGAATCAAGACCACTCGCAAAAATCGCAAGCACAAAACCCCCGCGGTGTGCAACGGAACATGGAAAATGTACATGTGAATTTTTCAACTCCTTTTTATTTATTTATTTTTTTTTTCAAGCGCCAGTGATTGGAAAAAATATTGGGTGGGAGTAAATTTCCAACTGGCCAAGACGAGGGGCAGTTTAGGGGCATTCGAATAATGTAACCAGTGTACAGATATTTGTGGAGAATTAACGGGCGGATTCTGTATTTTGTTAGAAACTTTATTTCATCTTTTAGTTTGGTTTATCGAATCTACACGAATTCTATTCTCTCGGATATTTTGAATCAAGAACAGCCGAGGCACGGAACAGTACACATTGAATTTTGGTTAATTTCAGGGGCGGAATTCGCCTTCTCCATCTACGATTTCGATGGATCGAACACCCTCGACGCCGTCGACCTTGGAAACGTACTTCGCGCCCTTAACCTGAACCCGACGAATGCGACCATCGAGAAAATGGGAGGCACCAAGAAGAAGGGAGAGAAACTTTTGAAACTCGACGAATTCCTTCCCATCTACAGCCAGGTCAAGAAAGACAAGGACCAAGGATGCTACGAGGACTTCCTTGAGTGTCTGAAATTGTACGACAAGAGTGAAAATGGCACGATGCTCGCCGCTGAGCTCACCCACACACTCCTCACCCTCGGTACTAAAAATTGGAAAATATTCTTGAATCGGAATACATTTCTCGCGAGTCAATCACCTCTGCTAATTACCAGCGTTTTGTCCTCTCAGGTGAACGTCTCACTGACGCCGAAACCGACGAGGTCATCAGGGACTGCATGGACCCCGAAGACGAGGACGGTTTCATCCCCTATGCCCGTGAGTTTCGAAACCGAAAAGCACAATACTTGCGGTGCTTTTAGATTTTTTATCTTCTGGTTTCGTCAAGTATATCGAAGATCCCCAGTATTTGAAATTTGTAATATCCAGTTCGTTGAGATCCAGCACGTAGTTTTGTCACCCTGTCATGAATTCGAGAATACTTTTAACGCCACGTAAACTGAGTAATGTTATTTCAGGTCAATTTCAAAGAGTAACAAAATCGATCCACAGAATATTTTTCGAATCAACCCCACAGTTGATATGCAAGAATATCGCAACAGTCTCCTTCTTTTTTTGTTCAATAGAAACGAATTAGATTCGTCTGACCAAAGGTCTGTGAAGAGTAAAATTTTCCATGGTTGTGAAAGACCCGCCCCGTCGCCCTCCCTTTGCCAATCACACGTTTTAGCTCCCCTCAGTTTTGAAACAAGGATCGTAAATTATTAATCGTTGAATAGTGATCAGAGTAATTTGTAGCGCCCCGTTAGATCCCGTAGGATTCCCCGTGTTTCATGTTTCCCTTGGTGATTATTTTACAGCATTCCTGAAGAAGCTGATGTCGTAAATCAAGAAATCACCATCGATCCGCGAATCGTGAGTACACCCCGTCCTATCGCCTCCGTTGTATCTTTCTACGTTCTATCTACGTGACTTACATGTTTCTTCTCTCGCTTATTACAAACGCACATTTCTTTTAATCCGAATAGCAATCACAGAATCACCATCGCCTGGAAGAGAATGGCAGCACAGTCAATAACTCTTTTCTCTATGTATTTGGTTTTACGTGTTGTTCACACAATCTCCATATTTAATATCCGTCCACCGGAACCGAAAGAAAAAAAAAACCACAAGGGTTTCAATAATCATTGTCTTCTGTCGACAAAGATTTCATCCAAATTGCTGATTCAAAATGCTTTGTATTATAATCTGCGCTGCATTTGATCAGCTGTGTCTACACAAGTGTAATTTTCATCGACTTTTTTTGAAAATTTATTTTTCTTAAACATCGTTTTTTCAAACGCAACTACTATTAGTTATACGATGAAAATAAAATGGCATAATTTTATCGATAAATCGCATGCTGCCGATGTAATGAGGAGCTTTGTTTTTCAGCTTTGACATTAAAATATCGAATGAAAGCCATATGAGACATTGATATTTTGGTGCGTCGTTAACGTGTATATATGTACACGTCTGATACGTTTATACGATAATTTTAATATCGTTATTGACCTTTGCAGCGTTTCTTAAGAGAATGTGTGACAAAGCAGCTGCCACAGCCAACCCCGACGAATAAAGATCAGACGTCATTTTTCATCGATCAAAATTCATAATTGAAGTGGTTGAAACAGCGAGCAACAACGAACAAAGAAAAACTAAAAAAAACCTACAGGAAATAACAAGAAGAATATTGAAATCTGATAAACAAGATTACCGAATAAATCAAAGATAGTATAAAAACAGAATTTTTGGGATACATCTAGCAATCTACGCCAGGACAAAAAAATATTTCAAAAGACGAAGCGAACTCAAAAACTGTTCAGGGTCCTCGACCTTTTGACAACCACTTGTATACGCCTATTTAATTTATTCAATATCATCGTATCAACAAATTTCATGATCGTTTATAATATAATTATTGTAACTTAAACTTGTTTAGATATTTTTATTTTCTCCGCTCTAATTATTATATGAATTATACATCTACTGTACGTACTAGACACAATTGTTATAATTATTATTGTTATTATTTCTATCCTATAAATAATCATGGTAATAATGTATATTAATTATGTTCAGAAAAAATAACAAATATATAAAAGCCGAGACAAGATCTGTTACAGAAAAAGAAGAGATGAGAAAACGCGTTATTTCATTCGGTTCGATACATCATTCAACATTTTACCTAACGAACGCAATTTTTACTATCTAGAATATTTTTATCGTTCACATGATTACAGGTATTGTATGATATGATACAGATACACAATTTCGTATTGAACTGACAAAAATAACCGTGAAGTTATTTCAATTACCATGTACTGGAATATCGTTCAGTCGTCAAATTTTTTCTAATCTCAAAGTTGAACACCTCTTCTTACTCGTAGGTTTTCAAACAAAAATTTTCAAACTTTCCGAAACGGGCTCTGAAATTTTTTAATTTTTTTTCTGCTGCGAAAAATATTCGCTCGTCTGAGAGAAGTTTCCTTCTTTCTTTCGTCATATTTTTCGAAAACCAGTGTTTCAATTTCAAATTTTCTCGTTCATACAGAAAAAAAATGATCGCGGATTGCCAATCAAAAATTAATCGAAAAATTCATTCAGCTAAACGATCATCTCAAAATTTTTTTTCTTCGTGTGCCTGCGAGTGCAGGCGGAAGCAGAGAGGGAAGCAGAGGCGAATCAGGGTCGAATAGATCTGCCTCCCACGCACGGTATATATATAAAACCATGTACATGTGTAAGTGAGGTATATATGTTCAGCTAGTTATGTATACATGATTTAGAATCGGTCATAGTCGGAACTGTTCGTTTCTAAGGCCGAGTTGAAGCATTCGGTGTGGTATCGCGCGTGCGACCCGGCGGCAGGGAGCAGTCAATTTAAACGCGTTGTATCTTCTGCGTCCTCAGTGTCGATTTCAGCTTCTCGACCGCGGGAGATTGAAGTTCCTTTTATACTTGCATCGCGTTCAGTGTTCCTCATTTTTAATTTTCAGTGGAGTGTCGATTGTGTACGTATTTATTTCGTGTTCAAAATACAGTAACAATAAAATAGAATTCTAACGAAATAACACAAAAAACCTTCATCTATCTTATTGGATTAGGGGTGAAAATGGCGGATGTGCAGCTTAAACACACCGAATTCAGCAACGGGGATGCTGCTGTCAACCAACGCGTTCCACCCCCGGCCTCTCCTGGACCACAACACGCAGGTATATTTATATTTATTTTTTTACACATTTCCTGTATTTTCCTTCTGACTCTGTTTCACCATTTTCCAACACGAATCACGATTCGTTCGATTGCTGAGGGAACAACAAATCTACGCTTTCAAATTTACATGTGACAACCAGTTCGGTAAATTTCAAAATTAGTGTGAATAAAAAATGCGAGCTCCGGTTATAATTTGAACGTTTTTTCAGAAGATTCGTTACTGAAAATTTCAGAACATGGTTCTGCACAGATAATTACGCCGCAGCCAATAACACAGTTGACTATTACGCAAATATCAAATATCTGGGTTTCGAGAATTGCGCAAGTATATAGGACGCTTAGTGAAACGAAGTACATAATAAACACCCATATAATCGTACGTACGTATAAACAGTAAATGTGTTACGTGTAGCTGTTCTTCTTCTTTATTGGATTGGGTCCAATAGGATCAGTAAACTTGTAGGTAATTCTAATGCCGCCGCGTTATTCGAATCAATTTTCACTGCAGCACGTTTAGAAACCATAAATCTATTTTTTTTTTTCCCTCAAACTTCCCTCTTTTTTCCACATGCGTATAATCCACATCAGACGAGTATCCCGGTTCCGAGATAACGTCATGTCACCTTAGTTAGGTCGATTTATTTGTTGAGGATACAGGAGATAAAAACTGAGAGAAAATAAAATGAAAGGAGGGGAAAAAAAAGGAAATTGAGCCTTAACAACTACGATGAAACTTACCCAAGTTGCATAATTCCAGATAACGGCAGGGAAATCAAAACAAGAATATCCGGTCGTAGTCGTCTATCGCGATGAAAAAAACTCAGACTTTCTTTCCATGTATACCGAATTCTCACGTTTCAAAGTTCCGTTATAGAGAAAGACGTATCGCGTGGAAAATAATCGTAGGTGAAAAGAGATCTGGATGAAAAAATACGCGGGCTAGAAAATTTTTTAATACGTAATTATGACAACGAACCAAAAATTTATTGATGGAAAAATTTTTACCATACCTATGTATCCAGATTTTGTACCAAAAAGTACATAAGTTTTACGAAGCCTTAAATGAACGATCTTATCAAGCTACTTGACCGAGAAATCGTGACGTTGCCTTAAATGACAATCACCGTTTCTGGCATATACTTTTTAATTAATGGACATTATTTCAATCAAGTGTACAAACGAAACGGGAACACAGAAGCCCAGTTATAATCAAGAGAACAATTTTCTTCCCTGTTCATCTAGTTATTTTTGTCTCCAGAATTCTTTTTTGTATCTTCGCTTACGCATTTAATATGCGATGACATTAAGAATAAAAAAAAAAAGTAGTAAATGGATATTAATTAGTAAATTGAGATGACCTAATAGTTTAACGATGGATCGTGGGTGTTTTTTGTCAATTAATTATCCGCACCTCACCTTAAATGGCGTTGCACTGAATCAACATCATGAATCTATCGATGGTTGTTTAATTATTTCACCCTAATGAAAGTAACCTTGATCAACCGCGTCACATTGAGTGATCAATTTAATGAGAAATTAATTTTTTTGTCGCAATCCATCGTTCAAATTTATTAACCCAAAATTTTGGAGGCACATAATAATACCGTTAATAATGTAACCACCGCGATTATATTGTTAACATCTATTACGGTTATGATATACTTATTTTATTAGATAATAGAAGAGAGAGAGAGAAAAAAAAATCATTAGAAAGAATTAAAAAAAAAAAAAGTATCGCTGACCTTGGTAAGTGTTAACAGATTCGCGTTATCACCTGATCCGCACTCTGATTATGTCGGACAAAAATAGTTGAGCTGTACGCGACAGAATTTTCGAAGCGTATCGTCGATCTCATAATAATTTTAATATCCATCCCGATAACGTCTACCTGTAATCAACCCAGAGATTCGCTTGCGTTACCTCGACGATCGAGAGATCGGAGAAAGAAGAGGAAATGGAAAAAATCGTGTACGAGTGTATCACCCCCGTGGACATATAATCTAAAAAAAGAACTTGGCGTACAAACTGCTCGTATAAATACTTTCGGAATACTAGGAATAGATTTTGTCCTGGTGTTCACAAATTTCTCTATAATACTCATAAACGTAACCCTGGCGGGATTTTTTCACTACACGACAAAAAATATCTTTCGAATTTCGTCCACTGAAAATCGCGTAAAAGTTCCGGCCGAATTATCCGTACCGCGAGAAGCGAGTAGCTGCCCCAATTGTCGCAATTACCGAATCAACTGCCTTCGAACAAAGTATAGGGGTCAATTTAAAATTATAAAAAAGACCGTGAGGCGATGCAGATTCACCACGTTGTCTCGTAACCCCCTTATTTTTTTTGCGTTCCGTACGAAATTCACTTTTTGACGGTAAAAAAAAAATTTTTTTTTTCTCCTCAGGGAAACGATCGCGTTTCTCACGTCTAACGAATTAGATCTGAAACCAGTCGAGAGAATAAACGAACTGCTGACTAACGACGTTCGAAATCATTGTAAGACGAATCTCATCTACAACTTTAAGAATAGCGCCAGGTATATTTCCATGAGGAAGTAAAACCGCTGTGCAGACAATAGTTTGTTATAAGGAAAATAGATCGAGGGCTCGGAAACTCGCTAGACAGTTTTCGCGAAAACGTTCGTCATGGTTCATTGTGCCTTTATCCTACGGTAATTGAAAAACTTGTATGTATAACTGGGATGAAATTGGGTACAAATTTTGCCGATTTCTATTAATCATTTCTACAAATAAAATTCATCCCTCCTCTTCTCTTTCTATTTTTTTCTATACCTGTCGTCGTTTCGCCATGAATTATTGCTTGTCCGTCTCGACTGTGTTACTTTTTCAGAAAATTGACCACCTGCGGCACAACCGAAAGAAAAAGAAAATTTTCCGAAATATAATTATAGGAGAGAATAGACCATAAATTTCAGATATTATCAGCTGAGAACAGAGAAATTTATAGTCAATAAAATATATATCTGAAGGGAATAGCTGCCTCTGGAATTTCGATGTCTCAATATTGAATGCGTGCGATCGATCGGCCGATAGAATGCCCGTCCGAAATCGAGTTTCATGGTGAAACGATACCGGTTGCAGCCTGGCCGCGGTGCGTGATCGTAAAACATATTAGAGAATCCGGCTGCAAGGCATATTCGTGAATGAAATCAGCTGTTGTACCTCGGGAACTCCAATCCTCCGGATTTTCCGTTGCGTAAAATTCATGGGGTAAGAACACGCCAAAGAATTACAGAGTCTTGTTAACCTTTGCGTGTCGAACGGCACCCTCGACGACTGCGAAAGCTTATAATACGGCTTTATCTCCGACATACAAGTGGCAGAGTCGTTTAACCCCCGGCGTATTTTACCACGACGTTGCTTCGGTTCCGTCAATTTTTATGCCTACGAGCGCATCGTCGCAATAAAAAAATTAAAAAAAAAGCTGACAAATTCAGTAGCTTTCAACGAATCATTTCAAAGGAACAAAAAAAAAACCAAATAATTGAGATTGCAATCGAAAGCACTGAAGATTAAAATTTTCGAATTATCAAAGAAAAAAAAAAAGAATAATCTTGGACAGAAGTATTTCGCTCGGATTCTTTACGTGTACATCGTGAGGTTCACGGGCATTGTAATCTTGGGGAAATAATTTGTTTCGCGAATAAAAGCTTGTGCGGCAGTTTGTAAAGTTCATTGTACATGCACGGGTATAGATATAATAATGTGAAATTGATATTGCGTAGGCATATATATTTCTTAAAATAAGGAACGGGTGATGAGGAACAGGGATTGACTGTGCCTCGCTCCGTGTATCGATCAAACATGAAATAGGCAGGAAAGTTTGTAACCTACAGACGATTTTCTCACCCTCGATACACTCCCACGATGTATCGTCGTCGGCCTATTAATTTTGAGTCATAGACGGGGTGGTCGAGCGCGGGGGTGGGAGAACTCACCCCGTGACATAACAGCGCGGCGGATATAAGGGAGAGGAGGAAGAGAAAAGCAGGAAAGTTGGTTGAACGGTCACCGACCCAGCTGAAGCGGGGCTTTCAGCTTTGCTGAAAAGCTTTGCTGACTAGAGCAAAATTTATGTAACTTCGCGTCGCGACGCCGCGAGTGGCTGTACCGTTACCTTTTTTTTTTTTTTTTGCTTTCTTATCTTCGCGTCGCATTGTTCGTCGCATTTGATATTTTACTTCTTTTTTTTTCTTCTTCTACTTCACATCACTGTACGCCGGCTATCGCGGGTATACCTGTAAAAATCGCCACGCAAAATTCTTCGCTCGCTAAATGAGATCGTGCGAAAATTTCCGATCGCGCATGAGTTCGCTGTACAGATCGGTGCTGTGAAACGCTGCGAATTTTTCAACGGGGAAAAATCGCTGTTAGAAATAGGCTGTACCTGTGAGAAATTCTCAAAGCCATATTAATGTTCTTGACTTTTTTTCGACGTCTTTAACAGCGCGCCGCGCGATTATGCAACGTGTAAGATGTGGTATTATGTCAAAGTCCAATTAGCACAGACATAATACAACCTCGAACGATACTCTCCGGCGAATCCCGTACCGGGCGACCGTCTTGTATTATATTTAGAAAAGTAATAACGCTTATCGAAAACTATAAGCAAAAATGATGTCATCGAATCGGCGATTATGATAGGACTGCACAAGCCGCGATGCTCTCTAGGTATATATCGAATATTTTTTACGTCGAATCGCGGTAAAAAATGACGAGGTAATTTTGCCAGTCGTAAATCCAAAACCTGCTATATTATATTACACCTGAGTATATGCCAACTTGTTGCATATATTTCACTAAATTACCAGCAAGAGTTTCGGATCAGAAAACTTCTCCAAAATATTTTCTAAGACCCTAATTCTGCGTTAGGAAGTTTTTTCACGTACGAATACCTATGCACTTGTGATAATTCTTCATTTGCGACTACGAAATTTGTCGATAAAATGTATAGTTAATTCTCACAACACGCTGCCGGAGGTACCGTAACAATGAAAGGTCAGCCGGTATATAAAGGAATTTATTCTCTCCGCGAGGACAAGTCGATGAATATTTTATGCCGATAATTTCATGCCCCATGGTACGAGGTGGGTAATTTTTTTTAATCAGTGTGAGAACGCGACTTCGTTAATCGCTCTGAATTTTATCAGCTTCGCGCAAGAATCGTACATCCTCAGCCACTCGGTTCAATTATTGTGGAAGCAGGAGCGCGAGAGTGTCCGGAGGAGGCTGAACTGTAATAAAATGTAATTAGAAAAGAATGGTCATTAATTGACCACCTCAAATGGGTCGCGGGGCAAACTTTTGTGCGTTATCAAAATAAATTAATGTCGAACTCGACGCAGAATCTGCGCTCCATTATTTGCCGTCGTGTGTCGAATATTTCAGCGGTAAAATTTGGAAAACAACGGGAGTCGAGATGAGATGATCCCGAGATATTTATATCGCTTCATTTTGATATTCCGTGAATCAGCGTGGCTCAGTAAAGCATTTATCGATATACGCCGCACTCCGTGTCGATTCGACCAGCGTCTAGAATTAATTAACAACGATAATTATTTTTTAAACTTCTTTCGGACGGCTGAACAAAAATTTTTCATAATCATGTACGGGATAGGAAAGAATTGATTCTTCCAACATAGAAAAACGACGACCACGAACTTGCGCAATATAACGCCCTTGAAATCGTTCGATGAAATTATACCTGTATACCGTACATCGCATTGCTTAATCATCGGACTTGCTTCTTTCAAGGTGCTGCAGGTTGCATACCTGCATTCGCGTGTGTCATTTAATAATACGTCATCGGACGTCGTTGTCAACAACGTAACGATATTATACCGAATAATTTTATCGGAGACTGTAACCCCGGAGCGATGATAATGAATGATAAGAAAGAAAAAAAATAAAATCATATCTCAACGAAAAACGAACAACCAATTACAGAACCAGATTTCATTGAATCTGCGAATATTTCCGATTGCCAAGTATTTTCATGCATAGATATATGCAGTTCTCCGTCGTTGGCGTCATCCAGGTGCATTTTCAATCAACTTTCGAGTCGACTAGCGTTATTTGTTAACGAGTTTTCAGCTCGACTTACTTATAGCGGAGAGAAAACATTCCGTATGACGCTATCTTTGGAGAACGATTGCCGTGCCTTACTCTGCAGTAAAAACGCACTGTACGGAAAGGCACGCGAAGATAATCAGCTGCAGGTTGACATATCAGCCGACAAAATCGGGTGATCGGTCGAATGAGAAAAACGAAGCAAAAAAACAGATACGACAAGACGTCTTCGCTTCGACGATCGTTTTTATTTGATTTCTTTCACTTCACTTTTTTGCTCCGTTTTTTTGTCCGCTTTACGTGACGTGGATATTTGAATTCCCAAATCAACCTGAGACGTCGGGCTAGACGATGTCTAGTTTCTTAATTTTTACACATACCTCGGGATACGTACGAAGAAAAAAACCGTAGAGATATAAACGAGCGAGATAAAAGGAGGGAAGTATCTTATCTACGGCGGAACGTCATAATCTTTGCGTTCGGTTTCGAAAACACGCTGTACGCGAACGCGATAGTACCTATTGCACATTTCGCACGATATCGAAGTCTCTGTGAAAAAATTTGGGACGATAAAATAAAAATTGCGTTTAAATTTAACGCGTATTACGTGATCGTATGTGCCGAGTTTAATTTTTGATCACGGCTCTTCTGGGTCATTTAATGTAATGCAGTAGATTGTTGTAATGTCAAATCTAGCAATTGGTGACATCATATACAGAAATTACCTAAGCTGACGTCACTCAAATACGTAACCCTGAACGCCAAGGCGTAGCCTGACCACCAATATCACAATCTATATGCGTGTGGCTGTCGTACGAACAGGCCTAGGTATGCCTAGACATCGCTTCGGCTTATTTCTCTGCGAATAATTGAATCGATTATCGTAATTTTCGGCGTCTGGTGGCGCTCGACGATTATAGGAAATCGATCTCGATTCCAAACGAATTCTATCAATCGGCAGCGAGACGCTGGACCTAAAAACATTTCAGTTTTTCACTTCTATAAATTTCAAACTCCCTCTCAAGAGTAACGAACATTACGTAGCGGTACCTATGGTTGTAGGGGATGGAGTCTAAAGGGGCGACCGCAAGGGGAAACACGTTGCAATCAATAAAGTAGCAGCAGAGGCAGTTGAGTACAGCAACCAGCATCCCTTGGCTCGCCCGCTTGCAGCGCTATGTATAGGACGTTGTTCCGGGGTTTCCTCGGTTCTCAAGCTACGGCGCGATGAGATGAGATGATATACCCGGAGGCTGGAGCCCTTGTAAAATATTATAATGTGGATATCTCGCATAGATTTCTACCGAACCCCCGCGCCGCAAAAACGTAAATTCGAGTCCGTTATAGACGAGATGCAAACTACCTGGAGATGCTCTCGTGAAAATGGGAGAAAAAATAGAACGCGGTATTCGGAAAAGCGTTTTTCACAATGTGAACTACTTTTCTGATTCTCACCCCGCGTTTTACGAGGTCTCTATAATCTCGGGGAAAAAAGAGAGGAAACGTTACGTTCTCTCAATAAATTTTATCTGCATCGATACGGCTTGAAAATTTCTGCAGCAGCCTCGACCCGTCGATCACAGGATTTCATCCGCGGTCGACATCGCATCAAACTCGAACACACGTGACATGTGTAACCGTGATCGAGTTGACGGTAAATTACCGCACAGTAGCGAACGACTATCAAAAGTTAACGAAGCAGGATCGCGTAAGCTCCGAGTGGCTGCTTAACATGTATTTATAATTGATGTAAAAAATTTTATTACCTACACAGATCTACATGTGTAGGCATAAATGGTATCGATAAGAAGCATCGCGACGCCCAGACTGCACCAGGCGTTACGGCGCCGACGTAATTAATTATAATTACGCGGTGTACACGATAAATATCAAATACTTTAGGTGTACCGTGTTGTACACCGTATATGCATGTGGCCAAGGAATTTCAACCGCATAAAGCTCGCCCCTGTTTGCTCGATCCGTTCGTTCATATTTTACGCCGCGCTGTTTTTCTCTCTCCTTTCTGGATCGCCAGAATTTTTCCATTGTTCTTCTCTTTCGAGTCCAATCGCATGAAAAAAAAAATTAAAATACACGAATGAATCGGACTCTGCGATCTAACGATCGGTGGGGATTTCCGGAGGAGATCGTGGAGCGAAATCTTGAAGAATCCTCGATTGAGGCCCGGCAGATAAACAAACAAATAAATAAATAAATAAATATAACAAAGCTCTCTGCGACCTTTTCAAACGTCGTATAAACGAAAAGCATTGGTCAGCACTCCGAGAATAGCGATTCCACCTTTACCTCAGAGTGTAGGTTAAACCGCGTCTTGTTCCTGATCTCCCACTGGCCGAGATCGCGCACTGACCATCTATTTTTGTAAAAACTTTTTATTTACCTACTTGCAACTCAGGAGTCGAATAAAAAAAATATAAAAGCTCGCCTCTGACGATTCATCTTTCGATTCTTCAAATCCTATCAGGGTGAGAAAAAATTGTGGAGAATCCGAAATGATGCGAGTTCCTACGGCTCGACAATTATTGTGAGAAATGGAGTGCCGGGAGTTGGACTGTAACGATGTGAGATAGACGCGTTATTCATCCAGAAATTGTTCGTATTACATTTTTATATTGTTTTTGGTGCCTCGGAATGGATAGCGAGGTAAAAAAAGACGAGGAGAGCCGATAAGCAAGCGTTATTGCGCCGATTCTTATCCCGCGATATTGGCACACTGACAAATACTATGGGAAATATATTCCGGTTTCACGACGGAATCGTAAAGTGGACAATTTTTTTTACGAAAGGCGGACGCGAACCCGTCTCCGTAAAATCGGAGACGATGCGGTTTCGAGCTCTTGCGAAAAAAAGAATGAAGGCGAAACTTCCGTTCGCGAATTTATTCGGGGATGAATTTGAATCGCAGTTGTGTCGCAGCTATAAAAATAAAATCAAATGAGAAATTGTTCTCGACGTCGTTACGCAATTACAATTTAAAAGTACGAGAGACGGAGGGGGGGGGACGAGAGAGAAAAAAAAAGACGTGAAATAATTCGTATCAAGAATCGTCTCCAGGCGTATCTCTGCGTCCACAGTAGATATATTTTCCGAATGAATGATTTAATGACATATTGTTTCGGTCAAAGCAGACGTCTAGTCCTCAGGCCAAACCCACCGGTGATTGCTTTCATCTCTTTAAGAAGCATCCGGCAATGACACAAAGGTTTAAAAATTACGTAATGGTCAAATATGCGCCTACCCGTATTATTTCACGCATAGGTATACCACCTATGCATGGGTTTGAGCCGTGTTTAATTCTTCTGTCTTCGGAAGAATTCTCGTCCAAGTTTGACTTTCCACGGGATCTTGTAGACACCACTGGCGAACGAATCAACTTTGAATTATCTGAAAAAGTCTGTAACTTTAATACCTACAACGCTTACCGTACGCTTTTTCTTGTAGGCGCATCGCAAAGTCACGGAATCACATATTGTTAGATGCATTTTCTCACGCAATAAACGACAATGGAGAAAGCAGACGCATCTCCGTTAGACTCAATTTCCAGGTCGTCGTTGCTAAGAGAGTCGCATATATGGAAGTAGGTACAAGCGATTTCAATAGAATGAAATAATTAACAACTAAGATGAGAAAAATTCGTTCGACAACTGGTTTGAATTCGCGTCAAATATAGGCCGTAAAATATAAAATCATTCAAATCGAATGATCATTCTCAAATATTCTACTGTCAAAAAATGATAACCGAAAAGAAAAGGTTCTTCTCATCCTGGAGTCATTTTTTCATCCAAGCAAAAAAAAATTTTTTATACTCTACAAAAGCCAACGGTATTAGGTAAAAAAAAAAATTACTTTTCTACGAGCTTTTCTACCCCAACGAAAATAAAAAAAATGTACTTAATTTGGTGCTATAGTGGGATAAGTTGTAATGGGAAATATTATACTAATGGTATGAAAGCATCTCATCTCATTTCCGTGAGGGTAATTTTTTTTTTTTCTAATTTTCTGTCCACGTACCACATAGTAAAAATAACGCACGGGACGTGTGGAGTAGCAGCATGCGGTTCGAGCAGTGTATCAGAGCTTTCTGAAAATGCAAAAGGAAAAATTCGAAACGACGTTTCGTCTCGCCCTGCGACTCGAGGCCCTTATACTGCACATGCACTACGGATACAAGGGAATTAGTTTATTGGTATATATAAACCAATACGCGGGCTTCAAAGTCAGATTTAATGCCCGTATAGCAGAAGCTTTAAGCCATAAGCCCTCATCACGAGTGCGAGAGGACAGCTGCAACTCGTTGTGGGAGGTTCATTGATTTTGTTTTATGGGGTGCACCACGGATGGTCTCTTTGACTTTTTTCTGGCCTCACTGGGACGCACGTCGAGGTCCCTGCAGTCTGCGAAGGGATTCCAACGGGGGAAGGTCGGAGCAGACAAAACTACCGACTGATTATCAAACGAGTAGGGCTTCTCAGCCTCGACTCTTTTTCACGAATCTCGATCGCGATTACGAAATGAAAAAAATAGAGAAGGAAAAAGGAAGTACCAGGAGAAGAGGAAGAATAATTTCCTTCCAACTTTCAAACCACCCCCGATTAGATCTACTCCCTAGTTTTCGCTCTCCGTGATCTTTGGTGTAATTTCAGATTTTTCGCGATATGAGTAAAAATCATTTTGACAAAATATTGTAATTGACAAAAAAAAATTCCTTTTTTATAACTGGATCAATGATAAATCCGAAGGCAACAAAAGCGACCAGTGGTCGGTAAAATCAAGCTCTGGTCTGCGGGTAAAAAGCTCTCGAAAGCACAGCGCGCTTCTTTATCGTCGAAGAAAAGCTTTCGCTGTTCTTTAGTCCCTAGCCATCGGAGGGAAGCATAAACGCCACATGGAGATTTCAACGACTTTCCCTCGTTAATTTTTAAAGCTATCGATACAAAAAAATAGGGGCTGAATGGGGTGCATGAATGAATGTTCTGAAAATGAAGAAAATGTTATGATTTTCATGCTTTTTATTAGCTCCTTTTTTCGTAATCGAAGCCAGTGCTTTTATGATTCTTTAGGATACCATTTTCTGAATTGAAATTCCGAAGATCATTTTATTTCACAATTTTCATTTTTTTGTTACAGGTAAGGACCAGCCGAATATAATAATCTTCGCATCTAGAAGGGCAAGTAATATCGAAATAAAGTCCAAAGCAAAATCCTGAGTAGTGTGAATAAAATTGAAATGGTGATCAGAAAATAAAAAAAAAAAAAAATCCGTACAGATATTCCTCGGTCGAAAGTTGGAACGAACCATTGATAAATGTGCGTAAGTATGTAGGGAGGTTCGAGAGAGAAGACGAAAATTGAACCGAAGAAAGAAGAGTGAAAAAAAATCGAAGAAAGCTCAGCGGAACCGATAAAGTTGGTGGCAACTCCTTGCCAATTAGATAATCGTTTGCGAATTTCGTCGCGAATATCCTCGTAGCGTGTAGGATTGAAATTTATGATTTTCAGCCTGTTTTAATTGCAGGATCTGAAATATTAATGAGTGAATAATTCAGTAGTGAAGGTCACGATATAGGCACGTACATACATATGTATGCATACCTCATGGGAAAATGCAAAGCTGCTTAATATAGCATCTGAAAATGACCTTTTAGAACGCGAAGCGACGACGCGACTATAGAGTTCTCAACCTTACGAAACACAGTGGAATACACAAGTGATATTATCGGTCAGATCAAATTATGATTTATACATCTGGTGAGGACCGCTTTTCTGATTATTCAGAGTCCGACTTGCCTGAGGTAGAGGACATTTAATATTTTGTTCTTCTGTGTCTCACGTACCGTACAATTTACATTGGTTTACGTGGACTTCCGTTTTGGCGGACTTTCGTCGACTTATACGTACTTATGAATTATTTCTCAGTTATTTTCTTGAAACGATCTCGGAGACGTGCGAACCATGTCTGAAATCGGGAAGTACTTAATTCTCGTGTAATTTTCCAAATATTTGTTTAGCTTGATTGATACAAAATTCCTCCCGGCGCGATGTGAACGCACCAACTATACCGAACGATGTCCTAGTTCTCTGGTCGCGTACACCGTGTGCGTGTTCATTCAATTGAAATTTTTCTGTTTTTTTTTTTCTCTTCCCCTAATTAAAAATAAAGTATACTCATAAAAAAATGAAGAAGACGTAATCTGATCGATTTGAGAGTGCGTCTATTTTATGATTTGTTAGTTGTTAGCTCAGGCTCAGCTGAGAGTGCAGCTAATGTTATACGGTAGATGGAACACGCTACATAATAAGATCGTGTCTATGGAAAGTACACGCAGTCGTATTGATTATTGGCTGTAATAATTATAGCGCAATGTGAAACGAAGGCAAAATTATACTTTTTGTTAAAATCAACTGCAAGCAAGTCTCATTTCCTAACTGACACCTTATACACATGAGAAGAAGTTTTCCATGCTTGGGAACAAAGTAAACCCACCCCAGAACAGTTCGATATTTGAGGATATCTTTTTTCTTTCTACTGTCAGCACCAAATCCTTAGTTTTTTTTGTGAAATCATTCGCAAACCTAGACAAAGAAACGCCTAGCCTTATGTATTTTGATCTAAAAAATCAAAATTCAAGACGTCGAGAAAGTATCATGAAGTTTCAAAAATATTTTGTAAAAAGTTGCCCGGTTGACGTGGAGAATGCCCTGCGAACAAATTATTTTTGCAGACAGCACCGTCGATTCACTGTAGTATAAATGAAAAAAGGTAGACTTGTATAGGTGTAAAGTGCAGTTTTAGTTTCCCTGACCAACTCTAGACGAACGATTCATGCCAAACAAACTTATTGGAAATGACAGTTTGCATGAATAATTCTAATTCTACGTCGATCATAAATAAACATGGATTCAGGTATTCTCCATGATCATAATAGGTACGATTTTGACGTGATAGATCGAAACGATGTGACGTAAATCTAAACGTGTATCGGAGTAGTATTGATTTTTGGTATCAATTATTGTCATTACTGACGGTGGAAACGGATAGGGAATTCAAGTCTTGTGTCTATTTTCATACAAGTGTGGGAATAATTAATAACCAGAAGACAAAAATTATCAATCAGAATGGATCACGTACACGTTATCGCCTTTTTTCTCTTCATGTCTTTTTCTCGATATGGATATATACATCATTATTGACGTGCAACATGTAAACCATGTGTCCGAATGGATTCTCTTCGGATTATATAATTTTACAGTAAACGGATTAGGGTGATCGCGGTTATCGATATTGGAATCCTATGAAATTCTTACATTATAAACGGTGGAACATTCCACTTTGAATGCAACCCTCCCCTGAACTATTGATTCTTCCACTGCTGCAACGGCATTTGATCCCCGCGATTCCGATAACGCATACATTGATTACTTCACTTTCAATTCCGCATGTTCGAAACGAGAAAAATCCGATAAAAAAGCTCAATTGTCATACCGACAATCAGGGGTAACTCGTTCCCTCCAAGAAACACCTCGCGGTGGCACCGGAACATTCGAAAATACGGATATACTCGGTATTAAGTTTGAATGAGAATCAATCACTCCGATTCATGGAGATTCGGGAGACGGTTTATAAAACGATTAGCAGTGAAGTCCCGGTGTCGGTTTCGCTCTTTTTAAATATACTTGGCGCGAGACTCTGCCGAGTCTCTTGATACCCCTCCACCCTGTGGGGCTTCGACGACAAAGTTGGTGCCGTGAAATGTTTCTAATCGAAGCCCCTCGCGACAAAATGTAGATGTAAGTACTTCCACGATCTATGTAGATTACAGTTGTACGACGCGAAATTATATCACTCGTTTGCGTACATCCAAGGATGAAGATAACGTTCATTCAATCCATCCGGATGCAGTCGACTGGGCGTTATTCTCTAAAAAATTTTGCACACGTGTGAGAAAAGCTTCGAGAGCCAAGGATCCGTCGTATTTCCGTACAGAGTTATGGACGATATCGGAAATGAGAAAGAAATAGTTCGTCTGTCGCGGAGATGAAACTTTCGGTCTTCGTGTTACTCGAGAAAAAAGGAGAGCGAAACAAGACTTATTCTGCCCGGAAACAATCGACTCTATCCACCCCCATCGGATAGCCTTCGATCCAGCCGCCCGGGTCCATGAAAATTAAAAACAACCCTTCGGCTGACAAAACCCGATTATGACAACGGAACGTCCGAATCGTCGCTCGGAACTGTGAAATAAAAAATCCAAAAAAATTCGATTCCAAACGCGGAAAATCGTGAGAAAAAGATAAGGAAACGGCGTCTCGCGTACGTACGTCACAGCGTAGCTGGTGTATGTGTATATGGGGCATTCCACGCCAACTCGCACACCTGCAACCCTGACCGACCATTTTTTTTTTTTTTTTTTTCACTCATCCTTTTCTCCGACGTGAGCCTCGTTCGTGAGGGGTGAAAATAATTTTCCAAATTTTCGAAACCCTTCCGATGTGCACGTTCGATGCGATGCACGTAGAGGTATTACGGGTATACCCGTACAGATATACCCGAGAGTATGATATTGAGTAGTTCGAGTCGGGTTGGGTTGGACGACGCGCAGGAGCAAAAGCACGAGGACGAACGAACGAACGAATAACGGTCGGAAGGACGGAAAAACGGACAAACGGAGACTGTGCAAGTAATCGCGAGGGTAGCGTACCAGAATCAGTCGACCGTCTAGACACCCTCGTTGACGGACTAACCGGTGCACCGAGGTAAGAGAATATTTCACTTGTATCCCATCGAGAACGGACACCTGCGCACATTATATCGGGTTAAAATTAACACCCCCTTCGCCCTTCTCTCCGACCGCCCGGTGAATTTTCTCCCTAGATTTCTGCGACCGATCAATTCGAAAAACCCTTTTCCTTTTTACCACTCCGAATATCGCGACTATTTTCGTTTTCTACCCTCTCGCGAACTGGGATCGAAAAGTTTTTCAACCGAATTTTTCATCGATTGATCTAAATGGAAATTGTCGCACGGTAGCGACGTTTGAAACCGGAAATGTCCGTGACTCGTCGTGCACCAGTTAGCCGAATCATTTGTCAAGGGTGGAACGATATTGGTTTCGATGATTTAACTGAAAAATTTTGATCCTGCATTTTTTACAGGCTTGGTCGGTTGACTCGAACTTATCAGATACTTCGGCTCAAGAATTTTCGAGTGTGCTGTTCAATCGTGTTAAATTCCCCTTTTGCCCTTGCGAAATACGCGACACGGAGTTTGATACATCAGACGGTAACCTTGAAGTGTTTTTCCTCGCTTCTGTTTGAAAATAACAAAATCGATCGTACGTGAATGATAAAAGACTCGGATGCAGGGTATGATCTTTTCGCCGTGCACTACTCGCACACACGAGGATATTAATTCACCAAAAGTTAACAGCTAGCACGTGATCGTTGTGATAATTGAATTAGCGGCACAGTATCAAGTTAAGAGATAAAAAATAATCATCACCAATTATTTCCAGATTAGTACGTACACGATGTAGAAATTATTCAGTGCGTATTGACGAAAGTAGATGGAAGAAATAAAACGAACAGTAAAAAAAAAAAAAAATCGTACGAAAACGAAGTGCACTATTCATGATAGTTGGAATAATATCGTTGATTAGATCTGGCACACGATGAAAAATATCGATATATGTATACGTACAACGTGTAATTTCGCATGTGAAAATAAACTCATTTCAATAATTGAATGAAAGCTTTCGCTACGTATGTAAAAATAATGTGCGGAGCGTACGTCACAAGCACTCGTTATAATCATGAGGCTTTGCACGTTAATTTTAAACCCCCAACTGACGTGGACGTTATTGGGATAATTTCTGCCGCCGATATAACTTGTCAGTAGGCCCTTCGAGAAATCCAACACACGTTATTTCCGCAGGGGTACAAAGAAGAAAAAAAGTAATAAAGCGATTGCCGTGATACGAATGGAGAGTTCGCTCCTTAAGCGGCTCATTTTGTCGTTGAAGATCCCGAAGGATCGAAGTAACGGTTGTTAGGTCGATCGCTGTCTCCAAACTTCCGGTAAAAAAAAAAATCAACGGTGGAAAACGAGACTGCAGTAGACGATGGGATTGGAAAAATGATATTTTATCGAAATTTCGGAATTTCTTTCTCGGGAATTAGCGACGACGACGTAATTTTCACAGACAATTTTTTTCTTTTCTTTTCTCTCTTTTATTTTTGATCGATGTGCGAGCCACTGACCCATAATATATGTACGTAGGTATACTCATAACGTGTGTACGTGTAACTCACGAAGATAGATTGTTACGTGTAGATATAAATATTTCGTTACTATATAGAATTGTGGGTCGCAAATGACAGTACACATAACTGTCGTAATAAAATCGATTTCACCTGTGCAACTCAAGTTATGCTCGTTATCGATGCGTTCGAAGCATTTCTTTTTTTTCTTTTTCTTCTTCCTTCTGGTATAAAGCTGTCTCCGCACGATGAGATTACGATTGACAATAATTGTCGTTCGCAGCTTTCGAACTGTTTTCTCCGTGACGAATGAAAGGTAAAAGTTTTTCAATAGATACTCCTGCGGCGCGTTCGCGTGAAAAATTTTATGACGGTGTTATCGAGATCATACGGTTGTACCGAGAACGGCAGGTCATTCGACAACGGTTATCAGGCTAACGTGATATTTAGGAACGTTAGGGACAGGAAAAAGCACATATTTTATTCTTCTCCTTCCTTTTCAGCACCCCATCCAAACGACGCTCACACTCAAAGTTCGCCTGCACATCTCCGAGACCGAAATTTTGGTTTGAAATCTCATTGCATAGATATTAAAAATTTGAAAGTGTAATTTAATACTTTCGTTGACGCTTTTTATAGGACCGTAAAAAAGTTTCTGGGGGATGATCACGAGCCTCAGACATTCCCTCGCCTTTTAGTATGATCTATTTCGAAAAAAAAAATCATCGAATCTAACGAGGAGAAGAATTATTCATCGACCGTTGTGCACTTGGAATTTGTTATACTCTTCTAGAAATCTATAACATCGAATGCGAATAAAATCGATCCTGCAATATCATCTACACTGACCTTCGCGTCCTCCCTTCAAGGTAAACTGCATCTTCTATAGCATATCCAATCACGATTCCTTTCGCAAGAACCAAAATTACATCGATCGATAGGGAAATGTATTCCACTTACAGCGGTTACCGAAATGGGAAAATAACTCGACACATACTCGCAGGTGTATCTCATAATTTTCTCAACGGTAATTAACTAATCGCGCTAATTGCGGGCGAATTTAATTTTCCTAACTTTTACTTTTTCCCTATTCAAATTTCACGTGCGAAATCTGGACTCTCGTAAGGGTCGTCACGTGTAAAAGTCGCGACACCCCGCGCCGCACCTCAAACAAGACGATCATACGACGATGACGATGATGCGCAAAAAGCTTTTACTAATTAAGTTTTTTTTTTTTTTTTAAGGCAAACCCGTCAAAGCCTATGCCCATACGATTACACATGTATATCTGCGTACGGCATAAATTTCGTTCTAATTAAAACTACCGTGCTAAGTAATTACCCTTGTAATTAAAACGTAACGAGTGATACAAACGATGATTAGCTAATTCGTTATTCGTATACGTATATTTGGGACAAACAATATCGTACGGATCGTCAACCGTACAACTTTGAACTCACTGTGATAAAATGTTATTTTTACATTGCAATTTTTTTTTTCTTCTAATTTCGAGTGATAAATTTTTCAAAAAATAAAAAATGAATGAAAAAACAGGTCATTTTACGATGCACACGTGTATTTATACGCGTGAGATAAGATATAAAAAAAAAAAAAAAAAACGAGAAGAAAAAAATACGTTCGTACAAAGCGTGTCTTCCGACCATAACTAACATCTATAATATACTCGCTGCAAAAATATATACGTATATTCGTGTTCAAAATTTACCGGGTTAGTAATAACATATAAATATATACACAGAAGCGGTGCGTGAATGTTGAACGTAAATAGGTCTATATATTTGTATGAATATGTATAGATACGTGCAGGTGAAATATACGTACAAAACAGACCGGATATATTATACCGTAGATTTTCTCGACTGCGCACGATGAAGCGTAAGAAATATGGTGAAATTTCGCCGTCCCCACCGGTATACCGTACAGAAATTTCGTGTCGTTTGTTCCGCCTCTAGTTGGCATTAGGGGTTTAAGGAGAGAGATCTATACGGGGTCGCGTCTCCATCGCATCGATTGGTATATACCCTGAGTTTGTGAAAGCTCTGGCGAAGGCAGTGCCAATCGCCGCTTGCACCACCCTATTGTCCACCCTTCGCACAAACGGGGCAGGCATGCAGGACCCCGAAAACCCGGTCGATCTTAAGGTAGCGTATCTAACACAATCATCACGCAGACTATATCGTCTCCCAGTCTACTTTTATTTTGACAATGAATGTTAATTTCCATGATCTCATTTACTTCAATATATTTCACGCAATATTCCGAATATTTTCAGTCGCGAATTTGTGTGAGGGGATAATTCGAAAAATAGAATAGAACGGTGAGGGCAAGTTTTCCATCGTTTGCGATTCATAAACTGATGTACGTCAATGAATTATGAATGATGCACAAGTGAAAATGGGTTAGTGTCCAGGAAGTGGAGAATACAGAGGCGATGATTGGCCGATAACGATGCACCGTGTTTTTATATGAATAGTGCAGGACATTCGTGATTCGTTCGAGTCCCGTGTACATACGTTATCCGTGTAAAATATATTCAACGGTGTGTCGGCAATGGGTTATATAAAGATGTAAGCGTGTACGTGCACAACACACATCTCGACTCCTCGTGACTTTGCGCTGTTCTGATAAATTGCAACGTGCAGGACTCGCGAAGCTTTAACTATTTCACCCCTTATCTCCGCCGAGGAAATCGGGCAAATGAACAGTTTAGCAGCGACTAAACGTCGAATTAAAGTTTTTCAATCGATTCAGAATTTCACTGGAAGAAAAAAACAATTTTTACCTGTTTCAGAAAATTGAGCGATCCACCGGCGATATTTTATTCGGAGGCGAAGCAATGGATGCCCATTGACAAATATTAAAAGTAGATCACGTTCGTATTCCATTCGCTGGTTACATCGAATACTGCTGGGAATGGATGATGTTATTTGTTATTTTTGCGGGCTCGCGTGACTCGAAAATTCTAAGATAAGTGAATTAGACGCCCCCAGGAGGCTATGCGGTCTTGCCAACTTTTCCTTCGACCCTGCAAAGAGCCGCGAAAGTCTACGGGCAGCCCGCGTAATTTTCTAAATAAATCGCGATCCGTATCGCATCTGTATTACCGCGATCGAAGATCGCAATCTTATATGGATGAATCGAGAGAGGCGGAAAACCGAGGATAATGGGGTACGGGAGGAATTAGATTGGTTTTTAAAGTTTCACATACAACCTCGTTTGCAATGCCACTGAAATTATAGGGCTGAATGAATAATTCGCCGTATCGTTCGCTGACAGTAACGACGAAAAAATTGTAAACTCTACCTGGAGAAACAAGGCTGATTCAATTTTTTTCACCTATAAATTATGCGGGGTCAACCCTGAACCTATTTCGCACGGTGTGACCGCGATCTGATGTTCCACTTCACGAATTATAAAACTACGTGATTTATTCGGAAATCGCAACCCCGACAATTAAACGTTCACCCAACTTTATATCCGGTGGAAATCGACGAACAGAAAACAATCACGGGGCTTTCCGGGTAATGGAATTTGAGTATTCCTTCTGCATTCAGATCAGAAATAGGCTTTTCCGTCGTGACGAAGGCAGGTCGTATGGATCCGGTTGAAATATTTCGCGAGCTAGAATTTCGACCCAATAGCTTTATGGTCCATCGCGTTTGGTGTCTGCGGAAAAAGTCTGAAGGAAGGTGGAACGAAAGTGCGTGTATACGGCACACCTAGAGGAGCGAAAAGCTGCGGAGTTCGATCAATACATCCTGTTCTCTTCCTCCAACGTTGAGCCCCACCTCTTCCAACCCCACCCTGCATTCCTCAGTTTCTACCCCGAGTCGGCAACTTTCCGACCCACTGAAATATGCAATTTCTATTGAAAGATCATTCTCGATTGAGTAGGAAATGGATGGTTATAATATGCACACAACGTCGACAGTAGAGTAAAAAAGAAATGCGAGTAGAGTGAAGTTTTTCCGGGTGAAATATTTGCAAAGTCTCCGAGAAACTACACGCACGTGATCTTGTCTTTTTTGGACGAACGAATGTTCTCAAGCCACGTAAGAATCGTTGCCCTAGTTTCGAAAAGGGGATAGATCGAAGGATCGTATAACCACATTTCCTTTTTTCCTTGGATCTCTATTATTCAGCGGAAGGAAGAAGTTGTCCATTTGTTTTACTCGTATCTTCTATGGCCATCGATAGAACCCGATGTGTAATCTATGTGCATACATTACCGTAATTGTGCCTTACCTATTTCGCGAAATTCGCGCTCGATAATTTTCGAACGTTTCGGATGCCACGCCCGTCTTCGTCGGCGAGAGTCGACACTTGTTACTTCTGCAGTGTCTCCAATTTTCGAAAACCTCATCGCTGTATTTATTCAACGTTGCAGTTACAGATATGGAGGTTACAAAAAAAGTAGACTCGCGAATCGTTGTTTTAAGTAAATTAATTATGAAAAAAAGTTCGGCGGTTCTCGGAGCGCTCGAAATCCCATCCCTCTGTGGCGTGCAGATTTTTTCGGGTCGAAGTTGTAATAAAAATAAATCTTTGGCTGCAGTCGCGTTCTGCATATAAATTAGAACAAGCTTCGAAACCTCCACCTCGGATAGAGATGGTTTTTTATTATCGACCTAATAAGTAGGTACTCACGAGTACGAAGGAAGCCAAAAAAATTTTAAAGTCTGGAGGTCGCCGGGGGTTATAGTGATTGAACCAGATAAAAATAATTCATCATTTCCCAAGAAGTAGAAAAAAACAAAGAAAGAAAAAATATTCAAGCCCCGGAATTATGATAATATATTCACACGATACTTAAACTTTTTCTAGCCACACATACGTTGAACTACGAAATGAGGTAATTAATTTGAAGAATAAAAAAGTTTTATTTTTCATCGTACAAATAATTGATGGAAATTAAAGTTTCGAAATTTACAGATAAAATTTAGTTATAAATTCAGTCGAAAATTTTTACAGCTTCGTTAGAGTTGTAGAATGAATTTCCTGTTTGCACTCCTAATATACTCGGGCATGTGATAAGTGTTATCGGGATTTGTACAAGCGTGATTATTCCGGCGATCAAACGTCGTTTCAATTAACGAAGCCGTGCCATCGGATAATTAAACTGAACAATTTGGCGAATTGCACCATGATTCTACATGCGACACACGTAGATCATAATGAGCTCTGAAGAGAGAGCGAAAGAAGGAAAGATAGAGCGAGAATGAGAGACAACCAAATTATTAGCACAAGACATGAAAGGGTTTATCACGATGAAAATAACCCAAAGCTATTTCACGTGATAGTTGATGAAACTTATAGTTCTCCATCACCCGCCTCTGCGATTAGCTAATCGTCGAATATGTCTCAATCCGCGGATATAACTCAACACCGTCGCAAGGCTTATTAAAAATTTACAAAACTGACATCCTGAACCCACGATATCTCTGACTACTTTTCCTCAACCCACCCCATAATTCCAGTAGTCAGTAATCAGCATTGCGCCAGCACCGAACACCTAGGTATAATATCAGTGGACGCACAGCACGTAGATCGCTGTAAAATTATTGGGGGTAAAAAAATCGTTGACACTTGGGAATGACGTGTGTTATCGATAAATACTTGATACGCCACTTCTTCACTGCTGGTAATTGATAAATTGGGGTAGAAATCTTGAGAAGTAATATTTATCAGTCCATAGATTCACACCACGTATGCGTATGTAAAAGGTAGGTCACGAACCTAGCTGCAGATGAGATAAAATATATATATTTCTGTGTCCTCTGTAATTTATTGTATACTTCTATTGTATACCCTACGTAACAGGTTTCCGCTGCTACTGATCGAAGCAAGATAGATACAGTGGGTGCCTCTTCTCATGCTCTTTGAATTGACTTAAAGTATACACAGAATCTAGTTAGGGATATATGAAAATGGATTCTCAAGAGGCTCCGCGTTTACCAGCCGATTCTTCGGATCAAAATTCATCCATGGTAAGCTCAAAGAAGCGTAGGCCTTTCGGGCAGACGAAATTTAATACACGCATCGCACGTAAACTTGCACAAAAGGTGACGAACAGAAAAAAGGATTCGAGGGGAAATTTCCCGTCGAATTCCAGTCTCCTTGTTCTGCATCGGTCTGCTCGTTAGCATTACTATACCCCATACTCGTACACCTGATACGAAATACCATGCATATTGCAAATGACGGAATTGCTTATGAGAAGCGCGAGTAGAAAGTGAGGCGTAACGTTTAATGTCGCCCAGATGTAATACCTGTGATTAACTGATTAGCCCTCGTCTTGTATTGCGAGTAATAATTTTATCGGGCGAAGACAAGCTAAAGATCGCGTGCATGAAATAGTCGGTTGCGAATTACCTGTCACTTAAGACCACCGAGTTAATGAAGTTAGAGCGAGGTGCAACAGTGTTTTAAGTTTAAGTAAGGCACAAGGTGCATTACCTTTCTTTTTTTTAATGGGCAGTTCGTGATGATTATTAGGGTGGGTTGGAAACACATTTTTTTTTTTTATTACCTTAGCATGGGGGCAGAATTTGTACCTTATAAAAAAAGAAAATTTTTCAAATGTGGCAAACATTTTTTACTTGATATTTTACGGTAGCCCACTCGTTTTTTGAATAAATAATTAATCAAGTGGGATACTACTCGAGTTTCTCAGTCTTCGAGGGAGCCCGAGCTTTGCTGGAGTCAGCGTAGCCAGCAGCACACCGCTTTGTTGTGAGACGTCACCTTCGAGGCTGTGCAGAGGTGACGCCCCACAACAAACCGCTACCCTGCTGGCTACCTGACTCCAGCTAAGCTTGGGCTCCCTCGTAGACCGAGAAATTCGAATATTTCGACCCACGTAGGGATTGCGATGAATCAAAGTGAGTCTACGACTAAATCCAATCGATATGTCTTAATTTTTCTGCTCCCAACAGCGATTAATTGATGATCACTCGATCGATTTTTGAGCAGAAAATAAATCATTGTTTTAATTAGGTTTATTATGCTTTTCTGACGTATTTTGACCTCAGGAATCCGAATCTGGAAGAAAAATGAATCTATCTCTAAAATTGACCGAGTTATCGCCAATTTTCAGCTTTTTGGGGTCAAAAATAAAAAATCCATTTTTTAGTCTATATTAATGTAATTTGAGCTCAGGAATCCGAATCCGGAAGAAAAATTGATCTATTTGCAAAAATGACCGAGTTATCCTCATTTTTAGGCATTTTTTGGCATAAATTTGAGGATATCTCGAAGGGAAAAAATCGTAGCTCAATTTGGACAACGGATTCGTGTTCCTGAGGTCAAAATACATAAGAGAAGTGCCATACAATCAATTTTAAAAAATAAAAAATTTTGGTCAAAATTTGAAAAAATCGTAAGGGGTACCCCTTGGAAAAATCTCAAATTTTGGCCAAAAATTTTTATTTTTAAAAATTGATCGTATGGCACTTTTCTTATGTATTTTGACCTCAGGAACACGAATCCGTTGTCCAAATTGAGCTACGATTTTTTCCCTTCGAGATATCCTCAAATTTATGCCAAAAAATGCCTAAAAATGAGGATAACTCGGTCATTTTTGCAAATAGATCAATTTTTCTTCCGGATTCGGATTCCTGAGCTCAAATTACATTAATATAGACTAAAAAATGGATTTTTTATTTTTGACCCCAAAAAGCTGAAAATTGGCGATAACTCGGCCAATTTTAGAGATAGATCAATTTTTCTTCCAGATTCGGATTCCTGAAGTCAAAATACGTAAGAAAAGCATATTAAATCCAATTGAAACAATGATTTATTTTTTGCTCAAAAATCGATCGAGTGATCATCAATTATTCGCTGTTGGGAGCAGAAAAATTAAGACATATCGATTGGATTTAGTCGTAGACCTACTTTGATTCATCGCAATCCCTGCATGGGTTGAAATATTCGAATTTCTCGGTCTACGAGAACGGGGTATCCAGCCCGAGCTTATCTGGAGTCAGGTAGCCAGGGGCGCGGAGTTTGTTGTGGCGTGTCACCTCTGCTCAGCCCTGAAGGTGACGTCTCACAACAAAGCGCTACCCTGCTGGCTACCTGACTCCAGCAAAGCTCGGGCTCCCTCGTAGACCGAGAAATCCGAATATTTCGACCCATGCATGGATTGCGATGAATCAAAGTGGGTATACGACTGAAACCAATCGATATGTCTTATAATTATTCTGCTTCGAACAGCGAATAATTGATGATTAATCGATCGATTGCATGAGTAGATGATTTTGGCTTTCAGATTTGGATTTCTGAGCTGATTTTATGTGAGATTACTTTGCCCCCAAGCTAAGAAAATTAAAAAAATAATTTTTTTTTCAACCCACCCTGATGATTATGCTTATTATATCCAACAAAGCATGCGATAAATATGAGTAAGACGAAGAACCGAGGAATTCTAATAAAATAGTAACAGATGATGGGAAAAAGGGAATTGTTTAGACTCACTTTTAAAATGTGCGAGACATTACCAGCGGACAAACCCACCCGCACGCTAATGCGAGCTATTCAATAAAAAGAATCGAAGAATGATAATACGTATTTTATCCAGGATCAATACTATAAAAACGCAAAGTGAACGGTGACAGGTACGGTGAAACGATTGTCGAGACATCTCCGTTACTATAGTGTGTTTAATATGTATATTCTCGAAAGATCAATGCTCCAAAAACTCACGTACTACTCATTGTTTTGCCCATATACGCAGCGGACTATACGAGACATGTGCAACCGACTGAACGGAAATTTTCATCCCAAGGGTTGCGCGCGATACGAACCCCCAAATTGCCCAACTCCCGCCAAAATGCGGGAACGAAGGGATGAAACGATCTGCAGTCGATTTTTAGACGGTTTTTTTTACATCAGAAATAATTGATGCCCCGTAGGTAAAACAAAACGCGTCGCTTCCTCCGGCATTTCAAGCCCGACCTCAAGGCCCTCCTTCCGGATCCCCAAGATTTGCAACGAACAATGGCTCGAGTGGTCCACGGCTAGGAGGTCCGCAACCACCGGTTCTTAGGCGTTTGGACAGCCGGTCATCTCTGGTAACAGGTCAACGGCCCTTCGGCCCGACATCTCCGCAAGGTCAACCGATCAGACCTCAAGGGTTTCCGCAGCGAGCGCCGCAGCCCCAATTGTTCCCCGGGCAAAACCAGAATTATCAAAATTCCCCGGGTGGAGGGCCACCGAAACGTTTTCCTTCGGTGTCGCCGCAAGGCCAGCGACTGCAAACACCGCCGGGGCCTCGGAGTCTCGTCGCGTCCGGTCAGCAGCAACAACGTCCGTTGCAGGTCAATCAGCAGCAACCTCTCGGTCCGAATTCGTTACAGTATCACGCTTCGCGTCCCCAAGTATTCCCCCAAAGAACACCGTCCCAGAGCAGCTTCCACTCGGACTCTCCGGACGGATCTCGACCCGGAACACCTTCGTCCGGCGGTAAATTATCATCAATTTTTCCCCAGAGGCAACTCATGTCTGGTCCGGAGGGTCTTCCGCCTCAAACAAACTTCGAAGCTTCGCGCGAGCCACCACGGAATGGCATACCGATGAATAGCGATTCGCCTGTGCAGCGGAGTCCGATGGACCCGAAAATCTCCCAGAATACCGCGCCGGTGTCCATGACGGCCGGTATTCAGGGGGAGAAATCAAACAGCGAGGAAAAATTGGGCGGCGAATATGTTGGAAATGATAAAAGGCCCGACTCCGATGCTTTCGGGAAAACAAAGGCTGGATCGGAGGCTGAAAATTCGAACGGCAAACAAAAACCGCCTCCTCATACCGACGACGACGACGACGTGGTCATTGATTCGGATTCGAATAAAACTGGACCAGCGGAAAATTTTGGCAGCGACGCCTCATTTCCCTCCAAAAACAACAGTCCGGTTCCCTCGAAGAGCCCGGAGTCTTTTTCGACTCGTACACCTGTGGATTTTCAACAGGAATCACACGGTCATTCTCCAATTTCTCAACGCACGCCTTCTCGCGAGTCCAATTCGAACATTGAACAATCTCGCACTCCAGAGCCGACGAAAAGCCCCGGACCTCGCGAGGCAGAAGGCAGAGTCGACGTTAACAGGGAGGATTCCGAGTCGCCGGTGTCCAGAAAACAGATCAACGTCCCGTCGCCGTTTCCTCCAAAGTCTCTGGAATCGACACCCGGAGGTTCGCCGCAACTTAGAAGCGAACGATCGACGGTGAATTCACCTCTCGCCAATCAAGAATTAGAGGAAAGACTGTCGGTCTCAGAATCTCCGGAAGCTTCTCCGAAGTCATTGACCCCAAATATCATGGGACACGACGGCAGCAACGCGAGATCTCCGTCTTCAAAATCCCCGATATATTCCTCTTCGCCATCACCGAACCCACCGAAATCACCGATCTCCACGTCACAGTCGCCGAACGTTCCTGGCTCTCCTGTGACGGGCTCCCCGGCACCCGCAAAGTCTCCGACTCCGTCTTCAAAGTCGCTAAATTCACCAAAGTCACCGATCGGAACTCCGCAAACGCCAAATCCCCCAAAGTCACCCGGTTGCTTGCGTACCGTGGAGGGAGACAAGTCCGGTCGAAGCACCCCGGATGGCGAAGTCGGAAAAAAGCGCGCGACCTTTGCCAAGGATTTGATCATGAGTGGTGCCAACAAAGACGACGAAAGCGCAGCTTCGACCTTGAGCGACGTCAAGGACGTTGAACTTACCACCCCCGAAGAATCGTCGAAAGGTACGCCGACCACCCCGTCGAAAGGACCCCCCGGTACACCGAAAAAGAGCGCCACACCAACCACAGATAGAAGTAGACACCGATCCCGTTCTCCGAAATCAGAGAAGGGAAAATCACCCGATAAAGAATCGGCGGCCGCACGAAATCGTTCGGCGAGAGAATCTAAAGAACGCAGTAAGACTTTCGCAAATCGTTCCAGGAAATCAGGTTCTTATACATGTATCCGATTGAGTGTAGCATCTGAACCATTTCAGTTTTGTTCTCCTTTTTCTTTGAAGTTGAGTGTGATCAGGATTTTGCTTCATAGCGTCATTAATTGGACTTTGTCTGGGCCATTTTCGCATCATTCTAAAATCCTTCCAATCGCTCATCGAGCATTTTTATTTCACAGAAGGGGACAACGATAGCGGTGTGGACGAATCGACGCAAGGACATGTGAGTATTTTCCACCGAAGGATTTTCCGAAATCCTTTGACGTTATTATTTTTACATAATATCTCACCGAATTTTCAAAGGAGCCTACTACGAACGGAGATGCGGGATCTCCAACGAAGGGACACTCGAAAATTCCAGGCCCAAAAAGATCTACTTCGAGTTCACCGACCAAATCACCGAGCAAGTCTGCCAAAGGATTACCCAAAACTCCCGACGCTGGCGTAGCAACCTCCGCAACTGCGGATAAAAAAAGTAAGAGTCAGCTCGATTCGCCCATCGAACATTCGTCCTCTCACAGTGAAGTAAAATAATCAACGAGTATCCCCCTTTTTCCAGAGCTACCGATGAACAAGATCCAAGTTGGCGCAGCGCCGTCGCCAAATTTGAAAACCGTCAGATCGAAGATTGGTTCTCTCGATAACACGAGCTACAGGCCAGGTGGAGGGAAAGTGAAAATCGAAAACAGAAAACTCGATTTCAGCAAGGCACAACCGAAAATCGCAGCTAAAAATGACAAGTACACACCGAGCGGTGGGGACAAAAAGGTGAGTGATATTCGACGATCCTCCGATCGAGAATTCGAAGATAATTTTACCGTTTGTTCGCTCTGACGACGTCACGTGAGTTTTCTTTAATTTTTGAAATAACAGATAACGCAAGTGAAACTCCAATGGAACGCCAAGCCAAAAGTTGGATCACTGGAGAACTCGACGTACAAACCAGGTGGCGGTGACAAGAAGATTGAAACGGTTAAACTGGACTTCAAGGAGAAGGCAAAACCGAAAGTCGCATCCAAGGATAACGTGAAACACGTTCCGGGAGGTGGTACCGTCAAGGTAAGTTTCTGTACCGATCGTGATCGATAAACAGTGAAATAAAAAAGACACGTCGAATCTTTTTTTCGCACAATCCCATTACATTTATCAGCCATGAAATTTGAATTACAGCATGCGGTATGTTTGTAATCAAGTAAACGTCAATGGTGGTGAACGTCAGAATCGAAGGATGTGAAAATTATTTCATTCGATTGGCAATAGAAAAAAAGCTCGCATTAGAAAAATTTCAGGATTCAGCGACGACTCTCGTATTAATTTATACAGCATATCGTACCCTATCGCTCACATCATTACATCGTTCAACTACGACTGCAATAAAATAACGCATGAATTGAAAGAGAATTTTATATAACAATCGCACGCCGCATGCTAACTACTCGTTCAGTATGGTACAACAGTTGTTTTGAAATGAATTTTTGCAACTAAAAATCATGTGTCTGCAGTTTTAGTAGATTGAAAGAATTTAATTAGCATTTGCTCAGATTGAACGGAAATTATATGAAATATTTTGTAATTACTTTCGCTGACGTGAAACAGCTGAGGAATATCAAGGAGAAAAATCATCGAACGAAAACTGCAAGTCTTCAGTCACCTAAAACGTTTTATTATCAAATTTTTTATAGAATATCATTATTCGTAATTCTATTTTTTCATGTCTAGTCTCCGACTACGCCGCCTGAAACGCCGCAGAAGGCATCAGACGACGTAAGTATATAAAATACGCGATAATAGATCCGAGTAAATCAATGTCAGCTCATCACGTTCCCAGTATGAAAATTGAAAAAAAAAAAAGATACTATTTTATTCTGTATTCAAACCTGAAGATTCTAGATACAAACTGGTAGACATAATTAACAGTTTCCAAAGCTTGCCTCCGCATTTCTAAATTGTAAGTAGATCATGCTACTTCAAAATTGAATATCGACATTTGGACGAAGCATGACCATGCATGGGATAGTTTTGTAAACTATGAGGAGTAAAAAACGTGTATTGTATTTTGAATAGTTCTGTAGTAGCTCGTACCTATCCGTCTCTAAACAGTAACATTTTCTGCCAATTAATAATTTGATATTGTAATTAACCGCAGCTAATCCATCGTTTCATATAACCGTAATATTATATTTATCTAATCTGAGGTGCGAATGGTATGTCTGACCTTTTCAAACAGCCAAGCTCGTAGGAAAATTAAGAAACATTATCAAGAGATTGCCTCGAATCTTGTAAAAAATTAATTTCCAGCCATAGGAGTCCTACTTGACCATTTTTGCAATTCGTAGAAAAAGTTCAACAGGAATGGGAACGAATTGTTGAAAACCAAACGAAAATGTAACCCCTGTGAAATTTTTATCCAAACGTCTGAGACTCGCGACTGATAAAATTTGTATCTAATTAGATCGAGACGTTGAAAATCGAAGTGAAGGCTGAAAGCAAAGTGGGCTCGATGGACAACGTCAAGCACAAGCCAGGGGGTGGCGACAAAAAGATTTTCAATGACAAGGACTACCTTCGACAGACAAGCTCCAACGTAGAAAGTTTAAGTGGCAGCGGTTCTCAGGTAAATTTAAATTTGAATTTGAATTCGTCATCGACAATTTGGCTATTTACCAATCACCTTTCGCCCTTTTTGTACTGGTCGAATAATAAGAATATGTGATACGATCGACAATTGAACAATTCGATTGTGGTTCGTTAAGAAGGTATATTGATCAGTATCGGAAGACTAACATAACGATGTTTTTAATAATAGTATTCATAGTGCTTCGGGACTGTTATATTTAATCCAATCGGTGTCGCTATTAATTTCGGTCAGATTTTTTTTTTTTTTAGTTATGCGTTCACTGTTATTGCATGTCAACCTAATGGGATATACAATACACATAACAAGAAAAAAAAGGTGCGATAATCGAGGATGGAAAATAGATTAGTGTGGAGTAGGGTAATTTTTTTTACACGGAAAATACCGAAATTCAGAATTTCAAAGACCCATTCTTCATTCTCGGTTAATTATGCATTCCGAAGCTTTCGCACGCTCGTTTATTTTTCTATACTTTATCTCCTATCGTTAATTTTATTCGTTCGATTAATTTAATTAATGTATGATTTCATTGTTCATTCATTGTTCCTTTTCCTGTCATTACATTCTTCATTTATTATTCATTTCATTATCATTACATTCTTCATTTATTTTCATTTCAGTCTTATCTATATTGGTATTGATAGAAGATCAATTATCATCACCCGGAGGCGCACATGTAGGCCAGAATTTAAGAATTTTATCAATAACAGAGCAAATCACATGCCTCTGTCGAATAAGAGCTTGCTAAAATCATTCATCATCTCTAATTCTTTCATTATCCAGTACAAAGTATTCCACCGAATGCACATCGACTATTCGATAGCCTGCTAAAGATGGCTTTAATCACATCGGCAGATGATTAGTGTATAATAGTCTTAACTACGATATAAATTTCAGGAAACTAATCGGTTATTTTTATTATTACATTGAGAAAACTACGCCACTCGATTTCTAACTAGATTTAAGTGTACCATATTATAGTGACGCTATGAGGCTGCTGTTAATTGCTACTTGTAGTTTGGCTAGAAAGTGTGTTGTGTGTCACAGAGCCCCGTCCCATCCGGTGCGATCAGCGAGGGCAGAAATGGTCTTCCGACTTCCGATGAGAACCTCAACCAGGAATGTTAAGCCATCCTCTTAGCCCCATCTCCGTTTTATTACCTAACAAATATGTAACGATAAGCCATTCGGAGCTGCAGCTTATTCAAGATTTTCAAAGGCCAAATAATATTCATACTCGATGCATTAACAAACGTTTTGTTCTTATATAAAATCTACATAAAAAAAAAAAAAAAAAAAAACAGACTGTAAAATTTCCTCGTCTCATCACCTCGTGAGGAAGTTCCTCAGAAATCCTCGGATATCTTGGCCTTTGAAATGAGATCAAGTAAAAGTTTTAAACGCAAAAATTGAGTTGATGATCAGATGCAGCCTTTTGAACCACCCATGAATCGGCAGCTCGCTAGAATAGAATACAGACTCCAAGAGTTTCTTTGACGTAAAAAATAAAGGAGTAATGATTAATAAACTAAGAAATGGGTCTAAGAGTGAGTTATCGGCTGCGTGATCGCATCCTAACACTTCTCTGCCTGCCTGCAGTGATATACCAGCATACCAGACTCAACGACTAAAAAATTATTATACTAGCTATAAACCATATACCATCTAATGGCTCTGATTAAGCACTAATAAGTGAACCCTACCATTTAGGTACACAGATCTATGACAACTCACATTACTACACCATACACTAAACACGACACTAGCGAGATTCGGAAACTGAAGAATCGAAAAACCAAAACTAAATAAATAAATGAAACGTTTTCATTTCGATGATCATGCTATAACTTTGTGTGTAGCATGTCGCGTGGTCCATTATATACTATACAATTATACACTTACGGGAAGAGAGATTCGCAATGCCTGATTATTTATTACGTAGCTAGTGAAAAGGAAGGACGGTCAGTACAGTTGTCGCAATAATTGAAGAGAACAATGTTATGACATTTCGGTACATTGAAACTTCTATTACTTTGGAACATACCGACGATCAAACAACTGGATAGGATTATAGTCGTATAATTTTTGAAAACCAACTAGAAAAACACAATATTTGAATTGCGAATAATTCTTTCCCGCTTTGATATACGTTTGATAAATGTTGATAAATAACTTGACAATTTTATGTATCGCGATTGCGGTGTATTATTAATAATTAATAACAGTATAAGCACGTTGAATGAAAATCACTGTATTATTATAATTATCGTAATAGTAGATTTCTTCATTTGAAAAATGTAAGGCACATCTTTCTGATACACATACCTACGCAAATACGTTATCGTGTACAAAGTACAACTCTGTACTTCGTACGTAGTACATACCTACACCGATAAAATTTCACAGCATCGCAGTAATTTGTACATACATACCTACTCACATATATGCTGAGTGCTGTTTTTTTAATGGCACTTGGTTTTTATCCAAAAATTATTCGCGCACTTTCAAGTATAATCATCTATACGGTCGTATCACTTTTTTCGAGTCAGTAGTCACACAAAATTACATTTTTTACGTTACCTACATACATTTTAGGAACAAAAAAATCGCGCATGAATCTAGTACGTACATGTAGGCACACATATTTCACTCGGACCATCAAACACGAAAAAAAAATTTCCAACTTCATTAATGTATATGGGACAGTTAATAATTGGTGTTAGAAAAATCAGAATAAAAAAAACAAACATTTGTTATGGATATAAGGTGGAGGTGTCCAACGGTCAGTGAGATTTCGAGACTTTATCAACTGGAAGATAGGTAGTAAGTTAGACGAGAAACGGTCCAGTTTGTATTTTAAAGTATGTTGCATAACTTTTACTGTCATCGGTGCAGAATCATATTATTATGACAATGAGCGAGAATTAAAAAGACTATGAAAACGTGGAACAGTTTTATTAATGTAAATAAGTTGAGAAAAGAGGTAAAAGGAATGATTTGAGGATAGGAAAAACAAAAAAAGTATAAAAACATCTCGTTGCATAAGTAGCATATTACACGTATACCTGTAGGTATAGGAATTATACATACTTATATAAAAAAAAAAAAAAGGAGAAAACATACAATTAAAATAATGAAACGTGCATTGGTTTTATTGATCGTTGTAATATCTATTGTATATTTATACTTTTAATTTCGGACAGTCTTTGTATACACGACTTGAACATATAATTGCATTTAGAACGCGTAATAAAAATTCTAATCCTCTTCATCATGCTCTAAGGCAGCTATTATATTACAATATACACAAGAACAAAATTTCAAACAAAACGAGAATTACTGCAACATCGTAATGATTGCGCACATAATTATATAGGTATTATAATGCATGTGTGTAAATTAAAACAACCGAATAAAATAGAAATTATGAATATTCTTGTTGCCTAAAATTAAAAGAAAAACAACAAAAAAAAAAAAAACGCAATTATTACTCTGCCAGAAATGTAACACTGTACCGCTTGTACGATGTTCACGTAGTCGAATCAATTATATTATTCGATATTTTAATTTATATACACAAAATCGAAGAACTAAAATATTGATAAAATTTTTACTAAGTTATAAATTATACTGTTATGTAAGATGTGACAACCATCCAATATGTATCTATTATTATTACTGCTATTATTATATAATTTAATTACTAGAAACTAATTATAATAATATTTTTGTTTTTAAATTCACTCTTGCACTTTTTAATGCACCCTGTTACCATCACAGTAAGTATAACGCGATAACTTCGCCTATAGTGTACGATAGATCGAAGGGTAAAAACCAGAAGCTCGTACAGCAGATTCAACTACAACTTAAAAATTGATTTTGGCCTCATCTGGTTTTTGGCTTTTGATGTAATGCATAAATGTAAAATACCGAATCGACGGATTCTACGTTGTCGCAAAAGAGACTGTAAACGAGGAAGAAAAATCTTATTGGTCGTAAAAAAAGCAAGTCCTGCGTTCAGACATGCTCTTTCAGATTGGATATTTTCAGAGTTCATTTCAGAGTAAATATAAATTTGGCTTCTGTCGCTCCTTTTGAAAGCTTCGAGATTTTGAGAATTCCAAGTTGCTCGTAGTATTGTTACAATTGATCTTGGTAGTGTTGGTTGGTATCGCACTACACCCTTCTCACCTACTGTATTCGGCACAAAAAAGGCCTCTGCAACGTCATCACGCATCACCCACTGCCTCCACACGACGCTCACCAAAAAGGTGAGTCTGCACTCGCTCGGTATATCGTTAATCTAAGAAATTAGGCTACAAATAATTTGAGCTAATTAACACGTTTATACCCATCAATTATACCTACAACATTTGTCTAGTTAAATTTGGAAAAATAATTAGGGCTGTTATATCGAACGGTTTCAAAGACAGTCCACCATTCATATATTTTTATACAAGTATTTCTGACATCCTAAACCAAAATGAAAAACTAAAATAATTTATTTCTTACCTATAGGAGAAAAATGGAAATGTCGTCCTGAATGTTATCTCGCCTTCGCCAGCCCGGAGAATGAAGACGCTCGTGGATGCAGAAGATAGTCTAACGATTTCATCACACAGCATCAATTCTACGAGTCCAATTTCTGTCAACGGAGCAACAACCCCCGGTAGACCAAAATCTCGACCTGAACAGATGCCGGTACCACCGACAACGACGCCGGTCGAAGAGAAAAAACCGTTTCCTCAATCTCGGAAATCCAGTCTTGTAAAAACACCAGACAGATCAAAGACACCCGAGGTACCGAAAAAAGTAACCATCGCCGAAACCCAGGAAATGAGATCGATCGAAACCACTCGAAATCCAAAATCACCGACCGAAAAAAGGCCGAAGACTCCGGAGGAGAAAAGACCGGCGACTCCTAAGCATGAATCTCCTGGTTCAAAGACTCCAGATTCCGACAGTAAATCTTCAACACCACGCAACAAAAGCCCGCAGAAAAAATCACCGAGCGAAGAGCGTCAGAAGAGCCCTCGAAAAAAATCTATCTCTGGTGAAACTCCGACCTCCGCTGGGGGAAAGGGAACCCCAAGAAAGGAAAGATCATCCCCACCCAATAGTTTACCGTTGAATAATTCGGAGGCTACCGATGAAAAAATGCGGAAATCTTCCTCCAAGGAATTCAGACTCCCTAAAATAGTATCGAATATGTTGCCAGAATTGACGCCCCAAGATCCTGTTATAACGACGACTGGATCAGATTCGAAAATTGCTTTGCCAAAGTTGGTCGAAACACCAACATCGTCCGCGCGAACTGGGGTAGCTCAGTAAACGAAAGTCACATGCGATTATCGTATTGCTAACATTTCCCCCTGATGGACGGGGATCAGGTAACCCGATTCAATTATTTCTGATTCTAAAAAGTCTGCTGCATGTACAAGTTTGTCAGCTGCAGAAAGTGAAATTTCTAATGACCGGTAATCGTTTGCCGAGAAACATAGTAGTAATTGAAACAGATTTTAACAAATGTCCCGACTATATGGAATTGAGTAACAAGACGTGAATATGTTTATTACCGATATCCAGATAATATGCTAAGTTACGTGATTTCTATAACAATGCCTTGGATGATGAAGAAAAAAAAATGTAATTCGAATTTTGCATCGCCTTGTTCCGTCGAGCTTCTTAACTCATGTAAGTTTAGTTACACTAGCTGTGAAAAAAAAAAAATTAATTATTCTTAAAAGAAATCGAGAAAATCACTTTTTATGCGCAGGAAAAAATCTAGCCAATTTCGGACTGGCTGAGCACAAATTGGAAAAGCGTTAGTGAATATTTGTGACTTTAGCCCTTATGCTATCATTCCATCAAATCATATTAAACTCATTGTGAGACACGCTTTTAATTATACTCATTGACAGACAAATAAATCAATAATTGAATAATTATCCTCCCATGGCATCGTGAACATCGACAGCTGTAGCTTGCCAATTGGCAACCCACAGATCTGCTATTCGTTTCAAAAGACTGCCAAAATTCCGTCCAAAAAAACATCTTCCCAGATGATGAAAATCATTTCCGGAATGGTAAAATTAAATACGGCGATATATTTTCAAATCGATTCGCCCCCGCCCTGAAAAAACTATACATATTATCCACATGTATGTTTACAACAATTTAACATAACACGCATTCGAGTTACTATAGATAATCAGACACAGAGAGTATTGTATAAAAAAAAAAATGTATCTTAGGATTGCGAGACGACCTTTTACTTCATCTCAGTATAAAAATGATATAACATATAAACGATAATAAACGAAGTTACTGTGTGTAGCGATTTGTAACTCTATATTGAATATTCCAATTGTGTTAAACGCTTCTCTTGTAATAGGGTCATGTAGAAATAAATACTGAAAAGAATGTGCAGCCTTATCGATGTTATCCCGTATCCCGCTTGCGTTTAGCAATTGTGAGGAGGCTTTTCAACAAAAAAATTATAAACGAGCAACGTGCGCTACAATATGATTAAACTTTAGGAGGAATATTTGGGTAGTAAAATTTATGTCGAAAGCAGATAGAAAAGAAGTTCATCAGAGATCTTTTTCGTAATTTATCAATGTAAATTGAGGTAAGCTATCATTTTTCATAAATGTTTGATTAATTGGCAGAAAATCGTTAATAGGATGAGGTGACGGAAGTCTATGCAGCAAAGTCTGTTAATGATTTTTGTCAATCCTCGCCCCTTCTTACTCCGACCATAAAAGAAATATTTTCATCCCCTAATATTTGGTCACCGTCTTCCTGATAATAGGGGAAGGCGGAAAAAATTTTAAATTGTTATCAGGGATGCGATATTTACCGCCATCTGACTATTATAAATGAAAAGTTCGGCGATTCAGGTGTTTCATTACGGCCGTAGCCGAAATCACACGATTCAAGTCAGTGAAGCAGTATTAAATTTTAAGCTTGCAACAAGCGTCGAAGCGTCATAGCTTTACTAATAGATATTTGCCTGATAAAATTACGGGAAATGAAGTACCGATCACCTCGTGGATGTCGTGAAAACGTTGAATAATAGTTGTTTTATTTTTAAAGCTTAAGTGAGAGGAAAATATGATGGATAACTTTGTAAAAATTGAAAAAATAGGAGAAGGGACGTACGGCGTTGTGTACAAAGCAAAGGACAAACTTACCGGGAAACTGGTCGCCTTAAAGAAGATTCGGCTCGAAACGTACGTCTTTAAATTAATTGAAACTATAGCTGTATTAATAATTTTTACATAAAAATACTGTGTGATTACAATCTGTTTACTTGTAACCTATTATGCCTAGATGATATCTCTAATGACCTTATAACCTACAAATTAATAGGCACGCACCTCAGTGTGTTTTACAAAGATTCTCTCAATTCAATGGAGATTATTACCCAGACAATACATTTTCTCTTGAAGAAATACTATTGATGCAAATAATTATTAACTACTCTTGATATCTAACACCTATTTTTTGCAACAATGATATATTATTATCAACCATCAAACAAAAGGGGTAACTACCCTGAAAATTGAATAGATAAAAGATAGTGTGACATCCTGTTCAATGAATTTTGTTTCTAAAATTATTCATCTAATATAACTATTTAGGAAATACTATTTATGGAGTTTCACCATAAAACTGAGTGGGTTTGCTTTTCACTTAACAACTAACTCGCCTGCTCTAACCTGTGCATTGGGGGTAGCTGAATCTGCAGGTGCCACGTGTTATAATTATGATCGTAGCACCACATGATTCAGCTTATCTCACTGTACGCTGCGCATCTGATTTCGAAATCTACGATCCTGCTACTAATTTATGTATACTATAGTCTACTCGCTTACCTATCGAGGTTGATGCTAACTAAATGACTTCACATAGTATTTTAGAAAACATGAAAGAAATCATTTCAGCTATTTGATGCTATTCCATCTAATTGGCAACAACCTCAAGACCTACATTGTCTAGTTCCATTTATTTACCCGTACGATCCCTAGTATGAATATTCTCATACTGCGCTGTTAAAAATTGAAATCCTCTGCATAATCATAGGCAATCTGCTGTTTATTTTGCACAGTCCCAGTCAAGGATTTACCTGACAATGAAACAACACTATCTTTTTTCAAACATCACTTCTGAATGCCTATGCTTATGCAGCACTAAGCTGAATAATTATCCTCCCAATTGTTTAACAAAAAAAAAAATCCTAATCAGGGAAAGCGAAGGTGTGCCCTCTACAGCAATACGAGAAATTTCGTTGTTGAAGGAACTGGCCCACCCAAATGTTGTACAGCTATTAGATGTTGTTCACTGCGATAAAAAACTGTACCTCGTTTTTGAGTTTCTCCAACAGGATTTGAAAAAATTATTAGATTCTACCAAAGCTGGCTTGGAAGATGCCATTGTTAAGGTATTGAGGATTCATCAACTGTTTTAACAAAACTTCAATAAATTAGTCTCATGTGTAACACAACTCAAGGGTGTAAGCAATGTCAGGTTCTGTTTAAACATTCAGCTTCTATAATCGGCTGTTGTTATTCCAGAGCTATTTGCACCAATTATTAAAAGGGATCGCATTTTGTCATGTTCATCGAGTCTTACACCGAGACCTGAAGCCCCAAAATCTGTTAATAGATAGGGAAGGTTACATAAAATTAGCAGATTTTGGACTTGCTCGAGCATTTGGAGTGCCAGTAAGAACATTCACCCATGAGGTGGTTACCCTATGGTATAGAGCACCAGAAATTCTTCTGGGTACTAAGTTCTATTCAACGGCAGTCGACGTATGGAGTCTTGGATGTATATTTGCAGAAATGGTGAGAACTTAAAACATGACAAAGTGCAGATTACAAAGACTACCTAGTCTATACACCAAGTGATCCAACAAAAATTTATAGGCAATGAGGAAGGCTTTGTTTCCTGGTGATTCAGAGATAGATCAACTATTTAGAATATTTAGAACACTGGGAACTCCAGATGAAACTACATGGCCTGGTGTATCACAACTCCCTGACTACAAGTCCATGTTTCCTCGATGGGATGCCAGAAGTTTGAACGAAGTTGTTCCAGCATTTGACAATGATGCAAGAGATTTGTTTTTGGTAATAGACTTTGAGTTACAGAATTATGAATAGTTTTTGACTTGAATTATGCTTCACATAGAGTCAAGTATTGAGACTCCCAGATAATACCCCAGAGAATACGAATTCTTTATTTTTTTTCTGTATTGCAGAAACTACTGATCTATGATCCTAGTAAGAGAATAACTGCTCGAATGGCCTTAACTCATCCATACTTCAAAGGAGTAGAATTAGTCCCACCTCCACTCCAGAAGAAAGACTGATTACCATAAGTATAATACATTTAAACTAATATGCTATGCTATTCTGGTGCCTTCAACCCTCTGAAAGACATTTAATTTACACTACTGAAAAAAATCGACTTCGTATTATAGCAATGCTCGAAATATTAATTTATAGATTGTACATCTAGAACAAGACAGATGATCATTTATGAAAAATTTGAAAACTTTAATATATCATCGTTGGAATAGGAATTCGAATGCTTAGATAAAAATGAATAAAATATTTTTTCAACATAGATTATTATAGTTGTTACAAGAGATATAAAAGCTGAGAAATCCCTTTTCCAACTAAATACATTCTCTCATTTAAATGTTGCAGAAATTTTTTACATTGTCAGACCTATCATATCGATATGTTACGCCAGTGTGTAAAATAATTCTATCTATCCAAAATAAAGTTCATTTCACATGACTCCTGCCGGCAGTCTATCAGTGATGCAATGAAGGCGGTAAACACTAAAAGCATGATGTAATCACACGTCATCGGCTTATAATCTTCGGCCGAAAATTTCACATAATAACAGCTATAATATAATCTATCTTTTATGTTGTGATATGAGTTAACGGATTGAGATCTTGTGATTTCTTTATGCGAGCCAGGAAATGATCACAATTGAAATTTCCGATTTCGTTGGTGTTCCGTACGATTCATGATTTCGTAGCGGTAACGAACGGTGTTACGAATTACAAAATAAAATATGGCAGCGGTCGCGCCAGTAAGTCTGTATTTTGTCTCTATTCGACGACAGTCTGACCGAGAATATTTACGCTGAAAACGGTGAAAACCGATTTGTTGAGATTGATCTATAATGGTGAGTAGATTCAACTCAATAATATTGTGCGATAATTAACGTAATTGTTATTCTTGTGTGTTTTCTTAATCTAACCTAAAAATCAAGATTGGTCTCTGCTGCCTATTGACATATGTCAAAACAGCTAGCATTATTATTCATTTATGACCGGTTACTATTGCTAAGAATTCTAAACAGGTTGTATGCGATTGAAATCCTCAAATGCAGGTACGATAATTTTTTGTATGACCGTCGATCAATTTATTAAAACATTAGGCCTTCTTCTGCTGATTTATTTCCCAACTGTCAATCTGCAGATAATTGTATCGAATTGACTGTCAAATTCTTATGTCATTGATGTGATATATCGACGAAATTTCATACATAGAAATATAAAGTGAATGTCACTACTAAAAATATCAGCAGAGTCAGGCTGCAGAACCTAAAGAAGTTGGGTCTGATAGCGATGATCCGGGGGAGTCTTCGCTTTCAGACCAGGAAACTGTGGAAAGTACTCTTGCATCATTCAGAGAAAAATGGCAGCGTGAGCTTCAAATATCACCTAAAAGGGAATCTAGTAAACAACATCCTTCTCAGTTTACTGCCAATATTTCATCAGAAGATGAGACATCAACTGAAAATAAGGTACCTACATGGTGCATTCATAAATAATGAATTGATTGATTTGACAATTCTAATGTAAATAAATCCAATTCCAAATTTTCGTCATGTTATTCGTGTTTGTGTTGCGTCATAGGCTAAAATGTTATTCCTCAAAGGCATAGAGCATGAGCAAACTGGCAAACTATATGAAGCTATACAGTTTTATAAACGCGCAGTACAACTTGTACCTGATATAGAGTTTCGATTGTACGAATCATCAAAGCCAAAACTGCGAGAAAGACTCGAGTCTGATAATAGGATAGATGTACAAGTAGAAGAACTGGATGAAAAGGCAGATGATGAAGAAAATGATGAAGATGATGTAGATTTACTTACAAAAGTATCACGAATAATCTGCAGAAATCGATGTGTTTGCTATCCACAATTTGAACAAAGCGTAAGTGTATTTATTCAACTCCAAAGATCTTAATTAATTCTGTATCATTAAGACTTCAAATGAAGTTTACGGATGGATACTGCAATTGTTTCAGGCAACACATATCTCAGCCTTACCAACAGAGATAATATTGTATATTCTTAGATGGGTTGTATCTTCTGAGCTTGATTTAAGATCTTTGGAGATGTTTTCGAAAGTATGTCGGGGCTTTTTTGTGTCTGCTAGAGATGCGGAGATTTGGAGACTCGCGTGTGTGAGGTGAAGATCAAACAACAGTAAAGACAGGTTGAATTATCAATAACGTTTTTATCTGACGGTGATTTAGAGCTTGGGGAGTAAACTGTGGTACATTCGAGCCCCAATACCGATCATGGAGACAAATGTATCTAGAACGTCCAAGGCTTCGTTATAACGGTTGTTATATCAGTAAAACATCTTATATACGTCACGGAGAGAATAGTTTTCAGGATCAGTTCTATCGACCCTGGCATCTGGTTGAATACTTTAGGTACCTCAGGTCAGGAAAATAAAAACTTTATTTCACATTTACTGGATTCGATACAATGATTTCACGCAGCTTTACGTAATCAGATATTCCTGCTTTAAAATTGTGTCTTATCTCCGTTAGATTTTTCCCAGAGGGACGAGTATTAATGCTTACATCAACAGATGAAGCTCAGACTTGTGTAAATGCTCTAAAGCAACGCAGCCCCAGAAGTCCAGCAGTTTTGATAGGACATTACCGACTTCTTGACAACTGTGTTATTTTGATTTTGAAACACCAAGAGACAAAAGGAAATAATGTAGTATATCGACGTAAAAGACGAGATCCCATTCACGACAGTGGCGAACAAACCTTCCATCTGGTAAGCATGTTAATAATACGTATTACATAAAATTAAAGGTTCCCTATTTGAAAGATTAGAAGTAAATTTATATTCAACTTGAAGCAAAGCAATCTACAAATAGATATAATTTTTCTTAGGAATTTGAAATCGAAAACTTACATAAACGCGCCAACTCACAATTGGTGTGGAAAACTTACCGTATATTCACCAAATACAGGAACGGGCAAGAGTCTTGTACACATTTGAGTCTGAAAAACAACTTGTATCCTCCTTTCAAATTTAGTCGAGTCAAAAGTTATACTATGGAGAGCGAAGCACCCTTGCAATGAATACCCTCCCCGAAATATTTTTCAGGGCTCAGTACCCACGCCATATTTTAACAAGGTGATCGTGAGAAATTATCTAATTTGCATATAAATGATGTATAATATGTGATTTTCAAGCATAAGGTTTTTTTGGATCATTTTTTATTATTGTAAATATTTTAATATTTGTCGATAATTGAATATGATCACAATTATCTGGATTACTATTTCGTGATCAGTAATGAAAATGTAAACAAGGGTGTCTGTTACAGAAATATTTTGTTGTTTGATATTTGAAGAGCAAGAATTTCAAGTCTGTTCAGTCTTTCATGGGCCACTCTGTACATATTATGCATAAATAATAAATTATATGTCTAATGTTGATTATGTACTATATATTTATTGTTTCCAAATTATACGTCAAAGTTTTCAGAAGGTGAGTATTAACACGTGAATTGCAGTTATTCCATTTTATAATTCAGCTATGTATTCGGGATTCTGTTATCGCGTCTGAAATAACGATAACTAATGATTTTTTGGGTGTCTATTGTGTTACATATTTATTTTCTAATGATACTTTTAAATTACATATTGCAAGCTTGAGCTTAAAGTAACGCATCACTTCACGCACTGATATGTATCAGATGACCGTCATCAGTGATGTGTTTCCTGGTGTTTGAACGTTTTTTTTTTCAGTGTATTGACGGACATTCTATTCATTTCATTTAGAACGTGCAGCTGTTACTCTGCATTTCGGATTTCGATCGTCAAGATTTATATATTTATGTCAAAAATTTTACAATTAGATGATATTACGAACTCAAACAATCGCAATACCATGTAATACCCCTCAGGTAAGACACTATGTATATCTTGTCATGCATTCCACGTCATGTTTTCCAATTTTGGGGTGAAAAATCAACATTTTTTTTTATCGGGGGTTCTATAATATTCGTATGTATTTCGATCTTAGGAATGAATCTAAAAGCCGAATTGATCTATCTATAAAATTGATCGAGTTATCGCCAATTTACCTCTCCAAAAAGTGAAAAATCAAAGATATTTTGATCGGATCTATTTCCAACCGAACTCTATCGATGTATTTGCGTTTTTTACGCAAAAATGCATCGGAAAAACGTTCTGAAATTAATTTTGCAACTTCACATTGTGCTTCTTTTTACCATAAATCGTAGTTTTCGGAACTCTTGACTATTGGCTGGTTCAAAAAATATTTCGGAAAAAGTGGCCCATTTGACGTGAAATGCCCCACATATAAATGTAGAATCGGAAATTTTTTGTACGTGCGGAAACAAAATTGTGCCATACATCAGTAAAATGAATAAAAGATTAATACCATGTTCAGCTCCATGATCGACGCAACTTTCGACAGCCGTTGTATTTCACCAAATGAAAAAAATGCATGAAGCAGGTAAATGAATGTCGTACAATTATATTCGAATTGTTTTATCACCACAATTTTTACGTATAATATTTTTTGGGATTCAGCATCATTAAAAAAATGTTTATACTAATTGTAAGTATCATAGACAATTTTCGTGTCTTAAAAGTCCGAGTTCAAAATCATAAGATTTCATATTCATAAATTTACCGACAACCATATCTCGAGAATAATACTTATATCGATGTAGGCCTGGCTTATTGTTAGTCACAAACTCATTCAAATACTATCATAATCTTGTGTGTATCTCTGCGTCTAAAACAGATTCAATAATGAATTTTCATTCATTTTCATGCCTTCATCGACTGTAGATGATTTTTCGCGTGCAAGATTTCGCATGAAAAGTTCACCGTGAAATATACTTATATATTGCTTACAATTGTATAGATATAAATATGATGATAATAATAATAATTGCTATTTGTGAAGACTAGTATAGGTAGTACCGATTGGTTTGTGAAAAGATCTGTCGCATCTGCACGCTAATGTCTTATCATCTACGTCAATTGTAATTTTATAGATTAACTACTATTCTTTCAAAAGTTTTTTTAATGTCAACTCGTCTTGTTATTACGTTTCAAATAGTCTGGCGGATAAATAATGCTACCTCAAATACTACAGCAGCTAAATATATTTATTAATAATGATATACTATTATCATCAATATTACCATTTCTATTCTTCATTTATTGAATCTCGTAAAGTATTAGCGTTCCATTTAGCAAGGCCAATACGATATTAATTTTAAGTATAAGTTCCTAAAAAAATTTTTATTTTTTTTTCACTACTCAAGCGGGGACCTAAAAGAATTTCACTATTTCAGTACGATCAGCTGAAGTGTATTGGTGTAACGTTTAATAATTACCAAAAGATGGTATAACGTATCGTCAGCCTTATTTGCACATCTGTATTCGTCGCTAATTCATTATTATTATTACTATTATTATTATCTACTATTACTATTATTGTTATCGATATTATTACGTTTTTTATTGTTTGCGGTATTGATTGTAAAATCACTATCGGAATTTTCTAATATATCTATAAAAGCGGGGAAATTTTTTAAAATCACGAGCGACAAATTTTTTCGTAAATAAACTAATATGGTCCAACTAATTGGTATATATCATATAATATAATATATTCGATCGAAATTTCATAATTCTATCATATCTTGCTACAATTTTTTAATATCGTAACGTAAACGTCACAATTATATCACAAGAGCGCACTATAATATCTATAGCTAAGTATAGATGTAATAATATTTAGTGAAAATTGCCGAAATGAAAATTAATATCTTCGAATCGCAAGAATCCTCAAGCTTATCATTACTCGCCTTATAATTTTTGTATCTACTTGTTAGTCTCCTTTGACTAACTATAAATTTTCGTTTTCCTTTCATTTCTTCACATACATCTGTAAAAGTTATAATATCGCAACTATTGCACTCGAAATAGATTGGTTAAATATTGTTTGGAATGTTTATGGAGCTGCACTTTCATGAATAATTTTTTTGTCAACTCTGCCAAACTAATTCGAATCAACGTTTCTTTTTTGTCGAAGTATTCGTCAATCCTCGCGAGCTGATTCCCTGTGCTACGAAGAATCAAGAATTCAAAAGTTCTTGGGAAACTCTAGGATATCCAACAGGATATATCGATACTCATATACCTATAGTTCAAAATATGCACCTATCTAATGTCACGTAAGTAGAGCTACGTGTCGTGTAATGATCAAGGTTCGTCGAATGAAAGCAGATATTTCAATGCTTATAAATTTCATAAGTTCATTTCACGAATAAATGTATAGCAGTCAAATAATTGATTATTTTATTATGATTCTTATCGTAAATATGAAGACTAGAGCTGAGACACGTGTATATTTATCAACCACGCGTCTCATAATGTAATGAAAATTTTTCCTAAGATATGAATTATGTTTGGGGTTCAGGAGTGCCTCCTAAAATCGCCTGCAACTTCAAGAAGCACTAATGGCTTCCCATCTTCCTTTATATGTATAATTATATATTTTTTTTTAATATCTACACTCGACTTATAATCAGTACTAAAACTTATAATACAAAAGTGTGCTATATTAACAATAAGTTTGCAACTTCACTTCATAAATAGTCTTGCAAACCCTTAGAATGATTACATATTTTTACTAGCCAATGATTAGGTAAGTTTTCAAAGTAATCAATCGAGCCGAATTATGACGTTATGTGCAGCTGAGGTTCATTTCTTCACAAAATTGGTCTCCAAAAATCCAAAAGAAAAATAAAAATACGTGGATCTGCAGGTAATTCACTTCACCAATTTACCCGATTCAATAAATTTGTACTGGGAGTGAACACGCGGTAATAAATCGGAAAGTTTCTTCAAGTTCAATAAAAAATCCACTCCACATGTTTCGATAGAAAATTTGGATCACGTATAAAAAATTAAAGAATAAAATCACAGAAAAGCAACATTTGGCTCACTCATCCTTTGACGTACTGTAAATGTTCATTGCCTGCAGATATTTATGGATTCATAAAACAGAGTGAATAAAAGTAATCAAATAAATATCGTATGCAAATATGGCGAAATATGTATTGTAAAATTTTTGAGTTTAGAATAGAATATCGGTAGACTGAAATTTCCATAACTACCTCATACAGCGGTAGGTATATACGTATATTATATAGTATTGTATATATACAAACTCGTGCATAGCAAAAGGTAATTTATATTCTCCGACTGCGTCGCACAACTCTTGTATCATATCACAAGGACTGCAATCGGAGAAAAAAATTTTCTATAGGCTGACATAATATTCAGGTTTTTGTTCGCCTGACGGTCGTTCAACTACGATGGAAGCCTTCGCCATAAAAATTTTTATTATTCATATACGGTACTATCTGCTTCAGACGTATAACCACCTGTGCTCAGGTGAATATAAATCGAATCAAGGATCACAGTTCTTCGTGGTTCGAAGAAAATGTCGTCGGTGGTTCGGCAAAACATACCGACGGATTTGACATCCATGCCAAGTCTCTCAGGGTAGCGGCGTGCATAGAGTACACCGCCATAACAACCATCATGTGCATTATGTTATGGGAATTTAAAAACAGATCCACTTTACCGGGTATCCATTTTTCCGGAATATGTAACGCCCCCACCGCTCCCCCAGCTGCAGCAACAAAATCCTGAAAGCGCAATGTTCAAATGTGTGGTGAGGACATGTAAAAAAAAAAAAATGTCTCCTATATTTAAAGTCCAAGTAAAAAAGCTCAAAAAATTTTGGTCTATTTTCTAGATCGTTCGCATCTAAAAAAAAAAAGGTACCCCAAGGAGCTTCGATTGGGCTGAAAATGAAGCTTATACGCCTCTAAGTTTTCTAGAAACGATCAGTTCATTAGAGCAGATGAAAGGTGATCTAAAATTAAAGCCTGAGCCTTTCTTGTTGTGCAGCGTTGGAATATTCTCCGCCGCATTATACTCTTGAAATAATTCACTCGTATTTGCCGAGGGCTCTACTCGTTACGAGTATGTTAAATATAATATAGACGTACTTGCAGGACTAGGTGCGTTAACGCGGTAGGAGATCCTCCGCTAATCCCTAGGTATCTCAGCGTCAATACGAGCATTCTCATCATAAACGGAGGTGCGAAACACAGTCGTCTTTCCCATGGAGACCAAGCGTTCATGGCCTTCAAACGGGATAAGAAATTATTTATTCACGCATTCATTCGTACGTAGGTGCAGTAGAGTCTACAGAGCTTACGAAACATCGAATAACCAGTTGGATTATTATCGCGGTCATCGGGAGACCGAGTAAACAAAAGCTCACCTTCAACAGACCCCAGAAGCTGAGGACGCTGTACGTCAGAAGACAGCAGTGCCAAAGTGTTTCTGGTAAACAGTGTACAGAAGCTGCGATCATAGGCAGAGCACCTGAAACGAAATTACAATGTTCTACTAAACGTATATCATGTGAAACCTGGGGGAACGGCTCGAGATCGTATTCGGTTCGAAGTGCGTGGCGCTCGAGTATTCGGAAATTCATTCTACGCTTTGAATCTCGTCGAACGGAATCAGTACGTACCGAAACTTTGACTGATCCAGATACCGAGCATGTCCAATTGCAAAAGCTTCTTGTAAATGGCTTCGCCTCTGTCCAGATTCATGAAGAGATGATAAACGAAAGATCCTATCCACGGGCTCACCGCTCCGATCAGATGACACCAAGATAAGAAGGCAGCTAGGGGACCTTGGCTTCCCCAGGGCAACAGGCTGGGGACGGTAACCAGGATATAAACCACGGGTAAGCCTGAAAAATCATTCACTTCACGACCATGTGTTTTAACGTGTTTAAAATAATGATGATACCAAAATTAATGCTGCACCGTGCAGATCGTAAAGATCATTGATGAATTTGTGCGTGTCTCATTAGAGTCATTTTGACGATTATTATGCTGGGTAACCCCATGTACTATCAGCGGTAACTCGATTCTGTATAGGGTGCGGGATATCTGCACGTTCGGTAATGAGGATATATAGAGTTAACTTATGTAACCGAACGTTGTATACCTATACAGTGTGCAGCAGCAGGTGATTCTGATATTATCACGTGTGTATTACCGTGCTCCGTTATCGCGTCATGTAGCTGCTGCACTTTTAGAGGATATGTGTAACGCTATCAGTCAGCGAGACGAAGAGTTTTTCGTTTCATTTTTTTTTTTTTCTATTTATGGCGAGTTCAAAAATTACGCGTAATGCGGTATTTTAAATTTTTATCTTCGCACGACCCCCAAGGAGTTTATTCGTACGAGAAATGATAAATCATTTTTTGAGATCCATCACGCGATTGATGTAAAAACAAGAAGCGAATCTCCAATTCATCATCCTACTCGACGGATCGTGACGTTTCCGGCCATGAATATGATTCGCTCGTTGGTTGTGTATATACCGTATACATATACGTATATTTCGGTGGTTTGCAATACCACAATCGATCGGAAGGCGGTTTGCGAACGTATATACATATACCCACGACTCCGGTCTTTGCATTTGTAAGACTTTTTGCGTCCTCGAAAGCCCCAATCGTTTATTCCGGATGATTGACACCGCGCTATACATAAGGCGTACCAAAACTATATTCCCGATTCTTCGGGTATCATGAACTTCCGGGATTCGTTCGTTCCAATTTGACCCCAAATACATTATTGCTCGCGTGCGCTGAGTAATACTATAATATATACTTGCACAAAAAAGCGTCTGCGCCGTAGAACTCTACTCAAAATATATGTATTAAAAATAAGTACAGGTGTAAAAAAAATATTCGCAAACGCCCCTGCACACGCGTATTTAAATTATGCAATACACATATCGTACCCTCGTATTTTTTTTGTACCTTATTCACCCGTTGCACGTACACGTGTAGCTGCAGAGATGTATGGATTTTTACGCCGGCCAATCGTTATGATCCCGAGTGAATTCTCAACCGATAATTAAGAAATCGAAAAAGCACGAGTCACGTTTTTTCTTTTCCCGTATACCGGAACTTATTAATTTTGGACGATGATGGTATGAAAACATATTATTGCGGGTTGTAGATATGTAAAATTGCGAAAGTTGGAAAATGGATGAGATTTCAAAGGTCAAAGAGCTTATGTATAGCTGTATATAAGGGTATCTAGCATATATAATATATCGCGGTACGAGGGAAGCGCTACAATAGAAGTTCACTTTTGAAATAAGCCTATTGAAACGCGGTAGAAACTCTATATCACGTGACATTCAACCCTTCGAAGGCCGCATAAGCTCGAGTAAAAGTATGTCTGTATTAATGGATTTGAAAATGATTAAAATCCGTGTTAGACAATTTCTTCTTTTTCTTACGCAATTAAACAACATCAATTACCATCCTTTACACGAGCTGAAACGACCAAAAGAATTTTGATTACCGAGTCGGCGATATAGGACCTCCCAAAGATATTCCGCGACCTTGAAGTTTTATGGAAATGAACTTGCACGAAAAAACTAATTACCAAAGAAAAACTTTGAAATGTAAAGAAACCTCTCCAGACTAGACCCTGCAGGAGTACACGTTTCGTACAAATTAAAATAACAAGGCTCACTTACATTCTCCGCGAATATAATAATACATAAAATTAATTCGCTCCTGGTGCTTTTGGTTATTTAATTTTTTTTTTTTTATCTTTTTCGAATTCACCATAATCCCATTATGCTGTGTTCAGAGTATAGGTACCCTGCATAATGCAAATATTTTTTCCTCCCATTTGTACAATCTTGAATTTATGTAGTTAAAAAAAGCTCGCAATCAGATCTGATAAAACGGTGCAGCTTTTACATCGCCTCGTTGGTTCCATTCGATTAACGAACGATATTAGGTATTGTAAATATTTAACTCCACGTGCCCGATTTTATCGCAACTTTGCCATAATATACTACACGTGTCAAATTGTGCTCGCGTTATACAATTTTCGTGGTATACTTTCAATGATCCGTACGTTTAGGATAGGATCACGAAGGCCTCGCGATACTTGTGAAAAAAATTGCAGCATCGCGCGATTCTTTGCTTGAAAAAAAATTTTCACCCTCAACGATTCCGAATAGATGATCGTGTCTCTTTTGACATCGCGTTATTACGATTCGTGCGAATTCTTTGCAATTACGATCAGCGAAATTCGGTTTTTGATTCAAGTGTATAACCCAGCGCGGTATATCGATGATCAGTCGGTAACAACCCAACTTCACTTCCTGGAGGGTGCGATGGAAAGTGCAAAAAAGTCAGGGGAAAAAATATAATGAATATGTGCTGGAGAAAAAAAAAAAAAAAAAAAAGGATGAAAAGAAAAGCACTCGCGAACGCGAATATAACGTGATCACAATTGCGGGCGTCTGCACGCAAGAGCTGTTTTCTTTTGAGAGGGAGCAAAAAATATAACATGGTGTATAAGTCGGGCGTGAAAAGCGTAATTTCATTGTTCTCTGCAACCTGATTAACTCGATCCAATTAATGTGAAATATATGGATATTTATGAATTATTGTTACAAAATATTTGAATGCTTTTTTTTAATTCCTTCAACAAAAATTGTGAGGAATATATCATCGGTGTGAACGTTGAGATAGCGGTCGCTGAAATCGGTGAAATTATGAAAAATTAGTTCAGATTAAATACAGAAGAGCTTATGTACCTCTGCGAGGCACAACCTATACAGATGCATCGATTGATCGTTGACGCACGTTGAATGCAGGCTATGGGGAGGATAATATTATGATCGTAGATAGGGCAGGGGTGGGTGTATCGTAGCGTTGACAGCGGTGGCGGAAGTAACGTGTGTATAATCAACGTCATTTATGAGTCATGAGCGTCGAAGGTTAAGAATCAGAAGGAAAGGGAGGGTGTATGGTATATTATCTCTCTGACAAACTTATAATCATTTTCAGTCTTATAATGTATTTGTTGTTCAACTTCTTGTAACGTATAGTTATTTCGAATCATCCCTCCGAGACACGGAGTTTGTCTTTCGATTATGGAGATTTCGACCCGAGTTGGATTTGCACAACGATATACATATAACAGCAGCCTGTAATGGCGAAATGTACGCGCAATTATACGCGTATAACTTTCGTTCGACTTGACAATCTAAAAATTATTCTTCCCCATCTCGATAACACTTCTTCAGGGGATGATATTCATTATTCAGTAATTTGGAAGGCTAGAATGTCAGATTTCAGGACGAGGGGTTTATACACGAGATAAAATTGGAGTGATTAATTGAACGGTTCGGTTTTCGCGCTCGACCGACGCCGAATATATCGACTCGAAGAAGCGAAACAGAAAAATGGAGACTTTTAACAATCAAACCACGCGGGTGATTTATAACGCTGATCGAATAATGCGTTCTCCATTTCAGTATACCTTTCCATTCGTTCCTCGCACGCATAATTTTTTTTGTAGTTATTTTTTTTTTTTATTTTCATCTTCACGTCGCCACGATAGTTTTATCCGATTGAATAATAATGCGTCTCTTCGACCGATGAAAAGTTCAATTATCACCCGAGTATGATATCTTTTCAGAATAAATCATCAATAAATCATCATATCATATAAAAATTAGCATACGGTGGGTGGGAAGAAACTGATCATATTCACGAATCTTATACCGGAATCGAGAAAATATCAAGCAGATTCGGTTGCCCTAAATTCTAATAATAAATCTCCAGCGAGCATCGGCCTTCCGGTGGAAATACGTTGGTCGATGCCAGGTATTGGTTATACCTACACGAGTAATACGAGTCACTTTCTCACGACTTTGACATATTTTTTAAGGATATTTGAAAATATGGGGGCCCCGACGTAGACGCCATTGAATATCAAACAACGTATACTTTTATTGCGTATCTCATCCCTTATTTTATTGATTTCACGTCAGTCCAGATAGAAATAAAGAGGGAGAAAAACAGTGAGACAGTTAATGCAAGTATGAAGGCAATGTTTGTCTTTCACGCTTCGCTCCCTCCACGTCAATTATGACAGAAGGGTGTTCTACGTCACCCTACATCACGGATAACGAGCAATTATCCCTCGATAACTGAATGCTTCTGAATGGTAAAATAAGACAGACTCCACTTCACCAGCTATACACCAATTTGTAATTTTTACCGAGCAGGTCATAGAATTCATCGCATTTTTCGCTGCGTTTACCTAGTTGAAAGATAATTTTTTTTTCTCTCTTTCGCTATCATTCCTCGTCCATCGAAAATTCAAGAGATTTGATCCAACGTCGCGCAAGAACCGCGGCGAAAAGAATAGAAGTCCGCATTAATGGTTGGCGAGGAGTAATAAATTTAACAGCGAACGAGGGTGAACGATATTTTAATTTGAAAATGGAGTGCGATGACTTTTTAATGCGTCCATTAGTCCGACCGGTTCGAAGAGTTTAAAATCATGGGAACATCGGCGAACTCGCGGATTGTTTAAAATTGATTAAACGTCAAATGTGGATCGATTTATTGTTCCTTGATAAAAATCTTGTCCGCACGTTTCACTCCGCGTTGACCTACTCTGGGTAGATAGGGGCTATAATTTATAACGCATTACAAATATTATTTTCACAAAAGAAAAAATTTAGGACAAGCGGCGAACGATTTATTTTTAATCGAATTTAGAAAAATTTTAAACTCCTTTAAACACGGTTATCCAGTTGAAAATATTTCTAACATCGAATGATTCATGAGTCATCGACGTCCCTCCTCAATACTAGACCGAATCTCGGTGATCGTAAGGAGAAACGATACATGAGGTCATAACCCTTTCAATAAAAAGAGAATGAGCACCTCGCTAGCTCTCTCTTCGCTTCTTAAAGGCATTTATAGTAGCCCCCCAGGGCATGGCGGTCGAGTCACTGATCCCCGCTAATTATAATGGGTGTACGTGTTAGATAACAAACGTTCAATGGTTACATGCCTCCGTAGCAGACAGACGTACGAACGTCTCTTTGAACATCTAAAAATATCTCATCTAGCAGTCGCGACGAAGAACTTCCGGGTTAACTTCGTACAGGTACTCATTGAATGGTACAGGTATATTAATATCACTCCAGATATTCCACCGTGTCATGGATTACCTCTGAAGAGAGGGAAATGATACGACGACAAACGAACAGACCTGACCTACGTCAACAATTGAATAATCAATCAAATGAGGTGACAAGACGTAATTCCATTCCCAGACGAGACGAGACTCTTTGTAGCGATTTTATTTTTATTTCCTGACCTTTCGAGAGCTTTTCAGAGATTAAATACATACGTGCATGAGACCAGGACGAACTTCGTGCGAAATTGATGATGTTCCATTGATTTCTAAAAGCAGACTCTATCCTATACTTATATATACCTCGTATATACGTGTCATAAAGAGCACAGGTGCGATTCGACGAGCTTCGTCGACACCGCCCGCATTTTTTACATCACCGTGCCGAAAGGTGCAGAATTTCGATGAAACTGAAGATATAGCGACAAAAAGAAGAACCCTACAGGGGTTGTACCTTCACCTTGTTCTGTACTTGACCCCTTTCATACTTCTGGTTATTCTATACGCACCTATACGCTTTTATGCCCTGCAACTACCCTTCATCAAACTTTCAACTCATCGAGTACGATCTACTATTCCTCAAAATATCAAGTAAAAAATTATTCCACCTAATGATTACTCGATCGATTACACGAGTAGATGATTTTGGCTTTCAGATTTGGATTTCTGAGCTGATTATATGAGAGATTACTCCTGAAGAACCAAAAAAAGATTCGATTTTTGAGCAAAAAATAAATCATTGTTTTAATTGGGTTTAATATGCTTTTCTTACGTGTTTTGACCTCGGGAATCCGATTCTGGAAGAAAAATTGACCTATCTCTAAAATTGACTGAGTTATCGCCAATTTTCAGCTTTTTGGGGTCAAAAATAAAAAATTGATTTTTTAGTCTATCTTAATGTAATTTGAGCTCAGGAATCCGAATCCGAAAGAAAAATTGATCTATCTATGAAATTTATCGAGTTATCGCCATTTTTTGGCATTTTTTTTCATAAATTCGAGGATATCTCGAAGGGAAAAAATCTTAGCTCAATTTGGACGACGGATTCGTGTTCCTGAGGTCAAAATACATAAGAAAAGTGCCATACGATCAATTTTAAAAAATAAAAATTTTTGGCCAAAATTTGAAAAAATCGTAAGGGGTACCCCTTGGAAAAATCTCAAATTTTGGCCAAAAATTTTTATTTTTTGAAATTGATCGTATGGCACTTTTCTTATGTATTTTGACCTCAGGAACACGAATCCGTCGTCCAAATTGAGCTAAGATTTTTTCCCTTCGAGATATCCTCGAATTTATGCAAAAAAATGCCTAAAAATGGCGATAACTCGATAAATTTCATAGATAGATCAATTTTTCCTTTGAATTTGAATTCCTGAGCTCAAATTACATTAATATAGACTAAAAAATAAATTTTTTATTTTTGACCCCAAAAAGGTGAAAATTGGCGATAACTCGGTCAATTTTAGAGATAGACCAATTTTTCTTTCAGATTCGGATTTCTGAGGTCAAAATACGTCAGAAAAGCATATTAAACCCAATTAAAACAATGATTTATTTTTTGCTCAAAAATCGAATTTTTTTTTGGTTCTTCAAGAGTAATCTCACGTACAATCAGCTCCGAAATCCAAATCTGAAAGCTAAAATCATCTACTCGTGCAAGTTACCCCACTCGATTAATTATTTATTCAAAAAACGAGTGGGCTACGTCAAAATATCAAGTAAAAAATGTTTTCCACATTTGAAAGATTTTCTTTTTTGTAAGGTACAAATTCTGCCCCCATGCTAAGGAAATAAATAAAAATAATTTTTTTCCAACCCACCCTAATGTGCACGTTCTACTAGCACCTAGTAAACCAATCGATAGTGCAACTTTGCAGCAGCTATACCCTGGCTAGTATCTTGCTGAATGGTTTTCAAGCGGACTTCTGTTTATTTTTTTGCTCATCTTCGAAGAACGGTCATTGGAACAAAATACACAGCGTTTTTGAATCGATACGTTTTCGATTCAGCGGTTGGATTGAAAGCTCAAGGATCATGCCACCCCTGACTTTCATCCTACGCGGTGTGAATTAAAAAAAAGCCACCCCTGAAATCGTGACAGTTGGATCGACACAATCTTCAAGCAGGTTATTCAAAAGTATACGGAAAAAATATTTGACACGTGCAGCAGCTGGAGCCGTAGGATTTTCGCGTGGATTCCGCGTTCATTACTTGAGGAATGTAGGTCAATCGTTCCCTGCAGAAGCACAGCCGCACGCGAGTAATGAATCTCTAGCGGATTACTTACCTATAATAATTCGGTAAGCTTTTTTTTTATTTTTTTTCAACCCTAAACATTGGAATGCATGATACAAAAGACACGTGACTTACCATGCGTCATTATGTTGATGGTCTCATTGTGCACGTAAAAGAGACTGGCGATGCACCCCCATATCGTCATCACGGGTCTGTACCCCGTGTAGATGTAAGGGTTGAATTGTAAATGCCGAGGCATGTCGCTCCATCGTAAAAGAATTGCTTCCTTGTATTCTTCCTTCTGGTCCGATGAAGAAGAAGAAGAAGACGAAGACGTCGACCGTTGTTTAACGATGTCATTTTTATCATCGGCGATATTTTCTCCGCAAATTCGTTGAAGTTTTTCTTCACTTCGTTCATCCAACCCCTTGGATGGTTCCGGGTCGTCGGTCGTACCGCGAACATCCTGAGGATCTTGTTTTTGGGAACCTGCAGCTAGGAGTTGATCGTTCAGTGAACCGTTGGTCGTTGCGAGTTGTGCCAAAGTTGCAGCCGAAGTCGTAGGGGGATGAGCTTTTTTGTTATTCCCCGCGGAAACGGTGACCCGATTGAAGCGTTGACCGGTCGGTTGGTATCTCGATAAACCAACCGTCTGATTTTTAATCGAACTGTCACCGCCGTTTACGGTACTCATCGCGTTTATCGTCCACAAATTTTCGATTCACGCGCGGCAGTTTGTTTGCTGCGGTGTTGCTCGAATAACGACAGGACGACAGCGTGTCACCTGGACGGGAAATACAGTTGTTCTCGCTGCATCGCGCGTGGTACTCCTTCGCCGAGGAGTTCGCGTATCTGTGCGACAACGTCGTTGACGTCTTCCGTTAAAATGACAACTTTTACGACGATGTTGACGAGCCACCCCCGTCACTGACTCGAAATTTACGGTTCACCAGCGACCGGTCCCTCGCACCGACACTGCAGCTGCTGTTCGACCCGCAAACTAGTTGTTTTTTTTTTTTTAATTCTTTTACAAATTTTTTCGATTTTTTTTATTCTCCTTTCAAAATTCGCCGATCGAAGGAGAAGTGCCGCGGGGACCGGGACCGGGACTGGAACTGGGACACCGTCGGAAACCGACTCCGAAACGCTGCTAACTCGCAACCCCCGTTCTCGCTAGTGTCGAAGAGCGTTGCCAAGGCGACGATATTGATTACTACCGAGATTATCAGCGCTCCGAACGCGTAGGGGGGTTCCACACAAGCCTTGAATGAAACTGTTCGGGGAAGAGCGTCTGTCGTGCGGTGCAGCTGGGGATGCCGCCCTCCCCCCCCGAGAAACCACCCCTACGCGTTATACTTCCGCTTCTTCTTCGTTTCATACGTCAGCGATTATGATCGCCGTGTCATCTGGGTATCGAAAAAGCGAAACTCTGCAAGCAAAAAGGGAGCAAATGAACGCAAGCGAATGAGCAGGGAATCGAAAAAGCGACGAGGCGATGTACGAAGGACTCGCGTGAACGCTTCCCGAATCATCGCTTTCGGCGTTCTTTCATTTTCGAGGGCCGTCGTTCGCCCTCCGTTGATCAACCTCTTCGACCTTACGGGTAAACATCGAGTCCAAGAATGGCGAGACCCGACGTTGGCTGACTCGGGACTTTGGTGTCGTCGGTTGGAATTCTCGTCACGACTTCGATGTCGGGTATAGGAAGCAGCTAGTGGAACGATGTGGATCGGGCGCAGGCGCTCGCCGTTTGCGACGCGCATGTAATAAAACGCGAGCACCGGGTTCTCGGATGCGTAGATCCCCTTCCCCTTTAATTTCCTTCCTTTCCTTCCTCTCTCCGTTCCCCATTACTCCTACTATCTTTCCCTACTCCAAGACTACGCTCATATTCCCGCGGGAATGGATAGTGCGCACGGTCTTATCGCATAAAGTTCACCATAGGCTACGCTCCTTCCTCATACCGACCCCCTGCACGAGGGATGAATCGGGCCCTCATCCTACTCGGACGTAATACTCCTGCGGCCACGATTGCCGGGGTTGCTTACAATCCAACAGCGAAAACTTCGCTGCAACTCCTGCAGCTACAGTGCAGCAGCATCGGACGTTTCGAATTGCCAAGGTATCGTCAGTTCGCAAAGGTAAAGTATGCAATTTTAAAAAAATCTACGTCATCTGGTGCGTTATGATTATAACAGCGACAAAGCCATTGCCTCGATCATTTCCATAATATACCGATATAACGATGATCATCATTAGCTTGGGCTATTTATATGTCATATGCGTAGTTTGTTCGTTCGTATGGGTCGACTCATTCGAATGTGTTGGACGTTGATGGTGAATATCACCATTAATCCCACACTAATTGAAATAGCGTTGAAACGGTATTGGGAACGCGGTTGACCTTTATGCGCCAGTCTGGTTTGGCCCATGGCGCAACTCCACCAACTCCAGACCGATTTTTTCGCCGTATAGCTTTGTTACGTGACTGAAGAGACACGTGACCAAGAACAAGTCCACCCGAAAACGCGTCGATAGCGGCCTCAAGTCCCACCTGACTTGGGCCCATGCACGCGGAAAATAGTGAGCGATGCGCTTCGAATAACTAGTTGATTTAAGCGTTGCACCAGCGTTCAATCGTGCGTATATTATAATGCTAGCTCATCGCCAGGTTCGCGCCCCGCGAAGTGTCTCGAAGATTTTGTTCACTCTTCTGAGATAGAAAAAGAAAAAAAATTCGAAATAACGAAACAAAGGATTCCTCGTAGCAACGTTATTTCTATCTACGTCTATGTGTTCTCGGATTTTCGCTGGTGCTTTCATCGCTGAGATATTCGTTTCGAGTTGTGCGTCGTTACACAGTTGATGGTACGTCTTGATTTATCATAATGCATTTTACACCTTGAAATTATGGAAATTTTTCGGTATATTTTATCCGCTGTTCACAGGCGGCTGCAAGTCCGTCTCTAGAGTTTCCATTTGGTAATCTTGACGTCGGTATTCGAGGGAATCTGAAAATACATAAATTCTGTTCGCACCATGGTGTCAGTCGAACCACAGTTAATTTGTTTTTCACGTTACCGTGGAGAGTCTCGCCGTTTCGGGTTAAATTTAACGACTTAATGATCGCAGTGGTGATTCCGATCAGGAATTACACGTTCTTAATTAGTTCGGATCAATAATCGTCATTTCGTGCATCGTATGGCTTTGCAACACGATCATGCGTGAAAGTGAGAAGCTTCCATCAAAATCCACCCCATCAAATCTCGAACTTCAGAGGTTTCCCCTATTAATATCGACCCGAAACTCCTATACTATCGCTAATGAAACCGAAATCAATGTCTACGAAGTGCTATTACTTTTACGGTTCTTTTCCTCCACTGTGTCACGAATATATCAAACGTTCCGAATCAAAAGCGATAAAAAACGAATGGATAAACAACGAATGACACGCATGTTCCAATAAAAGTATAATATATTAAATCTTTCGCAATATATTCGGTACAACGATGGCATATTACACCTCGACGAATCGAAATTCCGTACAAGGGCAATCTCAAATATGAGTTGTGCACATGATTATGTTTTTCAAAATTCTTCGAGCAATAAACGAAAAAAAAAAACCAAGTTCACGATACAGTTCCAAAGCTTCGACGCGCGTTACACGCATTGATGGAGAATTTTGTATTTGTTGCAGTGTTTCTGCAGCGAATCTTGGATAGATTATGGCTGGCGATTAATATCCTCAGCGTCGATTGGCCCTAAACGCGGTGCTCAACAGCAACCAAAATTAATCAGATCCACCTCAGAGAATGAGGTATACATATAATACTTTACGCTCATCTATACAGTAATTTATAATTATTTATACTAATTGAAAAAACTAACGTCGTTTCAGCTGATACTATTTGGTTAAAATAAACTGCGTTCTATATAACACTATATAAATATACCACCTCCGCGCACCTGCATACATATCATCACTCTAGATAATCTAGTGATGCTGCACATAATGCCTTCGCACTAGATGAACATAGCATTTTGTTCATTTCTGCCGTCAATCGAATACTAGTGCTATAGTATTACCATAAAAGCGTTATTCCATTGAATCAGAAGACCAAAAAAACTGTGGAAATTACGTGAGTTCGAGTGGAATAGATTGAAAATTTAATCTTCGAGGTAATTATAAATCTTCGGGGGTACATGCTCTGAGGAATATACCTATGATTCGCGAAATTTTAGAAAACTTGAGTATTCCGTTTACGCAGGAGGGTGTTACTCTGAAAAGCATGAGAGAATTATCAGGTTCATGATGTAAAATGCATGAATTTTGCGCGAGAATAAAAATTATTCACAAGGTTGAATTGGCCGAACCAAGTTCATTTTCGAGTCGCGTAATTTCTTCTGCTTTTCATTCATTTTTCGAATGATGTTCTATTTGGGCAGTATCCCCACTCTCGCGTGAGGTAAGCCCTTTCGCTTTTCAGCCCTGGATATACTTTTCATATCGCGCGAGCAACATGTTGATAACTAATCTTATCGTGAAGGAAAACTATGATTTCATATTTTATTTGGAACATACTATCGCTGAGAGAATCTGCGCGGAAAATTTACTGTTTTTAATTTTCAAATATTGCACCAGAGCAAAATGATTCAAATGAGAATCACTGGCTATCAATCGCTTTCGTATCAACGACCGAAAATATCTTTACTCCTATGTATTGCACGCGTTTAGTATCAAATTCAACATTGAAGAGAAAAAAGTAGTGCTTGGTAATGAGAGAGAATAATTACATAATAATTTTATCATTTGGCGGGAGGGGATTTTCACCGCCTAATTTTGATCGTTCCATTCGTACTTACAACCTACTAATTTTGGTAGGATGGCGCTACAGTCGCATGGAACGTACCTACAAGTAAAATGAACGTGTTTGATTCTGAACCTAATATCCCCTGCAGTTTGAGCATCAGTTGCAACGTCAGTTGTAAGAATTGTACACGAACTTCTTACATACGAAACGACTTTTGAAGAAGTTGGTTCGTTGGGTAAGTTCGATCATAGCGCGGGAAGCGAGGGACATGTTGCACGCGTTGTTAGTTGGCCCGAAGCCGCATCGAACGAAGTTTGTGATTTCAATCATCGATGAATCTTAGAAATAATTTTATACCAAGAAGGAAATGTTTTGGAAATTGTGGCACACGATATCCAATGGTTTCGGCCAAATAATGAAGTACTGGAAAGCCGACGAACAGGTATAGTTGTATGTTATATTTCTTGCCAAGCAGTATCATGAGTAATTTTTACGCTTCGTTTGGTTCTGTCGTTTGGTGTTGCTCGTTCTTTTACGATTTACGCCCTGGGGGCATTTCTTGGGCTTCCCGCCAGCCGGTGATCACGTGTTTCACGGCTATAACCTATACGATTTTTGGTACTTTGTATCGTCATAACGAACTTCTTCGTAGGATACCCTGTGGCCTGCATTATCCCTGTTTCTATTTCTTTCGCTCTGGCTCCTTTTCCCCCTTTTCTCAGGTGAGTGCCAAAACCTCTACCCACCGATTTGACCGGGGGTTTGGCCAAAATAACACCGTTTGGTTGTATAGTTTGCATGTAATCTGCTACTTGATACCCAGAGCCTTATTATTTGATTCGGGTAATCGAAGCGATAAGGAACAGTTCAAATGATTTTCTAATCGGATCAGAGATTTGTAGAGTTCACTGACCGCCCTGTAACAACCATTTACTTTCTTTTTTGCGTGTACGCGTGAAAAAAGGTCATTGAAATTCGAAGTAGTGCAAATGTCGCTATTTTTTGAATTTCAGAATTTAATCGATCATCGATCGATAAAAATTTGAATAAATCATGAACCTGTTCGACGTGAAATCAGTGAAAATAAAGTTTTACGATCGTTCACGGTGATTTTTCGTACGAGCTGCTGCAGCGTTATTTTTTTCATATCGTTTTCCGTCGTCATCTAAGCGTGTATCAAATTTCGCGAGGTCTGTTGAAAAGATACGTAAATAAAATTAGTTGGTTCGAATTGCGCGCGTTGGTGACGTCACGACCAGCAGCGCACCGGTTCGAATGCTTCGAGGCTCGGCCTTGCCCCTCCGACCAATCGGCGCGATTCCCATCGATCCGATGTCCTCGTCGTTGTCATACAACAGTCTTGTACGTCGCACGTCTTCACGGTCCTGGTTCTCGTGTATCTTTGATTATATTTGGAACCATTTGAGCATATTTTATATATCAACCGTAAGTAGCCTGAATATGGTACTCGTTAGTTAATTATCTTCTCCGAAATATTGTTAATATCGAGATAAACTTGCGCGTGCGTCTATCCTGGCGGAGTGAGAATTCGCCTCCAAGATGGCCGTCCATTGAAAGTTCTCAACGCCGAGCATCCAGCGTATGGTCATAACAAACCTTGCGCCGAATTTGAGCCGTCTATTATTCCACCACCGCGATTTACCGTTATAAATCGTAATTTTTATCAGCTTTCTACACACGTTTTTTCTACACTCCGTTTAGGCGAATATCCAACATGGATTACCCCTGTTTCAAGGTTGGGGACTTGCATTCACATTGATTTTATACAGTCTGTGTGCACGTTATAATTTCAATTTTTCTGAGTTTCCTGTATTATTTTACCTTTTTATACTGTTATCGTCGTACACTGATCGTCTCGTGTAACCAGTTTCGAGTGATAGTCAGCTACATTTCATTACATTTATACTTATTATCCCATCAAAAGTCTACTCAAGTTATTTCGAATTAAATTTCAGAGTTCTAGTTTTTCACTCCTTATCACCATATTTAAAATCGACATTGCTATTTCTATATTTAGTGGCATTTGCATCCTGCCGTTTCATCTGAGATTCAGAATATATTTTTTTTTCTCAGGGAAGAACTGAGAATATGATCATTCACTCTGATTGTTCTTGTCAGATTTTACGATATTTCTTAACGCAGCTAGTAAATTTGGTTCTGCACCGATATATATTATATCATCATTCGTTCATTTGCAAAAAATGGCATTGTCTTTGTTTGTGAGCCTACATCTTTATCTCGTGAAATTATCACACTAATTTATTAAATTTATCACTTAGATGCCACGCACTAGGAGACGCCATCGTTCACCTAGCAACTCGAGGACTTGTTCCCGTTCAGCAGCATCTCCCCAGTATGAACACAAACGAAGGCGCATCGACAACTACGATAGCCCACACAGCAAGGGAACCTACAGGTGTGTATATTAATCAGTGATATATATTTATGCACATATTCATAATGAGTTTAGACTCATTATATCTATATAGTTGATATGGAGATTCGTTAGTTACATTGATCGTAACTGATCGAATATAACTAAATATGTAGCAAGCGTCGTCATTCGTTATGGAAAGTTGGACTTTCATTACCTGCACAATATATAAATATTGGTATGTGGGCTGTAGTAGGTGGGTGATCATTGATGTTAAGTAGTGAACAGTTGCATGATTCCAATTTATTTTCGAGATGAATTGCATATGAAGAAAGTCTATAATTTATTTACGGCTGCAGAACACAAGCTACATCATAGTTGTTCATCATTGCAATTCGAATTTGGAAGTTTTGTTTTATTACTTATGATGAATCATATGTATGTAATCCTATCCTCCGCTTACAATCGGTAAAGAATCATGCCTTGTTGTGATTAGGTACTATGGGTTATCAAAAACTCTATCCAAGAGATATTTTTACTCACACCCCGTCAAAGAGTAATCACACTACCATATCAACTCTAATCACTTTGTAACGTCATTTTGTCCCGAATATTCGGCCTCAATTTCTAAAAAAAAAATTAAATATGCCGTTGCAGTTATAGACCATTAAAGATTATCTCTTCATATATTTTTTAGAGATATACGAACGAAATCTGATCAACTCATATATATTCAATTGATCATTTTTTTTTTTTTGCTAATTCGCTGCAATGCCTATTGCAGTCTTTGATATCGCATCCCTCGTATTGATCGAATGTTATGTGCCTGTACACCGTAAAACCTGTTATAAAAGACGGTCACAGTTTCGCCAATGTCTTCAAACTTTTTTTGTAGGATCGATGAGAAAACCACGATAATTATAAAGATAGAAAAATCTTAAATTAAATGGGTTACCCGAATGTTAGTGAAATTAGTTTTGTCGTACTGAGATGTTTTCATGCATCGATATTATGGGTGAGCATTTAATTGACCGTCTTATGCCTGCAGTAGATAACTCCCTGTTTATAAAGGATCTAGACTTTTTATCGACGATCCTAATTAAACGACGGAGTCTCGTGCGTGTCAGCGTTTGTATGAGGATTTTATTTATTTCGTTCCCCACTATATTTTTCTTCAATTCTTCACTCCATCTAATACGATCATGTATGTTGCTCGCGCTCTTATTACAGTGGAATCTGTTACATACTTTGGATCCAAATAGTTGGTATAATTTACGTCCGTAATGTACATAATTATACCAGAAGGTTCGTTTAATCGAGCACCTGCTATAGTGTATTTAGATAATTGCCGCGGGGCGTTGCCTCATGCAAATCCATTTTTTTTTTTCTCTTTCTCGTTTCTACGTGTTATTTGATGGTACCAAAAGGTTTATTCACGCGTAACATTTATGCTGCAATAAATATTTACAATAAAAATTCAAATTCCGAAGTAACCATGAACCTGACTTTCAATACATATATTATGTGCCTGTATGTAGATGGTATGCAGAGTTTAAATAATCAATAACTACGGTCACACAGATATTTCAATATTCCGATCCCTCAATTGTTTGGAATTTTATCTGTAAATATGTTTGTGAAAATGTTTTATAATTGCAGCGTGTGAGGTATCACTGCCTATCTCTACTCCTCTTTACGCAACCTTTTAAGGAAACGAATCTCTTTCGTAATGGTTACTCATATATAGTATTCATAATTTATCATCCCGTATCATACTCTCAACCGATGCGATTATTAATCGTTTTACGATCAATCTAAACAAATTATTTTATATTTTGTTCACAATTCCCGTGATGTGCATATTTCCAGGTATATATTTTTGTACGGTACCCACATTGCCGTATACACCCTTCGTTTGCGCAAGACTTTAGCCTGATGCGGTTAATACAACTATGTAATTCAACCCATAGCGTTCAATTGTGGAACCACTAGATGTGTGTATTATTTTTTAGTTTTTTCTCGGTTCTTTTTTTTACTGTATATGTGCGGCGTTTCATTTAATGAGATAATGTTCGGAGCAAAGGGAAGGACAAAACGCTCTGGTTCGTGGCCAATGCCGTGTCCAAGGCGAGCTGTGCTCTCCACTTTATTTGTCCGTATAGTAGCGGCGTTACATACGTCAGAACCAGAATGCTTCGTGCTACCCGATCTACGCGAACTCTTGCGATCTTCCATACACTGTATGCCAGTCAGTATGTGCTTTAGACGTGCATCAAGTAGGTAGAATCAGAGGACTCCGACTGTAGTGGGTCACGTGCCAGTATCAAATGATCTGCAACTGTATAGTCACATGAAAATTTTTCACCACGATTTAAATGTTTCTACGTGACTCTCTGATTTCTTTTTGGTTTTTTCGTTAATAACTCCGAATTCCATGCTTGCGACGAAGTGTCTCCGGCATGATCTCCTCACCGATAAATCCTTTGTCAGGAAGTGTGTATAACATGATTTTTATCCTCACGTCGAAATTAACGTGAATGAATGCCGGTTAAGGAAACAAGTTTGATATTTCTGAGTCATGGGAGTTTTTGGGAATTTTTTTGCTCTTTTCACCGTGTAACGTACAAGTAAATCATTGTACCGGTAATTGTAATTGTACAACGTGTCAATCAATTTGTTAATCCGGGTTCGTCAGACTCGAAAGATGGAATTATTTCAGTTATTTCGACATTTTTCATTTTATGGTATCCAGTCGTATGAATATCTGCGTAAGGAGATCGAATTACTTACCGGCGAGAATTAATGATGAATTAGAAATTCGTAATTATCGAAGCGGAAGTGCAAGCCATTGTGTCCGTTCGCTTCGCAAAACCCTGTGGACGACGGCGCAACAAGACGTGAAGAAGAAAAATAAGGAGCCGGTATATAAGTGGTATTCGCGCGTCATTAACGTTCCTTAAACATATCTGCCCGGAATATTAGATTATATTCGGTCGTATATTTTTCAGATATGTGCCTATATATTCAGCTCACCCGCCTGTCACCCTCGACGAATTTTAATTGAGACTCCGACTCGCGTTTACTCTCGTTGAAAACATTTATAATTTCAATCGTTCTTTGAATTTCACGCGATCATATTTTATGAAGGTATTATATAAAGCTTTCACTTAGAATGTGAAATGTAGTTTGTGCAGAAATATGCACGAAAGAAAGTAGTGAGATAGGAAAAAAAGTGTAATTTTGCTGTGCATATATTTCATACGCGGTGAACGATATAATATCTGAATGTTGATGACGAGTGGATGGGAAACACCGATTAGCTAGCGTCGAGTTGAAGAAAATAAAAATCTGATCACCGCTTCGGAAATGAGCTTGAAATTCAGGTTTTTAAGTGGTTCGGCTTTTCAAAGTTCCCCAGGGATAACGCGCGGATCATCATTTTTAGTGGATGGGGATTTTACCCGCGCTTTTCGCGAACTCATTTCCCTTGGTACGGATATCAAATTCGGCCGAAAATCCTAACATAATAGTTAAAGAGCAATTAAGTCGGCAAGGTCGATTTCGCAATAACGCCGCGATCGTCCTTATTTGGTTCTGATTTAGTGCGCACATAATTGCCTAAGGCGATACACTTACAATTATCTGCCTTGGTAAATCTATCCGCATATTACATACCTGTACACATTCGTACATTCGTTGGATCATGCGTCAGGATAATCGAAACCGAGTCGTGGCTCTTTCAATAACAGATATTTATTGTTATCTCATTCAATGCCGTTTAAGATGTTCGTTTTCGATATCCTTGAAAAATTTCACCCTCATGCAGAAAAATTTGCATATCCTCAGTCCTTCGTACTTGTGTATCGCTTTTTCCTATCGCTGACGATCATCAATTGCCACGAATTTTTAAGGGGTCGTTAGGGCTGTTTGTAGATGATGACGAAGGGCAGGAGTGGGAAAAAATTTATCATTTCACTTCCGAACGTTTGTGACGTGAAGTCGACTATGAGGGATGCTGGGCATGCAGTCTGTTTTCAGACTAGCTGGACGATATTCTTGCAAATCCCCCGGATTTTCCGCACTAATGCAGAGAGATTAGATTAGGAAATTGCGATCGGATGGGTCTCGAATTGAACATGAAAGATACATGTACACCCGTGTGTTGCGTTGAGATTCGAATATTAGGGTGAGAAAAATTATTCAGTCGTTATAGTGGATCTGGAATGTCTCATTCGTATCGCTTGATTTCGATTGGTAACGATTGAGACTGACGAATTAAAATGTCACGTAAATAAAATACCTATTTAAATATATGCAATGAAAGACTCGTTCTTTATATTGCTCAGTTTTAACACGCGTGCACTATATTGCACGCGAACAATAATGTATAATAATTTATATCCATTGACACAACTTCAATTTATAAAAGTAGCTTATCACAAAACTGCTCGATATGTCCTTCATTTTTCACTGCGAAAAAGAAAATCAAGTAAACTCGATCGATCTCGAAGCAATATACTCACATGAAACAAAAATGAATAAATAAATTATTGATCTTTCACTTTTAATCGTTCATCAGGGATTCAGAAATTCACGACAGACAGGAATATCGTGTGAAATCGGATCTTGATTCTCTCGCGAATTGCAACATCTTTAAACGCGTGTATGGCTAGTAGTATACTTTTACCGTATGTACGCAAGTATACGTACACCATATTATACGATACACGAGTGATAAATAACTCGTTATTCTTGTGTAGTGTACAAGGTATACTTGCTGCAGTCTCAACACTTGAGATACTCGAGCGAAGACCTACAGACCTACATTCAATTCTCGATCAATTTTCTCTCGGATGCTATAAGTTGAAAAATGTGATGTAGACCCCGTCGTGATAGTGTAACTGCATTGTTCGAATGTTGTAAGATTCCCGTGGGTCGATATACGTTACGAGTTGTACCGAAAATTTATCTCTACATTTTCACTAGATGCTGCACACGTGGCGTGGAAACATTGTTTAGCCGATTGTTATGGAATTGCACAATTTTTCTGTTTACGATTTATCCCTCCTTCTTTTTTACTCTGACGGAGCGATTCGGATATCGTGCACATACCATCGACGAGTCATAATTCGACCCTGACAGCTTCGTACTTGATATGCCATTTGCGCCTCGATATATTATATCTACGTTTAATAATAGACACGAACGTTTTCATTTTACATTCAAAAGACCCGCGCGCGCGCGCACATCTGTATGTGACGAACAGAGTCTGTTCTAATCATCGTGAAATTGACGTTTGAATTATCAATATTTATTTTTAACGGATTCAAAAATGCTCCACCCGATTTACTCATCATTCTGTAATGCCTATATGAGCTTGAAAATCTTTCCCCTTACAGAGCGTATTAAAAATATTTTTATTCTTGTTCGCCCATGTTACATCACATAATGAGTTAATAACATGTGAATTTTTTTATATCATATAATGCACTATCATACTCAACAATTTATCCCCGGCTACTTGGTACTTCCGGTGCAGAGGTCATAATATCCAAACCCACTTTATTTAGTAAAACGGTATTCATTTACATTACTTTTTCATTTTTTCTTTCTTTTTCTCTTTCCTCAATACCGTAATCTCCCGTTACACTATATGGAGAGCAGTAACTTACCAGTTACACCGGAATAGAACTAGATTTGAAACTGGTTCGACTTGCTGCTTAGCTGTCAAGAATACCCCAGTTGATGCCGCTGCATCGTACCACCACTTTACATACCTACGTAATACCGTATTAGTGGGTACACCTATCCAAACGTTGTGACAAATTTAGAAAATTTTCACATTCAACACCACCTCTTCCGGAAGATGAGAATATTTATTTTTAGTCCCAACGACGAATCATCGACCACACATTTATTTTCTTGTGTATTATTTTCTCGATAACAAGGTGCGATGCGTCGGTAGAAAATTTTCATTCAAGCCATACTTTTAATCGAATATGGATATCACAACGATTGATGAGTAGCAGACCGGTTGATATTGAAAAGTAATAAAATTGAAAAAAAAGAGAAAAATTTGGAGGGAAAAATAAGTAGTGTAAAGGATCCGCGGAGGATGCCGGTATTTTACGTTGCTCTAATTGCTCCGTGGATGCCAAGGTAAAGTATATAATTATCATCCGAATACCCACCTAATTTATCACTACGTAATGCCATTATAACATTAATGATTTTGAAACGTAAATTAGACCGTCAGCTTATTTCGTTTAATAATTCTCAATCCTCGCGTAAATGTCATCAGCAGATATTATACAAGAGGGAACAGGTGATTCTACCTTCGCCCTATTTCCAGATCTCAAAGCAAAAAAATGCGCTGTTTTAGATGCAGAGGTTTATTTTCAGTCATTCAATTTTTTTCAATCAAAATTTCTCGCAGGAATTGTTTCTATCATCTCATATAGGTCTATCATACTCGCATGTTTCGCGATAAGGTGTTACTTTGTCTACTCGATGAGTCAAGTGTTTCCAAACCGTAGAAATGGGGAAGTGGGTCTCCGATAAAAAGTCGGGTATGCGTATGGCACGCGCAAGTTTATACTGTAGTGGTAAAATTCTTATACACTCGGTAATCTGAATACGTGAACGCGTAGATTCTCAGAGCGAAGTTTTGATTCAAATATAACATAGGTATAAAATGGGCGCCGCGTTTAATTTTGGTAAACTTATTTTACGCTGCAAATTGCTAACTGACCCATATACCGCGTTTCTGCTGCTGCTGCTTGTGCGTTGTCTATTCTCAATTCTCACTGAAGTTACAAGGCCTTTGGACTCTGTCCAAGAATCAAATTTTCGTCATCGAATTATAGGGCCGAAAATTTCCCTATTTTATGTTACACCATAAGAACCGTTGATTGTAACCCAAACTTTACGACATCGTTCCTCATTTATCGCCACGTGGATCTGTCTGAAATATTCGTTCCTCCTCTTGCTTTTGTACCATTTACTTATTTTTTATTGATTTTTTTTTCAATTCACAACAAGCGAAATAGAATAATTCCACATGATTGTTCGACGTATAGGTCTGTTTCGGATATTCATGTCTTCGCCCACTCGAAATATGTCTTTAGATGAAGCGATTAAATTCGGCAGGTTTTTTTTTTTCGTGCACACCCGTAGTGGTACGTTCGTTACTAATTATATGGCAAATATCTTTTCGAGGACGACTTAGAAACGATCAATAATTTGAGGAAATTAAAACGAAGTCACTCATAAAGTAAGTCAGTCACAGTCGGCTCGCATCGGTCACACAATCAGACTTCGAGCTAGAGTTTAATCGGATCTGACTCAATTTACATATAATTTTTAAGTCTTCGCCCTCCAAACTTTGTACCGCATTCAAAACCGTGGCGTTACTTTGCGAGAAAAGATTGTTTCGATCCCATAAATATCTATATATGTATGTGTAAGCTCGCGGTCGGGTTACTTGAGAACGTCTTTTTAATCTTCATACCATATAATAATCACATTACAGTTGAATCGGGTTACTCATTGAATCCTCCGAAGGACGGTTTAATTTTAGTCGGTTTCTAAACGCTGCGTTTTTTCATGGTCATGCAGAAATTATGGACTTGATGGAAAGAGCTAATGAATTAATATAATCACGGTGAAAAGTTGGACGTTTTTTTTCTCTTTTTTGATCTCTCGTGTGTAGCTGTATCTGACAGCAACGTTTTAGTCGTTATTTGAATAATATTTTCGTTGCAAATACTCGACGACAGTGATGTGCCTTTTTCAAATTCTTCACTCGACTTAGTTGCCTCGAGTTATTGTTAGTTTTCAGCCAACTTCGTAGATAGACCAAAAGAGTAAGGTCAACGTTTCAACTGACCCTTCATCTCCCCGCTTCTTTCCTCTCTTGAAAGTCTTTGATAAAACATTCCACCGATTTATATTTCGGTGCTCGTTTACAGCGTACTAAGAAATTGATATTGAAATCCAAAAAAAATATGTCTGTCAGAAGAAAACGCGAACAACAATGTTGAATAAATATTTATTAGCTCAAGTGAACCGCACGTGGGTGTCGTATATGTACCTCCATACAGAATATTGTGTGAAGTATAAAGCACGATATGATCAGCGAAGTTATAAATGAAATGAACGAATTTAAAGTGATTACGTAGTGGCTGGTATTAAAGTTCTATCGCTCCTACCGGCTGGCGAGTTGCAGCAGTTATTTTGGAAGTGTTATAAATGACCATAGGCTATTTTGAGGAACTTAGAAAAAAAAAATCTATGAATTACCGCCAAATTTTCAGGCTGGTAACTTTTCATTTTCCTTTTGCCCCGTGTCTCTACACCACAATAAGACTCAAAAATTCCGACCATATAGTTGGAATTTTCAGATCGGTTTCGATATAATCGTAGTAACTTTTTCTAGTCAGTTTCCAGGTAAAAATTCTCACCTCGAAACCAATCGAAAGATCGGTACACGTTTGCCGATACGATGTTGTTGGAAAATCAATTTCCTAAATTTTTCTTTTTCATTTCAGTGACGAGCGAGTCCTGAGGTCCCGAGCTCAACATGAGCGAGGAACGAGCGTCGAACGCCGCTACAAGCGAAGTCATCGTCGTTCACCGTCGAGTGGTCGTCAACACACGCAACACGCTCAGCATACCCAACATACCCAACATACTCAACACAGGGAAAAAGCACATCACGCACCGGGTGCTTCAAGTCGTCGTACTCGAACCCATCGTCATCACGGATCTCTTTCACCCAGCCACGAGCCCTCGCGACATCGTCACAGGTCGCCGTCGAGGAGTCTGGTCAGTTTCAAATTCATGCCTTTTTCTAACCCTTGAATTCCGCCTCGCTCGATTGATTTTCTAATCCTCGCATATACTTATTTTTTTTTTTTCTATAAAATAACCTTTTTTTTTATATATATCTCATATATATATCTCCGCCGTTATCTTCGGACGGAACGGGTCGTCGCCCGGCGGTTCCATTATTGGTATTATGCGACCCATCCGTGATTCTTTCCAATTTCATCCCCTGCGAATCATTTATACCATCACCCTATGTTACTTTTATCGTCAAAATGGTATGCTGGATGATTATTATGATTTTAAGGAACTGCTCTCGTAATCACCTTTACTACCAACGAATTTAAAATCTGAGGTATCATAATCGTATTGTTCGTATCCCGGTTTGAATGAATTATTCAAGTCCATTACACGGCTACTCACGAGAGCGCAAATGTGTGGAAAGGGAACGCCGGTGCAGGGTTTAATTGACTGTGAGGATTTTTTGGTGAAACGAGAATTCTCGTGGCTTGGCGGAGATTGAAAAATTTCTCTCTACTTAGCTTTTTATACTTCTGGCTTGTGTAACTGCAAGGGAAGTGATTTTTTTTTTTTTTTTCTCATCGTAATGTCTGGAAACAGCCGGTTCGTCGTACAAATTTCTCGTTTGTTGAAGAATTTCAACGCCGTACCGTACGAAACCCTGCGGAGTACCCAGTCATTCGTATCGATAGGTAACTTCTGCGGAATGTTTAATTTTTTCCGTCTCACAGAGACGAATAAATCTCGATACTTGGAGCGTAAAATTTGGCGACACATTCGACAGGTAGAAATCGAAAGATTTTGGCGGCAATGTGGATATTGGCGCGCTATTCATTTCGAAAATGTATTATTATCGTCGGGTATTCTCGAGAAACGCGGACGCGGATGTGCGGGAAGAAGAATGGTGCGGTGGTGCAGTTTTGGTAGGTCGTTCGTAGTCGTCGAAGATGCGATGCCGAGTATGACTGCGACGAGGAGGTATAAGACCAAGACTACGACTACCGGAGACGACGATGCCGTTGCTGCTGACTGTTGGAAATGCTTCGTTCTTTCTTCGTGGATCTATTTTTGAACAGTGGCTATTTTCGATGAAACCCGTCAGCCGTTTTGCAGCGTTCAGTGCGAGCTTGTGCCAGATGGCCGAAGCAGCGTCCACGAAGATCTTACCGGCTAGCCGGTTCGCCGGAGGTTGACCAGCCCAGCGGCAACGACGCAACAGGAAATTGTGTCCATACGTAGAATCCTGAGTCGAGAAAACGAACGGACGTTTAACGTATATTCATACGCGAATCCTTGATCAGTAAGGTTTTGTGCAGCAAAAGCGTGTTAACCACCGCGCGACGATAACGAAGACGGAAAGCGATGACCACGATGTCATTAACTATGGGGGAAACGTGAAATTGATCACGAGTCGTCGGATATCTGTATATTTTCTCGAAATAGTTGTGCGTCGAAACAACGTATGTATTGAAGGAAACGTCGGTAAATAATGTTGATTTGAATTTCTGTGTGAAATTATATAATTGAATCGTAGTTCGAAGTGAATCACGACGAAGAGCGGGATGAATCCGAGAGATATGGAGGGAATATAAGGTTTGAAAAGAAAGAAATATATATATATACACACTGCGGATGGATTCAAGGTGCAGAACTATGTTAGGCCATGGCGGGCAGTCCAATATTGGACCCTCGTCGCCGATGGCAAATCGACAACAATCTTCTTGGTGGCCGTCACAGTCGCCATCAGCTGCTGCTGCCGCTGCTGCTATCGGTGCCGGTGTCACCACTACTGCTAGTTGGGTAGCAGGTTGGAGATTGCCGCAACCTTGTCAAACGGTAGTTGCTGACCAGCCTGACATCGACATCGACATCGAAATCGAAACGAATCGAATCGACGTTACCCCAGAATTCGAAAATTCGACGTCCGAGGTAGCGCTCGCTCTGACTAACATCAAACTCACTTTCTCCTTAAATTATCATTGGAAAGAAAAGAGAGCTCGATTGAACGAAACTGAATTAACTTTTTAATTCCGATATTCAGATCTATAACCATATTTCGTTACTAAAATTGATACGTTCGCTTTTTTTTTCTCTAACTACCCGCTGTTAATGTCACATGATTTACTCAAAAAAACGGAAACAATAGCGATATATTTAAGCAACAGTTCTTCTGCGAATCTTCAGTTTTGTTTCATTGGGTGCGAGAGGTTTCTGGATCTATCTAAGTTTTCCCCGCAAGCCCCGCAGGTGCTTACGTTATAGTAGGTGGAAAGTGCAACCGGTAAAATTGAAGTTATTTTGATCACACGCCACCTCAATCGGGTACCAGAGTGCTACCGAATTTCGCATTTTTGACACAGACGGTGGCGTCGCTCGTAGATAGCATTTTTAATTCGAATAGCCCGCGAGAAGATGTGCAGGCGGTTCGATTCGAATCGCATTAGTATTAAATCATCATCTCATTAGTCGAGCAGATGTGTCTTCATACAAGTGAGAAGAAGAAGCCACTTATTTATCTAATACAGCGGCCAACCGCAACGAGCGCGATAAAACGTCATCGTAAGTCGTCGACGTCGGCACTGTTAGCAAAACAATTTGATAACACAAATCTTTGAAAACGACGCTTAACAATCGCGGCAATTGTCTGCTCCGCGTAAAGTTATTGATTCAGTCTCTCGGAGAGTAAGAGTGTGTGACGTTACCCAGCATCTTATAGGCATACCGCGCGCTCTTCTGCTAAGAAAACAGCCCCTTAATTTACATAACGAGGTCGCTCATTACTCTGATTCACGGGGCCTTTTCTCCTCTCATTTAAATGTTTTCCGTTGCCCTTGGTACATCGGAACAAATATCCAGAGCTTTCAAGATCGCTCTCAATTCAACTTATCAATTATTGCTTGGAATAGACATCGAATCGCTAAAGTATCGTGTAAGTTTTATCATTCTGATGAAAAAACTAAAAATCTACCTATACCATTATTATAAATGTGTCACGAAAGGCATCATCGGTGGAAGTATTCGATCATAGTAAGAAATCCACGGGAACCGCGACCTTGCCGCTACCGATGATGCTGATGCTACTCCTATTCGAGTGCTATAAATACCGTCAATTTACATCAACAAAATCATCAACTATTATATATTGCCGCCAATTTCGCGGAACTACACGTAATATATATGGGGCGAAAAGTTGATCGATAGTTGAACGATCGTCGTTACAGATCGATGTGCAGGAAAGTGCAATGGTAATGTACGTTACAGAGTTTTTTTTTTTTTTTGGTTACTACGGTATTCAATTCGAGTATAAACGAGACTACTCCGAAATTAGTTTAGTCAAAGTTGGCGAGTAAAATTCAGCCCCTGTCTTGGCACTATTCTCGTGTTTACGTCTATACGATAATTTTACCCGAAAATAAATAAATTCACGTCATTAATCGATCGCCGTGACTGGTCAGTGTCCAGTAGGAGAATAAAATTCGAAGACGAAAGAGAATTCGAGTTTTTCTCTTTTATTTATTTTTTTCTCAATATCATGATCTAAATAACGGATTACAAACGCATTATATTGCTCCACTTTTCACGTTCCATTTGTCTAGATGAAATGAATAATTATTCTCGATCGATTTATTCTAGTCGGTATATTGATTTTTTTTTCCTATCTCGTTATCGCTATCTTCGAACTTTGAACGCCGCGTTATGCAGCAGCATACTACACTCGGCTTACTGATCTTGACAGACACTGTAGGTCTCAACGACCTGAGGTTGTTATGTACCGCGACATCACCAGCTGCTACCCAGTTGGCTCATGTAGCTCGCTATAAAATAATGTCAACGGTTCGCAAATTGGAAAAGTGTACCAATGATCTACTAAATTTAATCGCACTTACGTTTATAGGTGCACCTCGCCAATATTCAACGCTGATTAGATTAATCCGTCCGAATTATACGGTCCGCGAAAGAATCGTCGATTATTTTTGGTTCGAATTTTCTTTTTTTTCTCAATTAGCGTCCCGACCTTCGATGCGGATTAGGGTAGCTTAATTTCATCGCAGTCGATGCATTGCTCTACGGCTAGAATATTTTTAAAAAATGTCGCATGACCGTGAACGCATTACACAGCGCATGTGTAACCCAATACCGTGACGTTTTCACTCCACTTGATTTAGGAATTTAGTCATTCTGACTTTGAAATATAATTTCCTGTCCCGGTATAGCCGCATTGCGGAGATAATCGTACGCCGTCTTCGTCAATCGGTAGTTTTTTCTCATAGATGAATTTGGCACGGTTTTTCGCAGGTGCCAATCGTTTAGGAATGAAGCGGTGGTCGATAACCGGCCTAAAAATGAGAGTGATATAGCGGGGAAAAAAGAGAAAAGTTTTAAAATAAGTTGGCAAAGACAATTTACGTAATCCAGTCTCTCACGGTGGCCTTCCTCCCCGAGTCGACTGCGCGCTGCTTGCCTAGAGGACGGCGTTGTTTGTTGGAGCAGTTCTGCTGGCCGGTATTTTTAGTACGACAGTATTTGGCGGGGCGGTTCGGGTCGAGACGTCGACTAGGTTGTATCTTCAGTGCATCTCTCTCGCGGGACAACACGCGACCTCACTTCTATCGTCTCTCAGTTTCTCAGATCCTTTGCCCTTATATCTGCATATTTTTTTTCTTCCATTTTACTCGCGTACACACATGATGATAAATCGCGGAAAAAGCTGAGTCGTCGATCGAACATTTCAGATTCGAATAACTCGTGAGAAAAAAAAGAATCGTCTGGATTATGGATGTATAAACGTGCCGTTGTTCGAGGAATTTTCAACTAAACTATATAAAAGGAGAAAAAGTCATGAGGAAAACGCGGTACAGATACGACAAATTTGTGATAATATACCGAGGAGACTGTTCGCGGTAAGGACATCTCAATCGGTGGGTGACGACGTCGGATGTCGTCCCTATTATTGCATCGCAAATACTGTAACGACGACAACGACGAAGAAAAGCCAACATCGCGTCGTTAATACCAAAGGAAAACGATCGATATACTCATAGTTTTACTGTAACACATCTCGTTCACAGTTAGCCTCGTTATCGTGGACTCTAGCCAAATCGGGACGCGGGTCATTATATTGGGCTTCGGTGGTAAAGGTGAATTATCCGATCGCTCGTCGTTGCCGCCGTACAGTCACGTGGTAATAAAGTGCCGACCTCGAGTGACCCTGAAGTGACCTTGCAGTGATGAAATTGTAAAAAAAAAATATTCACTCTACCTGCGGTTATTGTCGTCATAGCACATCTACGATATAATTCATTGTTTACCGAATTGTCGTCGCGAGATAAGTAAAATAGAAAAACACCAACCCCCGAAATGTCTACCGCGCGACAAAATTCTACCAGACGCAATCGCTACTCGAGATCGTCGACCACCAGCGTTACTCAGTTACTTAGCGATTCATGTTCGAGTCTTCTTCAGCGATTGACCACACGGGTTCGCGGCCCCTCCACCACCGTTGATCGATCTTCGTCCTCGAATATTATCCCCGCCGTCGTAAGTTTGGGAAGCACCAGGTCCCGGCTCGAGGATAAATACTCTTCGGTACTAGAACGTTATGGGTCAAGAAAACGAGATGACAGCTACTCCCACAGGCTCGACCGTGATCACAGTTACTGTAGGAGAGACGGTAGTTATAGGAGAGACGATAAAACTCTCGAGCCGAATTCACCCGCTCGAGGAAGCGTCGTTGCCGCTGGAGCTGTGAGTGCTAAAAATTCGGCGAACGTTCTCCTATCGGAAAAAGCTTATCCTTACGTTAGCACGTCATCCGCAACAGCGTCGGCCGGTGTGACTCGTGAAAAAACACCTGGCTATCACAGATCGGGCGAGAGGAGATCTCTGCTTTCGTCGGAGTCGTTCAGAAGATACGGGAGGCACAAAAGTGGACACGCCGACAGTCGACCCTCGAGAAAAGTGCGGCCCCACAGGACCGGGAGGAGCGAACAGGCCGACAGAACCCCCGGTATGCGACAATTGAGACCGGTAGAATTCGATCCGAGGTCCATAGAGCAGAGATCTGCGGAAATTTTGGATCCCGTTGATCCGGATAGGACGCCAACCGCCACAGTTGACGACGTTGCGACTGCCGCGGATTTAGCGGTTTCCGAAAGAGAAGCGAAAAGGAAAGAGATTCAGAGTTTGATATTAAAGTATGCCGCTTTGGACGATGTACCTGTAACTCCAGCGGCTGCTGCTGAAGGGAGTTCCGTAAACGATACGAAATTAAAACAACCGCAACAGCAACCGATTAGTACGACGGATTTAATCGCATCTAAATATCAACGGCCTGTCGCGGTCGCGTGTCCGATTGAAAATCTTCTGCAGGCGATGCCTGTAAGTTGTCTGCCGCAAGGTTGTGTCGTTCGCTGCACGAGTTCGCCGTCCGCTCAAGCCTTTACTTCTAGTCATCCAAATATCCTCACAGTAACAGAACAAAAAAAAAAAAAAAAACGAAAAGAAAAGAAAGATCTAGTCAATTATGCCAAAAATCAGTATTTCGAATCTCTGAAAAACTAACCACCCGACCCTGCCTACACGCCTGCCCTGCCTGCGTTTGCTGTGAGAGTTATTTAATTACATACCTATACTTATATTTAATTTCTAGTTTTATTATACGTCGATCGTTCTTATATTCAAGATATCTCGTGGAACAGATTTCGTATTTTTATTGGATAAAAGTCGTGATGACTAGAAATCCGAGAATCGATGTGCTTTGAAAAAAGTTACATTCAAGTGACGCACTGAAATCGGAGCATTGATCGGTCAAAAATATTCAACTTCGCATATTATTTATAGAAAATATACTGTAAGAAAAATACGAAAATTCTTCATTGGAGGAACGACTGAACTGTTGGGAAAAATGAAAGGCAATTTTTTCCTTTCATTTTTTTCATCTATAAACATTTCAAGTGGGTAACTTTGATATTTAAAAAATTAAAAAAATTTCAAAGTCGTGAGGATTTCTAGTCAGAGTTTCTGTGGAGTCGACCAAAATTTTTTTTTCGTTCCACTAGAAATACAATCACCAAAATTTTCATAAAATTCTCGAGCTACGTGGTTATCTGGTGGTGCGAGAGCAGTGACGATAGTTATAATATCTTCGCGTGGCCATTTTCATACAAAAAAGAAAGATTCTATACATAATTGATTTTAGCACGAATCAATTGACTCTTTCATTATATTCTCCCGGCAGCGGGAAATGTTCAATAGTTATGTTATTTACGAATGACAAATTCCGACGTATGTTGACGCAAATAACTAACAGTATATCAATCCATATTATACACACGTGCGGCGATTTATCCGACTGCAGTGTGGTATAGTATAAACGTGTGACCCGGTCGGTTAGAGTATCTTTTTGTCCGAATTTTATTTTCATTTTATTCACTTTCTCTTATTTTTTACGAAAGTATTTACAAACCGTTAAACGATAAAGAAAATCAAAGTATGGCTGGTATTCGTAGCAACCGGCATCTTTCTCTCGTTGATATTTTGTGTGATATGAGAAAGAAAAAACAACTTCGTTACACACGAATAAAAAGATGATGTATGTATGTATGTATATTTGTGTGTGTATATATGTACGGTAAATACATATATATGTACTTAATATACGGTGATATATATACGATAATACGATCTATCGACTGCGATTACATATCACATTGAAGAAACATTTCTTACATTAGCTGATTAATACATATCCGTTGACGAGGTATACTCACATTATCCACATACATATATACAGATATGATTCACATATATATATAGATATATATATATACATGTATATTTATATGTATATGTGTATATAGAAAACAGAATTTTCCGAATGCTTAATTACTTTTGTGCCGATGGTAATTGGTAATCACACACGTACCCACAAGTTTCTGACTTGGCAAACCATTTTGCCCTCTCCCCTTCTTTGTCTGATTGTTGGGTTACATCTCCGTTGTATTGGAATGGTGGCTGGCTGACTTTGATGACGAATGGTCAATCAACTGGATGTTCGGATCGGTGATGACGCTGGACCCTGCACGTCAAATACTCGTCTTCTGCGCCCATCCTTACGTACGTCCGTCCGTCTGTCCGCGTGTCCTTGTGCCAATGAAACGCGACGACTGGCTACTATGGTCTTTCACGGTCCCCGCACGTTCTTTGGGGGTCATGGAAAACCTGGACTCTTGATCTTGGGTCATGTCTCGGTCGTTTACGAATTAACCGATGACGATGATTGGCTGGACTCTGCGCGGAACTTGGCCACAACGCGATGATGGGAACCTTGGAAACCGTAACCAAACTACCTATCGTCGTTGCGCTTCGACTTCATCCGTCTATAGAGCCCTCGACCACCCTCCGTCGAGGATGACGAAGATGGCCATCTTGTTTACCGATCCGGCGACATCCTGGCAAATAGATGTTCGTGAATACGTGAATACACTCATTGTAGTAGATTTAAGAAAGAACGGGTCCGGTACGGTCGATTACAGTTTATTGCTAATGGAGCATATTCAATAATTATGCTACAACGATTTAGTAATCACTGTCGAACCGTTAAGTACCTATTGAACTATAGGCGTGAACTTGTGTCACGAGATGTACGGACACGTGTCTTTTCTTTTCTTCTACTTATACTTTCAATTAATTTTTTTTTCAATTTTTTTTTTTCTTTCATTCCTGAAACATTGGTATTTTTTTCATATTTTATTCATTTATTGTTTTTTCTTAATTTTCTCAAATTCTTAATTCTATATTCCGTTCGAGAAGAAAGATATACATCTTTTCCATGTCCAATATTCACCGGCACCCGCGCCTTTGATTGCGGTCATGTCACTTGTCATTTTAACGTTCCTTTACAGATGCAGAGTTGTACAATATATCGCTGAGAGGATAATCACTAACCCTTTTTTCATGCACCGTATATGTTTCAACCCAATGTCGATTAGGTATAGTTCATACGATTTAATTATGGGAATTCGATCCACCGATGTGGTCGCAATATTTTCTATATTTTTATTCTTTTTCATAATTTTTATTTCAATATGATTTTATAGTCGAGCTATTAAGTAGAAATGCGTAAAAGATAACCCATGAAATGAATTTCATGTGTTCAATCGTTGGGTTGAAATATGGTGCACATGGAAATAGAATTTCCTTTTCTAATAATGAACAAAAAAGACTCCATATTTTATCATTTAGATACTTCGAGGGACCACGATTAAGCATAAGTCTTTTTCTCTAATAGAGAGAACAATAGATAAATTGGAGTCAGAAAAAAAGGGAATGATATTTCTTCGATGAATTATATATACCATACCGGAATTTAAAAAGTTTTAGGACCACAAACATTTACTTGCTGTATCCGGCCAATCGCTTTTGGAAGTGTCGATTTAATTTATACGCAGCCTTATATATATATCTGTACCATCATTAGGTACTTTTTTTCAAACTTATATATTTCTTTCAGGACATTTTTTTCGTTTTTTTTTTCTGTTTTCTTTTCTGTCTTTTTTTTTTTTTTTTAATTGAATTGTAGCTTTTTGTGAACCATGATATTTTATTTTTCATTCGTTATCTCATCCCGCGATACGTACTCTGTAGCATGGCTAATCTTGTGGTGAGCGAGAATATATGCCTTTGAATATTCGTCGACACATTCCAAAGTGATAGGTCCGTATCTACTAAATACTTACCCATTTTTTTACTTTACAGATAAAGTTCTGGCCACCCTGGGTGAGGGTACCTTTGGAAAAGTTGTCAAGGTTAAAGATATGCAAATGTAAGTTCATTCTTTGTTATTTAACAATACGTATTGAGATTTTCTCAAATAACTAGGTACTCAAAATGCGATGAAAAATGATTTATGTAGCTTGTTTTGTGTAACATAAATTCAAATTTTGTTTATCGTTGTGGAAAAATTATGTGAATATGAACTGCCGATCGTTAGTATTTAAAAATACTTTTTGTAGCTACGATGTTCCGTAAACTTTATGTAAGTTCATTGCATCGAATAATTTTACGTGATATTTTAAGAGTTGTAGTATCCAACAAAACGGGGAAACAACAACGTGTAAAAATTGAACACTTGTGGTTTGAACAGGTATATTTAATTGGCACGTTTTTTCCGTTCACCAAAATTTACGTCAAAATGAACTTTCGTACGCAAACAGGTTCCAAAAATAGACAGACCAGGATCGCTGGTTGGTGGTTGAACGGCTACCATTAGATTTTCTGGAAATAAATTCGAAATTCAGCTTCGACTTCTAAGTCCACTCGACAGTATACCAGCAAAAGAACGGCTACCATTTTTTTTTGTTTTTGACTTTGACATTCGTCGAATCACATCAAATATTGATCTGCTAATTAACGCGGGCCCAAAATGTTTGTGCAGGGATCACGTAATGGCCTTGAAGATTATTAAGAACGTTGAGAAATACAGGGAGGCTGCCAAACTTGAGATAAATGCTTTAGAAAAAATTGCTCTCAAGGATCCAGAATGTCAGCAGTAAGTATTCCGTGTATAACGCATGAGCTGTTTATTACTTTTTGTTCATCTTGAAAAAACTCTGACCTCTCATAACGCTGAAAAGCTTGAAGTTCTCATTTTGAAAGCCTCTATTTCAAGTGACTCATTTTCTACACTATTCTCATTTAGAATAGTGAATCACGTACGATAAATTCTAAGGAAACTAAATTTGCCACTTTATAGTCAGAAACCAAGTAATTATTTTTACGCCCTCCCTTGGGTGTTTCGGCATTACGCTATTTTCGACGCCGTTTTATTCAACAAATTAATCGGACAAAATCTAACCGCTGTTCGTTCATTTTGTTTCACAGCTTGTGTGTAAAAATGTTGGATTGGTTCGACTACCACGGTCACATGTGCATCGCCTTTGAAATGCTCGGACTGAGCGTGTTTGATTTTTTGGTAAGTTCGACCGCATAATTTATGTTATTTGTACACAGAATCAATTGTGATAGCTTTGAATTATTTTGATCGCGATTTTATTCCATGTTCCAGAGAGACAACAATTATCAACCCTATCCCCTGGATCATGTGCGGCACATGGGCTACCAGTTGTGTTACGCTGTGAAATTCCTCCACGACACTAAACTCACGCACACTGACCTCAAGCCAGAGAACATACTCTTCGTTGACTCTGATTATGACTTATCGTACAACAGTAAAAAGGTAAGATATCCAAACATTGGTCACGTCTATCTTACTTCGTTGCAACTGATGTTATTCGTCTACTTTTCCCTATAATTTATCCTTGTCAGCTTATGCATTGAAAAATTAAATTTTTACATCACTTTCAAATGCTGTCCGAACAGAAGCTTTCGCAAATACGAGCGTAATAGTACAATCCATGATTATTGTTTTACTTCTAATAATTTTTTCGTCGCCTACAATATATGTTGCACTTCGAAAATGGATTTTCACCCAGCAACACATGTTCGTATAATATTTACCTCTATAAAAGTTTCTTTTCTTCAAGAGGATGGATGTAAGGCGTGTGAAGAGAACAGATATCAGACTAATCGATTTTGGCAGTGCTACTTTCGATCACGAACATCACAGCACAATAGTTAGCACAAGGCATTACAGAGCACCCGAAGTAATTTTAGGTGAGTTGACTTCAACACAAGTGAAACGATCGCGATCTATTATCCATTTCATAAGAAGAAAATCACCGTTCACTCCATTTTCTTCTTGAATTTCAAACGGCGATATTCATCTTGGTTTGAAATGAAGAAAGAATCTTGATTACTTGGTTCACAGAATTAGGGTGGGCACAACCCTGCGATGTGTGGTCCATTGGATGTATCTTGTTCGAGTTATATTTGGGCATTACCTTGTTTCAAACCCACGACAATAGGGAACACCTAGCAATGATGGAGAGAATACTGGGAACGATTCCGCATCGTATGGCACGTAAAACCAAAACTAAATACTTCTATCACGGTAAATTAGACTGGGACGAAAAAAGCTCTGGCGGAAGATACGTCAGAGACAACTGCAAACCCTTACACGTGAGTTTTTACATTTTTTTTTTATTTAAATCTACCGCTCGCAATTTCTATGTATTACTCGCAATTTCCATGTATCGCTCGCTATTACCATATATCGCTCGTAATGTCCATCCATCGCTCGTAATTTCCATCCATCGCTCGTAATATCCATCTATCGCTCGTAATTTCCATCTATCGCTCGCAATTTCCATTTTGTCGTTTTCCTTGTTTCCTACTGTCTAGCACGTAGTCCGATTAGTAATACAATAATCGTCTGTAATATCCCGACACCGAATATCTGTGCGCTTTAAATTAGGGGTGGCGTTGAGCTTCTTTTACCTCTAAGATGTTTGTCAACAGCGATTGACCCTTCCCAATGTCATATACAGCGACAATATGTGGAAACCGGCCACTAGTCAGGCGTACATAGTGACCAGTTTTCACGAGTTGTCCTGGTATGTTTCCCGCACGCAAAAATTGCTTGATAATATCGAAAAGAGCATGTTCGTCATACCCGACGATAAATAATAAAGATGTTGTCAATTTCCGTCAGCTTTGCTAACCGCTCTAAATGGCAGCTATCGTCAACGAGCTGAAGCAGTATATTATCGATGTACATAAATCGTTTTAGCGTTATTTACTCTCGGATGACGAAGAACATATGCAGCTGTTTGATTTGATCGGGCGAATGCTTGAGTACGAGCCAACCCAGCGTATAACATTGAAGGATGCTCTGAATCATGCCTTCTTCGACGCTTTGCCCGCATCGCAACGACTACCGGATCTCCGGGGTACCGGTGACCATTCTGTTCCGACACACGAGCGATCACACTCGTTATCGCGATGAAGGTAGAGATGGGACCAATTATTTAGCTAAACGAACACCCTCTCGCCAATGTTGCTTCGCAATTCCGCCGATGTAATAAATATGATCCCTGATAATCGGTTCGATCCTAAGTGTAATTATCGGAGTAATTTTGTCTCATATTTTAAAAACTTAATGACATTTCGCTGCTAATCAAAGTCAAAAGCAGATTTAGTTCTCCAATAATTGAAGGACTTCGGCCGTTGATGTGTTCTCGGTATTGATTGAACAACGGTTACACCCACCCGCGCAATTAATGACTAAATAATTAACGATGACAGAGTCTTGGTGCTGGCACGTAAGATCTGGTGTTTACGTTTAGTTGAAATAAGTGTCCCAGTTTATCTAAAACCTATTTTAAATCCACTCAAATCAATTTCTGTACATTTTAATATTTTTATTTTATCACTCTGTATCGTCATGCAGAAATTTTTCAAGTTTCAAATACAACTTGTTAAGAAATAATGAAAGGGCGATCGTTCGTTGTGGGATTTAGGAATTATTTTACAATGGTGTCATCGTATTCTCAGAGTAGCTGAGAATCTCGAAGATAGCGTTAAATTAGAATTAATTTAACCTGAATTTCGAAACCCTGCATCAGAAGAATCAAGAAGATGTTACGAAAGTTGTAACGTCCTATCGATGGCAGGTTGTGATAGTACCTGCTATTGTTTCACCCAAACGAAGTACATTTACTTGGTGGTAACTTTGTGTATATATATATGGATATGTCTATATGAAAATATAGATACATATATTTCTTGATGAATTAATTACATAAGAGTATGATAGCCAATGGATCATTTTCCGTTATTTGAATTTGTTTTCGAATTTTAAAGAGGACTGAGTTCGTTAACGTTTCTATGTACGAGGTTTTCTTTCTTTTTTTTTTTTTTTCTTTTTTTCTTTTTATAAGTGAGCGATTGAATGAGTTCTGAATTTTCGTTCCAGTTACGAGTACTAGACAATTGATATTAAACGAAAAACCGTTCTGTATATGATGCATAATCTCCTTACTTACATAGGTATAATAATAATTACCAATTTTAACTTCTTATTTATGTAAATATGTGATGTATAACGTCAGTTGTGATTCAAAAAGAAATCAATCTTTGACTTGGTTTTGCCTCAATAATAACTTAACATATATTAGCAATTGACATCATTTTATTCTATTTTCAGTTTTTTTTTTTCTTTTTTTTTTCGTACACCAATGAGAAAAATTACCATTCACTAGATCATACATCTAGCAATTTCGTTTCAATAAGTTTGAATAATGGTTATCGGTATGATGAATTCAAAATAATAATAAAACAAAAATACCAAATAATGAGAAAATGTATATATAAAAATTTATACATATATGTATACATGCCCCGTATTCGACGATGAAAAGCTTTTAAAGTAGGGGGATCATTATTTTATTGTATCTGTACAATTGATAAAAAGGTTGTGTAATAATACACATACATACCTATGAGAAACGATACGATTAAAAATATATTACCTTAAGCACAGTATAATTTACAAGAGTCAACAATTTTCTTTGCTCCAATATTAAAAGTTGGCGTGAGATATTAATGAGATGTACATACATCGATGTCTGATGTTTTTCACCCGTTAGATTTTTTCATATTTCATTTTTCTTTTCACTTATTTTCTCACAGAAATAATTTAATTAATAATTAAATAACATCTGGATAACAATTCATTGCCTTAACTATTTGTTATCAATATATACACTGACAAAAATTCAATTATTTAGCCTGAGTTAAAGAATTAGTACATCAATTAGTGTTATACTCATGGTTTGTTAGTATTATTTCACGGTTGGGGCCAGGGGTAAGTCGGAGGCAAAGATGACTTGTACTTCGTATCGTAAAGTTGTGCCTTTATGAAGTCTTCGTATGATTTTGGTTCGGGAAGAACCGTTGCGACTTCTGTAAAAATTAAGGTACAATCAGATGTCTCGTTTCATGAAAAAAAAAACAATGCCTTCAATTTTCTTTTTCAAGTTATCATTTTCACGCAGCATTGTTCGCTCGCTGGGAAGCGACTACTTGTTCATTCATTTATTTATTTATCTATTTTTCATATTTTTTGTTCAAATTGTTTTCTGCTAAAATAAAAGTATAGTTTTACTTACTAGACTTGTAAGCGTACTCCATGACTTTGACGGCTACCTCAAGGGAGCACTTCTGAATGTCTTGGAGGGGTGGGTAAAGCCCACCGCTGGCGAGATCTGCCTCCGTAACAATCGCTGCTAACGCGTCAGCAGCGATTAGGAATGTTTCTTCAGGTATGACGCGCATCCCGGCGCACACCGCGCCGAGAGCTATGCCCGGAAAAATGTAGCTGTTGTTACCCTGACCAGGGTGGAAGGTCTTGCCCTCGTAAGTCACCGGCTCGAATGGCGAACCGCTCGCGAAGATACATTTGCCCTGTGGTAAGAAAAATACAAATAATAATTGTGTAATTGTGAATTTGTGAATTCGTGAAAAACTACGGCGTTTTCCGCTCACCTTGGTAGCTATGTAAGCTTCCTCTGCGGTGCACTCAGCTTTGCTCGTTGGATTGCTGAGAGCAAAGATAATTGGCTTTTCGTTATTATTTGCCATTTCTTCAAGTATCTCCGTTGTAAACGCGCCCTTGATGGCTGCGGCGCCTATAAGTACGCTCGGTCTCGCGGTTCTTACAACTTCGGCGAGAGTTCTGATAGGAGCGTTGTCCCTGGCGTAGTGAATTTTATGCTCCGTTACACCACCTTCCGGACGGTCTTTCACAATTAAACCTTTAGAATCTACCATCCATATTTTACTCTTAGCAACGTCAGCGCTGACTCCTTCCTTTTGCATCGCCATCACACAAAGTCCGGCGATTCCAAGAGCAGCCTTTAATCAAACGGGAAAATTTTTCGGGCTAAGTAGGAATTCGATGATTGCGAAAGACTCGGTCGTGATAACGAAAATTTACAAAAGACTGACCTCTCCAGCGCCTTGGAAGACTATCGTGTTGTCAGATAGTTTTGTTCCGGTGACCCTCAAAGATGCGAGGAGTCCTGCGACTGCAACCGATGCGGTACCCTGAATGTCGTCGTTAAACGTACAGTAGCTATCCCGGTATTTGTTCAATAGTCTGAACGCGTTCGAGTTCCCGAAATCTTCGAATTGAATCAGAGTATTTTGTCCGTAACGCTTGACAACCGCCTGCATGAATTCCTCGAGAAAATCGTCGTACTCCTGACCCGTTACACGCCTCTGCCTGTGGCCGATGTAAAGAGGGTCATCGAGGAGCGACTGAAAGAAAAACGAAAAAACAATCATTAACAAAGTCTACCGCGATTACTCCGAATAATCGTCGGTGAATTTACGTTACCTGGGTGTTAGTGCCGACGTCAAGGGTGATGGGGAGACATTGATGGGGTTTTATCCCCGCCAAGGCCGTGTAGAGGGACAATTTTCCGATTGGGATTCCCATACCGCAAGCGCCGAGGTCACCGAGTCCCAAAATACGCTCTCCGTCAGTGACGACTATCGCTCGAACGTCGTGTTCGGGCCAGTTTTTAATTACATCGTAAACGTGACCCTTGTCATAGATGCTGATGAAAAGACCTCGGGGTCTCCGATAGATCAGACCGAACTTTTGACAAGCCAAACCAACCGTTGGGGTATAAACTAGCGGCATCATTTTTTCAACATTTTCTCCAAGGAGGCGATAGAAAAGCCTCTCATTTCTGTCCTGCGAGTAAAAATTACATCATTTTTATACGGTTGTTTGAGAGACTTGCGAATTCATGATTATCGTGCGATTTACCAGCAATCCGGTGAGGTAGATATATTTCGAAAGATCGTCGGTATAACGGTCCAAATTCAAACGGCAAAGTTCCAGTTGTTCCTCTTGCGATTTTACGGCCGCAGGAAGAAGACCGTGAATTCCCAGTGTCTGTCTTTCCGCGATCGTAAATGCCATTCCCTGAAACATGAAAGGTGTAATACGTTCAATTCTGCCGACGAAAAAGTGGGTGTCACTTTCCGATGCCTAACTTTACCGTTTCCTGCAATTTTTATAAAACAGTATACGAATTTTAGAGTCAAATGTTTGTCACCCGTCGCTTATCGATGACGTATGTAATTGTAGAGTAAATGAAATGCGGAATCATTATGTGAATAACTCAACGTTGGCTGTAGATTGTTTTATCTTACATTCGAATTGAAAAACTTCATATATCATGTTGTGATTAGATTTTTTTCAATAATAACTCGTGAATATATCAGACCCACTCATACAGTCTCCAGATTTGAAGACCTTTTAATTACCTTTAATGGGGTTCATCAGGGGTTATAAGAACTACGAAGTAAAGTTAAAGCGATAACGTTGGTCAAGAACCGAGGAGCATCCGGAAATCATTGATCTCATGAAAAATCATTACGCGTTTCAACAAAAAATCTACGAAGATTATCTGCATACTCTCAGAGGAAATTTGAAATTGAAATTTCCTCTAAGACGAAAATATTCTATTCCTCATGTCCACATCCTGTAACACTACAAAAAAAAAAAAAGCGTCATGCGGTGTTTGTGGGGGTAATCATGGAAATGTTCTAACGTAAAAGAATTGATTTAAAGACGACCTTGACAAAGTCACTAAAACATGACGCAACTCCACTTCTCTTGGACGTAAATCGTACTCATGCTCACATTACATTTCTGTGTCAAGATTCAAAAAGAAAAACGTGCAAACCTCAGCTGTGGGTGACGGTGAAAGGCTATAGAGAAACATTCTGTGCAGCGGGGTACAATCATGAGATAATCGTTCAATAAATCAAAATCATTTCTAGTTTCTGACAATACACAGATATTAAATTCACGCTTTTACGGGACGTAGCCCACGGTGCGCGAACTGTACGATAGATCTGCAAAAACTGCATTTTTTTCCTCATCGTCACTGTCGTCGAGGATCTTAAATATTGAAAGAATCGTCGAAATAGAATAAAATAATACGCTTGGATCTCATGTGTCATTTCGTGCTGAAGGTAAGAGGTGAGAAAAGATTCCGTTGATACCATGATCTAGATTGATCTACATTGATCTGGAGCAAGGCCCGGGCTCAGTGATTGGCGGATGTCGAGAGCGATATGTCCGGTTAGTTTGTCCGAATTTACATGCACCTCATGTAATGTTATTTTCGATGTAACCCATCGCCCCAGTTATTTATTAGTTCCTAAAATAGGAGCTGAAAATTCTTCACATTTCGTACAGAAATGTCCGTCAAGAAAAAAAGCTTGCGCGACTCCGTTAAAATTCCGAACAATCAAAGATGAAAGAATATTTTAATCGCACTCTGCACATGCAAAGCACTTGAGGTAGTTCATGACCCTGTGCGTGATCGATTGCTACTTTTTTTATTTCTCTTACCTTCGGATTCCCTGGCCGTCAATCATACACGTACATAATCGTACTGCCCACCTTCTTACGCAAGTTTTACATTAAGGTCCCACCGATGATACACTCGTTTAACGATATAACGGACATCACTCTACGCCAATCGATTATTTCTTTGAATCAATTCGTATAAATCAAAACCGATGAATGGAAAGCTCTACGATAACGAAAACGTATAACAGCTTTTGGATCAATTTTTCAATATTAATTTGCAGATGTATCAAAATAGATGTTCGAAATATCTTCTTTAGTTTCTAAAAATACATACAAATATTTTATACGGTAGTTTCCGTAATTGAAATGAATTTTCATGATTAAATTTTTTCAGTCGAAATTATACGACGACCATAGCTATAGGTATACGCATATGAAATCCGGCTGAATAATTTATTGTTGCCGGAAGATGAGACGCGAATGAGAAACGAAAGTGGGGACATAGGTCATCGATAATCCGGCAGGAAATTCCAATTTATCAAATATCATATAATTGAATCGAAATTTCGTACATACGCGATGTTACTTAACGTTTCGAACGGACGAAAAAAGATCGGTCGAAAGCTCTGGCTAAAACGAAACGTCGAAGATCGAGATAATGGGTAAATGGCGCTAATAATTGTACGTACAACAATCGACCGCTGTCCCTGACCCATATTTTTGTCAATTATTTCTCCATTTACTCACTCGAATACTTCGAACGATCAATTTCATGGACGGATGCTCATTATTTTGTTGAACTACATATTAATATCGGAAAAGTATCGTATCGATTCGTTGTATTTTTTTTTTCAACAAAAATAAAAAAGGGTACGCACATGTAAATCGCTTTCTATTTTGCATTTAATCGATTCTACAAATCCAAATCATATGTCGCATGGCAATTTTATAGACTATACCGATTATGCGTTTGAGAACGAGCTAATTAGCTGACGGTGTCCCTGGTAATTATTTTTGCGTCTGACCCCGTAAATGGTGAATCGCAATCGTACAGCTTATGTAATATAGTCGAGCGAAGGTATACGTGCAATTTTTATCATCAATTGTGCATTTCTCATCCACTGCATCAAGAATTGAAAAAAGCGAACAAAAAAAAAACCATTGAATTTATTTTGTGCTGTATTTCGATTTCAGTTTTGATATCACTCTTACACTGCATGTTGTTCACGTAATCGCGGGGTGAGCAAAAAAATAAATCTGATAGATTGCCGATCGTAGATAGGAAAGTTTCCAATAAATTTTATCTATAATCCGTGGGATTAAATTAAAGAATAATTAAATCGAAAATTCTAGACTAAAAATGTGCATCCGATTGCGATTAAGGTTACATAATATTTGTCGCTTGAAAATCCGAGCCTACAAATCTAACGCCATACAGACAATGGCATAGTCAAAGTGCATATGCAGAGGGCAATTATAATTGATCAAAGGTTCGAGACTCCCGAGTCTACATGCATATTGTTATTCGAGTCAGACGTTACGGTGGGAATGACATCCTTGACCAACGATAAATTAACGTAATCGCATAAACAAATGTTTGAACTATTTTTGTACATGCGGAGAACGAACGTCGCGCGATAATCGTGTATTTGCACTGGAGAAAGTTATGGACTCTCAATTAGTAGGAAAAGCAAATGAAACGGTACATGTGATTCCTCGCTATTTGAACTATAGATCGCTTTTCAAAATTACCAGAAAATGGTTAGCCTGATATACGATTACGAATTGAATGTTTGCTGCACTAATGATTTTTTTTGCTTTCTTCTATTCACTATCGAGATATGATCAGCTCATCTAACTGCATAGAGTTTTATAGATGAAAAAAAAAAATAGTTAAACAAAATGTTGAGATAAGCCAACTTATCCGTTCATAGTACTTTTCCCAAACCGCAATGGATACCGCATGTCGGTCTCAGTGTTTCTGTCTGCATTTACTTTACAATTTTATCTAAAATTTGTTTTTTTTTTTTAATCGCATCTCCGGAATTGCATAGATCGGAACAAGGGATGATAAATGATATCCGTGTTTGCATAGACTACAGGTGCGCTATTATAAGTTACGTGGAAACGCCATGTCAACTGTACATATTTATTTGAATGCTTACGTGAGTTTCTTTAACGTTGGGGAGTTTTTATATGCTTGCGAAGGTGATTGAATTGCATTTGGTTTGTGCTTTTTGAAAAGTGAAATTTATATTTGTTTGTTTAGTCTTATATATCGGTACCCTTCCGTCGATCGCCAAGAGGGCTTCGGGAATTCTTGGCACGTGTTCCTCTTGTCTAGGAACGAGGGTCCACCATGTCCTTTCCGTTATATCCGCCATAACAATTAGAATAATTTCAACAACAACAACAACAAAACCAAACACCCTTAATGAAAAATGATTCTACAGTTCACACACAACGTACTGAAATGATTCTCATACCGTTCTCCGAAATTTATGGTAAATTATAACAACCCTTGGAAACCGTTGCTTGGAGAAACTTCCTAACCAAGTACAACAGGATCGGCTACCCTCGTTCGTTGCGGCTTTAGACTTTGGTACCCACTTCCCGTGGTTATACGGATCAATACACCTTGCCAAGCTCGCACGTTCATCGCATTGCATAACCTAGCCTAACTTCATCTTTCGCGGGTGTGCGTCTATAGGCACGTGCACAAATTTCCGGTCAAATGGGAACCGACTTCGCCCCAACCTTGTCTCCGACCTTCGACCCAATGCCCAATATATGTGTATGCGCATATAGGATTAGGCCCGTCCGTATACAGTTGAATTTTTTTAATTTTGCAATGAAATTCAGCAGACCCTGTGACGGCAATATATGAAATAGGATGTAAAAAATTGCTTTGTTCTATGGTCCTAGGAATTATTCATCCCTGAAATGATCGGTCTGACGCGTTTCAGACATACGTTCAAAATTCAAAGTTCTCGAGTAATTATTTCATCCAATTAATTTGCGTCTACATTTGTCTCGATCATGAGGTGAACAAAGTACGTGAAACGAAACCTTTCATTGTGCAAATCTAATTAACCGTTTGCTCGGTTTTTCAGTTTAGTTAGAATCATGTCCATGTTTGTAAAACATATAAAAATCAATTATGGACACCTGGATTTGCTCACCTATGTCTGTACAATATTCTGCTTCGTCACCTCCAGAGTTACACTATAGGTAATTGTAAAATGACTGTTCTTAGAATCAAGACGCGCGATCGTGGGATTTCCTTTATTCAGTTCCTGCTTGAGGTTGCGTACGCAAAGAGATGATGACTTAAACTTTTTAAAATCCTCGTGCAAACATACAGAAAGTATCTTATCCTATTCCAGCGATTTTTTATTAGCAAACTCACCGGCTCTTTATGAAAATATATTTCTTTATGTGCGTACTGCGTACGTCGGTCATTTTTCCAAATTTAGAGTGGTGTATTTCCGGACCGTTTGATAAATTTTTCAATAACGCAGACTTCGGTTAAAGTAGGCGAAGCAGGTCGGCAATTAATTTTCGTATAATTTTCATAAATTCACCCTCGGATAATCGTGTGAAAATTGAATGAAAGAACATGAAACAGACGTAGTTATTGAAAGTGGGCAAGACGTTAGCTTCGATGATTGAAGTATAAAACAGCGTGGGTTATTTATAAAATTGTAATGGACTTGATGCTAACTAAACTTACGTATGCATGAATTCGTATGTTTTAATGTAATTGGCGTAGTGGTCAGAAGACGAATGTAGAACTCAATCGGCCTTCCGGCATAATGCATGCTAAATGAATCGATATATTGTAAAATAGTTTTTTTGAAATGAATGAAGATCGAGGGGTGGGGTCCCTACCTTGTTCAATTGAGGGTTTCTTATGTGGTCCAGACCGCTGGTGAAGCCGGGAGTTACGGAATCTCCAGGACCTCGTTGTCCAAGTTGATCGCGTTCAAGACTCGACATGGTGCTTTCGTACGTCCTGCCTTCTCGGGAACTACTGTCACCTCGGTTCTTGGCTCGAACCCTGCAACTGACAAACTAGAAACGATTCCTAAATATCACGTAGCGGTTATCAACCAGCGCAGGCGCGAAGAGACCGTTTTATGCGAGGTTTTTATGACATGCAGATCCGGAGCCTCTTCGGCGTCAGCGTCGGCGCCGCGACCGCGATTCATTTTTCGATGTACTTCAAATTCGCGAGTATTATATTATTGAAATTATGACGCTACGCAAGTCGCCGATTTGCACCTACGACGAATTTTGCCGATTTCCTTTCTCTCACGCGTCAATAATTTTCTTGCCGCGATGAAATATCGTCCCCCGAATCGACGACGCGACGCGACGAATTTTTTTAATCGAGGAAAAACTTTATTAGTTTCCAACATCGTAGGATTTGAAAATTACGTCATCAGGTATCGCGGAATGGCGTTATTGTTTCTCGTGTTATTGCGTCAGGCTGTTTGGAAAATTTTCCTCACGACAAAAATTTTATTCACCCGTCGTGTTTCATGCGAATAAAGTAGATTTTTAACTCTAGGATTGCGATTTCATCGCTTTGATTCTCTGTCAATGTTCGCCGACTCCCTGTCGAGTGACAAAACGTGCGCTGTAGACTCGATTCAAAAGATTTCGTGGACATTCACTCATGTAAAAAAGTGCGCACCAAAACCGCAGACATTTAAAATTTGACGCCTCAAATAATACGTGAGCTAAGGAATGACGTCGCCTGAAACAGCTGATTCCGGACGTTCGAAGAGTGGGAAAGAACAAATTCTCTTATCGCTACGTTGCGGTTCGTTCTCGTAACGCACTCAATACAACTGTCAAGTTTAAATTAATTTTTATCAAACTTTTCCATTTTTTTTCTCTCCTCTCAAATCAATTTGCGTTACTATCTCTTCATTTTGCCGGAAAATTATTCTCCTTGTATCGTGCGTCATTTCATTCAAATAAATTTATTGTACAGTTTCAAAGGTTCGTTATCTCCGCCGAAACATACTGACCAATATCGATTGAAATCTTTGAATAATAATCTGAATCACGATCAATATAAAAACAAATCAAAAACGAATTATAATCTTAGACTCGCCTCACCTATTCTCGTCGTATCCACAACGATCGTGAGCGGAGATGTGGAAAATTTTGGTATCACGGTTATAATCGAAAATCTGACAGCGTGAAAATTTTTTACAATCAGTCAGCCTGAAAAAAATTTTAGTTGACATATTTCACGCGGCGATTGTTAGTGATTATTTATCGGTGACGTGCGATCACGTGGTTTGTTGAAAACTCCCCCTACTCTGCCTTATACTGTGTGGAAATTTCCGATTACGCTCCTAGTAAATTAAATATTGTATAATCGCGGCTACGCTCGGTCGTTTAAATTTTCTCTCAGTCATCGACTTCCCGCAACTGACAGACCTGCACTTTGGCTAAAGCGTTCTCATCGTCTACGCAGATGTTCCAACTCTGTGGCGCATGCCCCATTCGGTCTTTTTTCTCTTACTTCCCTTCTTTTTAATTTTTTATTATTAGACACCCGTTACGCACTACTATACTACATCTACGTTACGAATACTGACCAAGGAGAAGAAATTCCACTTGCGTAAGATCAGAGCGCAAAAATTCAGTTCGGATTCGTCCGCAGAATTTAAATTACATTTTTTCTCTTCTTTACGTAAGATCATAGCGAAATTTCGAAGAGCGGTACGTTTGAATGAACAAAAAAAAAAAATTGATCATTTCCTCAAACCGCTGCAATTGGATAACATACGTGATAATTCATTAAAATTGCATAATCGATCGTACAAGACTTGCGTCGACGTTCTCATTTATTTTAATTAACGTGATCGAGGGTCACGAATATATCTCAGAGCGATTTAACTCACGTGATTCTTTTGAGTGACACCCACGTGTTTGATAGGCGATCATCAAAGAGGGCATCACATATATTTATATTGCCTACTCGGCAGGACTCTTCGTTTGATTTTTCTCTCGTTAATCTTTATCGTATAATTATCGTACGATTTGCTAAAGCCAATGATAAAGGGCATTAGAAACATATGTATAACACAGACGTTGAACGCTCGTAATAATCTCAGCGGTAGTAACAGCGTGTGGAATTATGCGGATTTACTTTTTTTAAAAACTTTTGCATTTTCTGATCAGTGAGTCGAGTGAAAGGTCATCAGATGATGCTAATTGCTAATAGAAATATATATACCTATACTTTCAAATTATTGAAAGAAATTTCTAAAAACATATACACGATACATATGTTTCGATGAATGAAAATATCCTTTCACCGACGACCAATTGTAATATTGTCCAATTGTGAGTATGTCTGTACAATTCTAACGAACACGGATTAGAAAACTATCAAACGAATCGAACGATCGATCGCAGCGTTTTACGTATACACGAAATCGGGTCGATGAAACGGAAAGCGAATACTAGACACGTATTTTTTAACGTGCGGAATTGCTACAGGTGACAGGAAATTACACGTGCGGCCTGTCAGGGACAGGAAAAAGAAAAGAAATAAAAAGAAGAACTTACTGGCGATTCATCCGAGCGAATCCGTCAGTGCGTTTTTGTGAAAAATCTCGCAACATGATGGAGAAGAAAAAAAAATTAAGAAAACGTTAACCAATTCTTTTTAAGAAATACATCTTGCAAGATCCGAAGGCGAGTGCTCATTTTCTTTATTTTTTTTCTTCTCTTTTCTTAATGATAACGTTTTGTCGTTAATTAGAGGAGCAACGGATTTCCTCCTTGTACCTGATCTAACAATCGACGTTGTGCTTTCCAATCGTGAGAATTGCGAGTCACATAAGAGCCGTAATATGACGCTTGTTTATCCTGATTTTTGAAGAAGAAAAAAAAAACTTTGAAAAATTTATGTATCACACGAATGTCACATTTACGGAAACAAGTGCCCCAGGGCCGCGAGTCGTATTGCGTCATTTGCATGATAAATTAGTGTAGATTTTAGCGCGAATATATGAATACGTGTAATAACCTGCATGCGATCAATTTCAAGGTCCACATTTATACAGATTAAATTACAATCATATAACCGCAATATAATCTCAGAATTTTCTTATCCCGCAGGTGTTGTCGAAGTATATTATGCATAATAACGTTATACGTATGCGGGCATGTTGCGAACATGAAATACATCGTCGTCAGGTTTAATTATTCAGCAAGGAAAATTACCCCCCTCCCTTAATGATCCGTGTCATTTTCTTCTTGATTTTATCACCCGTCAAAAATATCCACCCTCAAGGTGTGCGAATAAGTCGTCTGAATTTCCCGAAGTCATGAAAAGTCGAAACGATAACGGATGATTATCAAATTCAATGCGAAAGCTAACTATTAAAAAAATCGACTCGCTATTATCAGTTGTCGATAATCGTAGCCTAATTATTGTCATTATAGTTATTTTATAATCAAGGTTCGATGATACGTATACCGCGTATGAGATCTGCAGATTATTAGTCCCAACAGGAACGATAGGTGTACGAAAAAAATAACGTATATTTTCGCAGCACAATTAATTATTTCTTCGTTTATCAAGGGCGGATATTAACACGCGATTTTGATTAGATGCATTTGTTATAAATAACATAATAAATAATATTATTCGCAACGTAGCTAACATTAAGCGCTCATATCGAGTGTGTACATAATTTGAAATTCTTTTATGTTGAAATTATATCGTTCACAGTGAGAGGGATAGCTCATGAAATATAATTATATTTTTTTCACAATTATAATTGAATATGTATGAAGAACAAAGTTGTTTTCTTTGCTCATCGCAGATTATATTGTAATGAGATTTGAGACAGCTATGTACATCTATCTTTGTTTTCCCCACATATTCATATCGAAAAAAAATAATTATAACAAGATTGATTAATTATTTCTTCTCTCGATGAACGCGTACACACGATTCTACAGGTCCTGCTAAATTTTTTCTGCTAAAATATACTACGATACGATCTATGAATTCATGTACCTATATCGTACATTATATTCGTGGACTGACCGTCAATTAAGTTTCACTTTCGCGCTCGTGTAATATTAGGAAATCGACGAACATTGACCTGAATGCATTGGTGAAAATGAAAAAGGAGCAAAATTCTACTAGATCGTTTCTATCTGATCGTTTTCAATGTTAAATTCCATTCTGTATGTGTGGAATGTACATCCGGCGTTATTGCGATTCAACTGAGAAATCTTCGATGATTCATTCAAAACCAAAAAAAAAAGTCAAGTCGTTTCATTTTCTCGTTTTATGCATAACAAAATGTAATAAAAAAAGTTATCGCTCACCCTGACATCTGCGTTTGCGTTACACCGATGGTACCGGTGTATAAATTTTGCGAATCTTTGGTATTGTTCGCCCCCATCGTGGGATATTCTTATTACTTTATAGATTTGAATGAAAATTTAGATCGCGAGGATTTTAACTGTTTCGACTCGAAGCGACGTCGGTCGGATTTTCAAAGCTTTTTCGTTGAAAATCAAACGTGAATTTATCACGCGAAAAAATTTATTCAACTATGCTCGTTGGTATTTTATGACAACCGGCAAAGAAACTCTAGAAAACCGATACACTTGACTCGTTTTACAGAAATTGATAGTCTAACACAGACGGAGGACTAATACGGAGTGATATGGTGGGCGCGAAATGTAATAACTTTTATACTCAGTGATAACAACGGCGATTTATGCACGGTCAAGAATGAAGAAAAAGCGCGGTTTGATTATCAATCGGTTATGATTAGTTTTTATACATCAGTAATAATCGGTACTATCATAGTTTAATTTTACATATTATTGGAAAAACATCACGATGCGGTTTTGATTATTTATTGGCCTTGTATCGACACTGGCGGTTAATTATTATCTGTTTCTTTTTGCCAATTGATCGGTTCAAATAATGTAGAATGTGCACACGTCCAACGTGAACGTGTTGCGGATGTCTACTGTCGAGATTGTTTAAAACGCTCCGCTGTTGACTATTTGTTGACGAGTCATTCCCAGTCTGAATCTGGATGGGGAGAGTTTGCAAGTTATATGTACGAACCGATATATATAAGTTCGAAAGACCTCGGCCTCCATAATCGTAAATTTTACTATACTATAGGTATAATTATGATACAGTTTCTTTAGACCATAAGCAGAAAAATTAATAATTTGCCTTTCTATACCTCCATTATATCCATACGATACTAAATTACGTTTATTCGATCCTCTCTAATTTTTTTATTTCTTTCTAATTATAATCCATGTGAATTTCGTTTTCGGTTGTGTAGACTCGTTTTATCGTACTAGAAAAATTTGTCTTCTCGAGTTGAAGCTTTGGCAAAAATGTTGAATTCGAATGACAATTATATGCTGGATAGTGTGCGTATACTTTGCATTGAATGGTTGTCATGAATCGGCTGGAAAGTGATGGAAAGTTACAATTACGCTCGAGAGAATAAACTAATAATGTAAATGAAGAATAATAAGAACCAGGAGATAAAAAACAAGTCTCATAAGAAGAAAATAGCTCGATAACATGAACTAATGTGAATGTCATATAATCATTCCCGAGGGAGAGAACGATCATTCAGTTCGTTGACTGTATAAATTAAAATTGTCAATGACACATCGGTAGAATTCAGAATTCTCAGCTTATTCGTAACAGTACTTTCAAAAGATACGAAGCTTTTGAAAAACTAGACATCGTCTTGGTAAAGAATATGAAATGTTTCATTTTACCATAACTTCGGAAAAACTTTTACCCAGGCGAAGAAACTAGAGATAGGGTTTTAAAAATTGTCGGAGCATTCCCAATCATAATCCATTGAGATTTTTATTTTAAACGATAAAGTAACTCGATTTATTCATTACTTTCCACACGTTTATACATCAATTCAATTTACCGATCGAGGAAACAATTAAGAATTTCATTGAATGATCATATTAAATATGTTCATCGTTGATAGATTTCATACGACTCAAGTACGTAGGTACTTTCTTTGAGCCATAAATCGGTTGGTGAGTTTTGGCATATGGGCTCTACATTACAAGGCTTATCTTCTTTTCACATTCGTATATTTTCATATATTTTGAATATACTTTTACCTTTTAAAATATAATAGCTGTTTCATTTTATCAAACTATATACTCTGTAACGTAGCGAGCGAGATGAAATAAATTAATTACATAGATAACAAATTGATAAATGTATAGAAAATGGAGTACGCGCAGATTGTATGTCGTTATTACATTTTAGGTATAATAATATAATAAATATGGTAATGTGATAAAATGGTAATACGTTCATGGCAGTTTGTTCCGAAGTTTATACATAACATATAACGTTTATCCGACGTAGACTCGATATCATTTCAAGTTTTATCCATTTTTTGTTTTTCAATTCTTCGATTTTTTCTTTAATATTTCGGGATGATCGTGCATATATAGTTTATAGGAACCCTTTTTTTTTTGTCATTTATTTATTCGTTTCATTTAGTAATGTAACTATTTTCGGTGTAGGTATAACACAATTCATATACCTTATCAATTCAGGTGTTTCGAAGGTATATAATGTGTATAATTGTATGTATTTCATTTTTAGGATATATACAGTAGGTAGTACACAATGACGCGTTTTTTCATAATACGTAGAAAAAATACTGTTGTTTCAATATAACCATAAAGCACAATGATTGCTCTTATACATTTCCAATTATCAATTGTAGAAAAAAATATATCTGCACATTATACATTCTCGCATAACTTCATTTATATAACGTTGCAAATGAACGATGGTTAATTTCTTTGCTTTTTATTCTTTCATTTTATAACTTTTTTTTTCTCGTGAATTAAAAATAATTAATGAACTAATTATGCCTCTGATTAACGTAATACTATGTAGGGCTTTATTTCATCAATCAATTAAAAACATCATTCAACTTTTTACTTTCAGCGAGTTCTGATTTTTATTTAAAATCAGTCATAAAATTGCTCCGGAGCAAATTATTGGTTTCTGTTGAAAATATCTTTCCTTTCATTGACGATTTTTCTTATACTGTTTCTTTTTGCGTGACTGAATTATTAGGAAATACAACCTAGTTTTAAACTTCATTTTCTTTTTTTTTCCAAATTTTCTTCATCTTTTTCTAAACATATTTTTAAGTAGTCTATAGATAGATTTCTTCTTTCTTTAAATTAACAATAAATAAAGTTGACATTGAATCATCAATACCAATGACACTTAACATAATAAGTTAATAGACGTTATTGTATATATCTACTGACACTAAATGATCTAGTTATTTCCGAGCTGTTAATTCAAGATTTTGCTTTTTTGTTTCACATTATTTTTTTCTCTTTCTTTAAATTAGTAACACAGTGTATATGTGACATCATCCTCTCATTAGACTCGCCAACACGTCACAATCTGTTGGGAGAAGAACAGAGCAGAGTGTTAGTTGAGCTGAACTATAAACTACAAAAATTTGCTATTAATTTAATGATTATTTTCAAAAACTATAAATCTACCTACGCATAAGCTTTCATACTGGCAGACTGACTTTTACAAATTTCATCCAATTCCACCGTGTACAAAAGCTTACCAAAATCGTTTTTAAAATCAAAAACCACAAGAATACTTTCAAATCCACAAGCATCGTTTCATCGAGTGACGTTTTTTTTTTTCTTTCAAATTTTATTGTTTCTCGATAATGCATTGCTTTTTTATATTGGTAAATTGCAAACTCATCACTCGTTATATAATTTTCTCTTTCAACTATACAACGGCGGCGGATTCATCATAGAAAAAAATAGACACCATTATGAACTGATATGAAATCTGGAAATTATTTTCAACATAATAAATCTACGATACGTCTACTGCATATAAATAAATAAATAGACGAGAACAAGCGACTCATGTCTTATCGGTTTTCTATGAGTCGTCTGCAACCGCTGTTCAAATCTTAGCGATTACAAACATAGTGTATCGGTGTGTGTGGGCCTCAGTATTGATAATAACACATGTAGAAATATGAACTTATCTATTCGTGAATTAGAACTCAATTAACCAAAGGTACAAAAAAAAATGCATGTGAAAAACAATTCAGCATCCTGTTTATTAGTTCGGCCAAAAAAAAGCGCCGCGCATGCAATCGTCCTTCACTAGTTGGTAAAAGAAAAAAAAAAAAAACAGGAGTAATGTGTCACGGAAGTAACACAATCGTCAGAATCATAAGAAAAGTCGAATGATTCCTTACGAATTTGATCGAAAATTGGAAGAGAGCGATGTTCCATTTTTTCTATTAAAAGTAGGTGAATAAAAAAATACTTCAAGGCGAATGAATCATCGGGTATTCAGGTTTTACAGTTTGTCGGTCAGTATGGCGTACGATAATAGGTAATTGATAAAGATGCGAATTGGTACAAACATGCGTGGTGCGGTGTTCGGTTATGATATTTTAAGCAAAAATAAAATTGATTAGTTATCACACCGTGATTGTGGTTTAGTTATGGATTTTACGTTAGATGAAAATATCTCTGTCATAAATTACGACTAGAACGAACTGTTGGGGTAGAATATTACTTTCATGTGGTCAAAATCGGCGCACGATATTCACTCTGGCGTATGGATAATTCCTCACTGCATATATTATTTGCGTGGGAAATATAATTTTTTTTGTTTTTTTTTTTGTATTCTTTTTTTTTTCTCATAAACTGTGGTAGGTGATAACAATAATTATTCTAACTATCCAGTTGACGGATTTTGTTACAGGCGTTTCAGATCATGGTGGATTTTTATTTCTCTGAAAAAAGATTAGTTAAGCTTTAGCAGAATTTTGTTTAAAGTTTGATCTTTGTGTGTTTGAAAAATATGTCGGTAAAAAAAAAATATGGAGAGCATCTTGCAACGACAATTACAAAGTGAAGGCAGTAGAATTGCAAAGAAGGAAATAAATTGCCGGCGTTTCATATGAAATTTTATCAGCACTCGAACGTTCGTCGAAGAGTTTTATCTAAAATTTTTAACTAGATAAGAAGACAGACACATTAGCAGATACGGTGGAAGCGTGCGAACCAATTTAACTATAAATAAAATCAAAAAAATCAATTATTCGACCGAACGTTCGGCACCAAGTACAAAAAAAACTGTAGCATAAAGCGTAAGATACACTAATATGAAATAGAGTCCGTGTAAACGAGAAATAAATATTACAACTATGAAATTATCTAGCTCTCATTGCGCAATAATGGAACGATCTACTCTGGTTTCTAGTTTTTTGAATGTACCGAAACGAGTACAATTCATTGAAAGGAAAAACGTAAAATATAGCGGACGACTACTCACTGTTCCGGAAGTACCCGTGGTTTAGCCGAGTCCCCAGGCCAGTCGTACATATTCGCGAGAGGGCTGTCATAGCTAGCGTCGTACATTTTACTCACGATGAAGTTTCGCATGTCCTTTGGCTCGGGGTATTCGCTCGCCAGACCACCTGCGAACATTTCAAGTAATAACGATCAATGTGTGTCCAACAACTTGAACAATAATGACGAGTATCGCTCGATTTTCTTTGGGGGAAATTTCGAAGCAATAGTATAGGGCATTTCCGTTGAAGTAGTGCTTGGTTTGTGGATAGTGGAATTTTTGATTCACTAGACTAACCCTTTTTGTACGCATACTGGGCGATTTTGATGGCAATAGTAATGGAACACTCTTTGATGCAGCTTAGCGGTGGATAGAGACTTCCCATTTCCAAATCTTCGTCTTTCACGTGGTCCGCCACGCACTGGGCAGAGATTAGGAAAAGTTCTTCCGTAATATGATGGCACCCGGTGGCTATTACGCCAAGGGCGACCCCCGGGAAAATGTAAGCGTTGTTCCCCTGTCCCGGCTTGTACACTTTTCCCTTGTAATTTACTTCGCCGAAGGGCGAACCTGACGAGAATATGCAACGACCCTAGAAAACAGATCGGCAAATTTATGGTTGAGGATCTTAATCGGGCCGCGAATTGTGTCCCTTTGATTGCAACTTTTAATCAACTGGGAACCTACTTCCGTGTGCTCGTACGCCTGCTGAGCCGTACATTCAGCTTTACTCGTAGGATTGCTCAACGCGAATATTAACGGCCTCTCGTTGTTCTTGGCCATTTCCTGCAGAACTTCCGGCGTGAACGCACCAGCGGCGGCCGAAGCGCCTGTAAAAATATGAAAAAGTGATTGCCGACCGAGACAAATTTTTTACCGCGTTCTGAGAGCAGGGCAATGATAAATCCTCACCGACAAGCACCGTTGGCTTAATTTCCTTTACCACCTCTAACAGAGACTTCATTACGCCGTGGTCCTTTGCGTACCACGCTTTGTGACCGTCAAGGTTACCGTCCGGACGATTTTTCACCAAAAGACCGTCGATATCCATCATCCAAATATTCGCACGAGCTTCTTCTTCCGTGCAACCGTCGGCTTCCATCGCTTTTACGCAAAGATCCGCGATCCCAATGGCTGCCTGGAATTTTTTTTTCTCACTGGTTAAATTCAGCGTTCAAAAAATTATGTCGCTCGTTCGTATTTTTTTACGTTAGTCTACCCACCTCACCAGCACCGAGAAAGACGAATTTGTTATCCCCCATTTTTCTTTTCGTAATTCTCTTGGAGGCCAGAATTCCAGCGACAGCGACCGCAGCTGTGCCCTGGATATCGTCGTTAAAGGTACAGAACTTATCTCTGTATTTATCCAGGAAGCGGAACGCGTTGTGGTTACCGAAGTCCTCGAACTGTGCGCGATAAATATAGTACAGCGGTTTTTAAAAAAATAAATGTCACAGTTATTTGCGATAAGTTGGCAACATTATCAGCGGGAATCGATAGCGCCGTAGCCTCACCTGAATTAGGACATTCTGTCCATACTTTTTCACGCACGCGGCCATGAACTCATCGATCAGTTCGTCGTATTCTTGGCCCTGCGATCTTGGTTTGCTCAGTCCGATGTAATGAGGGTCATTTCTCAGCTGTTCGTTGTTCGTACCGACGTCGATCGTAATTGGCAAACATTGGTGGGGCTTAATACCGGCCAGGGCGGTGTACAAGGCCAATTTACCCACGGGAATTCCCATTCCGCAAGCCCCGAGGTCCCCTAGACCGAGAATTCGCTCGCCATCGGTCACGCATATCGCACGAACCGCTTGCTCGGGCCTAAAAAACGATTTTAAAAAATTGAAAAATGAAAATGCATTCGTTTCGTTCGTTTAATTTATTTAATTTGTCGTTTATGACAAACCAGTTATTGAGGATTTCGTAGATGTGGCCCTTGTCGTGGATGGTGATAAAGAGTCCTCTGGGTCGTCGGTAAATAACTCCAAATTTCTGACAGGCGAGTCCTACGGTCGGAGTGTAAACGATGGGCATCATCTGCTCGATGTTTTCGCTCAAAAGACGGAAGAACAATCTCTCGTTTCTCTCCTGGAATTTGAAGATCGGATGAAAATTTGTCCTCGTAGTTTTTGATATTTTACAAATTACCTGTAGCTCGACCAGGTAAAGATACCGATTCAAATCCTCCGTGTACTTCATCACCGAAGCTTTGCAAAGTGCGAGTTGTTCTTCCTGAGTTTTGAATCGCGGAGGTTGAAGCCCGTGGATCCCAAGGGCGATTCTCTCTTGCAACGTGAACGCCAACCCCTGTAAAAAATAGAATGAAACAGAGAATTAAAAACATGATCAAAGTCAGCGAAATTTTGAACGCCGTCTGTGTTGAAATTTTCTCATCACGTTTCACCTTGTTCAATCTGGGATCCCGAAGGTGACCTATACCCTTCACCATGTTGATGGGGACTACGTCTCCTGACACCTCGTGAATTTCTCTTTGCTGGACATCCTTCACAGCGGGGTGCGAAGGTGGTAGCGCGCGCGCCCAGGCGCCTGCCCCACCTCTGCCGCAAGACGGCCTGAAGATGAAAAAAAAAACCACCCTTAAATTTTTTTCATCACGCGTCGTCAAAGTTGCGATCGAGGGCTGGGAAAAATTCATTTCAAACGTTGCGATTCTCGTATCATTCTCTGATTTTTTTTCAGAGCTTTTAACGAAACAAGGGCAAAGCAGACGCCTTCAGTTTCTTTAGAGGTTTGAAAAGACCAGAGACTCGATCGAAATGTGAATATAATTCCGACATCGTAGGATTTATTCGATCGAATGTTCAATAACTTTTCGTTTCCTCATTTTTACAATTATTTCGGTGCATCCTGAAAAAGCTCCGATTGGTTTGCGTATCGGATAGTTCGTCGCAGCATACGGTAGTAGGTATTCCTCTATCGTGTGGATGGTTATAATTTCATGTTCGTTTGTCGTTCGACTCGTGTATAGCAAATTCTCTCAATTCTCGTGGGATCTTGATTACAGAGCGGACCGTCAATCACGTTCATTCTTGGCGTATTGCCTTATTTATAACCACGATCCGTTTCAATCTGAATTTCCCTTTGAATTTACTCGCAGGTGTATATTTCTCGTCTATTATAATGGTATACTTCTACACGTGAATAAGGCTTGGATTCGCGTTTAAAATAATTCATTATTTTCGATTGAAAAAAATACGCCGAAGCGATTCCGTTACAACTATCCAAGTGTTCGATATTGTTTAATGTTAGCAAACCCTCTACCACGTTTAATTGTATTCGGACTCAAGGTTAAGTCATCGGCATATCGATCGGATAATCAATATTAAGTAGATGCCATCGATCTCAACTTCGGTTAAATGATAACTTTATGTAGGTAATCCATTTATTATTACTCTTGAACGAGAGAGAAAAAAAAAATGAAAAGCCCTAGCTGTTTCAGGTTCTCGATATTGTTATAAGTTTTTTCATTGTAGCTTGGTGGGTGTGTCTGAACAAATTTTGTCGCACGTCCAATTTAGCAAATATATTTAATGTGTATACGTTCCGAGCACAAGGTGTGGCGAATAAATATCGCGTGTGACGAGAGAAAAGAGATTCTTGAAAAATTGCCGTAACAGTCGCAGTTTGCAGCACATCAGTTTTGTTCGCTAATTTCGAATACATCACAACGCAACGAATAACGAAACGGACTGTTTATACTGTATAATAACTTCATGCACATAACTGAACGTAACGTGTGAAACATGAGAGGAACGCGGTTACGAAATTCTTATTAGCAATGAGCAAAATAACCATGAGAAACTTTGATGAAAATTTTCATTCGCAGTATACGTTCGAGAGAATGTAAACCGCTCTTCATTGAAACGGTCCAGTTGTTCCGTTCGTTCGGACAAATTTTGGGTAGCCAGAACTATGAAATCGAATGAGTAGCGAGTGTAGAAGCGCGACATGTGGCGGAAATAATGAGGACCTGAATTGGTTGTTGAAATAATTTTTACGGATCAACGCCTCGACTTGTAAATTCTATTTTTTTTTTCTTTCTTTTATTGTATTTCTTTCGTTGTTCGACAAACGGTTCGGTCCGCTCTGAATGATGGTAAAACACGTTCCAATTCTTTCTAAAGTATCCGGAACAAATGCTGCAAGATCACGTTCAGTCGGGGGATCTATTTTTAAAATTGAAGGAAACGAAGGTTGCCCACTAGACGATCCACTATATATAAACTAATGGCGATGGCACCAGGTTGGAAAATAAAAATTTTGCAAGCATCGAATTTCCCTATTTCTATTGGTATGGATTTTTATTAGTAAAATTTTCTAATACCCTCCCACGGCAAACTAGTCTGGCTTTTGTACGGTAATAAAAATAAAAATAATAATCCTCGTCGGTTTTCCATTCGACTTGGAACCGAGTTTTTTCTCGATATTTACAGTCCAGATACCGAAACCTTATTCGTCCGAAATTTCATCAATGAAAAATTTCAGGCAAGAAAAAAAAACAGCATTAAGAATTTTCAGCTCCGACATATGCGTGATATTTTCTCCACAAAATTTGTACAAAGATCGCGACACGAAAACGAGGATTTTTTTCCTCTCCCTTCGAATTTGGCCCGCGTAAAATTACCTGGAATGACGACGCGGCGGTTGGGTATAAGATAAAATATTTTCATTATACACGCGTTGAATTTGTCACGACATGTGTAGAAAATTTACCAGCCATGAATTGGCGACTGTCCGGTAACTCGCCACATCTACTTCAATGCGTGTATATTTGTTATTCCTCGGTAATTTTGTGTATTAATTTTTTTTTTTCAATGATTTCACTAATTTTTCTGAATTCCATCTGATTTGAAAATCGCACATTGCGACGCAATTCGTGACCCAAGTTTCAATTTAGCGGGGGCATATCTGAGACGACGAACGGGTGATCTATATTGTAACCGCACGCGTGTAATTCAATCGACCGTCATTCATCACGTTTATACAGTGCAATTGATCTTCCCTGCAACTCGGTTAAATTTGATTAGAGAAGCTACGGTGGTTTCTGCGATAGAGAATGTCCACCTATACTAATACGCGTAGGTATAAAACCGAACTAAACTATTATTATTTCAATGGCTCTGCGCCAAGCCTATGCGTGTATGTATGGATCGAGGAACTAACTAACAATAAGATCACTTTTTGAGCTCTTCAACGATTCTGATTTTTTTTCTCATTTGCCAAATTCTCTTTCGATTCAAGCACGCAAAATAAGTGTAGCATAAAAGAGAACGTTCACCTGTTCAAAGGAACGGGAAGATCTCGATTTGGTAACGTGTTTTAGTAGTTTTTATCGAAGATCATTATTCTTATCGGTACAGATTATGAAGGTATAAATGATATAACGTATGTGGTCCTCAATTCTGGATTTAGTTTAGATTGATTGGCTTCAGGATCGATAGCAAAACTTCGGCGACATATGCTCCGGCCATCTGCACGCGATGATAAAATTCGAAAAGCTCATTATTCAAAGTTTTTAAAAGCGTCTTATCATTATCCATTAGATATTGCAAACTATGATACGAGCAATGGAGTGATATCCATGATGGAATGGATTTTGTCCCGAAAGACGATACAAAGAATTATCTTTGAACAGAAGCTACTTGGAGAGAATCGATGAAACTTACGGCCTACACTCTTATTAACGAAGTTAGGGTTTGACCTTAGAAAAAATATTTTTCACCTTCCTTCAACGGTAGCTACGTAAAACGTGATGAATGATTTTCGAGTTCGGACGGTCTGCTAAGTATTCGGTTTGCTATGTAAATATGTATCAATATATTTGAGCATACGGCTTCACGTTCCACACGTTCGGAAAATTATCAAATTATCAGTTCATTTCTCAGACACAGCTACATCTACAGCTCGTCTGGTGGGACCGGATCTTATTTTACGTCATCGTAGCAACGCGTAATGAAACGTGGTTCAAAAATATCGCGTGATTTACACCTCATCGTATCATAATCATAGTATATCACTCTCGATGTTTTACGCGTACTTCAAACTGTCGGCGCACGTAAAATCCTCCTTTTCAAAGTTGATCGATCGCTTCGATACAATTTCGGACAAAAACGTTCGAATAGATGATCCCAATAACCCAAATACGGGATTCCCGATCCATAGCGACCGTAGGCTAAACTGCGAGCAGAAGATGAGATTTCAGACGCGATGTAAAATTCATTTTTTTCTTTCTCCCTTTTTGGAACAGGATACTTTCCAGTTTCACGATACATGCTGACTGCTTGAAACAGTGATAACTCCATTCAGCTTACCGCCTGTTTCTTTTACGCTCGTCCGCGCGATATTCTCGCGATCGTGTTGAGCGACATTTGAATGGTTCCCGTTATTAGGTGTAGCCTGATCGACGAATACCAAAGGAACGCGTCGACTAGGCTAACCAGCTGTATAGTTATAATAAATGTGCGCTCATAGGATCAGGTGATCGTCGCGGTTTCTCCTTTCTCCGGTGCGCGTAATTCACGAAGAATAAAAGCGGACGAGGAATTAATGACTGAATATGATTCACGGATTAAATCACGCACGTTTTTACAATTCAGAGGAGACCGAGTCCCGTATCCATTCGCAATTCATCGCCTCGTGTATGATAATTATACTTCACGTGCTCACACATGATAAATTCAACGTTTTTTCTCGTTCAGTTTGGTTCCTAATGAATCTTCTGTCATCGCTCGTGTATATCAGTCATACTTGGCTTTTGATATCTCTAAGCGAACTTAGCGAGCACGTGATTTAAAAATATCCGCATATCAGCAAATGACAAGTTGCCATTTCGTGTGATTAATTCGTCGTTTTGCACGATGAACACGTTTATCGATTCGCGTCTGATTCATCTTTGATGAATACAGTTGACTGTAATTTTCACCTGTTAATATTATCTAGTCTAGTTAATATGATAACGACAAGCGCAGCTGATATCGAAAAATGGATACACTAGCTGTAGGATGTTACGTCACTTTATCCTTGAGCAAGTTTCCTCGTTCGACCTCAAATCGTATACAACGTGATGCCGTTAACATTGTTAATTACCACAAATGTGCTCGGCCAATAGCTTCATCACGAAGTTAAACTCGCTCTTTTCCGTTCATTTTCTCTCTTCGGGACAGTAAAATCCCTAGAGCCGGAAGCGAACGAAATAAATAATAAAAATGATCACCTTGGCGGAGGTCATGCAGTGTTAGGGGAGGGTGTGGCATAATGGAAGATTCTTCGTTTTTCGTTATATTCGATGGCCTTTTTTGCCTCATCTACCTCTGTGTATTTGTATGAACTTGAAATTTTTTCGTTGTCTCACCGTACGTTTGTTATTTGATGATAAAATTTGATTCGTTTTTAATTGACGTTAATTGTAATTGCGGCTGATATCGATAGGCCGAATTTGATGCAGATTTGAGATAGCTACTACAGGTAATTGGAGTCTCGAAATTGTCTGAATCTTTTTTTGAGCAAATCTGATCCAAGTCGATCATTCGGAGAATAACTTTCCCAAGATGCGGTCTCGGTGGATTGCGGAAGTTAGTAACGTGTGAGAAACAAAGCCAACATTAATGGCCTGCAAAATTTATGCGCATGCATATAACGATCATTCTTATCGTCATCTGTGAATTCTCGCGAGTCTGCTGTACCGAAAATTCCTCGAGTCCAAAGAATGAAACGAATCTTTTCGACGGTTCGAGCGAATAAGCGGTACTTGGGATCCAGAAATAGCGGATCTTTTGTTTCTTTCATTCCTTTTTCTTTTTGTAGTAAAATTTCGCGATCACAAACTGTTCTATGAACCGGTAGCCAAAGAGAATTTGAACGGAAGGAGTACGAGTATGAAATGTTCTCTGAAAATTTTGACTAATTTATCCGCGGAACCGGCCTTTTCAAAGTCTTCAATAAAACCATCATTGGTCATCGAAGAAAAATCGATCACCGGAGTAACGTAATCGAAGGTAATTCACCGCGTTGAAACGGCGAGATTTCGTATTGTCAAATTTGAGTAAACGAGAGTATGAGAAACTCAACCGAATCCGCAGAAGTATCTGATTTTGACAGAAGGAAAAGTGACAGGCGGCGAAAACGTTGACGTCGACCACGAGGTTTCTGAGGAGAGAAAAAAAAAAAAAGATGAGGATTCAGCATTCGGCGGAGACCGCAAATAACTTTTTGGCCGCTCTAGAAACACCTGCGTACCCAGCAGCACCTCGCCGTACTGAGCGCTGCTTTGTATATCGATCGGGGTATGGGCCTGCCGTTTTCTCTGTGTTATTCGGTCGAAGAATTATGCGAAAATAAAATAAGGTTCTTTCGAAGCACATTTAAGGGCGGGAAAAATTGAACGGTGCATTTAATGCAATTTTTAATAGGGTGTATTGTTTGTTAAATATTACTTAAATCGTACTTACAATACAGAACGTTGTAGAAAGAACATTTCGCGAGCTCCAGCTGATCGCAGAGATCGCTTCCCTCCCACTGGTATGTATTGGCACGCGACTGCGCGCAGGCTACCCCTCCGCTTGCCAGCCAGTCCACAAGTCGTTCTGGTTAGCATTCTAAAAAGTTGTTTTCACCTTCATAAAATACTCGTCTGGCGGAGCCACGTTATTGCATTCTTAAAAATGTTACTGAAAAACAGCTGATTTGGTTTACAATTATGTACCATTCGGAGCGAACTTTCAGTCACCCCCGAGGGTTGCTGCAGCGTTGAGCATTAACGCTGCCATACGCTCGTAGCGTTTGTCCCCGTCGATGCTCAACATTAGCATGCTCGTATCACCCCTAAAAATTGTTATGCTCAAAAATTGGTTCATCGTATCATTTTAAGCATGGATTGATCTGAAACAATCCGAAATGTCTTCTCAACCCTTCCATGCCAATTTCGAATCGCAAGTTTTCCCGCTTTCGGATCTCAACTTTCAGTTATCTTCTTGATCGACCAAACGAAGCGCGCCAGAATTTGGATTCGCATATTGGCACCGGTAGTGTCCACGTTCAATTGAAATACGATCTCCGATGATAGAGAACAGACCCACGGATGGTCTGCCCCTCATTTTTTCTCCTGACATTTCTTTTAAAATGATCGAGCACCTGCGAGTGGATTTTTCTAATTTTTATACTTGAATCGAGTTCAATCATTTCCACCACGTAAGACATATTAATAGTATTTTATTTTTTCCACACTTGCATTACGGAATATAACAGCGATCAATCAACTTAGTTTCATTTTCTTATCAGCAACCGAAGTTACGGTGAATAAATTAGCGATGTACAGAAAAATTCTAAATGATATGAAAAATGTTGCGAAGATAATTATTACGGATCCTGCCGAAAAAATGGCTATCAAGTCCATATCGTATCTTCTGAACCACACCTCGTCGGCCATAGAGGAATGAAGCTGAGGAGCACCTCGGTGACGAATCACAAATTCTGTCCACCAAATTGCGTTTTCCATCGCGCCATGTGGCTTGTCCTTGGTCAATGAACGCAAATTCAACATCCTCTGCTTGTACCTAAAATACAGTCACATGTGCGTATGACGAAGGTCAGATAATTTCTATGATCGCACGCGAGGCGAATTCAGCTACGAGATAAATTACCCGTTATCTGTTGTAATGGTACGAATAGCTTCGACCAACTCCTCGCTACGCATGGTAGTTATTTCTAATTTTTTAGCAACGTCGAGTGAGACCATTTTATCGATTTGCATATCCTGATCCCCGAAAAATGGTATCCCGATCAGAGGTACGGCGCAGGAGACCGCTTCTTCCGTACTCTGAAGCCCTCCTTGATATATGAAAAGTTTCAAATTTGGATGCGCTAGACAGAATTAATGGCCGTTAAATCATCGCGATGTTCGGGTCAAATTTTCGCGACTCTGTTGCGATCGGATCACCTAGAATCAAATCACCTAGAATAGCTTGTTGCGGTGCCCACTTCACGGTTATAACGTTGTCCGGCTTTCCGGAGAGATTGTCGTCCTCAAACTTCCACAATACTTCGTACGGTAGCTTCGAAAAGGCTGCAATAAATTCATTTATTCTTTCAGCTGATAACGAGCTACTCTTTATGTTTGATCCGAAAGACACGTATACGAATCCTCGCGTAGCATTGTCTAAGATCCTTTGCAGATCCTAAGGGGGCAAATTTCATTGATGTCGTCTCACTTCCAAATTACCGCCCGATCGATAACCTACCTTTGGTAATTCCGGCAATTTCTTCGAAACGTGCAAGCCACCAATTTCGATGACCTTTGGAACGTTTGCCCTTGCGAACGAAATCGGTGTCTGCTGATTGACGAAAATCAAACTGACGTTCTTCTCTATATCCTGAATATCCGGAATGTCATTTCCAAAAAATTCCTCCGCTATCTCCTGTTGCTTTGCCACGTACTCAGTTTTCCAGTAATAAACATATTTCCAACTCTGTACGAAGCGTTTTATTCTCTGCCAAAACGTCTGCTGTACGAAAATCGCTTCTGGCCTCAGTTGCCAATTCGAAGGATGAGTGGACAATATGGGATTACCGATCGCGTGATGATAATTAACGGTTAGCCCGAGCGACGTTATACCTTCGAAAATTCATGGTCATTCTCGCGTTCCCTTTCGAGTTCTTCGGATATACATAGTTCCTCGGAAATGACGTATCTCATTTTTCCGAAGCAAAAATTCTTACTACTCACCGATTATCGGTGCATTCAACCGGTGAGCCAACGTCAAAAGGGCCGGCCAATAAAGCAACTCCATCAGTACCACGTCAAACTTTTCATTGCTGTCGGGCGCGTATAATTTTTTTATCTCCGGATCGTTCAAAACCGCACGCGTATGATTCTGCATCACGGGTGCAAAGGCCCACCAAAATATATCGAACCATTCTTCGTTCGGTCTGACCTCTAGAAAGTCAAAATCAACCTTTTCACGATACAGATAACCGATGTCGATTTCCTTGTAATTATTTAACGTAGGATCCTTTATCGGGTTAGTAGTGACCACGACGAGTTCGTGGCCTTTTTCGTTCAAGGCCAATGTCAGCCCTCGAAAGACCACTTGATGGCTCAACGAAATCGCAGGGAATACACCGAGTATTCTCGCTCCGTTTCCACCGTGCAAAAGGGAAATTAATATGGGAAATGTCGCCGTGATAAAAAATGAGTAGAGATGTAACATCTTAGGCGAACGGTACGGATCCTACTGATTGTGAACTATGATGAGGTGTCTTCACGAGTTCGTGCTATTCTTATAGCCCAATTATTTGAATATTACCGTCATCATAAATCGACGATGCTAGCTAGAGACAATTGATCCATAACGTGAACTAATTTCTATATTACTGTACTAAATGCTTCCATAAACCCGAAGCCATTTCCAAGTAATGATGTACGCTCGAGCAATAAAGTTCGGTATTGTGTAAATATGTGACATGGGATGAGGACGATCTTCTTTATTACGGATAATTTCCATGTTCGTCGAGGCGCCGAAACATCATTCAAGTCTCTTTGCGTATCTGATTTGTAATACAGATTGTTTGAGGTAACGTAGTTATAGGTGTTTCTATACGTTAACAAATATCGTCTTGCCTATTATATATATTTATATACTTGTAACACCGGTTACATTATCATGATGTACTGTTATCACTCGTTATTGAGAAATCTATAATCTCCAGTCGGGTAATTAGTCTGGAATATGCCCATAATTTGTTTCTTCTTCCGAGAAGTGGAGGCAATTACATAAGATGACTGATTTATCCAACTACGATTGAGGACAAAAAATCGTGATCTTTATTTTATGCCTCAAACGTTGGTTTACGTTCTACATTAATTTGGGTGATCGGAAAAATTGACTAGAAATGAAATGAAAAAGATTGGAAACATTGGCAATTTGATGCATTTTTTCGCCGCTTCCTAAGACTGATCAAACGGCCCTCTGGACGGAGGCCAATGATTAAAAATCACCAAGATGAGATCGCGTTAATTGATCAGCCGAGAAGAGCTCGAAAAGATACGATATAAAACATATGATGATAAAACGGATAATAATGATGACAACGATGACTCATCGCGAATGCCTCGAGGGTCATCATCAACTACGTTTCTTCTCGTGAGTGACAACAGAGTTTCCGCGTAATAGACTAATACTGTACGACACAGATTTGTACAATACAAATAATGCGAATAGCAAGATTATCGCACTCCCTACGGAGCAGAAAGCGACTATATCCATGTCGTGCCTCATGTACCACGGGTAGTCGGCCGTAACGGACTGAAGATGCGGCGCACCTCGGTGACGAATCACGTACTCCGTCCACCAAATCGCATTTTCCATTGTATCCTGCGGCCTGTCCTTGATCAACGAATTTATTTCGATCATTTTCTTCTTGTAACTGAAATACGAGAGTGACGGTTGATTCCGATTATGATCGAATAGATTTCAATGCGCGCTATATTCCTACCTGTTATCCGCAACGATCGTGTTTATCGCTTCTATTAATTTCTCGCTGCGTACATCGGTGATTTCTAACTTTATAGCCGCGCCGATCGATGCCATTTTATTAACGAGCATTTCTTGATCCGAAAATACTGGGAAGCCGATCAGGGGAACGCCGTTCGAGATGGCTTCTTCGGTGCTCTGAAGTCCTCCCTGGTAGACGAAGACTTTCAGATTTGGATGTGCTAAATAAAGACGAAAAACAGGTCGTACGAAATTAATTTTTATACCGGCGTTTGCGTTCAACTTTCGTTCGTCGTTATTAAAAAAAAATCGGTTATATTCGTACCCAGAATAGCTTGCTGCGGGGTCCACTTCATGATTATGACATTGTCCGGTTTTCCAGGGAGGTCGTCTTCCTCAAATTTCCAAAGTACTTTGTAGGGCAACTTTGCAAATGCAGCCATGAATTCATTTTTAGTTGCAGCAGGTAACGCCCTACTTTTCACGTTCGAGCCAAGGCTCATGTAAACGAATCCCTCCGTGGCTTGGTCCAAAATATTTTTGAGGTCCTAGGAACAAATATCATTCTCAGGGTAACATATTCGTCGCAACGATCGCGAGTATTTCGTGTGATATTTTTTTGGAACTTGATTCGTCGTACCTTCGATAATTTTTGGGAATTCGGCTGAACGTGGAATCCACCGATTTCAATCATCTTGGGCACGTTCGCCTTGACGAACGAAATTGGTAACAATTCGTTGACGAAAATCAAACTGACATTCTTAGCAAGTTCCGACAAATCGGGAACGTCATCTCCAAAATATCTCTTCGCAGCTTCCTGGTGCAGGGGCAGTATGTGGTTGAAATAATGGTAGAAATAATTGCCGACGTGGAAGAAGTTCTTCAATCGTTTCCAAAACGGCGGTTGTAGTTCGTAATCCCCGTTTTGAAGTTCCCAAATAGACGGATGCGATGTAGCTATCGGATTACCGATCGCGTATTGACTAACGAGTGGTAATGTTAGGGACGTGATACCTTCGAAAAACATCACAAATCACATCGTCGCAGTTCTCTATAAAAATTTCATAGAACCCTCTCCGTTCGGACTCACCTATAACCGGAGCATTGAATCGTTTTCCCAATGGTAGAAGGGGAGTGAAATACAGCATCTCGATAAATATCAAATCAAAATGTTCGTTGCTGTCGGGAGCCATCATTTTCGCCACTTCGGGCATAGCGAACATCTCGTCACACTGTTGGAGCACGATCGTAGCCACGAATGGCCAAGCAAAGTCCATCCATTTTATTTCCCGCAATGAAAGAAAATCAATCTCACCCATCAGCTCGTAATTTTTTTTCGCACTGATTTCATGGTAATTCGTCAAATTCGGATTATTCACAGGATCGGTGGTAATTACAACGAGTTCGTGACCCCGTTTGTTCAATTCCAACATTAACGCGCGAGGTACAACTTGATGACTTATAGAAGCCGTAGGGATTATAGTTAATATCCTCGCACTGTTACCGGTATCCAATACACAAATTAAAATAAAAATGATTGCGACGTTAAAAATTAACGCGTTACGCGACATGGTTATCGATGTTTGACAGGTCACGACGGAAGCGTTTGCTAGATTGTGATTCAATGTTGACCGTTTCTGATTATATAAGCCATTCGAATACCGAAAGCATGGTACATCATCTGTAGAGCTCCCGCGAGCCGATGACTCGGCGATATTCTCAATCCGCAGCGTTACCGAGATTGGTTTTGAAAAATTTTTGCGACGTAATCGACAGATAGCACTCGTGGATGACTCGTATTTTATCGATACACGAAGTATTTAGAATCGTTCATCTACATGGTGCTTTATTGATAACAGTTTTGTCTATTAAACTATACATATATTACGTACCGTACGTATTCTCATTTCTTACATAGTTACGTTCAATCGTATTGCGTAAGATCATAAATACATACTCGGAGCTTACACGCATATATGTGTGTTTCGTATGCATACACACATATTATTCATCCAGTTACAAGTATTTAGAATATATATGCATATTACAACCACATGGTAAAATTATCAAGTTCTTTCTCCAACTGCATTAGTTAAACATTTTTTGATATTTATTCAAATCTTTGTAGAATTTTTTTTTTTTTTTTTTTTTCTTTCACATATCCACATACAATGAGATGGCAACTGTTACAATATTAATTTCACCGTGCTCAGCTTCCCTCTCTTTTCGTCTTACACTCGTATCTAATAAAATTTGATAAATAAATGTATGATCATTGAAATGAACTGTAATATTTATCTCTCACAATACTGCACGTATAACGATCATCTTGTATTTCTAAGTGGATTCAACCAACATTTTATCATCATGCTCAGATAACAGAGTTTTTTCAAATGACTGTTGCTAATCTTTATCAAGTGGATATTCTTAATGATATTCTTTTTCGATACACATATTTATCACCAATCGAGCGATATCTACGTATTGAATTTTATGGAACTTTGAAAAATCAACCCACCATTACCTGCAATTAATCGGGCTGATAACAGAAATATTGAAAAGTAAAAGAGTTGAAAGAAAAGTTGAAAAATCTTACGTTTCGATGGCAATTTTAATGCACCGTTACGGGCACAGTAGTCAGCCAGCTTCTGAATATTATTTATAAGTACAATATTATTCTGACTTCGGTTCCCATAAGAGAAACGTACAAGATATGTTATTCGCCGCAATGAAGAAGCGGCATTGAACTTGGGGGAAAATAATTGCTAGTAAATGAAAAAGATAAGAGAAAAGGAAACCTAGAATACGACAAGTGTGCACAAGCGTATATTATAGGGCATTCGTATTTATAATATTATAACAAATAATTAGTGCAAGTTATTCATCAACTTATCATACATTTTTTTTTTTTTTTCTTCTTCTTGTAAATCTATATCATAAGTCGTACAATTTTATGTAACATATATTTCACTCGATTTCGGAGACACAATTTTTATATCGTGGGATATCTTACATCGTACCGAAATCGACGGGATTCGCGCGACGGTAGGAAGCTAACTGAAATCAGACGAAAGAAAAGAATATATATAAAAAACGCATCAAACAATTGGTAGGAATAATTAGGAAATCGATGACGATTCGCTCACCCATTGTCTGATGAATGGTGACAAATTGTGAGCGGGATGTTGTTGTTGTTGAGGGCTCAGTGCCTGGAGTCGGTGGAAACGTGGCATTGGACGGTCCTGATAAATCTGACCACCGTCCGCTATCAATACTTCCTCACCTCCTCGCGGTGTGTCGTAATCCTGAATATCCTGACTCAAATTTTCAACATCTTGCAGGCTTTCTTCGGCACGAGTAGAGGGCTCGGATCTTTTACCGTGACCCCCGAAGCAGGAATGACCGAACGCGGAACAACCCCCTGTAAGTGAATATTTTTCTGTTAATTTCAATTATTCAATAATTCGTTCCGTTACGTGAATGATTATAAAATCGCAACGCCTGCGCTCAGTTTCATCGTTGAAATATCGTCGTTATTGTGACGATGGATCATTAATTCTCCGTTAATAATCAGCCATTTATTATACAAATCGGGGCTGCGCCATTATGTGCATCGCATTGGTACCGTGACATAATCAACCCCGTACCGACATTTCGCCATGTGCGTATTTACACATGAAACGCAATCGCGATTGTTGTTACGATATGAACATCTTCATTCAAATTTATGATCCTTTCAAAGCGCGTGGAAAATATTTTTTCGCAAAAACCTTCGCGTAGGTAAAATGCAGTGTATGAGCACAGTTTTTATATTTCTCCATCTCGGGCGTACACGCGATCCAATTTTTTTTTTTTTTTTCTTTCGCATAATGCCGGAGTACATATACACCTTGTCATTTCTTATAATACACGTACGCAATTTTCCGGAGTAAAACGCATCAATATTGTAACAATAACGCGTGTACGTAAACGTGCGGGGGATGAAGGAGAAAAAAAAAGCCAAATTACACGAGTGTAACAACACATGATATTCTCCTTCAAGCATAGTATATACGTATAAAAACGGAAGCGGTGGTACTCGCCCATTTACATGTACTCGCCCATGTACGTACATAAGGTTTATACACGTACGTATGACATATTTCCACGAAGCGACGATCCTGCAGCATCCACGTACCTATACTCTGGTGCAAGCGTAAATTAAGTTGCTTCCTCTTGATACACACTCTCTTCGATTCGTTTTTTTCCCCTTCTATTCTTTTTAACCCCCATTTCCTTTATTATAATTTTTATATAACATTATATTTTTTTTTCTATTGTTTTTTTTTCGCGTTTTACCGCGACGTGTTTTATCTCTCATATTTCTCATACCATCGATTTTACGCACTCCACTCGGATTTAACACGTTATATTCTGTGTAGGTATGCGTACGTAATATTATGGGATCTATTTATAACGCAGGGAAACTACTTCCGACGATTTTCAAAAAGAAAACAATTTTTCAAGCATGTAGCGATTTAAATGAAAATTCAATTTATATGAATTTGGATTTGCAAGAGATACGTCTGATTGAAATATCATATGATGGGGTGTTTTAATTTTATATATGATAAAAAAAAAAACGTCGAGAATTTTCCCCTTTGAACTTCATCCTATAACACAAGTATGCTATACTTTGCAAATAAAATTTCATGAAAAATTTATCATTCCAAAAGCGGAAAAATATTAATCCTTTCGGATACTGTAGATGGATGTAGCTGTAGAATTTTTCAATCCTTGCCTACCTCATTTTTCGCCCCATTTCGATAATAACCCTTCATTTTATTTACCGAGGGTGTGTCCCATGGAATAAACCCCTCTGCTCTCTGGAGGAAGATGTTTTTAGTAAAAATCGAGAAAATACGCTGTCGGTAGACAAATTTCGATGAAGCAAAAAAAAAAAAAAAGGAAACAGTGGAGAAATGCACGTATTTGATCATTTTCGTGCCTGCGTCTCCGAATGAAATCGTTATTCATTTTCAAAAATCATAAACATTAGTCGATTAGTTTGTAACATAGAACAAAGAAGAGTATGAAGACGGAAAATAAGAGAAGGATTTAAAGTAAAGAAAAAAGACCCAGCGGGTTATTGAAACGTGCCGATCGACGGTGCACGTTTACAATCAACGGAATGTGCTCTGAAAAAGAAGGAGTAATTTCTATCACGTGGGTTTGATTGCACCACACTTTAACCTGCAGTTCTACGTTTTTTTAATTATTTATAATCTCCGCAATTACGTTAGAAAAATCGAGCCCGTTAACCCAACTGCGGAAATATATGGCGCATAATCTCCGTGAGATATTCGATAAATAATTAAATGCACCTCTGTTCCAAAGTATTTTTTTTTTTTTTTTTCTCTCCTTCTCTTCTCTGCATCTTGGCATATACGCATACCTGTGTATAGTGTCGGTGCAACGCAAACATAGAGCGACAAACATGTGCGGTACATACCCGAATGTACACGTATGTATACGTATACGTGTATCCCCATTGGCTAGATTTGCATAATTTCATTCCAAACACGTAGCAAGTTTGCCCGACCGACTGACTGACTAGCTATAAGGGTGTAGAAATATAGGGGCCAGATATGTGTGTGTATGTGGTTTGCGTGTATATGCGGGTTCCGAGGCCATAACGGTAAGAGTTTCTCTTACGATTGGGCGCACAAACCCCCTTGTACATATAGGTATATTTGAAATCCCAAATGATTCAATTAACCGAAGCAGGCGTATGATTGTATAATTAATCAGCCACAAAACGGAACCCATCCCCGTCGTATTTGCGATTTCCCAACCGTGAAAAGCCGAGCGCGCGAGTTCACCCCCGGTATTTTCACTGCACACTTCTTCCCAAAAAAAAGTTGGCGAACGCGGTGACCATTTATCGATAAAAATCGTCGATAAATCAAATTGTCATTAACGGAGGCGCGAATCCGTGCCGCGTGATGTGTATTATTTGTCTACGTTCAGTTTATAACTGGAAAACGGAGGGGGGTAAGTGACGAAAAATAGCGGGAGACGAAGACACGAGGGTGCGATGTAATCGTCTTAACTTTATCGCTTTCCATTCCATCGGGCTCGAATAAACTAAAGAGAATGAAAAATTATACGCGTTCGACTTGGTGTTTCCCAAAAACGCCTGGCGATCATCTCCGTAGAATCGAGTACCTGTAGTATAATTCTGTCGGCTAATTAGTTGCCGCGCGCTTGCATCAAGAGTTTGCATTTATACCAACGAGTTGAAGATAGAAATTAGCTAATATACCGTCTAGGTGAAGTAAATTAAAGTTGGTATACATCGGGTGATGGTCAACGTTGATAGAATACAGAAGGTCCATTTTGTAGCGATTCGCGTAGCGGTCATTTTCGTTTTTCTAAACAGAACTCGATTTCTTCCTGAATCAAAATTGTAGTAGGTTTCGAGGCGAATCAAAAAGTATGAAAAAATGTCGTGTCATTCACGAATATTCGAGCTAATATCCTTCGTAGGGGTAAAAAAAAAGGGTTTAATACTGAGAAGAATTTTTATCTTTTCTCATTAATCGTTGTACCTGAAGATTCATTTACTCCGTGTCAATACAGACGGTGAAAATTTGTTCTTATTACACATTATTACTTTTTCGTACAACTTCACGATACTAGATCAGACGAAAATAATTTTTTCTCTCTTCGCCGTTGAGAAAAATCGATATCATTCACTCGTATTTTGGCTGTGCTCTTTTGAAAATCTTGAAAATAATTTTCATACATTTTTTTTCTCAATTTAGTCACCGAATAAGAATAAAAAATATCGACAATTAACACATTCCGCGGTACACAGGATATAATCCGAATGAAAGTAATTGGTGCGCAATTTTTGTAATAACCGCGACTTCACTATAGTGTACAATGTACATTTATGTGTAATTAGCAAACACGATTACTACTAAAGTACAACGTGTACGATATAATTATGTTTGGCTAATTAACAGGAGTTTCGGCAACGATATAAACTGTGCAGATTTTGCGCCAAGTTTCACCTGTAACATGGATTAATTTCTGAGCGAATGAAAATCATTAGCGTTGTCTCAGAGATGTACGGTCAAATAAATATTAGCTATGAATTATAATGTAGTACAGACTAATGTGTACGTCGGTGAAGATGTTTGGGCAATCAATCAAGGTTCATTGGGGAGATGAAATTGGTTACTTCTGGTGAGTTGCCTCTGCGGGCTAACGTGATTCGCCATCACACGGCTGATCGCACTAAATCTCACCGTCCACGATTATGGATGTATCGGACTAACCCACTCGATCGTCGTCTCAAAATATGTACCAACAAATTCGTCACAGGTACAAATAACGCAAATGCCGGCTATTTAGGTACCTCGAACCCTTAGATGGCTACGTAGTGTATTTTTGCAACCTTAACATCCCCTGCGATGCCTTAAATTACCTAACCAAATTAACAGATTATTCGGCTAATCGAATCTTCGTGCTCCATCCCCGTTTCCAACACCTCTTCACAGACGCGGTAACTATGTGTACCGAAGAAAATAAAATTTTTTGCTAAATTTGCAGATTCTCAACGAACGTGCGAATTTTTTTTTCTTTTTTTTTTTCACCCCATCCGCGGTCGAGGTTAATTGACATATGATCATCGCGTAAATTCTTTTTTTTCCCCTTCGTTTTCAAAAAAAAATTACACGACGTCAGAAAATTTTTTTTAAATTTCGTTCCGATGGAATGAAAAGTGGTGGATGTAATAAACGATGAAGAAATGTGTGAATATGTATGTTGGATAGAAAAATAAGGAAGGAAGGGCAAAGAACAAAAAACAAGGGATGAATACACATCGCGGACCGCCAATATTTTTGCCTAATTAAAAATACAAATGACTTACGACTGACTCTCGTTCAGCGTTACACCTCATTACCCCCGCAGTACCGTCTGACGTTTTCGAATAAAATTTTCTCTCCGTTAATTTAATTACATTGTCTGAATTCAGCTTCGAACTTGTGTGTCGGTGGTGAAATGTTGAAATCGTTAACAAGAACAACTGCGGAAGTCCTTCACCCCGTCGCCATTGAAACGGAAAAAAGGAAAAAAAGGAAAATAGTATACGTAATATAATATATGAAGAGAAGGTTTTTTCTTTCTTAATTTTTCTGTCGTTTTCTCGCCGCTTCGCTCTTTCATTAAACTGTCTCATCACCGCCGACTGATTACAGCGAGAAAAATTATTCACCCCGCCGTGTACCGTACATGCACCGCGAGTAAATTATCGAAACAAAGGAGTACGAGAATAAATAAATTACGTTAGATTTTTCTTTCTTCTCGTCCCGCAACAGATTTCGAAATTTGTTTCGTTTCTTTTTATTTCAAAAACAATTCGCACTCGTAATTTCGATTCTTCGCGAAGCTTTTATCGCTTGCAGGGCGCCCCGTTTGAGCGCGCGGTCCATCGGTGGTTGACGGTGACGCGTAAAATCCGACGGATTATTTTCTTCGCGGATAGTCGATCGCGCGCCCCGTTGGTCATCGTTATTCGCACATTAATTTCACTAGCATTTATATTGGTTATCGCACGCATATATATCGTAAACGTGAATAAATGTCACCGCGGAGCAATTAAAACGTTGAACGAATTTTCTACCGTTACGCGCACCGCCGTATACGCCCGGATTAATTCTCAATCGATTATTTGTTCAATTATTTATTTACTCTCCGACGACGACGACGACGTCGACGGGTTCGATGATCGGTATACTACGATCGTCGCGAAGTCTGCGAAAGAGGGTGAAAATACGAGACTAATACGAATATCTAGTTCTCTTACGATGCAGCAGGTAATTCGCAGTAGTTGCTCATCCTACGGGTATATCTGTGACAAAATAAAAAAAGGTGTTTGCGCGTAATGATAACTCAAGGCCTGACCCTTTACGTGACTTCAATAAAAGAATGGTCCTCCGCCCGCGAAGGTGAGGACGTAGCGTCTGTAGTACCTGACACCTGACCGTATGTGTACACCGCATACGGACCGCACATACGTCAAACCTACGAGGTTCGCAAGGGTGGACCCAAAGACAATGAGAAAAAAGAGCACGAATAATGACGACGAAATAGAGCTTCGAGCAATTTAGCTACATTCCGACCCTCGAGAGTCGTCGTACCGCCACATAGGATTTTTACGTACTCGCTCGAAAGAATTGCTAAGAGAATAGAATAGGTAGAACCACCGTGAGCGTCAAAATTACGTGGGTTGGAATCTAAATCTAACCCTAACCTGAGGGCACGGTTATGCCAATAGTGTGGAGGGTCACTACGACCCCGCATTTCTCATCCCTTGGGTCCTGTTATACACTGACCCCCCCCGCCCATGATCCATCGCGAGTCGTTACTCTGATATGATCTTTTTGTACAACCTCTTCGGTAACCAACCTATGGCGAATTTTTTTTCATACTTTATTTACCGAGAGGTAGGAAGAGCTTTTTTCGGTACGTGCAGTATCGAGTTCCAAGGGGCCTAAGATATTCGCACATTATATGCAGAAAACGATTGCAATTTATTTTACCGTATTTATTTTTCAAACAAGAATAAAGTGACACGAGTTTGATTTTCTGTTCGCCTTTGTCTTGATTAACAATTATTAAAATTTTCGAAATTTATCGAGACAAAAAACGTTGTCACTTCCCTCGAATTTCTGACGTATCTAAAAACCGAAAAATCCCGACTAAAGAAAAAGAGAAAAAAGAATGAAAAGAAAAACCAAAATTTAGTTAAATCGAAATTGAATCGTTTTTATGCACCGTCGTTCGTGTACCTGTGTAATAACGTTTTAAATTCTGCTTTTCTGTCATGCGGAGCAACAAGTTTCATCCTATATACCTACGGGTAACACGCGCCTCGTCCAGGGGTAATAGTTCGCATATATAATTTCGCCGAACTCATGCGCGTAAATAATTCGAATTCGAAATGGATAAAATTTTTTTTTCAGAAACTCACGCGATCTTTGAAAAGTATCCTGCAAACGACAGTTCGATACTCTAAATAGGTTTCGAACTTTGCAACGTTCTTTTTCTTCTTTCCTTTTTTTCTTCTTCTTATCCCGGCGGGGGTACATTTTTTTACCGTTTTACTTTTGCAAAAATTGAAAAAAAAAACTGAGTGAAAATTAACAGCGAATACCCACTTGAAAATAATTTTACCGAGCATCAGCTATCGTCGCGTGTAGGGGGTAGAAAAGCTATTCTATGGGAATGTGAATCAAATATAAAAATTGTTTTCCTCGGCGAGTCTCAAAGTGATAGAAAATAAATGATGCATCGATAGGCGGTATGTACATCGATCTGGTTTTATTTTACCCAACGTTACTCTGGGGCAGCCGAAATTGAAAAACTGCAGAATTGGGTACCCCGTACTTGTGCTTTTTTTTGAGGTCCGGTCAAAGGTTCGGAAATCTTAACGTTAGAGGAGGAGAGTTCCTGCGTCGAGTAACGAAACGAATTTTTTATTCTCCCGGGATTAGGTTACTTCAGGTCCGTCTTCTGGACTTCCTCTACTTTTTTCTTCCTCTTTTTTCGTTTCTCTTTCAAGGTCTAGGTAACGAGGTACTCTAAATGTAAAAAAAACTGGCTCTACGGTCGCCTCCGATGCTACAAATTTGTGTCATTGCACCGACTGTGCAATTTTTTTTTTTTCCCACTGAGAATTCTGAATGTGGAAAAAATTTGACACCAGCATTTCCACGCACGTTTCGGACTCACTCCCCAACCGAATGTAAAACTGACAAAATGAAATTACATTGCGAAATTTGAATGGGAATAGAATTTTTTTTTTTTTTACACAAAGTGAAACCGTTAATTAATGATACAATAGCACAACTTCCTCGATTGTTTAGTCTGAACTTTCATCTCGGCAGCTGCGAAAATTCTGTTAAAAGATTTCCCCGTTTTGTCTTATGTACTTCATATCTACTGCCTCAACTTTGTACATGTGTGTGTGCGGAGGTAGGGGGCAGATAAATTGCGTAACTTGTCATCCAAACTCAATGGTGAAAACTTTGATCCTATGGTGTTATCATATAGTGCTGCAACTTTATATCTTTGCCCGAAGAAGTTTAAGGGATAAGTTTAAAACTTGAAATTTCATTGTCGCGCGATGACTTTCTTTATATTTTATGACGGGTATGCGTAAGAACAGGGAGTGAAATGTACGCGTAAATATCTGCAGTCGCGGCAACGAATCCAAGGGTAGAATCTAAAAGCTCAACGGCTAAAAGCGAGGCGGCTTTGTAATTGTGAAAGAAAAAGAATGGAAGTAAGAAAATAGAGCGAAAGAAAGAAGAGAATAATCGAAATTCAATAAAAAGGTGAAAATCGAAACACTCACATCCGGCGTCCGCTTCCTCGTGAGACCTTGAAATATCAGGCGGCTTAAAAAGACTTTTGAAATAATCGATGTATCGAGGTTCGCGGTATCAAACAGCCCTCACTGTTCGAACGAAGGGCGTAGATATTCCACCTACGATGACTAAGACGCACACGTCGATATCGCGATATTACACACCGCGCGGTGATTCAAAACGATCGGCGAAGCTGCAGCGTGCGAAATTTAAATATTCAAATTGCACCATCAACGCCGCGGATATCCCGCTCTCTCCGGACGAAGATGTTCAATGAGAGATGGAGAGAGAAAAAATGTTGCGAAGTGTGACGTAGAGCGTAACGTCACGGTTTTTCACCCCCTTTTTCTCTTTCTCTTGAGGAAAAAAAAAACGTTATTTTCAATTCGTTTGACGTGTGCCGGGTGTAGCGTAAAAGGCGGTCGTTTATGTCATACGGACATCATACGAAGAGCTTTTTCTGTATTCGTTAAGTTTCAAGCGATCTTCGTTAAAATCTTACGGCCGTACATACTCGTTAATGCGAAAGGGGTCAAGTTCGAACACTCGAACGTGTACGTATTCAAGATATACATGTAAGCGAGCGTTTTGTACATCCCCGGAGTGTACGATTCGATGCATTATAAGGTCACAGTGCCTGCGATCCGACGTTCTAACGGTGGAATAGAATCTCGAAGACCTGCTCAACGAAAATATCGGCGTTTCGAATAATGAATAAAATCTCACAAATTTGTCGGAACAGAACGTTGCCGTAAGGAGTGCGCGCGGTCATTCGTCGATCGTTGTGTTGTACACACAATGCGCGAGAAAATTAGAATTAATTTACGATGATGAATTCAGAAATGTGCAAAACAATTTACTAACCCCGCCGCAAATGATTCGTTTTCTCGAAGAACGGTGTTTCCCCATTACAATCCCGAAAAACTTGTAATTTCATTTTCCAACCTGATTTCGAAAACAATAGAACGCATTCAAAGTTACGTTTTTGTTGCTTCGGACGCGACTTTTGACACACTATATTATACCATGGAAACGAAAGAACAATTAACGGTCATTCAGACGTTCAGTTCAGATATTAAATGAATTGAACAAAGAAAAAAAAACAATCTCCCGATACATCCGCTTGATATTTTTTTGGGTTTTTGAGCTCCGATATCACAGTGCACAATTCACCCCAGCTTTGATTGAGTCGAGTCGGTTGCAGAATCTGCGTCTCGATTGGTATGCGGAAAACTTTGTGGCGGTAATAAAGTTAGTTTAAAATAGAAGTCGGATAATATCAGTGTACATATTTACGTACACCGAATAATAGTCACTGGTTATTCCGCATGCATAATTCACGATCCGGTGCTCCGATACAGTTGGAAATTTTATTCAGAACATCTGAAATCTCGCAAAGTTATATCATCAACCGCTGATTCCCTTCTTTATCTTTTTTTCATTACGTCGTATTCGATAAGGAAACTATTCGGCTGTGCGATGAGAATTTTTCCGTGGGATTTTTGTAGCTGATTTTCAATACGGGTATCGACGATCAAATGTCCTGTGCACAGTGCACTTCAACAGCGAATGGCGAATCATGATTTATCGAAAATGAGATAACGGCGTTTCCCTGCGATGCCGAACGTGCAGTAGTCATTCGGCGAATCTCGATTACGAACAAACGCGCGTAGTCGAAATTATATTGTTATAACAAATTCAGAATGTAACGTCGCAGGGATTTATATCCATTGAAATTACCGATATGCATTATGGTATATATCTGCTCAAATTTGTTTCTCGCAATAAACCAGCGGATCGAATGAACGTCGTGTGTTTTATCGTCGCCGTAGTTAGCGATACGTTTTCTACAAAATGAACCGATCTCTCTGATTTTTCACTCGAATTTCCGTAGTGTGGTACAATGTGTCTCTTACTTGATTGATATAACGATAATTTGATATAAAATTATGCAACCTAATTACGAGGATAAGTCTTGGGCGTTGAAATTCTCATAGATTACATTATATACACCTTGTATTCCAAAACTTTTAAATCTTCGCAAAACACTTTATACGAAAAAAAAAAGGAAAAATTTTTTCATCACCCTCTCCGCAGTCTCCCCCGAAACTTTTAAAGTCAGCAGATTCGTCGGTTGAAAGATAATTTTTATTATTTTTCTCCCTTATTTTCTTTCAACAATCCAAACCTCCTTCGCATTATTTAAACAAAAAAACAAAAAACTTGTTCTTGTGATTTGTATCGAGAAGAACGAGAAAAAAAAAAAACTAACAGAAATAAGGGAAAAGAAAAAAAGTACAAACTCGTTTACTCGATGGTAATTTGAATTTTTCTGCTCTTCGCATGCGCACAATTTTGCGCCGTTGGAGAGCGAAAGACGAAAAAAGAGATTGAATGTTAAAGTAACTCGATAAATTTGTAGACGGAAATTATTATTTTGGACGTAATAAGAGAAAAGAATTTCTCACCGTCGATATCGTTAGACACGTTCCAAATGAATATAATGTCCGCAGCACCGGACCGCAAGAAGAGAAAAACAGAAATCAAGGTGGGAAAATTGTTCGAGGCAACTTTGAAAACTGTTCAGTTGATTGCCGCGTCTGATTCGAGGGCCGAGAATCAAATTGATCGTTTGTCCTTTTCGACCTACATACACAACCGTGCATTATTCTCGACCGCAAATACGAGCAGGATAAACTGCTGAGCAATTTTCTCAAGCATCCGATCGACGACGAAAATTTTATATATAAGTGTAAGTTTTCTTCTTTTTCGTTGATTTAAAAAAAATTTGGAAACGCCAGCAAAAGATTACGTAGGTATCGACAAAATTGCGGCGATGATCGAGCCGTGAATCTTTCGAACCCCTAGCGAAAAGCGCGCGTTAAAAAACCGTATCCTGTGTGTAAAAGTGTTTTTCAAGTTGTAAAATTTCATCGGAAAACTAGTCGCTTTAAAATATTTAAGCTTATGAATAAATTTCTTTAGACGTGAACATCGAAGCGTGTATATTATCGGTACGTAGCGTGGTACGCATCCCTCGGGGACCTCGTTCTATGCATTTTCATATCATCACGTAGGACGTGGGGATATAAAACTTTTGATCATGCGATACGAAAATGTGAACTAAAGCAATAACAACCGTATTACCTTCTCCCGAACGCACACGTACTCTGGGATAGGGTACGAAAATTTTTTTTGACAACGGAAAGAAAGAAGGAAAAATCGCAAAATAAAATGAAATAATCGAACGAATAAACGACTGATTTTCACTCACGTTTGGCCGATGCTTCCGTCGATAAACAAATGGCCACCAGAAACGTCGCGCAGACAAAAGATCGGAGAAATGTTCCGAAAGATTTATTCGCGGTCTTCATCATCTTGGTAAAATTTCTCTTCTGCGGTTCTCCGGTCAAGTTTCGAGCTCGATTCGCGTCGTTTCTTCTTCTTCTTCTTCTTCCTTCCGCTACTCTTCTTTTTATAAAATAATAATCCAGCCGGATTGTCAGCGTATATTTGTGAACGGTAACGAGGGGATCTTCGAGCTCGGACTTACAGAGTCTACCGTTAATTCTGGTTGTTTGTTGTCCCGGTTTTTGCTGCGCTACCACTACCCTCCGTTCGGTGTATCTCCTTAGGTGCTTCTTCGGTGAGCAGGTGGTTGCGAATGAATGAGGTTCTCGATGCGCACCCAGTCTTTTACAGAAGCGGAACGGAACGGGCGAGTGGCGCAGCTGTAGGTAGCTAGGTATGTTTATATACATAACATATTGTATATGTAAAACATAGATATATATACTTGTGCAAAGATATGTACACACGTAACCTGCGCCCGATGACACCAAAGGGGATGCTGGGTCCAGGTTACGCGCTGGTGGTGGTGGTGGACATGGGAATAGTGGTTGTGATCCGAGGCGGTGCTGCTGGTCGCGCGAAAATGGAAAGTAGCTTATAGCTCCGCGAAGTTAAGAAGGGGAGAATCGGTGGCCCTCCGACGATTGCCTCACGTCGAACCCTGACGACGACCCGATCGTATTTTTGCTAAGGTGATCGATGCCGTTTCCCCGCGCAAACAAGTGGCGGGATTATGATACCTTGAAAAAAGGAGAGTAAGAAAAAAATAAATAACTATATACCTGTACGACCCCGCGATCCCGATTTGAATCCAGATCGCATCGCGGGCTATCGTTGACTTTTTCCAAAGAGTCGGCGACCATTTTCCACCCTTGATTGAGCATCGTCGCGTGATTTCAATTTCCGAATTTTTCGAAGTCGTCGAAGTCTCTTGAGATTGAATTTTCAAGAAAGCAAATTACTATCGGTGCAGCTTGATGAATAATCAATCAAAATTCTTTCAATAATTAACTTGACATTCCCGATAATTACTAGGGACTCGAGTAACTTAGCTGTGGACAAAACTTGTCTTATAAAAAAGATGATAATGTTTTCTCTTGTTCGCGATGTTTTTTTAATCCAATGTAATTCGATCATTCGAACGTTTTTTTCTCGTTTTTTTATTCAGTTTCCTTTCTTTTTCAAATGATAAATTTACCTAGATTTCAGTTGACAAGTAAAGCACCTGCAATTCCCCTACTGAAGTGCATTGTTGATGCTAAAAGCTCTTCGGCTCTCGGAACGCCTAGCGTAATGGGATCTGAAATATTATTCATTATTTTTTCGTTCTTTTTTTTTTTTTTTTTTTGGGTGGGCTGATTTTTTCATTTTTCATTTTCGTCATGCCCCGAACAGAGCGACAGTTTTTTCATTTTCACGTGTGGACAAAACTTGACCTGATTCTCATCGACGTAATAATTATTTATTTTTGGATACTGCACCCTGAAATTTCTCTCTCTTTTTTTTTCTCATCCTACTGCAGTGAAACGTATTATCTGGGAGTGTACGCAAATCGTGGGCGCACTACGTATCGATTCGAAATAAATAATCGACAAAATTAAAATAGAAAATGCAGTAATGAAATCGTACTGAAAAAAACTATAACCGATAAGATGCTCGAGTTTAATTCTGGAGCATTATACGACGTATGTATAACGTACCTATATTCATACAGAAAATCGTTAGAAAGTACTCGACATTATACGCAAATTCATCATTACATTGGCTTGAAAATTGTCGGATCAACTCCGAGTTCAGAGGATTTGAAAACGATGAATTAGTACGACCATAGATATTATATTGAATTCGATGCGTTAATCGATGACGTAAAATTAATGAATATCAATAACATATTCCATTCGTTCGACAAAGATCCATACGTCAGCTACATGTGAGTCGTTGTAGGGTGAACTGGAGGGCAAATCAGAGAAAAACAAAAGGGAGAATTATTTCGGAGCAGATCGCTTAGGAGATTAATTTACGTAATCTAGTTATCGCGAAACGAGGATTGCTGCAGAGTCAGGGATCGGGAAAGGTTCGAAAAAAAGGAGTAAAAAACAAAAAAAAACGAAATAAATAAGTAGATGTAAAATAGAAAAAAAATAGCGGAAAATTAAAAGGGACGGCAAATGGCGAAGGCGTCCTAGTAATTTCCGGTTAAAATTGCATCCTTCTAAATCATCTAAAAGTTGTTTCAAGCTTTCAATTTGTTTCCGATGTGACACGTACGCCATATTTACGTACACGTATTTAAATAAATCGATCGGGGTGTCCAGAACCCCGCGGACGATCGCTAAATTCCGCGGAGTGCAACGCTATAAATATATTTACGGATAAAATAAATTCGTTCGGTATCACGCACGTACACCCGGTCGACAGATGTGAGAATAACGCACGAGTCGGCGAGTATGTAGCTTTAATGAGTATAAATTTTGAATTATAAGTTCCCCAGATACATTCTCACCTATATGTTAAACACATTTCGCGAAGCCAGGATAACAGTCGGTAGGTATGCACACGCCTTCTTACATACCCGTGTGTCTGTGTGTGTGTGTGTGTGCAAAGCATCCGAATCAGGGGGTAGAATTAACATAACATCTGTGAGAGCCAAGAGAAAAGCCGGCGAGACGTCAGGACGCTTTCACAAACAAATTGTATTACCAAGTACTCCTTTACCTCCCCGATTCACCCTCTTCTCTTCCCTCTTCCCTCTTCCCTTTTCCTCGCCCTCTCCCTCTAACCTCCTCACCTCGCTTTCGACTTACTCACAAAACCTGGAGGACCTCCACCCGTACCCTCGTTCAAATAAGAAGCGGGTCGATCAAATGGATTTAATACTTTTATGTACTACATCTTTTTTTCAAGTCATCTTTTTTCACTTCTTTGTTCCCCTTCTTCTTCTTCTTCTTTATTTTATTATAAAATTTTTCCTTTTTTTTTTTTCACCTCCCTAAAACTGCACCGCATATATTTTACGTACATAGGTAACATATATTATTATACTTTCGTCGAAAAGTGCGTGCCTTTGCCACCCCCGGCGGCGGGGTAACACTTGTGTACTTTTACGCTGTAAAATGGTTTTCGCAAGGAATTGGGGTGGAAGGAAAGAAAAAAATAGAACAAACAGAAATATATCGCGATATTAGGAAGAGGAGAACAAAAAAAAAAAACCTCGATATTCCATCGACATCGTTTCCGCGATATCAACCGTGTAACTAGGACCGTAACGAGGGCGTGTTACGATATCGCCATCCGCGGATTTAACGTCCTGCAGGAATGAAAACTAGTGGGAATTATAGGGGGGGATTTTATTTCCTTCGAAACAATGTGAAAAGTTGTACGACACAGACCGGTGTTATGTGCGTTATAACCCTATCTGCGAATGTCCGGTTTCGCGTACCGCGGTACGTGTGTAACGGGGGATGGAGGTATCACACTTACGGATATTTCGCTCGATGAATGAGATTGAAATATTTTCTTCCGACGAACGAACTCTATCTGCGTCATAACCCCGGTATAACCATTTTGCATGACATCGTTTCAACCGAGATTTCTACAGAGATCAGAAATACAATCACGGAACGTAAAGTCGAACGCCATTCTGGAGGAAGGGACACAATTTTCTATCATTTCCACCTTAATCTACGCCAAGATTCTAAATGACATCCTGATTCGACTATATGTGTCATCGATTTTTCGTCACTATTCAAGCGCTATTTTTCCATCATCTTTCTCTCAAACAATCAACGATTCTTTGTATATAAGTTCATGCTACATCGTACTACGAATTCGATGAGAAAAAAAAATAAAAAAACTCTTGAAAAAAACCAATTGACGTGAGATAACCTAATCGATTATCAATAAGTGTCTATAATTATATTCGGATCTATTTTTGGTGATAATTCACGTGATTCGATTGATAATTTTGACAAGCTGTGTATATAAGCCTGCACTTGACAACCGATCTGGACGCGTTAAATTTCAAGGTGGTTATCTATTATCTATTAAGCAAAACTCTCGTGATCCAGCACCTGGTTCATTGCGTAATATATATAATACATCGATAACTGATAATTATAATTGGTGATCCAGATAACTTAGATTTTGGGGAAACGAGCTATCAAATTTATATTCAAAGGGATACCCAAGTTTCTCAACTTTGAGGACGACCTTACATCGAAACTAGGATAACAATTTAGCGTGATAAATCATGCGGGATATTCGATCACGGTGAATCCATCGTCAAATTAACGGGTGAAGTAGAAAATGGAAGAAAAATGAATGAGTCGCGAATAAGGGAGGTATGGGATTTTTATTCGAACGTATAAGTCGGTGTTCCTTTTGCACACGTCGTTATATGGACGCCGATGAAATTTTAGTTGCAGAAATGTTCAAGGAAATCATGATTCTGTAATAAAAGGTCATCATAATAATGTGGGTACCGCCCGTAATTGGTTTGAATCTAAATGTAACTTTCAATTAGACGGTTATATCTGCGCTAGTGTCGAAATCATATACGCAGTTTTTATTTTTAGACGGTACAACGTAATGAAAATTACCATTTGGTTTTTGTATTTCCATTCTATTGAAGTTATATCATTTTGCGCCCTCATGTTCGCTTTATCCGGCAATATCCGTCTCTTTCTTCGTCTCCGTGTGGCGCGGAGATGAGATGTAAAGTAGAATACATATAGGAGTTAATCGGGCGTTTTGAACGCATAACGGACGATGTTTATAAATGACAGCGGTGACGAAATGACGGTATGAAAATTAGGATGGACAATAGTTTCGGTTAATCCGTAAATCCGTGAAGGGTTTTCTCACGTTAACAACGCCTTTCTCGAGCAAACGGCAGAACGGTATCTGGTTTACGATGTCATCGGGCGTTAATCAATTTTGATACTCCCCTTTGTAAAGTCTGAATAAAGCGTTATTAGGAATTTTAATGACACTGTATTAATGGTGGAATTTTAATTCTACTAATTCGATCGTCGTTCGCAAACCTCAAAATGTTCCTCCTCGTGCGCAGAACGATCGAACAGCGCTCGTCGGAAAAACCAACTTCTGCCATAATTCAACCTCTGAGATAATTCCTCGATAATTGTAATGCACCGAATTGAATGTGGGTACCTATCGGTAATAGATATTACATCACATGGCCGCTTGGCTTACGATACAAGCGGCCTGATATGCGTGGTAGATAGGGAAGATTTTTTGATGCTATAAATTTAGCAAATTAATTATTCCGGAGGAGTTCACGAATTGGTGTACAATTTCTGAACACATAATAATATGTTACGTACCTCAAAATTTCTATGTCGGTTTGCCCAATTGTTTGTCACAAAGCGTATAGGAGATTGCGCACAATTTATAATTACGTCACCGATTGACATTTTTCCGCCCACTCATAGATCTATATAACCAGCCAACAGACCGATATCGATCGTCTGACAAATTGACCGATTTTAGGAAAGCGTAATCTTCACCGTTTGATTCGTGGTGAAAATTGCAGCGACGAATAAGATGATTGGGATGTTCAAAGCGACAAATTCAGTCCAAACGAGCGGAAATGAAAAAAGATTTTGGCCGTTTAGTAGGGTGGGTTGAAAAAAAGTTATTTTTTTTTATTTTCTTTGCATGAGGGTAGAATTTGTACCTTATGAAAAAAGAGAAAATTTTTCAAATGTGGAAAACATTTTTTACTTGATATTTTGAGGTAGCCCACTCGTTTTTGAAATAAATATTTAATCGAGTGGGGTACTATTCGAGTTTCTCAGTCTTCGAGGGAGCCCGAGCTTTGCTGGAGTCAGCGTAGCCAGCAGCACACCGCTTTGTTGTGAGACGTCACCTTCGAGGCTGTGCAGAGGTGACGCCCCACAACAAACCGCTACCCTGCTGGCTACCTGACTCCAGCTAAGCTTGGGCTCCCTCGTAAACCGAGAAATTCGAATATTTCGACCCACGCAGGGATTGCGATGAATCAAAGTAGGTCTACGACTAAATCCAATCGATATGTCTTAATTTTTCTGCTCCCAACAGCGAATAATTGATGATCACTCGATCGATTTTTGAGCAATAAATAAATCATTGTTTCAATTGGATTTAATATGCTTTTCTTACGTATTTTGACCTCAGGAATCCGATTCTGGAAGAAAAATTGATCTATCTCTAAAATTGACTGAGTTATCGCCAATTTTCAGCTTTTTGGGGTCAAAAATAAAAAATTGATTTTTTAGTCTATATTAATGTAATTTGAGCTCAGGAATCCGAATCCGGAAGAAAAATTGATCTATCTGCAAAAATAACCGAGTTATACCCATTTTTTCGCATTTTTTCGCATAAATTCGAGGATATCTCGAAGGGAAAAAATCGTAGCTCAATTTGGACGACGGATTCGTGTTCCTGAGGTCAAAATACATAAGAAAAGTGCCATACGATCAATTTTAAAAAATAAAAATTTTTGGCCAAAATTTGAGATTTTTCCAAGGGGTACCCCTTACGATTTTTTCAAATTTCGGCCAAAAATTTTTATTTTTTAAAATTGATCGTATGGCACTTTTCTTATGTATTTTGACCTCAGGAACACGAATCCGTTGTCCAAATTGAGCTACGATTTTTTCCCTTCGAGATATCTTCAAATTTGTACCTAAAAATACGTAAAAATGAGGATAGCTCGGTAATTTTTGAACATAGACCAATTTTTCTTTCAGATTCGGATTCCTGAGCTCAAATTACATTAATATAGACCAAAATATCAATTATTTATTTTTGACCCCAAAAAGCTGAAAATTGGCGATAACTCGGTCAATTTTAGAGATAGATCAATTTTCCTTCCAGATTCGGATTCCTGAAGTCAAAATACGCAAGAAAAGTATATTAAACTCAATTGAAACAATGATTTATTTATTGCTCAAAAATCGATCGAGTAATCAACAATTATTCGCTGTTGGGAGCAGAAAAATTAAGACATATCGATTGGATTTAGTCGTAGACCCACTTTGATTCATCGCAATCCATGCATGGGTCGAAATATTCAAAAATTTCTCGGTCTACGAGGGAGCCTGAGCTTATCTGGAGTCAGGTAGCCACGGGCGCGCGGTTTGTTGTGGGGCGTCACCTCTGCACAGCCTCGAAGGTGACGTCTCATCACAAAGCGCTACGTTGCTGGCTACGCTGACTCCAGCAAAGCTCGGACTATCTCGTAGACTGAGAAACTCGAATAGTACCCCACTGGATTAATTATTTATTTCAAAAACGAGTGGGCTACCTCAAAATATCAAGTAAAAAATGTTTTCCACATTTGAAAAATTTTCTCTTTTTTCATAAGGTACAAATTCTACCCTCATGCAAAAAAAATAAAAAAAAAATTTTTCCCTACCCACCCTACCGTTTAGCCGGTCAGACGTAACGAGAAAACTAGAAATCGACGGAACGTCGAAATTCTGACGCGATTATAATAACGAGCCGATATTATCCAACACCCACAATTTTCTCCTTCCATAGATGCGGTAAAAAAAGAAAAAATAATAAACATGAGTCGCTACGATGTTTCTCGTTAAGTATTGTGCTTCTGCAAGAAAATGTCTTTTGCAGATCGAGCTTTTGAACTGTAGCGTGGCATAATCCATTGTATAAAATTGTCAAGACAGTTTTTTCGACCTCCTAGTCGCAGTAGTTCAAGTCGGTTTCTGAAACATTACAAGATATTGTCTGTGGCTCGGAGCTTGGAGAAATATTTCTAAGAACCGGGTGCAGTGCATTGGACAGAAAAGCTCTTTCATCTTCCGCCAGCTAATAAGGGTCGCCTGGCTGCGTTTAAAATTAGAATTACCAATCCCGGATCCGGAAAATCATCCTCAGATATAATATCGATTTCTTTATTTATTGCTTCATTTATTTATCTTGCGATACCGCACTACGTGAGAATTCATTGGCCGCGGTACCAACGTACACGGCTTCTGAATTTATCAATTTCATACATTTTTCGAGTCCATCGGCATCGTAGATGCGGAAGCTGCGAAAAAGACCGAGGTGTTGAAAATGACACAATCACAGTCGCCAACTATTACCGGATTCGCCGTGTCCAACCGTGCGTTAAAACGATGCCCCATTATCGTTTTTCGAAAGTAATCCTTTTTGTCCGGGAAAGGACTGTATAAAGAGGAAAACGGAGTTGGGGATCACATCGCATTTCCCAACGGACCGGTGCTCGAATTGCCGATCGGTAAACTCGTTCGCTAAAAAAGAACTTTTATCGGATAAAATTTTTTAATGCGATCTACATAACGTGAAACGAGATAAGAAACACGTAAAGTGAATTACATATCATGTACAAATGTATTCGGCACGAAGTGGATAACGTACGCGTGTAGTATGCATGTTCAATGTACGGAGTGTATTTACCTAATACACATAGACGCGTTTCCTTGCACAAATTGCAGGTACTGCAGACTCCAGAAGCCACGAACCAATGTAACAATGGGATTTGCCACCCACGCATTCGCTTTCCTCTTCCATATCCTCGTTTCGTTTCGGATTATCCCCAGAAGTTGGCTCATGAAACCTGCAGCACCGCGCTACATAATACACCGTACAGATATACCGCAGAACAAATGTGCAGGAATACCTATAGATATCTACCTGCCGGTCGAATTCAATTCTATTTGAATAATTATAACACCTTTACGCGCACTACAGATCTACGCGCGTGTAACCCCCGTCAATTATCAAGACCAACGGCACCGGCACGTGACTCAACGCTTTAAATTTACGTTCGTTCGAATTGATAACAAAATAATTAAATCCTTTTTGTTTTTTTTTTTTTTTATCAGCTTATACCTTTTATCAAAATTTGAAAAGCGTTTCGTACAATATTGTTATCTCGATTGTTATACTATGGTGGTACTAAAATTAAATATGTCTAGTATATCTAATGGAGATAACGAATGCTATCGAATAATATTCTCGTGGGATCCACTACCTGATGATGATCACTCAATCACGATTATTGGCTACCACCCACTTTTTTAACCCCATCTACGAAACGTCAAACATTAGCACGTGATTCCGCGGTGTAAAATTCGCAGAGCTACTGTCAACATTCGTTCGCTTCATCACCTTCAGATTTTCTTTCATTTTCTGACCATTAACGCGCTCGATCATCTTTCCAATAATTCAATCTCTTCGCTCGCGACCGTACCGTTTGATTGAGTTTCTTTTTCTTTTTCTATTTTTTTTTTTTTTTTTTGATTTTTCCGACTCGTCCTTTTCACAATTCACGAATACGAAATCGAAATGAAAGAGTACAATATGAAGCCAACGAAAATAATTCCTCTCAACATACACCGAGGGGGTAGCGTGTAATTAAAAGCATTATCGAAAGAAAAAAAAAATTGTGTGGGTAGTATGCATCAATGACTAATTGGACAAAATTGTGAATCGAGATTAACTTCGTGACAAATTATGCAGGGTAAATGTACTCGTTCGTATCGCAGGCGATCAAGTTCGTGGTAATTAATCTGCCGAAGAGTGAAATGATTTCAGAATTTTCTGAAACTCTCACCCTTATGTTGAGATCAATACAGATTGTAAAAAAAGACAATGAGCTTTTTTCAAATAATTGCGCGAATACCTCACGTGTACGATTCTTCGACCCATCCCATTCGGATACGTTTTTATTTCTTCAAATTCGACTCGTACAAAATTGAACTGCAAATAGAAATTATATGCAGTGAAAATACGCGTATCACATGGTGCTACTTACATCCTGCAAAGATAAACGGTACAAAGGGCTCTTCCGACGAATACCTGAACAATGATTTTGCGAAGGTATAATAATTGGTCTCGTTGTATACCTGTATACTTCCCCACGTGTGCCCGTAAATTACGCACGGGCATTAATGTGTATTATTTATAATATAGAATGGATTAATAATAATAATTCAGATAAGCGTAACACGTATCCCCTGCATTTCACTCGTCATTCCCTCTATAATGCCATCTGTGCGAAATATTTTCTCGTTGTATATTTCGCGTGTTTGATTTATGCACCAGCGGCAGCAACTCATTCCAATTCCTTACACGCGGGGAGCCCTGTTCTACTCGAATTCAAACACACATAACGTGCGAATGTATTCGCTGCCATTTTGATTTTTGTCCATTCAAGTAGTTCGTACACACGTACAAGTATGTCATGTGGATGCAGCATTTTTCACCTCATTCTCAGCCAAATGTGCAGTCAGGTGTCCCATGTATTATGCATACGTATAAATGAAACGTCAGCTAAAACTCGAGAAAATTGTTAATGCGGTTTATAAATAGAGAATTTTTTTAAGAAAAAGTCGGATATCTTCTAGTTCCTCGCAGGATTCACGAATATGAATCAAGGGCCTGCAGCCAATATTATACCATAATTAACGGGATATCCAGAATTTCGAGTTGTTTTCGCGACGTAATTTAATAATCAAAAGTCTATAAATAACATTCGCCCTCAATCAAACGAAGTTAACAATCTGTATAGTCTTTAATCGCCCGCGGTCCTCTTCAATCGATGAACGATGGGGTGATCGATCACATGCCGGAAACTACCACCCTCGATGCGATCTGCAACTGTGAGAAATAATAAATGTTGCGGCGATTAATTTATTATTAAATTTTTAAACTTGATTGTTCGAATTTTCGCAACTACTTTTTCATCATCTATACCCAGCGCATTTTACCACACTGAATATCTGAAGTGTGCACACATGTATCATAGACTATGCATGTATCGTTGAATATTCAAGATTATATTGCAATTACGTAGCTTCCCCTTGGTCTTTGCATAGATCGAATAAATTTTGATCGCCGATCGTGTCCGCCCATCATAAAACAGACTCTCATTCATGAAAACCTTATGCACATGAAAATTCCTTGCGCCCATGATTTACGACGTTGTATAATTCGTCCATGAGAAATCTGGATGGTTCGGTTCAACGATATCCGAAGTATGAAAATAAGAGGGTTTTTTTTAGTTTTAGTTTACTTTCCGAATTCTTCAGCGCGTATCGTATTTTTGAAAATATCGTGTATTTAAAAAATGTGGAATCCTTTGTTCTCCCGTACAGATACGTGTGTCTATGTACGCACATAGGTATCCGCAAACCGTGGTCGTACTCGAACAATTTAGTTAGATACACAACGATGTAAGACAATAAGTCTTCTGCAGGAAATTTCAGACGAACTTTGTTTTAACTCAATTGAATACGAGCACAGAGCGAAACAGAAGACCCTGCTGCACAGTCGAGCAAAACCTGTAATGCTAGCTTTGGTTATTCCCATTTTATGTGCTATCAACTTTCATCGTATGCCTATGACTTTTTATTTCGTTTTTGAATTCTTCTATGACTTCACTATTAGTTTTTTCGTACCGCGATGCAATGCAATAAGTTGGAGATGGGTGAATTATGTCGTTTGTCTGAAAAGTGTAGAGGGAGAAAAAAATTTTGACTCATTTAATTGAAAACCAATTTTTTTTTCGTTACCATTTTTTATTCTCATTCTATATCCTATTCTCAATTTATTCCATTACCTGCAACCGTCACCAAAAGAAAGGTAGGCGCAAGCTCTCCTCCTAATGATAATAAAAAGGAGAAAAAATTTACGATGCTTCTCTACTCGCGTTTCAATGACTTTTTAGCTATTTCAATTTATTCTCCGCGCCCAAGTCATTTCACGGGTCTTGAGCGTATTACGTTTATTTATTTTTTTTTCGTCGTCTTTTGTGGCCCAAAATTTTTTCCATCATCCGGTTACTCGAATCTTCGTTCAGGGATCAATTTCAACGAAATTGTATCAAAAATAACTGACCAGAAGACTATTTTTTAATTTTGTAGATCCATCCTGACCTAGAATTCAAGTTGGACTTTTTTTCTTCTGAAATCAAAAGAAGTCTCCAACCGTTCAATAAAAATCCACTGACCATTCGGTCAATTTTTTTGTTCCCAAGATAAACGTTGAGCAACGAAATTGGCCTAATTTTATATTCAAATAGTTCGTCTGTCACGGGAGGGTGGATATGAGACAAAAAATAAATATAAAAAAAAAAGAGCCAAACAAAATGAGAAGAAAAAAGAATAAAATTGGACTAATCTTTGACTCCCTGGGCTGGCGATGGCGATCATTGGGGAAAGTTTTGATTATAGTCAGCGTACCGCGTGGTATATCTCGACAATATTTCGCCCGTGACGTTCCTTTCTCTCGGTATGTTCACCTCGATGCTCACTTCACTTATGAAATGAAGAATATTCCTTCGTTATTCTCATTCTTTTTTTCACACCTTATATATATCCCAATTTTTCTCCACCCTAAACTTTATTTTCGACGAAATCTTTTGCCGTACGCGTATAAAATAAAATTAATTCATTGCGCAATAAAATAATCTATAATCTGCAAGATGGGTGAAAGTGAATCTTGGTATTTGTTTCCGGAAGAGTTTTGAGCTTACGTACGTACGGGGTAGGCGTTGAACTTTGTAAGTTACGACGAAGATCCCACAGTGGGTACTCTACAGTTAGGAGGGAGTTGTGGTTTCTTTACTCGTCTATGAGGTAGAAATAACAGTCACTCAAACTGTAACGTTCAAGAGTGCAGCATTAGAGTAAAATTTACTCTGATGTTGAGAATTTCGAATCATCTGACAAAACTTTGTCAATTTCAAACAGTATACACACGGTGCCCTCCACTCGTTGTTTCAAACGTGATTCATGTATAAAAAAGAAAAGCGAACGAAAATCGAAGATGGATAATTTTTTATTCTATTATCTTTTTCGTTTATTCATTTTCGCAAAAACCATCGTCTGAAAAAGCTCGAATTTTCTCCACGCGAAATCGATCGGTTGAAACTGCAAACTTCTTCCACCAAAAATTTCATCGCATCGATAAAATTACCGTAGAGATGAAGTTCGCGATAATTAACCTAATCAAACTCACTCGACGCGATGACGATGATAACGACGAACGCGCCTTGCATCGCAATCATCTGCATTTGTGCTGTGGGTACCAGAGTTGACAATCGATGGTCGGTTGCGTCATATGCACGAAGCTAATTGATAGTTCTAAAATAATTAGGTGAAAAAAAAAAAAATGTTCGAGCTGATCATCATCGTTTAAATTTTACATCCAATCACGTTGGGTACATTATGCAACGTTAATCTTGGAATAAGCACCCCATGTACCTTGATATTGCCGAACAAATATTGTTTTCGGTTTTTTTCCTCTCAAAAACGGGATAAATGATAACGTTATTGGATTCAACACTCTGGCAGTGCGTCCTGGAACGCCTTAATTAGTGTTCGATGTGCCGTTCGTTGCGTGAGATTATTACTATCCGATGGTTTACAAGCATATCGAAAAGAATTAAAAAAATAAGTTTCAAAGCTCCAGATAACGGATTACGAACGTTAATATGCGTTATGACGCTATTAGTGATCGCAACATCCCGTAACACCCAAGGTATAAATATTTTTTTCTCTCATTTCATTTGATCCTAGTTGTTTTTTATTTTATTTTATTTTTTTTATTTTTATTTTATCTCACAAAAAATCGCGAGGATGTGTTGCACGTATATTTGAATATAGGTATATACGTATGTATGCATGCATTCATAACGTTTCAGAATATTTACTCGGGGTGTAACAATTGTGTTAGCGCAAGTATATAAAATATAACACATTGCATGTATACCGTACGCGATAACGCAGGGAATGCCGAAGTAAAACAAAGCGGAATATACTAGGCGTATACATACGGTATGTAAGTAACCAAGACTAGTGACCTGGATATAGTTATATTACACCACGGCAAATCTCAACTATCCCTAACAAGTTTAATTAACGTAGTTCCCACGTATACCTGGTTCTGTACAAGGTGTGAATTCGTAGAGATCTTTTCGTAGTATACGTAGCTTGATTATTATTTGTGGACGACATTTCGAGATGAACGGATCGGGATAATCGGAAAAATTTACGGAACGGACGAGATCCACCCGTTATACATCGCCTGTTCCACGATAAAATTATCGGGCGAATTCGCGCATAGAATTTGATAGACACACCAGAGACCGACGAACTTACATTTCACTTTGTGAACGAGCCACTCTTCGGTTCCTATTCCCATCGTACTCCCACGGGAATATCCTGCATCAGTGGGATCTGAGAGCGAGATCTGCGACTTTCCTTGTAAACTTTGACGTATGAAGCGACTCGACTTTGACCTGATCTAGTAATCTTCCCTCACCCAATTTGCCCTCTCGAAGCTCCTCCCTCCTTCTCCACCCAATTAATTCTTCTCTTCAAAAAATGTCGATCCATCTTTTTATATTTGATTCAGTATTTCGTAATACGCAAATATAGTTTGTTGAGACCGAAACGAATGAATCGATTGATTGGACGGATATTATTGGAGGCATGAATTCAGAAAAGTAGGTCGAACGAAGTCGACGTTTGGTTGAAATCCCATTTCTACATTCTTTTTCATTTTCTATTTGCGTTTTTTTTTTTTCGATACAATGCGGATATTTGCAACAGCCATAGTTCCGCGGAAGTAGTATGAAATTAGGGCCTCGATAAGATTGTTTTCTTGATGCTTTCGTATTCAGTTAATTATGAAGTTCCTGCGAGGAATTACGAAAGTGTTGCCGGTCGTGATCGGCAAGCCTCCAGTTGCACCCCGAAGCTCCGGCTATCGCCAAAATCGCGCGAATATCTAGTTTTGAAAATTGTTCTGAAAAAATCTCAGATGAATAAACGAATAAATTCTGTTACCGTACGTTGTATCCGAGCGAATCGTGATTCTGATATTCACGCTCTTGCAAAGATCTTAATTTGCACGTGACAATGACCGTGACAAACTGTACAGTTACTGGTTCGCTCATTATTTTACGCACTGACCGCTATTCCGGCCAAGTTACGCGCAAACCTCGTTAACTACAATAACAAATTAACGGAAGCATTCAGGAAGTAACAATCATTTCTCCAGATTATTGGCAGTCGGTTGCAGAGAAATTAAACGCTAAACAACGAAGCTATGACGGTGCACTTTGAAACCATCCGTGGCGCTTCTTTGAGAGCTTTTACTCTCCGCTGGTCTCTGGATTCGAAGTAAAAATAATAAAAACTTCGATGAAAGATAAGTGCATGTATACAATATACCGTATCAGAGGCGTTCAATGCAACTCCGGAATAAAAGAGAGGATATCTTTTGCGCCGAAAAAACTTGAAAATTTTCACGGATATGGTGAAAACGATATACCTAATCGCGTGTACAAGTTTAAAAGTACGGTTTACATTTTATTATCACTGTTATTACTATTAGCTACTTACGCTGTATGAATAATGTCGCCGATATTTTTATATATATATACCGTTATCCTCCCACGACTTATAAGATAATGGGACACGTGTTTCCATCTTTGTCTAGCTTTTATTCCCCCTCGGGGAACGAGAAAAGGTTTTCCATTTATACCGATGCTATTGTAAAATTAGGATTACTTTGTGTTTCCTCTGATGGAATAATAACGTTGGATACGGGAGTAAGTGCAGTGTGGAAGGCTGCAACTGGTTGACGATAAATGACATTGCAATGGACAATTGCAGATGTATATCTTCCTAACGACCTGATTCTGGCAGCGAATAATAAATATGCAATTCATACCCTGTGAAGTTGCGATTATGTATACCTAAACTTTTGTACAACTACTGCGGCGAACAAAAAGGTAGGAAAAAAGAAAAAGAGAAAAGTTCACGCGGGAGGGAATAACTTTTTTCTCAACTACATAGGTATATACTTTCTTTTTACGTTACGTCGCGAAAATCAAGAGCGTTTCTTACTTTTGCCGTTGCCACTCATGGGTTTTTTGGACTTTTTTTTTTATATATGTAACCCATACTTACGCACGCCTGTAAATGTAACTACCTTCGCTAACATTTCGACCGAATTGGATTCGGCGTTCGGTGAAATTCTTTTCACATTTATAAAGTTGCGCCTCAATACGCATCAGATCGATTGAGAATTTTTATTAAATCACGTGAGTGATCGCTGGGATAAATTAATGGTTGTACCGGGTATTATACGATAGGTACACGTACCTTGGTATAGGCGAGAAAATTATTAGTAGTAATTACCGTAGGACGCAATCATGGACAATTACCGCGATATGTTTCAGGCACCGAGGTCATCCCACGGGTGCGTTCTTGGCGACGCAGATATAACGAGAGTCCAGAATCACTGTATCTTAGCTATGGCGGTAACCCATGGGGCACATCTTCGCCCACCATTTACGAAAACCACCACAAACATTTTTTAAAAAAAGAAAATATCAACACACGGAGCAACGATTCCGAGGAGATAGAAGCAGCGTAAATAATTTATATAGTTTTACATAAAGAAACGTACAATTATGACGAAACATTGTACGTTTTGATCCTCGCGTTGCGGAACTCGTCTCGGGATATTGTATCGAGAATGAATATTTTTCCAGGCCGTTTCGAGGTGCGAGTAATTCGTCGTTAAGAAGATCAAAACGGGGAGTCGTACACCTTTATAATATGGTAGTGTGTGCTACCGGGTGCAATCCGCTTGCGTACAAAGGATACGGATGTTACTGCGGTTTTTTAGGATCGGGATACACGATAGACGGAATCGATAGGTGAGCAAAAACCATTGAGAAAAATACCGTAGAGTATTGGAAAGGTTTTTTATATCCCGGCTATCTAAAATTTCGGCACGTTTGTTCGTTAAGCACCTTGATCTATATGCATGGACTCATTTAATGGGGGTTGAAAAGTTTTCGGGTCTTTTGGCAACAGGAGATAAAATATGCGGTGGAAGATTCTATCACTAACTAGGTATCTGCCCTCAAGGGAACAACTGTGGGCACGTCGATCATGTACTGAATCCTCTAGTGATCGGCTGTCGTTCGCTAAAATTAAATCAGAACTAACAGCAACAAGCGAAAAAATATTTTTAGTGATCAAATATGCGTACTTCCGAATTACAGATGTTGTAAAATGCACGACTGGTGCTACGAAGCATCGGATTGCCCAATGTTCATGGAATATTTCGTTCCGTATTACTGGAAATGTTATCGTGGATACAAACCGATATGCGGTAAGAGGATATGTCCGGCGTATGGAATTCCCGACCTCAATTTTTCTTGTGGCATTTCAGCCGTGCAACACGGAGATTGGGGAGGATCGGGATCGTGTGCGCAACGTTTGTGCGAATGCGATCGTGCATTGGCAGAATGCCTTCGTAGATATCCCTGTCCGACAACCAAAGCTGTGTGCACCTCTTCGCCGTGGAGATTGGTGCAAAACCTGTTTATGCTTTTGTGAACCGTATGATCTATTTGCTAACGAAAAAAAGACAATTCTTACAGCTAATAGTATGAATGCTGGCGAAGGTGAAAACAGTGGCGTGATTGATTTAATGAAATGAACGCAATATTTCCGTGTCATGTTTCTATATATTTTTCATAAAATATAAAATTTGTTATCTGCCGTTAAACAAATTTTGGTACATAAATAATTATCAAACCCGAAGCACAGAATCCTTAATCATTGTAGCTTATATACAGAAGCATATATATATATATATATCTCTCACACCCGTGTATCAATCCCTTCTTCTTACTAAAGAGCATTTACACCACCGGTCAAATGTACGATCCTATTTTTATACTTTTTCGATATATCTCGTTCAATCTGTAAAAAAAAAAAACAATTAATTGCAAAATTCATTCAAATGCAACAATTGCTAAGCGGACAAAACTATTAACCTCAGCTTGCAGTTCCTTGGTACGTTGAATTATAACTTTTAACGTTGGTTGCAGAGCCAGGGCTTGATTTCTCGCTTCTTCTCGCCTTTGGTTGACCAATTTTTGATTAGCAACCATTTTTTCAGTGACTTTTAATTTTTGTTTCATATTAGCGGCAAGTAGATCCACGTACCTGGAACCAATGAAACAGTAGTAAAAACTGCAAGGTATTTGAGCTCTCACTGTTTTTACCTTGGCGAATGCTTCATATTATGTAAATGCTGTACTCTGCTATCTAAAATTTCCGTAAGAAGAATCTGCACATTGTCCAACATACTCCGAGTGCTATCTACCGTAGCTAGTTGTAGCACGGGAGGAGCCTGTTGCATTTGACTCATGCTCAACAAATTATTTTTACCGACACTTTGAAATTCGTATAAACGGAGCTTTAGAAAAGCTTCGAGCTGAAATATTAACCGATTTAAGTACGAAAGAATTCAACGTAACTGATATTTATTAAAAGTACAAATATTTTTGAAGTATGGGTACCTCAAGTAGCTGATCGATGAACTCATTTCTAGTTGAAGGATTATCAAGGATTGTTAAAGCTTCAGCGCCGTTAGCAACTCCTCCGTCCACACCGGCAGATTCGACAACAATTCCAGATTCTTCGAGTGAAATATTAAAGTCGATTTCTTCAGCTGTCCCATCAGCAACTTCTATGTTACCCCAATCTATATCTCCTTCTGCACCCAAATTTATTCCCGCCTCATCATCCAATTGACCGAAATCTATTTCTTGTCTGGATTCGTCTCCAAAATCAATCTATGGAAATGAATGCAAAGACTATATATTAGTGAAACCGAAAAGTATAGAGAAAAAATTTCTTTCCTGAAAATTTTTTTAGCTACCTCGTTATCTTTTTGAGTTTCTTCCTCATCGTCGTCAAAATTCAAATTCATAGATGTATCATCTATCGACAACGGCGCTTCTCCATAGGTCCATTCATAAGTAGTTGTGTTTCCCTTATCTAAAATACAATGATTCGAGTTACCTCACAATTTTCATCTACACAATTGAAAACCTTTGCAGCTCTAAGAAAGACTTACCAATTATGTATTTGATCATTGGAACACAGCCTCCATCATGTTGCCTTCCCAACGTAAATTCAACAAACAAACTATAAAATTCGACAACGTTATCAATAGCCTTTGTTTTCTTGACCAGTCTTTCATAGATTTCCGGTAATTCTTTCACTCTCTCCATTAATTCCCTCTTTATTCTTGTCCCAGGAATTCCAAGCTGCTTACAGAGTGTATTGAACTCAGTACGTGCTATATTTTCTGATTTTTTGTACTCTGCTTCCTTTTTTTCCAAGTCCTGATCAAAAACATATACCAATCAAATTTGAAGAACTGTGAATATTATCTCATCTAAAAAATTGAACAAGGATATCGGTAATTACATTTTGCATCTGTTCCAACTTTTGGATTTGTTTTTTGAAGCTGGGTACTTCATAGTTAATATTTCTGATGAGCATCTGAGCAGCCTCAGCAAGATAGATGTTGTCCTTTTCATAAAGCCGGATAATTTCCTGCCAGTCTTTCATTCTCTGAGAGCCATAGCGTCCAAACAAATTTTTGGAATCAACTTCGGTTTCTTTTAGAATCTCGATTATTTTTTTACAATGAAAGTAATTGATGTCTACAATACGAGAAAATTTTTTTATTGTAATTATGCAAACGTGACAAGTTCAGATGAAAGGTGGAAGAATAATTATTACAGGTGCCAGATAGCAGCTGAGCAATCCCTTCGTGAACAGGCATATCCTGGATAGCGTTATTAATTTTTTCTCTGATGTTTATAACATTCGGCTGCCAGTCCCTGCTGCAATGCCGTCTGTTTATTAACCATTCCAATAACTTTCCTGCATTAATGTCAATCGGAATATCCTGCTCCTGAATTATAAATAATAAATATAGATCAGTTTATTTTGAGGTTACACCCTAAACAGAAACTAGTAATACAGTAAAGTTAACTTCGAACAATATAACTGGATGAGCTTAGGAATAATTACCTGCATTTCTTCAAATTTGATAGGAAACGTGTATTTGAATTAAATATTATCACTGATATTTTTAATGTTTACAACGGAACACGCTCCGAAACCAAACCGAAACAGCTGTTCTGTTGACGTTTCACGAAGTCAGTGCCAACCACAGAATGTGCATAAATACACGGCGCGTGCGTCATAAAAGCGATCACGTATAGTTTTTATCGTAGATTTGGGACATGATATAAAAAGGCAAATCTGCCCAGTATTAAATTACTAAATGATGGAATTGTTCACGCAAATATTTTAATCATTTATATTACACACATACAATATAAATAACATTACTTTGTATGCTGGCATCACTTATACAGTCGATTTTAGACATAGGTTTTTCCTAGTGAAAATTCACTGTCTCAAGTGCTACATTATCTCAATGTTTTACACGATATAACAGCACCTAGATATTAACTCGTACTTCTATCTAAAGTGAAAAGTCCTATAATGTATAAATTAGATCCCCAAATAAATATACACATTAAACGTCGCGGAGTTGCAAAATTACGTACGAACTAAAAACGCATCCATTATTTGAATGCAACGTTTCATCGCCCCCATTCAACATACAACAATATCTCCACGTTAGGTCGCCGCACCCAGTGAACTAGCCTTGGATAGAGAATATTCTAGCGCTGATTTACAGGGCAGAAATTTCTCTTGAGATTTTTTTAATCCTGCCGAATAATTGAGCGTTGAATCTCGTCGATTACAAATAGGTTTCTCATAGACTGATTTGATTGTGAATGCATTGCACTTAAAGTAACTATAACTTTTGGTAAGGGTTTCGTTCAGTGAAAAAGTTTCTCAGGACAAATACTTGTCCCACAGTTATAACCAGGACTGCTATGGTCTCCATAACTGACCACCACATAACACGTTCGTTCAAATCTTCAGCACGCTTTCGTCCTTGTGCTTCTCGCAACCGGTGATGAGTTTGGTAGTCCAGAATACTGTTCAGATTTTTGTGGACTTCTTGTGCTGAAGACTCCATCTATTAAAAAACAAGTGCTAAATTATGTAGTAAATCTCAAAAAACACGACTTGCAGTGCGGTATAATAATCATACCCATTGATCAACTTACCTGAGTCATAACTGTCACATGCTCGCCTAAACCAGGGAGTGGAAGTTCATCTCCAACCTGGAAGTCCATGTATACAAGCTTATGGGAAAATGTTGAAAATTCGTTACTGAAGCAAGCCTTATAGATTCCAGACATTGCTGGCACAAATGTGTGCGAGTCAAACTGTGTTTTCACTTGGCGATAGATTATCTCCTTGTTTGGTGCTTCTAGCGTAACATCCACATCATACTGGCCACCAGTTACCACCTGGTTGGAATAATAATTAATAAATTTTAAAAGAGCAAAGCAAACGTTCAAAATAAAGTGGTGCCTCAAAGACTGCTAGGCTGATAGAAAAAACACAACTGCTGAAAATATTTTAGGCTTATATGCCTATGATGAAATGGAAAGTAATTTCAAATGATCGAAAGTCTATAAATAATTCGTACAGAGCTAGTCTCGTCGATTTAAAATGCCCCTCCCTCTAGAATGGGCAACTGATGTTTTCAACATAGTAATGGGCACATGAAGGTTAGAATCAAGATGAGATTGTAGTAGAGTAATAAACGTACCTGGAATTCAAGAGTAGACGAGACATTTTTCTCAATTTCTTGATAGAAGCACTCTTTGGCATTATCGGGTAATTCGAAGGTTAGTTCAACGCTACCTGCGTGAAATACAGCACCGAAAAGTGAAGCAAGCAGAAACCACGTCATCCAGCAGTCCATTTTAACGTATACGCTATCAAATTTGCATTTATACAATATTCGAGATTCTTATTAAGAAAAACGCTGCCCTCCACGTCAAAATAACCTCCGCTATCAATAACTTATACAATTATCAAACAAGCTATTTTAACGTGGCCGGAAACTGACTGCCGATTCACGACTAACTTTGACAGCGACAGTGACATCTGGTAAATAATATTTTCACCGTACATTTCCCGCGCTCACGCGAATGTCCATAGCGATTTATGAAATGAGTGTCAGTACTGACATTCACCAGAAATTTCTAAACCATTTTGCATTACTTTTTAATTGATATGGCATCGATAATTCAAAATAGAAATTTTGTAATCAGTGATACAGAAGACGACGATGACGTTTTCTGTATCTTGAACGAAGACAACGAATATTATCTCGCCGAAATTGCTCCCTCCAGCCAAGAACAAGCAGGGAATATTTCGAAGATGAAATCTGCAATGAAAAAAAAATCCTATCATCAGGGTGAAAGTAAAATGGATATTGCTTTAATCATGGAAATTAATTACCAATACGAAGATTCTAAAGAGATTCACAAAATACATCAGCAACTCTAACTATTCGAGACCATAATCTGCTATAATTTTCTCGTAGAAATTTTTTATAATCTCTATATGTTGAAGCAGAAGGCACGGGAATTTCTGGGATAAATAATTCAACGAAAGAAAACCAACGGGAGATCCCAACTATGCGAAAAAATAATAATATAGTAGTAGCAGAAGAAAAATTTGCATCTAAGGATGCAGCTGCAAAGAAGATACAAGAATATTGGCGGAGGTACTTTTCTCGACGGAATTTTGCACGGCTCCGAGATTTGCTGAGAAAATTTAATAATAACGGATCTAATAATCACTCCGTAATTCTACGATCCGTAAATCCGAGAGAATCTGATTTTATGGATCGAGCTAGTGGAACATTTATTCGCTTTCGATTATCTGGAGAAACTTTCCCACCTTCTATAGTCTACAAAATTTTTACTAATTACCCAATCGTGGACCTATGCAAACAAGTTACTTTAAACATTACTGGAAATAACATAAAGGGAAACCATTCTCCGGGAATACGAACAACTTCTTATCGCGAACGACCCAGAGTTGTAGACAAAAACAATTGGAGATTGTTTTCGGGTTCGTTTTTAGACTCTGCTTCGTCACAAATATTTAATACCACCATCATCGTCCATAAAAAATTAAATCCGAACATCCGAACGATGACCAAACGCGATAAGGGAAAAATCTATGGCACGATGACTAAGAAAGAGCGTAAATCGAAATTAGAGATGATAAAACGTCTCTACGAAGAGGGAAGAAAACGCGAACTCGAAAAAGAAACCACGACTGAAAATTAGTGCAGTCAATTCGAATAGAGACCATTGTAGATCGCGGAAAATTTGGCAGGTATCGATGGTGTTCAAATGAGCTGAATAAGATGGCAATAAATTTTATTGCTGGAAGTACCCCACTTGATTAATTATTTATTCAAAAAACGAGTGGGCTACCGCAAAATATCAAGTAAAAAATTTTTTCACCTAATGATTACTCGATCGATTGCATGAGTAGATGATTTCGGCTTTCAGATTTAGATTTCCGAGCTGATTATACGTGAGATTACTCTTGAAGAAGCAAAAAAATATTCGATTTTTGAGCAAAAAATGAATTATTATTTTAATTGGGTTTAATATGCTTTTCTTACGTATTTTGACCTCAGGAATCCGAATCTGAAAGAAAAATTGACCTAACTCCAAAATTGACCGAGTTATCGCCAATTTTCAGCTTTTCGGGGTCAAAAATAAAAAATTGATTTTTTAGTCTATCCTAATGTAATTTGAGCTCAGGAATCTGAATCCGGAAGAAAAATTGATCTATCTGCAAAAATGACCGAATTATCTCCATTTTTTCGCATTTTTTCGCATAAATTTGAGGATATCTCGTAGGAAAAAAATCGTAGCTCAATTTGGACAACGGATTCGTGTTCCTGAGGTCAAAATACATAAGAAAAGTGCCATACGATCAATTTTAAAAAATAAAAATTTTTGGCCAAAATTTGAAAAAATCGTAAGGGGTACCCCTTGGAAAAATCTCAAATTTTGGCCAAAAATTTTGATTTTTTAAAATTGATCGTATGGCACTTTTCTTATGTATTTTGACCTCAGGAACACGAATCCGTCGTCCAAATTGAGCTACGATTTTTTCCCTTCGAGATATCCTCGAATTTATGCGAAAAAATGCGAAAAAATGGGTATAACTCGGTTATTTTTGCAGATAGATCAATTTTTCTTCCGGATTCAGATTCCTGAGCTCAAATTACATTAATATAGACTAAAAAATCAATTTTTAATTTCTGACCCCAAAAAGCTGAAAATTGGCGATAACTCGGCCAATTTCAGAGATAGATCAATTTTTCTTCCAGATTTGGATTCCTGAGGTCAAAAAACGTAAGAAAAGTATCATACAATCGATTTTAAAAATACTTCATTTTTAGTCCAAAAATTAGCATTTTCTTCATCAGAGTTCCTATGTAATATCCTCATGAATTTTGACCTTGCAGACAGGCCCATTCGACGCGGTTTGCCATGTATATTCTTTTCGAAAGAACCGTTCCACTCAAATGTTTCTATGCATTATACCTAATGAAAATGAGTAAATAATTACTTTAGTTCCTCAGTTCATAAAATCTATCCGGAATTGCCTCTGATTAATTCGAATTATCGTTACGGTCGCTACCGTTACAGCGCATTGTATAAAATCAACATTATTTCTAGATATTCACCCATGATATAACGGTAGAACTATTTACACTCGCAGTGTAGTTTCACGTATTGCAAATGTTGCGTACTACAGTTCGCTCCGAACAATTCCTCTGCAGCATGACGTTCAATTTATATCATATAACTTCCTTCGTGCACATATTTATTAGACAGACATGATCTGGGTTGCATCTGCACGCATTTTCACATGACGCGCAGAGAGGAAGATTACGCGGACGAACATGTGTTCATTAATTTGCAATCCTATTCAACAGCTTTATAGTCATATCAATCCATACCTGCTGCTGGACTAAAAGCTGCATATCACAGCAGCAGCTGCATTCATCCGCAAAACAAGAGCTCCGAAAGACTAAAAATTTGGATGCTATCCAGGGATCCGCCATCCCCAATCTACATGCATTTATACCGGTTTCAAAAGCTCCTGTCAATCGTCCAATCAAAAAATGGTATTCCAATTATTCATCGAGTCGATTGATCGCCGCGCGTGCCGATACGATGGATAGATACACTTTACATATACACAGATGTACGAACTCGGTTCGAACAATTTGAGGGAGGCGTACAAAAAATTTTCACGAGATTTTCTCTCCAATCTTTTCATTTTTTAGTCAATCGATACGTTGCGTCACGTAACATCCGCAGTTGCAGCAGCATCCTTAGACGACGGAACAAGTGTTCAAAGTAAATAGTGAACCTTTAAATTATATACATAGAACACACAAACACAAACGTGTTATATACGACCGGAGGTGAATTTTCGCTTCGAAATGGGAAGGCCGTAAGGGTCGCTTCCGCGATCGTTGGAGGAAAGGAACCATGATGCGTATAATTCATGTATGACCGCACTGGAGCTTCTACCGCAAGGTTTATACCATTGCTCCTTATTTATTATTACCAAGCCACGGAATTGTTCTTGTTAAATTATAGATAACCCGAAACTCGTACGTACGGGATGAGTTTCGATAAGATAAAAAAATTCTCGATTGCGTGCAACTGTTGCACATAATTTTATTTTTCTACATCTTTCCCGGGCACCACATTAGATACTTACAAACATTTGGCAACTGAATTTGCACAAACGTATAGTAATATACAAATTTCCTACTTCTTACACATTTTTCTTTCGCTTTTTTTTTTCTTCTGCTTTTCTTATAAGGGGAAATTAAACTTTCTACCCTCCCGTCTCTTTCTTTTTCTTTCGGTTTACATGTGCAGGATGGTCCCTCAATTGGCAATGCAGAACCCACTCGAATATGCTAGGCATCGCGGCGCCGAGACCCTTCCGAGTTTGAGGGTTGCAGGGGGTGAAAGAGACCCCATACACTGTACAGATATACATATATATTAAACACAAGTTGGAAGCGAGTTTGTGAGTGAGGTAGTATAAGTGAGTGAGTGAGTGAGTAAGGAGTGAGGAGAGTAAAGGGAGCCCAGAGTGGAAGGTAGAAACGAGGAGCAGACGCCAGTGAAAGCAAACTACGACGCCGGGCGTCGGTTTAGGAGGGGAATTCGTCCCTCGCGGCGGGAAACCATGCGTGACCTCCTGGTTCTCGGCCACATCGCGGGCCGAAGCGGACACCAGTATAGGGACCGCGTGACACCAGAATGCAACCGGGGCCCGCGTCGCGACTCAAAAAAGCGCCGACTTTTGAGTCAAACGATTGTAAATCGTAAAGTTTGTTCAGAATATTTTCATAATATTAATTATACTGCACAGTGAGCGGACATTCGTCGTGCAATTTGTTTACGGATTTTCAGTGATCTATTTTAACTTGAAATCTACAGCGATTGGTGATAAAAATTGTTGTTCCATGAACGTACGGAGATCTGACGAGAATATTGGAGTCTTGGATAAAAATACAAGGTATACCAAACAAAAATTATTCATCAACTACACTATATACCTGATAGTTTTTCATGGATTGGAAAGTTTTGGGCCCAAGATAAGAATGTGCACAAAATACTATAATTTTATTGATGCACTTTGGCAAGATAGAAAGAATTTGAATGTTTGAAAGTTTTTTTTGTTGTTTCATTAAATCCAATACTCTTTGAGGGTGTCTTTTGCTGCATGACTACGTGTCTATTCATCTAGTACAGTGCACACACCGCATATTTTCAAAGATCACCTTATACTCTGGCTCTAAAAGATATATTTATAGAACTCTCAACTAGTTGAAATCGTGGAAGCGATTATGTAGGAATTCGGAATCGTTGTTACGTAGGGATCCCCTGACTCGTAGGAGAAAAATTTCATTTCCCACCTATGCGTATGATGTGCAAGTAATGATGTCGATAGATAAAATTTTCTAGAAAAAAAAAACTTCATACGCGATATGAATAGAAATCGTTGTATCGCTAAGACTTTATTCCATTCTGTCCGACTTTAGCGAAAGAGCAATTACACAGCATACGCTGTGCCCTTGTAGCACTTGTAAGAGAAAACGAACAAGCTAAGGCTTCTTCAACCTCTGCTAATCGTAAAACTGCGATTCCTAAGCCTATTATACCACGAAGGCACGTACCTATAATGCTGACTGAGCTGGAATTATTTATTTCCTTTCAAAGAGTACATAATACTTTCAACAAGTCTACGTGACTCCTGAATTTGTTTTCCGAAAATCCGTGTCAAAGGTGAAAAGAAAGCAGGCGTTTTATTCTCAAGCGACCCGAGGTTAAAATTAATTCATTCGAACACACCGAGTCTCGTGCGTGAATTTGAAAAAATTGCGCCATCCGAGCGCACGAATCACTCGGCGTGATTATAAATTGTAATTAAGAGTTTCTCGGGGAAGAGGCTGGAATCAACGATGCGAATTCACAACTCATTTGGAACGAAGATGCCAAAGTAGGGTTGACAAGTGAATTCCGGGTGAGGCGCGGACAATTACTTCAAACAATTCTCAAATCGATCACCGAACCCGTTCCTTCTGTAATTTCGCTTCCATTTAATCGTGCAGCTGGAGCAATTCCTTCCGAACAATAGCCCGCAGGCCAATGAACGGGATTCTCGATACTCTCCGATGATCCCGCTGACCTTTCCATTCCGTATACTTTATATACTTTATATACTCTCTCTCGGTATACGTTTGGGTACTACATACTTGAATTATCGGAGTTTGCAGAACAGATCGGGTTAATTCGATGCTTTCCTTCCAATTAAGAACTGTGAAAGTAACGAGTTCAGCCGCAACCTCCGGAGTAAAATTAAATCCGTATAGTCTGTAATAATAAGACGCTCTACTTACTTTCTACAATATCCGTAGTCGATCAATGAAAGTGTGAAATTTACCACCCTCTCGTCTTTATTGAATATTTTTCTCTCTCTCTCTCCGGAAGATACGAGTGGATAAATATTAAAAAAAAAAAAAAATCAGACAAAATGCAAAATCGACAAAGGATTCAGCTGGTATCCGGTATGTCGTACGTGTACATTTAACGAAGAAGAGTATAACTGGTATATACGGAGTGAGGCGAGAGATTAATCTCGCGGTCCGGTTGACCGAGTCAATCGTTTTAAAACCGGTCGACATTCCTGCCAAGGTCTTTCCATATTCGTACATCAGCATCTGCTGCCGGGATAAAAACATTGAAAACGTTATTGAACTTGGTTGACTGTACGGGGTATGATTAACCAAGGTAGAAGGATTACGAGTGATTTATCGCCAAGGGCATCTCATCCTGCCAAAAATGGAAATCTCAACTTTTCCGGTTCATTTGATCCACAGCTGAGATTAAGTTTTTCTCCGAAGATCGAAAAATTGATTATTAATTTTTCGATGCTCCGCAGCATACAGCAAGGAATAGTTGATACGATACGCTAGTCGCGTTGTCTTTGTCGTAAGACCCATGGAGAGCAAGTACGAAACTCTTCAGACTCTAAAAGTAGACCGGAGAACGGGGATGAGGAAGGGTGACATAAGGGTTTTTAGTCGAACGCAAAAAAGAATGAAGAAAAAAAAATAAAAAAATCGAGGGTGAGATTACGCACGCACATGTAGCTGGGTAGGTATATATACGTATATCAGCAGCGGCTCACCATTCGACTTTCCTGAGTAAAATACGAGGGTGCAGGTTGGTTCGCTTTGATGGATTGGGGTGATTCGTATGCACGAACAATGCGGCCGCGGCATCGTCCTACGTGTGCATAGAAACAGAAAAATGAAAAATCGTTAGCCCAAAAAGCTCGCGAGTTTGAAGAAAGTGAAAAATTTCTACACGGAATCGCTAGGGTGTGTGCGTAACGATGAAGAATTTCAGCTATTGAACGATGAACGTACGGCGGTGTGACCAAAAACGTAATTGCAATAAGAAAACCCGCTCCTTGCCTTTTTTGGCGTCGTCCTCGTCAGCTGGATCATTCGCCTTGTCCTACTACGAGTCGGTCTTCACATCTATATGGTTATTGAAACTGATAGAAATAAAACAAATATCCGATAAAAAAAAAAAAAAAAACTCGGCGATTGATCGGTGTGCGAATTGACCATCCGGGGGACGAAGGTCTAGTCGTAGGAAAGTGAGTGGCCAATCGAAGAGGAGAGAAAAAGTAAAAAAAGTAACAGCATCTTAAACCTTTCGAGGAACACGTAGCCCCTCGTGTAGTTGGTATTTAAGGGATTTGGGTAGTTGGCGGTCTAAAGAAAAGGGGTCGAACTTGAAAGGCTAGTCCTGGAGTTACGGAAGCGCGAATCAATAGTGCATTCACCTTTGACAATCGTTCACTAGCCAACGTAGAACTACTACCGGCGCCAAAGAAGAGTATTTCTACGTAAAGTAGCGTCAACGCGTTACGGTCGGACCAACGCCGATGCTCGCAAGTTTCCACAAAGAACAACAGCTGAGCTTCGAAGTGAGTTTATTTACAGTTAAATTACTTCGACTAGCTCATGGCTCTCGCTTATATCATATAAATACAGTTCTCGCAGCTGTCCGCGCTCGCCGTATTCTCCACATCTTTTTGCCGTTCGTTCAAAGATAGATCCGATCGTTATTAATAGAAACGATTAAAGCCAACACCGCGAGATTTCAGGTAATCAATGGAAACGCGAATATCCTCGACAAATTCTTCTGATCCAACGCGATTAGGGAACATGAAAAAAAAAAAAAAACCTAGCAAGTGCAAACATGAAGTGCTGATGCAACGAAACCATCGTGTAATACAACGTCTATATTTTTTCGCAACTAGATCGTAATTCAATAAACTTATTAGGGAGGACGTAATGATTACGCAGAGATGCATTTTTCAAGGCTACGTTTCACGTGGAACTTGTTACGTACGAAGAACAGATTGAAAATGGTTATTATTCGCAGATCCGAATAGCTGAGTCGTCGCGTTATTCTCGCAAATTTGCGAACGTAAAATTGATCCAATTAATGCCAATTCAAATAAATTCAACCGGTTGAGAACTCCTGCCTTCACCGACTCGCTATCTACGTACGTAAAAATATTATACACACATAGCGATATCACGCTGCTGCACAATGACGAAGTGACTCATGCGCGCCTCCCGAGTTGAGGTCTTCTCGACTCTGAGTTTCCTCTTACCTCTACGTAGAGACACCTATGCGCCCTTTACTTCGTGGCAGCTACGTCTAGGTACACCAAAGTTACCACCTAGGAATCCTAGAGTCTATGAAGAGTCTAGAGAGAGCGAAGATGAGAATTTTTTTTCGAAACTCACCCCCCGAGCTTATATTCCAGGCATGGAATTTCAAAACTCATGGGGTGAAACACGCAAAGACTGATTCTCCAAATTCGAAATGCATCGACCGTTTTTAAACCTTCGAATGAAAGAAAAGGGTAGAGCATAGAAGCAAATATCAGCAAAGATCAGTTTAACCCCATGATCGTTGGATATACACGTCGCATATCCAGATATAGGTGTTTCTATACATGAACCTACATGAAACTTGAACCCGTACGTATATGTTGTGTACACCGATACACCCCCGAGTACATACAGTGTGTGCAAGTATAGCCAACGTGCCCAGTAATCGATCCGAAATAACCCGCGTGTGTTCCGTACACCTTACAGTAAATTTACTCCGTGAAGCGTGATGGGAAACCCACAAAATTCTTAAGCTTTGACAAATTTGCACAAGTTTTCAAGTGTAGATCACCGGAGTTTCGGTGCCCTCCGGTTTTGTGGTCAATGAGAAATGACGATTAGGCGGCTTATCGCATTCGGTTTTCACAGGAGCATAAAATTCTCCCGTTGCTGCATTAGACCGACCGGACGGATATATGGGACTGTGTATAAAGGGGTGTGCCGTAAATTATCGATTCTTGATTAACGATTCTCGAGGCGTGCGCCGATTGTGGCTCGTTCGTTGAGCCGTCGTTGTCAACGTCTTTGATTTGTATATTTGTTATCAATAGTTGTGTTGTTCCAAACGTCTGCGAGTGCAAGTCCTCTGTACACACACCCAATGTATCCGTATAATTTCATTTCACGTGCTCGACAGTCGTATCAAATTTCAACCAGGTTCATCTCCAGAAGATCGGAGACTCCGGTGATCGTTAATTTATTATTGCTTCATTCGTCAACCGGTATGACGGGTGTAGTTTTTCACCGGTGTCTCCAATAGTTCAATTTACTGAGTCACTTCTGGTATAACGACGCAATTTCTGTTGGTGAGAGACAAATTTCTGAAACACGTTTCTCTTCAGTTTTGTTTTCCTCGTCAAAGCAGGACGTTCGTTTAGAGTGCGGTCTCGTTCTGTCCGTTCGAGATTCGCGTTTTTTGATCCTGCCCGTGGTCAACTACCAGATCTAAGTTCGGTTTAAATTCACTGCTGCAGTTTGGGCCTGGAACCGGATGGAGTGGAGGCGCCGCAGTGAGGCCTTGCGAAGAGGAAGAACCACGGGAGCCGAAGGGACGCAAAAAAATTGTTGATCGAACGATGACGTTACCCGTATCCAGTTATGAAGAACTTCTCGTCCAGGTCAGAGGTCTTACCAACGAAACTATCCTGCTCCAACGTCAATTGTCATCGGATCTTTTCGACGATGGGAACAGCGCCGATTGCGATCTCAATCACAACATCACACTGCTGAGAAAAAATTACGAAAACGGTGAGTCTTGACTTGTTGTTAGCCAGAGTTACGAAATTATGTGTACTCGGTGCGGTAGCGGTATCACGTGGATTTCACGTTCGTGTGAAGCAAGAAAAAAAAGCACGGCTGCGTAGATAGGAGGAGCAAAAGTATTCGTTCTTTCGCCTTGATTTAACTAGCGCAGAATTGGAGTGCTATGTCTGGCTGCGGCTGTCTGGAGTCAAAAAGCAACGTTGGAACTTTGCCATATGGTGCACCGCGAGATCGACGCCGTATAAGAGACGCTACTTAGGTTGTTGTTGCTGCTGCTGCTGCTGCTGCTGCTGCTGCTGCTTAATACGAAACAGTGCGAAGAGTGGCTGACAAGACTAAATGAACAAATAGACAAAAGGAAAAAAATAGAAATAGAAATACATAGGGCGCGAATGCATTGTCGAAAGCGTTTTGCTCTACCGGCGAATTACCACTTTGCTTCTATAGAAAGAGACCATGTCGTAATTAGCTTTACGGTACATAGAAATGTCTATCCGCTATTCGGAACGGAATCTAAATCAGTAGAATCAATGGATAAAATCCTTTGAACAATCAAGAGCCGGCGATCTTACACACAAACGTAAATAAATAACTGATTGACTCGCGACACGGGACTGGACCAAGGCTCGACTCTCCGGGGTTGTGAAATTATTAGAATTTCGGTTCGAATCCTGCGGGATAAGCGGAACGATTTATCGCTGGACATCCAATCCAATCTTTGAATAACAAATTCAATGTTCTACGCGGCAGCATTTAGATAACTCATTACACTGCACCGGATGTTATCCTTATTACACCAGCGTATTTCAGTTGGGGTGCAGAAGTTCATGGATGACACAGCTGTGACTAGTATATTAAGCAGAGTAGCTATGGTCGTGTGCTACACACGAGAGTACAGTAATACACATATGGTGAGCAAAAGTGTCCTGAATATGACTAATTTTATTAACGATAAATAAAATTTCAACGCCATAAATCTGATAGAACGTAGAATCGTATTTCGATAACGTAATAATTGGGCGCATCGTTCAGCAGAATTTTATTTTTCTGCAACTCCACCGCGAAAAGAGGCGAGATAAAAAATATCGAGTCTTTTTTCGCGGTGGAGTTGCAGAAAAATTATGGTCGTGTGTCACTAAGCATTGAACGGAGGGCCTTAAATAGGTGTAGACACAAATTAGTCGTATGATGTTAACGTTTGTAGCTGAATTTAGACACTCTGTACAGCGTGAAGTGCGTGTGTTTCACTGTAGACGAAACAAATCCACGTGAATAATATACAGAAAAAGATCAACGCGTTGAAATTCCGAAAAAAAACGAATATCTGTTACGTGAAATTATCGCCGGTTCAAATAATCACTGATTACCTATACATTATAAATTGGAAATGAAAAATTCTGACAAAATTATATTATTTTCATCGCGTCTTCGTTACGTCGCAATCATCCAATACGTCCATAATGATTGGTTTCGAAATCAGATCGTATGATAAACGCGCTCGTTGATCGTAAATTCTTTCGGTAACGTACGTACGTCTCAAGATAATAAAAAAACCAACAAATAAATAACGCGCTCGTTAACTACCGCAATAGTTAATTGGGTTAGGCTTCTCTCGGGACGGTAATAGAAAAAATTCTTCCCTCCTATCTGAAATCGATGGATTCAAGTGCGACTCAAGTTCAACCGTTTAAATTACGGCACCGTGCGAGATAAAATTCTGAAAATTCTCACATAACACGATGGATTATCTTAGTAAGTAAATAAAACACTTTTACAATTATTCATGGGAGGTATTCCGAGACCGTGGTGATCGGCGTGAATTTATACGATTCAATTTGGAGTTATTGTGATTTATACAGCTCTAAATATGCTCGAATTTATCTTCGGTCATTAGGATATTTTTAAACCGCACTATGCCCTATAATATAACGAATGGAATCAGATCGGCATTTTGACGTTATGTACAAAATAAATTTTATTGCTTCTTTATGGTTATCTTCCTGTGTATAGGTAATTCTAGAAGATTCAAAAAAACTTATGGTTAACTGCACGCGGTATTAAAAATTGGCTCCAAGCCAGTAGAACAAAACGGTAGCAAATAAAAAAGCGAGTTGAGGGAAAAAAAAAAAACCATTCGACAACGAGTACGTAAATTCAAACTCCACGATGCCAGCCACTCTTTTACTGTCTTAGTTAATTTATATTCATAGTTTTCTCGTCACTAACGTTATCTCCAATGTCAAGGAAAAAAAAAAATTACCGCTGCAGCAGCCCGCGGTTTTCAGTCACTCCTCGTCTTCCTGATTGTATAAATAGGATGTGGTTATCCTGAATTCTTGGTCAAGATGTTGATCTAGCTGAGAATCTTATCAGCGGCACGAAGTGGAAATAAAAGAAAAATTGACTCCAGTATAAAAATTATAGAAAAGTGATCACTATAATTTTCTTTTATACATAATTCCTGCAAATATTACGCTTTGATGGGGCACGAGGCGGAAATGAAAGCTTCGAGACCACTTAATTTGATCTCTGCAAAGAGTTTATGCTGTGGAATCTCCGTTGTCACAGCAATCGAGGGCAGCATCGGGACGACGCCTACAACGTTTGTTTTTCCGTCCGGCGTTTCTAGACGGTTTATAAGCTCTTCGAAAAGGCCCTGAAAAGCTCCGTTTGACGCTGAACAGACCTGATCGCGAGGTTTAAAAAAAGTGGAAAATCAGACTCGTTGATTTTCATCTGAAACTAAAATGCTGCGTCGGGCACCTCATCGAGAAATTTCTTGTATCGATTGAACGTTGAAAAATATAATCCATATTTCCAATTCCTTCTATCTTACAGGAAAGTTTCTCGTGGATTCCTGCGACCTCGTATTAGGACACCGCGAGAATAATAGAAGATTTGAAATTGGACAGAATCAAACCGCAGCTCCGCGAAGGTGAGATTTAAATATATTTAAAAAATATTGCGCACCCATTAATTTATAAGTGATTTAAACGTCGAAAGTAAAATCGACGCAATGATATTTATACACTTGACATCTGATAAAATAAACATACGATTAGAGGAGAACGATAACGCACCCGCGATTCCGATTAAAGGTTTCTTCGATAATCTCGGGCATTGATTGATAAGCGATTTGTCGGTAAGTGAAAGTACATACGTACGATGAATGCGAGAAACATATTTCTTTTATACGTGAGAAGCATTCGGCGAATATACTTGATTAAAAATTGAGGCAATAACATTTTTTATCGCCAATAAAAAGAAATTTCTCTCCAGTTTGTCGGATAGATCGTCTGGGTCCATTTGCACGAGCGCAGGATCCGATTGTACGGGAGCGGGTGGATTTCAGTCTGGAGAATTAACCGCTCGTCTTATCGCTTGGCAGAATCGTCAGTTTCTACAATCGTCTGAGGTAAGTTTAGGAATGAGATTTATAGTTTCTTAACCAGTAGCACGTCACTGTCCTCTTCTTGGTCGCTTATCGCGGTTTCTCGCACTGCTGCATTCGCCTTGCAAGTTGCGCGGTGCAACGTCCCCGAGAATATATATATACACCGGGTGCATCTAGTAAATGTGGAGTCGTATGCTGAGCGTATAAAACATCTCTAGACGTATTTACGTATGTGCATGTATACCTATGTATGTACCTAACATAACAGAGTAATGGAGAGAAGGAGAAGAGATAGATAGAAATGTTTTCCACATGTGGAGCGCACTAGCTATGATACGTACGTACGTCTGCATAGATGTGTATAAATCTTGTGTTTAAAAAGAGTGACTCATCATTGCCAGTTTGGCAGAAACAAACCACAAGAAACGTTAATCGTTCCCTACCTTATTGCCCGCCGTTGTTAACTCGATCATTTTTTTGCTCTTACATTTTTTACAAGTCTTCGGTTCGGTAGTTCGGCTACACAGGATAATATTTCCCGTTACGTATGTTATAGACGCAATAAATAAATTTCGCAATGTATAAATAAATGAGAGATTTTTCGTTGAAACAAGAAAAGAAACTATTGACTTCCCGTTCACCGTGTGACGAATTAATTATATATACGTGTATATCATAGCATCTAATTCAGGTCACTGTGTGAACTATTTTTAATTCAGCCGACACACTTTGAAGTCGTGATCGTTGAGCGGGAATTAATTTATTCTTGAGGTTTCAATTAGCTTGAAAGACTTCGGATTATTATATTCCCTAACAAATGCTATTTGATTCCCTTCGCGCGGATTTCAAGTTTTTCCTCGCGGTCTTTCTAGTCTCGGGTAATTTTCAACGTTTTCTTTTTCTCGTTTACCTTATACTTTTTCCTTCACAACTCTGGAGGTACGATATGAAAACTGAAAGAAAAATAATTCAACTCACTTTCGATTCAAAGTTTTAAATCGGATCCCACAGCTGACACGATATACTACATATATTCTCTATAACTCACGTCCGAAGTATAACACGATGTACGTTCTGGTTACTTTTATTCTTTCTTTCCGATACCTCGCGCCCCAGTCCGCCAAAAATATCCGTCGATCAGGGCCGTTGCCGCATCTCAAAGTACCCAAGAAGAATAATCGTCGCGTTACCATTAATTGCCATTAAAATGAATTAACATAAAGGGGATATATTCCGAGGATCGTCCATGACTGTATCCGCAATCGATGCCGGGGTATTCGCGATCAAGGTCGGGTGATTTATGCCACAAAGTTCGCTGACACGACGCGCCGTCGTTCGTCTGCAGTTTCCCTACATGAGTATATTGGCTGCAACAGTCGCGGCAAAACGGACTTACACGTACCCATGTGGACGACGCGAATGTGGAAGCACCGCATAATGTAAGGGTGTAATTTATAAACCGACACATGCAGGGGGATCAAAAGTATATTTTCCAGAGCATGCGCGCGACACCGTCGTATACCCAACCTTCTGTATGTAGATTGTGTAGGTGTCGATGTTGCTATATGACCGCGTACAATTTTCCTGCGGCAACTCAGCAACTGAGGGGGTGTTCGTTCGTTCGTTCGTTCGTTCGTTCCTCAAGGGATGCCAACAACTATTGATCATTGCCTTCCGCAGGCAGCGTATAGATGCAGCGGAGGGTCGCTGCGATCAAGAATCCCCCACAGGATCTGCACCCCAAGGATCCTCGTCGGATACGTTATACGGGCGGGGGTGGGGAGGTCGAAAACTTTTTTTTTTTTTTTTACAGGGGGATGTTCCGTACGCGTATATTATAATCAGAGTACAGGCTTCGTCGTTTTTCCCCCTAGGGATAGAATTATTGCGTTTATTCTCCTACTTTCTATTTACGTTTTATCGATCGCCAACCCTCCGCGGCGCTTCCAGAAGCAGCTCCCTCCTTTCGCACCCTTATAGAATAGACGTGGCGTCCTCGATCGCTTAATTTGGGAAGCAACACTTCCCGTTCATTCGACGGTTCCCAGGTTCCTGCATCTTTCGAAGGTCTTCCGAAGGGAAATTTCTCCGCATCAAAGTATTTTTGTAACCGAAGCGAGCGGGTATCCCATCGAGTCACTTTTTCACCATCCTACGTACAACAAAAAAAAAATCGAAGAAATAAACCGAAGCGAAGAAAAATGTGGGGAACAAAAAAGAAAAAAAAAAAACTACCAGCTAAAAGAGCGGCACGGATTTCTTTTTAAAATGGAGCCACTCATGCGGCCGGATAATGGATCCTCACTCAACTGGGTATGCTGGAACAAAGGAAAATTGGGTATAGATATAATCGTGGTACAGACCTCTTGAAATTCGTACTTGACCCGGACTTGTTACCCGCATATTGTCATGAATATTATGTATACGTGTACGCCACATGTGATGGTACCGCGTGCAGAAAATTATTGCAACCGCGGTTAAGTTGCAGTTCTCTGCTGCAGCAAAGTAGATGTACATACAGGTATACGATATACCTGTAAAAATATCTGCGCATGGCAATTCGAACTTGGCTCACTACACATTCGAGCTATATAAAATTGCGTTACGTATACTGGAATGAAATAATTCATCCGAAGTTACATGCTGTGTAGTTTGGGGAATAAATCCGACAGTGTTATACACGAACGATGTACGAGTTTACTGTATAAGCTCGTGTTGCGAGGGTGGGCGAACGAAAGAGGATAGAAAATAAGGGAGGGTGTGTTCGGCCCCCGTGGTATAAATATGCGATAGAAAGAAACGGGTATAGTTAATAATAATAATGACGAGATAGGAGATGATGCGTGGAGGACTAGGGAGTGAGTCAGTGATGCTGCGTGGACCGTAGACTGCGAAGAGACGCCGGGGCCAGACCTACAGCTGTTCGAGTCCGGACCCTGAAATCCCCTGCAAACTTTAGTTTTCCACTTCCCAGTTGATCCCCGCAGACGCCAGATCATTTCGGTAGCACGAGGACGTGTGATCGGCGTGCGCTCGTTTTATATAAAAGCGACCGTGTCATCTCTTCTCCTCCCCTCGTTGCTGGACGGACCACTTTAACGTCGTCGAACGACGCGCATCTGCAGTAGTATCCGCGATCGTTGTTGTATCGTCTCCCGGCTTACGTACGGCTCGGTTTTCTTTCATTTAATTGCGAAGTGAACCTCGGAATCTGTGAAAGAAATTAGAATCGTCTGCGGCGCACCGTTCACCATGCCGAAGAAATAACGCTGCGGAGCGTCTTGCTCTAGAAAAGACGAATTATAGTGATCCATGCAATGTCATCAGAACGGCGGCGAGGCGTATCTGCCCGATGATTCAAAGATTATTATTGTTCATCGAATGAAATTAAAATAGCGCAAATATTGAACACTGTTCCAGTCAGTGGGTCGATACGATAACGTTGAAAAACTGTGTGCTAGAAGTGTTCGAAATGTACGACTATAGTTATACGTTCGCAAGCGCGTCTCAGGATTAATAAGTCTCCATTTATCAAGTGTAATTGAACTCGCAACCTCTGTTGTACGCGTATACGCGTGTTTATAATTCCTAAGTCTTAACGACGACGTGCGACGTGAAGATGGGATGTATGAAGATACATTAGGTTGAAAAGTTGATGTAAAATAAAATTGAGAAACCTGGGATCCAGCGAGAACGAAAATTGCATCGAGAATTGTTCGCGCAACGATTCGGAAGTGAATCTTTGGGGATGAAAAATTGGAGAAAAAATTCTCCTTAATTTTCTGGAAACGAGGTCGTTACTCGATTTACCGCGTTATCGTTTCGGCGGGGGTGAATGCGAGGGTAAATGTCAACAAGACATTTTGAAAATCTTTGCTTTGGAGTCTGCGCGTCTGCAACAGCTTCTCTCTCTTCCTGTGCTCGTAGTAGCTGTACCTAGCCAGATTTTCCGGCATCAGTGATGCAGTACTACTCTGCAGAGTGCACGTTATAACTAAGAACGTGTAAAAGCAGACAGGGGAAGAGAAGAAAAGCGAATAGAAGGACGATGGTGATGTTGGTGTTGGTGTTGCAGTAGCTGCAGCACCAGTGACAGCATCAAAAGTGTACGTTATATCCACATGGGTATTCCGTATTTATCTCAGTCAAATTAAACATGTCAAACGACCGGCACAACGACCATTTTGTTTTTAGTAGTGAAGTGCCGAGGACATTGTGCAGTAACGAAGTCGGACCGTCTTGGAAGATGGAGAACATCCTCCGACTGGGGTTGACCAATTCGTTGATACCGACCCCTAAGAGTGGAAAATTCGCGATAAGTTCAGCGCAAAAACAAAATGGGGACATTGCAAATTGCAAAGTTACTAAAACCGAAGAGAATAAATTAAGATTAATACTGCAGTACGGTGCGACCGATCCTGCGGATGACGTACGACCTGCGTTTCATCTCGATGCGGATGCTACGGATAAGGAAAAAAAAATCAACATCAACGGTACCAGGGCTAAAATTACGTCACACGCGAGAACCTCGGCCCTACAACACTCGGTGGAAACTAGAAGCCTTCACCACCGATATGACACGGACAAGGTGACGACCGGCATGTTGTTATTGGATATTTTTAAAGGGCGACCCGCACGAGTCGGGAGTATAATCTCGTTTTTAGATTATCTAACGGATCAGATTCATCGGAGATGAAAGGTTTTCATCTCGGAGCTTAGGTTTTTTCTAATTCTCTTTGCATATGATCACTTTTATTCACTCAATTTTTTTTATCGTAGCAACGACGAAGTGAGAATGCCTCGACAGCTGGTTTTGATATTGAAAAGCTTTTTGCCGGTACAAATTAAAACCTTTCATCATCTGAATTTGTCGTTCACAATCAGATATTGAGGGAGCGATATGGCTTGAGAGGAGATGTAATTTTTCCTCATTTTCTCAGGGCTCTTCTCCCAATTTTAGAATTTTAAGATGCACGTTGCCCCTGCTGCCTCCGACACGTGCACAGCAGCATCTGCCGACACGCGTTCATCTGACACCGTGGAGCCCAATTTGAGATAACAAATTGCTCTTTGGAACTGATAAAATCTTTTCTTTTTTTTTTTCGTTTTTTTTCTGTTTTCTTACTATTAAGTATCACTTGCGTCGTTTATTTGGTTTGTCGGCGTGCACGAGAGCTGCGGGCAATCAAGTTACACACGTATACGTATAGTATACATTTTTGAAACAAGTACAATTTAGATTCTGGTTGTTCTGAAATTTATATGAAAACGGTAAAACGGCACGTGGCGTCTGTCGGTTTAGAAAAAAAAAAAACTTCAATTAGAATGAAAAGAACCGCAATTAACTTACCCACCGTAACGCAAAACAGAAAATACCGCAAGACCGTGCGCGTCAAAGAACTAGAATCTCGTTTGGTTCAAGGAAGTGACCGCAAAGATGTGAAATTTGATACGATTATATAGGAACCAGTTTCGAGTTATAAGATTCTCTTCGAAAATTGAAATAATCTACCATTGTGCGGAGTAATCAGTAGCGCCGAAATTCAAGTGATTCAAAGATCGGCGAAAATTTTTGGGTACCTAGAAATCCTTATCTATGGGTACTGTTTGTTATCCAGGTGAATGAGTAGGCTGGCTGAAACTTATATATACGATGACTCAACGGTGCAGCTTATACAAATAATAATGCGAAGACGATATTCCAGTGCGCTCCGGACTCCTATAGAAAGTTTAGCGTACATTATGTTCCTTTACAAGAGTAAAACTTGTAGACAAAAGAGGAGATGACATTAGATTCTCCAGGAAATAGGTATTCTTTCATCTTAGTTCATGCACCGTGAACATGTACAAAGGGGAATGATCTACGTTGTGCATGTTTATACGTACACAATGCATGTCGTTGCAGAATATACTGTAGAGTTTGGAACGTTAAACGTACGCACATGAGTCACTCTTTCCTTCAAAATTGGGTCATCCGCGGTAACATCGACGGCGTTTTTCTATAGGATTTTTCTCGAATCAGATGATGGTACGCATATTTATCTTGTTACGTCATTCTGAATTTTTGGAGGCCTGCAATTACCAGATCGCGAATCGTCGAATTATATATTTGTATGATATCGCTGATAGAAAACGCGACTGTAAGAAGGAGTAAGGCAAACGCTTACGCGCACGCGAATACACTTCCGGTTTACGGTAAGGCCAAGAAATTGACTTCATCCTGTATACGACACTTACCGCGCATAATATACCTACGTGCGTATACATAAAATTATAAACTATGCGCGGTCTGCACATACGTATATCCATTCATTCCTCGCACGCTGTTTCCGATCGTTTATAGTCAATATTTTAACTCTAAAGCGTGACTATTGCTCAGGATTGGATATAGGCACCATGCTGGTACATGGGAAACGTCGAAGGGAGGTCTTGTTATGCGTTTAGAATCAACCTTTTTTAACTTTTGCGAGAATTAATGGAGTGTTGATTTTCAACGTAAGTATTATTGATCGGAATAAAAAGAGTGTGGCTGGCAAGCACGTGGACCGGAAGTCATCGCGGTTGGAATTTCAAGAAGAAGCTCTTGGCTTCATCATACCGGAAATCGTGCAGGGTGGATGTAATTGATGGGCGTTTCGACAGATGCATAATGTACAATACGTTGATAAAGATAGGACGATCATGATCGGAGGTTTATCAAGATACCTCGTCGGTGGATATACACTAATCGCACAATCCGTGAATGCAGATGATCATTCTGATAATGTAGAGATATCTATGTGCGCAATCGTGTACCCTGGGATTTCTCTTCCACTTACCGTGACTAATCTGGAATTTTTCATAGAACTGCGCTTCGTAAAGAAATATTTCGACTCTAGTTTCGATTATCCGAATTAATGTCTACAATTGTTTCCAGTGAGTTAACTAATTGTAAGCCGAAGTGCTCGACTAAGCAATGAGTTCTTTGTCGTGAAATGGATGAGTTTTTGGTACCGCAATGATCAGGACCTTTGACTTTAACTGTAACTTTCTTATAATGATAACTGAAGGTGGAGAGAGTTTTCTAGTCATAATTTAACAAGTTTCACTGAAAGTTCTTTGATCAACTCTCAGGGTCAGAATGAGGATTATGAAGACGAAGACGTTCATCAGGAGTATAAAAAAGCGGAGTTTGAGGATTTAGGAGATGGAGCCTCAGGGGATTTTGGAAGAGATAAGCAGTTGGGATCTCTCACAGAAGCAATCCGGCACCTCGGTAGTAGTGTCGGGGAGCTTGAGCCTAAGAAATATACGGCCCTGGGAGTAACTCGGGCCTCCAACTTCGACGCCCCGTCGACGCACCCAAAGGTAGTGACGCCGACGCCGCAGTCACACTCGCAGTCCCCATCGGCTCACGATCAGTCGACTAGACGTACACAGACGGCTACTACGCGATGTGCGCGAGGAAATGTTGTGCGCTCCCAAAGGCCCGATGCTCTAACAACTACGACCCTAAAAGTAAATAAAGAAGATGTCATGGAGCCGGAATTGAAGGAAAAAGACGAGCACAAATCGAGCACACCAAGCCCAGAGGTAAGAAGAGGATTATTAACAGAATATATTAATACAGAATGAACGTCATAGCCAGCAAGCCCTGTCATCTTTTGGTGGTACGAGCGAATGTTGGAAGAACATTTCTACAAGATGCTGAGAGACTGATGTCTGATTGCGAGTTGTGCGAGTAGCTGAAAATTATTGCACGTTTTCACACTGCGTAGCTGATCGTGAGCTGAAGCACCCAACGTTTCTGCTGCTGCTGCTGCTGCTGACAATGAGTAGAGTCCCCCAACGTCGCGGTATTGATTTTGCGCTGGTCGGTTGTGTATGCCTTTGCCCCTGCTTTTTAAATCACATTAATGCTGCACGACCTTTCCATATTTGGTTTCGGTTTCCTTTCATTGTAACTTTGTTTTTGCTTGCTACAATCCAAATTAATAAGTTGTCTACCTTGTATGAATATGTAGCATATCTTATTTTCTTCCCCATGTTCGGTGTTTATTTTTATTTTTCCACCCGACCTCATCAGCGGCCTACTACAGGGGCGGTGACTTTATAATACAGCAAAACATACCGCGAGATGGGAAGGCAGCTACATGTATAAAAATAAATGCTGCAATATCTGGAAAAGAGGATCACCACGTGATCTTTCTATCGAAACAACAATAGTAGGCATCACTAAATCCCGGATATGATACTAACAATAATTCGCCTCGCTATCCCAACAAAGTAGATCATTATAGTATCTATTTTGGCAGACTTATGATTGCAGGATCAACTAAGATTTATTCAATATTTATGCGTGATGATTGATGAATATTGCTACCCTTCATTCTTGTCTGATGAGTCCGCTCTTGATTTGAGATTCGTTATAGCAATAATTAGGAACGTTCATCGTGTGCTTGTCGAATTATTATCTTTATCTCTGTAGGATCTTAGATTTTTAACGCGGATGTCGAGACAGGGACATTTTGTTATTCCTTTTTAACGTACGCGTGCACATATGTAGGATATAACAGAACGTATCATCTTACATGTATATATAGGTATATAGATGTGATTTTTGAGATGAATGTTACAAAATTCAATAATATCAGGTGACAATTGACACACGTGCATTCATGTATGTTAAAAGTGTGTTATGTAATATGAGACATGCCGTCAAACATTTCCAACATCTAGTGTTCTGCAGTTTGTTACCTAACAATAAGAGTAATTGCGTTATACAATTTACTGTAGAGATAAATATTAGTATAATTTGCTTTGGAACTTGCTGGCCTTACATTTGCCTTTTTTTTTGTTTCCAGCTACTTGGTCCACACAGCAAAACGTACCACGAAGATGGGAGCAGTGAAGATGACAGTGGGCCAAGTTCTTGTTCACGAACTCATAGATTATCATCCCTCTATCATGGAACTTGGCCCGTCGAACGCGGTATATGGAACAGCCAACAGATCAGCTTTACTAATCAGCAGAGTACCTCCAGCACTACTCACAATGTGAGTATTATCTGACTGATGTACTCAAGTAGTCAAATAACCCTTAGCCCACTCTGCAAAGGGCTCCCAATTCTTTAAGCTGATTATGACCATTTTATTTTTTTTTTCAAACAGGATATAGCAAGTGTGATGAGTTTCTCTTCTGGTGTGAGCATGGGAGGTGGAGGTCCTGGTGGTGTGCAAGGAATGCAGGGACAGAGAAGACTTGGGGCTAAAGTTGACGTTGTTTATAGTCTGTTGGGAATGCTAGGAGGAGCTGAAGGTCGTGAAGATATGAGCGCAACTCTCTTGTCCATGAGTAGCTCTACAGACAGCTGTTTGGCCATGAGACAGTCTGGTCAGTCGCTATTAGTTCTTAGAAATAGCTGTAAAAATGATCATCCAAGTAAATGGTCAATACTAAACAGCTTTTGAATTCACAGGGTGTTTACCACTTTTAGTCCAGCTCATTCATGCCCCAGGCCAAGATCCGGAAACGAGAGAAAGAGCTTCACAGGCTATTCATAATATTGTCCATTCTCGTAGTGAGGAGAGAGCAGGGCGACGAGAAGCTAGGGTTCTTAGACTTCTGGAACAGCTCAGGGATTATTGCCAGACACTTAGAACAACCCTTGAAGCTGGACAACCGCTTGGTAAATAAAGATACTTATTCAAAAGTTACTGAAACTGTACCAGGACTTTGAACTTACGGTTTTTTGTGTTATTACAGATGATTTTGACAGACATCCAGGTCCAACAATAGCTGCTCTTATGAAATTATCGTTTGACGAAGCGCATAGACACGCAATGTGCCAATTGGGGGGCCTGCACGCAGTTGCAGAGCTAATTGAAATGGACCATGCAGCCCATGGGAGTGAATGCGACGACCAGAACTGCGTTACTCTGCGCAGATACGCTGGTATGGCACTGACCAATCTGACATTTGGTGATGGCAACAACAAAGCACTCCTTTGCTCGTTTAGAGAATTTATGAAGGCACTGGTGGCACAATTGCGAAGTCCTAGTGACGATTTGCGTCAAGTAACTGCTAGCGTGCTTCGCAATCTTTCTTGGCGGGCTGATAGTAGTAGCAAACAGACTTTACGTGAAGTAGGAGCAGTAGTGGGACTAACAATGGCTGCAATGGAAGGAAGAAAGGAATCTACACTCAAATCTATATTATCAGCTCTCTGGAATCTTTCAGCTCATTGCAGTACGAATAAAATAGATATATGTGCTGTAGAAGGGGCACTCGCGTTTTTGGTGGATATGTTGAGCTACAAAGCTCCCTCTAAGACTTTGGCTATTGTAGAAAACGCTGGCGGTATCTTGAGAAACGTCTCTAGCCACGTAGCTGTGAGAGAAGACTATAGATCAGTTCTTCGAGAAAGAGGTTGCCTGCAAGTCCTCTTACGCCAACTAAGATCTCCCAGTTTAACAGTTGTCAGTAATGCTTGCGGCGCACTTTGGAATTTGTCAGCGCGTTGCCCCCAAGATCAGAGAATGTTATGGGATTTAGGAGCGGTACCTATGCTCCGAAGTCTCGTTCATTCTAAACATAAAATGATATCAATGGGCTCCGGTGCGGCCTTGAAAAATCTCCTGGGTGCACGTCCAGGTAGCAGCAATCTCGTTCATTTGGATTCAACTGCCAGAGGTCTAGGACTTCCAACTTTGCCAACACTTGTTGCTCGCAGGCAACGAGCCCTAGAACAAGAGATTGATCAAAATTTGGCTGAAACTTGCGATAATATCGAGCCCAGCACCTCGCCAACAAACAAAGATGACAAGTTTGGATTCAAAGCTGAAAGGAGATTTGCTGACCTTGATTCTAGAGGCGCACATTCTTATCAGATGCAGAGTAGTCAACCAGGTCCGTCTAGCATGCGGTTCAACACAGTCGCTCGCAGTGAGAGTAGAGAGTCCATCCGTTCCATAACAAGCACACACTCTGATACTATTTTTGAAAGAGTTAATCGACATGTCCTGAATGGAGTTTCTCCAACAGAATCCCAAGTGAAACAACAATCTTCTTCTCTTCACTCTGCGACAGGTTTCCATCCAGGAATTTCTGCCGAAGGTACCTCCAGAGGTGTCAGTAATTCAGACAGAAAGTATGTCCTACGATATAAAAATGCTACTCCAGAGAGACAGAGGACAGGCAATGAAATCTCATTCAATGATACAGCTAATTTGAGATGTACCACATCTACCATGTCTTGGGCCTCTGCTGCCGATCAAGAAGCTGCTTGCTCTCAAATATTAATGCACACTTCAATTGATGAGAATTCATCATCCAGTGAGTTATATAAATCCTCATCATCTAATAGAGATGATATTAAATCTCAGTACCTCTCTAAAGATTGTGAACCATCTGGTATTCCAAGAGCACTTTTCGACAGTCCAGGAGCAAGACCTGGCATAACTTCGTCTGTATCTCCCACTCAACGTTTTGTACAAAATACCGCGAGTAAAGATCTGAGTTGTCAACAGCTAAAAACCATGGAGGGAGGTGCTCCAGGCCAAAATACTGCTTCCAAGAATAGTGGGATCACTGGTGCGATAAAAAGGGAGATTACGTTACCCAAACCAATAGAATATAGATTGAGATACGTTGCCCACGATCTAGAAGAAGATGACAAACAACATTCCGGTTACTGTGCAGAAAGTGAAGACGAGTTTCCTCATAATGATGATTTAAAGAAACAGAACACAGAGAGAGCCCAATACAGAACACGAAGTTCTAAAATAAACGGTGGAAAAGATAGCACCACATCTGCTTCATACGAAGCTTGGGTGGATGAAAGTACAAAGCGAGTTAATTATTGCATAGATGAAGCATCTAATTCCAGCTCAGGCTTTAGTTCCCTAACTACTCCAAGTATCGCTGAAAAATCAACAGCTGCTATGAGTAATTCAAATATACCACAGAGAGTATGGGATAAGACAGAGGAAACTCATAACGTTTCAAAGGTGGCAGCCAAAAACGATATTTGCACACTTGCCAGGGGTTAGTACTTGTGGCTCCACTATATACCTGAAATAATTTTCCAGTATGCACTGTAGTTTGCTAAAATGAGTTTAAACTTCAACTTTTCATCAAATTTTTTAGAAGCTGATCACTACCGTTATTAGTTTCAGATGATGATGATATCGGCAATACCCTGATGGATCATCAAGAAGAGAAAACTTCAATTACATTTCCTCAATACGATTCTCTAGGTTTACTAAGCAGTTTTGAGCAGGAGTCTTGTCCTGGCGATCATAGCTCACTTGCAAGCAACTCGAGGTAATTATTTTATCATTTGCCTGAGCTAACAATCAAATAACGCCCGTGTAATAATTTGGAAGATGAGGTCAAAGACCAAACATTATTACTTGGGAACTGTGAACGAAGAAGCTACTTACAAAATCATCGCATATGACATAGAAAATCTTTTTTTCTCTTACCAGTAATGTTCTACCGAGTTTCCAAAGCGCTTCGGGAGCTTGCTCATTAAATGTCAATGCATGCCTGGGTGATGTTGCACCAGCTAGTTTAACTTTGGATGATGAGTTTAAAATCGCCAATGACTCCAGACTGAAAGAATGTAGCCAAATATCCATTGAAAGTGTTTCTGACACTGAAAAAGTGGAAGAAGAATCATTAAATCCACTCGTTGAAAACATCCTTGGTAATACCAAAGAAGACAATGAAGTCATTGAAGTTGATACTGACAGTGACGAAATGCTGACTGCTTGTAATTCATCTGAGATGCAAACAAAAAGGTACAAAGATGTTTTTTTGTTAACTTTACTTTCTGCATTTTTCTCCAGTTTAGTAGCATACTAATTTTTTTTATTGTTGAATAAAACCTGAATCTATTGTAGGCATAGGCAATCATTCAGACGAAGCAGTTTGCAAAAGTCTCCTCAACCTGTCAGCAATTTAGCAAGATATCAGACCAGTTCTGCTCTAAATCAATTTGATACAGCTGGTCAAGTGAGCCCAAAAACAGAGATGAATAAATTCAGACAATCCGCTAGCGATGTTGCTGACAAAATTGTTTGGAATGTCGCAGAAGATGCTAATGGAATATCACGTCCACTTTCGTGTGTATCTATAAGTGAACACGAGCAAGAAGTCTCTGTTGCTAGAGGAAATTCCTTACAAGATTTTTCAAGCTACTGTGAGAAAGATTTGCAGCTTAATGAATCAAAGGTAACTTCATCCGAACCCTAAATGGTTACATAATCTTATACATATACTTAAATAAAATCTTGCAGAACATGACAGAAACTCTTACTTTTGCAGATTCAGCTGGATCCTATAAATCCTAAAGCTTTTTCACCAATTTTGGAGAATCTAGACACAGAACATGGTTGTGAGACTACTCTGGTTGATGGCCCAGTAATTTCGATTGAAAACAAGCCATCTCCAACTAGTAAATATTTACTTTTTTTTCTTTCATACTCAGATTTCGAGATCGTAATTAGCATTTACTTGTTACGAAACTTCAACTGATACCAATCAGTGTCCTTAATAGTTTCAGAAACCATGTATGACGATGCTGCAGTCAGTGATCATCGCATATCCCGTGAGGCTCCACCGACATTGGAAAATGCAAACAATGAAAATCAGAGTACAGACGTGGAAATTCAAAGTCACACCAGTGAAAATCACACAGCAGGTCAAGGTGAACAAACAGAGTCTTTAGAGTCTAAAATTATGTATTCTGTATCACAAAAAACCATCAATGAGGACGGTGATGCCGCGAATAGGACAATGTTCGATTTTTGTATAAGTTCAGATAATTGTGAAGTCTATAACGGTATAGATGAGAAAATAGAAGCATCGTCACCAGGTGCTTTATCCACCAAATTAGAGGACGACACATCAAATACGAATATCAGTGAGGAAGAAAATCTGAGTGACGAAGTAATGTCACCGTCGATCGATCCGCTATTTTCCGCGGTCGAAAGGGCTGCGAACAGTAAAAGGGATCGTTCCAAAAATCGCGAAGAAACAGAAGAAGAATATAGGAGGCAAAGAGACCCGGATGCGATGATTGCGTCTTTGGATCGATTAACAGCAACTCTTGTTCAACAAACCGAAGCTATGCGAGAACGCGAATCATCAGCTATGAAACAAAGCGTTGTTAGCGATACTTGGAATGAAGATTCGCCAAATGATGTTTCTTTCCCCAGTATCAGTGTTAGCGCACCTTTAATTGCATCGTTCAAAAGTGACATTCAAGAAGATCAGATGCCTACTATGCCAGAAGAATATCCAGATGAATCAACTGGAATGATAGCCACTATGACAGTTTCAAGAATCATTGAACTGGAAGCTAACAAACTAGCAGATGCTGTGAATGCCAGGGTCGCAGAGTTCGATTTTGAGACAATGAGCATGACGTCAATGGATCTTGATGCGATCAAACCTCCGTCCACCATGGGAAGTCTTGTATCTTTATCCACAAGTTTGATCGGCCCCATTGATAATAGCGAACATTCGGCGATCAGGCAGAGGTGCAACTCCACTTCTCTCCCACCTTTGCAACTTAAGAATCAAAGTGCTACCGATTCCCGAGTCGGTCGTAAAAAATCACTTCCCGCTGGTGTTGTGGCCAAAAGAGCGCTCAGTCAGTACCAGAATCATACAGGGAGTCTAGAAAATCTATTGAATGAAACATGTACTACCAGTATCTCTCATTTGGATAACGTTAAACCCCCTTCAATGATGGATGAATTACCGGATGCTATGGATATGGAAAACAGCATGCTTAGTGTAGCAAGTATCACCTCAGAAGTTGCAGATAGTAGAGATCAGGATTCCCAGAGTTTAACATCCAGTGATCCGGTATTTGATCTTCTCAAACCAGTGGCAAATATCCTGTCTATGACCTGTATGCGCTATGCCGAATCTATGCAAGTCAGTGAAAACAATAGCCTCAGCGAATGTCTTGAAAATATAAATCCACCGTCACTGTTTAACGAAGTTAGCGAAATGGATGAATCTACGATAGAACCAACTAGCGATACATTTTGCAGCGATACTCTGTGTATGGACAATGAGTTGCACACGGAAGAAATTTCTCATGGTCAGGGAGCAACTATTGACCGAATAGAAGAGTGTGATAATGATACCGATGATGCGACCACGCCTATCCCTTCCGAATATTGTGTCACCAGTTCAGCAGAGTCAACGCCGAAGAAACGGCATAACAAAAATCACTTGACACCAAAACAAAAGAGACAATTAGCGAAGGAGCGTTATAAGACATACACGATCGCTGCAGAAATGGTAAAAAAAGAAGAGGAGAGAAGGAAGCTGGAACATGAGGAAAGCAGGATAGGAAAATACACAGGTGGAAAATGTTCACCATTTTCAAAACTCACCCCCAAGCAACGGCGGCAGGAGGATAGGGCTCGGTTCCAGACGCAAGTATTGAATTATCCATTCCCTGCAGTGGATGCCCACACTGCTGTTGAAAGTCAGACACCGTCAACGGCCCCCACAGAGGCTCCAGAAGTTGAAGAGGCCGCATCAACTGTTAAGTCCGGAATTCCAATGTTCAGAAAATTGTCAGCTAGTAAAACAATGAAACAAAAACGTGCTGAAAATAAAGATAGATATAGAACAAGGACCCTGGATGATGAGGAAGCGCGGGAGGCTGCTCGAGACGCAGATATTATAACATGTGGCACTCAGTTCGCTAATTCTGATGCTTCACTCGAAACAATCCTGAATGATACTCCTAAGGATGGTGAAGATGGTATAATTGAATGTGCAAGATTCAGTTCAGTATCGAATGATTCCGATCAAGAACAAAATCTGAGAATGCGTTTTGCTAATGGATTATCCAGAAGACTGGCAAAACCACAATTTTCAGAATCGCCCGGTGCTGCGCCGAATTCAGTTCTAAGATTCAACAAAGAAAAACAGTTATCTCCGTTGAAATCTTCACCGCAAGACCTCGAATCAACAATACAACAAGAGTTTCAGCAAAGTTCGGATTTTGAAAGCGACGAGGAATCAAATAGTGCCAATGAGCAATCGCAGGTACCCAAAAGACCACGAATCGTCAAACCAGGTACAATGAGCAGAGACGCCAGCCTCGACTCAAATGCTACAGATAAATCTGAACCAGAAAGTCCAAAAACGATTAGAGGTAGAAGAAAAGCTTTGTATTCTAATCCAACTACTCGGAAATCAACACCGCAAACTTCTCCCTCAAAAAAGTCTAATGGCGCAGTCAGCGGAATACCTATTGGACGCAGTAATACTTCACCCCTTGTAAGAGGAACGAGAGCAACAACATTGAGACAGACACATAATCCGAGTTTCCCTACGAAAAGTCCGCAAAAATTGAACGCCAATTCTAAAATAGCATCACCTTCGGCCAGTGCTGTAGAAAAACGTGTCCGTCATTCTGCTCCTGCTGCAAACAGGACTTCCATCCCACAAAAAGGGGCTGTGTATAATTACGCTAAATCTGCGAAACGTCACACAACACCTTCCGGTTCTTCTCTAGCACAAGCTAGCAAGCCCGCGATAAAGCCGCTTGAAAGACAAGGCACCTTCACTAAGGAAGAACCTGAAGTTGAAAATGCACCAACAGTGCTTCCACCCTGTTCACCGAGTAAAAGTAAAATTGCCAAGCCAATAAAAACGTCGCCTTCCAAAACCCAGATTTCCCCAGGAAAGACAAAGCCCGTTTCGAAGGCATTCCAAGCACCACAGCCAAAATTTGCTAAAGCATCAAGTTTTGAAAAAGATCAAACTAAAAGTTCACCCACAACAGCCACTTACCAAAGACGAAGTTTGATAGGATCCCCCATAAAACATTCCCCAAGCAATCAAAGTTTGCAGAGTAATGACTCCGGACGAATTGTCAAGAAAACAAATAATCCACTTGGTCAAAGATCTAACAGCAATTCCAGCATCGTGTCAAATTCTTCTACAGGCGTTCAAAGCAGGCGTACAACAAAAGAAGCCACCAGCAAAATTGCTAGTCTCTGGAAACGAGTTGAGGAGAGCAAGACCAAGCAACGTTTTGAGAAGAATGATACAAGGCATTGGATTACATCTACCCCTGGTGCTGCTGAACCAAACAGTCCGGTTGTTACCAGTAAACCACCGACATTTCGATTGATTCGTAGTTCGACTTTTGAAGGAGTTCCCAAAGACGCCGGCAGCAAGAATGGTAATATGGGTAAACTTAAATCCACGATAGGAAGGCGGCAATCTAAGGTAACGGATGTCCAAAATGCTGGTCCAAAGTATCGAAATTCATGTGATCTGAGTGAAATGAGTATTGCAGAAATGCCTGCTGAAATCCCATTAAAGTCGACCGACACTAGAATGGGTAAAAAAGAGACTGTACAGATTGGAGATAGCACCGTAATTTTGAGGAAACATACCTATGAAACATCAGGAGATACAGAAATTGACCCTACCAAACGTTTATCTCGTCTTGGCTCCTTCATACGAGTTGACCCACCAAATGCTGATGGCAGCAGCACACAAAATCAAGCAAACATTAATTCTGTGCGTGCACCAGCATCAGCAATTGTTCCACCGTTTAATTATAATCCCAAGCAAAGTAGTCCAGCCAAAGCAAGTATTAGTGACATTGATGGTAAGCTTGAGGTAACCGAGTGTCAAATGGAAATCACTACTAGTTCCATGCGAGTAACAACGGTATAAATATAGCCAAGAAATAGATGTTTCTAAGTTACGGTAATGACTTTAATTCAGTTGATTTTTGCTGTTTAATGGAGGCTGGTCATCCCATCTCTGTTGCTGCTAAAAAATATAAATATGTCATTGAAAAAACAAGTTTTAAGTATTTAATATAATTAAGATTTAAAAGGTGAGATAATTTGGTCTGATTAGTATGTGAGGTATTGGTGTGTTAGGTGAATATTGAACATCAATCGCAGAGTGGGAATGACCAGCATTATGGACTCGTTTACTTATTATATTCTTATTGCATGACGTGCAATTTGTACTTCGCAGCAAATAATATCGGGATGTGCGAATCACGCGATGATTTAGTGTATCCCACAGTTTCCAGATCTAAACGATGTGTCGTGACTGTAAATATGATAAGACCGATATCTTTGGTTGAGAAGAGTACCGACAAACTATTACTCGCACTTGAATATTTATTTTATCGTGTATATAATGAAAGAAGATAGCTGAAATAGAGAGTTTAGACGTTAATGTATGTAATCAGATATGTATGTAATTTATAACGTGTATGACATTTTTTTCGTTATCAGTAGATTCGCGATCATTTTAAAAGGATCCTTTATAGTTTAGTTTTTTTTTTTTTAGGTTTCATTAGCCAAGTACAAGAGTATGGCTCTTTATTAGAGAATGAGATGTATGTAATTATATTTCAAGACTGATAGTGGCATTGAGATAAATTTTGGATTTGCTTGCCATTTTCATTGATCTAATAAAGTGTCGTAAGATTTAGCAGAATTCACTAGCTGTACCATTGGTCTAAGTTATGAGAAAGATTTTACATATTCTAACAAGATATTTGCAAGTGGTGCAGATTCTGATTTAGAGAAAAAAAATGAAAAGAAAGAATAATAGGCCTTTGTAACTATCAGAAGTTTATGTTTCTAGTCTACCTGTTATCTTATAGGGGTATCAAAGCTTATATTTTGAACATTAATTAGACCTAAAATTGCACGTTAAACATCTACCTTAATACTTATACCTATACCATTGTTCCCAAAAAATCAAACTATATCGTCATTTTCGATGTATACAGACCAAATAATGCATTATCATTTTAGTTGACTGACAAATTGGTCACAACAATCGTATTTTATTGTTTCAACTATTATCGCATTAGATTGAATTATTATATACTCGGCATATTGTTTTTGTTTCCTAACGTTTTCAACGAAGACTCGTTATCATTATCTAACTGTAAATATTAATTTATTTTTCTACGTTTTCCTCCGTCTTATTGTTTTGTCTCCCACCTGAGTCAAACACAAACAAATATTCCCCGATGGAGGTGAATGCTTGGCGTGGTACTCTAACGGATTGCCGCGATCTGTGTAATTGAGAAAAGGAAAGGGTTCCCCTTATTGATGCTAGGCTCTGCTCCAGTTCAGATTAATTAAATTTAATCTTTCCAACTCGGATGAAAGCCGGAGCTTGATATTACTCTTGGTGAATATCCCATGCAGTTCTATGGGATTTGGTCTGTATAACACATCAAATTTATTATCTGAGGTTGCTGTGTAATCACTTCATAAAAGCCTCTCTTTCTGTGTAGATAATAAATGTAATTCTTTCGTTTTCATGCTTTACGTTCGACCACTATCCAATAATTTGTATATTAATTACCATGTAATAAAATTTATAGCCAATCGCGCATCTTATTTTCCACATCACCTATTCCGAATCGCGACATGGATTTAATCACACACGTTCGAGGGCATTCGATGAACTACCAATAAAGAAAATCATTGGTTTTTTTTTCTAAAAGATCGTTTATTGATGAAGATGTTGAGAAAATACATATTATTATATGGGACATTCGTAGAGATTTATAGATTTATCTTCCGAGACCGACATTAACATGTTGTTTTTATCTGGACTATATTTAACTGCCCATACCTGGAATTTATGAATAATATATTAATTATATTGACAAAAAAATCACGAAAAATCATTATTATCTATGTTATCGCCAGTACCTGATCGTTGTGCTCATTGAATGTATGGAGACATTGCCGTTGCGCCAACTCCCATACTTTAACGGTATGATCTGAACTACTAGAGACAAACTTTTGACCATCAGGAGCAAAAGCTACCCCTAATACCCAGGACGCATGCCCCGAAAGTGTCCCTGCCACGTTAGCGTCTTTTCTATGGGTCGGAAACAGTGGTACTATAACAAGTATTCGTATTCATTAATTACATCAAAAATTGGAAAACTTACATGTCATATAGCTTCATGTGTCCATCGTCTGAGGCAGTCAGAAGGAGCTGGGAATCTGGTGAAAAGCTGAGCGATCTAATTGGCATAGCATGGCCTGTGAATTAATTTCATTGAGAAACAAATAAGTCTTTGATAATTTCGGAGAGTTGGACGATTCATCTAAAATTGAATCACGATCACGCACCTTCGAGTGTCCGAAGAACTTTTCCATGAGTCACGTCAAATATATTTATAATTCCATCGATAGCTCCGCTGGCAATATATTTCCCATCAGGACTCTGAATACATGAAAAAGAATTACTCTGATATTCTCAATACAGTTGGGTACTCCAAGATCGGCTTTGTCAACAATAAATATTTAATTGGACAAGACTGTGTGTTGCAAAAGTTCAGTCTAATTAAACTGACACTCATGAGTATTTGTTTTTGAATTTCATTACGTATGCAACGCTCAATGTGAATTTTCCTCCTCTAGTGTCCAGGGTTTGTTCTTGTTTTCCGCTTTCCGCCCCATACAGATGTATTTTTCCAGCATGGCTTCCAGATACAATGAATTTATCATCTGGAGAGAATACCACTGTCCAAATATCTACTGGACCAACATCTATACTAGATATTTTTTCTCCAGATTCCAAGTCCCATAATCTAAGACTCGAGTCCAGTGAGCTGGAGGCACATTCTATGAGATTATAAGAGATTAGTGATTACATATTGATCTAAAAACTTATCAAATAAGGTACACCAACTTACTGGTCCCATCAGAATTAACTGCTACCGAAACAACACCAAGTGAATGTCCACTTAATTTATGCTTGAGCTTTAGACTGCGGTTTGATACTTGCCAAACCTTGACTGTGTCATCAACGGAACCTGTGACTATATATTCTCGAGAGTCATCCTCATTGGACTTCATAGAATCCCTAAAATAATCATGTAGTTACTTTCAGAACAAAGTTTCAAAAAATGTTAGCACGTTGATAGAAATTCAGTAAATTGGAACTGTAAGTTGAACCTTGAATCTTCGTTGTCTGGTGGTGTATCAATTTTCTTTTTCATCGAGCCCCAAGCGCAAGCCCATATGCTATCTTCGTGAGCATTTTCAGTTTTGTGAATTAAACTGTACTGAAATTATGGATGGTAAATCTAATTAAAAAATCATTCTTCATGGAGTTCGTCAGACAGAGAAGGCTTCTTACTGTCTATGTTATGAACATTTCTGCTGATTCGATAGCGACTACCATCGTTTAATTAATCAAATACAAATTTTACTTACCATTTTTTACAAAACAATTTTCGATTCAGTCGAATTGTAAACGCCAAAAATTCAGTCTCTTGATTTAACAGCGGAATAATAAATATTAGTGTTGAAAATTAATTGTCCGGCACTATTTTTAGGCTCCACCCCTAAAGGCTCACGTGACCAAGCTGGAAGATACAGCTAGCGCCATGTGGCGGAATTTTCGTGAACTAAAATTCCAAGTTTCTTGCCCCTTGACGTCAGGCAATGTGATGCGTGAACGAGATGTATTTGGTGTCAATACTTTTCCAGTTTTGCTCAAAGAAACGACAAAACTTTTGCCGTTTTTTGCTCTGGAAAAGGGTCAATACTTTTCTGGTTTGGCTTGACAGAAGGACAAAACTTTTGCCGAGGTAATTTCTCTGAGCAAAACTGGAAAAGTATTGACACCAAATACATCTCGTTCACGCATTACATTGCCTGACGTCAAGGGGCAAGAAACTTGGAATTTTAGTTCACAAAAAATCCGCCACATGGCGCTAGCTGTAGTTTCCAGACAGGTCACGTGACCCTTTAGGGGTGGAGCCTGAAAATAGTGCCGGACAATTAATTTCCAGGGCCCGCACCCTTCCAGGGGCGGCTCAAGTGAAAAATAATTTCAAAAATCAAGAAAAAATCGAAAATAATTGTGAAAAATCGGGAAAAATCAAAGAAGGTCGAAATGAACTGAAAAACATCAGAAAAAATTGAGAAGAATCGGTAAAAAAAGGGGATAAATCTGATTTTTGTCCCTAAGGAAAAATGTGCAAAGACTATAGTCTTTGGTGTTTTTTACCTCCAAAAATGTGCAAAGACTATAGTCTTTGGTGTTTTTCACCCCGAAAAATGTGCAAAGACTATAGTCTTTGGTGTTTTTTACTGCCAAAAATGTGCAAAGACTATAGTCTTTAGTGGTTTTCACCCCGAAAAATGTGCAAAGACTATAGTCTTTGGTGTTTTTCACCCCGAAAAATGTACGAAGACTATAGTCTTTGGTGTTTTTCACCCCGAAAAATGTACGAAGACTATAGTCTTTGGTGTTTTTCACCGCCAAAAATGTGCAAAGACTATAGACTTTGGTGTTTTTTACCTCCAAAAATGTGCAAAGACTATAGTCTTTGGTGTTTTTCACCCCGAAAAATGTGCAAAGACTATAGTCTTTGGTGTTTTTCACCCCGAAAAATGTACGAAGACTATAGTCTTTGGTGTTTTTCACCCCGAAAAATGTACGAAGACTATAGTCTTTGGTGTTTTTCACCGCCAAAAATGTGCAAAGACTATAGACTTTGGTGTTTTTTACCTCCAAAAATGTGCAAAGACTATAGACTTTGGTGTTTTTCACCCCGAAAAATGTGCAAAGACTATAGTCTTTGGTGTTTTTTACTGCCAAAAATGTGCAAAGACTATAGTCTTTAGTGGTTTTCACCCCGAAAAATGTGCAAAGACTATAGTCTTTGGTGTTTTTCACCCCGAAAAATGTACGAAGACTATAGTCTTTGGTGTTTTTCACCCCGAAAAATGTACGAAGACTATAGTCTTTGGTGTTTTTCACCGCCAAAAATGTGCAAAGACTATAGACTTTGGTGTTTTTTACCTCCAAAAATGTGCAAAGACTATAGTCTTTGGTGTTTTTCACCCCGAAAAATGTACGAAGACTATAGTCTTTGGTGTTTTTTACCTCCAAAAATGTGCAAAGACTATAGTCTTTGGTTTTTTTCACCGCCAAAAATGTGCAAAGACTATAGTCTTTGGTTTTTTTCACCGCCAAAAATGTGCAAAGACTATAGTCTTTGGTGTTTTTTACCTCCAAAAATGTGCAACGACCATAGTCTTTGGTGTTTTTCACTCCGAAAAATGTGCAAAGACTATAGTCGTTGGTGTTTTTTACTGCCAAAAATGTGCAAAGACTATAGTCTTTGGTGTTTTTCACCCTGAAAATTGTGCAAAGACTATAGTCTTTGGTGTTTTTTACCTCCAAAAATGTGCAAAGACTATAGTCTTTGGTGTTTTTCACCCCGAAAAATGTGCAAAGACTATAGTCTTTGGTGTTTTTCACCCCGAAAAATGTGCAAAGACAGTCTTTGGTGTTTTTTACTGCCAAAAATGTGCAAAGACTATAGTCTTTGGTGTTTTTCACCCCGAAAAATGTGCAAAGACTATAGTCTTTGGTGTTTTTCACCGCCAAAAATGTGCAAAGACTATAGTCTTTGGTGTTTTTCACCCCGAAAAATGTGCAAAGACAGTCTTTGGTGTTTTTTACTGCCAAAAATGTGCAAAAACTATAGTCTTTGGTGTTTTTCACCCCGAAAAATGTGCAAAGACTATAGTCTTTGGTGTTTTTCACCGCCAAAAATGTGCAAAAACTATAGTCTTTGGTGTTTTTCACCCCGAAAAATGTGCAAAGACAGTCTTTGGTGTTTTTTACTGCCAAAAATGTGCAAAGACTATAGTCTTTGGTGTTTTTCACCCCGAAAAATGTGCAAAGACTATAGTCTTTGGTGTTTTTTACCTCTAAAAATGTGCAAAGACTATAGTCTTTGGTGTTTTTCACCCCGGAAAATGTGCGAAGACTATAGTCTTTGGTGTGTTTTACCTCCAAAAATGTGCAAAGACTATAGTCTTTGGTGTTTTTCACCCCGAAAAATGTGCAAAGACTATAGTCTTTGGTGTTTTTCACCCCGAAAAATGTGCAAAGACTATAGTCTTTGGTGTTTTTCACCCCGAAAAATGTGCAAAGACTATATCTTTGGTGTTTTTCACCCCGAAAAATGTACAAAGACTATAGTCTTTGGTGTTTTTTACCTCCAAAAATGTGCAAAGACTATAGTCTTTGGTGTTTTTCACCCCGAAAAATGTGCAAAGACTATAGTCTTTGGTGTTTTTCACCCCGAAAAATGTACGAAGACTATAGTCTTTGGTGTTTTTCACCCCGAAAAATGTACGAAGACTATAGTCTTTGGTGTTTTTCACCGCCAAAAATGTGCAAAGACTATAGACTTTGGTGTTTTTTACCTCCAAAAATGTGCAAAGACTATAGACTTTGGTGTTTTTCACCCCGAAAAATGTGCAAAGACAGTCTTTGGTGTTTTTTACTGCCAAAAATGTGCAAAGACTATAGTCTTTAGTGGTTTTCACCCCGAAAAATGTGCAAAGACTATAGTCTTTGGTGTTTTTCACCCCGAAAAATGTACGAAGACTATAGTCTTTGGTGTTTTTCACCCCGAAAAATGTACGAAGACTATAGTCTTTGGTGTTTTTCACCGCCAAAAATGTGCAAAGACTATAGTCTTTGGTGTTTTTCACTCCGAAAAATGTGCAAAGACTATAGTCTTTGGTGTTTTTCACCCCGAAAAATGTGCAAAGACTATAGTCTTTGGTGTTTTTTACCTCTAAAAATGTGCAAAGACTATAGTCTTTGGTGTTTTTCACCCCGGAAAATGTGCGAAGACTATAGTCTTTGGTGTGTTTTACCTCCAAAAATGTGCAAAGACTATAGTCTTTGGTGTTTTTCACCCCGAAAAATGTGCAAAGACTATAGTCTTTGGTGTTTTTCACCCCGAAAAATGTGCAAAGACTATAGTCTTTGGTGTTTTTCACCCCGAAAAATGTGCAAAGACTATATCTTTGGTGTTTTTCACCCCGAAAAATGTACAAAGACTATAGTCTTTGGTGTTTTTTACCTCCAAAAATGTGCAAAGACTATAGTCTTTGGTGTTTTTCACCCCGAAAAATGTGCAAAGACTATAGTCTTTGGTTTTTTTCACCCCGAAAAATGTGCAAAGACTATAGTCTTTGGTGTTTTTTACCTCCAAAAATGTGCAACGACCATAGTCTTTGGTGTTTTTCACCCCGAAAAATGTGCAAAGACTATAGTCTTTGGTGTTTTTCACCGCCAAAAATGTGCAAAGACTATAGTCTTTGGTGTTTTTCACCCCGAAAAATGTGCAAAGACAGTCTTTGGTGTTTTTTACTGCCAAAAATGTGCAAAAACTATAGTCTTTGGTGTTTTTCACCCCGAAAAATGTGCAAAGACTATAGTCTTTGGTGTTTTTCACCGCCAAAAATGTGCAAAAACTATAGTCTTTGGTGTTTTTCACCCCGAAAAATGTGCAAAGACAGTCTTTGGTGTTTTTTACTGCCAAAAATGTGCAAAGACTATAGTCTTTGGTGTTTTTCACCCCGAAAAATGTGCAAAGACTATAGTCTTTGGTGTTTTTTACCTCTAAAAATGTGCAAAGACTATAGTCTTTGGTGTTTTTTACCTCCAAAAATGTGCAACGACCATAGTCTTTGGTGTTTTTCACTCCGAAAAATGTGCAAAGACTATAGTCGTTGGTGTTTTTTACTGCCAAAAATGTGCAAAGACTATAGTCTTTGGTGTTTTTCACCCTGAAAATTGTGCAAAGACTATAGTCTTTGGTGTTTTTTACCTCCAAAAATGTGCAAAGACTATAGTCTTTGGTGTTTTTCACCCCGAAAAATGTGCAAAGACTATAGTCTTTGGTGTTTTTCACCCCGAAAAATGTGCAAAGACAGTCTTTGGTGTTTTTTACTGCCAAAAATGTGCAAAGACTATAGTCTTTGGTGTTTTTCACCCCGAAAAATGTGCAAAGACTATAGTCTTTGGTGTTTTTCACCGCCAAAAATGTGCAAAGACTATAGTCTTTGGTGTTTTTCACCCCGAAAAATGTGCAAAGACAGTCTTTGGTGTTTTTTACTGCCAAAAATGTGCAAAAACTATAGTCTTTGGTGTTTTTCACCCCGAAAAATGTGCAAAGACTATAGTCTTTGGTGTTTTTCACCGCCAAAAATGTGCAAAAACTATAGTCTTTGGTGTTTTTCACCCCGAAAAATGTGCAAAGACAGTCTTTGGTGTTTTTTACTGCCAAAAATGTGCAAAGACTATAGTCTTTGGTGTTTTTCACCCCGAAAAATGTGCAAAGACTATAGTCTTTGGTGTTTTTTACCTCTAAAAATGTGCAAAGACTATAGTCTTTGGTGTTTTTCACCCCGGAAAATGTGCGAAGACTATAGTCTTTGGTGTGTTTTACCTCCAAAAATGTGCAAAGACTATAGTCTTTGGTGTTTTTCACCCCGAAAAATGTGCAAAGACTATAGTCTTTGGTGTTTTTCACCCCGAAAAATGTGCAAAGACTATAGTCTTTGGTGTTTTTCACCCCGAAAAATGTGCAAAGACTATATCTTTGGTGTTTTTCACCCCGAAAAATGTACAAAGACTATAGTCTTTGGTGTTTTTTACCTCCAAAAATGTGCAAAGACTATAGTCTTTGGTGTTTTTCACCCCGAAAAATGTGCAAAGACTATAGTCTTTGGTTTTTTTCACCCCGAAAAATGTGCAAAGACTATAGTCTTTGGTGTTTTTTACCTCCAAAAATGTGCAACGACCATAGTCTTTGGTGTTTTTCACTCCGAAAAATGTGCAAAGACTATAGTCTTTGGTGTTTTTCACCTCCAAAAATGTGCAAAGACTATAGTCTTTGGTTTTTTTCACCGCCAAAAATGTGCAAAGACTATAGTCTTTGGTGTTTTTTGCTGCCAAAAATGTGCAAAGACTATAGTCTTTGGTGTTTTTCACCCCGAAAAATGTGCAAAGACTATAGTCTTTGGTGTTTTTCACCCTGAAAATTGTGCAAAGACTATAGTCGTTGGTGTTTTTTACTGCCAAAAATGTGCAAAGACTATAGTCTTTGGTGTTTTTCACCCCGAAAAATGTGCAAAGACTATAGTCTTTGGTTTTTTTCACCCCGAAAAATGTGCAAAGACTATAGTCTTTGGTGTTTTTTACCTCCAAAAATGTGCAACGACCATAGTCTTTGGTGTTTTTCACTCCGAAAAATGTGCAAAGACTATAGTCTTTGGTGTTTTTTACCTCCAAAAATGTGCAAAGACTATAGTCTTTGGTGTTTTTCACCGCCAAAAATGTGCACTGACTATTTTCCGAAAAAGTCAATTGCGATCGTGCAATTCAGTATTCGATCATTGCAGCGTCGCGTACGTAGATTCTTCTTTTACGAAGCAACGGCCGGAGCAGCCGAAGCGACGTCGTCATCAGGAGCGAGATCGATGGTAGCGCGTACATTCTTTGAGAAGAGACAGAAGCAGTTAGCGAGGGGAGAGAGACATATTTTGGGGTAAGGATTAGCAACGGCTTAGTACGCGGTTACTTCTGCGCCACATATTTTGTTGACTATGAGTCTAGAGTCCAGTTTTGATTGAGCCGTCACTCGGAAAGGAGTGTCCCGTTTGATCTACATATTTTAAAAAGTGCTTGCCAATCGGTAGCTACTGGAAGACCTATATCGTTTAAAATTTTGTGATTTCCGTAACTCGGAAATTATTCCATAAGCACTGGTGAGTATTATTTTTTTACCGTGACCTCCGTATGTTAGGGCTACCGATAAGTCAGCAATTCGTTTCAAAGAATTTGAGCTGCAGGTAACGCGTCATGGACGTGGAATTTTTATAGATTTTAAGTAACGATTGAACTCCATGCCGGGAGAGATTGCGATCTTTGCGCAAAAACGGAAAACCTTGATTATTCACTATTGTATTTCCCTTATTTTAAATTCAAGGAGTATATGAGGGTCTGGATTTTGCGCTGCAGAAATACCTTTTATTGTTCGAATTCTGAACAACTATACCTAGTTCGTTAAACATTATTAGATTTTTATATTCATAAACTTAACTTACGATAATCTGACTAATTTCGGAATAGTTTGAATACTATAAATTTTCTTTGTTTAATATTACGGAAGGTATCATTGGGATTTTGGTTTAAAATTATACTCTATTGCAATTTCATGAACGAATTTATTGATATATTTGTGGTTCAATATTACAATTTCACTTAGTTTCTGACATAATATTTCCGCATTTCAGATTCATACTTGACAGCAGTCGAAGTTCTCCGCGATACAGTTCAACTTTCAACTACTATCCCTACGTTGTGCTGAAAAATTCGTGTAAGGTAAGAAATGATTGTTATCGTGTATTCGTTGACTTGTAATGAGATCAGAAGTGGTTTGTTCGATTTGCATTGGTGGAGTCAGAATGCATTCAATGAGCGTACTAGAATTGACATTCTATAAGACTTTGCCCTTTGCCTCGAAAAAACGCCAAGCCTTAGATATTTAGCAATAATTATTAATTCTCATGATTACGATGCTTCTGAATTTATTCGTTCATTTATTCATTCATTCATTGATTCAGTTGATTAACTATTCATTCATTCATTGAATTATTAATTGATACGTGATGCCTACATCACTTTGCGATGTTTGATTTGTACCCTACGCGCTCGATGTCGCTATAGGCATATCTCAGCGTACACGATAGCAGTGAGCGTTGAGGCGTCATGTATCACCAATGATATAAAGCAATCAATCAATAATCATCAATAATTATTAATTGGTATGATTTCGATGCTTCTTTTATTCATTTATTAATTTATTTAGTTAGTTATCTATTTATTCATTCATTGAATTACAAATTCATACTTGATGCCCATGTACTCTCATTGTCAATGTAAAGCAATTGTCGTGTCTATGATTGCAGACCGTTTCAGTAATCAAACAATTAATTATTAACAAAAGTATTTTCAACAGTTGATTAATCCAACAGTATTGCGGGAGCCTTTTCCACTATTGAATCGATTGAATAAATGAATGAATAACTGGATTAAATAAGCAAATTGATGATTCGGTATGATTTCGATGCATCTAGATTGATGTGTTAAATCATTTGTTCGGTCAGTTCGTCATATATTCATGTATTTATTTAATTCTAGAATGTACCTAATTTCTATATAATCTCGAATGTGAAGCGAATTATATTTTGTACGTCTGCAGTAAGTAATTACTTATATCGCTAACTCTCGTGAAGATATTTTTGATTTTTTACATTTTTGACCGATAAATTGGCGATAACTCGGTCAATTTTAAAGATAGATCGTTTTAACTTTCAAATTTGGATTCCTGAGATCAAAATACATAGGAATAGCATAGGAAACTCCATAAAAAAAATTGTTGAATTTTGTCTCAAATTTTGAGAAAATCCTAAGGCTATAGGCTTACCGTTTTTTTGGGTCAAAATGTGAAGTATTTCCAAAATCAATTGCAGGACACTTTTCTTGTGTATTTTTGCACAAGGAATACGAATACGTCGATTAAATTGAGTTAGGAATAAATCCCATCGAGATATCCTCGATTTTTCACATTTTTGACCGATAAATTGGCGATAACTCGGTCAATTTTAAAGATAGATCGTTTTAACTTTCAAATTTGGATTCCTGAGATCAAAATACATAGGAATAGCATAGGAAACTCCATAAAAAAAATTGTTGAATTTTGTCTCAAATTTTGAGAAAATCCTAAGGCTATAGGCTTACCGTTTTTTTGGGTCAAAATGTGAAGTATTTCCAAAATCAATTGCAGGACACTTTTCTTGTGTATTTTTGCACAAGGAATACGAATACGTCGATTAAATTGAGTTAGGAATAAATCCCATCGAGATATCCTCGATTTTTCACATTTTTGACCGATAAATTGGCGATAACTCGGTCAATTTTAAAGATAGATCGTTTTAACTTTCAAATTTGGATTCCTGAGATCGAAATACATAGGAATAGCATAGGAAACTCCATAAAAAAAATTATTGAATTTTGTCTCAAATTTTGAGAAAATCCTAAGGCTATAGACTTACCGTTTTTTTGAGGTGAGAAAGATTATTCATATACTGCAATCTCGGGAATCTGGATCTGGTGTCCAAATGTACTCGTATACAGAATGGATGAAGTTGGCGCCGTAACTTTATACTAAGAATATTCTTTGTCGTTGAAATTTCGAACAATTAGGTATAATTAATCACACGTTAATGAACTCTTGTATTAGTACTCATTACAGCATGATGTTCTCAAGTGCGGAATAGTGTTCCTCGCGTTCAAACACTATAATTTGTCTATCCATAGGATTTGGGAATTTATCAAAGGTTTAGAAATAATCTTCGCCGTTATATCGTGAACAAATTTATTAATAAATCTTAGGTTTAGGTATACAATTCTACTTTATTTCATGTATGACATTTTTTTCAGGCTTTCAATCAGTCATCACTGTGCCTAGTTCATCGCAGTACTTATTCAACTTCCAACCACGAAGGGCAGGCGTTGCATGGCATTGCACAATTCGTTTACAGGTATGACATAAATATCAGTATGATATAAGTTAGAGTACATTATAAAAATATATTCAATGTAATATATTATAACATCACATTGGCAGTAATATATTAACAGATAATATAATATAACATTATACTAATATATTGACATAGAATATCATATTGGTAATAACATATTCTTATATTACGTCATTATTGATGCACTTTTCGTATATTACAGGTACTCTGAGATGCTGTCGCCGCAGTTATGACCCCCTGGACTTCCCCTGTTCATCAGGGGGAGTCCAGGGACCCGTCCCCTGGGACTGCGCGGCCTCCCACCGCCCCCGGGGTCCCAGGGGACCCAGTCCCCGAGGACTTGTCTCCGGGGATTCGGTATCCCCGCTGGAGGGGATGCCAAATCCCGAGGGACATGTCCTCGGGACTGGTCTTCGGGGACGCAAGTTCCCCCAGGGACACGTCCCCGGAGATGCGGTATCCCCGCTGGAGGGGATGCCGTGTCTTTGGGGGCGTGGCCTTGGGGGAATAAGCGTCCTCGAAAATCCCGGGAAAAGGAGGTCCCAAGCGGTCACTCGTTTTCTTGATTTCTCTAGAGAAACGAAAAACAAAGTGTCCGCTTGGGACCTCCTTTTCCCGGGATTTTCGAGGACGCTTATTCCCCCAAGGCCACGCCCCCAAAGACACGGCATCCCCTCCAGCGGGGATACCGCATCTCCGGGGACGTGTCCCTGGGGGAACTTGCGTCCCCGAAGACCAGTCCCGAGGACATGTCCCTCGGGATTTGGCATCCCCTCCAGCGGGGATACCGAATCCCCGGAGACAAGTCCTCGGGGACTGGGTCCCCTGGGACCCCGGGGGCGGTGGGAGGCCGCGCAGTCCCAGGGGACGGGTCCCTGGACTCCCCCTGATGAACAGGGGAAGTCCAGGGGGTCATAACTGCGACGTTGGAAGATATGCGACCTGTAACATAAATAAGAAATATACAATTAGTTAACAGATTACATAACTTACCTAATGTATGACTTATTTTATGATCAGCATATAAGTATAAGACATTTGAATTATAATAAATTGTACCAAGTTATATGATAATAAATGATTGTCTTGCCTTATTGGCGTGTCTGATGCATTTTATTATGGGGGGTGTATGCATCTACCAAGTCTATTGGGTAATGCTGGGTGATCTGATTTTATAAGGAGTATTTTGAAAATATTTTCCAAGGGGGTGCAATCCATACACTCAGACTCTAAATGTTGGATTCTACTAGGGACTCTCGAATGGAATAAATTAAATGAAACATACCTCCGCAAAAAAAGGAGTTGTACGTCTCATGTGTTGCAGATCCATCTCTACTGGAACAGGATGGAGAGGAGTGGATCTTTGGAGAGACTCGTTGATGTCCTGATTTGCTTGCATCGCGCAATGGGCATCTACCAGAAAGAAAGAAGAAATATCACATGTACAATTCTAGTCACGATATAACAATGGCTTATATTTTATTATGGGGGGTGTATGCATCTACCAAGTCTATTGGGTAATGCTGGGTGATCTGATTTTATAAGGAGTATTTTGAAAATATTTTCCAAGGGGGTGCAATCCATACACTCAGACTCTAAATGTTGGATTCTACTAGGGACTCTCGAATGGAATAAATTAAATGAAACATACCTCCGCAAAAAAACTTTTTTCAGAACGTGCGTACGAAATAAACGTGTAAATCTGTTCATCACGACTCCCTGCCAACTGTTGTCATTTTCATGACTTTGATTATCCTCCAACTCGTTCGTACATACTTTATTTGTATCCACGAAAAAGATCAATAAATCATTCTAAATTTCATTGAGAAAAGAAATTGAGTGAATCATTGTAAAATCATCCCTACGAATTTTTCTGGAGCTGCATTCAGTGCACTTGCAATATATCCTTCAGCGAAGCTCGTAATAACGTAATCAAACTACGATGGAAAACCGACGCTCGAGCGATTTGAAAACATGGACGGCCCGAAAAATCAGAAAAATTTTGTATAGAAAGCTGATTGAAAATAATTGCTATATCTAATTTGTATTAGTTAGATTAATCGATTGATTAACTTAGAATTCCGGAAAACAGAATGAAACGCGTAATTCAACTGAAAAGTCAACTCTCAGAATTTTAAAGGATTGTTCAGAACCCGGGCCAGTGTATTTCTAACGACTGTTTTTAGTATGAATAGTCGAGAGCGAGTGATCAAAATACATATAGGATTGTTTGCATATTCAACTGAATTCTATGTGAAGTTCTGCTCACCGTTCTCTCTCTCTCCATCGTCGCTCTAAGGAACCCGCTTTGCTACTGATGTCGCTCCCGATGTCGCCGCTTCTGTCGCCGAAGCCGAACTGCCGTCGAATCCAAGACGAAAGACCTGCAACACATAGGTACTCTGTTAACCACGTACCAAATTAAACGCCCTGATCGGACGTTCCGTGATTGGCTGCAATTCGTTCGATTAGTATACATATACCGCTTTGTGCCTAAAACGATGCACTTGTTAATTAATCATCATCGATCGAATAATTGAACTCCGATCAGTTTACGGATCTTTGTGTCATATTACGACGACTAATCGGTCGAAGATTTTTTCCCCTGAACCTTGTAAGATATCCGAGGCCATAGGCTTGACGTTTTTTCGAGGCGAAAGGTAATGTATTCGTTCTAATTAATCCAAGACGCTTTCTCTACGTTGGAAGGCGTAACGAACACGAAGACGTCGATCAAAACAAGCTGGTAATGAAACGCATCGACATATCCTTGATTTTTCACCTTTCAGATCGAACGCGATAGTCTTTGGTATTCTATGCTCCGAAATGAATACATGGAGAAATGAATGCGAACAGCGGCGAAACGCAGAGTATTTAAAATGCTGCACTGTTTAGTCCGGAAAATGTAAAGTCGAGATAAAAAAGACCGTTGATTTCCTACTCATTAGAATTCCGCTGATTTTTATGCATGCTCAGAAATTCATACGGTAGTGGGTTACCTGCACTCGTAGGTTCGAATTATTCGTGTATCATAGATATTGACGTGATGCACAATATTGTCAAGAATATGATAGAGAAACTCGTCACGTACTAGGAGATTCCGCACATATGGTTTCACGAGTGCATAACATTAAAATCGCCTATTTCCGATTGCACAGGATAAGGTTGGTCGAGCATAAATTGTCAACGCCCTCGACCGCTACCCTGACCTCCTTCGGCAAATTTCTTGATGCACGCATATTTTCCTACTCTAATTGCGATTGACCATAAATATCACGAGTAGAACTGACCCGCGTATATTACAGTCAGCTGGACTTCAAACAACATCTCCCGGAGAAAGAACAAATAATATTCTCATCAAATCCCGATAAAGGACTAATAAATTTTGTGGTGAGGGCGTCGTGTAACCCGTACTTCATATCGTCGATTCAAAATCACTCGTGTTATGAATTTTTTCTGGGGGGTCAAAAAAGAAAAGTCGAATACATATGGAAAAGAATTAGTTCTCAACCTTTTTCTGCTGCAATTGAACTCGTTACACGTTGCGTTATTCCGACTACTGACTCTACACAGTCTATTAAATTCCGAACTTCGCAAGAATAATAATTTTTTCTCACAATTATTCACAGGGTTCGAATATTAATCGCGAGTTGTTTGATATGAAGTTTACATCAGCAGCGTACATCTGGTCTCTGGTTGTTATTCTACTGATGAAAACTGTGGCGAGTGAAGAGGATGAAATTTTACGTTGGGCGTACGGTTTACGAACTTTACTCAAAGGTTGTCCACCGGCTCCTAATTCGAATCAACACGAAGTTGTTGCTATTTTACGTAATTGTCTCCAACATCGCACCATCGTCGCAGTTGATACTCTACTGATGGACGACGTCATACCAATTCTTGATGGGATTAGTTTGGTGCGATATGAGGATCCACAATCTAATGGAACGGACAAGGATCGTGACGGGTGAGTCCAATTAAATATCGTGATTTTTGATGGTAGCACACCGATTGCGAGCTAAAATTAAAAATGATAAAACTCAGGAGCAAGTTGGACAGCATAAGACGTTTCTGATTACAACTTTTTTAGATTTTCCAAAACATATTTTTGATTAACTTTATCAAGATTCAGTTTGAAGGAGACTTCGTTGATACGAACACAAGTTTCTATTCTAGAGAATCGGCGAACGAGTTGGAGGATAATCAAAGTCATGAAAATGACAACAGTTGGCAGGGAGTCGTGATGAACAGATTTACACGTTTATTTCGTACGCACGTTCTGAAAATAGACGTTGATCAATTATCAAAAAATATCAGGCCTCAATCAACCGAGAGTCTTAACGTAGCAGAAAATGGCGTTAATGCCGTGCAAGGTAAGCTGTTATTGGACCATAAAAATTGATCAACTCATCCGAAACCGGTCAATTATATTGAGCGAAAATGAACAACGAATTGAAAACCGAATGATTCGATTCGCAGGGAGGAGGCGTCGTCGTCACAAACGGAAGGGAATGGTTCCGATGATGATGATGATGATGGGTGTTATGTTTATGGGGGCGGCTATCATACCAATGGGATTCAAATTTCTAGCTGTACTGGGTGGGAAGGCTCTGATTTTGGCAAAACTTGCTCTACTTCTGTCGAGTATTCAGGGATTGAAGAAAATTGCTACCAGCGGGGTGAATTACGGTTTATACCACTCACCCGGACCCGAACAGTTATGGCACGACCGAAGTCATCAGGAGCCGGCTAGACAACCCGTCGAAATCCCATATCGAAGTTATCCCCCCGGGCTATCCAATCCGTGAAATATTTTCCATTAATCTCCTCTCATCATTGTGTATTGAGAATAGCGTTAGTACTAAAATTAATATTTATTATCATGTATCTGATATTTATTGAATTCGTCATTAATTCATTTGAATAAATACCATAGCATGTATCCTCGTTTAATCACCTGATCGTGAATCACGTGAAAATTATTGTCCTTATGTTCACAGATCCCGAATTAATTGTAATTAGAAACCCTCATAGGCGAAGTTTAAAATTTAATGTACAAGTAACGAGTTATCTCTGTTACATGTTGTATAACAAGTTGAGATTATTGAGGGATGAGTCTTAAGTTTAACGAGAACGTAAGATTGACCTTTACCGTTAGAAAATTGCTGTAGCAATTTGCCGATGATTAAAATACGGGGTTAAAAATATCGCGAGACACCGATATATCAAACGGCTAATAAATTCTCTATAGAAAGATTCTTGGATAGCAAAAAAAAATAAGGGAAATGAAAGATAGAGAGAGGAAGGAAGAGAACCAGCAACAAACAGGTATACTGTAATCGTGTGTAAAAAAATCCGCATTATAATGTCGGGGGAGTTTCAGGGAGTTTGGGATTTAATCGAGTGAAAGTCTGGCACCCAAAGACGTATACCGTAATCCTTTAATATCAGACATTGTCGGATGGATTTTGAGACAATGGCTCTGTATTGTATACCTATATCTGATAAGAATTGCGCCGCGCTGGTAGGATATTTCCAATTTATGCGGAAATTTAATAACATGGAGCGAGAGGAGGACGATTAGAAAAAGAGGCGAATATATAGTGCTCAACTCATTTTAGCTTTGTAGAGCGATTCGATCGTATAGAAGCATAGGTACGCGTGAAAGGAATTTTGAGCCGAAATTTGCTTTGAGGATCGCAGAAACATCTCGTTAAACACCTAAAAAGATCAACCCACAGGTGTAATTTCATTGAGAATAGATCGGGCTCCATTCAAGTTTTCTTCATTTTCTTTTGTAAAATTCAATAAAATGTGAAGGTAAACGTTGAAAACGAAAAAATGAAACAAGACGGAAAAATTTCACGTCATTTCATCGCGGGAGCTGGTTCTAAACTGTACCTCGGGTTAAAGCCGTTGCCGGATCGACATCGTAATTCGATTTCTGAAGCGATCGATATACTACTTAGCTCGGCTAACCGATTCCGCGTTTTTTCATTTTCAATCGCCGAATATTTTTCAGTTTTTCAATACCGCGGCAACAGATTTGAGGGTAAAGAGGGTGAAATTTACAAAAATAACGATCCCCGTGGTACGAACTCGTTCGTTTTTATCGAAATTCAAAATCCACGTTAGATTTAACAACGAGGATAGATGATGCTCCCAAGAGTTCCGTCTGATCTATGTACGAAAAGACGGTGGGAGAAAATTTTTGTTTTTCAAGCATACGGGGTTAAAGTTCTCCAATGTTTACCCATGCGAAGCTCAGTCGATTAGGATGCGTGTGAGCGTCCCGAATCTCGTCTCTGATATCAGATATGGAGGATTCGATTAACCTAATCTTCGAACTTGTCAATCGATCACTTCGCCCGGTGTCACGGAGTTTAAATTTATTTCGTTGGCACGTTTCAGCTTCTTCATTTTATTCTCTTTTCTATCCCCTCACAAGACAATTCGAAAGATAAGCAAAATGATGATAATAAAAAAAAAAAAAAAAATAAACCATTCGCGTCGCTGCCAAAATCGTTCAGTTTGGTCTCGCCGGTTTTTTTTTTCTCGTCTCCCTGTAACAGACCTACGTTGTAACGATGGTCCACAACAGTTTTCTTGAATTCTTTCTTATCCTTGTTTTTTTCAAAGTGGTACTTGGGGGGATAAAAAAGCGAGCACCGTAAATACGGCAGAATACGTGCGTAGGAGAATCTTATTTCCCTAGTAAAATAGAACGGTGATATAACACAGCGATATTTCGAATCTCGCAGTAAGTGCATGCGACCAAAGTAGACGTATAGAAGTTTTTCAGTTTTTGGCCGAGCATGGTCGTTTTTTTTTTTCGTCTCTTATCAAAGAGCGTATTTTTAATACTCAGCAGCTATTGTGACGCAGTAAAATCACTGATATCTATTGTCACGTAAAATTTTCGTAACAGGTGTACGACGTTGCGTTATAGTTTCAAGATTAATTTCCAATATGAATATATTTTCAACAACTGAACGTTAGATTGCCATAGATAACGTACACGACAGAAAATTATCGCTGATTCGAGTTTCTACCAAACATGCAGCCCACGACTAGATACACGATACATTTTCCGTGTACTACGTTCCACGTGACAAATGAAAGCTTAATTAATTAACATTAATGGAGGTCTTTAGTGACTTTTTGATTTACGATATTGTAAAAAAAAAAGAAGCAGAGAGGAGAGAAAAAAATCATCCGAAATGTATACTTCGTTTTTCTGCTTTTCGTCATCATTCTTTTTAATTACACATCAATTAGACGTCTCGTTAGAAGAACGTTCAAGAATCGCAAAATTTCATCGACAATTCTTGTCCGTGATTAAAATCTATAATCCCTCTCGCCCGAGTTATTAATTATTCTATAATATTTCTGAAAAATAAGAATACATCTTACGATGCATACAACTATCACCCGCAGGCATGGCATTCGCGGAGCTGTAGATCAAACAGTAAAGAGTAAATTTGATAACGACGCGGTGCCTGGGAGTAAGTAGTCGTAATTCTTACCGACCTGTGTACAATGAATGGCGTAGGTAACTGATAATGTGTTGGTTGAATTCCGTGTACGTACGATATTCCCGAGTTATATGTGTGGTAAAAATATGAACGTACATCAGCAGCCTCCGTTTCTACCGCATCTTCAGATGGAAGTATTTTGTCAAACGATGTACAACAGATCTAGGTGTTCGAGGTATTTATTAACCAATTAATTCATTCATTCATCACCCGAAGTTCATAATCTCGTTCCCCGATAGACTTTGATTCACGGAATACAGCGATTTGGTAAGTATTGTACTTTAGAATTTCATTAATCTCATTATAACGCATTTATAAATTGATTACGCTGATAATTGAATCGGAGCAATTATAATTATAATTATATGTTAAATGAAATGAGGTTGCGCGTTCAATTATAAATTGTTTCCGTGAGAATTAATTATCTGAAATAAAGTACAGATCGGTGGATTTTTTTCTTTATATCGCCTCTCTAAAAATTTCATTCCAATTTGATTTTCTACGTACAGTCCGTATGATGTTACTTCTAGGTTCGTAAAAGTTAATCAACATTGATTACGATAGCTCCATTAAACAATCGGCAAACACAAGAGGCGATATATTCTCTTGTATCCCATAATGAAAGCTGGTTATTTTTTATTGCTACCATGCAGGGACGATTTACCATCCGAAAAATTTCTTTCTTTTATTCCTTCTCCGTTTTTTTTTTTTTCTTTCCCTCGAGGGTACGAGATATCTAATCTGAGGAACGCGGTTGTGTTAAAAAAAAATCAGTTTCTCTCTTCCTTGATTCGTCAACGCCGAGAATGTTTCGGGTAACGCGTGACGTTCGGCGGCGAATATGAAAAAAATCGGGGAAATAAAAATCTCGCGGAAAGGGAGAAGGAGGGGTTGATGGATCGGGATAAAAGTAGCAGATTCTCCCTGAGGATTAATGCCGTAAAACGCACCACATCTATGCACTTTGCATATGATATTATCAAGAGCGGAAGGTGGATCAAGTGATTTATCTGAATATGCGCGGTCACATCTTCGATTATCAAGGTCAATCAAGAATTCCGAAAACATTCAACCGCGAACCTTCGAAAAGCTGCAATATGTTCATTTATTTCCTTCATCCATTTAGATTTTTACACCACCGTTCCGGCAGCGAGTTGTTATATTCATTTGAATACACGATACATTCGAAAATCAATTCGATTAATGGAAATGGCATTACTATAATCGTTACCTTTATACTCTGTATATTTTTGAGTCGCACCCAGCTCTGTTTGAATTTTTTTATTCTCTCCTTAATCTGTTCTTTTTCTTTTCCTCCATCAGCTACACCTGCTTTCATTGAAATTTTTATTATTTCTCTATATATTCCGTGTGCACGCAATTAGTATCGTATTATCTATGTTTGCAATTCCCACGTACACAACGTACCCCCGCCCACGTGCGACAAGGTTCTACCTATATACCCTTACCTATATGTCTACGTATCTATTATCTATACTCTTCGTTTGAATTTATGAATATATAAATTTATTCATACATGTTTATAGTACTATATGGATTTATAAGTATATGCTCATGTGTATATAATTGTGAATAATTGTATATAGTATACGTGAATTATGTGCAATCTCAGAGACAGAGTTTTGCCGAGAATGAACTTTTTCAGGCAAAAAGAGGGGACAAAAAAATCCAAATCTTTCTGTTCATTTTCGACTGTTTTATGAGTTAAAACCCAACAAAAGAAGGATGTAAAAATCGCATCTGATTATAAGTCGAACTCGTTTCTATCGTAACGAAATAAAGAAAAAAATCTTTTTTGTTCGCTTGTTAAAAATCCTTATTTAACGAGGTATCGGTAGGCCCCGAAAAAAAAGGACGCTGGGGTGAAGAATCTGCGGTGAAATTTTAACAAAAAATTTGAATCGATACCTCAAAAAAATTTAATGGAAGAGAATATGACGCGTATTATATACGTTTACTGGTTACACTGTGTTGCATTAATCTATTTATGAATGAAATGAGCTTTTTTCTCTTTTTTAACGAGTTTCACCCTTCCATATTTTCAGGTGGTATTACATCTTTTGACGTCGAGGGAACGTTTATCAACAATCACAAGAATTCGAGCGAAACAACGTAATGTTTCATCGCGCAGCAAACCTCCGAAAATGGATAAGTGAGGATCCTGATTTTCATCTTTGCTTTCCAAAGATTTTTCCTTTTTATTTCTTCCCTTCTTGCCATTCCGTCTGGAAAAAAGCTAGTCGAATACGTTACGTTAAAAAAGTTCATCGTGCCACTAGTTTCTGAGAACAGTTTATTTTTTTTTTTCATCCTTTTTTATTCCTTTTTTTCCATATTATCGTCAAAAACTTTCACGTCTCGGACGCTGACAGAGATCCCGGAATTTAGCAGCTATAAAAGAATTCTCCTCGTCTTCGTCGTCGGGATGTCGCGATATAATATATTATGTGAATACATATACGTATAAAAAAAAAGGCATTGAATTATAATCCAAATAATTCTATACCTTCACCCTGTGATTTATTTTTACTACCCTCTCTTAGGATAAATGGAGAGACGTTTCGTTCGATCATTTGGAAAATTATATGATGCGTTTAAGTTTTTGGTATTCGTCCACTCTTTTATCGTTCTGTTTCATCTTCGTGCATTTTTTACAGATTCTAAAGGAATTCTCTGAAATTCGATTAAGATGGATGAATCGTTCGTTCTTCTGACCGTAAACTCATGGGACATATTGATGCTGTCTTGGAAATGGAATTATAATTTCTGCACCACCGACGATCAGTTCTGCCGAATCTCGATGATGATACTTGTGTAATCGCACCAGACGTATGCCGCTGAGAAGAGGCAATTGTATCTCGCTAAGGTCCGCCTGCAATATTATTATTCGTAGAAGATTCAGTTGCACGATTATATAAATTACGGAAAACTGGGAGAATTGCTCTACCCGTGTCTCACGGGAGTAATAACAACATCACCAACAACGACAACAGCAATAATATTATAATTAACGGACGTGAGATTAAACAACGGAATGCTGCAGTTGAGTAAACTAATTGAACTCGAACATAAATTCATTATATAAACCTTCCGATAAACAGGTATTTACAAATTGCAATTAATTGGGCTCTAGTTAAATGCCAAAATACAGGGTGTCCTTTTTTTTTTCATATCTTAAGCCCATGAAATAGTGACAGTGACCATATCGCACCTCAGTGTAAAAACGATGTGACTGATTTATATTGTTACAACTTTTTCGGTGTACTTTTTTTTTTCTCGAATCGTTCGAAAAACTATACACAGTGGAGAATAAAAATCTGTCGACAGAAATATCAGGTACAAAAAACACCACTGATTAATAATAGCACTTTGAGGATTGAAGAAAAAAAGAAAGTGACATTGAAAGTGTATTCGAACGGGGTGCAGTCGAAGGTTGTGTAAGGACGGACGCCTATACGGTGGCGTAGGTTTCGGGGAATGCGCAGGGAGGACAGCAGCTGAGGGTTACGCGGGCTATAAGAGGGACGCCGAGCGTCGCGACGCCACAGAGGCTTCTGCTGTCTCCGGTCACTGCAGATTATCAATTTTTACCGTCTCTGATTCATTTCTTCTCCCAAAAACTGTCACAGAGGAGAAACGAGAGCGGAGAAGAAAAAAGCAGGAGACGAATCGAAGGGAAAAAATAAATTAAACGAAACCATCGCACGCCGCTCGAGAGCTTCTTGTCAAAATTCAAAGGACACAACCGAAAACGAGATTGAAATTGAATAACGAGGAAAAAAAATTATCAAAATTCTCCAGGATGTTCTCCAATCCTTCGTCATGGATTCCGGCGCACTTCTACACCCTGTCCGTAACACTCGTTGGTCTAATTGTCACTCTAACTTCTGCTACCAGCCCCGATCTCACTCCTCGACTCGAGCAACAGGTAAGAATAATTTTATTTCAATGACAACTTGCCTCGCCACTTTATTACTCCTGCACGATATCTTCCGAAAGGCGTGCGATATATTTATATGTGTTAAGATAATTGATTATTAATTTTTTTTTTATTCCACAATTAGGTGATTAATTTTTTGTCTCTCCCTAATTACTCGGCGTCAACTAGAAACACTTTCGGTTAGGGATGATCCGTGTAGTTCTTACTCCTAAAATTTTCGATCGTGAATTACCCTCGCGTATGGTTCGTAGTTATCGAATTTAAGGGGATAATAATGGGTAATCAGTTACTCTAGTTACATCTGACGTAAGACTAACGGACGCGGTCAACGACAACAATATTCATCGGTCAAAAAAAGGACTGGGATTTTATACTACCCGTCACCGGAAATTTCATCTCCTCGTATCCGCGCGAAAATTTCATTGAAAGACGAATATCGCGATTCGATTTATTTCGCTCGCTTCATCCCTTGAAAATTTTCAAATTCGTTGAAATTCGACTAGAGAAAACGAAGTCTCTCAATCTCAAGGCTTGACCAGATTCAAACAAATTTCACTCCCATTCTTCATGTATTCGATTCGTTTTTCTAATTAACAATTCTTCTGTTTCTCTCTTCAAAGTTTTTTTCACAAATTTCCGGCGCGTTATGTAAGGGTGAAAAATTTGTCCTCAGTTACGTCACCGAGTAGCCGAGTATTGTACGTACATAAAATGATAATGTACATATATACCGGACGCGTACAGCGTGAATCTATATTGATAAAAATCTTTATAGAAAAAACGCGGAGAGATCGTTGCTTTGAATGAAAGATAAGGGTGAGAATAATCAGATTCTTTTCCCCGCTATCGTCTCAGTCGATCGCTTCCCTCAAATTTTAATTCTCAAATATCCCCGAAATGAATTTTTTATGAAGAAAAAAAAATATTTCTTCTTCACTTTCATCCTGATTCGAACGGACCTCGCTTTCATCCTCTCGCCGAACAACGAAAGAGTGAAGGGTGTACGAGGAACGAACGGAGTCGATTTCAACGATTCGACTATTAAATTGCCCGCCCGGACCAACAACATTTTTTTTCTCTCTTCTGTTTCATCGTCCTTCCCGTTTTTTTCAAAGAAAAACTTCGGGTGAAAGACCCTAATTGGTCTTTATTTCTAATTTATACACTCCAGTGAATGTAACGAAGCTTTCAGCAGGATTCTTTGGAACGCGAGGGAAAATAAGTATAAGAATAAAGGAAAAGAAAGAAAGTATCCAGTGCAGGTATTTTCAGATACTTCGCTTCTATACTGATTGAAATAAATCGTTTAAAAAACCTTTTAAAAATCATATTAAACGTGTAACCCTCAAAAGTGCTTTTCTCTCTCCAGTTAAATGTGGGAATAAATTTTCGCCCTGCTTCATTTCTGTGTACTTGTAATATATATTTCATTAGGATGACAGGTGCGGATGAAATAAGGTGAGGTAAAAAGTAAAATATTCCGTATCGGCTGCTACACCGTAAGAACCGGGGAAACGGATATTGATTGGAATCGGCATAGCTGTGAAGAACACCGATTGGTCTGTCATCGCACATAATGTCGGCAGCTCGGTACGACAATTTACGTCTAATACGGGGCTCTAATACGGTCCGGGAGGGAATACGAATATATAGTACACGAACGTGTATTTTGCGGTGCACGTACATCGGGATAAAAACTTACACTCGTAAAGGGAAGCTTAATTAATTGAATTATCATCATTACTACCACGTTATTATCGTTATCGTTATTGTCATTATTATTTGCCCACGAAGTGGTCGCGAACGGTTAGAGAAATTGTCGGACATTAAATCCAAAGTTGTGAACCGGGATTCCCACTTTGTTGGAAAATACAATTCTACATTTTTACAATTGATGCATTTACTGCCGGGATGATGATTCGTATCATCAATTATTATCCATACTCGTGCGGGTGACGCGCGTGAGAGTTTCGGAGACGCCGGAAGTTTCGTCGGTACGGAATAAGGGGAAGAAAATTTTTTTTCAACTTTTCGAACCTCGGAGTCAACAACCCTTTAACCCTTTAACTTTATGAAAGAAATATATTTTCGCCGTTAGAAATATCATACCCTTGTCCCTCACCTTCTCATTTATATATTCATTCGTCTTCTCTCTTTGAACGACTTTTTTAGTTTTTTTCCAACTTTGCATTCCACTCGTCCGTTAAGTGCTTAATTCATATACTAGAATATTAATTTCATTAATATTATTTATGAATTAAAAAAAATTATTTCAGAAGCTTGTTTTTCTTTTCTTTGGAAGCACGTGTAACTTTTTATATTATTCAAGCTCTGCCACCGTTGACTCTTGACATCGTGTAATCCTGTTTTGATATAAAAATTGTTCGTTATTATTATTTTCTGTTCTGATCCTCATTAATCCTCTCGTCAGCGTAGAACAAAATCTGTTCGGATTATGTGAAAGTTGAAAAAGGAAAAATTATTGAATAAAATTTTCGCGTATTTTTTTTTTTTTTTTTTATATAAATAAAACGATACGGGTAACGTTCGTCGATGAAGCTTATAACTGACTCGAGGATTAATATTCCATTTAAAACTGAACGTTGTGTACACAGAAATTTTTGCATTCGGGAAGATGAATTGAAATGTGTGGGATAAAAGTGGCCTGAAAAAAAATTCTGAATAATATTTTGACAATGTTGAAAATTGAATTGTAGAATTGTCATCGGAATCTATAATTGTACTTGCGGTAACAGCTGATTATAAAACGAACTGAGGGGTCTGCGTCACGTTGAATTTCAGATGGAATTTCGTTTGACGAGAATACCTATAGAAATTGAACGAAAATTTTACATTCAATCAGCAGCTCTTCATCGTGGATTCAACGTTCGATCATCCTTTGGTATTAATTTGCCATTAAATTCACAGTAACCTTCCTCGATATGCATGTATTCAACTCGGCCGTGGAAAAATAAAGAAAGGAGCTGGAACAGAAAAAAGAAAAAAAGGGAAGCAAAAAATTTCGGTGGGAAAATCGTCCGAACGCGAATCGAGGGGTGAATTTATCGTTGCGGGCTACTCTCGCGCGGTGATATATTTTTTTAAACACGTAAACTAATAAAGCCGAAAACGTCGCGATAAAATAATTTCACACGCACGTACGTACGGTAATTTCGTTTGATCGAGAAATTTTATCGCGAAATCTAACAGCCCCATATAAAATTCCGCACATAATTAAATCTCCGCCGAAAAACACTCGACTCACTTGACTCTGTGGCTATAGAGCATGTATCGTCAAACTGACGCGTGCGAAATGAACGTTTCTTATGGGACGTTAGCCGTGTCGGACAAGAGATTACCTATTCGGAATGCTCACTTAAGATTGGGACGTTCGTCATCAGCGAGCCCCAAGAATTTTGTCTGGACCTCTTTGGTTTTTTGTGCGAAGAATTTTTCGTTAATGAAAAATTCCAGATAAGAAAAGAAGCGGAAAAAATGGGAGCGTAATGTTATTCGAATTTCAGTTACCAATCGTACCGGATGTTCAATCGGAGATCGCGTCCGATCCATTTCTTCTCGAGGACCACCACGGGCCTAGAGAATCACGTGCTGCGGTCCACTTTATCTCAGGTATGTATATGTTCGATTGCTGCTCGATCGTTTCGTTAACTTTTGACCTTGACCTCAATAAAGGTGCTCGTGCACAATTCGATTTACTTACAGATTGCATGCACGTTACATCGGAAGGTGGTCATTTCGTTTACAAATCATCTTCAAACGATCAAACGGTTTGCGGTGTATTTTTCCTGACCGATCCCGACCGCAGAGTCGAACTTCATTTCACTTACTTGGACGTACCTTGCGAACGAGGCGGTCTTGTTTCCGTAAGTATCGCTATCGTCAGCCACGCTTCGTCGATACACCGACTATTTTGTTGCACCCCAGTAATGCAATGCCGTTCTAATTGGCGGTAGAATGAAACTAGTTGGAAACCTGGTTGACGCATATACGTAGAGTACGTAAGCGTAGAACACGGAAACGTGAAGTATAGTTCTGCCAAAGTTTACCCAAACGGCCTGTAACTTGAAGTAATTGTTGTTGAATATCAAGACCCCGACTACTAGCGAAAGGATAACCCGATGCTCGGCTCATTCGCTCGCGGATTGTTCGCTTCTGCATTAGCCAAAATTCAACGCTAATTCTATTTCCGTCTCCTTTCTGTTCCGGGGCCACCTGGGGTAATTATCCGCTTAAAAGTCCAGAGCCGATGTTAATGCGAAATAGTTTGCAGAACGACCTCACACCCACCCCTTTATAAACTTGTAAATTAGTTTTGAATTTTACTTGAAAACTTTCGCGTATCCGCCAAGTCAGCGTTCGCAGTTACTTAGAACCTAATAATTGTCTTGCATTATTCATCTATTTATTTTTTTCCCTCGTCCAGTTCACGTCGGGCATTTAAATAATTTTCCGAATTCATCCCCCAGTTTGTCGACGGATGGGAGTTGAACGGCGAGGTGTTTCCGAGTGCAGCGGATCATCCCTTAGCCCTGGACGAAAGGGTTTCGGAATTTTGTGGTAGACGGGTAAAAAAGGTATTTTTGAGTTCGCAAAATGCCGGATTGATTCAATATCGAATTCCTCAACGCGGACGAGGTTTCAGCGTAATGGTGCGTTACCCAAAAAATCCCACTCGTGAGTACGACTGAATATTATAACAAAGCAATTTTTAACGTCTGTTGGAGCGAGAGAGAGAGAGAAAAAAAGAGTGATTGATCGAACGAGTGAATTAGAGAGCGAAAAATGGCGATCTATTGAAATTCATAAAACTTCGGAAGAGTGAAACAATGTTAAATAAATATATGTACATAAATATCACGTGTACTCGCAGCAGCGGAATTTTTAAACATATACTGAAACAACATGTGACTTTTACGTAGCTCGCTGTACACCCGGGTCACGTTTTCGTTTCGAAAAGCTTCGGAAGTGTACCTGCAGTTTGCATACGAATACACCTATCGATGAATACATATTTCTAGGGAGCCCCACTCTTTTTCAATAAAGAAAAAACACCGTTCGTACCCGTCGTGGAACGTAAGGATATTCCCGAATCATCAGACCCTCCGAGAGTGCTCGTTGATCGGAAGTAACGGAAAAAAACTCGAGAAAAAGAAAAGAATTCGGGGCTCGTATTTGATTCGATTGTCATTCTCTGTTTCGGTCATCCAGCTTCGTCCTTGTACAAAAGACCAAAGTCAAAGGTGGTGATCCGGGTCCGAGTAATTTTGAGGGCGGCAATTAACATTTACACGTTATTCAATTACGAGTGGTATAGCTTCTGTAAGGTAATTAGTTTTGTCCGGTACGTCCGTTGAGAAGAAAATCAATATTATCTTCACTGAAACTAACGTCTAAATGTGTCGTTGTATGCCTACGTATATATATAGATAGTACATATATCCATTGTAGGTATGTGTCAGAAAATTTAGTTCTTAATGGAATAGGATCAGTCGCTCTTCTTTTCAACGTTAATTGAATTCCTTTTGTTCTTCACGTTATCCTGTGCACAGTGGACGGCACACAATCGATATAGATAGTCGCGGAATTATTAGCTCCGTGTCCATTCCCGAAAGTCCATACGTATTCGCGATATAGAAAACAAAAAAAAAAATGAATCATAAAAATAAAATAAATCTTCGCAAATCCGTCGACGGAAACGAGATAACGACGCACATTCGATATGAATGATATCAATAATAGAAGAAAAATGATCGAATAGACGTCGATTTAATGGTGATTATTCTCCTTTTTTTTTTTTTTTTTTTGAAAATTGCAGCCTGTAACGTATTGGTAGACAGCATGTCGGATTTATTCACTCTACGGAATTATGGACGTCGTGTGAATTGCACCTTGAGTGCTATGTACCCGGCAGCGGTGAGGGTGATTGCTCTTGGAGTCGGTATCGCGAGTCCCCGAGGTGCCAATCGGGAAATGGAAACGGGAACGGTGCACAAGGTCGGTTCGTTTATTAATTTCTCTATTGAAATTTTTCACGAGTAGTGGTCCCCTCGCGTCACTCATCCGTTCTTCCCTTTATCTCAATGAATCCGTATTGTTAAAGTGCGACAAACGAGGGCTACAGGATCACGTTCAAATTGGAGGAAGCGATGGACTCGATTCGACGAATTTGGTCCTTCTCGACTCGATTTGCGGTGTGAATTCCAAGCCAGGTAATACAAATCTGAGGGGAAAAAAAAAAAGAAAAACGAGTAGTGACCGCACAGTAATTAATTTCGTTTCTTACTCCGTGTCGTTGTTTTTTTTATTATTTTTTTTTCTTTTTTTGGCTATAAATTTCAGAGGACATCGAGAACGTAATGGGCTGCGGTGTAACGTCGGTGAGGTTGGTATCCAGTGGTCTTTTCGACAATTCCGTTACGGTCGCTGTGCGTCCGGCAAATGAAAACGACATTCTTGACGCCAATTTAATTTGCGGTATTTGAAGTTACTACGCAACGGTTTCTCCAAGAATGAGAATCCTTCGATGCACGGAGATGCAGACTAGGTAATAAACCCTCCGTATCTTCTTTTATCCACTGTTACAATTTACATTCAAGCAATCGATTTCGAAAAAGAAAATTAAGAATTATATTTTTTCATTTCAGATTCTTAAAGTGTTAACTATACATTCCACGTTTCAAGATTTTTGAGATACTGATAATTGAGAAGGAAGAACGAAGAAAAAAACAATTCCAGAAAACGGTGTAATTTTTTTAATTCTTTTCGTTTCTATTAAAAATTTGTTCGCGATTAATATCCCCTGAATCTCTTGTGCCACGTATAAGTATACGATCAGATGACTAGGTTTTCGCTAAGAAAAAGAAATTATGTACATGCTGTTACCACACCTATATCGTGCAATTGCGTAAATTTTGGAAAAATTGTCCTGTAAGTCTTCTTGTTTTTGTTATACATTTGAACTTTGTCAAAGGTATACATAATTATGAAAAGTTTTACCGATAATAAATTTATTGTAGCATATCATTTGCCGTCGTATGTATTTGAAAAATCACGCAGATTGATTTCATAGAAAAATGTGGCGGAGAAAAAAGAAAGAACAAAAATTTTCGTTTGCACCAAGGGTTGAAGTTATTTCTTTTAAAATCGCGACCATCTATACGACCGCTTAACCGACCGTTGAGAAAGCTCAATATTATCGACGGTAGCACGGAGAAACATCCCTTAAATCTGGGTCCGGATAGATCGCAAACTTACCATCCATCCCTTGGTAATTTTTATCGCCACCTATCGTATTCGGTGATGCCATCTGTACCTGGGATGATCCGGTAACCTTGAACTTTGGAAGCCTTGACCTCTCGAGGCATGATGAAATATACATTACCCATCTAAGGATAGGTAATATAAGGAAAGGGGTTGTTGCATTCCCTGATGTTCTGAATATCTTTGTGAGAATTTAATAATTCGTGGGAACATACACCGTGGTTGCTATGCCCACGATAGGTGTACACCAATATGTTCTAAAATATTTATGAAAATTCCGCAGCGCAGGGTATGAAATTACACGTTCCTTTTTTTTTCCACAAAAATGAAAGAGATTGACCTTTCGTAAAAGCGGGAAAAATTGTCCGAATTAATGTCAATTAGAATTGGGGGTAAAAATGTAGAGTAACGACAGCGTCCATTCTTTTTTCTCTTTTAATAAGAATAAACGGAATATGACGTGGACAATTATCGTCTTCTTGCGATTAACGCTAAGACAGAAAAACGAATGATACAAATCGTCGACGAAAGATAAATTATCGGTATTCTGTTAGCATTTTTATTTCGGGTTCCCGGATTTTCTTTACGAACGCGACGAGGTTACATATGTCGATTGATTGATGCGATGCGAAATCAGAAAATTGAAATCACCTTCTCACCTTGAGTTCGGATCTTTCAATGTCGCAGAAGTGATGAATTCATTCGTTTTGGGATCGATGAAAATTGACACGTGGAAGGGAACGTACTTTTATCCAGTTACGTCGGAGTCAGATTCTAAAAGAACGAAACTGTTTCTTGATCCGTCGAATTGAGCGCCGTTAGAAAAAGAGGATCGAAAGACGTCTAGACACTCGTTATTCAGTCGATATCGCGCACGACGTAAAAGCAAAATAAAAAACAAAACAAGAAAAAACCCGAAAAGAATCATCCTAATCTGAATCTCGGCGAGTGAAATTCGGAGACATCTGATTTTCAAAGTTCGCAATCTTGGACGACTTGTAATTGTCCGGTGACCTTATAAGCCCTATCTTCTTAGCTGGTGAAGAGAAGAGCCTTAGGGGCAGGTCAATTAGCCGACCTTACGGCGGTATAATGCCAGCTATACTCTGACCATAATTCGACGGCGACCCGACGCATTTCTCAGTTTTAGTTACGTCTATCTTAATTAGATTTCGGAACTTCGCTTACCCGACGAAACTTTCCACGACGTTGGATCCTTCTCAACACATTGCGTACCTTTTTTTTTTTTTTTCTTACATCAAAACTCAATCCCCAAAATCGTAACTACATAGTCAAATATTTATCCACCTCGCGTCTACGTGTATAATTCGTCGACCTATGCACGCTGCATCCTCCATGCACTTGCATGGAAAACGTTTGAGATTAGCTCATCCAACCATCGAAGCCACGAGATGTGTATAAATGAAATATTTGCAAGATTCGCATCTCAAGACCCCTACAAGAAAGAGAGAGAAAAAAACAAAAAAAACACCGAAATTTCTTCGCGTGTAAAAATTTTGGTAAAATTAGATTGGGGCACGGTCGCGCCATTTCTTTTATTCGTTCGGGGTCCGTATACAGGTGGAGTAGAATAGGAAGCCGCGAAGAAGCCTAGAGAATAATCCCGCGAGGTATTCCGGACGTCACGTGTCGCCCAGAGCCTCGGAGTAGGATGTTCTGTTCAGATACGAGCGCGAAGCTTCCGTATGAATACTAAAGTACAATATACATGAATTTTTTTCCCCGACAGCTCGCCGACCAATACGGATTCCGAGTTTATGCTTTCCATTCGAATCCTACCTATAATATATATCACGGGATATATCATCTCGCGATTTAGTTGTATACCATGTAATATCAGCCAAGGGGAAACCTGTTGAAAAATATCCAACATTTTAATCCAATTAGCGCACGATACTCTGTTAATATTCTGCCGGCTTTTCGTTACGTTCGAAAATTTCTACGATGATTAAAAATCATTGGAAATTCCATCGCAGCGGTATGAAAATAATAATTACATTGAAAAGTAAGAGCGACTGAATCACGTTACTTTTTTAAGCCTTAACAATAAACTGAAGAATTTTGAGATTTTCAAGTTTCTCTTTCCTTTGACCAGGCACTGGGAAATTCGGATGCAACGTGCAGATGGCATTTTTGGTTCGTTTGGCACATTCGAGAAGCTTTCTCGTACCGTAAAGCGAATATCGTGCTACCTATCCGAGTATCTACCCTAGAGCGTCTCGGGAAAACTGTGTGTATAGATATACACCAGTCAGCGTGCAGTTACTTACTTTACCTATACAAGACGACGGTGCTTTTAGTATTTCTGGTATATTTTCTACTCTGGGTCACATTGCCTTGCGGAAGCGTCTTGTGCATCTTTCACGGAAAAACGTTTCCCCGATCTGTACGTCGATATTACCACCAGGGGTATCTTTCTTTGGTTTTTCCGTAGCGTGATCGAAAGATCCTAACGGGAGTGGAGCTGGTTAAAAAATTTGGCGAGAAATTCTCCCTCCCCTTTCCCCTCTTCCACCACGAATAACTGTAATATTTGTTTATCGTTATAACGCGTGGAGCGGTGAAAAGAAATAAATTCTTCTACAAACTTTGTTTGCATTACACTGCAAATATTACGGATACGACACGGGAGATGAGAATTACCCTTTATCTAGAACGCGTACGTTGGCGAATCTATTTCTATTTCATTGTTCGACTGTACGAAGTTTCGACGAGCTTTGCGGATCCGAAATCAGGTGCATCGAGGTTTGATAAGGTGAATCTCGAACGAACAAAGGAGATACCCTCAGATTCTCGCCGTACGAGGGTACGAGGGGCTCGGAGTTTATAAATTTTGATTTTTTATTCCATTCCGCACCAGAGCTGAGACTGAGATACGGAAAATGCGAGGGTAAGGAGAGTCTAACATTTCTCGATATATACGTACGTCGCGTTACCCGTTGAAAAGCTCAAAGGATACCTTCGAGCGTTACGCTCGTCGGGGATGGCTTGAGAACCGAGAGACCGCGATTTGAAAGCAAAACCCTTATTTCCAAGGCGTTTGTTTTTTTTTTTTTTTACTTTTTATCCTTTCGCAAATGTGCTGAGAATTTGCTACGCGTATGTATGTATACACGAAAATGTCGTACCCACAGGGATCGCGATTTTTCTCAGCTCGTTTTCGAACACAATACACATCGGAATATTCGAGAGCGTTCTTCTCATGTATATTATTCCGTCGTCCTTCTCATTACGCGTTCTTTGTTTCACAGAAGCAAAGAAAAAATCACGACCTCTCTCCTCTGAACGAGAAAAATTTTGTTTCGCATATATTAGAGAAAAAAAAAAAAAATAAAAAGCTGGCACAGAAGTTCGGCGAATAAAAAAATAAAACGATTTTACGGACGAACGTGACGGTGTGGTGGACGTGTGTATTTCGAGAACACACACACATACAACGTTTGATCATCCTTTACTCAGGCGGAATATAACCCGACCGAGGTATCTTGATGGCTGATCGGACTCGCGGATGAAAGAATACGCTGCCTCTCGTGTACCGACGTATTTCCGAACAAAATTGACCCTTTTTATACTACTTTTATTTATTTCTTTCTTTTTATCGCGCCACAGGCTCAATATCGAAACAGAGTCTAGACTAGCCGCACAATTCTCACCGCTCGAACACGAATGTCTGACAAACGTCTAACAAATAAGCCGGACAACGAATCGGTCGCGCGCGATATTTTAAAGAAAGTAAAATTTCTCCACTAACTATACTTTCCCAACAACTTCAATATCTCCTCATAGAGTGTTGCTGGTATTTTTATTTCGCGGATAACGGCTCGAAGTTTCATCGAGTGTCGCCGGTCTGATGGGATTTACGATGAATGATTTACGACGAAATTGTAGCGGGTGCGGTGCAGGGTGGTTAATAAGTGGTGCGCCAAGGCGGAGTGGATAAGCTTCGCCACTGTCTACAATTTATCAAAGCCGGTGTTGGGGTGCGTGCAGTTATTTATAATAACATCACCCCCAGGAGGCGGGGGCGCCGCGATTCGTGCACCGAGAGGTCTTGGAATTGCGACCCCGTAAAGTGCCCCAGGGTATTACAGATATACATATACAAGCGGGAGGCCAAGTACGGTGAGAAAAGTTTAAGCACTGCCGTTTTCACTCTATACACGTTTACCGAACCTTTCTCCATACATCGGTAAGCATCTTCCACCCACCAACGCTACCGGCACGGCTGCAGCTTATCCGATTTGAAAAACTTTCCTCCCCCCCCCCCGCCCGCCGCCGCCGCCACCGTTCTCCGTTATATTCCGCAGCTGTGTGATCGGGAAAAGTTTAACTCTCGGTTCGACGTTGTACACGGAGTCTGCAGTTTAAGTGTTACTCGGCGATAATTAATTCACCGCCCTCTACGCCGAATGCAGTATTAATTGAAAAATCGGATACACTCGCCCCCGGCGAATGGCAACGGTGAGGATCTCTGATAAGAATTCCTCGGGGGCGAATGGTGGGAGCTTTTTATTTTTATCTTTTATCTCTTAAGCGAGTTTAAAGGTTCTGAGATTCCCACCTCCCTCTGAGCAGAGCTAGTTACGACTCTGATGATAAACTAATTACTAATTCTTCGAATTCCTCGTAGCTTTTCATCACTTTTCTTCTTTCCCTTGCTCAGAAACTATACGTGGAACCAGACTTGTATCTCGCCGATCCCCGATAATCTCGGATCGATCGTGCGTCACGTAGTCGCACATACCTTCGGATCGATGGCTATAGGAAGATCTTAAATTCCGGCGATTTTGTTTTCTGAAACGAAAGAGAAAAGACCAAAAACGTTTTGAATGAATCGTGACAGGGATAGGAAACTTGTAGCTTCCTTGGTTACACAGGACAATAGAAGGTGTTCGGTAAACACCTGCTGCCTGTACATAGGTATACTCGCTACCAATTATACCCTTGGCTTAGCTCCAAGTATAGGGTAACCTCCGGCCTGGAAATCTCTGCATCAAGATTTCATCTCGCAGAATTTATCCGGCGTCCAATGAGCCGGAGGACGGAGTAGGTATTTACCTGGATTATATTGAAACGTCAAGTTTCGGAGCTCATTGTTAACACGGAAACTTTTGTTACTCGTTATCGCAGCGCAGGTGCGATGAGTTGAGGCTTTCGTTTAATTGATAGTTCGACGATGACCATTCCAAGGCATCGATCTTCCTCCACTTCGTGCCCCGCGGGGATCGGGAGCCTCGTCCGAAGCAGCTTGTTGAATCATTCGCAGCGTACCCATGCAAATTGATACCGCTTAATTGATATCAGAGGAATTTCGGAAGGACCCGATAACCGTGGCTTTCACGAGAACTCCGAATCACGTATAACCGCGGAGTAAATCAACGTCGAGCAGAAATTTAAAAACAATATGCAAATAACTTTACTTTTTCCATATTTCATTACTTTTTTTTCTTTCTTATCCTCATTCCGCGTCCACCTGAAGGGAGAGGAAAAATAAATGTAAGAAAAAGGAGAAAAGGAGTTCGAAACTTTTATGTATAATACATAATATCTACAGTAAAATTAGCAGTATATAGCTGCACATATATATACCATTTTCTCGCTCACCGTAGAGGAGAGTGACAGTTAGATTAAGCCAACGGGAGAAGCGGGGAATTTGCATAATTTTTTCGCACGTTCATTTCGTGTTCAAAATTTATCTCGCAATAATACACCGGATTCGATTTCCCGGTTAATCGTGTATCGAGAGCTTCGGATCTGCGCGTGACGTGCCAATTAAATTTTAGGGCCATTTTCCATGGAGGAGTGACGTCCTGCTATTATTTACCGTCCGAAGTGATTCGAATTAATTTTACCCCCGCGACAAACGATGACGTTCTCACGTTGCGTGGATTTGTTTTATTTGCAAAAAACCAAAATATCAAGAACTCCTCCGACGTGCGTAGAAAGTATTGCGGTATTTCGAAGAACGGTCAAAGAAATGGGAGACGACGAAAAAAATACCATCTTCAAGGTACAGCTGCTCGACATGCCTGAGGCGCACGCTACCCTGTAATTTGAGCATTCGAGAATTTTCGCCATAACTACTTTACTTTGCGTATCGTGTGTTCTCGCATTATTTAGAAATATTTGGTTTACCTTGCGGTATTAAAATCGTATATAATTACGAAGAACTCGCACAGCCGCGAGTCCGTGTGATAGCGTTGGTTAGCGGCTTATAGGTATAAGAATAATTAGAGATACTAAAGTTATATAAGTGAAGGTTGTTGTAATAGTTTTGTCGTAAAACTTTGTTTTCGCCTCCCCCTCGTTTCGCCCCCTATGGTTAGACTCGCAGCGTTATTAGAATAGGCCACGAAGCTTATAATATTACTGACGTTGCCCCGCTACGACGCTGTACTTCGGTATACCGTTTGCGAGCGTTGTTAAACGTTGTTATGTGTGTAATTCAACCTCAACTACCTCACCGGCATCCCCTTTCGTCCACCCTGTGCGATAGTCCCTAACAACTAACAACGTACGCTCTATAGTGTTTTACTTATCAAGGCTTGCGTTACCAGCCCCTAGTGACCAAGGAAACCATCTCAATTAACGTCTCGAACCCCCCCGGAAAATGGCCGCTCCTCGACAGTTTCCTGCGTTAAAATTTGACAAACCAAAGCTAAAAAAAGTATCGCAAGCCGGAAACGAAGAAAAAATCTAAGAAGATTGACCGGATCTATTCTATTTTTCATCCATCGTTTCATCCCTCGTCCAACTCCCCCCGTTCGGAATGAGGGGATAGTTTCGGGTTTAGAAAATTTCCGACACGTGCTTTCCCTTGATAAAATGTACCCGAGAGTTGTCGGATCAAGAATCAGGATTTTAGGGGATTTACAATATGGAATGGGATATATGTATACTGTATCGAAAAAAGGGAAAGAAAAAAAAAGGAAAACTTTTGCTTTCCCCCATAGATGGGGACCAAAGTTGGGTCGTTTTGGATCGAGAGGATTCGGCGGGGCCGGGGGGAGAGTAGAGGGGGCGTTTTTTGTCTCTAAATTATTGCTTCGTATCGGAAAACTGCTGCAAGGGGAGAAAAAAAAAAAAAGTGGGGTAACGTGGCAGACTAGAATTTTTATGAAATGATATAGGGACGTATATGAAAGAAAAACAAAAAAAAGGAAAAACTTTTTCACACCAACTACGATACACACGCCCTAGCCGTGTTTTGGGAAAACATATTTCTACGTTTTACACGAACACCCTTAAGTCCGAGCTGGAAAAACGTGTGGCGGAGGACAAATCGGTTTACGGTGTTTGGGGTTCCATTCCGCCAGGGCTTTACCGAACCTATATACTCGTACTATACCCATACCCGCATACCGTTTCCTCTGCGATTATAAGCCTGGAAATTTTTCAAAGGTTATCAAAACGGCGTCTAAATAATTCGGTTTTTCCAAGGACTTCGCCCGGCCCTTTTTCCGGAATATTTTTTCCTCTCTGTTTTCCTCCTCCCTTTCTCTATTCCGCCCTAAAATCTATTTGAAATTCAACTCGCGCTATCATTTACCCCGACTTCGTAGAGTTTCGCGATGCAGGTACCGAAAGCTCGCCATGGGCAGTGTCCCTACACCGGAGCCTATTCGTGCCTCTTCACTTAGGTAAATTCAATTTCAAGGATAAAATTTAATTGCGAGACTACGTCGCTCAGGTACAATGCGGCTCTGACCTATATTGCACCCTAGCCCCAAGGCGGCACGTGAACGTGAAAGTGAATCGGGTAGTAGCTGCTGCGTCTCGTGAGCCACGCATACGAGATGCGACGAGACGTGTCCTTTGGAAGGGTTGAGATCCTCGAAAAGGAACGGGAAAAGAAGCAAAAAAAGACACTTAAATCAGGGTGATAAAAATGAAAGGGTTGCAGCGCGTTGTTGCGGAGATAAATCTTCGCAAAATTTTCAAACACTTCTTGCAACGTACCAACCGAATCCTCGCGGCGGTCCCGGTGTTGTGGTAACGTTACAGCGATTTTTCCGTAGAATATAAATGTCTGCGGCTTTTCTCGGTATCACCCCCCATGGCACGTCCGTTTCTGTCCCAGTAGGTTAGTCCCGCCGTTGAATAACCTCTGTCAAAATCAAGAAAACGAACGTGTTTATATGCTCACTGAATACCACCCGTACGCAGGGGTGGATAGTTAGCCCTCTGCCATGAGAGATGTGTACATAAATTTTTTTTTTTTCTCTCCTTCTTTACTTTATTACAATTTTTTTTGCCCCGGATGGAAGGGACACCGTCGTACGTATACCTGTATACGTCTGGTACGGAAACTCTGGGCAGAATTAAAATGAAAAACCGTAAAAAAATAAAATAAAAATAATCGCAAAGAAAGAGAGGGTGGATAACGACCAGCGCGTGGCAAGGCCTAACTTGATTTCAGCCACCTTTGTACGTCAACGATGGGGTTACACTCGAAATTATTATTTCACACGTCGATATGTTTAACGTTATTTGCCGTGGTCAGCCGGAGCGAATCAGAGACGACCACGTCGCGTCCGATTCATCGAAAATTGGGAAATATTCGGAAGTCCTTCTGTTGTTCCGTCGAACGAGGTTTCGCCCGGGCATTGAATTTTGGAGGAGGAAGAGAAGTACAAACTCGGTTACTTCGAGGTCGAAGATCGCTTCGCGATATTATAAAAAATCATCATCCATACACACACAATTTATATGGCGAACGTTGCATACTAAAACTGGCGACGGCGACGCGGAACCGTACAAAAGGAATCCTCTTAGGACTGCACGTAACCGCAGGAATAGATTGTAATTTATTGCAGTCACACATAAGTTAAAACGTGAGCGGAATCGTTAATATTCTTCGACGGAAAATAAAAGACAAAGTGGAAGATAATAAAAATACATTTTTATTATATTTCCTTCCCTTTTTTTCTCTCGTCACAACGTTAGTTTATTCTCGTTTACCATCGTTCGTCGTCACCTGCTTTTTCACACGCATTCTTTTGGCTCGGCTTTTTTTTATCTTTGCACTTTTCGTTTCTGATAAAATTCGTCTGATTATGTGATAGAAATTCTTGATTCGATGTGTATCTTTTTTTTTTTAATAATTACGTGTATAACTACTGCGAATGTTAGATCATGTAGTCTTTCGAACTTTCACGGTGTCTATACAGATATGTATTTGAAGAAGTCGGCTTCTTGTTCACTTATTCTGTTTTCTTCGATTTTATTTTATTTTTTTAATACCCTTCTTACCACTCGACGAGAAACTTCTCCAATGAGGAATTCGAAGTTTTAGCTAGTCTTCAAAGTTGTTGAAAAGTCTCTTTTTAACGTCAATATCATCCAGAAGTACGTACTTGTACACGCGTCCATTTTATGTAACTATATAATGTCGGCGTGGATTAAACTACGAAGGTAGAAACCAAAAAAAATTATAAGAAAATCAACATAGCGCGTTAGCGATAGTTGGCTCGGATTTCAAACGTGCCACTTTTTATGAAATATCTTTTTAACTTGATATAAATCTCTCGACACCTTGAGAGGTCTGAAAAATCATAGAAAATATCTGAAAGTTGTCGATTGTGATTGTTTTTTACTCGTTCACTGTCCAGAAATTTTTTTCCTATTATTTTTGTAATTCAAGTATGAAATCAGAAAATTACATGCTCTTTTTTTGACTTAAAATTGAAGTTGAGTCGGGGAGCCTGAGCTTTGCTGGAGTCAGGTAGCCAGCAGCGTAGCGATTTGTTGTGAGACGTAACCTTCAGGGCTGTGCAGAGGTGACGCCCCACAACAAACCGCGCGCCCGTGGCTACCTGACTCCAGCTAAGCTAGGGTTTGCTGGTGAATTGAGAAATTCGAATATTTCGACCCGTGCATGGTTTGCTACGAATCAAAGTAGGTCTACGACTGAAACCAATCGATATGTCTTAAATTTTCTGCTCCCAACAGCGAATAATTGATGATCACTCAATCGATTTTTGAGCAAAAAATAAATCATTGTTTCGATTGGGTTGATTATGCTTTTCTGACGTTTTTTGACCTCAGAAATCCAAATCTGAGAGGAAAATTGATCCATCTCTAAAATTCACCGAGTTATCGCCAAATTTCAGCTTTCTGGGGTCAAAAATAAAAAATTGATTTTTTAGTCTATATTAATGTAATTTGAGCTCAGAAAAACGAATCCGGAAGGAAAAATGGTCTATTTTGAAAAATGACCGAGTTATCCTCATTTTTTCGCATTTTTTGGTAGAAATTTGAGAATATCTCGAAGGGAAAAAATCGTAGCTCAATTTGGACGACGGATTCGTGTTCCTGGGGTCAAATTACATAAGAAAAGTGCCATACGATCAATTTTAGAAAATAAAAATTTTTGGCCAAAATTTGAGATTTTTCCAAGGGGTACCCCTTACGATTTTTTCAAATTTGACCCAAAATTTTTTATTTTTGAAAATTAATCATATGGCACTTTTCTTATGTATTTTGACCTCAGGAACACGAATCCGTTGTCCGAATTGAGCTACGATTTTTTCCCTTCGAGATATCCTTAAATTTATGCCAAAAAATGCGAAAAAATAGGGATAACTCGGTCGTTTTTGCAGATGGATCAATTTTTCTTCCGGATTCGTATTCCTGAGCTGAAATTACTTTAAGATAGACTAAAAAATCAATTTTTTATTTTTGACCCCGAAAAGCGGAAAATTGGCGATCACTCGGTCAATTTCGAAGATAGATCAATTCCTCTTTCAGAATCGTGTTCCTGAGGTCAGAATACATCAGAAAAGTGTCATACGATCAATTGGCAAGAAAAAAAAAAAATTGCCCAAAATCCCAGAGGGATTTGAACCCGCGCACATTTATCGATTTTTGGGTCAAAAATAAACATCTTTTTTTCTTTGTTTTCCCATGCTATTCTCATGTATTTCGATCTCAGAAATTCGAATCTGAAAGCCAAATTGATCTATCTCTGAAATTTACTGAGTTATCCCAATTTTTTCGCATTTTTTGGCTTAAATTTGAGGATATTTCGGAGGAAAAAAATCGTAGCTCAATTCGGACAACGGATTCGTGTTCCTGAGGTCAAAATACATAAGAAAAGTGCCATACGATCAATTCTTATCTCCTCAGATTCAAATTCCTGGGTGAGAATCACATTGAAATAGACGATAAAATGAATTTTCTATTCTTGATCCCGAGAAGCGGAAAATTGGCGATCACTCGGTCAATTTCGAAGATAGATCAATTCCTCTTTCAGAATCGTGTTCCTGAGGTCAGAATACATCAGAAAAGTGTCATACGATCAATTGGCAAGAAAAAAAAAAATTGCCCAAAATCCCAGAGGGATTTGAACCCGCGCACATTTATCGATTTTTGGGTCAAAAATAAACATCTTTTTTTCTTTGTTTTCCCATGCTATTCTCATGTATTTCGATCTCAGAAATTCGAATCTGAAAGCCAAATTGATCTATCTCTGAAATTTACTGAGTTATCCCAATTTTTTCGCATTTTTTGGCTTAAATTTGAGGATATTTCGGAGGAAAAAAATCGTAGCTCAATTCGGACAACGGATTCGTGTTCCTGAGGTCAAAATACATAAGAAAAGTGCCATACGATCAATTCTTATCTCCTCAGATTCAAATTCCTGGGTGAGAATCACATTGAAATAGACGATAAAATGAATTTTCTATTCTTGATCCCGAGAAGCGGAAAATTGGCGATCACTCGGTCAATTTCGAAGATAGATCAATTTCTCTTTCAGAATCGTGTTCCTGAGGTCAGAATACATCAGAAAAGTGTCATACGATCAATTGGCAAGAAAAAAAAAAAATTGCCCAAAATCCCAGAGGGATTTGAACCCGCGCACATTTATCGATTTTTGGGTCAAAAATAAACATCTTTTTTTCTTTGTTTTCCCATGCTATTCTCATGTATTTCGATCTCAGAAATTCGAATCCGAAAGCCAAATTGATCTATCTCTGAAATTTACTGAGTTATCCCAATTTTTTCGCATTTTTTGGCTTAAATTTGAGGATATCTCGGAGGAAAAAAATCGTAGCTCAATTCGGACAACGGATTCGTGTTCCTGAGGTCAAAATACATAAGAAAAGTGCCATACGATCAATTCTTATCTCCTCAGATTCAAATTCCTGGGTGAGAATCACATTGAAATAGACGATAAAATGAATTTTCTATTCTTGATCCCGAGAAGCGGAAAATTGGCGATCACTCGGTCAATTTCGAAGATAGATCAATTTCTCTTTCAGAATCGTGTTCCTGAGGTCAGAATACATCAGAAAAGTGTCATACGATCAATTGGCAAGAAAAAAAAAAAATTGCCCAAAATCCCAGAGGGATTTGAACCCGCGCACATTTATCGATTTTTGGGTCAAAAATAAACATCTTTTTTTCTTTGTTTTCCCATGCTATTCTCATGTATTTCGATCTCAGAAATTCGAATCTGAAAGCCAAATTGATCTATCTCTGAAATTTACTGAGTTATCCCAATTTTTTCGCATTTTTTGGCTTAAATTTGAGGATATTTCGGAGGAAAAAAATCGTAGCTCAATTCGGACAACGGATTCGTGTTCCTGAGGTCAAAATACATAAGAAAAGTGCCATACGATCAATTCTTATCTCCTCAGATTCAAATTCCTGGGTGAGAATCACATTGAAATAGACGATAAAATGAATTTTCTATTCTTGATCCCGAGAAGCGGAAAATTGGCGATCACTCGGTCAATTTCGAAGATAGATCAATTCCTCTTTCAGAATCGTGTTCCTGAGGTCAGAATACATCAGAAAAGTGTCATACGATCAATTGGCAAGAAAAAAAAAAAATTGCCCAAAATCCCAGAGGGATTTGAACCCGCGCACATTTATCGATTTTTGGGTCAAAAATAAACATCTTTTTTTCTTTGTTTTCCCATGCTATTCTCATGTATTTCGATCTCAGAAATTCGAATCTGAAAGCCAAATTGATCTATCTCTGAAATTTACTGAGTTATCCCAATTTTTTCGCATTTTTTGGCTTAAATTTGAGGATATTTCGGAGGAAAAAAATCGTAGCTCAATTCGGACAACGGATTCGTGTTCCTGAGGTCAAAATACATAAGAAAAGTGCCATACGATCAATTCTTATCTCCTCAGATTCAAATTCCTGGGTGAGAATCACATTGAAATAGACGATAAAATGAATTTTCTATTCTTGATCCCGAGAAGCGGAAAATTGGCGATCACTCGGTCAATTTCGAAGATAGATCAATTCCTCTTTCAGAATCGTGTTCCTGAGGTCAGAATACATCAGAAAAGTGTCATACGATCAATTGGCAAGAAAAAAAAAAAATTGCCCAAAATCCCAGAGGGATTTGAACCCGCGCACATTTATCGATTTTTGGGTCAAAAATAAACATCTTTTTTTCTTTGTTTTCCCATGCTATTCTCATGTATTTCGATCTCAGAAATTCGAATCTGAAAGCCAAATTGATCTATCTCTGAAATTTACTGAGTTATCCCAATTTTTTCGCATTTTTTGGCTTAAATTTGAGGATATTTCGGAGGAAAAAAATCGTAGCTCAATTCGGACAACGGATTCGTGTTCCTGAGGTCAAAATACATAAGAAAAGTGCCATACGATCAATTCTTATCTCCTCAGATTCAAATTTCTGGGTGAGAATCACATTGAAATAGACGATAAAATGAATTTTCTATTCTTGATCCCGAGAAGCGGAAAATTGGCGATCACTCGGTCAATTTCGAAGATAGATCAATTCCTCTTTCAGAATCGTGTTCCTGAGGTCAGAATACATCAGAAAAGTGTCATACGATCAATTGGCAAGAAAAAAAAAAAATTGCCCAAAATCCCAGAGGGATTTGAACCCGCGCACATTTATCGATTTTTGGGTCAAAAATAAACATCTTTTTTTCTTTGTTTTCCCATGCTATTCTCATGTATTTCGATCTCAGAAATTCGAATCCGAAAGCCAAATTGATCTATCTCTGAAATTTACTGAGTTATCCCAATTTTTTCGCATTTTTTGGCTTAAATTTGAGGATATCTCGGAGGAAAAAAATCGTAGCTCAATTCGGACAACGGATTCGTGTTCCTGAGGTCAAAATACATAAGAAAAGTGCCATACGATCAATTCTTATCTCCTCAGATTCAAATTCCTGGGTGAGAATCACATTGAAATAGACGATAAAATGAATTTTCTATTCTTGATCCCGAGAAGCGGAAAATTGGCGATCACTCGGTCAATTTCGAAGATAGATCAATTTCTCTTTCAGAATCGTGTTCCTGAGGTCAGAATACATCAGAAAAGTGTCATACGATCAATTGGCAAGAAAAAAAAAAAATTGCCCAAAATCCCAGAGGGATTTGAACCCGCGCACATTTATCGATTTTTGGGTCAAAAATAAACATCTTTTTTTCTTTGTTTTCCCATGCTATTCTCATGTATTTCGATCTCAGAAATTCGAATCTGAAAGCCAAATTGATCTATCTCTGAAATTTACTGAGTTATCCCAATTTTTTCGCATTTTTTGGCTTAAATTTGAGGATATTTCGGAGGAAAAAAATCGTAGCTCAATTCGGACAACGGATTCGTGTTCCTGAGGTCAAAATACATAAGAAAAGTGCCATACGATCAATTCTTATCTCCTCAGATTCAAATTCCTGGGTGAGAATCACATTGAAATAGACGATAAAATGAATTTTCTATTCTTGATCCCGAGAAGCGGAAAATTGGCGATCACTCGGTCAATTTCGAAGATAGATCAATTCCTCTTTCAGAATCGTGTTCCTGAGGTCAGAATACATCAGAAAAGTGTCATACGATCAATTGGCAAGAAAAAAAAAAAATTGCCCAAAATCCCAGAGGGATTTGAACCCGCGCACATTTATCGATTTTTGGGTCAAAAATAAACATCTTTTTTTCTTTGTTTTCCCATGCTATTCTCATGTATTTCGATCTCAGAAATTCGAATCTGAAAGCCAAATTGATCTATCTCTGAAATTTACTGAGTTATCCCAATTTTTTCGCATTTTTTGGCTTAAATTTGAGGATATCTCGGAGGAAAAAAATCGTAGCTCAATTCGGACAACGGATTCGTGTTCCTGAGGTCAAAATACATAAGAAAAGTGCCATACGATCAATTCTTATCTCCTCAGATTCAAATTCCTGGGTGAGAATCACATTGAAATAGACGATAAAATGAATTTTCTATTCTTGATCCCGAGAAGCGGAAAATTGGCGATCACTCGGTCAATTTCGAAGATAGATCAATTCCTCTTTCAGAATCGTGTTCCTGAGGTCAGAATACATCAGAAAAGTGTCATACGATCAATTGGCAAGAAAAAAAAAAAATTGCCCAAAATCCCAGAGGGATTTGAACCCGCGCACATTTATCGATTTTTGGGTCAAAAATAAACATCTTTTTTTCTTTGTTTTCCCATGCTATTCTCATGTATTTCGATCTCAGAAATTCGAATCTGAAAGCCAAATTGATCTATCTCTGAAATTTACTGAGTTATCCCAATTTTTTCGCATTTTTTGGCTTAAATTTGAGGATATTTCGGAGGAAAAAAATCGTAGCTCAATTCGGACAACGGATTCGTGTTCCTGAGGTCAAAATACATAAGAAAAGTGCCATACGATCAATTCTTATCTCCTCAGATTCAAATTCCTGGGTGAGAATCACATTGAAATAGACGATAAAATGAATTTTCTATTCTTGATCCCGAGAAGCGGAAAATTGGCGATCACTCGGTCAATTTCGAAGATAGATCAATTCCTCTTTCAGAATCGTGTTCCTGAGGTCAGAATACATCAGAAAAGTGTCATACGATCAATTGGCAAGAAAAAAAAAAAATTGCCCAAAATCCCAGAGGGATTTGAACCCGCGCACATTTATCGATTTTTGGGTCAAAAATAAACATCTTTTTTTCTTTGTTTTCCCATGCTATTCTCATGTATTTCGATCTCAGAAATTCGAATCCGAAAGCCAAATTGATCTATCTCTGAAATTTACTGAGTTATCCCAATTTTTTCGCATTTTTTGGCTTAAATTTGAGGATATCTCGGAGGAAAAAAATCGTAGCTCAATTCGGACAACGGATTCGTGTTCCTGAGGTCAAAATACATAAGAAAAGTGCCATACGATCAATTCTTATCTCCTCAGATTCAAATTCCTGGGTGAGAATCACATTGAAATAGACGATAAAATGAATTTTCTATTCTTGATCCCGAGAAGCGGAAAATTGGCGATCACTCGGTCAATTTCGAAGATAGATCAATTTCTCTTTCAGAATCGTGTTCCTGAGGTCAGAATACATCAGAAAAGTGTCATACGATCAATTGGCAAGAAAAAAAAAAAATTGCCCAAAATCCCAGAGGGATTTGAACCCGCGCACATTTATCGATTTTTGGGTCAAAAATAAACATCTTTTTTTCTTTGTTTTCCCATGCTATTCTCATGTATTTCGATCTCAGAAATTCGAATCCGAAAGCCAAATTGATCTATCTCTGAAATTTACTGAGTTATCCCAATTTTTTCGCATTTTTTGGCTTAAATTTGAGGATATTTCGGAGGAAAAAAATCGTAGCTCAATTCGGACAACGGATTCGTGTTCCTGAGGTCAAAATACATAAGAAAAGTGCCATACGATCAATTCTTATCTCCTCAGATTCAAATTCCTGGGTGAGAATCACATTGAAATAGACGATAAAATGAATTTTCTATTCTTGATCCCGAGAAGCGGAAAATTGGCGATCACTCGGTCAATTTCGAAGATAGATCAATTCCTCTTTCAGAATCGTGTTCCTGAGGTCAGAATACATCAGAAAAGTGTCATACGATCAATTGGCAAGAAAAAAAAAAAATTGCCCAAAATCCCAGAGGGATTTGAACCCGCGCACATTTATCGATTTTTGGGTCAAAAATAAACATCTTTTTTTCTTTGTTTTCCCATGCTATTCTCATGTATTTCGATCTCAGAAATTCGAATCTGAAAGCCAAATTGATCTATCTCTGAAATTTACTGAGTTATCCCAATTTTTTCGCATTTTTTGGCTTAAATTTGAGGATATTTCGGAGGAAAAAAATCGTAGCTCAATTCGGACAACGGATTCGTGTTCCTGAGGTCAAAATACATAAGAAAAGTGCCATACGATCAATTCTTATCTCCTCAGATTCAAATTTCTGGGTAAGAATCACATTGAAATAGACGATAAAATGAATTTTCTATTCTTGATCCCGAGAAGCGGAAAATTGGCGATCACTCGGTCAATTTCGAAGATAGATCAATTCCTCTTTCAGAATCGTGTTCCTGAGGTCAGAATACATCAGAAAAGTGTCATACGATCAATTGGCAAGAAAAAAAAAAAATTGCCCAAAATCCCAGAGGGATTTGAACCCGCGCACATTTATCGATTTTTGGGTCAAAAATAAACATCTTTTTTTCTTTGTTTTCCCATGCTATTCTCATGTATTTCGATCTCAGAAATTCGAATCCGAAAGCCAAATTGATCTATCTCTGAAATTTACTGAGTTATCCCAATTTTTTCGCATTTTTTGGCTTAAATTTGAGGATATCTCGGAGGAAAAAAATCGTAGCTCAATTCGGACAACGGATTCGTGTTCCTGAGGTCAAAATACATAAGAAAAGTGCCATACGATCAATTCTTATCTCCTCAGATTCAAATTCCTGGGTGAGAATCACATTGAAATAGACGATAAAATGAATTTTCTATTCTTGATCCCGAGAAGCGGAAAATTGGCGATCACTCGGTCAATTTCGAAGATAGATCAATTCCTCTTTCAGAATCGTGTTCCTGAGGTCAGAATACATCAGAAAAGTGTCATACGATCAATTGGCAAGAAAAAAAAAAAATTGCCCAAAATCCCAGAGGGATTTGAACCCGCGCACATTTATCGATTTTTGGGTCAAAAATAAACATCTTTTTTTCTTTGTTTTCCCATGCTATTCTCATGTATTTCGATCTCAGAAATTCGAATCTGAAAGCCAAATTGATCTATCTCTGAAATTTACTGAGTTATCCCAATTTTTTCGCATTTTTTGGCCTTAATTTGAGGATATTTCGGAGGAAAAAAATCGTAGCTCAATTCGGACAACGGATTCGTGTTCCTGAGGTCAAAATACATAAGAAAAGTGCCATACGATCAATTCTTATCTCCTCAGATTCAAATTCCTGGGTGAGAATCACATTGAAATAGACGATAAAATGAATTTTCTATTCTTGATCCCGAGAAGCGGAAAATTGGCGATCACTCGGTCAATTTCGAAGATAGATCAATTCCTCTTTCAGAATCGTGTTCCTGAGGTCAGAATACATCAGAAAAGTGTCATACGATCAATTGGCAAGAAAAAAAAAAAATTGCCCAAAATCCCAGAGGGATTTGAACCCGCGCACATTTATCGATTTTTGGGTCAAAAATAAACATCTTTTTTTCTTTGTTTTCCCATGCTATTCTCATGTATTTCGATCTCAGAAATTCGAATCTGAAAGCCAAATTGATCTATCTCTAAAATTTACTGAGTTATCCCCATTTTTTCGCCTAAATTCGAGGATATCTCGAAGGGAAAAAATCGTAGCTCAATTTGGACAACGGATTCGTGTTTCTGAGGTCAAAATACATAAGAAAAGTGCCATACGATCAATTTCAAAAAATAAAAAATTTTGGCTTCAATTTGGAAAAATCGTAAGGGGTACCCCTTGGAAAAATCTCAAATTTTGGCCAAAATTTTTTATTCTTTTAAATTGATCGTATGGCACTTTTCTTATGTATTTTGACCTTAGGAATCCGAATCTGGAAGTCAAATTGAGCTATCTATGAAATTGACAGAGTTATCGCCACTTTATCGATCCAAAAAGTGAAAAATCAAAGATATATCGGTGGGATTTTTTATTTGGCGTCAATCAGTGGTCTCGGAACGATTTTTTAAATCCTTCAAGGCATCGAGAACGTTTTATCAAGTCTAAAAAATATTTTGGACAAAATGGCCTGTTTGACGTGGAATACCCTATATTTATGAATAATATTAAAGCTTCCTACAGATTTCAAATGACGTCAGAGTCAGAGGTCACTCATAAACATCTATACGTGATATACAGGTGATATACATACCTGTATATCACGTACATGCATATCTATGGTGTTGTTATATAATGGGAACGGACGACGAGATTTCACGCTAACTTTCGTGAATAGTAGCGGCTAGAAAAATCAGATAAAAGTGACACGCAACCAGCCCTAATCGTGCGCTTGTATAAAAGCTAATGCGCGTATTGTCCGGTAATAAAAAGCCCTGTGAGGAAATCTTGACCAAAATTGACATTATACGTTTTAGTTATACGTATACTTTTGTTAGGATAGTTGTACGCGATATAATGTGCAATCATTTCGTTTCTGCCTAATTTCTTCGTTCACGCAAACCGATCGTACATATATTTTAATTTTTCAAATTTCGATATCAACGCAATCAAAAAATAATCAAAAATGTTACACTACGGCCAAAAATTCACTTCATCACTCGTCTCGAACCCCCACAGTTACTGCAAATCGGTAAATCTCGCATGAATTAATTATAATAACTAGAATACATGTGCGCCATTCACCTAGAAGTATAATCCATGACATAACAATATGTTTGTATAATTGAAGTACCTCATTTATATTTTAACCCTTTAGACGTACCTTATATACCAGACAGGTAACTACTGGTGTACGTTAGTAATTCGCGACGTAATTTCGTATAACATGGTTCACCAGGGGAAATTAGAAGGTGTTATAATATATCTAATTATCTACTCATATCGGAGAAGTTTCGCATGGTACATTAGGGGGGAAGGTGAAATTCGTCCGTTTAATTATATTCATATGCAACAACTTTGAAAAATCGATGAAAATTATCGCTTGCGATGAAATTGAAGCTTAATTTGACGTTTTTCAATTTACAATTTTCTACGCGTGAATAAATTGTATTTTTCATTATCATCTCAACTAGGAGAATATAATAATTCACTTCGCGTTCGCTCCGATATTAATTATTAAAACAACGCAGATGGGGCCCTGTAGAATAAATTCTATCCGCACAGCGCGACGTCTAACATTAAGTCACTGTTTTCTCGCTGAACGGAAGCAATTTATCAAAAAATGCGGAAGGAATTAGGAAGCGAGGCGTCTGCGGGCTTTGTCGGACAATTTGATTAATCACAGGGAAGATCCACGCACAAAAAGTTGATCACGGGTGGCGAGCGATTGACCCTGAAATTGTTGCATTGGATTTCAGTCGAACACGCCCGGAACGATTTTGAGAAGACGATTACGTTCTTTTTAATTCTAATTTATCGCGTTCAATGGGATTCGTTCCACCCGCGTCCCTCCGTTCGCGAAATGTTCGACCTTTCCGAGAGTTTCACGTATGAAATTCCGTGTGTATCTTGAGTCGGAGATAAACTAAATCCTCTGGTGAATCGCGAATCGCGTCTTCGCGTCCAGGTCTCAATTTGACGGTAATAAAAATTTCAAAGGTTTATAGGTGTGTATATATTCCTTTCATCAATCTTTACAGAAGTTCGAAGTAACGGCAGGAATCTGTTAGTGTGTTCGAAGCGACAGAGGCTGCGCGGTCGTAGAATTTATTCGACAGTTCAAATCGAGTGGTGAAGGAGATTCGCCGGTGTGAAATCTCCCCGTACTCAAACTCCGGCGTTATCTGCTCCGATTGTTTTTAAGATCTATCGACATCCTCAAACTCCCTGGAAATATCGACGAAACTTTTATCTTCGGCTGGTATCAATTTTCGGAATGCTTTCGGAAAAAAAACGAATTTCTAATCTTCCGCTCATAGATATTCCATCTCATTGGCCATTTTCCACGAATATATTTCAACTCTACGCGTGAATTTCTGTCCGTGAATGTTACACGTACATCCGTACCTACTCGCGGGGTTATTCTTTCCAATATCCTTCTCTTATTAAAATTCTGCTCTCCTCTTCGAACGACGAAGACTTATAGGTACCCCCTATAATATTTTACCATTTCCTTTTTCGTCACGAGACTGCACTGCAGCGTGCACCAGAATCGCGAAGTACAACGTTACAGTTATACACGTGTGTGCGAAAAATAAGCGGACTAAAATTTAACGGGTTTTCATCGCGTATTTTTATTTCTCCTCGAGTTCGAGTGGAGGAGACACCGACGAGCTTTTTTAATTTCGCGATATTAACGGGATTACACGAGTCCCTCACTTTTACTGCGGGATCACAGATCGGAGGCGTGACGTATTAACGTCCGCCGTACTTCGAAAACTTGAAAAATCTTCTCATCGTGAAAGCGCATTCTACAGTCGATGCGCGGCTAGCGCGATTTAATACTTTTCAAGAAAATCAAGCGAACTTTTCGAGGCTCGCTTAAAAATTCTGAAGCGGTGTACCCGCTACGTGTGTACGTCAGATTCGCGTGAGATGATTCGAAGATACTTTTTCAGCTCGCAATCATCCGATATCAGGTCAGATAAATTTTTTTTTCTTCTTCTATTTTCATTTCTTTCATTGGAAAAAAAAACATTTGCACGTAAAATGTCGAAGCTAATTTGTTCGGCCTGATATTTCGATATCTGAGCTTTTCCTTTGTGACTCGGAGCCGCGAGCTTTTACCGTTACTCGGAAAAATCAGCGATTTTATTCAGAGAATGACAAAAACTTTATACACTCGTTCGCTTTATCTTACATTTTCCGGCATAACCGGAGGTAGAGGAAAGAGGAGGTCTGCGCTTTTCCCACCCCCCCGCCGCACCGCACTAGGAGAGCAACGGCTGCCAGTGGTCTCGTTATTCTCTTTATATTCTTTCCAATAAAGTCCTGATTAAAATCTTCTCGCCCCCTTTGATGTTCCACGCTTTTAGTTACCACCTTAGAAACGGAGTCTGTATATGAAGGGAAATTTACATTTTATTTATCACCGAAGCGCACCCCGCTCGTGAAACCATAGCTAATAGGATATCTCTACGATCTTAATTATTTGAACCACATGAAAAGTAGTCTCTATAATTTTTCGTCACCTGAAATGCGATCGGATTATAAGCCAGGTGCGTGTGAGCGATACGTTTGCGAAATAGTACGATTCGGTACAGCTTTAAAGCGCTCGATACGCAATGTTGGCTTTTGAAATAATCCAATTGTGGCGAACCCGGGCGCTTCTGATCGGGTCAATTATAATCGACTGGACGTTCGCCGTTCCGTTTCGTGCAAATGTAATGGGTGATGCCATAACCACGTTCTGCACTGTTCATCATATTTGCAACCCACGTCTAATAACCATCGTCATCGTCGTAGTCGTAACGATAATAATAATCGGTAGCCGCATATATAATCCGCTATAAATCATTTCAATTGAGAAATATGTGCGAGCTGTTGATTTTAAATTGATACTAAAAAAAAAAGAAAAAAAAGATCAAGTTCGATTAATTAACGGTGCGATGACAATAATCGTCCAACTCGAACTACAGCTTTTCAGAAGCATATCTCGTGCGTGATTTCACATTCAGAATTTTTCAAGCGAGAGAATTTTTTTTTAGTAAATTTCGTATATCGTACGTACACTTTTTACGAAGCGTATAATAGGACATGTAATTCCACGAGTTAAAATCCCAAAGGGTTTGCCAATTAAACACTTGACAATTAACGAGTTGCGTGTCCACCGCGACGATGGATTACAAAAATCGTCGAGCGTTGTCGTTATAACTTGTGATAAATCAAGGGAATTCGTCATCATCCCACCAACGATCAAGTGAATTAATTATTTCTTTCAATTTATTTTTTCTTATTTTGATTCGCGTGTTCAGCTGATAACAGAAAAGTCTTTTCTGGTAGTCACCTTTACACGAAATGTCTCGATTGGATGATTTTTCTTTTTATCCAAACAAATTTTCATTCCATTCTCGATTTATCGACGCCATTCTCGACATGAGCTGAGGATACGCTGCTGTCGCAGCAGTAATACGATCCACCTCGTTTTTCCCCCCCAGTTCCTTGAATACAAGCTTGATTGACTTTATACATGACGGGCGTACCCATCTAAACGGCGTGACCCAGAGCCTGGACGTTAGGGTTCGGTACACGTTTAAAACGATCGGATCGTACAAAATTTCAAACAAAGGAAAAAGCAAAAAAAAAAAAAGCCTCCTCCCGGCAAAAAGCTGTTGCTACAAAATGTTCGACCTTCGGGAGCTTTCTTGTTTTCTGTTCGGGCGAAAAGGTAGGAGAGGTGATCCTTCGGCAGGATGTGTAAATAGTAAGTAATGAGACGGGTGATCCGATACGCGGATAATTCGGAGGCAGAAGTTAGCGACCCGAGGGGTGAGAGTGAAATCAGCCGTCGATAAGCACAGTAGGGTATACAAAGGTTGAAAAATAAGTATCTAGGTTCACCGAAGATTCTGGGAATGGCATCCGTTGTAGAGTCGGAGTAACCTAGCAGCCTGTTGCGTGACCCAGTCGATCAATATTGGCCCGGCGCACCGTGAACCGTTTTCCTGCAGGAGAGTTCGTTTCTTGCCTATATACCTACAGACAGATCTATATATATATATAGAGACGGATGCGCTATACCTAGGTGCCCCACACGTTTTAACCGACTACTTCAACTACTTTTCCGGGGCAGACATATCTCGCGGTATCCTTCCGACCTGGATTATACGTACTACCTCGCCTCCGCTCACCTTACCTCACCCCGTCTCATCCTACCGAGCCCCACCTTTTCCTTGCCTACCCCTACGTTCAACCGGCAAGTGTAATCCGGGTGACATTTTCTGACTTTATACCCCGAGTATAGGTAACACATAAGGAGCGTTGTAAGTACCCGCTACACTCGTTGGAAAAATCGCACGAAACTTACACCATCTGTACTAATATTCGTACGGGGGTGCGTACGTACAATATCGTGGGACAAACGGCTAGGTATATAATGCAACCGCACAACTGTTACGCTCCCGAAGATGCGACGGATGAGGATTCTTCGATATAATACGGTACACTTGTGTCCGCACATACGTGAATATCCCACGTATCCCGCAGGACATGTTTTACAACACGGCCATACATTACAATATACCTTGTACGTACGTACCTAGCCACAATGGTAGGCAAAAGGATCCCAAGAAAAGAATATGTAAATTGAAACGCAGCCATGCACGTGGAGCTTTCGTGCGCTCGCGCGATTTCCAACGGAATAGGTTTGTACCCACGTTACATGTATATTTATAAAATTGCGTGTATATACGTACATCACGTGGGTAGAACCGGGGGGTTTGCAGACGGTACCAGAGGTATTAGGGAAGGGTGGATGGGATTCCGACGTTATACGAGTTTCGTAACCGGAAATCGTTGTTACGTAGGCGAATCTAGTCGGAATCCGTTACAGACACTCGGTGGGCGAGGGATGCGAGTGCGGAGGGATAAAAGAAGTGAGAAGGATCGGGAACAAAAGCTCGGGTGGACGAGGAGGTTAATTTTTCATTCCCGTTACCCCGGAGCTTGAAACGGCCGGTCAATCGATCGTCGAGAAAATGTTTAAGTAATTTATTAGGTGACCTCTTAATGGGACGAGTGCTTTTGTATACGTGGATCCCGTGTAACAACCCGGGCTCGATGTAGCTTCAATTATCCCCTATCACACCTTTCAATCTTCTTCGCTACTCAACGCTTGACACGGTAATCAATGTTCGTGAGTTGCCAGAGGTGTAAAAGTGTGTATAATATCCTTTGCCAGATTGAAAAGCGCACTGGGATATCGATCCGAGGATTTTCTCTACGCGACTCGATGCCGCGAGCTCGAAATTATACGTATATACACGGCCGCAGATTTCCCTAGGACTCCGAGAACGCGCTGGGCGGCAAAATGAGCTTTTCAATTTCATTCTACTTTTTCACTAGGAGTTTCGAGTCGCTCCTAACTCGTCGTCACATTTTATACGAAAATAATGTTCAACGAACCGACGGTGTATTTATTTAGTTGGCGCAGTTCATACTGTGAACTAAATTTATCCAATGCGATGCTAGATCGCTCTACGTACGTACGGTACGTACTTCGTACTCTTAAAAGTGCCGCTGCACCTGCAGTAGTTCCGTGAGATAAGCCGCTAACGTACATAGAAATACATTCGGCATCCCGTACATACACTACCTTCTATGTATTTACTTCCGTTTCCAGATGTTGTAATAGCTGTATGTATACGTATACCTTGTTATATCAACTATCTACTCTCTACGGTGGAATAAAGTAGACAGTTTTAATCCAACGTAACAGTTGAAAATTCGCAAATTGTGAAAACGGATCGGTCGAAGAGCTCGTAATCTGACGATAAGTGTTCCCGCACCGTTTCAGCGAACACCTGATAAAAGAAATATAAAAAAAAAAAACAAACCAAACGCCTCGCACGACGGCTACTCGAATCGTGATATCCTCCTCTTCGCGAAACGCTCCCAGTTTACATTATGCAGAAAAAGTAACTGTCGCGGATCGATGTGATTACCGGAAGCGATTTTTCCGATCAATTATTAAAACCGTGAACTTTCCCCGACGAGTTTCGGGCGCTGATGGGCTCGTTAAATTTTGAAAAAAGAATTTCTCGCTCCTCGATTCCGATGAACTTCAACTCTGCAATTCGACAACAATTCGGATCGAAATTCGGCGACGGCTGTGGGAGCCAGGTAAAAATTGCTTCGGTTAACATTTGCTTTAGATTTGTGCTTTCGTTCGTTCCTTATTTTATTTTGTATATATTTTTTTTTTTTTTTCCTCGTCTCGCCGGTCGTGTTTCGCGGATGTACGTGCCTCAGGTGTAACCAGGTATCGTTCGATATTGTTGGTCTCGTTTTATCGTTACCCCCAACCGACAAATATTTGCCAAAAGGGTGAGAAACGGGGCGAACTAAGTGCGTCGTAGAACATCACCTTAGAAAAGCTTCTAGGGGTTTTCGGGTTGCGTCACACCCGAAAATATGCGAATCCAGGCCACGCACGCGTACGACGGACGCAACAAGTAGGTCTTTTCTGCTTTGTCATCTTTCGAGTCCTTCTGCGAAACCGTCTGCACTCTACCGAGGATATCGTACGAACGTTATCGAAGATACGTATCGTGAGAATAACTTACTTTTCCTCCACATAACGCGAAACTTTCAACTTTCTAATAATTTATTCAAACCAACGAAGAAAATATACCGCGAGTCCGATCGTCGAGTAATTTTTCTAACTTTTTAGCCAACTCGTAGCGTAAAGAACGGAAAAAAATTTACGATATTTCGAGAGTTCGGATCCCAAAGTCCCATGAAACAGGATTCTTGTTCTATCAATTTTTTGTCACGGCGACAGCATCAAAATTGATGAACTCGTGGCTCGATACGTCGAATCGAAAGCCTACCGATTCGCCTACTTCGTTCGATTTTTAATTTCGAACAAATGGGGGATGGCATGGGGGATTCTAAGACCCGGAAATCCTTCAAATTCTGCCGCTCGATCGGGAAGAGAAAAAATGAGGAAACGAATGAAAAAAAAACGAGAGAAAAAAAAAAAAGAACCGGTAATAGCAAATGAAAAAACGTTGCAAAGATTATCCGCGTCACCTGCCGAAGGTGATATAAAAGTGTGGGGCAGGTGGCAGGTTCCCGTGATATCGATTTCTTACGAATCTCCAGTAGTCTGGGGGAGTTGTACTTCGCGTCACGGCGTGCGACAGGGGCGTACGCCCCTCCTGGCGTTCCCGAGGGTTCTACGATAAGAACGTGGCCAAGTTACGTCGAAGTTATACACAGTACAAGAAAAAAAGGAAAGTATAAAATTACCCTTGAAAATTGGGATAAAGGTCATCACTCTCGACTTCCTCTCGTGGTTTCCCCCCCCCCCCCCCCCCCTCGATTCGTCCCACGCAAGAAGAGCGAAAAAGTATACGGGGAAGTGGATACTTGTATTTATACACGGCGGATGCTGCCACTCGTTTTTTTTTTTCTTTCTTTTTTCTCTCCACTTTTTTTCTTCCCTCTCCGCAAAATCGGAGAGGAAAGAATGAGACGGAGGGATGAAAAGGAGAAGGGAAAAATGAAATGAAATGTTAAAGAGAAATAAAACCAGTCGGGGGATGGGTGTGCTTTTTTGTAGCCGTTTGCCAAAATATAATTGACGGGTCGGTGGAGGTATATTACTGACAATGAGTACAAGTTCCCGGTACAAAGGTCAGGTAGGTAAAGGCATAAGGTCGAGTATAGTTGGAGATTCATGACGTGGGGGTGGAGGATAAGGTGAAAGGGAGTCGGTTCTACGAGTCGTCGATGTTCCGGCTGCGAGCCGAAAGAATCGAGTTTTTTTTCCGCGATTTTCGTTGCAACGATTGTAACCTTTTTTTTCGTAATCATCCAAAGTCCGGTAAAATTTCACCGAATCTTGGGTGGATCCGGATTAATAATGCAACGACGAAACGTCAGAAATACCCCCATTCGGAGGATAATATAAATAAGTAGGTATGTAACGTAACGTACAAGTAGGTTGACTCGGTTTCGGTGGATTTAATGCAGGTAGTCCGCGATGGCGTAGATAATGACCCGAATGACGTTTCTTCTCGTCTATTTTTAGATGGGAATCGTCGATCACCGTATAGTGGGTGGCTCGAAATACTTGCACATAAATATATCAGGTGTGTCTGCGGAGAGGATCTATTTCGCGCCGTTAAATTCGTCGCGGATTTGGTTTAAAATTAATCTCTCACGATCTCGATGCCGGTTGCCTTTTTGCGCAATCTGGAATATCAAATCCCTCGAAATCGTCGAGCACAATTTTCCATCGTTATATCGGTACGGCGTGCAAGACTTTCAAATTTTCATTATCTTTTGCGGGGCGACGCGCGACGGACCTTATCCGCGATTATTTTTCCCCGCGTCTATAGGTATACGAGGAAAAGGTAATAAAAATCGTTGCCGAAGTCAAGGACATACCCCGGCAGGTTAATCTAGTTGGATTGGATTCTCGGGCTTCGCTCGTTCGTTCATTCGTGCGAGTAAATTTACCGAGGGATGGGTAACTCCCTGATCGAGTACAAATTTCAATATTCTAGCCACGCTTCAGCCTCAGCTTCATGCATCCTACCTATTCTCTCAATGTTATTAAACCGCCTCCTCCCTTCCGAAGGGAAGTTCGAAGGCCCCGTATGCTCCAGATTTCCGAGACCGATGGTTGAAACTGAGGTCGGGTATGTGCTTCCAGATTTTCAGCAAGACTTCGAGGATTTCACTCCGTTCGTTTTTTTCCCTTTAATTTTTATTTTCAATTTCACGGTATGAAAAATTTCACGAAGATAATAACCACCTGAAAACCGAATACCTCAATCCCGGGGGATAAGTGCTTCGATGACCTTATTTTCTCTGTCCTTCCTTATTCAGTTTTCACTACAGGAAATGAAATCCCCCTCGGTATTCAAATGAATTCCAATTAATTTTAAGAATATTTTAGGCTTTAATATTCTAATTTTAATTAAATTTGAACAGAAAAAAGAAATAACCAACGGTTGTTCTTCAACGTATTTATATGTGTGTACAGTACGTACGGATATAACGATGCGCGAAGTGTCCGATGATCATTATCTCGGACTTTCTTGTTAACCAGAACAAACGTAGAAGTAGCTGGTACTTCGGTGTATAGATAATGAAATTTGTATCTCATCCTTTCCTCGGGTATCCGGATGTACAGCGTACCAACACCGACCTCCCTCAGGATCGGTCGGGGTTGGTTTCGTTTTTATTTCTCGCAATTGCCGGGGCTCTGGAAACAATTGGATAGCCACTGCAGGACACTCGTTTTTCGCCAGACCCTTTTAAGAGATCTTCGAAAATTTCGCTCACGTAACCGTCGAACTGTGGCGTGATTGAGAATAAAAATAAAATACGGTACCGCGCGATCCCTCCGTGATATCTGCGCGCCCGGCGTGATATTATTTTCCAAGCGAAATGTCCGAACTGTCTTCGGGGATTTTGTCCGTGGGGTGAAAGAATTTGTTTGTTTGTTTGTTTGTTTGTTTGTTTTTTTTTTTTCAAATTTTTCGAACGAGCATTTGCGTTTCAGGGGGTTATAAATTTGTCGAATCGTAGATCGAGCGAAGTACGGTCAATTGTCGAATAAACGGATTATATTAAAAACAATTTGATAACTGCATCGCATGACAAGATGCGGGCTGTACTTGTAATCAGAACAACTTACAAACTCTCTGACCGAGCAATTGTCAGCGGAAGTGGCTCGTTAAACTCTTCAACGTGGCCGGCCAACCGCTCGGTTGACCATATCGCTCGATCAGACGATGATTGTTCAGCTGCAATTGGTAGACGCAATTGTCGCCTTTAGCGACCAGGTAGACGTCTCCACCCGCACATTTAAATTGAACACGACGAAGAGACGACGGTAGGCCGATCTACATTCCGCTCATAGGTGAGTCGGTCGGTCGGTACGTCCGCCGGAGCGTCGTCGCGTCGTTATCCATGCCAAAAGCACACCTGAGTATGACTGAGCGAAATATAAAATAAATTCGTCGTTTGATTATTATTCCCATCGTGTTTCGGTAGCTCTTTGTATAATTACATCATGAACCTAAAACATACCGTGGCAGAGCGGTTGCCGCGGGACGTAACGACCAACAGCCTTGGGTACCCAGTCGAATTTGTTCCCCAGAGAGAGTTTCTCAGCTATATTATTTCGCACACACCAAATACGCACGCGGTGTAACCGGCAACTGCTACGCGCAAACCACCACCCCCCGCCTCGAATGTTGTGTGGATTCTCTTCGGGGTAAACGTTTGTCCAAGGTCAAAGTCAATAGCGAACAATCCGGGCTCCGGGTACCCCGCAAGCCTCTCCCTTACACGCCGTACGTTTCAAAGTACACCTTACGCGTTACACCCCACGGTTATCGTTACTCTCGGCGATTTAATTTTCAACCACGTGATAAGCGTGAAAAAACGGCAAAAGGTGACTTCCTTTTCCCCCGTATCGCACTCCTTCTTACTCTCCGGCATTCTTTCGCGAAGGGACGACCGACTCTTCCTTTGATCCGGTCAATTGTTGCCTCGGTTGACCGGAAGACGGTGAGTGGGAGTGGGATTACGGACCGGAAAAGGTCACCGTGCGACGAAACGTGCGGCCGACGAGTCTTTCGGTAAATAGGATATAGTGTTACGGGGGTGCCAGTCGTGACCCTCGTACGGTTGACGTGGTCCGTAAACGTCGTACCGATGAAAACGCGGAAGCTTGCGGCGAATTAGCGCGTGCATATTTCACCGCGTTAGTTCTTCGCTTCGGGGGTTGCTCGGCGGGTTTCAGGTTTCGGCTTTGGGTTTCGAGGCGCCCGCGCCCTGGCGCGTCCCACAACCTCCCGATGATGTTCTCCAGTCAGTCGACCCCGTGCATCGCGGCACGTTGGCCGCCGCGAGAAATATCATCCGTTGACGAAGTGGCGTGTTGCGAATACGCGTTCTACGATATAAGCGAATTTTCATTCGTCGCTAATACAGGAGGGTGAAAAAATTATACCACAAATAAATATTCACGGCGTGAAGCAGAAGTATTCGAAAAATGTTGAAAAAACAAAAAATCCTACCCGATATCGCGATTGAATCACATGTGAAAAAAGTTATGTGAACGACCAAGGGATATTTTAACGAAGTGCTATCTCGTGTTGGAAATAACAGTACGTACGGTTGATCGTCGAAATATCGTGCGTTTCCAAATTATTCGACAGTCGAACCGAGAGGATCGAATAATAGAAGAGAAAAAAAAAAAAAAATCTACCAAACAGATAAAGAGGAAAAAAAAAAAAAAGTGGTGTTAGAAAAATGACGTCTGCCAGGTTTCAGGTGACGGTGACGTTGTTGCGTCTGCTGTTTTACTTCGGCGGCGATTCGATCGTATCGGGTAATTCGCGCGACGTTCACAACGACCCGTTGGTCGTCGAGACAACGAGCGGTTTGGTCCGAGGTTTGTCAAGATCGGTGTTGGGCCGCGAGGTCCACGTATTCTACGGCATACCGTTCGCGAAGCCGCCGGTCGGTCCCCTCCGATTTCGTAAGCCCCTGCCCATAGACCCTTGGCACGGCGTGCTCGAGGCTACGTCCTTACCGAACAGTTGTTACCAGGAGCGTTACGAGTACTTCCCGGGTTTCGAGGGCGAGGAAATGTGGAATCCGAACACCAACATATCGGAGGACTGTCTCTACCTGAACGTCTGGGTGCCGCAGAAGCTACGTCTGAGACACAAGGGTACCGAACCGCCCGGTACGGAGAAGGCGAAGGTCCCGATCCTCGTGTGGATATACGGCGGCGGTTACATGAGCGGCACCGCCACCCTGGACATATACGACGCCGACATAATGGCTGCCACCAGCGACGTGATAGTAGCGTCGATGCAATACCGCGTCGGTGCATTCGGATTTCTTTATCTGAACAAACATTTCACCAACAGCGAGGAGGCACCGGGCAACATGGGACTGTGGGACCAAGCGCTGGCCATCAGATGGTTGCGAGACAACGCCGCCGCGTTCGGCGGCGATCCGGACATGATAACTTTGTTCGGCGAATCGGCCGGCGGTGGTTCGGTGTCGTTGCATCTTATATCGCCGGTGACACGGGGTCTCGTGAGAAGAGGCATACTGCAAAGCGGCACATTGAACGCGCCCTGGAGTTACATGACGGGGGAGAAGGCCACCGAAGTCGCCAAGGTCCTCGTCGACGATTGCCAGTGCAATTCGACAATGCTGACGGACAATCCGTCGCGTGTCATGGCCTGCATGAGATCCGTCGACGCGAAAACGATATCCGTACAGCAATGGAACAGTTATTGGGGCATACTCGGTTTCCCATCGGCGCCGACGATCGACGGTAAATTTTTACCCAAGCATCCGCTCGACCTGTTGAAAGAAGGAGACTTCGAGGACACCGAGATATTGATCGGTAACAACAAAAACGAAGGTCAGTTTTCCATCCGTTAGCTACTACCCTCGCAGCACTACTCACCGAGTCCTTTCACACCGTGGGCGCCCGCGCCCGCGCGCGTGTGCGTCTGTTTAACGTGGGTATTTCGAGGGGGTTGAAGAATTCGCTAAAATGGAGTAAAAAAACGAGCGGAGGTAAAATAAACCACGAAACAGCGCCGGTGTGGCGCACCGAGGTCCGTGGAGAGTTTCGGACGATAAAACCGTCGGCCGAACGAAACTACTCGGTTCCATCTCGTAGTCATACTTTTTTCAAAAATTTAGTACACCGGAGATCGTATAATGTAAGATTTTACGATACTTTGAAATCCCGAGCGAAGATTCTGGCGATGATCGACGAGAAAAAAAATAAAAATAGGAACAGAAAAGAAAAAACCTCGGTAAATTTAAGTAGCTCTCGAAGCCTCGTTCGACGATTAAAAAAATAACTGCGAATCGAATCGCCGTGTGCATTCGCTTCGTCTCTTCTCATCCCCGTACAATGATATTAATTTACAGGGGTGCGATGAACGCGAAAGAAAATGAAAAGTGTCACGTCATCAAATGAATTACGCCGAGCGAAGTGGTGTGTACGGTTTTTGCTTATCGTTTCCCGTTATTTTCTCTATATTTCGCTTGGAAATTTTCCGTTTCACAAACGCGAAGGGAAAAACCAATGCCATTTCCATTACGTATACACATTAAATCCCCCGATCCGGTAGCGTTGGATGTACATTATGTATCGGAGCGGTGTTCATTTTCCCTCTTCATTTTAATTCAAATCTCCCTTCGCGCTAGGGTGTAAAATAAAAAATGTATTTCATTTTTTTTTTCTTTTTTTTTTCTTTCTCTCTCAACCGGTTCAATCTTACCCTAAAGTGCGTTTTTTGCGCGAGAATACGGGGTCTGAATTCTAATGAGCTTGTAATTTTGAGGAGGGTTTGGGCGCAGGGTTAATTTCTGATTAACGAAAAGAGGAATTTCATAAAATTTCACCGCGGATAAATTAAAAAAAGGGAAGGGGGAGAGGGGAGGAGGAGGGGGTGGGTGGTGGCGCGGGGGCACTCGGAGGTGTAATACATTAGTTTTCGCGAACGGGATTTCAAGTTTTGGCGGCCAACTAATTCGAAGAGTGTCGCGTGGGATTAGGGATAGTTAAAGTTTCTCTTCTGCCGGATGAAGTTTACGATCCACTGCAAGGGTTGGCGGGTAGCTAGGCAGATGGGTGGTTGAGTATACAGATATATATATATATATATACATAATCGTAACGTTAATCATCACGATTCGATGGCTGGTCTCAGCGAGTTCATGTTCACCGGTTCATCGCGTGGTTATTATCGGCTTCGCGAACTACCGGGCCCGGAACATCCCATCGTGCGTACGTATGTATACACCGGTAATCGTCGAGGGAAAATTACCGTATAACTTTTCAAATCGGAGTTAGCTATGAGATGCGAGGATTTCGGAATCACCGCGATCGTGTAATTTTGAGAAAACAAATCACAATATTTTTTCCCCCAACTTGGGAAGACACGATTTTGCGATCGCACGTTCAATTCGCGTTGTAAAGAATAGTTCATTCCCCCCTCCCACCCCATTCAACGGAGCAAAATTTCGAAAATTTCTCGCGCAAAAAAAAAAAAAAACAAAAACCAAAAAAACCGAAGGGGTATGCGAAACGTTAATTAACGTGGTCGCCGGAAAACGTGCAGGTTAGCTTTCCGAGGGAATCTACATAACTGGCGTGTACTGTAGGTAACCCTTTGAGTCAAAGAATGCTTTCACACTATACGAGTGGTTACATACCCAACCGACGACGAGATATACCCATTATATGCGCAGGTACCATTACATACCTTAACGCAAACGTATATCCTCGTCCATTTCATCTAACTAAATTCAGGTAATTCTCGTCATCTTTTCAGATTACACATGTGGGTATATGGAAATCGTATACCGTGTATACGTACTTGTGCGAGCCGACGATACACGTTACGTACACGTATCACCGTACGCGCTTATATTGCGTACTCCCTATATTTTGTACCGCAGACCTTGTGACCGGCAATTAAATTTACGCGAGTAGCTATTATTACAACCGCAAAATTACATGCGACGTAGAAACGAACGGGTATACGTAGAGCTACGTCCACAGGTAGCATAGGTACACAGGTATAGGTATACACGTATCGCCTGGTATAGTAGCGCGTAGGTGCATCGCGGTGATAAATTAACAATAAACTTATATACACATATACTTTGGCTAGAAATGATATCGATAATGGACACACGTGCAACGTGATATTCAAGGTATTCGTCGCAATTTGCGTAATAAATTTTGCTTTCGTTTCTTTTTCTATTTCAAGCGGCAGAAATTCAACCGCAGTCCGATCCGATGCATCGCGCCGATCGTTTTTCATTTGATCCAAGACGCAATCGCGATTGAATAAAATTACGTCACGATCAAAGATCGAATCTTCGAGTCTGGAAATTAGCTACCCAAGCCAGACGCACTTCTTCTACTTCTCTTTTCGAAACCGACGATGACGTTCGACTATTTTCCCCACTTTTCCATTTTTATTCAAAACACGTGCGCGGAAAACTCTCCAGAGAACTGTAAATCAAGAACGTTGTACCGTGTTGTAAATTCAGATATTTTGTCGTTTCTTTCCAAAAAAGGATCATGAAAAAAAAATAACGTTAATCGCGTTTACTTATTTGAGTTGATTCAAATTTTCGTTTTCGTTCTCGCAGAATGATTACGTCTCGTTACAAGTACATCGCTTTCTATCGTGAGCGAAATAAGTGCAACGTGAACGTTCTTGAGATTAGGAAGCTCAGTGATATCTGTGACAAATGTTTCGGACAGAAATCGGATACAATTAGTCGCGAATAGCGTTTTTGTTGGATTAAAAAGAAGCTATAGCTCTTACCGCAAAAGTATCTAATCGGGTATTTGTTTTCTTTTTCAGCTGCGGGTCTTAAATCTGAAATAAGATAAAGTAAATTGGAACAAACTGGACGGATGAACGAATGAATGAAAGTAAAACAACCGAAGACGGTCTCTCGTTTGTTTGGTAAAACTTTATAAATCGCCGCTGGATTGTCAGATGTAATTTACTTATCAGAGAATTTTCGATATGAGATTCTACGTCAACGATTTCGGTCACGTATTACAGCTATACTGCCCGGGGGTCAAAGAAACATCAAATTTATCTTACGTTACGAAAAGAGATATCCAGTTTTTATTTCTCTTCTTTTTCTCATTTTTTCATCTTCGTATCTTCATTTTATTTGATTTTTTACTCATTCTTTTTCTCTCTTCTCCGATACACGCAGGTATATACGATACGTCTCTTTTCTGCTTATGCGAATGTAATATAACGTGTATCGGATCCGCGAAGGAATAAGAAAAAAAAAAGGTATCGAATGAAAATAAAATACGTGAAAAGAGATTTTTCCTCTTCTTTTCCTTTTTTTTTTTCTTTCCAACATTCTGTCGCGCGCATATTTTATACACGTATAGAAATTTCGTATACCTATATTCGTTCCACCTGTACGTGAGAATGAAAATTTGATAAGAGATATAAAAGCATCTTCGAAGCTGCCAGTGACAATACGAGCTTTAGAATATATTACCTTCGTTTCACCCTTTCACTTTCTTATCCCTCGGCGCTGTTTTTTTTTTCCCTCTCGTATTTATCCCTTCGTTTTTTTTTCCTACTCTCGGTTCGAAGTGGATGTAGAAATATCAGGGGAAAACTCGTTGGTTTCCACGCGCTAATTTCAATTCCAACGATTCGGTACGAATGAAAAAAAACCGATAAATAAGTAATCATAACTGACGTGGGCGGGCGCGTCGGACTTTGAGAATTCTCGAGCAGTACGAAAATATCCGCGGTGAATTAAGTCGCGAAAATTCAACGTGCAACGCGTGATAGGTATCTGGTTTGCGCGGTTACGATTCAACGTTGACCCAAAACGATTAATTCAAAGACTTAAACGTACACGTATATAGCGAGTGGGTCGGGATTAAATATCGTATATAGGTACGCGGGTACGTGGGTACCACGTATCCGTACGTACGTACGGTGGGGAGTATCGAGTATAATAGCAACGAACGGGTTCACGTGCATGTGCACCGTTCTGCACGGGGATAACTGTACAAGGTGTTTTAGTTCACTCGTGACGTAAGTTCCGATAAAATCGCGAACGAGTATAGACGTCGTACGTTACCGTAGAACGACCGTGTGTATCGATGTGCACGTGTGTTTGAAAACCTTTGATAACTATTCACTGATAGTTCAACGTCGAATATCGAATAACTCAGCGATTTTCCCACGCGAAATATCAACGTCGCCCGACGAAAACGGATTACCCGTGTATATGGAAATTTGAAACTCGCTGCATCGGTGATATACAGTTTATTTATTTATTTTTTCTTTGTTTTTTTCTTCATTTTTTCGACATCGTCTTTCACTCGAAACGAAACGGAGAGAAAGAGGAAAAAAAGCTCCGTGTCTAGGCGTACGAGGTTTTCGCGATTCAAGGTTGCGGGGACGCCCGATGTGGAAGTTGAAAAATGATTAGTGCGCCGGAGAGTCGAGATTCGAAAGTCCGGATGAAAGGTAGAAAAAATTCACAAAGTTCGCCGTTTCTGTGGGACACCAGATTTTCACGTAGCTTCTGAAATAAAGCGCGAGATTTTTTTGATAATAAAGTAGGTGTATCACATTATGCAAAGACCTTTTCCTCGGAGTGTTCAGTTTCGCGATTGTCTCACAATCGGGGAGTTCCTCCTCCTCCTCCTCCTCCTCCTCTTCCTCCTCCTCCTCCTCCTCCTCCTTCCGCTCTTTTTTCTCCGATGAGTTTCGGTATCCTCGCGCGTTGTCGTCGACCCGTTTAGGGTGGGCTCTAAATGATTTGCATCAAACCACCGCGCGGAATTTAAAATAGTTTCTAAACTCCATTGAGCTTTAACCTCGCTACTTTACGGTGCATTTCTTATGGTATTTTACTCGATCGGCGTGCTAACCGTAGTCCTCGTTCATGCAGCTCTCGTATATCGTGGGATAAAAGTGGTAGAAAAAAAAAAAAGGAAGACTTTTCACGATACAGGTATAGCATTCGGTATTCCGATCACCTGTTCGACATTCACAGTTTTCTTTCCTTCTTTTTCTTTTTCTATTTTTTTTTTTTTTCTTATCTTCACACCAAAGCGACGATATACCCGCAGACATACTCGCGGCGATGGGTATCATTGTTATCATTATTTTTCTTCGTTTTTTATCTTGTCTTTTTTCTCCTTATTTTGCGTTAACGTTTCTCGAAAGGGTGAGCGAGGGTATAAAAATTTCATGCTTTTTATGAAAAATATAAAAGCAACGCGCGTGTATAACGCCTATACACATATGTACATATACGTGTACCGACATGGTCCTTTTTATCGAGGGATTTTTATTTTTTCCCCTCTCTTCATTCCTTTTTTTACTCTCTCACTCTCCATTGCGAGCGTGCGCGAAGTTCGACACACGTACGTTACGTACGTACGTACGTTACATGCGTGAAAATCGTAAAATGAAAAGGTTTTTCTTACCCTTGCCCTTGCCTCGTGTGTATAACGCCCATGTATACGTCCGTATCGCGTGGAATGGGAGATTTTTTGTCATTCGCACGAATAAAATGGGGAAAAAGGACTGGAAAAAAAAAAAAAATGAAACATTTTCTGTAATAAATATCGAAGAAAAAAGGGAAACTTTGACCAGTTCAAGTTTCTCCGCGTTCGCGGGGGTGTGCAAATGTGCGCACAGATATATTTCGCCTCCTATACTCGACTGTTCATTAATCTCGTGGCAGGGGTTATAATTTTGACGAGTATTGCGGAAGAGCTTTAGAGCTTCGTGATCGTTAAAATTGCGAAATCGTTTATATAATAATCCACTAGAATATTCATGAAGCTATAACATTTTCTACACCGCCATGTAATAATCCACGCGTGTACACCAACATTTCGACAATTTTTTAATTCAACCTCAACCCGATCATCAGTCCGTGTAATATAAGCCTCAACGATTGACGACCAGGACCTTTCATTTCCTCGGCTTTGACATTTACCAAGACTTCGTACTTCGTGCTATTTTTAAATCACGTACTTCCTGCCTCGTTATTATCGTTATTATCTTTATTATCATCATTATTATTGTTATTATTATTATTTCACCTTACGAACACGTCGATACAACCCTTTGTCCGATTTTTACGACAACTTTTTCCAATCACGTACCCCTACAACAGGTTGAAAAAATATAACGAAGAGTTTGTTCCGGTTTTTTTTCTCTTATTTTTTATTTCTTCTTCTTCTTTCCAACATTCCTCCATCCTGAATAAGAAATTGCGTTGAATATAAATTTTACTGCATATTGAGACTGCAGGGATGACTTTTCTGCAGATCGACTCATCGAATCCGAACATGGGTAGTATACGTATATATGCAGGTGCGGTGTGTCCTTATAGATCCTGGAATCTTATCATTTTATAAAATGGGTACAGAAATTTGGTCATTCGGAAGAGAAATTTTATAGTTTCATTGAGATACGTATCCTCAAGTTGCAAGACTTTGTACAATATTTCTTCTCTTTTTTTTCTTCTCTTCTTTTATTGAATGCCCTGGCCGACAGCCACCCCTTGCACAGTCGGAATCGCGTCCGATTGATTCAGTTTTTTCTTTCTTTTGAAAAAATTTGTCACGATCGTGTCGTTGATTTAGTTTATTAAATTTTTTTCCATTCTTCTCGCTCCTATTATTTTTCCGTCGATATTGGAAAGCGCGCGTTTTATTGTATTTCGGTGTTGACCATCAGAAGCCGAAGGATGTAATAGGATTTGAAAAAATAACGCTTCTATACATACGTGGGGCACGTACTCGTATTCGACGAAATCAAATTAGGCAAAGTAATCCATCAGACGTATTGAAATATTAGGTATTTTTTTTTTGTTTTTTTTTTGGTTTTCTTCCATCGCGTAACAACTCATCGTTCGGCGAACGAGGTGATGTACTAAATATAAATGGGAATGGGGTATACACAGGTATATTGGCGCGGGTTTAACGGACTCGTTCGACGTTTCGTGTGTCGAAAAGAATGACCGAAATGAACGAGAGTATCTAAAAATGCAAGAAAAGGGTTAAGCGTCAGTCACGCTATGGGGATGGTATTGATATACTATTTATAAAAGGCATACGATCCCCGTTTTACCGGTCGGTGCCACGCCTAACCCTCGCGCCGTCCGTTTGTTTTCAATTCCTAGATAGCATCATCCGGTCACAAATGACTTTATTGACTCTCGAAGCTAGACACTTCACCCCCGAGACGGGTGGCTTTCTGCGATATTTTTTATTCGCCGTAAAGTAGATATTGGAAATAATTTGAGGAAATTGAAATTACGGTAACATCTCGCGTACGTCGACTGCCGAAATTAAAATGGAAACCCAAACATTTCGGGATTTTTTTCAATTCCAAGCGGCGTATCAAGTGAAACCGTGAAAGTTCAAGTTCCAATTTTGTTGGAAGGCAAATTTTCCAGAAGCTCACGTGTCGCCCACTCAAATAAACTCGAAAATTTGAGAAGGCTGTGGTTGTCACTCCAACGTTTTCCTTCCACTTCTCGTTAAAACCGTTGCTGTATAAAACTCATAAGTTCACACCCAAGCGATTCGGTCTGAAATAAAGAAAAAAAAAATTGAAATAAAGCGAAAAAGAAAAAACTCAAACGCAAGCACTCGTCGTTCCACCGTGCGGGACACACTTAGTCCGCAAATTGTTGCATTAACCTTTTGTTTTTCGCCCAAGTGTTAAGTTATATCTGGCGAAAACAACCCCTTCGAACGCGTATTCTCTCCCCACCACACGTACGCAATCACACGTATTCGTTCGCACGTATTTAGCGACAAGGTCGATGGAAATGGTTTGAAAATATCGGTTTGTCCTTATCTACAGTTTGACCGTATCACCCTCACCCTCTTCTTTACCTTACCCCACCCTCAGCTGAAGCGCTCAGTTCTCCATATTTATGGATGTCGTTAAGAGGTCATTAGATTTCATCGACCCTCGCATACGTACACCTCCACCTCACGTACCTACTCAATACAGCGAAGCCAACGATTCGTGTCATTTAAAAATCAGCTGCATTATCTACCTAATGGTTTTAATTTTTTTTTTTTCTCTCAAGAAGAGAACAAAAATAAAAAACTATACGACTTTGCTTCTTACGGTTTTCAGAACTTGTCGGCTAAACGTGAATTAATCTACGCGAAGTGTTCAACCCGATCGTCCTTTGAACATTGAAAACCTCAGCGTCGCCCGAAGTTGTGAAGGATTAATCCTGATCAAAGTTCCACTCGATTATACCGATGATTATGAATATTGCCTAATTAATCACCTCGCTCTTCCTCTATGTACCTGACATATAATATATTTGTTGCTCCTTCGCTCTCCAAGTTTACGAACTATGTATTATAACTTTCAACTATATATTATTCTACACAGGTAGACCGTAAGTATAGCTACGTTCGGTATAATCTGGCGTAATAAGAGCTAGGTGTTAGGGAAAGTGGGGAATAATTTTTTTTTTTCTATTTACAATTATAATCCACAGCTGCAGCTTTTTTTTTTCAATAAATATTGTTTTTCATTGGCAGAGAAATTTATATGACAATTCCAGATTCTCTTTTTCTTTTCGCAGCGATACAAGGGCGGTCGATTCATCCGGACTCTTGAATTCGAAAATAGATAAAACACGAACGAAGTATTATTAACATACGGCAACACACATATAAATTCTCCAGACGCATTTTATATAATAAAAGTAGTTTGAGTCAACGTGAAAAGTCCCAAGGGATCATGGCAATAAGGATATCTGACGATGTGTATAGTAACCACCCCATATCTCAAGGGTCGAAGGAGGGAAAACTGGGAAAAATCAACAAAAGAGATGCCCCGCTATCTCTTTCACCTTCCAACCTATATCTATACACTGCAAGCTCCTGCGAAGCGTGTGTAGAACCCGACGTGGTGCGATGACGAGAATTTTCTCACGTTATTACGTATATATGTGTATATATATTTTTTTTCCTCTTCGTTTCTTTTCTTTTTTTTTGTTTTTTGTTTTTTTGATTTTATTCTTTCCATATATTTTTATCCAATAACTCAACACATATATACATATACGCGGCACGTCAACACGCGATTATTACACGGAAAATACGATAAGAAAAAAAGAAAGAAAACTAAAAGAAAACGAACCGAAATGCCCGCGGGGCTTTTTTGTCCCGGCACTGCGCGTTCGTACTTTTTATATTATACGTACCGTATATATATATCTGTACAGAAAGATTAGCTCCAAGATTTTTATCGAATTTTTGCGAATGCCACCGTTCACGTGAAAAATTATATAGCGACGATATTCGCACCGTAATTTGGTGATGAAAAAAAGAAAAAAAAAATTCTATGCAAATGTAAAAAGCTTTTTCTTCGGAATGCAGCCAATGATCAGTTCGAGGTTAAAATTTTGGCAAAAAAATTTCTGATTTGCATAAATTGTTAATTGACGAATGCAATTTCGGTTTGAATGGATTTTTTTTATGCAAACTACAGAGAGAGAGAGAGAGAAAGGCATAAAAAGATTTTCCGCAAAGCTGCGTCTGTACGGTTAGATTTTCTCGAAAGTAATTTACATTTCGTATACCTTTCCAGTTGCAATTCCTACCCCATTTCCCGTTGCGTATATAAAATACCCAGCCCGGTAATACTTACGTATATATACATACTCTACACACCGCAACGGTATTACGTTAATAATAATAGTAACAATAATGACAATTGGAAAATTTCTGAAAATTATACATTCGCGAGAGATTGAGTCCAGGAAAATATTTACGATCTAGAAAACGGAAGATTGAAAATACCCGGAAATTCCTACGTCAAATGAATAGTATCGTACATACATTATAAGTAAATCGCCTTCCTATTATGCATTATATATTATTATCATAGTTATTTTTATTTCAGCATCTGTTTCTATATGGAATTTCCACCCTTCTATGGTTTTACGTAATTTATCGTACCGTGAGCGAATGTAATTTTCCCATTTTTCTTTCTCGATCTCTTTTCTCTCTGGGTTTCTATTCTCATTCATATTAAAACATTAGAGAAAAAAAAAAAAAGGATAAGAAATTCTCGTCTCTTTTTTTCTTCATCCCTCATCTCTCCCCGATATTGGGTGAAGCCCCCGTGGATCGAGTGTGTTATATATTATTATTATCTACTTTATGTATACCTGCACAGGGGATATTTTATATTCCTTAATAATATATTTCTTTTTTCTCATTTCTTTCTTTTTTCATTCGGAGCTTACCCGCATGCGATACGAGCGTTTCTTTCGATGTGTTCGTATACTATATAATACGCACGTAAAACAATGGTGCGCGTATAAACCGAGTTACCCCGAATGCCGAGACGCGGGGGTTGGCGTCCACGCGGTTTGCAATGGCCATTTGTTAGAGAAACTGCCGATTTTATGCGCAATTCAGTGAGTTCTAACGTCCAATATTTTCCTTCAACGCTCGCTTTTTTCCCCCATCCTTTGGATATAAAAGCTTCTTCATCGCCAAGACATCAGAGTGTGCGCTATACTTTTCTTTTTCCATCCTCCAGAATCATCCAGTCTTCCACCCCTGCGTTTTTTACATTTTTTTCTTTTTTTTTTCTTTTTCACTCACTTGAATCTCTCGTCTCCTCTTTTTTTAATTATTAATAACGTCGCACATTCGGCTCGGTTTTATTCAATTTACAACAGCGATTATCGGGAGAGGTGTAACGCGCTCAGGTTGAATTAATAAGAATAAAGTTCATTTTAGTAATCCAGTAAAATGGTGCAAACGTGAACTCAGTTTTCGTAATATTTCGTTTTTTATCTTCACAACTGTGGCCGGTCGGCCTTTGAGTGGTGATTTTCTCTTCATGAGATATGAAAAAGGACTAAAATCTTACACATATACAAAATCTCGAGTACATGACTATCAGCCGATAATGTACCGGAAATCCGTAAATCCTGCAACGGAAAGCTTTCAACGTAATCAATTAAAAGTTGATGCCAAATAAAAAATCTGTAACATTTCTGTAAAACTTTTTTAAAAGTTCAATTCGAGTACGCGTGCAGTACATGAAAAAAAAAAAAAACTTCGATTCATAGATATCTCTACCCCATGTATACCGAAGTAAAATCATATCTCATGTTGGCAAAAAAGTTTATATCAGTTGCCAAGTGTTTGCGAATATTGCTGATCAAAAATTTCGCTTCAAATATTTTTTTTTTTTTCTGATTCCTATACAAACTTACGCATTCGTACCTATGTACCGGTGATAATAGGCCAGGTACATATGTGCATATGATATGGGATTCGTGTGAGCGCGGTACACGAAACGTTCTCCTTTTTTCATTTTTTTTGGTATTTTCTTTCGCAAGCACAACGCGTACCTCTGACTTTCCTGCCATTTATACACTCGCATCCTCCTTCATTTGTTTCATTCCCTCAGGACCATTTGTATCCTTGTTCCTCTTTCCTCAGGATGCGTCTCCCTAGTCGACAAACTTTCACCGCGTGTCTCTGAGTAAAGTAAGCAGTAAATACGTTTTGTCTGTTCTCCCAATGGTCCTCAGCCTACGGTGACACGTGAAAGGCGTTTTTCAAGCGTTCTACTTACATAGAAAACCTAGACCGATGATAATAATAAAGGTTATAACCATGGAGAAATAGGATAGTGAAGATTTTGTCGGAAGAAAGCTCTTCAATATTCTATTTCGACAACAATTTATAATCAGCGTTTACGCGATACCCGTGCACGATATATTCCTAAAACCAGACTTGATTTCAAAGAGTATCACGGAATTCACAGCCCGAAGCTAGACAGGATGTGTCTACAGTTATTTTTCACGGTAGGTGAACACGAATTTCCGTATGCAAATTTTTCGACTGCCGCGGCAAATAAACCTATTGATATCCGGTCCCCTGCACTTCCTGCAGAGTTTTCCCTCGCCGATGCCGTTCGCACGGGATATTTTATGTACGCATTTATCGTATTTCTTCCTCCCTTCTGTTCCCCTCCTGTTCCGTCATCCTCCAAGTCCGCGACGAAGGGCGTCAAAATTTCGATCACCGATTACCCCTTTCGCGAGAATTTGAAACACCTTTTCCATAGCGGTGTAACATCGGCGTGTAGTACGTGGCTGACGAGATGACGAAGCAATACCACCTTCCGTTCTCATCGCCGGAGCGAATTTCGTCAAACGAATGGCCGCCGCTACAGTCGTACGTTTCGTTATCTACAGGCATAGCTGCACACCGTAGGAGATCCTAACGAAATTTCATGCACGATTAAATATTAACTTACGACCGGTCCTTCCGGGCTTTTCTGCGGTTCTCCTTTGGGAGCAAAGGTAAATGTCTGGTATAGCGGTGGAAGTGTATAGGATCGGTAGAGTACGCGTACGTGGCATAAACCGCCCTCGCGCGACCCTCGTGTGATGTCGTCGTCGTCCTCGGAGCGAAAAGCTCCAAATCCTCAGCATTGTTAATTCGTAACGATAAAGACCAAGACGTAAGCGTACAGTCGCGCGGGAGAGAATCTCTGCCCCATAACTTTCGCAACCGACTTTGGTTCGGTGGCTCGAACCGCGAAGAAATGACGCGAGACTTCGCCGTCGGCGGAATCCTTTTTCGCGAAGCGTTTTTTCTCCATTTAGAAAAAGAAATTCTTGTTTCTCCGTTTCGATAAGTGAAAATTCGGCGATGATCCGATCGTTTCGACAAGCGTTTCGAACACCTATGGGGGTGTTACATTTCGCAGAGATCGGGGCGAAGCGGGATTACAGTGTACGTAACACATTTTGGTATAAATTTACGGTGGCTCAATGTTCGTGTGCGCGAATGATTGCGATGTTAATTAAAATGGATAATTACTTGAGTTTCAATAAACATACCGAACGTGGAATCCTCGCCGCCCAATGAAAACCGACCGCAACAATAATATGGCAGGATCATAGACACAATACCACCCCGCGATGCGCGAATATACATTTTGTTCGATATATACCCATGCTCCGACGTATAAATACCGAACAGAAAACAGAGTAAACTCTACGCAGAATTATATCACACGTGTATGTATGTCTGCTGTATCTACATACAATAAATATACGTACACAGGTGTGCGCGCATCCGCCCTGCAGAGTTATTCCATGGAACAATTACATTTAAATTACATCACATGCATAGTTGTCAATTTCACGGAGTTACGTAATAATCGAAAAATATTTCACGTCGTTTAGCGTAGCGTTAGAATAAACTTAGAGAATCATAATACGATCCGTAAAACCCTCGTCTCGAGAAAAAAAAGAGAGAAGAAACGGAAAGATAGAAAATTCACGTACATCCGCGGGTGCGGTGGTAAGTGTAAAATACCCGATAAAAATTGCCTTTCTCCATAAATGTATAACGCGTTGTTTCAGTCGGATATAAAATTAAGCACGCGTATATAATGGCCATTCATAGAGGAGAGGGTGTATGAAAATTAAGATATCATTTGTATAAATTTTTCCTCACGTAATTCTTTCCGTTCATCATTTTTTTAATAGTGAATGTGATAACGATGGTATATCGACTCCTCTTTTTTCGTTTTTCATCTCCTCCGTCGCTCTCTGCATCGCTCTGCATTAAACGGTGTACATTTCCACCCTCGTTTTTTTCCTTTTCTTTCGACATTCATCGTTTTCATTCGTTTAGAGTACCCGCCTACCCGTATGAAAATTCCGTTCTTCGTACGGTTCTCTATGTTCCTACGTCTGTTCGTTCAAAAGTTTATTGAAATTTTTTCATTACACTTTTTGTACGTTCCTCTTTTCTTCGTTTATTTATTCACATTTAATTTTTTCTCATCGCGAATCGTTGAATCGCGGTACGCGTGGTACTATAGTACGTACGAATAATATAAGTTGGCGATTCGGGAGAAAAAAAAAAACAAACTTTTATTGTGAGAATTTTCTCTTTTACTTTTCATTAAAATATAATAAATAACGGCTGAAAGAGTTCGTTGAATTCTAATTGAATGATTTACGAAAACGAGATTTTATACAAGAGTAACTCGAGAGTCGGGAAATGGATCGAAGAAAAGATTTCTCCTTCGTAAATTGAAAATTGGAAGAGGAGAAAAAAATCTTCACCGCGTTGAGCGACGCGTTTCGTACCGCGTCGTGCGAAATTTTCGAAAAACATATTGCGAACCGGTTCTCGTCTGCACCACAGGGTGCGATGCTAATTGAAAAAAAATATTAAAACCGTGCGATTCGTCGATACAATAGATATACTCGCGAAACTTTACATATTCAATTACCTATTTTCAATTACTCTTCGGGCGTCATCCTTTTCGTTTCTTTGTTTTTTGCTTTTGCTTCCGAGCGGATGTTTTACCGTCAATTACGTTTATTTTATATTAATTATTCATTCACGCGATAGCACAGTTCGATATGGCCAATTCGACGTACGTACATGCCGTACCATTATACACAGACATAAATTGACCCGTCCGTTCCGCGGAGATAAAACTGACCGTCCAAACGCTCCTTGTTTTTTTCCCTCTATTTTTTCTTGTTTTTTTTTTTAATTTTTGCAAAATCGAATCACCGCTCCGATACGCACGCGAGGTGAGAATTATATTTCGTATATTTCGTTTGTACGAACCCGCGCGTAATTTGTTTTTCATACGGTCCCCTCGTTCCAGGAGTGCAGCAGCATCCGAAGCTCGGGATTTTGTTTGGCTACGCGCCGGTACACATTTTGAAATAAAAACGAGCAAAAAGGTAAAAGAAAAAAAATAAAAAAATCAAAAGGATCGCGAGGAACGAGTGGTCCATGCGGGTAACGTTTAAAGGATATAAGTAAACGAAAATAAGATAGAATATCGAGGGACGAAATAAGGGTTGAATTTTGTAAGGTGAGATTATCCGATAAACTTGATTTCCTCCATCCGAACCGAGCTGTCCAGACTTCCACATCAGGAGATCGAGAAGGTATATTTACCTATTTTCTTTCTCTTTTTTCGTTGTCTTTCTCGTTTTTCATTTCATTGATGTTTTTATCACAATAATAATTCGCGAATCAATTAGGTATTACGGCGGAGGGTCGTCGTGTTATTCCGAACGATTTTTTTTTTCCCATTTCATTAACTTTATAATTTTGTTTGGCTGTCCGTTTCTTGGTTTTTTTTTTTTTTTTTTTTTGTTAATTTTATTTTATACATTTTGTTCGCAACCATTTCCCTTTTGTCCGATATTTTTTTTTCATTTTTCTCGAAGCAAGTCGGTATATACCTATAGAAATGTAAAACAGAAGTGTGGTATAATACGTATACCTGTATACAGAAGGAAAATGTTATCAAGCTATGCAAATTCACGTACTATGAGCTTTTAATAATTCAAAAGAGAAAAAAAGCAAAAATAAAAATTATATACACACACAATGTACATACGTACGGGTATATACTTTCCTTTGAAAAATCACCTCACGTTACACGGTGATGTAAATTCATTTTTCACTGCGAATTCAAGTCTCATATCGGCTCTTTGCGCAGCCGGTACGTACGTACATATGGTGTATCACGTAAATAAATGTACGCATGTAAAATATAAGAAAGGTGAAAGTATCTAACGATGAATGAATAAAAGAAAAAAAAAAAAAAAAAGAAAAGCCGCAAAATTCTTTGGGCCAGCAGTAATTTGACGATATACTGCGATTTTCTTACGACCATCTCCGGAAAAAGGAGAAGCTCGCTAAGGGGGGCGAGGGGCGAGTAACGGGGTTAACTTTTGGGACGCATATGTCCCCGGGATTGTTTTTGCGAGGTTAATCGGTGGAGCGTGACAGGTCACCTGGTATCCATCCCCAGGGAGACAGAAATGTGTATATAGTACTACGGGGACGGAGGTTTTCCCAGGGAGGTTGGTAGATTCTGGAGTGGCGGGATGATGGAGGGATGAGGGTGGACCGAGTTTCCGTCTCTCCGGAGAGTTCGCGCCGGGAAGCTAATTTTATTTTATTTTTAGTTTACCTTTTTTTGGTTTTCTCTCGTGTCTTTCTTCTTTCTCGTTTTTCTATTTTTCCCCCCCTTCTCTCTTCCTCTCTCTATCTATCTGCCTCCCTATTTCTTCGCCTACTCTTTTTTTTTACTCCGTTCCCTCCCCCGTTCCTACGCTCCTGTAGTTGCGTCCTCAATATTTCTTTACTTGGTTTCTTTTTTTTTTTTTTTTTTCACCTTTTTCTTTTTTCTTTCGACGCCAAGCTCGGTGGTACAGGTGATATCTATAGGTCTGCTTTACTCGACCTGTGTCACTCGGACCAGGATTGCCATGGTCGAGCTACTCCTGGTGATTGACGAGGGTTCAGCTGAGATATTGTTGACGTAAACCTCCAGAATTCGCACCCTCTGTAATAAGATGTACCCGAGGAGCACATCGACCAATAAACCGTGCACAAGTATACCGCTACTCAAATTGTTGTCCGTGATTTTCGTGGCTGATTTCTTTTTTTTTTCTTTTTTTTTCTTCGTTCTCCTAAAATTTGGAAAGAGCGTTTTTAAACCGTATTACAGATAATTTTTTACCTCGGTGAAAAATTTCAGGTTATGGAAAAAAAGGTTGATTCAATTTTTATTTTCTATTCCACTTTTTATTTTTCTCTTCGATTCCTTTCATCCCTCTTTCTTTGATCAGAAAAATGAAAGACAAAACGAATTGTTTCTCGTACGTGGCCTGGGGGGCTGCTGCGGCCATTTCTCTTGCAACAGCAGCTTTACTTGCCATACATACGTATATATAACGTAAATATATATTATTATAATGCGGCCATTACTTGAAAAGTCTGCAGAACACGTTGGCGCGCAACAATCCGCTGCACCTGCACACGGTCCGAATAAATTTTTCAATAACCTTCTACGCGATGAGAAATAGAAAAGAAGAGAGGAGAAAAGAGAGGAGAGAAAAAATGTCCAAGGAAATGCTCAGTTCTTGGGTAAAGAAATGTCGAAAAACGAGATTGCGAAGTTTCCACGACGATAATTTTTTTGGGGGTTGCGTATCCGAATCGTTTACTTCTTTCTCTATTTTATTTCTCTCGTTTTTCTCTGTCTCGTATTTCTATAAAACACCCTTAATGGGGAGAGGTAATGCGATTGTTAGATCCAGAGTTTGTAGGGCCATAAGGGCTCGTGTCGTTGCTAATGACAAAACCAACTTTGGGAACGCAGAAACACCCACGCGATACTCGAGAGAGATGAATCGGGAATAAAAAAACAAAAAAAATAGAAAAAAAAAATTTACGATCATCGGGGTGACCTACCTCGTTCCGTATCATACGTATGTACGAGGTCAGTTTTCAAGGGTTGAATTTGTACTGCTCGTCACTCGGCGATAATTTCATGCTGAAAGTAAGACCCGATGTTATTCTCTTTAAGAAAGTCTCTATGTAAAATTATCGATCAATTCCACGTGACGTACGATGTTATATCGTGTACAGTACACGTCTGCGCTGCGACAAAAATTTTTGTCAAATGTTGTTTTCGACTATTTTTATTACAGCAATAAATCACCGAGTGGAGAAGAAAAAAAAAAAATCAAAGAAAAAAACTTTCAAATAAAATGAAATACATAAATACGTTGAAGAATCACGTCATATAAAACTACGGGTATTAAAGAATTTAGATCTAGTATTGTAGATTGTGGGGTAAGAAACAAAGAGAGAGAAAAAAACTGGCGAAGAATAAAAAAAATTAGAGCAAATGCCTGCGGGTAAATTTTTTTGCTTTATATACCTATGTACTATACTCATTACGGATATGGTACACGCGTATAGTATGTACAGTACGAGAGGTACAATTTTCTTTTGTATAAAATTACGCGGTCGATTATTAGCAATTCACATTGTCGAGCGGTGTACAGTTAATGTGCATGTATAATTCACGAAAGGATTGAGAGAAAAAAAAAAATCACGCATGCCACCTGCGCAACCGCAGCATGATAATTATACGTCGGTTGCAATTTTTTTTTTTCACCTTGTCCTATCGATAAATATTCAGGGACGATAGTTCACGTGGACTGCGTGAAAAGAAAAAGAGATTCCATTCTCAGTTTCTTCTTCTCCTTTTAATTTTTATCTTTTTTCATTTTTCATTTCACGTAAACTTTGAGTTGAGGGTAAAAAAGGAAAAAGCTAAAATAACGAAAAGAAAAATGAGAAAAACCGGCTACCTATACCAGCTTTCAGAGTCCTGAGCAAACATCGTAAAAATATTACGAAAAACTTGCTCTATAATCTGCAAAACCTTTTCGAATGTTTTCTCAAGAATCAGGGAATATTTTTCATTGATTTTCCCTTCTTTTTTCTTCTTCTTTCCATATTTTCCACCATGCGCTATTTTCTTACCAGCAGTACCACCTAGCGTATATCGCCCGATACTTTTCGGCCAAGAAGGAAAAACGAGAAAAAAATTCTTTCATCCCCTGTTTTCAGCCAATTTCTCGTGAAAATACGACCGCGGAATATATCGCGCATTACATACCCACCTATATACGTACAGTTAAACGTTTCCACGAGGCGCGTTTTGCGAATTTTGCGACGTCACGTATCAGCCGGATAGTTCGCGTGTTATCGCGCGTATCTCTCTAATCGTTTACAATTGCCGCCGACTCTCCAGCGCACGTCCGACTTTTATATTTAAATATAATATTCTCTCCGTTACGACACACGCGAGTCTTCGCCTATCCCGCATACCTCTGCACACCGTGCCCATAGCCAGGTATAAATACCTGCACCGCAAATTAACATCGACCAGATAACGCGATCTCTTATTAAATTCAAATCGGGCGCGCCGGGTGAACTACGTTATTGTTCGAAATATTTCAACTCACGGACAATGTGATTTAGAATATTTTTGGGGGGGGGGCGTACAAACGTCAAACTTTTGCGGCAGCGGGTCAGGGGGCGTGTCCCCGAAAAATTAGAAATTAACGCGCCCTTCGAAGACTCGTTACTTCAGATCGTCCCGATATTTTAAGATTCCACCCCTAATTTTCTCTCCTATTTGTTTTTTTTGTTTTTTTTTCTTCGAGTTTGTCACTTTCCGAAGATTACATAGGTATGTATATATATGTATACGTGCATGAATAATTCCGATTGTCGACCCGCTCGATACGGCCGGTTCGGATAAATTCGCCAAAAGTTTCGGTCGCCCCTAATTTTCTTATACATAGCTTCCGACGATCCGGAACAAACACAGTCGCGACCCGAAGGGATGATAATCTAGCTTTCTCGGGCTTATTCTCGTCTTGAATTTATTACCAACCTGCGCCTGAAACTGCCCTTATATACGGAGGCACGCGTCAAGAATTACTTTGCGAATTACACACCTATACGGACACCGCGCGTGTTCGTACGCAGTAAGCTGTATCGTATAAATCCGATATCACATCCACGAAATTCCGAATTCTATATTCGAGGCCAAGACTCGACGCAGAATTTCAATGTCCGAGCGATTAACGAATAAGTGCATGACTTTTCGGTTGAGGTTTTACTTTTTTTTTTCATCCTCATATCCCGGTGACGAGATTTTTTTTTATTCTTTTCTGTTTTCCGGTTACGTTCACCTTTTCATTCTTCACCACCTTATTATAAAAATCGATTTTATCTTGATTTTACGCGCGTTATATTGTTCGCTCGACCTCCGAATCAAAGGGTTCTCCTCCACTCACACTCGTGTAGTACGCGGAGAGACTTACGCGGTGGGAAGAGTACCCGTACATACCCACACATGCGGGGGCTACATCCGTGTGTATGTATCGGCGTGGGATATACGCGGCTTTGGGCATGTATTGTCTACGAAATACCAAATCGATATTTTAATAATGGAGTGAGATATTAGTGTGCAATCACCCGAGACAATAGACCTCCATGAATAATATTTTACGACCTACTCTTGAATGGGAGTGATATGAAACTACATCGATGTGAATTACGTATGTAGATAGAACGTTGATTCGGTATTTCAAAAACCGTAATTTCCACTTTGACTTTTTTTAACGACCGAATTTCTTTTTTCCTCTTATATCCAAGACCCCGATGAAATCGATCGCGTTTCTCAAATTTTGATTTTATTTCAGTTAATTTACGTCCGATTCAACGGTTAATAAAGCCTTTCCGTTAATCATCGGACTATAGGAAATTAGGATTACACGTACACCCATGCTACTCATAATCCGCGTATATTTTGATCCACTTTGAAACGTACGTACAATTATTATACGATCGCGTTACACGAGACCATTAATATCCCAAGGTTTGTTCTAATCCGGAACAACGTAATTAGTCTTACATCTACAAAGCTCAACTCTTTCGATAGACCGTAATTTTTTTCTAATTATTTCGTCGTCGGTTTTTTTATTTATTCATGTTTGAATTATTTCTCATCGAAAATATTAACCTCGTATCTACCTGCAAGTGTAGGTGGGCCTAATGAGATTCGGATTGTGTAATCAATTTTATCTCGCGACAATATCTTAGGTATTAAAAGGTTTTATTCTCCGTGTTCTCGTGCGGAGCGAGTGAGTAAATATTCAAACGAAATATCAAATACCACAAATATACCGAGTGCACGCATAAAAAGAAATTTCATCGTTAGACATTCCACGTATTTTTTAGTTTTTTTTTTTTTTTTTTTGTCAGTCTTTTTTATTCCGTTATAAATTCAACGTGACGTGAAGTAATTGTACACCCGAGCCGCGGCCCCCGTCGGAGATGAACAAAAAATAAATAAATAAACGAATAAAAATACAAAACCGTAAAAAAGGCATTCCTTCCCTTTAACTCCGTCTTGCGTTAATTATTAAACCCAGCTCTGTTTCATTTCCTCTCCATTATTATTTTCACCCATTATTTCCGCATATAAAGGCGATCGGCTTCATGGAAATATTCATAAATACTCCCTCGCAGAGATATTTTAATTATAATTTTTTTTCACTTCTGATATCTGTATAATATTTCTCTATATTCGCCTTTTGGCATAGAATTTAATAAACTTTGCTTACGGAAATTATTATATTTCGAAAAGCGACAATGCGTAATCCACGAAATCGCGACATCGAGAATAATTCATACTTTTTCCTCTATCTCCTTTTCGTCGATATCATTAGCAACGTCAAATTATTCCGTCTATTAACGATGGAAAAAAAAAAATCTCGACCGCTCGGGCGAATTTCCTTCTCTTCGTTTTTCGTTTCTTTTTTACTACCCCAAACGAGGTAGGCACGTTACCGCTACACCCGTAAATGTGAGCATGAAAAAACTGGGCAACGACTAAAAAAAGCAAAAATAAATAATTACAAATAAGGTTTGACTAAAAACTTCACCCTCGAAACGGTGCAAAAGCAGAAAAAAAAAAAAAAAAAAGGAAAGAAAAGGGTGAAATAAAAAAAATGGGGAAACAGGAAAGAAATACGTTGAACAGCAGCGCCTCGTGTAGTTTAATGAAGGGGGTATTTAGCGTTTCGGACCATGAAAATCGAACGATGTCCTATTAGTTAGGGATCACGAGAAAAACGATCGTGATCGCGACTAATTGTTCGACGCGTCTCCCTGAAACTTTAGTACATTAGGCCCGTGAGTACGAGAGTATATTCGATGGTTTAAACCCAACGGAGTACCTGAACTAATAATAAACTTTTTTTTCACATAACTATGTACACGCAATCGTATTAAATATGTAATAAACTTACGCTGGTTCGACGAAGTGCGTTAAAACGTCAGAGTTAATTACAATTATTCATAACTGATATATTGATTTTCATCTTACGCTGTTAATTATTCAGCGTTTTATTCGTACGAATCAACGGGGACGTACGAAACGTACATCATCGCGTTGCGGTTTCCACAAATTTTATCGCAAATCCATAAATTCGGCTCATATTATTATTAATTGTTATTACCCTTTTGGAAAACTTTATGTTTAATTATACCATAATCGTATAGATTACACGGGGGAAGGGGGTCCCTCGTATAATTCGGGGGGATTCGTAGCATAGCTAATCGCCAGAAAACACGAGTTTCGATTATTTTAATTATACGCTAAAGATATCCATAATCCTGAACTTTGGCTCACACTTCTCCGTCGTACGACGTCCGACATGAAATACCTACGCGACGATGGAAAAATCATCGCTTATTTTACTTCTTGCAAAGAAGAAATAAAATAAATTTATCAATATAAAATCAATATTCGATTCGATTCGAATTTAATTAACTGCGTTGTACACTTTACCATAAGTCTGTCTCTCGTTATAGGTGCGCCCGAGGTGACCTAGAAAAAGAAAGAAAAAAGTGTAAAAAAAAGCTCGACGAACAATTTTCAACATTTTTCGTTTTTTCATTTCCCCTTCGATTTTTTTTTTGTTTCGTATCGTTTTTGTATTTCGTGGAGTTTTTATTTTTTTTTATTGTGTCAATGAAAATTAAACTCGCAACTTTTGTTTGCACGCGTCCAATGTGGACTCTGATCGCAAATGTACATATACAACGAATGGATGATAAAAAGGAAATAAAAAATACGTGTAACGATTTTTAAACTTTCAACGCACTCGTTTCCGATACGCATGCGATTATAGCCGGAATCGAACCTCTAGGAAAAAAGAGAATCCCGCACGCACGCACGGATCTGTAAAAAGAAAAAAATTTCCGAAGCAATTTGATTTTATTTCTCTATTTTTTGCACTCGTTTTTTTTTTTCGTTTTCTCTTCCCTAGATATAATGGGACAACAATTTCAGTAACGAAACGATGTCGACATATTTTTTGTCCTTCTTTTGCCCCTCGTTGGCCGGGGCTAGGGATTTATACCGTGGGGGAGTGTGGACGGAAGCACCTGTGTGTTTAAGAGGCGTGGTACACAGCTGATGTAGACTAGAGGGTGAAGAGTGACGTTTGGTGAAAAGAGGGGAGAAGGGAGAAGAGAGAGAGAGAGAGAGAGAGAGTGAAACTAGGAGCTAGAGGGCTGGGGGATGAAGGCGCCGCGGCGCCTGGCGCCGTAATTACGATCCCCACCGGGCAGACGTTCGTTCTATACGTTGCATCCTAAACGCCGCGATATTGTCGTCGTTTCGCGTGTTCGTATTCGAATATCAAACCGTCGATTGAATAGATTTTTGCTTTTTCGGAACCCCACTGTATTCGTGCATCAAAAATTTTCCAAAGCTTTTTTTTTTCCATCGACAAACGAATCGTTAATTCGATCGACGTCCGTGGCAAGCGATGGGTGAAAATTTTGCGGACTTTTATACCTGATTAAAAAGAAGATTGGAGAGACGAAAAAAGAAAAAAAAAAAAAAAGGGAAAAGACAATTACTCGCTATCTGCTGCAGTTGTTTACTCGAACCGCACAGGCTGCAGACAGCAAGATAAACGACGACCGTGAGAAATTGAAAGACAATTGTAAGAAGATGAAAACTATTTTCTCCGTTAATGCAGTGTATACGTTATAGTTCGTCCGTAACTCTCGAGGGAATCTTGTTCGGAGATGAGAAAATTTTTAGCTCACCGCGATCGAGGCGCAACTTCTACCGAAGATTATATACTTCTACCGATGGCGAATCTACGCTCTAACTTGCTCCGTAGCTATCGAAAACTACCTAAAAGTATATATCGCCGTTATTTATACCGGAAACGGTGTATCCTGCACTTCTGGTTTTCTACTTTTTTTTCTTTCTAAATCGTATGGTATCTCTACGTATTGCACATATTACAAATCATCAGGGTAATTCTCTGGAAAGATTATTACAAAAGTTTTCACAAAAAAAAAAAAAAGAAAAAACGAGGAAAACTAAAAATGAAGGAGAAGAATTAGATGGCGCAAGAGTTACCGGCGATGAAAACCTTGGAAGTGAGTTTCTCATACATATATATATATATATGTATTTTTTGTTCCTTTTTATTCGAGTTTTCTTCTCACGCTTCTGGCCAACCTTCGTTGCCCTTCTTACGTTCTCCATCTCAAGTCGCCGTTTCCCAAGGTTTTCTGCAGAGCAAAGTTTTCTCGCGTTCGCTACACCAAAGCCCTTTTTCGATGTCTCTCCGCTTGATCGTGATGTCCATAAAATTAGGATTGACGTGGGTATACTTTTCAGAATTTTTCTACAACCACAAACCACATTATTAGTTTCACTATGTCATTATTACAATTCTAAATCATCCCTGCCATGAATTCGCAAATATCGAAGAAGAGGAACAATTTGTTCAGAAAATGAGACTGAAAACTGAATGGAATGATTCAGACCTACAGCAATTTATTATCTCCTTTTTTTCTCTCGAGAAAAAAAAAAAAAAACAAGAAAAGGAAAGAGTGAAAAACGGATGAACGGAGCACTGTACATATCGCCCCGATTATATTAGAAATGGGGTTGAAGAGAAGGAAGAAAAAGAGAGAGAAAAAAAGAGAAATTTAAGTTTTTTTTTTTTTCAAAAGGAAGGGGGAAAAAAATTCTCAGCTATTAGCTCCTTCAAGTCGAATAATTTATCGCCATAATTAGTAGCCCGTTCCAGGGACTGGCCAATAAATTAGCAAATAGTAGACCTCGAAGCAGCGTCTGTATGCGTATAACGTATTCAGGAGTAAAGCCATTTAACGTCAGCTATATGCACGTTTAGCGGTATAATAAAGGAGTAAAGACAAAACGGAAGGAAAATTAGATCACAAGATAAACTTGATGTATGCGTACCAATCGCAGTTCGCAGGGTGCGACTCGCGTCTGAAATTAGAAGGGAACAGGTGAAACGAATTTCAATGCTACTCCTGCAAAGTCGGTGTATACCGTTATTATCGTTGCAAAAAAAGAAAAAAAAAAAAAAAGGATCGACGTAACACAGAACGCGAAATGTAAAACGTAGAATGTGAAAAAAATTCGAAATGTAAAATATGAGATGAAAAATGTGTTGGTAAATATGGGGGGGTTGCTCTTCGGAACGTGTGATTCGCCCTCTCGTCATTGCGGTGTGCTGCACAACCCCCCACGTTCGTACAGATATGTAGGTGTACATACATTCATACGTTATACATACAGATATCCTATTTGTAAATATATATATATATATATATATTTATATATATATATAAATACGTATGTACGAACACATGCAGTATAGCTCGGCCGTCCCCGGAGGCGGATAACTCATGCATCCCGCATGATGCCTAACGGATATTCTGGCTGCGCGTTGAATAAAGTTTATACAATACAAACGTACACGTGGAGAGCCCTTTCAATCTAGGGTATTGGAATGAAGGAACAAATAAAACAAATAAATTATTTAATTAATCAAAAATAACGTTAATGAACAGAAACTCTATACGCACGTTGTACGTAGTCGAACGTTCAACACTTTTTGCAGGGGTTTTTTTCTTTTGCTGTGTTTTTTTTTTTTTTTTTTTAAATCAGCGATAAATAATAGCGACGAATATTCGGTGATAGATCATTTGACGCACCGTGATTAACGTTATTGAAAAAAAAAATGACGAAACCGATCAAAAAAGCAGAATAAAAAAGGCGTGAATCGCTGCGGATGAAATTAGTATATTTCGCTCGAACGGTCGACGATAATTTTACAGATCGGATATAAACTGATTATTAGACACACGTTGTATTAAATGGCTGATCTGCAGATTACGGGTGTGCGGTATAATTTTTTCGAAACAATCAGAAATACGAGTATTTTATACGCTACCCACGCACCGCGACGTGATCGCAATATTTTTATAAAACGAGAAGAAGAAAAAAAATGAGGAGGCAAAAAAAAAATGGTAGACGAGAAGAGGAGGAGAAGAGAGAGGAAAAGTAGAAAGTGGGGAAGGGTTCCTCCCTATTTCCTACCTCGTATTAAATAAGATCTTCCCCAGGTGGTTGTAATAGTCATTGGCTACGGTATACCTATACGAAACGTGTACGTATAAGTTTCGGTCGCAGAAAGCTGGCGAGAAAAAAAAACTTACGCGTACATTACGGTTATTGTAAAACTGTATTTTTCGTCTCTCGTTTTATAACTTTGATTTCCTTTTCTTTTTTTTTCATTTCAATTCAAAAATTCGATCCACAGCTGCGTGCGAAGTGTTCGATATTCACAAGTTTTCGGTCGGACGCGGTTAGTGGTCTAATAAAATTTTTCCACTTTATAATTTTGACGAACATTTCTATTTTCGACGTTTCCATTATTGGCGTTCGTTTATTTTACTTCCATTTGTCACCGGGGTATACGACTACTGTACAGAGGGAAACGGAGGCTCGCCACATAGAAAGTATACACATAATTTATCGCCTCATATATCGATTTCTGATTTCAACCCCGCAGAAGTTATATAGCTCCTTCGTTCGGCTCATCGAATTCGTTATAATTTGTCACGCCCGACACAATCATCCACCGAAGAGAAATGAGAGGAAGAGTGAAAATAAAAAAAAGAAGAAAAGAAAAAAAGAACAAGACGAAAGATGAGGAGCCCAACTTTGAGCTGTATCGAGGGGGTGAAATGTCACCGAGAAAATTCTTCGGCGCACGGGCTGATCGTTCAATAACATAATATCCCAGCTAATATCAAAAGTAATATCGATACACCGTGAACACATATTTACACGATATGCCTGGAAATATTATCGTTATTCGTTCGTTTCTTTTTTAAATATAAACGAAACTGTGATATCATTTTTCTTCATACAATCTGCACGAAATTTCTCGAAGAATCGATGTAATTATACGAGATTAATGGATGATCTCGCGAATTTATATTTATAAAATAATCGCGACATATTTTATCGAGTGCAGTCCGTTGGTTATTCGTTAAATATTCCATTCTACTTGATCCGATAAAAATTTCGCATCGGTATAACGATGATAATTTATGGCAAACGGTGTTTTCGAGTAGACGATATAAAAACGGTATACCTGCATGTCAGCGTGCATTTAACGATATACGTAAACACGTTTATGTACGTACTTTCTGTGTAGAGAGTTGTTTGCGATAAGTAAATAGCCAACTAAAATTGAACTGTCGTTTCTACGTGTACGAGCGTCGCGTCAGGGCGACGATAACGACGAAGAAGACAGGAATAATATTCAAATTTATATAGTATAAGTATTACGCTAGCGATAAAACTTTGTCTAACCACTCAAAGTTTGAAATTACAAATCGATCGCACCTGTATATATATATATTTCCTCTGCATATCTACGTGTTTTACGCGGATACCTATGCAACTGTCTACGTGCATAGTTTTCGCCGAATGCGCGGTGCGTGACGTGGTCGCACGGCGAATCGTATCATTTTTCCGTCACAACGTATTATCTAGGCGTATCGTATAGGGGGGCAGCGCGAAGAGCACTCAACTCCGCGTCGATTGTGAGTCCTCTAGTTTCTTTTTCTGTTTTAAATAAAAGTGCATTTCCAAATGTAATAAAATTGTCAGGGGAGGTCGGGGCTGAAGGCAAGCAACCAACAACAAGTTGCTGGTACTGAATCGATAGACTCGACGGTATACCGGCTGAACTAGAAGCAGCAGCAGCAGGAGCAGCAGCAGCAGCAGGAGCCCGGGGGCGGCCATGCGGCTAGCTCAGGGTAAAAGCATGAGAACCACGAGCCAAGCCCCGGGCGCAAAACCCGAGCTTTGTAATTGAGTTTTCTTGCATCCGACACCATTTCCTTCCCATCAAAGAACCGACCATTGAGAAAATCGTCAACTACTTCTGTATCAAATGCTGATAAATATTTATCCATTTTTTCTTTCTCTTTTTTTTAATTTTTTTTTTTTTCTACGTTTTAAATCAGTAACGTAAAAACTTCGACGTTGTCTCGACCGAAATCACAAAAAATTATCCAACAAATTTCGCGAATCAATAAAGAAGGGGAAGGAAAGAATTCTTCTGGCAAGTTAATAAACTAGTTAGCGAAACAACGAAACTCGAACTAATTGGATAAAGAAAAATAAAGGAGAAGTCGGAAAAAAAAAAATTCTTTAATTGTATTTTTGATGTCCGTATAATCTGATGAACGAGTCCGAAGTCTGACGCTGAGATGTATCGTATAATTTTGAACGAACGAGTTACCCTGGGCGATAAATAGCCATTGGGTAATTGAAATGGCTTAAACCGTAGCGAGTTGTTCGATGCAGAGGAAATCTAAATCAATTAAAGTTAAGACCTTTTGTACCTTTTGAACAACTGGTATATACACGTGAATATCGATGTAAACTAATTAATTGTGCGAGTAAACGTGGGCGTTTTAAATTTCCTCGATTCTGAGCCGTTGGTAAAATTTTTCGCAGGATTACATGGCGACCTAAAAAAAACCAACAGACACACGGTGAAAATTTTCTTCTTTCGAGATAACTGTGTGTACACAAATAATAATTATTTTGTAATTAATTGAAGCGCGATAATTTCTCTCATCTATTCCAATTAAGTAAAAAGGAATTTTTTTTTTCCTCTTCCGTTTCTACCATTATACTGTTCACATATTTACACCGTCATAAGATCAACGTAACGTAGGTGTACGTAGACGAACACAACTACGGATAATGTACTCTAGAGTACAAAGTGATGGAAAAAGAAACTAGAAAATAAAAAAAGGAAGGAACTAGAACAAACGCTTCTCAAGTCTAAAAACCATCTGCGTAATGAATTTTTTTTCCTCCCCCCATCAGACGCTATGAACAGTATGGTGTGTATACGTATAAGGTATATGAATTTATATTCTTGTTGTTCTACGTTTGAGAAGCCAAATCTTTACTTTGCAATTGCTATTGCAAAAACGGAGAAAAACGTGAAACAACATCACATAAACACATAAAAACCTACAAGGATTTTAGGGAAGCTTTTATTTCTTTTTTTCATCCCATCCTATTGAAGATAATTTCGTTCGTTCGCATCATCTCTCAAATAGTTTGAATATATGAATATGACGCTGGTTTTGGTATTATACGTAACGTATTTTTTTGTAATTTCAGGAAAGGATTTTTCGATTTTTGAGCAAAAAATAAATCATTGTTTTAATTGGGTTTAATATGCTTTTCTTACGTATTTTGACCTCAGGAATCCGAATCTGAAAGAAAAATTCATCTATCTCTAAAATTCACCGAGTTATCGCTGATTTTCGGCTTTTTGGGGTCAAAAATAAAAAATTGATTTTAAAGTCTATCTTAATGTAGTTTGAGCTCAGGAATTCGATTCCGGAAGAAAAAATGATCTATCTTGAAAAATGACCGAGTTATCCTCATTTTTTCGCATTTTTTGGTACAAATTTGAGGATATCTCGATGGGAAAAAATCGTAGCTCAATTTGGACAACGGATTCGTGTTCCTGAGGTCAAAATACGTAAGAAAAGTGCCATACGATCAATTTTAAAAAATAAAAAATTTTGGCCAAAATTTGAAAAAATCGTAAGGGGTACCCCTTGGAAAAATCTCAAATTTTGACCAAAAATTTTTATTTTTCAAAATCGATCGTATGGCACTTTTCTTATGTATTTTGACCTCAGGAACACGAATCCGATGTTCAAATTGAGCTACGATTTTTTCCCTTCGAGATATCCTCAAATTTATGCAAAAAAATGCCTAAAAATGACGATAACTCGATGAATTTCATAGATAGATCAATTTCTCTTCCAGATTCGGATTCCTGAGCTCAAATTACATTAATATAGACTAAAAAATCAATTTTTTTTTTTTGACCCCGAAAAGCTGAAAATTGGCGATAACTCGGTGAATTTTAGAGATAGATCAATTTTTCTTTCAGATTCGGATTCCTGAGATCAAAATACGTAAGAATACTTTGGAAAATCAAACGAAAAAAAATATTGATTCATGGGCCAAAAATGAGGGATGGTTAAGATCGATTGCAGGACACTCTCCACATCAATTGATTCAATTCTCATTCTTTTGTAATAAAATGTGTTTTATAACTCCAGTCGTTCCCACACCACAACCGTACGCACATATTATCCGTACGTACGTACGTACACCGGAAGCAATCGGAAGTCATCACAAGATATTTTGAGACCTCTAGGTACATAGCCGCATAAATCACGCCTACTTGCAATTAGTTACGGCGTTGTCTAAGATGATTATTAATTTGCGTCGTGTCGGTCTCATCGTCTCACCGTCGTCGGTCTGAGAGCAAGCAATTAATATATCTTTACAGCGATTATCGAGAATAAATTAGTTCCTAACTCACTAGCTGCTACCGAGAAACATACGTGTAGGAATGTATCTCAGGTGTAGGAGAGCGGATACCATCAATCAATTTAGGGATAAACGTTAAAATTTCTACAACGCGACGTTCGCTAATTGAGCTGCTCAAACACAGTCCATCAAACCATTCGGTGGTTCACGTGTGTAAATCAAGTCACATTAAAATATACGCACGACTAATTTCTATCTCGTAAAACTCTCGTGTCTCGTAGACCGTGCAAATAAATTTTCAGTAGTTGAAATTGGCGAAAAAAAAAAAAGAAAGAAAGAAAAAAAATAATTGGTCTCGCTCGGTAGATTTTTTTTTATCTTTTCTCAATAAAATTGCGCCTCGAACATTATCCCTGCACCGTTACCATTCATTGGGACGCAATTTCACGCGAGTACCTGATCCTTATTACCAGTTTCCAGGTACATTGTACGTACATAATGCGTGTCCTGGGAATCGCTAATTTCAGGTTGAACGTACAACTTCGCGTACGAGAACCGCTGAAAGGAAATGAAAAGTAAAAAAAAAAAGGGCGAAGTAAAACTGGAAGTCGCCGGTGAACGACAGCGTGTTCGGAAGTCCGATTCGCCGGAAAGATTCGATCTTAGTCCGGCGAATCTTTTTTTTCTTTCTTTTTTTTCGTTTCTTTTCATTCGCTTTAATGTTTCGTTTCCTCTCTTTCAACTTTATCTCGAGGTTAAATTGTTGCTCGAATCGTGGACACGAAGCCCCGCGTGGGCGTGTAGTCTCTCGAGCTTCTTCTGCTCCTCTAATCGTCCTGATCGATACGTACGAGGTAGGTGGCATATTATTCGCGTAATGCGACCCACTCGAAACGGTGTGAGAAGACATTGATAACAGAAACTTACCACACGTACATATATTCAAGCCGTGTGACTAAAGACCCGTCCGTTCGGTCCGGGGTGCAGAGGGGCGAGCGGGGTGAAAAGGAAAGAATAACAAAAATGTATACCCACGTATAGATATGTACATAATAAATGTTATTTTAAAGCTTATAAATGGCAAAGATAACGTTGAGCGCGAGCATTCGTTATCTCTCGTGCGAAAAGTGGGAAGAAAAGTTGTTTTGTTGCGTGTCGTCTTTTCCGTTTCTTTTTTTCTTTCATTTTTTTCAATTTTTTTATTCCTTATACTTCCGTTACAGGATTATTTATGTTTTTCATTTTTACTGCTTCTTTTTTTTGTCGTGTCCGGAGCTTTGGACGAGAATAACAGTTGCGACCAGCGACGTAACGCGTGAGGATTGATAGTTTTCCATAAGATTTTCCACAGGAAGGTACGATGAAAATTATCGAGAACCGTGTTGATTAAATTATTTTCTTTTGTCAACTGTGTTTCAGGGACGTATTTCATACTTTACGACTTCATCGATTACTTCGAGAAGGATGGACCCAGTTTCCTTCAGCGCGACAAGTTTCTGGATATCATAAACACCATCTTCAAAAATATGTCGACCCTCGAACGAGACGCTATCACTTTTCAAGTGAGTATGAGAAATAATATAATTTTTACGAATGAAAAAGAACCGTTCCCTCTGTGTTCGATGTTCTCGGTCGAAAGGGAACCTTCTAATCATCCAATAAATTTTACCTAACTCTATACGTTCGTGTGACCTAAGCAAATATATGCGTCTGTAAGGTCGAGTCTTTTGTAGGATGTACAAACCTGAACCCGATTGTAAATCTGGGGCTACACGGAAACCCATAAACCTAAACTAAAACGTAGCGATCGAGGCAACCGAGGAAGCCGGCGTACCATTATTTCCCATCGATTCCGATGAAATAAAAAATTTAACCCCGAGCAGATGAATAAATAAAGGTCGCGGTAGGTGTCGTAGATATCAACTTAACTTCGTACACGAAGTGTGGCAGTTTTTTTACTCTAATGCGATACGACGAGCTTCGCTATCATCGGAGTCAGTTTTTTTTTCTCCGCACTCCATGATTCGCGGTAAATAATAAATGGTCCGCATTCTTTCCGGTACTTTTCGAGCAAAGTTTCCGTGGGCCGAGTAAGTTTCTCCCCCTTGGCCAACACCTTGCAGTTATAGGCGCGATGCGTCAAAAGGGAAGGTACATTATACACGAGGTGCGGAGACGCAGGTACCACCCCCCGACCCCCCCACCCTCTAGCCGTCGCCCCGTTCCTTTCCCTACATAATATATTTTCAGGGTGATAAACCCAGACAGATCTGGACGACTCGGCGTAGGGTTGTAGTATTATATACGGAGCGAGGGCCCGCTTCCAGTTCTATCTTTCTTATTTATCGTGACAAAACCCTTGAGTTACCGTGCGGGTATACGTTGCATGATATACGCATCTGGACCCCTTTCCTATACGTCGAATAAAAGGACAAGGGTGAGGAGAAAAAAGGGCATCGTTGTCCTCCAAGCTTGTAAAAAGCTCTCTTGAGGGGTTCCGAACTTTTCTTAACATTCGGTCTGTTTCGAGTTCCCGAACAATATTGGAGCATAACAATTTCGCACAGGTGAAAACAATGAAACCGCGACCCCGTGGTCGTAAAGGAGAGGCGAAAGAGAAATCCTTCGTGCCCGAAATCGGAATATATTTCGGATTGGTTCGGAATTTCGTGGGGCCGTTTTTATTTCCATCCGCATTAATTTTTCCCCATCGCGGTTTTCGTTGTTATTTTATCTGTTTTTTTTTTTTTTCTCTATCTTTTTCGGATGAAAACGCGAATAACGTACGTACGATGACGTGCGGATGATTTTTTTAATTTTGACGTACAGTTTGCACGGTGAAATACAAAGGACGAACCTGATGATGTGCAGATATAGGAGAAAAACCGCACAAAGCCTTAACAAAGAGACCGTTAAAAGTGATTTTCCGGGAAGGCGGCCCACATTCGCATGGATGCCTTGCAGCTAGCGAACTTGCCCGTCAAAAAAAAAAACAACCAAAAAACATGGAAAACAGATATAAAACAAAAAAACGAAACAACCGAAATACACAAAAGCTTTCGCCCCTTTCGTATTTCAGGAGAACAACGAAACTGCGGAACGAACGGGGGAACCCTCTCCATATCTCGAAGTTTAACTTCAATTTTCATTCGCTATACCTTCGACAAAATCTAGGTTACAACTATTTTATACACCTACATGCCTTACGGTATGCGGGTGCGAATGCAGATGCTTCGAAACTCGTACGTATAGTCAATTTGGGATTAAACTTTACACTGAAATCTAATAAATTTCTATCTTTGAGCAGAAACTTTGCGAAATTCATACATCTACTCCACGACTCGAACAATCATGATTTTAATCTCAACTTACGACAGAGCCACTGTAATTTTATCTCGAAAATATTCGGCACATTCTAGCCAAGATTGTTCCAGAAGTGAGAGAAAAAAGCATCTCAAAATTTGGTTTATCTTTTCTTATTTTTTTTTTTTTTTGGCTTTTTCTCTCGAAACGACGTGGACAATTTCTCGCTAGGATTGTCATACTACTCACTTGTGACTCGCGTTCAAGTTTGAAGAGGAGAAAAAAGCCAAAAAAAAAAAAAAAATTGTAGTCTAGATAATTTTGACGTTCGACAGACGTCAGAAGAAAAGACAAGTACGTATATAGAGCGAGCGATGGAGATAACTTGCACGGTGGGATGTATAGGATGACATGGGGACATAATTTCATTGAGATTTTCCTCCGCCATATCGAAGGCAAAACTTCGCGAAGGAGATGGAACGATCCTCTCCTCAAACTTCGTACCCACCTACTACTTTTTACCCAAGTTTTACCGGAGAGATAAAAAAAAAAAGAAGAAGAAGAAGAAAAAAACCGTTGAACAATACACAAAATGTAATGAAAGTAAAAAATGACGAGAAAGAAAACTAAAAAATACATTCACGTCGTAATGAGAAAGACAAGAGCGGACTGTGTAGTACACCTACCCACATCTGAAATATAAAAAGAGACGTATAAAAAGCAACATTTAATTTCTCGTGTAATTGCAACCAGAGGCATCTCTCTTGTGACGCGAGGGAACAAATCTCGTGCAAAAAACAACTAGAAACTGTCGTTCGTTATACGTACTCGGTCGAGTTTTTTTTTTTTTTCTTTAGCTCTTTTTATTCCATTCATTTTTATACCAACCAAGGGCTCGAATTTTGAGCGAACGGTCACGCTGCTCTAGAAGCGTAGAGCGAGCGATTCTTTCATAGAAAATTGCCAATTACTATAGAATTCAAAGTTTCAAGAACGCGTATACAACAATATTGTTGCGGGAAATTGCAAATCGCGCATTCAACAAATTGTAAAAATTTAATGCGCATGAATATGCAAAAGTTTTAATACGGCGTTACGCCCGCTGTATATGTATACCTACCGCACATTCTTCAGAAAATATTGTTCGTCCGATGAGAGAGAAAAAAATTTACAAATAAATAAATGAATAGAAAACAGTAAAACTTTAATAAGCTCGAATAATTGAGACTGCAGCTCAATTCAACAGAGACCAAAAATTTTCATTTGCCCATTGAATTCGTCAAGTATTGCTGCACGCTATTCTCTGTACCTTTTTCAACTCTATACACGGACGCACGTATGTAATGCAAATATAACTATCTTTGTACCTAGATTTCTGGATGGTTCTACTTGAAACGATAAAAAGAAAGGTCAAGGGTCGCCGCGGCGTGCGAGGTGATGGGCTCTTTTATTTTTCAACGTTACTAGAACCCCCCCTGCTACTCCATCTCGTTAGTAATTTTTTTTTTTTCTCCCCATTTTTCGTCTACTTTTTTCTATTCTAAAAATATATATATATATTTTTTTTTTTGTTTCATTTTTTCTCCAATTTAGGTTACTCGCTGCATAATATTTTTCCGCATTTGCATACGTGCACGACCCTTCGTGTGTCGGGGTAGCGTAAGTTTTGAACAAGAAGAAGAAGAAGCTCTAATAAAATCAAGAGAAAATTGTTCGGAGCTTTTTTTTTTTTAAATTGTTTAATTTTTGACGGCGATATTATTTCGCTATCGAAGCGATTCGGTTCGAATGCGTGGTTGATGTGGTTCTAAAAATATAATCGACCATTACGTGGCCGGCTAACATTTGTTAATTAGGATTTTGCATAAATTAAACTATAAGAAGTCGTGGCCCGTGCAGGGTTACGATTTAATCTCGCAAATATAAAAGTAGGCGAGGCATTGTGAAAATTTGTCAAGATGTCAGTCTGGCTCGCTCATTCGACAAATTCTACCCTCGCAATGATCAGCTGGAGATTAATATTTTCAAATTAAGATTCCGCGATGTTAAATAAGCCGAAGAACTGAGAGAAAAATTACAAACGACCGGCGGTCGTTACACGCGTAGGCTTCGGACGTTTTATAGTTGGCTCTGATAATATTCAACTTTGCGTTATTACACGCCCTATACACGTACCCGTATAACGTAATACCAGGATAATGTAAGCCAGGAATACGCAGCTTTTGCCCAGACCAATTTCGCGGTTCGTAATATTTCAGACTAACCCTCTACGGCACTGCTACGTACAGGGTTGTACAGGGCACAGGTACGAACACACACGCTCAATACCACTGCGATCGCGTCCACGTTTCCTTTCCTTTAAATAAACTATATAACTCCACATTCGCTCGAAATTCTGTCCCTCCTGGGTCACTGGGTCATCGGTAATATGCGCCTATTTCGATCCCAGAATTCTCCGTAACTTCCAGCAAATTATTAATCCGGAACGTTGATTAGTTCTTTGCATTTCACCGAAATAGATGTACCGTACACCGTATGTGTGCACATCGTATACATAATGAATCGATAATAATCGCATCTGGGACAGCCCTCTCGAAACAACGGGAGGGGGGGCGGGGGAAAAAAATTTATATTTGTAAATGAAGCGATTTGGCGAGTAGTGGTGTAGGATTTGAAAATTTTCGATACAAGCGAAATTAATTTTATAACACAATTCGTCGCGTGTGACTCCGAGTAAATCAGGCGAGGAATTGTGCTTAAAATTAGACGAGTCATTGCTTTATGCGAAGCGCTGTCCGGCTTTAATTCATTTTCAACTAGAGAAAGAAACGGAAAATTATAAAAAAGCACGACAGAAATTCGAAAAAGCCAAAACGCTCGGTCCATATTTTATCGCAACATCAGTAGCAGCCCTCGAGTTGTTTTATTTTACTTTTTCCCCGAGATGGCAGTGATGAATGGAAGGCGCCTTTTAATCCCGAGATAATCTTTCTCAGCTGACCTATCCATCCACCCTTCCGTCCGCCGACTTCCGATTCGCTTTTACTCCAATCTTACGTGTTTACCATCGGCTATGCGCCGACCGGCTAATTACCTTCGGAGATGATTCAGTTTTTTTTCTCATTTCGTTACCACGTAGGTCACATACGCCCGACAAACGTAACACGACGAAAGCTTACGAAATGATTACGTTCGGCCTACCAGCATCGGGGAATCCCCGAGCGCATCGAAATTGCTGTTTGCAATTTCAAAGTTATGCCCGTCGCACCGCCTCGCTCTGTATTCCGTATATCGAGTGAGCGCTCGGTATTAGTTTCTGTAGAGCTACGTTGATTGATTACAGAAGGAAGCTTTTCTCTCCGAAAGCTTATTCGACTGAATTACCTGTTATATGCACGCCTACGGAAACACCATCGTCATCGGACGAGGATTTCATGTGGGTCAACATTATTTGCGTCGCGGTTATCCTGTCCGATGAATATTCGTACGCGAATAAACGTCAGCGATTGCCCCCCTCCCACAGCCCCCCGGATAATCGTTCGTTTTCTTCTAGCATTCGAAAGTTCGCGACGAAAAACTTTGTGAGAAAATATACACAGGGTGTACCGATTTCCATCGGCAATTTAAAATATTCTCTCCGATTCAATATTTAGAAAAAATTTTTACCCAACATCCAGCCGCTGCAACGATACACGTTTTCGAACTTCTAAATTATGGAGGAGAATTTAAGTGCTTGCCAATGTTCGGTATGCACAGCCGGCAGTTTGATCCCCTCGAATTTATGGCCGAAATCATTTTTTATTTCACGGATCGACAAAATTTCCGTTCCGCGAGAACAATAAAGAAGAAGAGAGAAATGAAATGGTGGAAGAAAAAAAAAAAGTTTTAACGAAACGCACGAAAAATTCAGCCCACTTTTTTGCAAATGGAATTTAAAAAATAGGATCACGTTTCGAGGCGGATTAATATAACATTTCCGTTGTCACGATTTTACGAAGCTCGTAATTGAAAATTAATGAAACCATGGAACAAATAAGTCACAATTAAAAGGGCTTTAGATCGATTGAAAACGGCGTACAAAGTTTTTTCGATTCGTTTGAGAGTAATGTAATTGTAGAAAAAAAATAATAAATTGCGAGCAAAGGATCGAAAATAATTGAGTGATCCGTTTTATCGGGTTCTCAAGTTACACCTCATTCGTTAATTCGCAATTGTGATATTTTTTTTTTTTTTCGCTCTTCACTTTTTGTAGTGAATTTTTGTTCTCTAATTTTTCTAATTCCCTTCTTTTATTGCTCGTTGAAAAGTTGCGCGGGCTTTTGAGGAGGTGGAATTTTATCGCGGGACAATTGGCACGTTTTTAATTAAACCTTTTTGGGGGAAATGCGGAGGCGCTCGTTACGGATATAAACTTTGCCTCTGATTTCGCCCATTCATTATCAGCACGTTGTGTCGATGGCTCTGAAAAAAACCACCGACTCCTTCCCCGCCACTTCTTCGTCTAGAAACTCGTGTGTATCTATATACTTCGAGTTATTCCAAGGATCAAACTTCGCGCGAAAGCTTTCAGTGTAATGTTATATTCGTTGAAACTTCGAAACCTCGAGTCATGAATCACTAATTCTTTTCTATCCTTTTTTCGAAAAACGTAACAGCCCCTTAATTTTCCATCCGGTTATCCGCATCCATCGTACAAATCTAAGTTATCCACACGTTGGGAGAGAAAAACAATTATAAGAAAAAAAAAACAAAAACAGAAAACTTAACACGGATTGATTCCGATCCCTGCAAGATCAGCCAGTTCTTCGTTTGCACCCCATGTGACTGGGTTCACTACGCATACGTATAGGTATTTAACTTTAGCGTGTCACGGATCGTTATCCTACGAGTTGGGAATATTTGATACCTCCTGTAAAACAACACGTGAAATATGGGGGAGCGTGTCGAATTTCAATAAACTCGGGGGGGGAACGAGGTGTACCGAACAATTTTAGAAACCGATTTAATCGAAGGTAGTTTTTTCCCGTACCAACAACGCGTTGAGACTCCGCCGTCATCGACTGTGCATCCGATTTTGCGTACGCGGAAAAGAATGCCCACGGTACAACGCGGAGAGAATGAACAGAGAAAGGGAGAAAAAAGAAAAAATTTGAAAGGAGCCCGAAGACTCGTAGATTTGGTCTTTTGGTGGCACACGGTGAAGAAAAAGGATAAAGAGACGACGACTCGGAAAGGCAAGTCATCAGCATAAACCAATCTCCGATCGAGATTGAATATAGAAAATCCTCCTCTCTTTTCTCATCCTGCTTTTCTTTCTCTCAATTTTCCCTCCCACCTACTTTCGTCTTCTACCGTACCTTTATTTTCTTGTCTCGTATCGGTTACTCACTGAGTTCCTCTTTGTTCTCCATTTTCTCCTTTCCTCTTCTCTCCTCGTATCTCTCGCGTCCCTAGGCAGCCTTAGAGCAGCTGGCTGAATGGCGTGACGATCACCTATTTGCGATACCGTTTTACATTCGATTCCTTTTTTTTTCTTTTCTCTTCCATTTTTCCCCTCGTTTCACGAAAAGTGGAGAACACTGTGAAAGAAAAGAATGCAATGGGACAAGTATCGGCGGAGCGGGTATTCGTGTACGTAATAACAAAGATCAAATGATAGGAGGGAAAATAATTTCTTCAAATCTCGCCCACAGCTACGCTGCAGGGAAAAACTGGTATAACTGGACTAAATGAGACACAATTCATGTTTTTTCCTTTCTTCATATTCCCAGCTTACATAGGTATACCCCGAGGAAGTTTCAAAGTTTCGAGATTAACTCCGGATATACAAAGGAACAATTCTACATCAACGTCGTAGTGCAACGTTTTTACTACGAGAAGCTTCGAGAAACTTTTTTTTCCCTTTTTTTCTTTTTCTGAGCGAAGTCTAAATGATTATAAACAGAAAATGTAACATCTCTCTTGTACCGCTGAAGTTACCTTTGATTCAACTTATCTTGCGACGTATTATACCGTCGCTCGACAATGCGATGTCGATATGGATACGTACACGTACACGTATACCTATGTCTGTTCTCTTGTATCTACATAGAATCAATTTTATCTCACCTTTTCTCCCGATGCAATTCTTCTTTTCTCCCCACGGATGATCGAACAACTTACACAGGTGATACTCAGAGTCGAGACGTTGAAAATCCGAGCGAATCCTCCCAAAGAATAGCGTTCGTCACGGTACCAGAATCGCGTACACCAGTTTAGGCAACTTACCGATGCCATTTTAGGGGGTGGGAAAGAGAAAAAAAAAAAAAAAAAAACAGCCCTGAATTTGGTTATAATGCAACGCTTGCTCACCCACAAATCGTGAATACCAGTGGGCGTCCTCGGGTCCTTTTGATCCTCGAATTGCGTGGGAAGTCCTCTCCGAGGAGTCAGCAGAGGCAGCGTTAGGGATGATGATTTTTTTTTTTTTTAATCTTACCTAATCGCAATTAGTAATTTGTTTTTCTCCGCATCCAAAGGCCCCATCTCCTTGATCGTTGCGAAGCGTACGTTGAATCGAGTCGCGGATATTCCAACTGCGTAATATCTGAGCTCGTCGTCTTTATTTCGTAATTATTATTCGATAGCGTCACGAATTATTGTTCAACGAATGGTTTATTTAACTAACTTTTTTGGTCAAGAAACTTAATTACGTTTTCGATAGCAACGCAGTGAACTAACTAAATAATTCGTACCGTTACGAGGTGAGCTGCCGAATGAGACTGGTAACCGACGCCGCGTCGGGGCTAACGATAAGCCTCGTGACCTCAGCGTTTGTTTTGTTTACAATCGCGCGACTTTCTCTGTACCGAAAACAGAATGGGTCGAAAACAATTACGTAGCTACGTTTTGGCCGTGGAGGCCGAATGAATGTAGTAGAAATATTAAAATTGAACGTATTCTTTATTAATTTTCATGAACTGTATGGAGAATTTTTTTTCACTCAACAAAAACCAAATCGATTTCTGTTATCGTTGTTTTATTATATCTTTTGAGACGCGCTCGTTCGGTGGAGAAATGTCGGAAATTATAGCGTGGACAAAAAGGGGTAATACGGCTTTTGCGATACGTAAGAAGTTTTATTTTTTTTCATTTTCATTTTTCCCTCGATTTTTTCATCTTTGTTCTCATCGTGAAACGGTGAGTTTGATAACCCGACCTGCCGTAAAAAGCGAGAACATATTTACTCCAAGATTTATAACCGAGCGTGTTTTACTCTGGATATAAAACGAAACGAGTGGACAGAGTTTAGGATTTTTACAACGGTGGGGTCGGGCGTCGAATCAAAACCCTTTGGCTTCCCACTGTCACTGCAGGCACGATAAAACTATGGGGTGAACATGGCTCGGGCTGTGACTCGTTTTTTTTTTTTTTTTGTTTTTTTTGTTCGATCTAGTAATTTCGATAAAACCATATTCCAGTCGTATTTTTGTCAAACGTTATTCGAAAATCAGAGGCCATATTTTCATCACATAAAAAACCTGATGACAGCCACAGGTATGTATTAAAAAAATCTGTCCACGTAGGATGGACGAGGTATTAAAAAAAAAATCTTCAATTGATATTCAAAATTTATTCATAAAGTTTGCTAACTTTTTTTTTTTTTCATCTAATTTCAACAGTCAACTTCGTTATTACTTTTCCCTAATTTCATTTTGCCGCACGGTGCAATTTGTTTCCGGTATAATTTTCAGCCGTCTACGTACACACGTCTAACCGTAGAAAATCTGTGAGTCAATTTTCCATCGTCTATCGGTAACTCGTTCTCGTTTTTCTTCGTCCGAAAAATTTGGAAATGTTTCACGAAACGAGAAAAAAAAAAAACAAGTCATTCGGGAATTCGCTACTCCGTGTGTAACCACACGTGATTCAACAAGGTTGGCGAGGGGGATAAATTTCCAACAAAAATAGGAATTCGGAGTTCAATTGGTAATGCGAAACGCGATCTGGATAAAATTTGTCGAAAGGTCGGTCCGATTTCGTTCACTTTGATCGAAAGCTCTGGCGCAGAATATCATCCCACCGCTGATCGTGTTACTCGACCACATCGTACACGATTTCGTCCAGGCGATTAATTCGGGCCCTCCCCAAATTGTTGATGAGAGTTTCAAGAGTTAAGTTAATTATCACGACGTCGTCATCAGCGTTCGATTCTACATTCGGTTTAAATAATCTAATTTCAATCTGCGCCAGGCCCACCGCACACCAGATGTGACGTCCACATATCGCCGACACTTTTCCAACGATCTCCTCGGCATAATAATTCAAACCCGTCAAAGTTGACGTACAATTAATTTTCTATCAACGAGTTACGCTCCCTGAACGGATCGTGAATTTTTAGAAAGATTAACAAAAAAAAAAAGAAGGAGAGAAAGAAACAGTTTAAAAAAAAAAAAAAAAAAAAAACTTTCACGAGCCAGAAATGAAATAGATTTTCTCCTCGGACCGTATAAAACTAACTAAAGTCAATGAAACCCGACCTGCAACTTTATAAGACTCATGGTAACGTATAAAGTTTTAGTACATAGAAAAGAGACGTTATTTTTATACCCTCCACATAAGTGCAGGGCGAACTAAATCTGATTTGGAAAAAAAAAAAAACTGGCCAAAAAAAAAAAAGGAGACGCAGAACTTTTAATCGAACTATTTCACACGACTTTTAGTTATAGAGCAACAAGTGCGGTATTAAATTTCACGGAGTAAAGTAGTTTTATGAAAAGTTTTTTTCAACGACGTCAGTCAGTGCGCCGTAACCGGAGCGAAGGGGGTATCTGGATCGATTTTATATAAAGTAGCCCGTACTCTGCTGGAAATACCTGCGCATCGGTGACACGAAAATGGAAATTAAGTCTTTAACCTGCAGCTATGGTTGTGAGGGAGAAAAAAATCAATCCAAATTTTAGGAAAAAATTTAACCAATTAAAATGTACGTTCATTTTATATTTCAGTACACGGACTGGGAGCACGTGAGCGATGGTTACCTGAACCAAAAAATGATCGGGGACGTGGTCGGTGATTATTTCTTCATTTGTCCGAGCACACATTTCGCCCAACTCTTTGCCGAACGTGGAATGAAAGTTTACTACTACTTCTTCACTCAGGTGAGCTTTGTACTTTTATGTAACTTGAAAAGCTTTTTCCCATCGCACGGAGCGGAGAAAAATATATATATACGTACGGTGTATAAAAACAAAGTACGGTATAATAAAAATAAATTTGAGGAGAGAGTAAAGCTAGAGAGCAAACGAGAAAAAGGAAAGGAGGAGATCCTCGGCAAGGGTGAGATACGGATAGTCTTTTCGCAACTTTCGAATCTCATGCTCGAGACTCTCACCTCAATAATCACATCGACTGCGATTCTTTCACGCTCCACGGATTCGAGGGGGTGTAAAAGCTCCGCGCATTTCGCCTAATGATCATCGAGTGGTTCGAATCTCTGCCCATAATTTTCATCGATGTCTACTTGTTGTATTCGAGCGTTTCGCGACGCGAGACGAGCGCCGATCGTCGATAATTTTAGCGGTCTAATTATCGCCGAACGATTGTCGAAAATTTCCAACGGACGCTGGGGATACGTACAAACGGGCTGGAAGAAAAATGCCTTTTTCGTCATCCGCGTTTGTTCAAGTTCCTCTTGTTTTTCACCCTCCTCTTCGCCCCCGCTTCGTTTTTTGTTATTAATTCTCTCCAACTGACGCGAGAAAAGTTTTCAAAACTTATTTTACCGTCCCGTAGGACTTCGGCGAGACTTTTAGTCTTTGTTCCGGGAAAAAAAAAACCGTGCGCAACGACGCGACAATGCGAGAGAACATTTAGTAACGAAACTAGTTTCGGTAAATATAGGTATACACGTATACCTGAAGGGGAGGTCTCCGAAGTAGGCAACGTTTTCCGCGTTACATATGTATGCAGTGAGAGAAAATATAAAAAAAGGAAAAAAGTTATAACTTTTATCACGACGAAAGAGAAAAATTTCTCTCATCCCCCGCACAATTTTCTTCATTTTTTCCGTCTTTTTTCCTTCAGGATGAACTAAAATTCGGTCCAAAGAAAACACGTACCGGTAATTTGTTATTTTTTTATTTATTTTTTTTTCCGCACGTTTGAAAATGCGATCGTGTGACAAAACGTGCACCTCAGCAAAAGCGCGAAATCCTTTGCACCGAGAGGTATGATGTGGACAAAGGGAATTCCCGTTGGACTTCCAAACGAATTTTCCTAGAACTTAATGGCGACGGTTGGCGCTGAAACATTCCTTATTCCCATATCGCGTTTCAGAAAGAGACCACGTGCACCGGTGCGGAGGCTGTGCGGGACTGCAATGCTCTTAATTAAAACGCGGTAGCGTCGTGCAGCCGTCAAGTCGAACTAATTAAAGTGCAACGTAGCTAAAGCTCCGTTCTCCAGGCTACAAACACTGCACTATATAAAGATAGGACGAAACTCGGCACAAGTATTTCACTTTTTTCATATTTCGCCGTTCGTTGCTTCACCTATTCAATTATCCGGATTAGAAACGGACGTTTACCAAAGGGGTGCGCGGTGTGAAGAAAAATTAAAAAAAAAAAAAATTAAAAAAAAAAGGTCACAATTACTCGCTTGATTATCTCAAACGGTAACAAACGTTATTTTACTTCTTGCTCGATAAAGTTTCACGTAAACTACGGACGAGAAGGTAATTAGAATCGGAGCTTTTATTCGTCACGCGCTGCGGTCGGCCTTGAAGGAAAGAGAAAGAAAAAAAAAAAGGGAGAACAAAAAAAATCAGAGGCAAAAAGGTGAAAAAATCCGTATGCAGCCCACCCGGCCAATAAATTACAAAACTCTTTGCGGCTATGCTATAATAGAAAAGTTTCGTAGTAGGAATTCGTCCCTCGTAATGCGCGTTGAATATTTCATACGAAAAGTACGTATGAAAAACAAAAAAAGAAACCGGGGAGGGGGGTGGGGGTGGGGGGGGGGGAGAAAAAAGGGAAGCAAAAAACCGTGAGAATAAAAAAGTAAAGAATTTCGCGCTGGCAGCTACCCACGGGGTTGGCAAAAGAAACTTTCTTATCTAACTTGCAAGGGTTGTTCTAGTATGAGCAGCTCGCGTGCGTTACGTTGAAATTTAAACGACAGCTAATCTCTATTGCAAAATACGTGTATCCAGAGGCGTATGTACGCAAATACGTAGGTGGATACGTGGTGGTGTGCGACTATGGATGAAAAACGAGGTTAAATTTGAACCGCCAATCCACGTGGTCGTTAACTTTGAGTAAAAGTCGTCGGTCGGTTTACCTACGAATCCTTGTGATCCGCCTACCGCCTGGTTATATCGGAGATGTAGTTATCAAAAATCAAAATTCGGACGCGAAGTTGTAACGTCGAAAGTTGAAACGGGGCAAAGGTGGCGAGTCGGGAACGGGGGCGTCAAATCGCGCGGAATATAATCGCGCCAAGAGTTTAACTTACCGCAGCCCACCCACCCCTCGGGGTGCCGGTGTATCCTCGGTGGTTTCGGCCGTACGAGAAAATTTAACTACGTGCAGAGGTCGCGATACGTTCTTCACCTTGTACAGGTATACAACCAGGTGTACATCCCGAAAGTTCAACTCTCGCAAGCCCGCGATACGGACACGCGATTTTTTGATTGGCAGCTGTTGAACTTAAAATGAAAAAGATATGAAAAAAAAATCGTTGCCAACTCTGAGGAGAAGCTTTTTGAGGACTTGATTCTTTTTTTTTTCTCTCATTTTGACTCCCTTTCGCGTGCACCGTTCGTTCATACCGTGGATATAATTTTTTTTCGCACATACGTTACATCTATTTTTGCGGATAAATTTTCTTTAGCTCGAGCTTTTTTTGGTGTTTTTTTTTTTTGTTTTTCAAACGAATGGTTGGAACTGGTTTAAAAGTGCGGGAAAATTTTTACACGGTAACTCACGATATCACGGTGGCAATACGTGTGTACACGTACCCATGTAGATGGGTGTATGCGCGAGCTGCCTCTATCCGCAAAGGAATTTTAATAAAACAGTTTCTGTAAAAGGTGGAACCCGAGAGTTGCGAGGCAACGTTTAATATATACACATGTAATATATATTATACCTGTATTATGTACACGTGAAGATATGTTTTTACCAAAGTACCTCAGCATCCGCCATCTTGTACGCCTTAAACTTTTATCGGGGGAATTTTTTTCACCCCGCTACTCCGCGCAACCTGCACTCGTTTTATATCCTCCTTGACATGTAAATGTCCGGTTTTGTTCGACGCTGCTACCTTTTTACGGTTTACTCTATTTTTTCCTCCCCTCCCCTCTTCTCGCTCTCGCGATGAGAACTGATTCGAGGGTGGATGAAACTCGCTGTAAAAATCAAAGAACAATTTCAAAACGTACGTGTAATTTGATTTGATTTTTTTTTTTTTCTTACGAACACCTCGCCAGAACCGTTGCCGGATATCTTTCGTCTTCCTTGACCCGAGAGAACAACGGGCGTCGGGGGTAAAATTCAACGAGAGAGAAATAGAATTACTGTTTTTTACGCCGCGTCGGTGGGAACAATCGAGGCGAGAAATTTCGGGTCTACGCGGTGTAACGCTGTAGGTGGATAAAAGCAGACGTGAAAACGATCTGACATTTATTTCGTCAAACCGACGCGACGTGGACGTGGTTTGTACGTTAAAATTTGATTCTTTTTTCAGTGTTTCGAATTTCGTTCTTCATTCGACCCACGGCGACCACGATGGAAACAAAAAATGGGCCTCGAAATTCTGTAATGTAGGCTCCGGTATAATTACGGTGGAGGAGGTAATTTATCAGGGGGTAAGAATGGTCGAGAGATACAGAGGAAAAAGGGGAGAAGCGGCCGAGGGAGAGGGCGAGGGTGGGGGGTGGGGGGTGGTTTGTAACAGCTAAGAGTGTATCATTATTCATGCGCTGGTCTAATCTTAATAACGGGTCTACGAGTAACCTTTCCTAAAGCGCGACGCACTCGAGGCCGTAGTTAGTTTCGTACGCGGGGCCACAAGTTCTGGCTCTTCTCTCATCTGAAACCCTCTCAACGCCCTCAAACTTTACTCCTCTCGACGCTACCCTATATACAGGAGCCTCTCTATCATCTATACATGGTATACATACATACATCCAAAACCGCATACTCCAAAGGATCCGATCCCCCACAAACGAAACAACTCTTGCCCACCGTCATCCCTTAGCCACGCACGTGCCAGATAAGGTTATGCCTATGTATGTGTAAGTATATCTTCGGGAAGTGCCTCCTGCTGCTGTATCGCGAGCATCGAGAAGAAAAAAAAAGGAGAGAAAGAAAATCATGATGATTCTTCGCTTTAGTTTTTTTTGTTTTTTTTTTTTCCACTTAGCACCGCTCGTCTAATCTAGAAATCAGAGTCACAATTATTGAGAGAATTTGAGTTATTTATTATTTTATCGTTCCTGCTCATCCGTTTTTTTTTTATTTCTCGGAGGACGGAACGTCCTCTTCCCTCCCTCGCCGCGCAGGTACGAAGAAAAATTTTCGGTCGTTATATGATACGTTAATCTAATTCAGAGGCGACCTAAGCTCCGAAGGTTTATTATACGTACACGCTCGTTAGATGTGCATGGGCGTTATCCTCATCGAGATTATAAATTTACATCGCCCTAGCATAGGTTATATCCCGTGTAATTAATGATGTAAGTGAAGATAGGAGAACGCGGCGCGTACGGTGTGAGGATCCGAGGAAATCCGATAGGAATCGACGTACGCTTTTATTTGTCTATTCGTTTACCTCTTTTTTTTTTGTTTAACGAAAATACGGAGAGTGCGGAAATCGATTTTTCGTATAATTAATCATTCGCACCCAGCTGCGTGCCGTCGATTAAAAAACTTTTTACCAGCTGTGGTGAGAAACACGATCAACGCGATGAACGTTTCGTCGTAACGTAACTCTATAAAAAATCTGGAGAGTCTGCAGAGAACCAGAAAAAAAAAAATGGAGAAATTATTATCCTTCTACCAGCTGGATAGAGCTAGATATTTCAAGGATTCGCTTGCCTAACCCGACAAAACTTGAACGACGTTAATCAATGCGGTTGAAAACTAACTTTGAAAAATGTCTTTTTTTTTTTCATACAGCAGCTGGTATCCGTCAAAGACCAACTTACCGTCGCGGTACAACCGCCTCGTAAATTTTCGGGGAAACAAAAAAGTTTTCCAACTCGAAAACACTCGCGATACGAGCCGCCTTTTTTACGCCCCCGTCATTCGAGAGCGTCATAAAGTATACGTGCATCGAAAATTGATAAAAGTTAATCCTCGACAAAAACGGTACAAAAAAAAGAAAAAAAGAAAATGGAAACGAACGAGAATGAAATTAACGAAACGTCTCTGGTTGAGATGGTAATTTTTTCGGCATCTGATTGCGAGAAATAATGATAACGCCGTGCCCCGCGAAGGGATGTAAATTTTGACTATGCATCAGGTGGGTATAATTTATACGGGTTACTGCACCGCCGGTTCGTATACATACCTTCTTACCTATCACGTCTTATACTCGAATAATCTTTACGAGCGATCGCGGAAAATTGCATGAAAACTGCAGGATATCATGAACGATCTAATTTCCGGGATAATGAATTATTCAAACCACGCATCGGAAGAGAGGGAGGAAGCGGAGGGAAAAATAGGGAAAAAAACAAACGGATCCCACGAATCTACTCTCCTCAAAGATTTTACAATTTCGAGGGTATGTATCGATCCGATCGGCGCTCGAATCGTTTCCATATATATACATTCGAGCTCCTAATTTGTATCTCTACGGATAGCCCCTCGCTCCTCGTTTCCGTGCCTTATCTCGACGATTGTTATAGAAGCTCGCGTCGATTGACCGAACGTCCCCTCATTGTACGCGCCAAATATCCCCCCGAATTTCTACCGTATAGATATGAAAATTCGGTGGTGTAGACGCGCCGAATTCGCCCAGCGAAAGCAAAATTTTCGAGAAACATGACTTTGCCCGCCTTATCGATTTAATGGACATTTCCAAAATCCGTGCCCGGTCGCCACGATTAGCAAAAACCTTTCGGTGTAACCCCGACGCCGAAGTGATCGTCGACGGCCTCCACGGGTGCGAGATAACTCTTTCGACCTTTTCTCGATAACAACAGCCGTTAAGGAGATCGCTGGAGCGGAAAAGCTGATATTTTTTTTTAGCTGATTTTCCTCCCCCTCGTCGTTTAATTGATAACCATATCGCCGACGATCGTTGAGTACGATGAAAAAAAAAAAAAAGTACAGCGATCGTTCGCACGACGTCGTAATTACCGGTCAAAAAAGCTTTTACGCCCGATGGAAAAAAAGCTCTTCAAATATTCGACGCGTCTATTGTGAACCGTTTATCGCTAAATTTCACCCGGCTCCACGTCGAACGTGTTCCTCCGCGTACCGGGGTGTGCACGTAGCCAGCTTTGTTGTCGTCGTTGTTTTCACTTTGCCAACTTGGCGGTCGTCCAACAAAACCCAATTTAAACACTTCTGACCGATCGGGGTGGCGTACCTATACTCGAACGTCCGGTTACCCGGAGTCGGTGGGACGGACACTCGCAAGCTCGTCCCGCAAACTTTTCCTACGATATTCGAATCAATCGAACGATTGACACTCGGCCGTACCCTCGCAGTCGATTCGGGTCAATCCTAATTTTCCCTCGAAACGTCGTCGTTTCGTTCGATCTAAATTATCGCTAGGGATTAACTAGGGAAAACTTTGCGAAACTCGTTATCAATGGAAAAATTGTATCCTCGAGCTTGCGAGTAGCGATGAAAATAAAATGGGACATCGAGTACGGGGTGAAACGGAAGCGTCGTAACCGTCACGTGTGCGCTACCTACGTCTGCTTCGGACCGTTATCTCGTTCGGAAAATCTCACGTATTTTGTGTCGCTCGAACTAGTTAAATTGACGTGCGGTTACCACCGGCTCGGGTTAAAGGAGTTGGTAGATCGTAATCTGGATTCCGGTATGTGTGCGTCGGGCCGATGAGGGGGTCGTCGGATACCGCGTTCGTTTACGTGTGTGTGCACGGGGGTATATAGAGAGGGCAGGTATTACGCGCCGGGGGTCGCTTTACATCTCGACCGGGTCGGCGTCGCAACGGGGGAAGGAAGTTCCCCGCGTCTTTGCCTGCCCTAATCTGGTCTTTACTACTTCAATAAGCTCGAGGCGGTAGGACCACCCTTATACGCATTCAAGGATTCACTCTGGCACGCTAATCTCCTGCATGGCTGAATCTCCTCCCATCTTTTAACCCCCTGCGACGCGGGTTTCCTTCCTCGTTTCTACCGACCCGCACCACCGCCTCCCCTCCTCATCCCCGTTCTCTTCGTTACTTCGTACGTCGGTTCTGGAAACTATGGAGGGAACCTTTCTTCCGTCACCTACACTTTTGACCTTGCAGCGATGTGCTTTGGTGAAAATCGTTTTTCTTCCTCCAATTTTTCGAACGGCGAGCGATACGTTGGTCGTCAACTTACGGTGGAAATGGGAATTATTTTTGTCGAAGCTCCCGGATGAAAGCAAAGTTCCGGGGTAATTTTTATTTCTTTTTTTCTTTTTTTGTTCCCAATGCCTGTCCGATAATAATTACAACTTCGAAATATTGTACCCTTCAAACTTTTAACGTCGACCGTTAAAAGGAATTTTATATAGGTATCAATCGCCTAATGATTATCCCACTTTTTACCTTTTTACCTTGTAATCAGGATTGGCGCTTTTTATGAATTTGTCGAGTTTATATTTTAAGTAGTTCAATCGCTACGTCGAGTATTGTACGACGGTCGTAAAGCTGAAAAATTAACGGAATATCGTCGTTGTCACGATTTTACTTTATACCGGTTTTTACGAAAGCTCGGCTTTAAATGTTGCGCGTCGACGCGACTCGCTTAGTTCGTCGCTCAAAGCGATGCGGCAGAAAGTGAGTAAGAGAAAGAGAGAAAGAGAGAAAAAAAAACCGATGAAACGAAGGGAAGGAAAAATGTAAAAAAAAATAAAATAAGAGGAGGAAACGGATCTGTCCGGACGTAGAAACGTAGTAACAAGAGCGGTAGCCGAAACGAGGACCGTAGGAAAAGTCTGTAAAGCTGCGGTGGCGAACAAGTTAAATCCTAACCATCTGATCTTTTACTGTCCGAAGGGACGTTCGGTGGCCCTTGAATCCTCGTCGGTCCTTTGGTACAGCGACCTTTAATTTCAAGAGAATTTCTACGGACCTTTTTCATCTCCGCGCTTCGTAGGGATCCGATACCCTTCGGATGTACTATTTAATTACCGGATAGAAAATTGCTTCGTCGATTCTTCGGCGATAAATTTTGAAAGGAACGAAATTTTCGAGACTCTCGTTTCCCCGATCGAATCGATACGAGGAAAATCTCGGCCCAAAATTATAATACGATAATTTTCTAAATTCGAATGTCTCGTACCCCGAATTACCTTACCTTGTTTTCGCATTTTCAACGCTCCCGGGGTGGCTTTCACTTATCTCGATTGCAGTGCGTCACTTCCTCGTCCCGGTCTCTCGGAAGATGGACGAGGTGACCTGTGGGAGGACAGGAAAGCTCTCCAGGAAAAGAAAAAAATAAAAATGAATGAAAAAATACGATGCGAATAATTTTTTGGTTTTTCAAAACGACCCGGTCAGATCCTCTTCATTAATTACTCGGCAGCCGCTGTTTTTCTTTTTTTTTTCGTTCCTCTTCGAATCTTTATTTCTGGAAGATTATACGACAATTTTCTTTCTCTCGCGGATTTGTCAATCGTCCCGCGAATGTTTTGGTGAAAGAAAAAAAAAAAAAAGAAAAAGAAAGGAAGAACAATCTTTTCGAAGAAAGCGTTACCGTTTCGTAGATGATCACTTCGGATAAAGATAAAGCGACCCTTATAATGAACGTGGATATCCTTTTGTCGTTGTACGGATACATAATTATACCGCGGGTTGTATGTACCACGGTATGTATAAAGACGAGTATTTTATTTATGAAAACTCCTTTTCACGTAATAATTAATTGAAAAGCCCTCAGCTGCAGCAGCGAGCCTCGTTTTATACATCGCTCTCATTTTCACCCGTGTCAACACATACACGCGCGAGTACGTGTATATACCTACGTGCGTATAATACATCTCACGAGTATAGAAATGTGCTTTGAAATTGCTTCGAAAAATTGCTGGAGGGTCGTATCTACGTACAAACTTACACAGGCCCGTATTTGTGTGTGACATTAGGTGTATGCGAAACAGTTAAATATGAATTACCGAGTGAGAGCGATAAAGTGAAAAAAAAAACAAATTCTATACAAAATTATAGAGTGCAGTGGAATAATATTAACGACTTCTCAAAAAAAAAAGACCTCTCGTTTGAATGCAGACGAAAGATTGAAATGTATAGAAAAAATGAGTAACTTACATCGCACGATTCAGGGGTCCTTTTTTTCGCTCTAACGAATCGCGTGACGTCAAACTTCCCATTGAAATCTGAATCGTCGTCGCAAAAAATATCACGTTTGTTCAAATTTTACTCGGCAACAGTTGCGGACGGGCGTTAAACTTTTCGCTCTAAGGATGACGAATATGAACCATTAATAACCTACTTTTTTTTTTTTTCTGCTCGTTTTTTCAACTCTCGTTACGCTCGTTTTAACGCTCTCCGCAATTAGGGCGGAGCTCGTACGAGCGCTCGGCGTTTGACGCTGACAATCTTCGCCGAAAATCAGAGGCTGAATTTGATGAAAATTTGATTTTCATAATTTTTTTTCAATCGCGGTGGAGCGGGAGCACACGCGTTACGAATATACGCGCGTTCACCTCAGCCATTAACACGCGCGTGATTACGAGCGCGTACAGCTTATAGTCCCTTTCGATGTTTCCGAAAAGTTTCGCCAGAGCAATCTGCGTGGGTATGAATCGCTAATTAGCGAGTCTCCGTCCCGCGATCTCCGTCTTCCCCGCGAAAACAAGTTGAATTATAAATTGGAGGGTGATGTAAAACGTTGGCCGTTACAATGCTCCTTCCGAGAAAACTCCACCGTACACGTATCGCGCCGAAGGAGTTTTGAACGTGGCGAATTCGTGCGGGTAGATATTCGCGATACAGCGAAGATATTACCTTCGAAGACTTCTGACGTCTACCACCAGCTGTCAATCGACCCTCGACAGTGCGCCACTCCAATTTGAAACTCTTGATCGTGACTCGTTTCAACGTTCAGCTTATCGTACATCTACTTCGTTTTTGGTTGGGCGAAACGTCGGGGGTGGCGGTTTTGAATTTGTGGAATCGGATCGTCCGCCCCCCTCGAGGAACAGCTAGTCGAACCCTCGTCAAGAATAATATAACGTCTCATTTTACGCGCGGCGAAAACGAACCTCTGAAAAAAAACGAAAATCGTCCGTAGACGTCACATAGTTGGACGCGGTACCCGCGAGGAGAGAGAGAGAAAAAAAAATAAAATAGAAAAAAGGAGGGAGGAAGAAAATTTGAGAATTTTTCGAGAATCGTATCGATTTCGCGAAAATTATGGAATTGAAAATAAGCGACGCGAGTCGACGCGCTTCGAGGAAAGTATACGAGGGGAAATGAATTTTGATTCGTATCAAACGGAGTGGATACTTAGCATTGTAGATTTCGCAAGATTCGAGAACAGAAGCCCACGCGTTTTTGAGACAGCAGAGTTATGCTAACGACGCCGCCGTTAGCGGAGATTCGTTCGCTGTGAAGAGCCTTAATAGCCAGTTGAGTTTACAACAGTCATCAACGACCTTCGCGCGTCGCGTTTACCAACCTCGCCGACAGTTTCTGTCGTCAGCAGAAATTTTGGCGACGACAGAAAACCGATGACATTCTCCCTCCGTCTCCCTCCCTCCCTCTCCCCCTGCCCCCCCTGCCCCTTCTCCTTTTGTTCTTGTGTTCCCGCGAGCTTCGCCCCCCTCCCCCCCCCATCATTCGACCTACCTACGTAAAAAGCTCCGCTCAACCTTGCGGGAGCAAAAATTTGGTTTTGACGTACGAAACCGCAGACGATGGAAAGATTTCAGAAGATCATTCATCCGACGTCGTTCGCGACAGAGGTTACCGCATTGGCGAAGACGGAAAAATGAACGATTGGATGAAACGAGAAGATGAATATTTGGAAGGGCCGCGGCGCAACGATACCACGATTTTCTTTGCGTTATACGACAAGCGATACGAATTATACAACGAAGATAGCGGAATCCAATTTCCTTGGCGGCCCACCTTACTGCCGCGTTTAGTACCTACCCTCGGAGCCGAGTGTCGATTTGCCGAACATTTGCCGAAAACGAGGTAGGCACCCCGATCGTTCTTCGCCACCCCTCTTGATGCCCGGCAATCAAAGAGCCAAGTGCGGGAGATAATATTTGACTATCATTGCTCTTGTTTTTATCATTATATTTTCGCGATCGCTTTCGTTGATGCGTCTCGTGCTTTTTCTTCGCTGGTTTTTTCTGTCTTTTTGTTTTTCTCTCCAATTTGAACGGCGTTTAAGGGAGTTCACCCGCCGTTGGAATATGATACCGTGTTCGGACTGACATCCGACGCTGACGTTACTCCTCTGGGGCGCTGAATATTTCATCGGATAGACGCAACAACGTGAAACAAAGTTTCAGCTAGAGCGGTGCTGCATAACGAGGTATGCGAAAACACCGCTCCGCCATCTCGTCCGTATTCACGTATCCGTACCATACGTATGAATATTTGCCTCTTTCTAATATTTAATGAAAGTTTTTCATTTCACTGAACCCGCGAAATTGTTCAACGTCGAGTAGGTGTGTACCTACCTACCTACCTGTACCTGAAAAGTTGAACAAAACTTAGTCCTACGCGATACACCTATGTACTGTTTTCGTCCAAGCTATGTATTTCGTCTCTTTTCTCTTTTTTCTTGGCCATTTTATATACGTATATATATCGACGTAAAAAAGAAAAGAGAAAACAAAACGCCAACTCAAGCTGAAACGAGATATCTGCGATTCGGAGGAAAAAGGGGTCAAAGAGTAAAAGCTGAGGTGAACTTCGTTCTGTTCTGTTAGCAAAAGTAAAAGAAATACAATCTGCAGGTAAAAGGGGCTCGGGCTCTACTCAAAACCGTGCCCTCTTCTACTACGCTGTTCAGAGTCCTCATAAATAATGCCGATCCGAAGAGCCGCGGCACTTTCGAGCAATTGATTAAGCATGGCGTCCCGTAAAGCACGCGGTTTTCTCAAGTGGATGTCGGTGTATTCCAGAGGTCATTCGGGAGAGGCCCTTTCGCCCTCCTTCCTTCGAATATCGGATGGAAGGGAAAACCGCGACGGCGAGAGACGCCCGAAATCGCGACGAGACACCCGCCATGTTATCGCTACGTCGCGATTATTTCGGAATTTCGGAATTTCGGTGTTCGTCTTGAAGTTGGAAAAAAAAATTATCCGAGACAACCGGAGCCGCGCGTTGTTTGATGAATGAAATTTAGAAATTTTAATTGGTTTAGAACGAGCAAATATTTAATGTTCATTGAAGGGAAGTAGATGCTCTAGAATTCCGCCGTAGAAACTTGGCGAGTACCTACTTGAGTCGAGTGAAAGGGTTGCACGTATAACAGACAAGTCCTCATCGTCGGATAAATTGAAGAGTTTAATCCGCGTAGGAATTTGTTTGTAGAAATTTTTACCTTGTTTGCTTCCTGATTGGATCTAATTTCGCCCGGCGTGCGCACGAGATCTTTTTAATCGCGAGGTCTGCGGAGATCCCTGCGGATGTGTAATAGAAAAAAAAAAAAAAAGAAAAAAGTAAAAAGAAACTCGATTCTCTCGGTATCAAATTTACATGCAATCTCGCTATTTTAACCACACGGTTATTTCCATCCCACGGATAATTCGACGTTTATCGACTATAAGTTATAAACAATTGTCATTCGTAACGCGTCGTTGTTTAAAACGAGACACAGCTGCCGCAGGTGTCTCCGTGACCACCTGACCGGTTAACCACAGCACAGACGCTTTCAGCATGCTGACAAATGGACGTGTTATTTTTATCAATCGTACAGCTAGTCACATACACCCGTTAAAAATCAAAATCAAAAACCGTTCTCAACGATTCTATTTTATTACCCCTCTGAACTTTATCTCGTACCCTTGGCGAAAAAAAAATTTCGTATCATCGTCAAGTAGTTTAATCGTCCTTTCTTTTTTTGTGGGGGGGGGGGGAAATATACGCGGTCAATCGTATGTAATGTATGCACATCGACGTGTGACGAACGACCGATGCGAATTGGAAATTTCAATCCATGCAGCACGATATTATTTTACATCAGACTCTGTATACTCAGCTGTTGAAGCATGAATTATTGCAGCGTTGGGTTAACGAGTTGATAAACGTATATGTATGCACGTGTCCCAAAATTTAACGCAACGATTAGCCCAGTTTCATTGTTTGCGTGGTGAACTGTGCGAAATTTGGTTTCTCCCTTTTTTTTGTTCTTTCTTAATTCCGATTCTCATTTGCCTTGAGCACGAATTATTTATTTTTTTTTTTCAACTCATCGTCTAAAAGATCCGGAGTTGGCCCTCGAAATAAATTACGGATCGTCATTGGCCGTCGATTCTTTACCCCGAAACATAAATTACCCGAAGTTGTTCGAAGTTGAAGTTTTTTTTTTTTCGAGAGAGAGAGAGAGAAAGGGAAGGAAAAAAATTAAATTTACTTTCACACCTGTTTCGCGAAGAGCGTGATAATTACAACGACGAAAGTATCCCCTCATCTTGAATATAAAAACCAATTAGCCGACATGTATATAGGTGTAAATTTGAGATTATACTTTTGAAAATTAGGTACTTTGTGCCGAGTAAAATTTTTTCAACTGCGATCGATGTCGATATCGACAGTGATTTTCTCCACGTATTTTAAGCGTGCTTTTTCGGTTGATTTCGCGCCAGGTTAATTATTTATTTTTTCGAACAACCTATCCAACGATTCAATTCGACTTTTCATTTTTTGTAAAATTGGCTGTCGGGATAGGAAGATCGAGCGAATGGAGAGATTGAAATTTCCTCGGCGATGATCCGAAGTCGCGGGGTGTTCGAACGGCGCGTAATTTTCATCTTTGTTTTTTTTATTATACCTCCGAAGCGTGGATCCACGTGTGTGGAATATACGTACTCGAAGGTTCGAGGCCTCGGGGTCTTCCATCTTATATCCAGAGTGTGCCATATATCCGAAGAAAAAAGTAGTCGCAGGATCGAAGTCACTCGCGCGTGTAAATCCTCCACTTATCTTTGATCACTTCTACCGGAGTTTCGAAGAAGACTTGGGGGCGTTTTCCGCTCTTTTCGCTCTCGCGAAATCACCCTCACCCTCACCCTCAACCCCCCCCAGCTCCCGCTGCGGTGTATCCCGTCTCCCTTCTTTTTCATAAATAACCGCTTACGTCTAATACCCGCCATATTTATTTATAATAACTCTCCTACCTACAGATATATACATATCGATACGTAAGCAACGGCCCGGATGAGCGAGACGGCTTTGACAAAGAGATATCATCCCTCCCTCCCTCTCCCTCTCCCTTTTTTCTTTTCCCTCTTTCTCTCCTGCCATTTGTTATTATTATTCATCGTCAATTCCGACCTCTTTTTCTTCCGTCTTCGACGCAGTTGCAGTCCCGCCCATTTCGCTCACTTTCTCCACAGATAATACCGGAGATGAGATAGAATTTCTGGTGACTACCGTCGAGTTATGCCACAGGATGAGAATGTCACTCAAATCACTACGAGCGAATAATTGTTATTATCGGTGAGAGAAATTTATGCGTAATAAATGAGACAGAAATTTAATCTCCAATCGCAGGAGGTAATCCCCGGGGAAAATTTTTCACCCTGATGGGTGTATCTAACATTTAACCCCGTAGCTGTAATAAAAGATAACTCGCGCCTCGATAAACCCGATCGAGTGAGTCCTTTTTTCTTTTTTCTCTTTTTTTTTTTTTTGTATCAAGATTCCTTCGGAATTTATTATTCCGTTTGCGATTACGTGTAAGATTATCGGAGAGTATCGAGGGAGGGAAAAAAATACTTTTCACCAAGCGAGAACCGCGAGGTGGACTGTACAGTGGAAAGCTGATAGACAGAAATGGCTGACTCAATATTTTATAACCTAATCTCGGAAGGGCGTCGGAGAGGAAATAAGGGCGAAGGGAGGGCGGAAATGGGAATGGGGGCTAATTGGATCGGCGGTGATACGAGAAACTTAAGTGCTGAAAGCTCCGCGAATATATGTTATTACGATCACGACGTGTTCTCGCACATACCTACGTAGACGCGTGTCTCGTGAACGTGAACACCCACCCCCGCTACACTCCGCGAAGGAATTCAGAAATTTCTTCTTCCAACGAACTTACAGATCCGCGAAGAAAATCCGCGCGGGGCGCACTCCGTGTCTGAGTAAAAGATTGAAAATTTGCAAAGGTCAAGTCTGAAAGGAGAGGCGGACTTTAAAAATTCGGGTAGCAAAATTTTAACGATTTACGTAACGAGTACCAAACACAATGACGGTTGAATGAATTTACGCCGCGCATACGTCGGAGACGGAAGGGTCCATCCGACGCGTTTGTGAATTGTGCGATTGTACGAACGATCGGCTGCCGGTTGTCTCGTTGAATACAAATACCGGTATTGGGTGTATGAAGTGGATAGGCACGTAGCCATGTAGAAATAGGGGTATATACGGATACATTGTGAAAGCTAAACGTTCCGATTGTGATGTTGCTAAAGGTATTCAGTTAGCGATAGCATTGTTATTTCGGCGATTGAAACGGCATAGCGCCACAAAAGACGGTTCTGCGGTCGCTTCCCTTTACCCCCGTAGAAACGAAAACGTGCCCGGTATGTATTACCGGGCGTTTCGATCGACCGACGCGGATGACTCTTGCTCGATCGTCGAATCGAATCTCCGCCGAATGATATCGGGGAATGTACAAAGTTTATCCGGAAACCGAGTTACGGCTTATAAAATTCAGGGGATAAATGGACGATCGATCATCCGTACGTTGCAGTCCTTTCGTTCATCCCGATCGTTATTTTCGGTTTTTCGTTCCGCGCTAAAAACTATCGAGAGGATTTTCCATTCGGATAGCTCGATGCCGGGGTGATATACCGTGGAGGAGGGTATAGCTATATAAGAACGCGAAAAGAAGCACTGCTAATCGCGCCGTCCAAGCGACTCCTGCATAAATCACTAGGTTGGCTTCGAACACGTCGCAGTTGTACGACCCTCCGTCTTCCCGGGGGAATGCTCGGAAGACCTCCCCGTCGTTCCCCCTCTGCCCCTCCTTACCGCCGCCAAAATCACCCCGAGAAGCCCCGAGGCATTTATATCGACGACAAACTTCAAAGGTGACCTCCGATGACGCTCGAACTTCGACCTCTAATGTCCGGAACAGCCGCGACGATGTGGAAAATTTTTCTATGAAAATCGGGTGAATTAGGAAAGCTCCGATTTTTCGCCCGAATGGCCGCTTTCTTCCGAGCGAATCACATCGGGGGTCGTTCGGGGGGCGAGTAGGCGTCGAATCGTAGCAATTTCACGGTTTGCTTTTTTAATTGATCATCCGACGGGCCGAGTATAAACCGTACGATCGACATTCGCAATTATTCAGGGCGTCGAGGATCCCTCGGAAAAATCGGAGGTAATCCGACGACGACCGACAATTTTTAGGGTCGTCAGTCGTACCCCACTCAGGTACGTACGTACGTACCTTTCACGTGGCGATCCGTATCGATCCATTCGAGGGGTGAGCAAATGAGCTATGCACACAACATGTCCTATATACAGGCGTATAAATTGAGCGGTTTAAAATCGAACCAACTACAGCTCTCCCAGGCTTCCCTGGGCACTGCCGGCTTTCGGGTTCAACGTAAGCTCGATTTGGATCGATCAATTTAATCCGATAAGATTGAGAGGTGGGTCTCGACGGACTCGAAGATGAAACTTGATTTTTGTGAAACTTGTTTCGGAGGACGACAAGTTAATTCACGTACCTACGTCGAAGGGGAGGAGGAGAATGGGGGAAAGAGAGGCGAAAAAATGATGGAGTCTTAGCGAAGAGATTTAACATCCATAGTTGAATGAGTTATGTCATGTAACCTCAGAAGTTTATCCATCTTGTCTTGTCTCGGTTCGTTTTATTCAGGTGTTCGAGGAGGCGAAAGTAATTTAAAGGACAGTGTCGTCGTAGCTCACCGTCACTTGGGGAGGGGGGGGGGGGGTTAAGATTTAGCACCCCGACCGTCGTAACTTTAATTGCGGTGTAACTTTGGCGGAAAATTTTCATCGCCTACTTTTCCCACCGGCAGCTTCTCGCTACGCGGAGAACCGTCATTAAAATGTTTCATCTGGCATCGGAGAGCTTGCGTCGGAACTTTTTTTCTCTCTTCTCTCCGTTCCGCGATTGCTCGACGCGTTTTCCGATCATTCGACGAACTGGACGAAGCATCTTTTCTCGTTTATCTTCATAAAATTCTCTCAGAGTCCAAACTCAATGGTTCGCGATTTAGATTTTCCAGACCTGCAAAGGGTCTGACGTTTTTATTCAGATAATTTTGAAGGCGCCCTCAAGGTGGGTGTATACGTGACCCAAATGGTCGAGCTATTTTATCGGGTAGTCAAATTGTTTTTCTTTGCTACTCGGAGGGTGAAAATAAAAAGTAAAAGAAAAAAAAAAACGGACGATAAAATCATATTACCTAACGTAAAGCTGCAGCCATTCGCGCGTGTATATTTTCGCAACCCTCCGAAGAATTGTTCGGGCGATTTGTGTCCCGGTGGAAATTTTTCTCTCGCGTCCCTTTTCGCCTCTCCGTGTTACCGTTTCATTTCGAGGACAGTTGGGCGAGTCCGAGGAGACGGAAAAATTAACGATATTCCGAAAAGAAACCCTTTAAGAGCGCCGATTCAACGTAACTGGGGGCTGAACCTTTTCCGTTAAGATTCTTGTCTCGCGCTCTCCTCCCGGTTCTCGTAATCTCTTGTTAAAGTCTCAAAATAACGCGGCGAATTTGGGGCGAAAAAAAAAGAAGAGATTCCGGGATTTCTGGAAACGGGTAAAGAAGAAATACTTTACAAAACTCACCACCTTCGATTCCGCACTCTCTCAGAGACCCTCGCTCACTCGTCTCGTACTCTTCGACCTCTGCTCTGACCCGCATTTGTGTCGGCAATCGCTCGGTTACGTCTCGAGTTTCGAGTTTGCGGTATCATTAGACCGGGGGCGATATAATTCCGCGTTGTCTGCATCGGTTAATTAATTATCGAAATATGTACGTAACGACACCGGTAAATTTAATTAACGCGTCCGAACGTGCGGATAAGATTCGACGACGTCGCGCCAGAGGATGGATAAAAAAAATTTTCTATTCGCAAAATCGGAACTCGGAGCGCCGGAAGTTCGCCGAGAAATGATAAAAATAACGACAAAAAGAGTAGTTGAAAAATTCAATCACCAAAGAGGTTCGCCTGCAGCCGGCGCACTTCGCGGCGGCGTGGAATTTTGAAGGTAATTGCAGCAGCTGGAAACGGCGGTGGGAAAGGATGAGATAAATAGAGTGTTATGCCCGCGGAAGGGAAAGCGGATAGTCGCGATAGAGAGAGAGAGTAAAATTAACTATTTATAGGAGCGAAAGGTCGGGCGATTCCAAACGTCATTGGCGCAGCCTTTGACCCAAAAGCTCGGCAATTTCGAGGGTGGCGTATCTCGGCCGAGTTTTCGTAACTCAAAAATAGTAGTACACGTAGCGTAATTGCTGAGTAAACCGAAAGCGCAAGGGCGCGCCTCGGGGTGCCGTTTTGCAAAAGGAAGAAGGACTCCGGTGTCCGAGGTGATGAATTTTCGGTAAAATTTTTCCCAACGTTTTATCCTTCCGACGAGGATACGTTCAAAGATGGAAGGTTAAGGAGGCAGAGGCGGAGCAAATACGTGAAAGTATATTCGTTTCAAAGAGCTGCTGCGAATGCTTTTCCAAAGTAAATGTTTAATTTTCTACCGTAGGATATCCACGGAGTTTTCCGAGTTAAAAGTTTAAGGGTTGTCGCGAAAAGTGAAGTTGAGAAAGAGTAAAGCTTTCTTGTAAAACAAAGACAGATGCGACGGTCGTTTTTACGATCCGTGGCGTCACGCTTAGCCGAACGATCAAGACAAGTTGATAATGTCTATCTTTCGAGGTAAGCTGTGGCTCGGAATCTCTCGTCTGGAAGAAATCTCGGTTCTTCCTTTCCATTATACTACCTTTCAATTAATAAAACTTTTCTACTCGAGTTATTTCCTTTATTCGAGACCGAGAACTCTCGGTCAAACACCGATCTTCCGTGGAATCCTTTCTATACAAGCTCTTTTCAAACTATTTTTCTATCCAGTGTCCGGTAACTAGTTTGTTTGTTTTTTTTTTTATTTTCTCTCGTCGTCGCACATAGGGAATCTCTTCTAGTTTTTCAACTTCTTCACTTTGCCGCGACTCTCGGACGTCCGCCTGTTGAAAATCGAGAAAACAAAGAGATCGGAAAAGGGATCGCGTTTTCGTACGATTCGTCGAACGTACGTGCGGATTTTTTTCCGGGGCAATTCGCCGCACACGACGATATCCGAGGGTGTCGAATGATATTATCTCTCTCTCCTCCGTTCGCCCCATCATATTCTCACTCTCGCTAATTACCAATCTCGAGAATCTCGTGTCTTCGCGAAACTTTAATTACCCGCTTTGGTTGTTTTTTTTTTTCTGCACAAAGTTTTTCACGATTGCCGCAATTCCGTGTTTCACGATTCGAACTTGCGACGTTACGTATCCGTCTGCTTTTCACGAAAGTTGTAAGAAAAAAAAAAAGAAACGAAACAAAATTTTCAAAAATTACGAGTCTGCGATAAAAAATATTTACGTAATTTTTTTTCTACCCCGTGCGCAACGATATGTGGAAAGTTTGAAAGAATTGAAAATTCGGGGCTTATGTTTTTTCGCGATGTACATAACCATGTATATTTCTTGAGGGTATCTCGAGTAACGGTATAAATGGGGGTCAGTATTTCAGCTTCATTTTTCTCTCTCCCAATCCACCCGTGCGCTCATCCCCGCGCCATTCTCCTCGCCGGGGATGGCTCGAGGGTATTCTTTATGTATGAAAATTGCGTTACTCGTTGATATTTTTTACCACTTCGCACGTCGAAAAGGTAAAATTGAAACATCGGCGTGAATTCGAATCATCGCGGAGCTTGCAGCGGACTGCATCGCGTCGCCGCCCTCCCCCGTCCCCCTTTTGTGGACGGATCCGCGTGTTCGTTACGTACACGGGCGCCAAACAGGTTAAATTTTTTACGAACTACTCGCCCATAGAATTTCCTCGGAGAGTTTCCCGCAACCGTCTACATTATTCAAAACCTTGTTCATTGTCAGTCGAATTTGCAACTTTCGAAAGCCTTCGCGCGGCGACGCTATTGCGCGACGAGTTTCGCGCCGACGCGATATTTCACCGGAAAATATAGAAAAAGTAAAATTCTTCTCTATATATATTCATGAATAATTCATCGATTAATATCGCATTTGTATTTCCAGAGAACGAGTACGAACCTCTGGGGCGAATGGATGGGCGTCATGCACGGCGACGAGATCGAATACGTATTCGGTCATCCGCTCAATCAGTCGTTGCAGTACAACAAAAAGGAACGCGAACTTTCGCTGAGGATGATGCAGGCCTATTCAAGATTCGCTCTGCTGGGGTGAGAAATTTCATTCAATCGTCATCATCGTCACTGCGTCGTTGCCTTCGTTATTTCAGCAGCGAGGATTTCGTTCTTCGTCCCTATTATTATTTTATTTTTTTTCTTCTATTTTTTTCTATTTTCATCAACGTATGTTACATATTTTAGTTCGCGAGTACGTACAACGATACAGCGGTATCACCCGATGGAATATTGAGATGAAATAACCTAGGTCTATACCGTGTGTCTGCTGCACATATACATACATACAGCCATGAATTATTTATGTCATTTATAGCTGTATACATGGATACGTGTATCCGTACGCGTATGTCTTATACGCGCGGTCCGCGTCCAAAAGCTTCTGACTCTTTTTCTCCTCTGGGAATTCTTCGATCCCCTTCGATACCCGGACGATTTTATCTCACGGACAAAGCCCACCCTCCTCTCATATCCGTATCGCAGTATAATCCATTCCGACAATAAGTCTGATGTAACTGGCTCCCGTAACGCCGAGCTTTTCCATAAGAACGGCGATCAAATTCCGGACTCGTCGTCCGCGGTGGAACGTTCTCTTCGGGTCGATTGAAAAAACGAGATAAAAAAAAATAAGGGGGATGAAAAAAATCGAGTCGAGAGAGTTAATTGAGTGTAAGTAACGCTCGAAGCTTGATCTGAAGGGGAATATCTCTTTCGGAGAAAATTGTACGCGGGCTCGTAGTTTTCCGTCCCTTTTCCCGAATTTTCGCCCAAAATCCCGTTGCTTTTTAACCGATCGGATTCGTTTGATATCATCGAGTCGGATTTCTCCTACGAATTATAATTAATTCCACTTCGAGTGAACGTAACTTTCGGATATCTTGATCGCGAAGGAAGAAGGAAAGAGAGCGAAAAGAAAAACGAGGTTACACGTTTTGATTTAGATGCGAAGGTATTACGCTAGGTAAACGCATATCTGTAAGCAATACTTTATTTTTTATAGCCGGCAAATACCAGGTCGGAGGTAAACCCCCGACCGACCTCTGTGCGCCACCCCGCGACAAATTGATCAAGATTTAAGGTCATGATGACGCATGGCACGCCTAGGTTTACCGATGTACAGGGATAAAACTATGCACACACACCGGTCGTGCTTTTCGCCTTTTTCTCACTCGGTAGATTTTTTTCTCTATTCATTTTTTGCGCTCTTCTGAATTTCTTCTTTTTTTTTTTTCTTTTTTGAATTCGCTCTCTCCACTGACCAGGTAACAAGAAGAACCGGGGAAACGATCGAAAGCGAGAGAAACGTATGGCGAAGGCGAACCTCGTTACATATTAAAGTGGAATAAAGAAAAAAATATGTAATTAAAAATTAATCTAGATGGAGAATCGAGAAATTCCTCCCACAGTCGGCGCAGTCGTGTCATTTTTCATTCGAAAAGTTGACCAGCTGTTTCGCACGTGAACGTGATTAATCGATCCAGCGATAAATAAAAAAAAAAAACTGTATAACATACGAACTGGAAATATTCTCGACTATTTTTTTTAAGTCTCTTTTAAAATTAGCGTCGTGCAAATCTCGCGATATCTCGCTCGTAGGACACACGGCGTGATACTTTCGTACACACCCACCCTGTACGCCGGCGTATCGTAACGATAAACGTGGGGCGCGATATGAGTTAAATGATATCGGGTTTTAACCGCGGAGCTTATTTTCTCACGTGTTAAGGTGTCTGCATCAAGATAATGAGAGCGAGTACACGTACGTACGTACGTACGTGAACGTGTGTCGTACGTAACGGGTAGGTATAACAACGGGGTAGCTAAAGTGGCAGAGGCGGTGGCCAGGGGTAGTTTCGCGCGTTTGTTTCCGTATCGCTCGTTCTTATATACCGATGGTGGAATTCTAGCGGAACCGCGCTAGCGAGCCCCTGCATTTCCGTTTGTTTTATACAACATTAACTTCTGCTTCCCGCCATATAATGCCGCAATATCCTGATGGTTACTCCGCATAATGTGTCGGTGAACACAGGACAGCAGATACGACTCTCTTCCGTTCTCACCCCCTTTTCAGCTCTTCTCTATTACGTCGCACGGCGGCGGTACGGGGATGCTGCGGACAATGGACCAGCACTACCGCGAACGAGCAATCACAGATATTGATCAACGTCCGTGTATTATGACACGTATATCTTCCTTTCACCTCACCTTTATTCTCGTTCTTTCAACTTTTCCGCTTTCTTTCTTCGCCCATCTCCTTCTCCCCCTCGCCTCGCCACAGATAACGCACGGAGACATCTTTTTATCGGGACGCCGTAAAAGACGCGAACGAATGAATCGGGAGCGTTTGATCCCAACAACCTCGGCCGACGCGAGTTCGTTTTTTCGAAAAAACTAGGCGCCACAGGTCTCGAAGTTTCGCCCCGTATCGAGATATCGTATCTAGTTCGTCCGATGAAAAAATAAAGGAAATTTCGCGACCGTCTCACCCTTGAGTCGGAGGGTGAATATGGAGCTTTCGTTTCCGAGAATCCCGAAATTCCAGGATTTTACGGAGGTGCATGTCTCAGGGCCACGTGTACGTTCACACGCACGGGGCGCACCGCTGCTCGTGTGTCTGGATACGGCTAAGAACGTAGATACCGTATACCGTGCAGCTTTGTTTTACCGCCGGAAGTTCGTAGAGGAAGGAAAAAGCTTGAGCGGCGAAGCACACCCCAGAGGCTGCCGTAATTCTCTCGCTCCGTTCGCCCGCTTCTTCCTCTCGTTCTTAGCGAAATTTCCCTCCTCTCGTTTCTCATTTTCTTTCTCCCTTTAATTCCCGCCCCTCGCGTATATTCTCTTCCGTATTATATGTATGTATCCATCTCTCGGCGGAGGAGATCCCGCAAAAATAGACCTATATACGCGGTAAATGAATTATTCGACAAAAAGGAAGAGAGAGAAAAAAAAATATTATCAAATGAGCGGATAATTTGATCATTACTCCGTTTCGATGGGGTTGCGGGATATTTCACCCTCGGTGTATCGCGCGCACGCGGTACAAGCGCGATGATTATTATCGTCGCGTCGATTCGATCCTCTTTTAATCTCATCTTTTCTATTTTCTTATTCTCCTCGTTTCTCCTTGTTCTACAGAAAACCGATGGCGGAGGGTGTCGAGTGGCCGACATATTCGAGGGATCAACCGCAATATTTTATTTTCGACGCGGAAAAAAGTGGCCTAGGCAAAGGGCCCAGAGCCACGGCTTGTGCATTCTGGAATGAATTTCTTCCCCGGCTCAAAGGTGTTCCAGGTACGTTCCCCCACTCAATTATTCTGTTTGTTTTTTCTCTTAAGAAAAATAAATTCGTTCGATCTCTGTCATTTGACGATACGCGTGTGTCGTATCTCGTCGAGAAAAACAATGACATTGGAGAAAACAAAAAAAAACGAAAAAAAAACCACAGAAAAAAATAATCAGAAATGAGATGCGAGAAAGAGAAAAGAAAAAGAGAAAACTGTCGTCTATAGCTGGTGCAATTATAATCTCGAGGCAGAAGTAGGAAACCCATCATTAGTTCAAACTTCAGGAGTTTCTAGGTGAATGACGTTATATACACGGCGGGTATACCTGTGTATACCGAACCCTCCACCTTAGTCTTGTCTACCGTGAGCTTAATTAGAGCTAACTGCAGTAGCACGTACTATAGCTTTGCAGTACACCCACCTAACTACACACCTCTTTCCAACGCAACTTGAAAAGAGACGACGACGGATCTTAAGTTGGTTCGACCCGCCCCGAAAGCGTCGCGACGACGCGCGTCGTTTGAGAAGAAAAAAAAAACAAATATAATTATCTTCCAAATCGATTTTTTCGGACTTCGAAATTCTTCTTCATTCTCTTCTAGTTTCAGTTTCTTCTCTTTGCTTCTTTTTTTATTTCTTCTGTTTCAGATCCACCCGAATCTTGCGACGGAGCGGTCGCGTCCAGTGTTTCGGCCGGGGCGATCAGTATCTACGATTTATTCATCTCCTCGTCAATACTGACAGCTTTTATTTTGTCGACAAATTTTTTTATAATCTAATGAGAAATTTCATTATTCATTGATCGAAGAATACAGAGACAAGAAAAAAATTCAACGCTGTTAGAACGTATCGTGACAAATCGACGTTTTCAAAAAAGGTAAAAAAAAAAAAAACAGAAAACAGAAAAAAAAACAAAACAGAAAAGCAAAAACAGCGAAATGATTCATCGTCCTTAATATAAGTTACAAAGATCAATCGCCTCCTGAACACCTGCTGCGGAGGATTGAATTTATTATATTCTTTCACGGAGTGAGGGTGAAAGAAAGAAGAGAAAAAAAACTTAGGAAAAAAGAAAGAGAAAGTTAACACGAGGAACCAGTCCGGATAAACGATATCGATGACGTATTATACATTTATGGGCAAATTATAATAAAAACGAACTCCTCATTTCATCATGAATTACAACAATTAACGAGCTCTTCGCAGATACGATAGATGAATAAACATATATTAACTGAATATTCACTCATTATGTATCTGTACGAGTTAATTGTTCACGGATTCATTATTATTATTATTGTTGTTGTTGTTATTATTGTTTGGTTAAGTTTATACCGACCGAAAAGTACGTGTCATGTTCAACAGGTATACGATGACGATGAAAATGATTTCAAATTATTTACAGAGTGTCTTGTTATGGCCGGAAATTATTTCAATGAAATATATGTAAGGAGGTCAGTCACCGTTAAACATTTTATCACCCATAATACAACGGTTTTTATGGTTCACATTAGGTATGAGAAAATCTGTTAAGTAATTTCCGAATGTTCCATAAAACAACTCAGCACGTATGGTTCAACTTTTAGTAGGTATAAGCATACTTGTATACCCATCTTATTAACATATATACTATATTATGCATGTTATGTTGTCCTTATATAGTATATAAATAAGTTACTTATTGCTGCGTCATGTAAATAAATGTTACTCCTTTCTTTCTTACTTTCTTATCAGTTTCATTGTTAAATGTCACATCGTTATTCGAATTGCAGGAAGATTTTTACGCGTTACCGTCACACGAGCTTTTAAGTTCGTTGTGCTCTGATTTCTCTTTTTCTTTTTTGAATCGTTTCGTTGACCAAGATTTCCCTGATTTTCAAAAGGCCTAGAATGTATGACGAGGGAAGAATGATGTGCGCAAAATTGGAAAAAAAGAAGAAGAGAAGAAGAGGGGCGAACGAAGCCGGATGGTTTCCCCGTACAAATACACAGGAGGACGCGTAGATTTGGACGATCAAAAAAAAAAACAAAAAAAGAGTACATCGTCTTTGATACAATATAACCTTCCAAAATAAATTTGTAGCTTATAACGTAATTCTCGAGATAATTATTCATTGATATACATGATATAAATTTGAGCAACGTACCGTTTGAGGAACCTCCGCTCTTGGTACGGTCCCGGGGCCCTGGGTGTGATTTTATCAAATTTTACATCCTCGTGGTACAGATTGATAAACGGAATGAGTTGAGCCAGTATTGTGACGAGGCGTCCTAACAGCGGGTGTCCTCAGAACGTACATCAATGACGGTTGTATACATACATTAGGGTGGGTCGTTTGTAAGAGAAGCAAAAACTTCTACGCCAACTTCGGCTCTCATCAATTTCAATTCTATAATAGGAAACATCACGAGATTTGAATTGAGATCTGAATTTGTCATCGAGATAACCGCTCTCGAATTACCCACGCTGATATATGTATTGTACATATGTATATGTAAAAATGATGTCCTTTATATATTATTACAGATTACAAAATGGGGTACACATAAAATTTGGACACCGTACGTTATAGAGTATACCGATGATACGATATCGCAACGATTCGTATCGGAATAAAAATATGCGAGATAAAAAACTACCATCTTCACCTAGGCATGATATATGAATAAAAAAATATATATGTATATACATAGCATATGATAATATTGAATGTATGTATACGTAGGTATACGCGTACATGTTGTCACATGTGGATAATATTACGTGTGTAATCTACAGAGCAGAAGTTCGGTGCAGAGAAAAAAGAGAAATGAATAAATAATTGAATGAAAATGAAAAAAAGAAACAGTCCATTTATCGTGACATTTGTTCATGCGCTAATCACCTGCGAAATAGGCTGAATATTATATATATTAAATTATGTATATTATACATAAATGGATAAATTGAGACGGGGTAAAAAATTAGCTTGTAAAATCTATCAGACATGTAGTAGAGTGTAGAGATAGAAAAATGAAAAAAAAACCACAAAAAAAAACGAATAGAAAATAAATTTCGACAACTTTGAAAGATCCGAGAAGACGTGATTGGGATAACGTTGCATCTGCATGAGTTGATTTTTTGTTCGTTCACATGAGAGAAAGTCAAAGAAGAAAGAAAAATTGTGACCATATAGTTATCCGGATCTTTTGGAGTGCATTGAATACGTGTAAAATTATTAACAACAATAATTTCGCGGCGTGTGTTTTTATTTATTGGAAAAATTCTACATTAAACTAGTAAAAAGTCTGTTCACGGGACTCTAAAAAAATAGGAAATAAAAAGTCACTCGAAAAACGGAGACAGTAGTCCATGAATACATACCAATTATAATTATCGTATACATTTCTCTGTTTAAAAAAAAAATAGAAGAAGTAATTATTACACGCCCCGGATAAAAATTACGCATGTACAGATCGACGTGCGTGAATATATGATATATTTATACGTATATATATTTTATATATGTATAAGTGAACGTGAATCTTCCATTTGGTACATATCACCCTTACGCTAAAATTATTGCGATTATAATTATTATTAATAATCATATTGCAATCACTATATAGTTTCGCTGTAGATCTTATAGTAAGTATACAATCATTTCTCCATTATTTATATTCAACTGCATACATATAGACACTGTATAACGTGTGAACATCTATACACCTCATATAATACATGTAGATAAGTTAAAAAAAAACAAATGGTTATAATTATACATAGACTAATCGTCGCAAATAATAGAAATTTTAAGACGATCAAAAATATTTATATACCTATACCGGAACTAATGTTAATATAAGAAAAAAAAAAAACAATTTATTTTAATGAATATAATAGTTATATTAAAATCGACTTTATTTTATAAAAGAATTACATACTTCATTCAAAATAGTATATAATGCTATCGTAGTATACGTATATCGCTCATAGATTATTATTACTATTATTATTATTATCCTCATTATTATCATTGCTAAACTAAAGTTTCCACGTACATGTATCAACATCACCACGTGCATATTATACAATAAATATATTATTAGTCGAAGGGATTTGAGTATAACATAACTAGTTGAAAAGCTCAACAGTTATTTGGGGGGCCAGCTACTAGAGAAAGAGAAAAAAAAGATATAGAAAAAAAAACTGAGGAGAACGAACAATTTTTAATTTAATATCTGTGTAAAAAGTTTACTGATTTTTCTTCTTCTTTTTTTTTGTTCCGTTACACAGTGGCATTGTGAAGTTACAGTATATCGAGAGCTAAAATATAATAATAATAATAATAATGATAATAATAATTCTATCTGAATTATAGTAGAACGTTGTATACCCTAGACAAATGCTTGTATGTCTAAGAAAAAAGAAAAAAAAAAGCCAAAAAATGATAAATCAACAAATAAATGAATGGAGAAAAATTGTAGTTGAATCGATTATGCGACGCTGCATGGATGATATGAGTAGTTTGTTAATAAAAATAAAATTAATATATCTAATATCGTAATTGAGAAAATATGTAGATAATTATAGGATCTAATTACACCGGGCTTATAAAATAGAAGGTAAAGTACACGGCTTTTCAGTGAAATACTGTTCGTTATGTTATAATTGATAAATCAATTGATTGATTAGTTAATAATCACGTCATCACATATCACTAGAATTAGCTGTATGTGTATTTGATAATGTAGGCGCCATTTAGTGAATGTGGCAGATGTTATATTGATTTTGATTTTATTGCTGATTCGTTTTGCATCCTCCTCTTCTCGATGTTCTTATTTTCATCACTATCATCTTTGTATCGCTAGATTTGTGCCTCGATTATACACCGAATCGTTTTCCATTCAATTTCAAATCTTAGTTCACCGTCGGAAGTTTTTTTTCTTTTTTTCTCGTAACTTCATATCTGAATTTCGTACAATTATTTATACTGCTGTATCGACACATACGCATGTATACCGTACGTATAACAATTGTTATATTGATTGTGCAAAATGAATATTCACCTAGTTATATTACATAAGCGATGCTATGCGATTGTAGAGAATTAGTTACGTGTACATACACACACTATATGTATAGTAAATATACAGACGACGATACACTCTGCTTCGGGCTAATGAATTGTGAAGAAGAAAAATCTTATAGTTAATTGAATTAATTATATCGTTGTAAACTATACCAGATACTCCTCAAGAGCAAAAGAAATATTATTCAACGCGTGGTGTTACGAGGGAGTTGGGGGAAGACTTTTTAGCGTTAGAAATATGTATTAACCGAAAGCTGTTACTACCGTACAATACAGGTGTACCGCCACAGCTGCGGTTTATATCTCGCGAAAGAGGAAACGGAAGAATGTATTTCTGAGAGAGAGAAAAACCATTTCCTGTGATATTAAAGTCAGGTGAACTCCTGCCTCCTTCCTGCTGTATATTATTACATATATACCTTCTTTTCCTTCTTCACATTTCTCTCGAAATCTCATATTTCTTGACACGGGTTTCTGTCATTTACAGATTTTTTTTTCTTCTCCCCTCTTCTTTTTACCTCCCTAGCTCACCGTTATTCAACTACAATCGATTTCATTTTTTATTCCACCAACTTTGTGTAAAAAATTGCGCTCTATTCTTCGTTGATTTTTTCATTGAAAAACTCGAAATCTTTTTATTTCATTTTACTTTTTATTTCGGTTCTTGCGCGATGCCACGAGAGCTGTAGCTTCGGGTTTGCTCTGAGATGCGAATGTCACACGAACGCTCGAATTGCGGTAGAGGAAAATTTCGAGTTTTTCAAAATTCTCACCTTTCAGCGGAAAAATTCATGAAACCGGTGGAAAAATTCTTCTTCCCCTGTCGCTCGCGTCAGCCACGTGAAAATAATTTTTTTTCAGTTCTATTCGATTATTTTTCTCCTGATTGATAACGTAATTCAAATCTGATTAAAATTAGACGATGTTGATTCATTGATTAATGGATGATCGTATCGTAGCTCGTCAGAATTGGGTAAAAACAAAATGAATCAATTATTCAAAAATGTAATTTAAACATACGTAGCATAACGAGTTATATATTACAGGGTTGTACGATTTATTGATTGTACATGTATAATAGATAACGCAAACGATCTAATGAAAAGCCAAAAAGAAGAAGAAAAAAAATCTACATCACCCACCACAGTTAACGGGCGTTCGATAAATCGATATATACATATGTACGAGTGTAAAATTTATAGATTTTGGAAGGTATAAAGAAAATTAAATGAATAACGCATACTTAGGTAAACATAAAGTGGAAAAAGAAAAAAATCAATCAGCGAACGATAAAAACTCAAAAACGATCGACTCCATGGAGACATATGTGCAGTGCGTGACCCACGTTATATGTATTAGGGTGAGTCAAAAAAATGTTTGTTTTTTTATTTCCTTAGCATGGGAGCAAAATTTGTACCTTATGAGAAAAGAAAATTTTTCAAATGTGGAAAAAAATTTTTTACTTGATATTTTAAGGTAGCCCACTCGTTTTTTGAATAAATAATTAATCAAGAGGGGTACTTCCAGCAAAACAATTGTTTCCACCTAATGATTACTCGATCGATTGCATGAGTAGATGATTTTGGCTTCCAGATTTGAATTCCCGAGCTGATTACACGTGAGATTAGTCTTGAAGAACCAAAACAAAATTCGATTTTTGAGCAAAAATTAAATCATTGTTTTAATTGGGTTTAATATGCTTTTCTTACGTATTTTGACCTCAGGAATCCGATTCTGAAAGAAAAATTGATCTATCTCTAAAATTGGCCGAGTTATCGCCAATTTTCAGCTTTTCGGGGTCAAAAATTGAAAATTGATTTTTTAGTCTAGCTTAATGTAATTTGAGCTCAGGAATCCGAATCCGGAAGAAAAATTGATTTATCTGCAAAAATTACCGAGTTATCCTCATTTTTTCGCATTTTTTGGTACAAATTCGAGGATATCTCGAAGGGAAAAAATCGTAGCTCAATTTGGACGACGGATTCGTGTTCCTGAGGTCAAAATACATAAGAAAAGTGTCATACGATCAATTTTTAAAAATAAAAATTTTTGGTCAAAATTTGAAAAAATCGTAAGGGGTACCCCTTGGAAAAATCTCAAATTTTGGCCAAAAATTTTTATTTTTTAAAATTGATCGTGTGGCACTTTTCTTATGTATTTTGACCTCAGGAACACGAATCCGTCGTCCAAATTGAGCTACAATTTTTTCCCTTCGAGATATCCTCAAATTTATGCAAAAAAATGCGATAATTCGGCGATAACTCGGTCATTTTTGCAGATGGATCAATTTTTCTTCCGGATTCGGATTCCTGATCTCAAGTTACATTGAGATAGACCAAAAAATCAATTTTTTATTTTTGACCCCAAAAAGCTGAAAATTGGCGATAACTCGGTCAATTTCATAGATAGATCAATTTTTCTTCCAGATTCGTGTTCCTGAGGTCAAAATACGTAAGAAAAGTGCCACACGATCAATTTTAAAAAATAAAAATTATTGGCCAAAATTTGAGATTTTTCCAAGGGGTACCCCTTACGATTTTCTCGTAGAGATTCTTATCCCGAAATTGCCTATCGACACTGTCGGCGAGACCGAGTGGGGTGGACGTGGATTACCATCGACGAAGTTGTGGCTGCAGAACTTTGCCGAACATCATGATATTTACACCGAAACGAGGGTTCGCCGTGAACTCCTATTGGTCGATACACCGTACGTATCCTCGCAAACGGATAATATCCCAGCTCGAACGGATAATATCCCGAGCGGTTTGTTGTGGCGTGTCACCTCTGCTCAGCCCTGAAGGTGACGTCTCACAACAAAGCACTACGTTGCTGGCTACGCTGACCCCACCAAAGCTCGGGCTCCCTCGAAGACTGAGAAACTCGAGTAGTATCCCACTTGATTCATTATTCATTCAAAAAACGAGTGGGCTAACTCGAAATATCAAGTAGAAAATTTTATCCACATTTGAAAAATTTTCTTTTCTCATAAGGAACAAATTTTGTTCCCATGCTAAGAGAATAAAAAAAAAAAAATTCTTTTCAACCTACCCTAATATGTATACTTATTTGTATAATTATGGGGCCTAATTATCGAACGTAGGTTATTAATTATTTATTATAAATACATGTATACCTACCTGTACAATTGCACTCTGCACTGTTTCATACACGAAAAAGTAGATTTTTCAAACGGCTGCACACTTTAATATATTCGGCCTACACTTTATATACATATATGATACATCGTACCTATGTACACTCTCGCATTTCTACATTATTCTTAAAAAGAAAAGGAAAAATAATTAAGGAAATGATAAAATATTCACTCGATCCTTTTTTACCTACACATAGTATAAATCACGTACATCTAAATTGATATTTACATATGATTTTCATGCAACTACATATGTATACATGCGTAGAAATTACCTAGCTTTGTACGCGTCATAGGTAATCCATGTATTATTATGTATATCGTAAAATCACCCGCGCGATATGATTAATTGACCGGATGTAAGTTCGACCGAGTTGTCGAATCATGAAGGAAATAGACCACGAATGAAATTTCGTATTTCAATACCCGAATTATATGACACAAGTTCGAATAAAATAATCTAACTATGTAGTAGGTACCACAAATGATGTATAATGTAGATTATTTTGATCAAAAATTTCAGAAACGTTTGAAATTTGGAATAATTAATCGACAAAACCGACAGAGAGTCATCGGTAACGAATCCACAAACTGTCTACTATATTTTCAAATTTTTATCAACTTCTATTTAAAGAATCCACAGACACACACTTATACACATTTATTCTACTGTGATGTGCTTTCCCCGTACAATACGTATAATAATAACAATAATAATAATAATAATGATAATGATAATTACAACAGATCGTATTCAATGTATGTATATGTATAAAGTATGCGTTTGCGTCAAGTTGCCATTTGTTTAAATAATTGTTCTCCATTTCGTTTTTGCTTTTTCTCTGTTTTTCCCTTCAAACATGACGTCTGCGCTCGTTCTCATATATAATTCGATTCGACCACTATCAATATTTGCATCGCAATATGAAAGATTAATTATAATTTACCACCTAAAATTAGGCATGGTGTCCACACGACCCGAAGGCAGTGACGGTTCCGCTGTTCCCTGGATTTTATCACCGTTTTGATTTTTTCTTTTCGCCATTTTTTACATTTTCCAACGGTCAGCAGATTCGCGTTTCAATTAGGTATTATAGATTGCTTAACCGAAACACTTCAGATCACATATTAAAAGCGAATTCGTTCAACCGTGTTACGTTGATTATTTGATTAATTAATTAATGAGAAGAAAAGTAAAAGAATATATTAAGAGCTGATGATCGAAGGTGATGAAATCGCAGTGGGGTAGCATCCGGTGTTCCTCACGACTCCTTCTATACGAAGTCAATGTAGATTGTAGACTTAGACCTTAATTATATTCTGTATATAACCTCATATTACGCATAGTTTTATCATGTATTATTTGAAAAGAAATTCAGAAACAAAAAAAAAGAAGGAAATTATTATCGCTTTACGTCTATCGCTCTTTCGTTGTAACGTCATTAGATCACGAGCTATTGTTATAACGCGGCCCAAAGATAGAGAAAAAAAAACGAATTCAATGAAATGCGAACAGAACTGATTTTCCATCACTTGAGATAAGAATATTTTCGATATACATAAGCTGAACGATAAAAGTTTCGAAAGTTTCGAAAGAGAATTTTTTGAATCACCGTGAAAATCAACGTATATGAATCGGAAACGAGAAACAGAGGAAATAATAAATTTGCTAAGATTGAATGCTGAGGAAAAAAGAATTGAAAAAAAAAAAAATAACACCACTGTAAATACATGCAATTTCTACGATAAAATGATGTAGACTACACGTACATGTAATACACGTCATTACATAAACTATGTACCCATTCTATACATCTATAAAGATAACTTTTGTAGTACCTATTGAATATATGCGTATGTATGTCTATATGTTATATACAAAAGCAAAAGCAAAAAAAAAAAAATAGGAATTACTACAACACCGGAGATTTCGGTGTACCACTTACTTCAAAAATCTCGCGCACCTGGCGCGTATCGTAGAGATCGTGCTTCAATTAATAATCTATGAATTGCGTAATTAACCACAATCGATGAAGAACAAGAGAATAAATAATAATAGATACAGTTTCGATTCTCTCGTCAATCAATCGCAACGTCAGTTTCTCCTATAAATTATTGTGTCCGTTATTCAGATCCGGCTAAATTCTATCGATCGATACGAGTGAACCCCATGCCATCGCGTTTCGTATCGGAAGAAAAAAGGAGAACTGTTTTTTACCCTAATCACAATTTTAATAACGCAGCAATCTTAGACAACTGTTGATTAACCGTTTCATGTAAAAAATTTGAGAAGAAAAAAAAAGGGGAAAAAAATATTCGTGCGACGAGAATTAATTAGTTTGAATAATAGTATAGGCGAGTGGGCATGTTGTACAATATATGTACGTACATGTAATACATGGTACATGGAGTATAATATATAGATGTATATACACATATGTAACAGCATAATAATTATATAATATAAGTACACGAAGTAATTGCGCTGTGTAGAGCGGGTGTTGATATCTCTGTACCTATAAATTACACGACTATACATATAGGTATGTACATACCTATAGGTATACATATTCACCCTGCAGTACTGTAATAATAATAATGATAATGATGTTTGAACCAAATTGCACACTGTATCTGCTGTAAATGAATGAAATTTAAACGCGTAATTGTACAGTTGAAACTGTAATTTACCTACGTGATACATATACCTAGATTATATATACATATATATATACCTATATATATATATACCCATACAGCAATTCGATGTGCTACGAAGTATGTGTATGTATACCTAAAAATATCTCACTCGAAGGTTGCTTTAAATGCTTATTTGTCATTATCGATTCTAATTACCATTGTATTGAACAGAAATACGAAAGAGATGAGAAAAACCATAGAAGATATTTAGAAATAAAACAATAATCAATCAATAAACTAACAAGAGAAAAATAAAATAAAATGAAGAAAACGAGAGAAGAAATATAATCGATATACCGATAGAAAATCAAGGTACCGCATAAATTAAAATTACGTTTGATGTTGTTAGGTTAAAAAATAAATATTATTATGAATGTTAACGTTGTGTGTATTTAATTATTATATACGGAAAGAAAACTTATATATATAAAATATATATATATATTATATGAAATGAAATGAATAAAAAGAAAATTAAATGAACCAAACAAATATGAATTTATTGAGAGAGTGAAAGCTAATACGAATGAAAAGTGTACGAGACAGACAAAGGAGAAAAAAATGAGGAGAAAAAAATGATACTCACATGATTCGATGGGAAATGAATCATCGGGTGTTTTATTTCCTCGTACACGTTTAATCGGATGATTAATTTGTTCGGTTTCTTTGTTCCATTTAATTTCGTTATTTTGCCTTCTCTTGTGCGAAATGAAATTAGCGCTGAATTATTCTAGTCGTTTGACACACACACACACACACTGGGTCAAACGGAGGCTTTGTAATGAGACAGCTTCTCCATTTTCGACTCATGTACTTCCAAAGTATGTATCTCCCATGTATTTACCTAGCCATGTAATATACTCCCCGTAATCGTTGCCTCCGCATTGCGTCACCTGTGAATAAATTAGAGAATAGGAGAGTGGAGTAGAATTTTCGCAGGGGGGTACCCATCCACTCGAAGTTGTCCTGGGGAAGAAATATGCACGTACAGTGCTGTGGGCGCTACGGAACGTTTCTGGCTAAAATTGAGCCCTGGAAAACCGAAGAGCGAGCTGAAATAACGAGACGCGAAAGAGAAGTAGAACTGAAATTGCAGCTGTCTCGAAAACCCCGCGGATCCACCTGAGGAGTCCGAGAACCCTGAAAAATGTAAGTTTTGAATATCAAGTATCAATGATTCAGAACGCAGACCGAGTAAAAGAAAAATAGTCCACCAGTTTTTCCCCCCTTTTAGTTCACCCTCTACTCTTTTCATCATTCTCACCGCACCGACTGGAATCGTAGATACGCCTAGATTCTGAAATAATTGGAACCACGCACATTAAATAGGGGTAACTACGTCCCTAGTCGGGAGTAGCAAAATCAATAGAACCAAATGGCGATACGCTTCTACTTTCGCCGAATGACTCTACTCCAAACATACGTATATGTAATCGTGTGTATCCGTGTACACCGCGTATAGACCTCGTTATACGAGTATGCCTTGGATGAAATTTCACGTGGTAAAGGGTAGATTTTGGTCGGGCCATAGCTCGTCAGAAATTGTTTATTCATAAGATCGGGAATATCGTAGTCGAGCTTTTTTCCCCCTTTTCTAGTCGTAGGCATACAGTTTACGCCGGTGACGTGCGCACAGAGAGCATCGGAAAACGAATGGAACGGGAAAGAAATCCAGGGTAATTTTTTCCTCGTCGTAATTGTTCGTCGACGAAAAATTCAGCGATGTTCCCGCGCCGTCCGTTCTGTTCGGAAGATGAAGTGGAACCGAGCAAGTTGATCGACGAGACGGTTTGGAATTTCTGCGACAAACCCGTGTACGGGGTGGTGGTTCGCCGAAGACTGAAAATCGGAATCGGATCTGATTCCTATTCGCTTTTTTTTTTTTCCTCTAGGTACCGAAGAGGCGCAAACTGGCTCGCGAGAATGACGTCCCGTACGATGAGCAAGTGGGTCGCAGGGGTGAAAGAGAATTTCGATATTTTCATTATTTTTCTCCTCCGACGGCGTAATGTATTCCATTCCCAGCTCCCATTTTTCCGGACATCGTCGTCGAACTTTGCATTTCTTATTCGCGACGAATCTCTCGTAGCATTTTTGAAACCGGGTACGACCCACTTCGAACGATTCCTACGTCTTTCGTCGGACGTCGTCTGCGGGAAAACTCGACTCCTAATTATCGGCGGTGCAGCGTCAGCGTCTCCGATTCGCGAAGCGGCTCGAAAAGTCTCACCCTGTGTACGGATCGGAGTGTATCGATGGGGTACGTAGGCGGGAGATGGCGACCTGGTATGTGTATAATTACTAATTAGGCTACCACCTTGATTACATAGACCGGTAGGTAGTCTACTAGGACGATATTCTCTGCGGTCGTGTACCGCCGGTACTCCTCTCCGGGCTGGGCTAGTGGCTGCGCTATTTGAATAATGCTAATTTCAAAGCCCACTAATTCGATCCCTTGTAAATGGTTTACCGATTCCGCCACACGGTGTGTTTGTCTAGCCACCCGAGCTGGAGCGCTTCTAGTTTCTAAATTTGCATTTAATTCGAAGCCGCGTCGGCTCGAGGAGGAAGAAAAAAAAGTCTATCAAAAGTAAGGAGGAGAAGAAGAAGGAGGCGAGAGAAAACGGGGTCGTTCGCGGGTAGGGCGTGATTCGTCTCTCTTCCATCGCGGAAAAATAATACACCCCGTTTCGATCGCTATCGCGCGGATTTACAGCTGTATGAACATAGCAATTTCGAGAACCCCCCCAGCAGCTTCATAGTTGTCGGCTCGATATTTTACGCCGATCTCTCGGCAGACCGTAGGAACTCCGTAGAAGAATAACGGCCGCGAGGGGATCCGATTGAAACGATAAATCGAAGGTATTTGCGCGACGCTCGTAACCGAAAGAAAAAAGGTGCGATTCGACCGGTGAAATTCGTCGGAAATTAAACGTTGTTGAAAAATTAAAGATCGTAGCGAGCCGCTAGAATTTTACGCGTAAAAAATACACGCGGGGCTGTACGCCGAACGGACGCACCCAGTGGCGGATTACAGATTAGCGAAATCGTTCGAATCCCGGTTGGTTATTATTCAGGAGGAATTACGATCGATTTCGACTCTGCTGTCGTTTATTCTGTCAACGGTGTACAGGTAACGGATATTCCCACCGTTAAGGGGACGTTCTTTCGACGTAATCAACATCATTAGTCCGGCCTGGGGTATCATATTCTAGGTTTATCTACTCAACATGATTGATGATCAACCGACTCCGACTCGTTCAGCTACTTCCACATCTGTTCGTACATATTTGTTTATTCATACACGTCAAGCGTTTTCATCAGATTAAGCAAACTCCCGTTGTGCGTTGAATCGAAGAAGAGACGAAAGAATCGAAAAAAGGAGAGAAGGAGGTGGAGGTGGCAAACGATTAATCGTTGCCTACGTTGAAAGGGAGACGAAAATATAAAAATTGATCGAAATCGTAGAGATCCGACTGCGCATTGGTTTCTCGAAATCGGATTATCATTGTTCACGCATTTGTTAATTTCCTTTTTTCATTCTCCTTTTTATAGGTCATCGGTACCTTCGGTTGAACGCGATACGTGCGCGGATACATTACGGGTAGAGGTGGTTACATAGAAATTGTTAATCATTATTTACATGGTCGGGTTAAGCCGCGGTGGCTCTGATTAAATCGATATACTATAATTACTAGAACTAGTTCATTGTGATCCCGAATGCAACACATATGTGCACACAAGTGCATCTGTGTATAGGTAGGTATCGGTAGGTGTGAGTATAGATTTAATAGACACGTATACGTTTGTTCTATCATAGATATCTGGGGCGCGGAAACGCGATATTCGAAACCGACCCACCTCCGAATACATATCCTTGTCCTTAACGATATATCACAACTTGCACTATAAATCTACCGTTCGAACTATTTCTCCTACCTCGATGTTCGATTAAAAAAAATCCTCAAAGCCGCCAGGTTTCCTTGGGACCTCCTCCGTCCCGAAAGATACTCGGAAGAGGCCGCGCGAAATCGATGGGAAAAAAAAATTATCTGGGCCCGTAAAACCTTCGGAGGAACGTAGAAATGGAAAAATCGCCCCACCGTTACACCCCGTAAATCCTACGGAGGGAATATTTTTTCTTACGGAATATTTTTCGTTATGAAATCCTCAGAACTTTTAGACAAGTAGAACGTTAATAGAATACAAACAACCGCACGAAGTGTTGGAGCAACTAGAAGAAAAAATAAAAAATGGATGGACATGAAAGAGGGAAAACGTGGCAGCTGTGTGTGATCCAGGTGCTGCCGCGAGGGGGGAAGGCACATTCTTCATAAAACAAAGCACTCGACTTACTCCTTTTTAAGTGACACTCGTACGAGTACGGAGCTATTTTTTTTTTCCCTCCAGAGTCCCCTGCCTTTGTTCTATTTTTTTACGAACACAATGGGCCTGTGAGTCCAGCTATAATAACCTTGTGACACTGCACACATGTACGCGCGACGCAGGGTGCAAGCTCCGCTGGGGTAAAAATAGAAGAAGAGAAAAAAAAAAATATCCAAATCCAGGAGTTGAAAAATGTTAACGCGCCAGCCCATAGGCTTGATAGCCGTTCGTTGCACGTGTGTGTGTACGTCGGATAATCACGCAAAGTACAAATTTCCTTGGGGGTGTACCGACGTACGTGTGATCGCATCAAAGTCTCTGCTAAAAGTTTCCCGACTCTGGAAACTCGAGAGCTAAATTTTACAACAATATATATATTCGGGGGGGGGGGGAGGGGGATGGGAAAACTTGCCGACTACCGTCGTAATAACTATCAGAGAGACAATGAAATTTTGCTGAAAACTTGTATTATACACGTAACTCGATTTTCTCCAAGTAGAAGAAGAAGAAAAAAAAATAAAAAATAAACTAGGAAAAACGCTTTCCTTTATTTTTATCCAATTTTCATCGCATCGCGATCCGAGTATCGTTGTTATTTCAATTAATTGTCACGGATAGATTAATCCCGTGGATCGTGAGTCTGTATCCTCGGAGTAACGAGACAAAGAATGGAGAAAAAGGAAAGAAGAAAGCTACGATTTCACCGTGTGCAGCTGCACCTGATTGATTAATTAATCAACGAATGAATAATTGGTAATTTCGCTGAAAATGATCCGCGTGTACAACACACGTAGTTGTCGGAGACTCCGGGGTACGGATATTAAGATACATTTTATAGAATCAAGGTTGGAACAAGGTATCAAAGTTAATTAATACGGTGTACCGCTCGTATACCTAGACTACTGTAATTAATTAATAAATAGCCGCCGGTGATTCGCCAATTTACATACATCATAAAACTACGTATACCCTATACCCGTATAATATCCGCGTATATAGCTATCACACGAACGGATGTAATGAATAAGACTGCGATTAAAATAATATCACTATTAGATAAATTAATTTTATATTTCTCTACTCGCACATGTGTGGTAACCGCTTGTTTTTCTTCTATCAAAAAATATAAATAAATAAATAAATAAACTACCCAACTTATCCACTGGCTCAGGTAAAATAAATATTTCAACATAATTTTTGTACCCTGTGGTTTACGAACGACCGTTCGATTTTCCCGTATCCAGCGAATAAATAAAGTTTCTTTCAACATTGAAATATGTATAGTGTGGATAGAATTATATATCTATCCACCACGTGCGTAAGTGTATACCTATAAATATAGACTTATGAAAAGAACATAGTCCGTCGGATCGATATTTCATAATAATCATTTGTGAGCAAGCTGTTTTTTTTCACACGATAAATCGCTAACTAGACAGACAACACCTACTACTCGACGACGCGTGCATATACCCCGGGTACACATGCAATACACACGTGGTAAAGTATCGGAGAATTCGATACGCGTTGAATGGAGATTCTTGAATAAAAAGTGAAAAAGAAAGAAATCAGAAATTGGTGAAACGCTAATTAACTAAAAAATCTGCGTAACGTATGCGGTATGATTTACATACGTGTACTCGTACCCATATTATATCCGGTTAATAAACATGTATGTATAAGAATGAAAAAGGATACGAAATTCTAACGGAAAAAAAGCTGCGGGCATTTCGTTAGCTTAGAAACAAATCATTAGCCTAATAACTATATAATGTGTTTGGTTCGTAACCGATCAATTTAAGAATGAAAAAAATAATTATACAATCCATCTCCTCACGGCAGACAGAGTGTCGTCCTCTCTCGTACGAATCCATAATTGATAATTGATCATCGGAGAGATTATGTAACGTTAACAATTTTCATCAACGGGGGTTGAAAGTGATTCATTTTTTTTTTCGGCATCAATTAGGGTTTCTCTGCTGTCTGACAAAAAAGAAAATTTCCGTGCACGCCATATGACCCTGACACTGTACGTAATTTGGGTTAGAAAGTATTACAAATATAGCGGTGAATGTATTTTGTATCAGATAAGAAAAATTTGTCGAAAATTTTCACGGGAATCCCGGCCAAGTGTAGTCCGTTAATTAATTAACGAATATTTTACTAATTGTCGTACGGACGGAGGCCTGCTGAAGTCATTATACACCGTATATTGGTTCGTTCGCTTTGTTTTTTTTTTTTTATTTCAGGGTTGAAAGAGCCGGAGAATTGATTGATCGACCGTCTCGTCTTCTCGTATTCCAGATATTGTTCATAAAAAATCGCGAAAAATTCATCTCGCCAAACAACGAACGAAGTTTACACACATTGCATGAATACCTAGGGGTGTGTGATAACGCTCGTCGAACGAATATTATATTATAATATACATTTATAACATGACGGCTGCAGAAATTATGGTAATGCGTAACATGGCGACGGGACGTCTGCGGTGGCTACAGATAAATGTGCTGTATGTATACGTACATTTATGCCGAATATAGCGCGTGTTTCGTAGATACGTGCATAGGTATGTACGTGCGTGTATGTCATATGGGAGCGTCAATTGTATAATAATGCAGTATATCGAAGGTGGATACACCTACAGCCGAGAGTTCTGCGAGGGTACCTCTATACATCGGCGCCGCGAGCAATATTACGTAATCATCGTGGATTCATGAATAGAGAATACCTAATGAACGCATCCTCCTACGCGGCATCTTTCGCCAATGGAGAGTGTGTATAGGTAGAAGATACCTACTATGTGTGTATGGTTTGCTATTTCCCTACTCCCCAAGAATTCCGTTACACGCATATTCCTTATTTTTTCCTTCCGATTCCGCTCCAGATATGGAGAGTGAATTTTATGAGGAAATTTTCTGGTGGTCCCAAAAATTCGAACGGTACGGACGCACGAGTGCGCTCTTCGCTACCCGGGGGCTCGTGATTTAAAAATTGATTAGATCAATCCCGCTGACAGTTAATGAAAACTATAGAGCGCACCGTATATACCTGTATATAACGGTGCACATTATACAGGTATAATAAAGTGTCAGTCAAATTTCTAATTAGGTGTCACCTTTCACGGGTTGAGGCAGCTGGAACTGTCGTTGTATCGATAATACACGTGCGGGTGTGTACGTTGAATAGGTGCGGCTGGTATGAAAACGAAGACGACTTGGCGCCACGAACGAATTAGCTGGTCAGAAACTTCGGCAGTGTCACTGAATATTCAATGTCAAACTTCCACCCGATGCAGTGCCCGTATTACGTCACTATTCGTCGGGCAGGGGGTTGAAAACTCGCGCCTACGTCGATCTCGTTGATGATCGGTTTCAAACTCCGGAAATTTTAACGAGCGTCGAAAATCATTTCCAGATCATCTCGCGATTCGACAAATTGTCGTTAAAAAACAAACAACAAAAAAAAAAATGAGATAATTAAGTAACTTCAAATAAAGTTGGCAGATGGAGTCGATAAATACTGTCAGTTTACATCGAGGTAATACGTCTTCATGAACGAACCCCGGGGCACTCTCGTTGTCAGTAATTAATACGATACCTTGGGCAGCAGAAGGTGGAATCGGCAGAAAAAAAAAAAATAAGGAAAATAATTTTACATTCTTCTTCTTCCGGTGTGGATCAATTTTACATTCTCTCCGTGATTAATTACGACGATGTATACCGCACACGTTCATCTCCGCCTTGTCCGACTACTGGGCTAATGCTATAATTTATACGTTCGCCGAACGACTGCCGATATCGCTGGTATTATTGTTACTATTGTTTTACGTTGTCGGTTTGTTAATCGAATTTTCATCTCATCTCCAACGGCTCGGTCTCGTTTTAACGGATTGCGGGATGGATCGATAATCGTTCGAAATGTCACGTGGAAATAAAGTGTCTTCGGACAAGAAAACCGAAACTGGTGTCTGACAGCTATATTTCCGTCATTCCGTATCTCAAACAAGTCGTGTGAATTCTTTTCTGCTTTGATGTTCGCAGTCGGAGGTGAAAAAAAAAAAAAAGGGGAGTGGTGAAGGTGAGGGAACGGGAAACGAGAAATAAAAAGTAACCAGATGAACAAGAAGAATTTCTTATGAGCCAGCGAGATTTTATCGCGTCGCGCGGCCAGCCGAACGTGAGAATGAAGAAGATTCGGGTATTTTGGAAAAGAATTTCAAATACAATCTTAATAATTTGCAAATTATGCGCCAACAATTTAATTCGCTCTCATTGCCGGTCTTTTTTTTCGTTGCTTTTTCGTAACGAGATCTTTTGAATTCGAAGCATGCGAAAAATTCGCGAGCCTTGTATTATCTATTTTTCGCGATAAAATACAACAGGTTCTGCAGTTGTCAGGTGCGGATAAAACGCGTAATACAAAAATTTCTGCACGTTTTGTGGAAACAGATATCGAACATCAAACGGTGAAAAAAAAAAAAAGAAAATGGAAAACAATAGGAAAAATAAAAAAAAGTCGAGATGATAAAATAAAATTAAAAAAAATACATCCAGACACATTTTCTAACTGTGACAACAATAATATATTTTTAATATCTCCTGACACGGAGTAGGAGGTGGGGTATTTATTTATTTAGAAAAAGACGAAGAGAATAAAAATAACGAGCAAAAATAAGTAGAAAATTGTCGATACCGACGATCTGCAGTTTTATTTTTCATCATCTATCGATCAATCAACGATATGCCAATATTTATTTACTCAATATATGCAGATAGACACACACGTGTGTCGAAACTAATAATATACCCGCGATCGATCGTAATACGGGAAATTCCAGGTGAGAAAAATGCGGATAGTTTGTATCGCAATCGCCGCATACGTGCGGTATGAAATTGATTCGAGGCGTTACACGGACAACGTTTGATTCAAGCGTATACCGTAAAGCCTCGACCATCGTCAATGTCAAGAATACGTTATATTTGCATTCCTTATTACAGAACACCGCAGCCACTTAGCGCGGTTAATGAATATTATATTTAAGCTCTCGCGGGGGACGTCGCGTCGCCTCCCAAGATCTGATTAATAAGTTCTCCTCAACAACGAGGCTGAGCGTTAACTACTATCAAAATGATTATTAACCTTATTTTCATCGTATTATATCAAATTGCCATGAGCGAAATAATTTTCCCCGGCGCAATTTAACGCCCTCGATATTTTCGTTAGATATTATACCCGCCACACCTGTTATATACACGGCATATTGACCCGCATTATTATATTATTATATCACGTGTATATTATTTATATTTAACAAGAAATCATCTGCGGATCGCTAATCGTATCGTCCCACTAGCCCGATCCGGTTGAATAAAAAAAAAAGAAGAAGAAGAAAGAGCAGAGCCGGAGATGAGAAAAGAAAAAGATTCTAAAATTCTGAAAAAAATCTAGAATTCTTGACGCGACGTAGAAATTTTTCGTTTCATTTCATATCGCTTGTTCTCGCGTCGTTCTCCGTAGTCGCTGAACGTGAAAATTGTACATCATCCCCGGGAGGCTCGAGGCGAGTGGGTAATCTGGTCGTTGCACCGAGTCGCGCATCGTCTGCCGCTGCACCCCGATGAATATGCGACCGCGTCCTCCCTCTCTCCTGAAATATAAGGTGGATAGGTGGGTAGGTAGGTGTACAGCCGTGTTCGTAATCACCTTGACATCTACGCGTCATCGGATGTAACATACCAGATATAAAAACCACGAGAGTCTACCGCCAGTCTATTAGTCTCGACGGATTAGAGAACCCGTTCGGTCACTTTTACGCCAATTATCATATTTCTTCAGTGTGCTTTTTTGTTCCCTTTTTTTTCCCCTCTATTTGGTTCTTTCTGATTTTTATTTTTATAAATTTTCCCTCTTTTTTCTCACCGTGCAGAAAAAAAAAATAAATAAATCGCGCGGAGTTTTGTGAGCTATTATTATACATATTCCACCTGCGTTATTGCACACCGAGTATTCGAACGGTGCAGGTATTACTCCGACGAGAAGAAGGGAAGGAGAATCGATATCGTCCGGTTTCTGGAAACTCATCTTTTCGCGATCCCTGAAGATCCAGATTTATAAGGATGAACGGGATCTCCGGATGGATCGTTTTTCTCGCGGTTGTTACCTCCCGGTTCGATGGGACATGGTGCTTGAACTGTAGCGGCTATAAAATGATCCGTAAGTATTTGAAAAGTTTCCTTTTTTTTTTTTTTTCTCAATCCGCTACGGAAAAATCGAACCGAAATCGTTACATCCCGGATTCTGGTTACTCGCCTTCGATTCGCTTCGTTATTCCGACGAAACTCGAGTAAAAATTTATAAGAAGATTAATGAAATTAGGTATTCTATTTTTATTTGCTTCGTTGATTTTAATTGAAGATACTTCTTGGGCAGAGCAGCGTAGGCGAGTGTAGCTCACACGGGGAGTTTGAAGGTATTCGATTTTTCGATTGTCAATTTCGCGCACAATGGGCCGGAAAAATGAGAAGCCTTTTACGCGGGTGGCGCGAGAGGAAGGGGGCAATTCTTCTCTCCTTTTTTTTCCGCGCTTTTTTCAACCAACTTCCGGCTCGAGGCACCGCGAAAATACTTTATTCCGTTTTAAACGACTCAATTTTCAATCGAACTTTAGCGAATTGAAATCGAATTTCCAATCACGCGACGACGATGATAATGCGCGTATATGGTATAAAAACTCGACGATACGCACCCTGCGTAATTGAGATTACATAAAAAGCCATTAACGAAACGGCCGCGGCAGAGGAGCAGGTGCTCCGAAAGCGGTGGAAATGTCGAGCGATTCGTACACTTGAAAATCGTCGATCGATCGTCGCATCATCTCCCTTTGAGCAGGCGATGTTTTTCACGAATCCGTCATCGACCACCGCGGGAATTGTCGGTGGACAGGAAACTCGGACGATTCATTAGCGTCGATTATTCATACGACTACTACCTGCGAAAAGATTCACGAGCCTCGAATCTCTTCCGACCCCAAATACTATTTTTTCATTCCACACGTATCGTTGAATTACACGGAATAATTTGCTTCCTCCTCTTTGTATTCGGAACGTATAGAGACCGCGCACGGCATCGGCCGTTCATTCGGATTCACATTTATTTCACAATGAAATTCAAATCGCACGTTTTGCAACCGATCACGAGACTCGTTATACCCGGCTTTGACCGCCGATCGATATTTAATTGAAATTAGATGAACAGCTCGATTCTTTTTCTCGTCTCGCCACAGGAAAAGGAGGGATCACGTGTCAAGACAGAGATGTCATACTGAAAAGACACAATCAGTATCGTCAACAAATCGCTCTTGGCAAAATTGCAAAGCAGCCCGCAGCAGCGAACATGGTGGAAATGGTGAGTGCGCGAAAATCACGAATAACGAATTATCGTTATCCACGAAATATCCGTTCGTCGATCTCCTGATTCACGATCTTTATGCACCAACAGATATGGGACGACGAACTCGCCCACACCGCCCAGACTTGGGCTAATCTCTGCAGCGAGGATCACGACCCTTCCAGACAAGTCAGTGAGTGAATTCCTCCGATCGTTGCCAATTAATCGATCGAAAAAAAAATATCCTTTCGAAGGGGGCCGAGTTGAAAAAATTGCGCGAGGTTTACCAAAGCCCCTCGAGGCGTACGTTCGATTTTCACGCAAGCTTTCCAGTTGTTTAAAAACAAAGAAGAAAGAATTCAATAGCGGATGGGAAAAAAATAATCTAACCACTCATAGTTTTTTAATTCCCGTTCGAAGATATATAATGTGCACGGATTGAATCAATAGCGAAGCACGTGTATCAGATTGAACTATGAAAAATATTTCTGATTTTGTTCGTTTGTTCGAACCTTGCGCGGCTACTCGATCTCGAGTAACGATCTCTTGTAATTTTCCTTCAATAACGACATTATCAGCCGGATACGTTAAAATCATTGCTCAAATCAGAATCGGTTGATACTCCTTCGGGATTTGGGATCGTCGGTTTTTTCTAGACTTTGGTAATTGCGGTTGAAGATCTGGCAATTTTTATCCGCAGAGAGATTCACCGTCGGACAAAATCTGGCGAGAGAGTGGACGACGAGACCTCCGAGCAGTACGGCGGACGCCCTACCCGATTTTATTCATTCGATCGACGGATGGTTCAACGAAGTTCAAAAATATTCACCCAACGGTGTGAACACCGGGACGGGTCATTATACTCAGGTTTGTTCGAATCGAGATAAACGAAAGCGAGAGAAAAATAAAACAACTCTGATTAACGATATCACATTCTGTCCGATGAGTCATTGTCAATTGTAAAAAAATAAGAAAAATTTTATAGTCAGACCGCGGCGTTTCCGTCACGTGGAGTTCGGGTGATTTTCGATAAATCTGATTCGGATTCTTCGAAGAAAAACAGATTTATAGGAAAAAGAAAAATGATTTTACCTTGCCTCGGGCGTATTGCATGATTATTCAATTCCGATTGTTATCGCAATGGATAGGTATAAATTGTCATAACACACAGATATATACGGAAAGATTGTCCGCGGTGAATGTAATTTCATCATATTGTTAATGTACACATACGTATTTTCGGTGTTTTTTTTTCTCCTCTTTTTTTTTTTTTTTTTTTTTTTTGACCCGATAAAAATTGCTGGAGGCGGTAAACGTGCGATCGAAATGATTTTACATCACGTGCAGGTGTAAAAACGGTGTACGGAACACATGGAAAATAAAGTGATATAAATATGTGTATTTACTGAAGATTTAATTAAAAGATCGATCAATTAAGCGACCCATTATCGGCAGCCACTTATGAGAATTAATTATTCAGCGGCGGTGCACATACCCTACCTGCATAATTTCATCGTTTTAGATACGAGTGACTTAAAATTACACCGCATTGTTATTTTTCTTACACCTCGTGATCGGGTCGTTATTTCGATCAAAATTGATTTATTGATATCGAACGATCGTAACTCTTTTTTAATTTTTCAATTTTTTTCCATTCGGAGCGCGACGGATATCCTTAAAATTAATTTGTTCATATACAGTTCGAAATTGTTTGTTGAACTTGAAAAATATCACACATGAGTAAAGACGATAGCAAATATACATTAAAGTTTCGTGTTTCGTTCACGTACGATACTCGCTTTTCCTTCGCCTTTTTTGATTCAATAAAGCATGAAACTGAGATAAATGTAACGTAGATCTTTTATTCTGAATAGGGCGTGGGTAAAATTATTTTCAAAAACCGTAATTACAAACTGACGTTATTTAAAACTCTGGCAAAAAAATATCAATTGCGAGAAAATGTGCGACCGTGGACATTTTTTTATATACATGTGGTAAAAAAATTGATTGGCAAATTTTTTACCTCTAGGTCATTTGGAGCGATACTTACACCGTGGGATGCGGATATTCCTACTATTGGGACCCCGTGCGCGGTTACACGAAAAATTACGTATGCAATTACGGCCCCGCGTAAGTGAAAATCCAACGACGAATCGAAATAATCAGAGAGCAAATCCCTGAGCAATTTCCATCGCCGATTAAATTTTTATTCGTCTCTTACGTTACAACTTTCGTGTTCGCAGTGGAAATATCCGTGGATACCAACCGTACACTCGTGGACGACCGTCGTGCAGTCGTTACGGAATGCCCAATTCGCAAATATACTCCGGGCTTTGCTGTGAGTAAAACCCTAAATCACGGAGTCTCTCGTATTCCATACGAATTTCGCGTTCGAATGCGAAATTATATCAATCCGTACCTCGTTTTACTATTTTCTCTTCTTTTGTTTCTTCTTCAGCTAAGGGAAATTATTACCCGCTCGGAGCCAGCTGCGCGCGTCAGGGCTACGTGCGTAAGGGTTAATAATTACACGCCCTTAATCGCGACGTATAGCTGCGCCGGGGATGAAATTACCATGCGACAGAGGATTTGATGCCGCAAGTTTGCCGCATCCTTATAATAGCCACCACACCTTCGTTATATTCATAAATATGTAGGAGTAAACACGCCTGTTTAGTAAGCCATCGCAATTTCACCTGTACGGATGCGAGAATTATTTGGTGCAGCGGTAGGTATAATATAGTTGAAAAAGAGTAGATTCGAAAATGAAAGGAACGGATGAAAAAAAAAAAAAAACGATTACGATAACGATAATCTCGTCGCCAAATTTTTAATAATATTACACTCATCAAGATCAGGTTGATATTCATTAATTATAATTACAATTCGTGTGGTTTAACTTAACGCACTGTTTTTTTTTTTTTTCACATAATTCGTTGATATTTATCGCGACGTATCACGTTATGTGATAATGAAAATATGCTTCTAGTCGTTCAGTTTAATCGCCCTTTAGTTTTAATTGTATGTACATATCGATTCGATAACACTGATTAACTCGGGTGTTATAATATTATATTTTCATGAATCATAAATTACACGGTTAAATTATGCGAGGAAAAAAATCAAGAACATTATTCATATTTATCCGTTGGGTATATCGTTGCAGGCCAGTTGCGGCGAAACTTAGCACTCTGTTAAAATCAATCTCGAGATTTGAAGAAAATTGATTCTGGTTTCTTGCGTCAGCGACGATACGTGCATTTTTATACCGAGCATTTCATATATGTATACCTGATACATGCATACGTAATTTATTGCGCGATTAAAAGTAATTCGACACAAAGCCAAATCTAAAGTACGTACTTACATTGATAAAAAATATAAATGTAGTCTTCGTATACCGTAGGATTATATTTACTATAAATGTGATAGAAATTTATGTATACATGTGTATTTAATGAACTTTCATTTTCATTCATTACGATTAATTGTAAGCGATATTATATGAAATTATTATTCTGAAAGATACGAGATTAAACGTATGTGGTATATTTTATTATCCAAGAAAAATCCTTTGCCGGCATAATGCGGAAAATGAAAACTAAAATTTTCTGCTGGATCAAATCCCTCGGTTTCTTTTGAAAAAGAAAAAAATTAGAAACAGTTCGGTAAGTTATAAAAATCAGTTCGTTGCAACGAATCTCTCGAGTTGTACGGTTCTCCTTCGTTATCTTTAGCATGAAGAAAATTAAGCTCGAATTCACTCCATCGTGTGTGCGGGCATAAAAGCGTTGCGAGCGGTAATATAAAAAATGTAAAACTGAAAGAGCGTGCAATTTTTACAAGGGCATAAAAAAAAAAGAGAGAAAATTATAACAAGAGACAGATTATTGTAATTCGTATCGCCCCGATTCCTCGGTCGATGAATGCTGGAAAATTGGTTGTATAACGATTCAGAGAGCAGAGTCTACTCGCGATAAGTATAACATCGCGCGGTTTATGAAGCGAGATTTTTCAAACGGAGCGGTACAACGTCTCCTATTTTACCTCTATCGATAAATCGCGGTCAGATATTATGCTGATTGTCGAGGAGAGCGGTGGATTGACCGCGGATCGTCATCACCGTTTTAACGATTGTACTCGGAAGTTCCGGAAGTGGTCATCGCGAAACGTTTCCGGTATCGGGGGTCCCACCCTCCCGGCTGCACCGCTCCACATATTTAAATTCCACGGTTTTTATCCGTGCTTCAGTCGCATGCGATCGGTGTACAGAATTTTGTACGCAATTTTTGTCGTCAACTCGTCGATGATCGATGGCGTAAATGGGGACGGAACCTGCAGCCCCGAAGTGCGGGTCAAAGGTGAAATGATAATTTTTGTTGCCCGGCATTGATCAATAGATAACTCGATCTATTACATCACATCTGTCGCAGAACTAGGCGGAATAACGTGCGAAATACAAAACGGTATTTTGGAGGCGCACAATTACCTGAGACAAGCTGTTGCCGCTAATCTCGTAGAAAATCAACCACCCGCTTCGAACATGCGAGAATTGGTGAATATGGCTAATCATGAGTATATCAAAATTATACCGTGCGATTCGAAATTGATCGAATAATCATTTTATTAATCACCGCTATTATACGTACAGTATTGGGACGAGGAACTGGCTAAAAGCGCACAGGACTGGGCTAGCCATTGTTTGTTCGCTCATAATGATCCAGCGCAAAGGAAATCTGGTATGTAAGAACATCGTTTCTACCCATCTAAAGACTGAGCGTCCCAAATTTCGAAAAGATCGTCTGATCGTCGTAGTTTTTCGTTTTTTGTGTCAGTAAGATTTGAAGTCGGTCAGAACATCGCGGTGACAAAAAATAAGGGGAGAATTCGCGACAGCAAGGATTTTCAAAGGCAAATACAAAACTGGTTCAACGAACACTTGGGCTACAAATTTTCTGAAATAACCGAGCCTATGCTCGAATTGACCGGACATTACACACAGGTGAGAATTTTCTGATCAAAGAGAAAACAAAGATTATTATATGTCGTTGGTTTTTCAACATATACCCATGCGGATTGCTCGTTCACTCGCAAGCTCGTCTGGGCAGACACCCACCTTGTTGGATGTGGTTATTCGCGATATGAAAATCCAATTACGAATATCAGCTACCGTCTATACGTCTGCAACTACGGACCATCGTGAGTTTAATTTATTATTCACGTCGTTGCGGAGTGAATTTCTTCTTTACACTTACAGTGGGTATTATAAATTTGTAAGGTATTTTCACATATTATTCGTTCTACTTTTCAGAGGGAACGTATACGATGAAGAACCCTACAAAACGGGAGGCAGGGAATGTCCCCGGGGTACAGTACCGTCCCGGAAATACAGCGCCCTTTGCGGTACGATTACTTTCCCTAAAAAATTAAGGGCAGGGATTCGAATAGAACGAGGCAAAGACGAATGAAAAAAGAGACCTCGAAGTTCTCTGCCTTTTCTGTACATTATTTTTGAATTTTACACCTCCGATTGGGAGATTAACTATATCTGGATCTGTCGACGACACAAAACGGAATCTTTTCGCGTTTTTTTGCAGCAAATGAATCACCGCCGCCAAATATTTGTGCAGAATCATCGGATGCAGCCACACGTAGAAAGTTGCAAATGGATGAATTGCATAAAAATTATTTGCAGCATTATCAGCACCGGCAACGGTTGCATAAATTACAACCGGCAATTGCGGGAGGTAATCCCAATCATTACAAAAGCAGCAGGCGTATATCAGATAATAAATTCAGCGAGGATATCAAATCCCCGCTGGATGTTACAGGATACATGGTTCTGAGGATTACCATTGTATGGACAAGATAATTTTTCGGGAGTTTGGATGAGTAATGGAAAAATAAAAATCTCATGTTCAAATTGAAAAGTCTCTACAGCTAGCGCCATCCCTTGGAATGAAAAATAACATTCTTATTGTTAATTAACAGGGTTTACACTGCTAGCGCCACCTATTAGAATTACAAAATAAAAATCTCATTTTCAATCCATGGGGTGGAAGATGCTCGCGCCACCCTCCGGATTTCAGTGAACTGAAGTTTGAATTAATTATAATTAAATACCTGTAAGGGAGGGAGATGAATTGATTAATAAAAAATCCAAAGAACAGCTTAATATTTGTGACTCCGCTCGAATCACATCAGAAAAATACTTGTTTAATACCTGAGATATTTTTGACGAACGATCGAATCTACATTGCAGTCCGGATTATCTTTGGAAAAAAAATAACGATTGAAATTAATTATAGAATCAAATTCGTACAAGATAAACTGAGATAAAAGATTTGATATTTCCGCCGAAGTGGAAGAAAAATAGAGCCTCATTTAGGAGGATATCGGTGCTGATTATAATGAGATTACCCTTTAAAAGCAAAAAAAAAATCGATTTTTGGTCCAAAAGTGAAGTACTTTAAAAATTGATTGTATTACACTTTTCTTACGTATTTTGACCTCAGGAATCCGAATCTGAAAGAAAAATTGATCTATCTCTAAAATTCACCGAGTTATCGCTGATTTTCGGCTTTTTGGGGTCAAAAATAAAAAATTGATTTTAAAGTCTATCTTAATGTAATTTGAGCTCAGGAATTCGAATCCGAAAGAAAAATTGATCTATCTTGAAAAATGACCGAGTTATCCTCATTTTTTCGCATTTTTTGGTACAAATTTGAGGATATCTCGAAGGGAAAAAATCGTAGCTCAATTTGGACAACGGATTCGTGTTCCTGAGGTCAAAATACATAAGAAAAGTGCCATACGATCAATTTTAAAAAATAAAAATTTTTGGTCAAAATTTGAAAAAATCGTAAGGGGTACCCCTTGGAAAAATCTCAAATTTTGACCAAAAATTTTTATTTTTTAAAATCGATCGTATGGCACTTTTCTTATGTATTTTGACCTCAGGAACACGAATCCGTTGTCCAAATTGAGCTACGATTTTTTCCCTTTGAGATATCCTCAAATTTATGCAAAAAAATGCCTAAAAATGACGATAACTCGATAAATTTCATAGATAGATCAATTTCTCCTCCAGATTCGGATTCCTGAGCTCAAATTACATTAATATAGACTAAAAAATCAATTTTTTATTTTTGACCCCAAAAAGCTGAAAATTGGCGATAACTCGGTGAATTTTAGAGATGGATCAATTTTTCTTTCAGATTCGGATTCCTGAGGTCAAAATACGTAAGAAAAGCATATTAAACTCAATTAAAACAAATATCGATTTTCGACCCCAAAATCGAAAAAAAACTGAGTTAAACTGTACTGTACTTTACCTGTTTCCGTAACTTTAGCGTAAGTTTCACCATTTAAAAAAACCCAACGTTGAATAAGTGAAAAAAATCAACGTCTGTAATAGGAATTGTATGTTCACCTATGCTTGTATCATACGTACGTGCAACAAACTTAACGAGAATTCACTTGCACTGAAGTTCTGAGATTCAATAATACACATCCAAGCATAAATAAGTATATATTTGTTGAGTATAACGCTGTAATATCTATTGAAACACCACGGATATCGGGGAACTGAAATAATCCTGGAACCACCGACCGGTATGACGAAGAATCCCCAAGCATATTACTGCAACGATATGTAAACCATATTTGGTGGGGGTATTCATGAGTACCTTATTACTCATACCTCTTTGCAGTCAGTTCAGTAGAGAGGTCTGATCTGTTTGTTTCGTGATTTTAAACGCGTAATTTGAACGTTTCGTCATGGGTGGGTATTATACAGATTCAAATACGTATTCAAGCTTAGATCATTGAAGAGAATAATGTTGCTATTTTAGTCTTGATTGGTATGTTAAATAATGAACTTGCTCGAAATTCGCATCCGATTATGATATAATTATCGTCTCCAGAGAATTAAAAATTTGCTAACTACTTTCGTCCGACCGTCTTGCTTGCGTCAGGAACCTTCGACATCCTGAATCATATTGGTCGAGGTAAAAGCCAGTGATTTTTCGAATATTCTAAATGAAATACATTGAATGCGGTAGGGAATATCCACGAAATCACCAATGCAAGGGATTACTGGACTCACTAACTATCTAGCTGACCTATAACGCGGTACAAGGAAAATTACATTATTGTTTCAAGCATAACTGTAGTATGACCGTAGATATATTGACGTATGAAGTATGAAGTAAATAACCTTCGTGCAAGTTCGTTCAATGCAATCATACCAGAGTCTCGGGTACAGCTCTCTCGTACCACAAGCTATAATTATAACGATCTTATTTTAGAAAATAAGAAACAAAAAGTTGCAGCAGGACGAGTTTTATCCTCATGAACGATAGTATAGCTCGTATCTTGTTTGAAATGTTTTATTTTATATGTCTAGCTCATCCAAAGGCAGCCTTACTTCTGATTGCTTCTATGCTGATAACTTTTTCTGCAGCCCAACTGTCTTGTAAGTACTTATTTTTTAATTTTTTTATACTATTTTTGGTCTTTTTACTCGTTTCATATCCACCATCTCTGCAACCACATCTATACCTTGGAATCCTTTTCGGATGGTCGTATAATTTGTGTAGTAATTACTAAAACTAGCCCCGAGGATGTTCTCTTTAATTGCTCGAAAAGTCAATAAACATTTCGAAATTCGAAATCGAGCAGGTAATCCGACGTTCATAAGTCGAAATTTATGTTGAGAAAATATTCGCGTTATTTTTTTGCAATTACACGAAACTGGTGCGCCTAAAAAATGATGGATACAAATTATACACCTTTCGAATTTACGTACGTAAGGATTGCATGATATACGTGAGAAAAATCGAGGTCAAATAATATTTCTCACTAATTGTTAGACATGCGATTAAAACGATCATGCAAATTTAGAATCCACTCTATAGCAGGTCAATGTCAGTTGAGATATATGTCCACGATTGAGGTGAAGTCTCACAATAAGTAATTATTCATTACTTTCATTCCAATATTGAGAATAATCGTTCAATCAATAGTCGACAGAATAATGTATTGAATAAATTCTATATCTGATCATAATCGTACTCTATTACTTCTGTAGTTAAATCTGGCAACTGTCCGCTTCGAGATACAAACAGCAAATGTATGCCAAGTTGCTCTACCGACTATCAATGCAGCGGCGGAGATAAGTGTTGTCCTAACAAGTGCGGATTCAAATCTTGTGTTTCCCCGAGTGCTGTTTCTACCGGAGGTGATGGTGGTTACAAAGGTTCCAGTGGTAAGACATCGTAGATAAGATTTCGCTATTTGAAAAGGGTCGTGTATGTATAATTTTCATCGCTTTGGGTCATTTTGCGATTGCAGATTCAGGGGTTTATTGCGCAGGGGTCAAATGTGGACGCTATGAAAAATGTCAATTTGATCGTTCTACCAAACGTGAGAAGTGTGTCCGCACCTAAAATAACTGAAAATAACAGCATGAAATGATGACAACGATACCAGGACCATCATGAGCATATTGTATTCAACTAAAACACCTCAAATCTGTACCATTCACAACTTAGATAATAATAAAATCCAACTGTAAGATCATATCTGGAGCAGCATTTCACTACCAATGCAGATTGCACATTAGTAGGCACGAAGTGTAATCTGTGTGAACGTTATACAACAGATAATACTCCATTTACGTCCTACAATTTCCAAGGATCTGCACTACCCGCGCTCCTTGTAATTTAGTTTGAATTGATGCGCCTTTCGCAACAGAGAGCAATAATGTTCCTCAGAAATGTTGTGCTTTGCCATCTGTAGTTGAAGTTCCAAGTTACGTTCAACTACTGCTTCTCCCATTTTTATCGACTCACTCTTTCATGTGACACAGTGTATTGCCATATAAATCAACATCGGCGTCTTCGGATTATACCGTCATGAGTGTGAGCGGTATATGATTAGCTCGAAGATTAGCCGAAATTTATTAATTTGGTGATTGGTTTAATACATCAAGTTATTGATCATAAATCTGAAGGAAACCAACCGTTCGCCGTTCGTGAAGTATAGAAGAGCAGAAAAAAAATATACTGGCTGTAGACCACGTACTAATGCGCGATGTGTATGTACAGAATATAAAATATTTATTACTACATGATTCTGAATCTTATCAAACACACGTTATTCCCATAACTCATACCTACCAGAGTTCGTACGTATGTAGCACAGACGTTGACACGTCGGTTGTAATTGGTCTCTGACTGGGATAAACTTCAGGTTGAATTCAGATTAAGAGTGCATAATGGCCATCGAATTTGCAATGAATAGAATCAAGGCGTTGCTTCTCTTGATATTGGGGATCTTCAGACGAGCTATGTGTTGTTTTCGGAGACGGCGGAGGTCCTCCTGTGAATCTATACCACTTTTAGCGGTTGGCGTTGTGCCCAACAATGTTAATAATCATGTGGTAAGAACTATCAGCATTGATTGATATTTCTGCATTGCCCCTAGTAAGAAATTATTCTGGTGAATCCATGAATAGACAACATCAAACAGTTTCCTTATTTGTAGGAGTTAGAACAGTGGGCCCAGTGGGAAGAGAATCCAGTTGTAGTTGTACCGGATAAACCTGAAAACATAGTTCAAGCCAAGATTGAACAATACAGACAGCAAGTTGCCAAACCACCAGAGCCTCATGATGAAGAAGTACAGCCAGATTTCTTTGAGGTACAAATTGATGAAGAATTTAAAAAGTCCAAGTTTGTTCATCACATTTATAGTAATGTTGCTCAATTGAGATTGCTCTGAACTGTAATTACTTTGAAATGTGATTAATGTTATGATTTTCCATAGGATATGACACCGAGAATAACTCGTCAAACGAAAATTCTTATCAGGAGTAAACCAAAGGAGGAAGTAACTAGGAATACGTCCAAATTTGCAGTCCTCACGGAACCTGTACTTTCAGTAAGTAATCAGTCATAATCTCTACAGCAAGAAACGATACCCAATATAGATAATCTTGTTACACTATGCAAAGAAACTTGAGATGAATTGTCAGGACATATAAAACCTCTCACAAAATTTCCGCCTCTGAGCATAATTCTTTAATATTATTTATTGGCAGACTGAACTAGGAGAATGGGAAGACAATACCGCTGGCTGGGAATCAGAGACTGTTGAGGAATTGGCTGATCCAAACGAAGCACTGAGAGAACAGAGACGGAGGGAGAGACATCAACGGATGCTTGAGCAACAACAGAGAAGAATGGATCGAACAGCAAGACCTCAACCTTTAGGAACAAAAATAGGCTCTTGATCAATGATATACCTGAAGCAAGATTATTCCAAAAATGCAGAGATACTCTCAGATGTACGGTCTGAGTAATTATTAAAACCACAACTATATCTAATTGGAACACAGGCAGGTGAATGTAACCAAGAAGATAGTTTTTGTGTAGTATGTGTAATCGCCTACTGATCATGTCCCATTTGGCAAACGATTGCACAAGTAGTGGCCCAAGAAGTACACCTTAAATTCAACGCTCAAATCATCTATTGAATGATTGTGTTGATTTTGTATAACTTAGGTGAAAGTGTCACACTGTGGATACTTATGCTCAGTGCACAGGGTGTGATATGAATGTCTTGTGTCAAAATTATGCACTGAATTTAACTCTATTATTTGTATATAATCGCTATTCGATCACTGGTCTATTATTGAGAACATGTATGTCACGTCAGACGATATGGTGGTTGAATAACTAACTTTTCGTGTATGATATTTTTAATCACAGAAACTGTATTCTAGAACGAATATTGCGTATGAAATGAAATTTTTTAATGAGATACTTTCATTAAACCATTTATACTATGTTTAATGGAATCTGTGGAATTTGTGGTAATGTTTTGACTGATCGCGAGTGCCAGAGGAAAAAAACTATGATTGATATGATAAACCATTCTAGTTTTTAAGAAAAAAATTTAACTGCAGTGTCTGGTATACACTTGATTCATCGGGATGTTTTCATAATATATTTGAATTAAAAACTATTATAAAGGAAGTCGTACGTGTTATTATTGTAATGAGATATTTTTGAAGACGAAATATTATAAAGGTTTACCATACTACATCCAGTCCTTGCAAGCGTTTGATGAAATAAAATACCACCGTCACTTAAAATTTTGGTATCCGAAAAACTGAATTACCTACATCATTTGAGACTGATCACTTTCCGTCAGCAATTCTTAGATTAAATTTGTTACGTTCACCGAATTTTACTTGGCGCGTAGTATCACAAGATAGGAACGGCAAACGATGATAGTTGATGAACTTCAAAAGGACAGAACAGTGCCTGGGGGAGCTGTAGATAAGAGGGGACAAACCGCAGGGGTCTTGCCCCAAATAGTAAATGAAGTAGGATTACGGACGTATGAGTGATGAGTAGGTGTAATAAATGTCGATCAGTATTCATTATTCGTAACAAGGCATTCAACTGCCTAGTATTACACGAGGGACGTTGCAGTCTAAAGCCAAGAACGTCGAGTGGTTTCAGCACATTTGCTTTGGTTATTAATTGTGCACATCGATTAACGCTGCGTAAGTACCCTGTTAGGCTCTTAATATTTCGCAACTTCGTTTTCTTAATAATATCTATAATCGTATGTAATTGTACGTACATCAATTCCAAAAACTCTTACTCGATCATCGTGAAACCTTGGTAAGACCGTAACCAGTTGCTTCTGTTTTGAGGTTAGTAATCGCATTAGTTATTTCCTCAATAGATTCGTAACGAACGGAAGTACGAATGTACGCGTAAATAATCTCTCCATTAAATCAGAAATTGTTTAATTTTAGTTTCACAAGATGCATATCGTGACAAACTCAGATACTGATAATAATAGATTGTCAAAAAGTCTTTCCGACGTAATCATCGTATACTGTATCTATCTGTTAGATTATCGTGCTTGTAGCAGTGTCTAGTGTAGCAATGCGTAGAATTGTGATAGCATTTACGCGTGACGTACGCGAGTGTCAAATGGTCACACAATTTTCTTCCAATATTCACGTAATTGCTCAAAAACGACCAAATGCCAACAATTATCTTTTCTACTGAACAGAAAGTGCGTATTCTGATCTATTTACGTTGACCTTTTAGTGTTTTCATAATATAATCGTTTTAGCTATAAATTTTCAGGTGACGGTCTACTAAAGAGATAATATTGGTGATCTGATATCAAATGTATTTAAAATATACGATTTGATATGCAAAGCTACACAGCTTCAAAACAAGATATGAAACTTAGTGATAAGGTGAGCTATCATACAGCAATTATGGTCTAACCATTCTTATAATTAATTATAAACATAATTCCACAGCAATCAGTTTTGAAATCATTCGTAGCCGGATCTTGTTCTGGTACTGTGACTACGATTTTATTTCAACCCCTTGATCTCATTAAAACAAGACTTCAAAGTAGGATTACACCGCAATTAGGGTGAGTGAATGTTTATATAAAAATTGTGAGATCTTATTATTAAATTTGGGTATGTAGATAATCCTTAGTGTAAGTACTACAATGCTTCGATTGAAAAATATAAACAGACTAATTCTTCTCTGAAATATTGTAATTCATGCCAGTGCCCATTTTTGTGTATCATATCATCGAATTTATTTCACTCAATATTCATTGCTTAACATTGAGCTCATTTAAAAACAATTTAATGAACAATTATACATATACATTCAGTGCGCCTTCCACGGGAATGGTAGATATCGCTATCTACATAGTGCGTAATGACAACGTGTTTGGGTTGTGGAAGGGCATCACACCAGTAAGTACATAAGAATAAAAGAAAAAAAAAATAGTCATATGCTGAGTCAAAAATCAGCATAAAAAAGCTCGTTCTCATATCTCAATACCGCCAGGTCTAATTAATTAAGTTAATAATTTCTTAGTCTTTAATTCGAGTTGTACCTGGAGTGGGATTATACTTTGCATCATTGCACTGGTTAAAAAATGCCTTTCATTTGAGAGAGCCCCTCAATTCGCTACAAGCACTTACATTGGGCATTACTGCTCGCTCTATGGCTGGAGTCGTACTCATTCCCATTACCGTAGTCAAAACACGCTTTGAGGTATGAACTGTATTAATATTGAGTCAACGTTATCTATAGTTATCAAAATCACGCAACGTTCCCTTTCCCTAAAACCTTTTCACAAGCAAATATTAAGTAGCAAATAATCCATAAAATGAATACAAAAGACATAACTATGAGTTTCACCTGCCATTCTAGAGTGGTATATACAAGTACTGTGGTATGCGAGAAGCACTACATGTAATTTGGAAGTACGAAGGTACCAAAGGGCTTGTATGTGGTCTAGTTCCCACATTATTTAGAGACGCACCTTTCAGCGGATTATATCTCTTGTTCTACACTCAGTGCAAAAAAGCAATACCTCAAGGTATATATTCGTGTTAGTGTGAGTTACATTTAAAGCGTATAACATCACACTAATTATTATCATCATATTCAGAGTATAGAATTGCCAACAACACAGCTACAGTTCACTTTACATGCGGATTATTAGCTGGATTATTCGCATCTGTAATAACTCAACCAGCAGACGTTATTAAGACTAGAATGCAGCTCTATCCACATGAATTTAAAACCCTCTATAGTTCCTTTCTCTCTATTTACCAACAACAAGGGTGCCTTGGATATTTCCAAGGGATCGTTCCACGTTTATTGCGGCGAACATTGATGTCAGCAATGGCATGGACAATTTACGAAGAAGTATGATCATTTTCATTGTTTCTTGTAAAGTCTATTCTCGAAGTGTATTTTAAAAAAATTCAAAAAATTTTATTCATATTTTCAGGTAACGGGAAAGTAAAATATGTACCAAAAACGTATCGAAAATGTGATAAAATTTCTTTAACGGGATAAAAGTGTCAATGAAAAACGCTATACATAAACGAAGGCATTGAACTCTAGATCGTTGAGTCGATATATCTCAAAATATGCCATATATTTTGTATAAAATCCAAGATTTAGTCAATTATTGTTTCATAAATGACTCAATTAGGAGGGAATCAATGCTGTCATACGAAAAGGACTTAAATAATAGGAAGCAGGGTGTACATTTAATTCTGTATTTATATTTGAACCGTGACTGTGAATTCAGGTGTGAGAATCTCGGGATATTTGTGATTCAATTCTGTAGAATAATTACAATGACAACGTTTGATTCGTGATATGGTGCGTGAAATAATAAACAGTGTATTTTTAATATTGGAGTGAAAAAAAATTATCTAACATTAAGTGTATATATATGATATTTGTACATAAAAAACGAATCAATGATAATTGGAACTACCAAAAATACAATGTCATTTAGAAATCTGGACCAACGATCGTCGCTATAAATTGAACCTTCATGGTAATGAAAATAATACAAACTCTCTTCAAAATTACAATAAATATAGTTTTGTCATTGATTTCTCCATACAACTTCGGTATCTCATTTTACATATATTCAAATTTTTCACTCAAAGCCTAACAAGGCTTACAGTAATTCACTTTGAAATTTTCGCGATCCATGATACGATATTGGTAATTTTTGTACGTTGTGAAGTCTTGCTCCCGCATCTTACTCACGTGGTCCCAAATCTTTCTAATCACCGGTGGGAAACTTGCCACTTTTGCCATTGCTGCAATCTCATCGTAGTAAGCCCATTGCCGGTCTTTCAGCTTGATTATGTGTCTCACCTGTTGATAAACTTGTAAAAGCAACTGCCGAATATGAATATGCCTCGGAACTTATAATTCATGAATTCAAAAATCCGAACATACCGCAATGCCCTCGTCAACCAAGCTCTGCTTTTCCCTTTCAAAGTCCATACGCATTTCTTGGGGTGAGGGTAACGTGATACTACCGTCTATAATTTTCAAAATATATTGGGCCTGAATGTGAAACATCGGGAATGGAATGACGAGCGCCGGAAGTCCCATAAAGAATAGATTCGGTAAGTCCGTGTAGACAAGATGTTTGTAAATTGGTTCAACGTGATTGTCTTCTGTACTGATTTCCACCTTTTCCGATAAGAACGGGTACGTAAACTGGTACCCTATGGACCAAAGTAATTAATATGAGTTTAAATTTAGAATTCAACATCTCCGGACCTTTATAAATTCAAAATGAAAAATTCACCCGTGCAGTATATAAACTCATCCACCTGTACAGCTACTCCATTTTTGAATACAAAAGTATCTCCATGAACGCTCGCGATGCCCGGGTGCTGTTCGACATTATCAGGTAGTTTTGATACCAGCGGATTTGCCAAATCATGACTCAAGTAGACCTAACGAAAAATCACAAAGAAATTCATCTCACCTCGTAAAAAATCAGCTGATTCTATGTACCTTTTCAACATAGTTTGATACTTCCACGGTGATATCAACGCCTGACCAGGAAGCACCCAGAATGCAAACGTTTTTCTTCGCATATGATTCTGGTTTCCTGTACTGATGACTGTGAATTATTTTTCCACGAAAGCTATCGATTCCTCGGACACGGGGCACGTGCCCCACAGTATAATGCCCGTTACAGAGTATCACTGCATCAAAAATCCTAGTCGTTACAGTATTCGTCTCTAAATCTTCCGTAGTGATGAGCCACACTGTTCGGCCACTCAACGTAGTTTCAGGCTCGACAAATTTTACCAAGGTATTTAACTGCGCGAAAAATATATTATCGTCGTACAATTGTTATCTCGAAAAACTATAGAACATCAAATTTTCAATTGAAATTAAACAATCAACGAACATACCATTATGTGAGGGTAGAGATTGAAGTGTTTGGTGTAACTCCATAAATAATCTCGAACTACAGTGTGATGAACGAAAGAAGGGCCATCCTTCTCCTTGAATGGAAAGTCAGGAATTTGCATAATCTCTTTCGGTAGATTCGTCCTGTTGATGGATATTTTATTTTATCATACTCGAATCTAAAAGACCTGCACAATTTTCGATCACCAAGAATCAGAGTATAACACCTTCCATCAATATGTTTCAGTGAGAAATTGCCCGATTAGCAGGATGATTTAACACGCATTCAAAATGTTGGTTCCCAGTTTAATTTATAAGTATAGATAATAATTCACACATCGCAGCGTGGATTGGGACCGTCAACTTACTTGAGGTTTTTGTACATGCTACTGTGCACCGGAAGTCCATGGTCATCGACTTCTGTCTGATCGGTATACACCCAGGTTCCACCCACCTGGCCGGTTTGTTCGAATAAAGTAAAACTGAATGTTTCCGGATTTGCTGCCGCGTGTCTTGCCAATATAAGACCCGCTACACCACCGCCGATTATCGCAACCCTCGTGTTACTTCCCGGCATTTTTTTCTCTCTAAATTTTATCCACACCACAGAAGTTGTTTCTGTCAGATTATAAATAATTCTCTCTTTAATGCAGCCTGAGATACTGATTCACGTTTAATCATGTATCTGCCCATGCGTATTCATTTTTCATCACTGAAGATACGAATAAAAAATATATATGGATAAAAATGAGTTTATAAAAAATAATATATATCTATGTTAATGGAAATCTTTGTGTACAATATGCGTCGAGCGATTGCAGCTTAGCGACATATTTATAACACGAGATGAATAATAGCACTGCAGTCAGTGATTGAGAAACTAATTTTTTTTTTCTCTTCTCATATTGGTCAATAAAATCGTCATGCTGCAGTGAAACATACCAGTTCAATGCACTAAAAAAGAATGGAAACTATTTCCTAACTATTCCCCTTCTGTACAGTTAATCGAGACAAACAAAATAACATTTTCGGGACGCTGAACAAATGATAATTTATTCTCTTTTCTCAACGGAAAAATTGATTACCTAATTTCTGAATATGGAAAGTTTTTTCTGTACGTCGAGTCGAAAGGTTTGCAAGCAAATTGTATTTATGCTGTAATTTTTATTATCTTCGAGTTGAATAATGAATAACGAAATTGTGGAATCTGTCGACAGAAAATGGCAGATAAAGTACGATGAAATCGAGTGCCGAATTCCAAATAAAAAATTGAAAGGAAAAAATATTAGACTACGAGAGTTTCGGTCGAAGTATGTCGTTTCCGAACAAAGCTTGAAATAAGACTGCCCGCGGAAAATCCCATCGAGTCGTGTACCACACTCAGAATCAGTTCACATTCATTCGCACCCTAACAGAAAGCTGATTACCTATTGCAGCTCACTTTCACTAAAGATTAGCGATAGAAGAAAATCAGTGAATGCAAATCTCGTGCCAACTACTTATGCAATTATTGAACGTTTGAGAAAGCTCCAGCAGTACGTTTGACAAGTAAAAAAGGATTTGGAGGAACAATAATTTTTGTAACGTTACTTGATCCCGATGAAATGTAGAAATCTGTCTGATTCAAATATTGCCATGCTAAAATTCAGAACTGATAAGAAAATGTCCTGTAGCTAGGAAAAATCAGCTCGAGTGAAGACGTAGGTTGAAAGCGAAATTGTTTTTCTGGGAGAATTATTCCAGACTTTAATGACGGCCAAATACGTACGTGTGACCGATAAATATATGGGGGATGAATTATGATCTGAATATTACGGTAATTACGTCATTCATATAGATATCCAGAAATTTTGCGAAAGGAGGAAACTTACACCTTGATTGCAGTTCTTGTAGATTTTCCAGTTATACGAAATTACGCAACACGCGCGTTATTACGCTACGTATAGATATACCAGATGACTAACAGGTTCGGTAGGAATAATTGCTGGAATCATAATTAAAGTGAAACTATAACTGGTTCGTTGAAACCCATGATTACACATAAAACTGATTGCATGCCGATCGATTTATGGTACATCTTATAATGCTTCAGAAGTAGCGAGAAGGTTTTCCAACGTTCGTAAAAAAACCCACCCTCAGAGATACAAGAAATTAAAAGTTCATGAATTCCAAATTGTTTTTTATATATTTGATTACAGACTAATAATAAAAAATCGAGAAAATCCACCGAAAGTTTCAACATTTAATTCATATAATAATATCGTCATAGAATTTTATTTATCTAGGCAACAATGCAGCCGGGAGTTGTGGGATATTTATTTGACTAAACTGCAGTTACGTTGTGATCGAATCTCAAAACACGTCAGATTTTTTCCATGAATATTATCGATATCTTAGGCATATAGACGTAAGAAATTGAGAATTTTCTAAAATTCTGTAGATACGATTTTATTCCTGTCATCTGACTTGTTCTGGAACTGCTATAAAATTTGCTTGATTTCCCAGCAGATGAGTATTGTTATCTGGCTCGTTCGTGCGATCTTTATCCTCCAGTTCAAATCTGAGCTTCTGAAGTTCTTCGCCTGTTTCTTCATTCTTCGTGCTATTCCAAGGTTGTAAATCGGAGGTTCCAAAAATTAAATAGGGGATACCAGTTGCGAGAGTTATCGCTGCGATGATCAGGAACACAATGCGCCATTGTTCGACCGATTGCTGAAATTTAATAAGTATTAATAACGTAATTCTGCATTTTTTTGCCCCCCCGGTATAAAAAAAACTCACGTTATTATTCGTCAAAACTCCGACGATCATGGGAGAGATGAGACCACTTGTTACCGTAATTGTATTGACTATGCCTAAAAGTATGCTGGCATAATTAGGACTGAGATCAACGCTAGTAGCCAATGTTCCGGATGAAAGAGCACCGCTCACAGCGGTACCTGCTGTCAAGAATACTATCGCTACTATCGGGTGGCATCCACTGTACGCCAAACCTACCAGTAAAAGGGCTTGCACGACGTTGCATATCACACTAGAAAATTTTCGTAAATGCGTAAGACTCATTTTTTTCGTTCTCAAGATCCAGTCGGCCAAGCTTGCGAAGGCGTACGAGAATACCATTCGAACTAAATGAGGGGTGGCAGAAAACACCCCCGCCTGAAACGAATGAATCAAGTTTTTTGTTTTTCACAAGTATTCATTGAGTATTCAACAAAAAAAAAAAAAAATGGAAAATGGTCCTCACCGCGCCGATATTCCATCCGTGGACGTAATTGAAATAAGAAGGTGCTTCCGACATGAAGGTGAAAAGCCCCCACGAGCCTCCCAATTGGGCGAAAGCTGTGAGCCAGAGCGGAACAGATGTTAGAATAGCTTTCCAAGGGATGGGTCGGGAACTTTCGTCCACTGAGTCTCCGAGATTTTCCAAAATGTAAGTTCTCTCGGCGATTGAGACTCGGGGATGTTCTTGGGGTGTGTCGAAAGCAAGATAATGCCAAGCGATATACCTGCAAGCAAAAGTTGAAATGTAACGTGCGAAATTATTGAAAAATTTTCACTAGATAAATACCAGAGGATTCCAAGAACTGATGTTACGTAAAAAACTGACTCCCATCCCCACCAGCTAATTAGCGTTGATGAGAGTGGATAAGTAATCGCTGCACCCACGGAACTACCTAAAAAAAGAAGAGCAGAATTTGAATGTGACTTTAAACATTTCTCTCCAGGTCCTCACCAAGATAAGCGCTAATGAATCTGCTTCTTTCGTTCAGAGGTATCCATTTAGCGGTCATGTGGTGCATGGAAGGCCAAATCACACCCTGGGGTAGGAAACAGATTTGATTTATTACAACACTCCCGGTATACCGGCAAAATGTAATTACGATACGTGCGACTAAATGTGCGAGAAATTCGCAAAGTGATGAGAAAAATAAATAATGCATGCGTACCGCAACCAGGCCTTGCAGCATCCTGATGAAAACGAAAGCGTAGAGATTATAGCTTGCGCTAAATGGCACGATGAAACCCAGCAAAGCTGTAGCAAGATTTGCCCATCCGAATATAAATTTGGTTCCATAATAGCGGGCCATAAGCCCACCTGGTAGTTGCAGGACCCAATTGAACCAAAAATATCCACCCAAGGCCAGGCCTTGTTCGTATTCGTCCCAAGAGAAACGATCGTGGTACTCCGTGTGGTTGTCTTCTGACGTGACCTGAAATAACATTGTACATTCGTCGTTTGTGACGGAAAATTTGGATTAGTCTAATTGTTACCGACGTTTTCATCTCCAGGAGTATTAAACTCCGGTAGGGGAATCGTTGTGTAGTTTTGGTCCTCGGGAAACTGCGTAACTGATGAAGATTCGTTGAGCAATAAATGGGAAATATTCGATACTAGATTTTTATCGCGTACAGCGCACTCCGCCTCTTGGGCTACTTTGGGCCTCGGTACAACCATAGCAACAATTGCGATACTCAGATTTATTCTGAGCATATAATTAATGCCGAAACCACAGAAGACGAGGCACCACAAGATATCACGACAGGAAAATCTCTCTCCCCCTGATTGGGAAACGTAAGTATTTTACGAACCATCGAAATTAATTGATATGGATTTTCAGAATTCAAATCATCACCGAAGGTGATTGAGTGTAAAATCGAAAACTGCACATACCATTTCCAGTTTTTTTTCCATCGAATGTCATGACGAGTGGAACGATTCGATTCGAATTGAATTTCGTTCCAATGTTACAAAAATCGTATATGGTAAGATACTGTTGCGGTAATGTCGAATCTTTGGCGGTCGAATCTGCGCGATCTTAACATTCTCATCAACCGTCTAACTTGGATGAAAAATACGTTCTACCGATACTCGCATCTACGACATAATCTAATCACACTTGACTGACTATACTCAAGTTCGAAATCTACAGCTGTTCACACTTTGAAAATGATAAACGTTTAATAAGTCTGTGTCGCCAATAAGCATGGAAAATCGTCATGCGTAGGCGATACGATCAACATCTTTTCACTGCGAAAGTGTTCAGAGATTTTTTCTCAAACACAAGTGGCACAGAAAATTGTACGACTCATGCCGGTTGAGGACACCGTTAAATTAATCGTTCAATCAGTCATCAACTTTTTCGTTTGCTTTTACAAATCCTCAAACCTTTCATGGAAAGTTGGAAGATCATAATCCAATTATATCGTTAATGAGGCTACCAGATCTTTCATCGACAATTGTTATTCTCAAATTCACATATTTCGATTCACGCGACTTTAAAATATTGGCACACGAGATACCATTGTTTAATTTTTGTATAAGTATGCTTAGGTGTTTCATTCTTTCAACACGATCAATCATTAAATTGGGTTTGCCAAATTTGGAGGATGGCAAACACCGAACTGGAGCAGCTGGAAAAATTTATATCATTAAAAAATTTGAAATGATACATCGCAATGGCAATCTCCAAGTTACCAAAACACCGAGGTCACCAAATTGGATATCTTAGGCGTCTAATTTGTGGAAAAGAATTGCCAATAATTACCTGAATTCATCATCATCACTTACCTACCTATGTAATCGATCTGGAGAACGGTGATTTCTTCACTTTTTCCCCACCGATATGCGATTTTCTTCCTCATGGTACTTTTTAGCTAATACATTACTTTTTCTAAAAATTGGAATAAATTAAAAATTTTGTTGATAAAAACCAGAGGAATTCAACAGATATTCGCAAATTGTCTGACATCCAAACTATATGGAATTAATTATCGAATTGGGTGAAGTCTCGTGACGAATTATTCACTGTCTGGATTGAGTTATGTGTACGTCAACAGGGCATAAAACAGCACGTGCATTTGTGTCATACGCGTCCATGCGATCAAGTGTGAACAACACTTGAATGAACAATTGTGTTAGGAACCAGGTAATAAGTGTGCAGATGCTGTTGAATCTACCGAGCTTATTTGTACGTTATTTACACAGACATGACGTATATGGTGAAGGTAAATTTGGATAAGAATTTTGGGTGTTTTGAGCGGACCCCCTTGATCTTACAATCAGATTACTGAATCCTGACGCGATTCCCAATTTTCCATATCATTCGAACTGGTCAATTGTTTACATATTTCTTTATCAGGAAAAAGAATTCATTCAGATTGAATCCCGATGCGACAAAATTCGCTGTTGATTTTATTGCGAAAATCTATTTCCGATCTTCCGCTAATTTGATTAACTTGTACATTCACGCGCAACTTCATGTTCCGAAATTGTATGCGAAATGATAATCAATATAGACATATCGATGTATAAACGTCTCAAAAAACTAAACATGGCTGAGAATTTGATATAAAAATTTTTCTACAAAAATATGAACAAATGATTTAGGAATAACACAAATTTTTGGATCTACGAATTATTCGTGCAGTTAGATCACAAAATGGATCACAATGAATGTACTGATCGAATGCAGGTTTGATCATAAAATTGAATCAATACAATAATAATTTAATATCAACTTACGCTATTCGCAGCTAGTTGTTGCGGCAATGACTAAGGATTACGAAAAAGCACGAAATCTTGCTAATGCGAGTAAGTTTTCTGGTCATTTTTAGTTCACCGAATACTTGCGCCCCTATGAATGACAAGATCCGGAAACTTTCAGTACTCAAAATTCACCCCGATGATCCAACCGTGCAAAAGTTTTCGTCCACGTTAGAAAAGGAAATGAATAAAAGTACGATCATATGAGTTCTCAAAATAACGATCTGTGGGGTGAGAAAAAAAATAGATTCAATGACTGAAATTTTTATCGGTCGATTCTGGAACGTGTTTGTTCAGGAGAAAAAATGCCAGAAGATGACAGTGAAGATGGCAGTACAGAAACGGACGACGACGATGGTAATAATAGCGAAGATAGTGCAAGTAAAAGTGACACTGACAGCAGTACCGAAAGTAACAGCGACACCGAGGAAACTATCGTCATTAGCACCGACATTGTCAACGTTGGTGACTGCAAAACTAATTCAAAGATCAATCGAGAGAGTATAGAAAATAAACACCTTGGAGCTGAATCAAAACGATCAGGTAAGAATTCCGAATTAGAAGGTAAAATCATCAGAGTATTACCCGTAAAATTGAGTCCGCTGGTGCGTTATAACAGAACCATTTAGCGTCATACGTCAATTAATAAAAAAGGTGCGGATCTAATTTTTCTCTTTTCCAAATTTAATACGAATATTTGATAAATTTAAGCAATAAAACGTGGATCAGCTAGGATATATAAAGCTCTTATAGTTTTATTACATATTGAATTTTAATTACAATCATGTATACATACATGTTTCATAAATTATAATATTTATTGATGCGGTTTTGATACTGCGTAATGATAATTAATTATAATATAGATATACGCATATGTATATTGAACATGAAATGCAATTCAATCAATTGAACAATCAAATTGGATGTTAATACAATTATGTATACAGTAGGTTTTAGTTATATGAAAAAATATACTGAATGTCAATTGTAATTAGTTGATGATTGATGATCTTGTGGTAATTTTATTCAATTTTTTTTTTTTTGTTTTGTCTCGAAAACTGTCCTACAGGATCTACAAACATATATATTTTGACAAATCATTCAGGAAATAAAACTCGAGATAACGATAATAATGCACCTCATAGGGTATGTATATATATATTTATAACATTAATTTTTAAACTACATGCACGTATATCAATAATATTACTTCAAATTAATTAAATACCACAGAAACAGGAAGTCATTTTTCAAACAAAAACTATTCATTCATAACACAAAATGAGAAAACGATGTGCCTTCTGTATAATGTAAAGACGAAATTAGGTAATCGATAATTTTTTCAATTTAATTAGTATTTGGACGTAGGTATATTATATTTAATGCGTATAATACACCGAAATTCGATACTTCATTATTCCTCCCTTAAATGTCAAGAAAAGACAAGGGACAATTAGTTTTTCCTCCTAATCTTTTACAGCGATATGATTTTTATACAGAAAAAATGAATTCACTGATTCACTTTTTATATATTTAATATATTTCTTTATTTTCATTATTTCTCCTCGTTTTCTTCAATTCAACAGATTATATTTTCAAAGTCCAATTTCAGACCATGAATCTAAAACATCACATCCGCTATATATGGTTGTTATATGCTTTCTAACAATATAACATGGAATAAAATATAACAGTATTATCGTTACTATTAGTTGTTAATTTTCTTTATTATCCTATCATGCGTTATTACGTGTATACATATACGCATACACACACATTATGTATGTATACATAAACGTATGAATATTTATTTATGTACAATCGTGTAGAGGTACGATCATAATTAATATGCAAGTACAAATGTGGAACACTTCGGTAGTAAACATTTAATATGTCCGTCTTGATTTCATATTTTATTATATACCCGTACATATCATCGTCATTATTATTACTACTATTATTATTGTTAATTTTATTATTATTTATAATAAACTGGCTGCGATTGACCAGCTGGCTAATTATTTCAATGCAATATATGTATACGTAGCGCCGCTACATCGTTCGCATGATGCCGATTCACCGGCTTATCGGTTCCTTCCTTCTGTCTCCTCTCCTATTCTTTTCGAGATATTCAATTACGGTTTGGATCGTGAGACCGCAGATAAGCCTTTTTGCGAGCTTTTCTGTTCTTTCACTCATTGTAACATGTTTCGTTATACTTGTCACTCCGTAAGAAGAAAACTTTAGTTTTAGGGCACAGATTGGGACGACAGCCGAATTCATCAATACCAAAACTCACTGTTGCTTTCAATTCTCTTGTCGCAAAACGATTCTCAAAAAATAAGAGAAAGAAAGAAATTTACGTTTTGATCACAAGAGCCAAATAAGTAGCGGAGACAGTAGGGGCGTTCGTGCATGCATAGGTTCAAGTATGTGTCTCAGAATGAATACAAGCTCCTATGAAAACCCTAGCAGACTCGAAGATAAGGGTAACCGCAATCAAGAAGGAGATGAAAATATCGAAGTATGATTGAATATCTGAACAGTGAGTAATGATCGTTATACCGATATCAAAACTTTGCAAAATAAGAACAGAGAATACAGAAGGTACAACCAAAAACTATCGATCTTCGTTATGTGAGCGATGTAACAGCCCTACATATGAATATACATATATGTACGTACATAGGAAACGCAAGTTTGGGCAGATATCATTACTTATTATTGTTAATATCATTAAATATATACATACATACATACATGAGATGTATATGCATGTACATATGTAACCGTGTTATCTATCTATTTTTTTCGTCAATTTATTTCCTTGATTCATCCATCATATATAATATATATGATTATATATTATATATACCTAGTAAAGAAATAAAGAGCACTTAAAAAATACTCATCGATTCGATAAAATTTCATACATAATATTGGTATACGTATAATATAATATACTATAGGTATACTCACATACATCATATGATGTAATACCTACCTATAACGTATCCGTGGACCACGCTCTCAAATTATTTTATATTATATGTATTATATATAAAATAATAATACGAGCAATGGTCATATCATATATACTTTTCGACGATATACGAGGGATTAATTTTTCCATTTGTTTGGTTTTTTTTTTCTTTTGAAATATACATATTTAATAGCAAATTTGATAACATCTATAACATTTTTGTATTGTTTTATTTGTTGTTGTTTTTTTCATCTGCCTAAAACGACAATAGAATTTAAATAAATATAATAACACCAGATTTTTCAATTAGAATAATTGGTGATATATACAAGTCATTGAATTAATTATTCGTCGATTGAAATGGCACATTTGTTAATCATTTGATGGATTCCATTTTTTTTTTTCTCTTCCTTTTTTCTCTATACATTTCTTTATTTCCTTTTTTGTCGATTAGGATATTATTATGATTATTATAATTATTAGTATTATTATCATCGTCGTATAACTATTACATATTCTTTGTATATCATACATGCATAGTCAGTTATTGGAACAAATTTTTCAACTCCTTTTTTTCTTACGCAGACAGGACAAATCGAAATTAAGGTATATACCAGTGAAAGCAAAGAGAGAAGGGAAAGAATATCAATACTCAAAATATTGGTTAATCTAAAAACTAGAGATTGGCAAACGCGAAACGATGAAAAATTATATTATCGGTGCATAGGTTTATAATTATTCACATATAAGATACGAACGATACATGTACTTACGTGTACCAACTAGGTTACATATTGGGATATAATCATTTATCATATGTAATATATAGACGCAATACATTGAACAGATTTTAAACAATCATTCTTGAAAGAATGATTTGTAATGGAATATATCTATATCGTCACAATTTTCAACATTCTGATATTAAAATCATCAACAAATAATCGCTGATCCGCCAACGTGAAATAAAGTTAAAAAAAGATTTATAAAAAACGAATGATAGTTTAAATTTTTAACATTAAAAATTCAATTGACTATGGTGAGGTGTAACAGAAAATTATCTATTCTTCAATTAGCTAATTTTTACACAATTTTAGTAACAAAAAAAATTAACAGCAGAGCCATTTCTGCTGTTTAAATGGATTTGGAGTTTGTGTATACGCGTATCGTATATAATTACATATATCCACACAGAGTGATCGAGTATTCAGATTTTGTTCATACGTTCAACATTTCTCGATTTTCTCAGGTCACTCTGTATGAGTAGATGCATACCTATTCTCATCTCAGGTACCCAATTACAGGTTTTTTCGTTTATTAGAGGTGTGAAAAATACCGATTTAGTATATGCATACCTATTCTCATCTCAGGTACCCAATTACAGGTTTTTTCGTTTATTAGCGGCGTGAAAAATACCGATTTTTGTTATGTCGCGTGATATATATTTTTAATATATAGATATATATGGTATATGTTTTCTGCGTACGCCAGCTGCATGCATTGACATTACTTAATAGCCAAAACTATATTCTTTTCATTTTATTCAAATGATTATTTATTTATTTATTTTTTAGATATCTTCTACCAAAAATATAATGTGTTTGTATATAATCATCTGTTCTTTCGCGAATGATTATTGACCGAAAATTCAGCTTTGTTAGAAAGATTATTTGCTTGTCACCCAGGAAAAATATATATATGTACATATATAGTGTATATATACATAAATATATATATATATACACGTGTATGTGTGTATGAATATATAGATTTAGAGACGATATGTAGAGACTATAAGTTCCATTCGCAAGGCTGCAGATAATAATTTCCATTTTCATTTTTTTATGCTTTAATACGGTGCTCAATATATCAATTCATTAATTTTCGGAAGCCCCCTCCAGAGATTTTTTAATTCGCTTCTTGAAAGTACCGGATTTTTATTTGCATATCAAATCTCAATTGATGTTACAAGGACAGTGCAGAACAATTACTCCTGCATCTTCATAGAACCAAAATATTTTTTAGCATAGTTCGTTCTCGACGATACTGCGGAAATATTTAAAATAAAAGGGTTTCGCACATAACGTGAGTTTCAAAGCACTTTATAAAGAGGAAATGTTTAAATAATACGTCAATATTTGTATAAAAATGTGCCATTATTGGGAGGTGTATGTGTAAACTTCGAGTTATAATCCTGTAAGCAAACCGTTTAGTAAATTATCCATTTGTCAATGCATACAGTTCTATTTTTTCAATTATTTAGTCTGGCATTATAGGACAAGGCAGGACGAATTGCGAGGCCAGAATTGAGATAATTTCTAATTAATTCAGTGGCCTCGCATGAACTGAAACTATTACATGCTTACATATTTGCTCCTAATCAGCCCTTATTCTTTTTCTTGTGCGTTGTCTTTCAAAGATGTAACTGTAATAAAACATTGAATACACCCTTCTTTGTACTTTCAGTTTACCGTTGGTCACCAATAAAGAGAAGAAAAAAACAAAAAAATATCAAAGAAACGCACTTACAGTAGCATAACGTATCTCAAATGATACGTTATGTGGGAGACCCTCTATACATTTCTGCATCATGAAGAATAAATTTTATCGACATTAGTGTTCATGATTTTTTTTATGGCAAAGTAAACCAAACAAGGTTCGAACAAAGGATCGTAACTATCGATACCTACCTAAATTTTGTTACATTGATCGATAAGGTCCTTGCATTTTTAGGAATTGTATAACCAGCGATGGACCACCAGCAACAATTTCAGCTGGAATTTGCGACAGCGGGCAATTTTCAATCGACATAATACTGAGGTTTGTGCAGAGTGCCAACTCAAAAGGTAAGTTGTGTAAATTAGCATTGTCATTAACGTATAAGGAATCCAAGTTTTCCAGGGTTCCTATTTCTTCTGGAAGATAGTTCAAGTTGTTTTCACCCACGCTGAGGTAAGTCAGATTAATCAAGTGTCCAATGGCCCTAGGCAGGCAGGTGACTTGATTTGACTGTAATATCAGTTTCTGAAGATCACGGAGGAATCCAATTTCATTTGGCAGAGATTCTATTTTATTTTCCTCGAGGTCCAGTACTCTAAGTTTACGCAGGTTGGCTATACTTGCTGGAATTCTCTTTAGCAGGTTGTTAGAGAGAATTAATATCTCTAAACTCTGCAGGCATTGAATATCATCTGGAATTTTTGTCAGCTGATTTGTCCCCAGATTCAATTCTACCATATTGGTCCAAGTTCCTATATCCAATGGTAAAGCTGTTAGCTGATTCTCCTTCATATTCAGTTTAGTAAGATTTTTTGCTCTTGAAAATATTCCATACGGTATTTTGTCAATCTGATTGTGTTCCAAATTGATGGAATTCACATTCGTAAACTGGGAAGGTCCTCCGGATGGGTAAGCAGTGAAAGCATTTCTCGAAAGTGTGATTGTGGTAAGATCTGACAAGCTGGAGAGAAGGCCTTCCGGTAGTTGTGATACTTGATTTCCTTCGACGCTGAATTCGTCCATTAGTTTACAGTTGGCTAAGGACTTGGGAATGCTAGATAATCTGTTGTACCTCAATCCTAATCTCGTCACTGCTGTCAAATTACCAATAGTCTCAGGGATATCGAGCAGTTCATTATGCTGTAGATCAAGCGTTGATAATTGAACGCAGTTACCAATTTCTTCAGGTAAATGTTCGAGGTGATTATGTGACACATCGAATGTAATCAGATTAACCAATTTCCCAATACCAGCAGGAAGTTCACGAATTTTGTTCTCTCGTAAACTCAGCATAGTCAAGTTGGTCAGATTTCTTATGGCGTCGCTAACATACCTGACTCGATTGAAGCGCAAGAATAATGTTGTCAGAGATGTCAGTTCATAAACAACGTCTGGTATCTCATTAAGCTTGTTATGCCTCAAATCGAGTACTTTGAGACACTTGAGATTTTCCAAAGTATCTGGTAAGCTCGTTAATGAATTCTCACTAAGCGCCAACGTCTTGATGTTAGTAAGGCATCCGATTTCTGGCGGTAGCGTTGCCAGCTTGTTACCATATAAATAAAATTCAACAAGGTGCGTTAAATCACGCACAGTGTTTGGAAGATTTGTGATACTGGATTTGCTCAGATCCAAACGAGTGACACACTCGTCTCTGCACCTTATAAACTCCTTGGAAACATCTAAATCTGCTTGTATCGGTTTACTTTTCTTGGCTGTGGGCTTTGGTTTATTTGACTCGGGATGTTTAACGGTGACAGTTTTTTTTGTATCGGTGCCAGCTATGGAGGCTGTTGATAACTTTTTTTCCTTTAAATGCTCCTTTGTATCACGAGACAACATTTCAACAGCCTCCGGAGTGTCACCTGCAGAGCACGTGTTTAACCCGCAGCCCTCTAAATACTCGGGTATATCCTGTTCCTTCATATAAGAAGCTGTTAGATGTTCCTGTATTTCGCCAACGTCACTTTTTCCTTCAGGCAAACAAACCGAGGAGATGTTACCACTCACGCCCGATCGGTGTTTACTCGACTTCTTCATGGTGGGCCAATTTATGATTTATGTACAATTACAACCCACGGCCGATGCTTATAAGCGGGATTTCATAAACTCGCTTGTAGATATTACATATTTTTTCAAATTCTTTTACTTCACAAGTATTGACATTTTCGACAATGCTCACTGGTTTTGCGCGCAAGCGCGAAAATCATCAAATGTAGAGAGCTTTAAATAAACCGTAGTCACTAGTCAGATGTGGTCAGATGGGCGTCGCGATGCCGATGACAACGGCATCGTAACTCGCAATCCTCGAGGAACAACCCTCGAGGGTCGGTTGGGCGAGCGATGGTCGGGCGTTGCGTCGACGTTCAAAAGCTGTGGCTCGTTCGCATGATCGTAGCGTTGACCAGACCAATCAGCTCCATGACAGGACTCCTCTGGCCTCTATTTTCCCGCCAATTTCAGTAAACAATATTCAGGGCTAATTGCCGGATACTTCTTTTGGATGATTATTGCAATCACTTCATAAATAATAAGTGTAATTAAGTGTTCATTAATATGGATGTAGCCGATGTGCAGGATGGTCGTTTGAGAGTAAAGGACGAAGTGGGTACACAATGTCAGAAACTTTTTCAAGACTTCCTCGAGGAGTAAGTAACCTCCAAAAAATAATCTATAGTTGTTAGCCCTCAGCGAGCAGACAAATACCCAATGTAAATTGAGTAACTATTAAAAAGACTTCGATACCAATGTCATTTTCTATGCAGTATATCAATTTTTTAGATTCAAAGAAGATGGTGAAATTAAATATCTGGAACCAGCTAAAGAGCTCATAAGCCCTGAGCGCAGCACCTTGGAAATTTCCTTTGACGATATCGAAAAATATAATCAAGTACTCTCAACGTCGATCATCGAAGAATATTACAGGTAGTTTATGCAATCGTTGAAAGTCATCTTCATCAAAGTAATGTAAACTTATACCTATGTTCCTTTTATCTTTTTATTTACAGGATTTATCCATACTTATGCCAGGCCGTTTGTAATTTTGTTAAAGACACAGGTAACTTAAAAAAAGAAAAAGAATGTTATGTCAGCTTAACTGATGTGCCTACAAGGCACAAAGTGAGGGAATTAACAACAGCAAAAATCGGCACCTTAATTCGTATTTCTGGCCAAGTAGTACGAACTCATCCAGTCCATCCAGAATTAATTCTTGGAACATTCATATGTCAAGATTGTCATACAGTCACCAAAAATGTGGAACAACAATTCAAAGTTTGTAATGAATTAATTAGTGTAATATTGATGTAAAGGTTCTGCCTAGACCAATGTATAATTCTTGTGCACTTCAATCTTCATAGTATACCAATCCAACGATTTGTCGGAATCCAGTGTGCAGCAACAGGCGCCGGTTTATCCTCGACGTTGATAATTCCACATTCATTGATTTCCAAAAAATCCGAGTTCAGGAAACACAGGCAGAATTGCCTAGGGGTTGCATTCCTCGCTCTCTGGAAGTTATTTTGCGGGCAGAAGCTGTTGAGATGGTGCAACCTGGCGATAGGTGGGTTGATTAACTTGATAAGAGAAAACTAAGTAAATGTTTCACCCCCATTAACTACTTTTTCAATTGATCCTCAAAAACAGATATGACTTCACCGGCACACTGATAGTTATACCAGATGTGGGAGCCCTGTCATTACCTGGAGCAAAAGCCGAGTTTGGATCGAGGCATAAACACGGTGATCCGTCAATCGAAGGAGTACGAGGCTTGAAATCACTTGGAGTCAGAGATTTGAATTACAGAATGGCTTTTCTTGCTTGCAGTATCACGTCTACAAGTGCAAGAGTAAGTTATTAATATTGAGAAGATCCTCGGATCACTCATTTTTCTCCTCCTTCCTTAACATTTCACTCAAGCATCACTACTTTTCTAGTTTGGAGGGACTGATATGGCAATGGAAGAAATTACGCAGGAAATGATGAAGAGACAAATGTCTGACGCTGAGTGGAACAAAGTTTATGAAATGAGTCGTGATAAAAATCTCTACCAAAATTTGATATCCAGTTTATTTCCTTCGATTCATGGAAACGATGAAGTGAAAAAGGGTATTACATTAATGTTATTCGGTGGCGTTCCCAAGACTACGATTGAGGGAACAACTCTGAGAGGGGACATCAATTGTTGCATCGTTGGGGATCCCAGTACGGCGAAATCTCAGATTCTGAAACAAGTAGCGGATTTTTCACCGCGAGCTGTTTATACTTCCGGAAAAGCTTCAAGCGCTGCAGGTCTAACAGCCGCTGTAGTAAGAGATGAAGATTCTTCAGATTTCGTTATCGAAGCTGGAGCTCTGATGCTCGCGGATAACGGTGTTTGCTGCATTGATGAATTTGACAAGATGGATCCTGCAGATCAAGTAGCTATTCACGAAGCCATGGAACAACAAACTATTTCTATTGCAAAAGCAGGCATACGGGCGACTCTAAACGCACGCACATCAATTCTAGCTGCAGCAAATCCGATCGGCGGTCGTTACGATAGATCCAAATCTTTGCAGCAAAATCTTTTATTGACAGCACCTATAATGTCTCGTTTTGACCTATTTTTTATCCTGGTTGATGAATCTAATGAAATTGTGGACACCGCGATTGCAAAAAAAATTGTAGACCTACACAGCAACAACGAAGTCATTATCGAGACTCTCTATAATCGGGAAGAAATCTTGAGGTACATCAATTTTGCCAAGCACTTCAAGCCCATGCTTAAAGAAGAAGCTGCCTTGTTATTGGTAGAAGTCTACACGACCTTGAGACAAAGGGAAGGTGGTAGCTCGGGTAAATTTACGTGGAGGATTACCGTACGTCAGTTGGAAAGTCTCGTGCGTTTATCCGAGGCTCTAGCAAAGTTGGAGTGTAGTGACGAAGTTACAGTAAGGCACGTCATTGAAGCAAAAAAATTATTGAGTAAAAGTATAGTCAGAGTTGAGCAACCGGATGTTGATCTTGACGAAGATGATGCTCAATCTCGGGAGCTAGCGATGGATATGAACAACACGCCTCCTCTCATGGCTGCACTTGATGCTTTAGACAATAGCGGTGTCAGCTCTGCTGCTAGTGCAGGTAATTTGCTCAGAAGCTTCTTCAGAACCTCTTAAATAACTTAACATTCTAAACCTCTTTATTCGCAGAATCAACAAACAAAAAAACCCAACACCAAGATGAATCTGCCAAAAAGAAACTAACGATGTCTTTTGCGGATTATAAAAATTTGTCCAATATGCTAGTGGTACACATGCGAGCAGAGGAGGCTCGCATCGAAAGCGAAGGTGAGTGTATCCTGGCGGTAACCGGAGCTTTCAATTACTGTTTCGTTCTGTTTTAAAAATAATGCTGTTTATTATTCTATGCAGATGGTAATAAAGAGGGGATTAGAAAATCAGAATTAGTTGCGTGGTATTTAGATAAAATACAAGAACAAATTGAGTCCGAGGAAGAACTATTGGAGAGAAAAGGTCTTATCGAAAAAATTATCGACAGACTTATATACCATGTAAGTGTTCTTGCATTCATGAACCAATTCATTCAACTGATAATTAATTCACTCACCCGGTTAATAAATGCATTGTAGGACCAGATTATAATACCTCTTACGACTACGGAGCTTTTATCAAGACGCAGAGGTCAAGAAGATGAAGAAGAAGAAGAAGACCCTATGCTCGTTGTACATCCAAACTACATTCTCGACCCTTGATAAGTAATCAATTGACATAAGTGCTACGACGTATCGATTAAATTGTGAATCCCATATTGTGCCTTAGAATTAGTATCACATACTTTGAGATAACTATTTTAATCAATCAATCTTCGTCCTGCAATGGAATTTTTTTGTAAAACGTTTTTATGTAATTCCTGATTTGTACTGATTTTTAAGATGTACCAATCTAAAAATCCCTCTGCGGTAATTTTTAATTTCTTCTTTTTTTCCTCTCTTTTCTGATCGGCGTTTAGCAATAGCGTTGGAATTACTTGAGACCCTGACCTACCTCATTTTAGTGGCATTGCAACGCTGGTTGTAATCTACGTAATTAACGAAGCTCTGTTAACAATGCGTTTAAACGTTCGCACTTCGTTAATGAACGGTTTCAGATTAACGTTACTATTCAAGCTAACGGACGAAATATGACGATTCGTCATTCTGCTTGAGCGTTTTTCCAGATTTTCAGAGAACCGATGTCACGTTTTTGCGAAATTATTGACTTATCAAATATTATCGTCTCTCCGCGACGTCAATTGGCCAAGATTTGCCGGACTCAAAATTTATTTAAATCTTGCCAGCAGTTTGAAATCTAATCTTCTGTAAGCACCATTCAGTGATCCATAGTGGGGCAGTGTGATTATAATTTTATAGAATGTTTAGATACAATGCAACTAGACTACGCATGTCAGTGTGCAGGTTTATCAGTAGGAGAAACCAAGAAGCGGACCAGAGTTAATTTCATGTCGCGTGGATCAGTCCGTAGATCTAAACCGTCATGTCTAGCGTAAGGCGGCAGGTACGGTATAATACAAAAAAATCCCGAAAAATTTTAATTTATATAAATTATCCCCCTATTTTTTCGGGGTGCAAAATTTCGTTCGTGTATCGTGTTTATTTGAAAATAAAAAAAGGGAAGAGCATTTTTTTATTCGGTTCACTTTTTAGCAACTGATCTTTGATATTGCAGCCCTACAATTTTTTACCAATTCGAAATATGGCTATACTTGTTAAATTGCAATTTTCTATTTCTTAACAATTAACTAACGAATGCGTCCATCGGTTTCAGTTTCTATCGTAATTGTAATGTTATCTTTGTTTCGAAGTCGCGTATGATTACCGATACGTGTAAAAAAATTAGTCCATACTATAGTGATAAACATTCATAATGAAAAAATGTTTTTAAAAAAAGTATGCAATAGCAGAAAATCATTCAAAACATAACTTATTCAATTTTTCGATTCTTGTACATGGTGTACAAAATATTCTTCAAGCGATTCCCGCTCAAATTCCGCCGATATCGAGACGTTGGATTCCGAAGTGATAATTGTATTTGATTTATGTGAATTGAGAAAGCCTCGAAGAAAATTAGTATAATTCAAGTGTCAACGGTTGCGTGGAAAACCGGATCTACGAGCGTTTGTGGATTTAACAATGAAAGAAATCGCAGCTGATTTTTTCTGGTGTTTAATTTTTTGTAGGAAAAACAATGGGTCTCTTGCATCGGAGATTTCACCCTTTCGCGGGACTTTTTATCACGTAAGAGAACCGACTCACCTTGGATAACTCTCAAAATACTTGATGCTCTCCTAAGAGGATATGGACAGGTAGGTTTAAATCCCAATCGTTACATAAAAGAAGAGCCAACATTTTTTTCACATACATTTTCGCTTATTTCAATATCTAATTGTATCCCCAAGGCATCGATCAATCATAAAGAATTTGATAAGGAACCTCGGAGTCAAGTCAAGAATGTTTATCTGTAAACTAAATGTGGTAGATAGCCGGATAGCATAAAAATACGTACATACCTTACTTTTAGGAACGATCCATCTCACACGGGAGAACAAAATGATCCATCTATTAAGGGCTACAAGCTAAAATATTATATGGGTTTATGCGAGTTTTAGGTGAAATTCCACGCCGAAAATTATGTTATTTGAACAATGCATTCATTCATTCAAATTACTCTTTGCGACTGTTACAATCCTCGATTTCTTTCAACTTCGGTTAATTAGTGTGGCGATTATTTTCTGATAGCATAACACGATCTAAAGTGCAATAAAGGAGCGGCCTTTACGGAGTAATTAAAATTTTGCTTACGTCACGTTTAAACAAAGGTACGATGATTAGCTACGTTAGCTGTAAAGTTTCTCTCCCCTTCGAATCGCACGTGTGTCCTCATATAACTTTGAAATAACTGATCGCGTCATGGATTGTCTGCATACCATTCATCTTCATAAATCAGTAGACTACACCTATAAATTTTACATTTTCTCAAATAACAGTCGATCAATTATTGATTGATTCGCAGGTGGTTTGTGCGAACAATCCAATCAGCGGACTGTTAATACTCGCTGCTTTTACTGTAGTTACACCAGGTATGGCTTTTATTGCCACCTGCACCGGAGTCCTAGGTCTGTTGTTATCGATGGTAAGTTTTACTTTCAATCGCTCTACTTGTTTTTAAAATCCGAAAATTTCTGGTACTGTGATTGATTTTTCTCGCAATTTAACTAACAGAATTTAAGGAAGATTGATGTGAGAATCTCTTCCAGATGATCGGGGAGTCCCAAGTTCACATTGAAAACGGTCTCACCGTTTTCAACCCCCTTCTAATTGGGGTCTTGACGCACCACGTTGTTCCTGACATATACGATTCTCTTGATGGACGTTTGTTGGTTTATTTGTTGATGGCGGTGGTGCTAACGTGAGAGAATTAATCGTTTCGTTATTTCCGTTATTAATGACGTTATAAGTATAATAATTATACGCTGCTAATTGTAACTAGGGCAACGATAATTTTGGCTGAACCTAAATAATATTCCAGCGTTTATTTAACGCGGGCCCTCGGAAGTGGAAGACTTCCGTGCTTGTCAGCCTCGTTTAACTTCGTTCAACTTATCCTTATATTTACCCTGGCTTCGAGGGGCAACAACGCTGCCTCAGTGACCAACAATACAACAATTGAGGTAATTACTATAATTACGAATTAGATGTAACGAGGGGGAAGCGTAGCGTATCCACTATATCTACTCACCTAGGTATGATCTATCGCGTTGCTCATTTTGCCGACATACATACGAAGAGGAACCTCACGTAATAGAAGATAATTCATAATTGCCTCGATTCACTACTAAACAACATTTATTCAAAACTTATCTCTCCAGCAACGTCGTAAACGATCATTTTTTTAAGATTCCCAACTCCGTCAGAACTTTCTTTTACTTGCTGTTTGAACTTCAGTTTTCGTGCTTACACTTTATTACGAGTATAATTGCGCTCTACTAATCAAGCTGATGGATTTTCAAGCCTCGGTTATCCCCCTGTAACAATTATGCGGAGCAGTCAACTACTGTTTCATCTGTAGTAAAAGTATATGTTCTGAGCTTACGATTATAAACTCGACGTATGAAAAGATGTAATTTATGGTATGCCTTGTACCTATTTGACAACACCTACATTCTTTACTACCTTTACATAGAAGGGAACCGTTGTGGCGACTTTATTTAACTGTCATCTGTCGATGTTGCGTAGTAAATTTTTGTTACCCCAATAACTATGAAATGACACACATCGTTTTCAGATAAATGTTACGGAAACATCGCATCATTCGGCATCTGGAGATTCACACTTTAACGATCCAACAATTTTGAACGTTACAAACGTCGATGTGGATTGGGGAATGGTGAGTGACTTTGAAACTAGGGATGTAAAAATTTTCCATAGCTGTTGAATTATTCTGATAGTTGTTGATTTTTTTAGCAAAAAATAAATCATTGTTTTGATTGAGTTTAATATGCTTTTCTTACGTATTTTGACCTCAGAAATTCGAATCTAACAGAAAAATTGATCTATCTCTAAAATTGACCGAGTTATCGCCAATTTTCAGCTTTTTGGGGTCGAAAATTAAAAATTGATTTTTTAATCTATATTAATGTAATTTGAGCTCAGGAATCCGAATCTGAGAGAAAAATTGATCTATCTGCAAAAATGACCGAGTTATCTTCATTTTTTCGCATTTTTTGGTACAAATTTGGGGATATCTCGAAGGGAAAAAATCGTAGCTCAATTTGGACAACGGATTCGTGTTCCTGAGGTCAAAATACGTAAGAAAAGTGCCATACGATCAATTTTTTAAAATAAAAATTTTTGGCCAAAATTTGAGATTTTTCCAAGGGGTACCCCTTACGATTTTTTCAAATTTTGGCCAAAATTTTTTATTTTTTAAAATTGATCGTATGGCACTTTTCTTATGTATTTTGACCTCAGAAACACGAATCCGTTGTCCAAATTGAGCTACGATTTTTTCCCTTCGAGATATCCTCAAATTTGTACCAAAAAATGTGAAAAAATGGGGATAACTCGGTCATTCTTGAAGATAGATCAATTTCTCTTTCGGATTCAGATTCCTGAGCTCAAATTACATTAATATAGACTAAAAAATGAATTTTTAATTTTTGACCCCAAAAAGCTGAAAATTGGCGATAACTCGGTGAATTTTAGAGATAGATCAATTTTTCTTCCAGATTCGAATTCCTGAGGTCAAAATACGTAAGAAAAGCATATTAAACCCAATTAAAACAATGATTTATTTTTTGCTCGAAAATCGAATTTTCTTTTGGTTTTTCAAGAGTAATCTCACGTATAATCAGCTCAGAAATCCAAATCTGAAAGCCAAAATCATCTACTCATGCAATCGATCGAGTAATCATCAATTATTCGCTGTTGGGAGCAGAAGAATTATAAGACATATCGACTGCTTTTAGTCGTAGACCCACTTTGATTCGTCACAATCCCTGCATGGGTCGAAATATTCGAATTTCTCGGTCTACGAGGGAGCCCGAGCTTATCTGGAGTCAGGTAGCCACGGGCGCGCGGTTTGTTGTGGGGCGTAACCTCTGCACAGCCTCGAAGGTGACGTCTCACAACAAAGCGCTACGCTGCTGGCTACCTGACTCCAGCAAAGCTCGGGCTCCCCGACTCAACTTCAATTTTAAGTCAAAAATAGAGCATGTAATTTTCTGATTTCATATTTGAATTACAAAAATAATAGGAAAAAAATTTTGAACAGTGAACGAGTGAAAAACAATCATAATCGACAATTTTTTAGATATTTTCTATGATTTTTGACAAAAAAAAGTTTTGTTTGCCGGAAGTACCCCACTTGATTAATTATTTATTCAAAAAACGAGTGGGCTACCTCCAAATATCAAGTGAAAAATTTCCTTTTTTTATAAGGTACGAATTTTGTCCCCATGCTGAGAAAATAAAAAAAAAAAAATTTTCCAACTCACCCTATTATATAACCGACTCATTTCGAGACTTCGGTGGAAAAATTTTCACCCATGAAGGTGTGAAGAAAAAATCATGTTTGCAAATGTAATATAAAGAGCTTGCGTAATACACGCGAAGTGGGGGGAGTAAAGATGAAAATATTATTATCTCGATTTGTTGATTTGTATCAAAGCGTACGGTAGACGATACGTAAGATGAAAGATGTAATTCTCTCTAGACATCTACGGAATTAACATTGTCGCATTCCGTTGGTCGTTTTTTCGTGAATAAATAAATTCACCCCTACAGGTTTTTAGGGGTATGGTGACTTCATCCTCTCAGGTTTTTGCTGTGGACAACGTGGCTGTCTCTTCAATAATTTACCTCGCCATCTTGACCTACTCTCCTATAATGGCAGCATTCGCTTTTGCCGGGGCAATGCTCGGTTCGCTCACCGGTACGTTATTACATACAATTATCAGCGCCGACAATTATTATCTATTATTAAACTCGTATAAACTCAACGACCCCTTCTTCGTTTACCTCCCTTCCATCGAACTCCGATAATCATCGATTCACTATCGAACTACACGGAAGTAAAAAGAAAATTACGCGAAATATCGCGCGGAGCGTGTCTGACCACATACGGAGTTTTACCACTCGATGCGCCGCCTGCCTTCTATCGAATCAGTAGTTAAATCCTGGCAATGTCCGGCGCCCGCTCGTATCGCGTCCGACCAGTACGGGACTTGAACTACTCCCCGATTTTCCACGCAGGAAATTATTTCTGGCGATAGTTTGATAATGCTATAAAAGCGGATTTAGAACCTCGTATATAACTGTTTATTTTATGTGTTCGCCTTTTAGAATCCATTTTCATTAATATTCCGTGCATGCTACGTGTAATGGTACATGTGTTTACTTTACTGCAGGACTTTTATAGTCGTTGAAAACTTTTTGTTTTCCGTTTCTCTATTTTGTTGGTTTTACAGGGTTGGTCTTCAACGTCCCGTTGGACGAGATATACTGCGGACTTTGGGGCTACAACGGCCTTTTGACGAGTGCCATTTTGGGTGGTTTGCTGATCATCCTTGGTTGCCAAACGACGATGGCGACTATATTAGCTAGCATTTTTGCAACAATTCTTCAAACCGTTTTGACTCCACTTTTTGCCAAGGTGATTCTGGGTTGCTATTCATTCGCGAGTATATTCGAAAGGCGAGTTTTGAATATTTTTTGAAAAATTCATTCGACTTCTGATTAATTCAATTTGGAAATTTACCCGCACAACGTGCAAAATTCGAGCGTCAATATGGTATATGGTGAACGATAATTTTCTCCATGAATAATTCAGGGATTAGAATTGGAATTTTCATGGAACAGAAACAGAGCCCGTATATTATACCGTTCGAGGTGTATGAGCAAGAATTGCGGTTAAATAAATCAGTATTTAATCCCGCGAAGAATCGGGAAGCGGCTGTTGCAGATCCTGAAATCCCTTACCAGCAATTTTGTAACTTATTTTTAGCGTAAAACGAAGCCGAACAATACCAGTATGATTAAGTTTCGGGATTGGGGGGGAAAAAAGATTGAATTAATAAAAAAGAAAAACTTCTTGAAAATTTCACGATACGAATTATACTTTTCAGGCTGGTTTGCCGGTATTATCGGTGCCCTTTGTCGTAACGACTTGGCTTTTCCTGGGCCTCAGGGGTCCTGCGGGATCGACTTTTGTCGAACCTGAAGATTATTCGTTTCCGGAAAAAATGCGATACGAATATATCGAGTCGCAACAAACAACGGCTATCTCTTCTCGGGTGAGAATCGTATTTTTATAATTTACACATAGCCGTAAATATTATCTAATCGAACAATTACTGTTTCCGACCGAACAGCCCTCTGCAATTTTCATTTCTCGAAAATATTTCACGTACATAAAACATCGTACGTATTTTCTGAAACAGCCACGCGGTGCAGAGTATACGTGGTTGAAATTACTTATCCTTATTACCCTTCCTTCGTTCCCTTTTTCTAATCATATTTCGGGGAAGAAAATAACGCCATTTCACGGATCCTAGGATTGATTGTGAGACGGAAAATCTCCGGCGTAGTAAAACCGTACGACGAGATAGCCATTCAATTTTCTTTTATGATATTCGCACGATCGAAGTGACTGCTTTTTTCCTCAGCTAACTTATCCAGTAAACCGCGACTTTTCGGATAGTCGGTGACAGCACCTTTCGAATGCCCTCCGATCGCCTTTGAAAATAAATTTATTTTTTTGTTTTCAACTGTCACCTACCAAAGAATAAAAGCTCTCTCCAATTGATGTATCACACGAGACATGAGAAGAAAAGCAAACAGAGATATCGCTGGCAAATCGGAAATAATATATCTATATTTTTCGCTTTTTATCTTTCTCCCTCTTTTCCGCCGCACGATGATTCTCTTCTTTGATCCGTCTCGAACAACGACTTTAACTTCGCAAGTTCAGCTTATACGGCGCCAGTAAAACACGAACAACATCTTTTTCAAGTGTTGTTTTTCAGAAGTGTGAGCCCCGCAGAAACTTTGTTCGCGATTATGTACCTATAAAATATCAGATCCCTAAAATCTAACGGAATTTATTTTATTTCGTTTTCTCTTCTTTTTTTTTTTTTACTGCCCCTTGGGAAGGTTCTTGAATATTAATCAATAGCACGACGTGAAATAACGTATAGGTACATTATATGGAAATTCCCAAATAACTTGAAGATAAATTAATTTTATTTCATTATCTGACTATTTATCAATTCATTCATCATCTTTATTCATTTTTATTCTAACATCTCTTAGAACACTTTTTACATTTTTTCGGCTAGAGAAATAATAGAAAACAAAAACTATACAAGCTGCGATAAAACGTCGAGCAAGTAGAATTCTCACCGTATATTTATACCAGATTGTAGCTTGCGGACCGCAGAGTAGCGAACTAATTTTCTTTCCCTGAAATGAATGGTTATCTACTACGTGACATTACTTCTACTTAGGGGAGGATATACTGTGCGTCTATTCTGGACGGAAAAACTGCACAAAAAACAACTTGAAGAAACTGACTAAATAAAAAGTGAAATACATACTCGTGAAAAAAGTGGCAAAATCATGAATGCAGATAATAAGTTCGTTTAGAAGCTTTTTTCGTTGTAAATTAAAAGATCAACGCTCTCCGAACTTAAAATTTGATTCAACTAAGTAGTTCGATATTTTTATTTGAGTTTAATTTCATTTTTCAGTCCGAAGATTCGAACGAGCTTGAGATTTTCAAGGCGGAAAGACAGGCGCTGAAATAAATTCGACGTCGGTTTAAAAAAATGTCCGTCTTTACGGTCTCTCTGGTTTAAAAAACACGTCTTTAAAGAGAAGAAGATGAAGAAAAAAAACTAACCACGAAAAAATCTATTTATGAAAATGAGAAAATGAGAAAAAAAAAAAAAATAGGTACGACTAAAAATAAATTGTCAGACTCTCTTCTCCGAGATTAAATAATAAGTGCCTTTACACTATAACGACTATCGTGTAAGTTTATTGTTAAATGATCGTCTTATACGTAATTTATAAAATTAGTATCATTATTTTATTGTTTTTATTCGGTAGATATGGTGAAAAATAAAAGTGAAGACTTCTTTATTCCATCTTTTCTTTCCTCAAGAAATCGAGAAAAGAAAAATATGAATTCATCTCGTGGAAGAAAGAAAATCATCGTGTTGTTTCTAGAGATATTTGAACCTCGAGCTTTAATAGCAGAAAAGTAGATTTATTTTTCTTTAGTGCTACTGGAAATAATATGAGGACCCTTGTAAAATGTTACGAGATATTTCAGCTGGCTGGTATATTGCAGCACTTTAACACCGTGTACAACGACATCAAACAGCGGGCTCGGTCTTCGCTGCAGACAATGCCAAATCACGAACCTTGATATTAATTAATTATTTATCAAGTCAGAATTATAATTATCGCGAATAATTGCCGATGATTTGTTTCCCTCGGAATTTGGGGAAGGAGGGGTGAGACGGACAAAACGAGCTCCGATTTTGCCATCTTATTAAAAAAAAAAACTGCTGATTACAAGTGGATTCCGTACTATACGCACCGCACAGCCTGAATTATAGTATCCAGATAAAGTTGTGCGTCACGCAATCGAAATTTGAAGTTCTGCAATTATTCTAAAAGTGATCGGTGCAGGCGAACGATCTTAGAACTTCTGTATACATCGAATCTCCGAGGAGGGGAAAAAGGTGAGAGATACTTCAAGTCCGTTTCAACCCCCGTTATCAGGGTGGTCTCGGCTTCTCGAAATTTTTCTTCCTCTTCTCTTTCCAATTCGTACCGAAACTTCGTAAGAAATGAAAATCGCCTCGCTCTCACGCAAGTTTTTTTGTTATAATCGCGGGTAATCTCACCCCCTGAAAGAAGGGTCGGTGGTTTCGTACGTATTCATGTTGTAAAGTTAGGTCGTAAATGCACGTACGTAGGTGGGATATAGAGATACGGAGTAAAGCAGAGCTAGTGCAGAGCGAAATATAGTACAGAAGAGGAGAGTAACAACGTAACTATAAATATATCTATACACGTACGCTGTAACGTGGGGCAATGATACGACGGGGGTCGCCGGTGGACGCTAAAATCGCGCAAAGCGCCACCCTCGATCGAAGCGGCGTGGTGTGGCAACTTTCTCACCCTTCAGTTAGAGCTTTGAGCTTCCAGTTTCAACCTTCCATACCTTACAGCTTCCAGCTTCCAGCATCCAGCCCACATCGGAGTCGAGAGCGTCGGTTGACCCCCTTCCCTCCGTTCCTCCAACATCCCTCTGCGCCTGTGGGAGTGCCGGAACCCCGTCGACGTCGCCTACCCCTTAACCACCCCTGCGCGATCGCGTCACTCGGTACTCAGTAGACGTCCTCGCGTCGTTTGACCCGGTCGACCATGCAGGGGGAATACCTACCCTATTAAAAATATCCATCCACGCGAGTTCTCACAACCTCGGGGAAAACTATTATTTGTATATTATTTCATAGAGCAAAAATAGAGCTACCTTTTTCTCCTATCCTATGCAAGCACAAGCGCAGGGATTATTCGATGATTGTTTGATTCGGAAACTTTATTTCTTAATTTTTTTTAGCTTTTTCCCCCTCGCATCTTCGCTATTGGAGTACGATCACTGTGAATCGTAACAGAATGAAACAGACGTTATCGTACGTTCAAGAACAATCGTGTATAAAAAGCGTGTGATTCATCGGTGAACTCTTTCCACCCTCGAATACTCGGTAGTTCTTCGGGATTGAAGAAAAAATTTTAAAGAAATTTAAAAAGAAAGGAAAAATCAAACGTCGAATTAATCTTTTCACTGAGGAGCCTGCCTTATGGTACGCGAATCTAAGGGACGGTCATGCACGAGAATACCCACGGTCTTTGCCCCGTGAAAATCCATCGGGGAGAATGAAATATTTGAGATGAAAAAAGCAAAGAAAAAAAAAATCAAGGGAAACAATTTTAACGAATAATTCGTCTCGCTGATCGTCGATCATGCATAAATATATACATCTTGACTTTCGAGTTCGACGATGCAGGTAAAAAAACGAAGGAATAATAAACTCAGTACCCTGAAGCACCGGAAAGAACCCGGACACCTCTTAAAACTCGTTGTCGTCGTCGTAGCCACGAGGACTTTAAAAGCTTGCCACTTCGAAACGGCAGCAGCAGTCGACATCCAAACAAAACATCGTACCAGTCGACGATGTTAATAAACGTACAACCTTTGAACCGAAAGGATACGTGAATTAAAAAAACGAGACGACGAATAAAAAATGCATAAGCTGAAGAACGTGATAAAATAACAATACGAATAATTAATCGGACGGTAGGGTCCGCTTCTTTGAATCGTCGCATCGATTGGACACGATTTTTAAGCTCTCGTGAAAGCAACAAACTAAATGAATAATTAATGTTGCTCGGACTGCGGGAAAAAGAATTCCAAAACTTTGGAACACGTAAAATAATCGTGGCCACCACGGTTATCAATAAAACCTCGATGATACTGTCGAGTGAAAAAAAATACCCGGAGGAAATAACGTAATTATTTTTCGAATGAAAGTTTACTCGTCTGATCATGAATGAGAAGATCGACTACTGCGCACGAGGATCGTCTTAAATATTCATTTGTATTGTCGCTATGTGTATCACCCATACTTTGGCAGTAGATAGCCGTACTCGCGTAATTCATCAACTATCGTTCTACCCCACTGTAGTGCATTTTTCTCTCCGCGAGAGAAAGCAACAGGCAGATACACCGCGATGCTGTAAAATAAATCCCCATATTATATCGAAGCAAGGATAACTCGAGGAGTTATTGGAAAAAATTTTTATATACCGTCGTAAATTCTGCGGACGAAGTCGCAGCCTCGTATAACTGACTTTTCTTATCCCTCTGATATACGTGAGACGAAGATACGTTTCGATCCAAGTGATCACCTGTCAACAATTTCGTTTGAAATTTTTCTGTAATATAGCGATGAAAAAATCTACCGACATTTCTTTCGAGTATTGCAATAATAATTTTTCCACAGACGTGCAACGTGACACGAATCTGTACTCAATTCGCGAAGAGGGGGTCGTTGAATGAATTACCGAGCAGACAGCCGAAGGAATATACATAAATATATATGTGTGTAGATTCTTCGGTATTTTTTTCTCTCCTTTTTCTTATCGAAAGTTTCATCTCTAATTTATTCGCTCGTACTGTTTTTATTACATCTTCTCACGGCGCGCATACGATATAAAATATGAACTCGAAACTCCGAGAGCAGGTTTTCGCCCACTAATTCAGGGGTTTGGGATGGTAATAATTTGAATGTGAAACGGGTTGGATGTTTTCGTCTCCGGGACCTATTTCGCCGCTGTCGGGATACCGTCGCGAAGGATAGTAGATGGTAAAAAGGACAGGGATAAAAGTAGCGGAGCAAAAAAACGAAGGAGCGGAGGGATTCGACATGATAAATTATTAAATATGACTGTTATGCCGGCTAGCGGTGAAGTTGCGGATAAAGCCGTCTCCACCGAAGATGCATCGAGTAACGTCGAAATTGCTAGGCTGGAGGCCGTGTTGGCCGCACTCGTCGAGACCAAAGTTGAGTCTATGAAAGCGTCCGGTTCAACGAATACAACGAGACGCGCCGGAAGTGCTCCTGCCAGTCCGAGGAGACCGAGACTGACTTCTTCGTCGACGGCTTCCTCTTCTCAGAATTACTGTCATCACAACCACCATCACAATCATCATCATCATCACCATCATCACCACGACAGGGATCATCAGCACAATCATCACGGACACAACCACCACCACCACAGACATGAGAAAAAGAGGAGGGAGGATCGCAGACGCAGACGTCACGATTCGGCACCCTGCGGAGAATTCATTGAGGATTTGGCGGGACGGAACAACGGTCACAAGACGAGAAACGGTAAATTTTCTTCGGAGGGTGATGATTGTGAGGTCTTTTTTGGAGGAATTTCATGTCGACAGCGATTTTGAAAAAGTGATTCCTTTTTTTTCGTTGTCTTCCAATTGTCAGGTAGAGGACATCGCAGGGGTTCGGAGCAGCCGAGAAGTCCTCGAAAAAGACGTCGGCATTCTAAAAGTCCTCTACAAGCTCCACCAGTTTTACAAAATGTCCTGGAAGCTTCCGGACCGGATCCCGAATTTTCTTTACTAGAAATCGTTAGAGACCAACAGTTCAATTTATTAAAGTTTGAAAGAGCTAAGGAAGCTTTTGGTGATACACACGAATTTACTAACAGACTACAACAGACCTCCTGCTGTTTTTCACAGAGCGCCACTCAACTGTGAGTATAACGTCGTCATACGCTAGAATAGATTCGCTTCGCAGGGGTGACAAATTTCTATCAAAACTAATCTCGGTCTTAAAAATAAACTCCATATTTCCAGTGACAAAATAATCGGAGGGATTCCTCCGCTCCTTTTATCATTTATCGCCTGTGTTCGTTGATCCGAACAAAGAAATTAATCTCAAAATCAAAACTCGTGAGAAGTAAAAAATGTAACATTAAGAAAACTGAGGCAAATTAAATCAACATAATTGTACGTATCCATGTACGATAAGTAGTGGCTTCACTTCGGTGGATTCGGGCAAAGAAATTACGGGCGAATAGAGTAAAACTGGTATTTCTTGCGCTCGAGACTTCGGAGTTGTGTAATATTATAGAAGCTTTAAAGCTCCGGCGACTATAGCAGCCGCAGCAATGGGAGTCAAGTCTAGAAACATCGTAGGTATAGGTATATCAGAGCCTACTTTGTCACGAAAACTAATTAAGCCCGTGATAATTGCCTTTGAGATAATTCAAGTTAGACATTTTACCGAGACACAAACCCTTTCACGAAACACACTGAGATAATGGAGCCGGCGCGCATCCTTTTAATGCAGACAGAAAGCTGCTCGAAAACAGGCAACGCTCGCTCGAGTCTCTCCTTTTTCGCTCTCTTCCTCTTTCTCCCTATTTTTCATCTCGCCATATTTCTCTCTTCTTTACTCGTGCGTCATAGTGAAATTCGTGTATATCTACGCGTGCGTGGGCGTGGCGCCGGTTCGCAAGCACTGGCTAATTTTCACGCGACGAAGAGAGGGAATACACATCCGTGAAAAAGCCGAAGGAATTACATTTCGCCCCGTTCGAAAATACCACAAAGACGGGGATGATCCACATTTATTACCGCGAGAAAGCAATCGATGAAAAATACGAGGAATCGCACGTTTTCTTAAGGCCTTCTGCGGAAACCGAAATTTTCTTTTCCCATCTAATATCGGAAGATAATTCAAGCTCCGCGAACGCTGATATGCGCGCGAATCGAGGAGCTCCCTATTCTCAATGAAAAATCTGGTGTAACCGATGAGAGAAAATAAATTCAATTTTCCGTTACATAAACGTACGTGAAAGCTGAGCTTCCTTTCCCGTGGTCGCGGCGGCGACAAATCCAATCAAAATTATCGTCGGACGTGTTCATTTGGGTGTATCGCGTGTGTATTATACCTTTGCCATAGTTCGCTCTCTCCAAGAGAATTTGAAATACGTCTCCGCAGCGGCGTTGATCGATCGTCGGATAGATCGCGGATATTCCAATCGGAAATGAGAATCAGATCCTCGGTACGGCCGTGTACACGTATCAGCGGAACGACTAAACGCGTTATCGCCCCGACGTAGACTTCGCATTAGTCGAATCGCCATCACCTGTATAAAACGTACGTAACTCAAATTCCTGCCTTCCGGAATCATCCTCATTCATCGCTCGATCGTCATTTCGTCGCTAATAAATTTTGGCTCACTCGAGTTTTGGGGGTTTCGAAATTTTCTTTCGGGCATCGCTGAGGAAAATAAGACGACGAATGTACGCGTAGGTTTACCTCCGATGAAAATTCGCCCCATATTTCGCGTTACGTCTGCGGATACTTGAAATCCCGATGAATGGATTCCCTGACTTCGCGTCGGCTGAAATATCGCCGTAACGTTTTCTCGACAGCGGTAGAAACGAGGTATTATTACGTAACGGGAACGTAGGCAGGACGGTTCGGGGTAAAGTATGGATGACAGACGTCTCCATTGATTTTGCAGCCCCGCGCTATTGTCCAAGAACTGTTAAACTTCCACCCATTATGTTGTAACGGTATTCAATGAAAATACACGTGTATCATCTTCACGCCATTCCCATCGCTCATCGGCTGAATCACAGATGTATTGAACCAGAACACCTACATTTTCCAATACTCCGACTCTGTGGTTCACACTCCGGAAAAAAAAAACTAGAGCATTCATAGGCGACGTTTGATCGAACACGGTTATACGCCTCGCGGGGCGTAATCGTAGTTAAACGCGGAAAATCGAAACCGTTGAATCGGTTTCACATCCTCATCGACGTTCGATTTCATTCGTTCGCTAATTTTTCGTTCGATCATCAGAAAGATTCACTACGACGTCGACGACTACGTGGCGTTGAACCTCGAGGACGACCTCGAAGAGGACGAGGACAGTCAGAACGGGGCGCACAACAAGAGAAGGGCAACGTGCGACAACTATCACAGGCCGAAAAGGAAGCGAAAAAGACGCAGGCGGAGGATCGGACCCGAGGGATCGACGCCGGAGGAACTTCACGATCCCGAAGAACTTCCTCCGAGGGCCAGATGGACGATCGTGGCGACCGCCTGTCTGCTCCTTGCTATGTCGCTACTCCTAGTCGGCGTCACTCTTCGGATGGCTCCGATAATCGACGACATGGGTAAGATATCATTGATGTACCATCGAAGTAGAGAAATAGGAAAATAGGAAATCGAAAAGCGGGAATGTATTTCCGACTCTTTTGCGGGGTGACCGCGTTTACGCGTCCCGGATGTCGGATGCGAACGGTGTCCAGGAGAAGGTGTTCGCGGATCGATGTGTTCGACGAGTGTCTTCCCCCGATTGTATAGGTACATATAACAGATACACATAACGATCTACACATACATAGGTACAACTTTTAAGCAGACTACTTCACGGTCAGATATATATAGACCGGATACGAGTGCGAAGGTACCCCGCGCGCCAACCTCCGCAACTTTCGAGTCAAGCGTATCCGACGACTTCAGTCAGGTTCGAAGATTCCTCGGGACCGTTTCTTCCCCCGTATCCCTCGGGAGTGATGTGTAACGCCGAATTTATCTCGTAGGTCTCGTTTGTCCGAGCGACGTTCATCGCCTAGCCTTCTTCCGTTCATTCTCCTCTCTCGTAAATCTTATCGTCGAAAAATTTTACGAGTTGTAAAAAATTTTCATTCTGATTAGCTTTTTTTGTGACAGAAAATTTCATAATCTCGTCATTCCGGATATCGTTTCGAAAAACAAAGAAGACTATAACTGTATCGACAACGGTTCGTCTCCGGTGGTTTTTGGATTTTTTGTATTCCATGTTCTTCGTCATTCGGCAAATAGCGAAAAAAAGCAGATGGTCGTTAAAAATCGTACGCTCGTTAGCGTCATATGGAGCTTTAAGCTCGCGGAATTTTGGTGTTTATTTCTTCTAGCTTCTGGGATATATTTCGGGTCGAAGAATAATGGGACGTAATATTGATTGATGAGGAGGAAATATCGGCCGGTGCGAATAATACGCGAAAATTATTTTAGCCCGGTGTGACGTGGGTGCAATAAATGCGTCGGTAATTATTGGCGTTCGTAGATAAACCGCGGGATGTCCAGAAATCGACGTCAGTTCGAAGGAAATTCTTCTCATTCGAGAACTGTTCGGTTGGACAATGTCTGAAATTTTCTTCGAGCAAGTGTGTAATTATAGGATTAAAAAGTCAGAAGGTTGCGCTCGCATCTAGAGCTACTCCGCATCACTCATCGGTAAAATTATTAATAAATACAAGTTGAGGTCGATTTGTGAAATCATCGCACTTAATCTTAGCGCAGACTAATGGGGCTGGTGATTTTTTGATTTCACTATCCCATAACGGCCGAGAATTTCTGAACCACGATTATAAATCGGTCGCTGCAACGCGCCATTGAATTTTACGGGCTGCACATAAAATTCGAAAATTCGCAGCTGCACGCAAACGAGAATTAGTAATGAATCCGTTCCCGCGAAAAGCAGTTGACTACCAAAAGCTCCGATTGAATTTTAACACTTTTAGGTCCGTGACGGTCGTACACATATTTTATGCTCAACCAGTTTCACACATTGATGTACCTCGCGTATAATCACACCTATACAATTATCGTATACGTGTAAAATAAAATTGCCCGCCACGCACACCGACGTACTTCTTTGAAGTGTAGAAGAGTCACTTTTCAACCCCTCGACGACTCAATCGATAATTTATACGTGTATAGTTAGACGCTCTACGTACGTACCTATATAATTTCTGACTTGAATATTCCGTTAGCTATCGAACGTATACAGATTAAAATTCGATCGATAATTGATTTGGCTTTTGAAGTGGTTAACGTAAGATGAAAAGAAATTTTTCAAATAAAATTCACAAGTTTTTACGCCTTCGGGTATCAATTATTTATTCGATTATTCAATTTACTTTTTTTTTTCAACGTCGCCGAAACGTTCTCCTTTTTGTTTTCACAAGGCGTGGGTGTGAGGATATTTTTTTAAGTATCAGGTATTAATGTATTCGGTAATAACGATAGTTATGCAGCGAAAGTCGTTTGCCTACGTAAAACGGTAGTAATACTGAGATATAAATACACCGAAGTAAAAATATATGTGTATGTGCCATCTCGGTAGCTGGTTTGCAGTTAAATGTATGTGCTTTTGCAATTCCATGCATATTTTAACTTTGGAAAGAGCGTGGCGAATCGTTAACGATTTTTGATTGGAGCCTCGTATAGGTAGGTAGGTATACGGTAGCCAATTTCGACCCTCGTCGTTTTTCATCAAGCTTAGCCGCCTGTACACGCGGAAAATATATCAGGAACGTAATTAATTAAGATCAGAAAAAAAGGCCGTATAAATATAAAAATATACGCACATCGTGCCTCCGGAAATATATATTTTCGTTAAATTTAAAGCGTCGAGTTATTTTAAACCGATTTGTTTTTAGGGCAGAATAAAGTGGACCGTAAATATTTAACCGGATGTATTTGTTACCGAGGATATATATATTAATTATTTTTTCGACTGATCAGAGCTCTCGTATGAAAAAAAAAATAAAATAAAACGGTAAAAAAAAAAATAAATATTCTTCAGATCTCGACGTAGGTGGTGATCGATGTGATTGTATATCGAATTATAATAGTTATGTAAGGGGAGGTGTGAATTGAGATGGTCGAGAATTAATTTTTTCCTCATTTGTACGGTGGGAATATTAGGAGAAAAATCATTTCCAATTCATTCGCGAAATGCTGGACATCAAAGATGTATTTATCGCGTGTACGTTTAACAACGCGAGACAATAAACTATAGTTGAAATGTTTTGACGTGAAGTGAGCGGTTATAAATTGAAATAGGAATCCAAATCGTACTGGGACGGCTCGGTAGTCGGTAGTTTATTCTACGAGATTTCATCCTGTTGTCAAACTGTGTTTAGAAAAGAATCCATCCCACTTGGAAAGTCTCGCGACTTTCACCCCTTCGAAATTTTTCAGATTAAAAGAAGGAAAAAAAAGGCGATTCAATTTATTACAGAGCTACAGATGTAACATCCGACGACTCAAAATGAATATACATGTGATAATGTACGTACCTATGCGAAGCGAAATCAAGAGAACTCACGGAATACGATAAAAAAAATTATTTATTTATTTTTCTTCTCAAACGGGAAAATACTGTGAATAATTTTTCTTTCTTTCTTTTTTTTTTTGGTTTTGCTCTCGAGGGATAACACGAAAAGTTGAAAGTATCCGTCGGCTCTTTTTACCGTAAATCCCCTCTTACGGTAAGCGAAGAGAAAAGAAAAATTTGGAGGAAAAAATAAAGTTCCGTATTCAAACGGGGAAAATATCTGTGTATAATATACGCACTTTTATTTCACTTGTTTATTCTAAACCGCACGCGGTCTCTGCAGCCAAACTTTCCGAAATTCTATTTCGGTATGGTATCCTCTAAACATTCCAGTTTAAATTCTATCAATGGTAGTAATACCGCAGATGGATACGGCGAGAAAGCGGAATGACTGAGGCTCTGGAGTGCTAGGCATCAATGTGCTTTCGAAAATTTTTCATTTTTTTTTCCTCTTTTCGAATCTCACTTTTTGATATCCTTTTGATCTAAACATTATGGTAAATTTTTTTCCCATCCCCGGACGTGTTCTGTCTTTCGTTAGCTATCGTTTATAACGATTTGTTAACCGCGCTATAGTATGTGGTTTTATCTAAATGCGTCATTCGCGCTCTAAGAGCTAGGCAATGAACCTGAAAACACTCTGGAAGAGTAAAATTCATAAATTCACTCTTCCTTCGAATATCAAAGCGCACAACTATAACTTCAAATGAATGAAAAAAAAAACCTCGAAGCTATCGATCATCTTCAACTTTACACACAATTATCGCGAACGGATATTTATCAAATTATGAAAGAAAATATTCAAATCGTTCTCACGATAGAAAATCACATTCGTCAACATTGCTTTGATTAAATTTCTGGCAAAACTCTAACGGCAGATGTTTGCACGATTATTTTCGTCCCGAAATTCGTATGAAATATCGTTGTACATCATCTCAAATAACAATTTAGCGAAGAAAAAGAAAATAACAAAAATCTATTCAAACAAAATGTTGAAATACTTGTCAGGCGTATCTTCTAAGGCGAATCCGAAGTGAAACCTAAAAATCTGGAGGTCGTAAAAGTGGTGCAATAATTGAAAAAATGAACGACAGACTTCGACTCTGTTCGTGGTAGTGCGATTCGAACGAATAAACGGAAGTAAGAATAAAAATTGCATTACCTACCACCGAGGAAATGTTCTCAAAAGTGACGAAAGTTCCGCTGGACGAAATCTGATATGGATTACAACAGGAACAACCGCTTGTTGGGTCCGGTGATATTTTACGTGGACGATAATCCGACGAATGCAGAATTACCGCGTCCCGATTTAACCTTGGACGTTGAACGGGGTCGTGATACCGGTGGAATTTATCCTCCCGACGAAGGGAGGCATTCCTCGCGTTCGAATTCCGTTTATTCTCAGCCCGGAAGATCGAAACGTCCGAGGACGATCGTCGATCCTACGACCGGAGAAACATCTCTCAACATCGGAGCGCGTCGATCGAGTTTACACGCAGGAGCTGGAAGATCGCGCACCAACAGCTGCAGTGGACCGACTCCCTTAGGTGACGATAACAAAAAAAACGAAATAAAAAAAGAAAAGAAAAGAAACGGATGGGGAAAATAAAAAGAGCACCCCATAGTACACATACCTTACAAGTATGAAAGAACTTCCGACGCTACGACGTCTTCCGGCAAACTATAACCGCCGCAATACCAGTAGAATGATTTAATTTTCTGTCGCTTAATTTCTCTTTTTTTCAAAAAATTCCAGTCCCCATATTCACGCCGTCGAAAATACGAATAAGTCGCATAAACGACGGGTCGTCGCCTCAGCAATCCCGAAAATCTTTTACGGCATAAATTCACGAAGCTCGTACAGCAAGTTCGATTCTATTCTGTCACTTCTATTCTGCGAGTAGCTTACGACTCGCCGTAATTATAGACGGAGGTTACTTTGACCTTTGACCTAGAATAATAAGAACAGTAACGACGATGATAACAATTCAAACTCTTCGACGATCGTTAAATTTCCTCGCGGATTCTCAATAGATTCTTGACAACCCCGAGGAGGAAAACGAATCTTATTGTTTATGTTCTACGACGTATCCTAATAGGGAGAATATTTGCGAGGCGAATAAATTCGAGGTCGCGAAAAGCTTCTGGGTCGGAAACTGCATCGCAGTGCGGTACACAAGCGTGGAAAGTCATAATGTCGGATCATTACGTCAAGAGTCAAAGGGTTAACACGGGGATGTTACAGAACGGTATTACAATATGGGGTGTGTTTTTTTCTCGAAAGTGGGTCACTATATCTGCGTTATCCTGATCTATACATACCTGTGCATCCGATGTTTGAAAAGACACGTCGTAACACCATGTCATCCACATTGAACGCGTTACAACGAGGCGAAACAAAATAATGAATTCCAAAGTGGTTTTTTTTTTTTTCTTTTCTTTCCTTTTTTTCTGCCTTTCACCCTCGTTCGCGAACGGTAAAACAGTAAACTGCGGATCATTTCGACCCTTAACTACGACGTTGTGCGAACAAAAAAAGGAATTTCTTTTCTTCTTTTAACTTTTGCAAAAGGAGCCTTTTCCGCAGAATAACTCCTCCTTTTACGCGACATCGGAGTAGAATTAGATGAGGAAAAACATTAAAAAAAATGTCGTTTCTTTTCACGCTTCGAATCGGGGGGGTATCAAAAATTGTAAAACATTTGATGAGGTGAAAGAGCAAAAAACGAAAAAAAAAAAAAAAAAAAAACGATCTCTAGGGGATGGAAGACGAGCGAGCGTGTGCAGAAAAAATCCTCGGACGAGGAGAGGGAGTAACGTCCAACGAAAGAGTTCGATTCATACCACCATCGGGAAAAGTGGTGCAGTTGCCGTAAATGCGGTCGCCGAAGTTGCCAAGGTTCCAATTCATCGGGTGCAGGGAAATCCAGTTGGAAATGAGCAGGATAGACACCGTAAAAAAATCGTTATGATCATACTTGGAATATTTCTGTTTCTACTGGTCGCATCGGTTCTCGTCGTCGTCGTCACTCTCACTCACAGCTCTTTTCACAGCGTTCCAAACGACGCCGCGAAAGAGTTGGAAGCACATCGAAATAACCAACGTAAATATCCGCAGATAACCTTTTAACTTACATTTCAGGGTTTCGTATTCTATTCACCGCATATACCCCATTGCAGTGCGGCTGATAAATTATTCATTCATTTATTCTTGCTACTTTATTTCTGCACGGCACGGTATGGGCATACGAATTACTGGGGAGGGGGTGGAAAAACACCCTTGAGGGGGCAAATTACAGGGAATATACTATGATCGCCTTCTGATTTGTTGCAGTTCGTAAGGAGAACGAAGAATTATTAAACTCGTTAAGTCGAGACAACTTCGTGCCTGAGAACGTTACAACTTTACCATGAAAATACGACACGACGAAGAACGGGAAATCATCGCTCCTCTTCGTTCGGTTATCCTTGAAAGGAGAACTGAATACCTAAAGCCAAATGATTGAATAAAATGGGTGATAGGGAGATAAAAGAAAAAGAAAAAAACTATTACCAGCGATGAATTCTTAGTCCTCGCAGCTATTATGATATGGAAACTAGAAAATCAAATAGACCCGGTGAAGATGAAAATGAAAAAGGAGAAAATAAAAACTAGTCGTTAGTCGCAAAACGATAATAATTATGTAATTATCCGTAATATACCAATTAGTAAGTCGGTAGGATTTTCAAACGACACGTAATTCCGTTATTTTTTCTCTACGTTTCATGAGATGTTCGTACAGCGATTGATTGGAATTTTTTCAGAGCTAAAAAATCCAAAGTCGAAATAAAAAAATCAAACTAATGCATACAGAAAAGGTTTTCTTATAAACCAGTTCACGTGCTAGTTGAATTGTTATATACCTATATCTGACAATCAAATATATATGTATATTAAATGAATAGTATAATATAATATACATACTTTGTTGAAAAGAAAGTGAACATATAAGCGGTGATAATCAGTTGATAATATTAATTATACTTGGACGCTTCTTATTGGTAAAATTTAATCGATCGATTTTTCATTCGATTTGATACGTGATCGTTATGTGTACTCATAATCATATTGCTGCTGAAACACGTCTGCGGAACAGCCTATTAAGGATATAGGATACGTGCAATTATTTTTTCACGCGAAGGAATCAATCAATTAACCAAAGCTTCGCAGAATTTTCTTACTTTCCAAATTTCTCTCCATCTATTTCCTTCTTTTTGAAACCAAAAAACCCAATCATTCGTTCTAAGCCGTTATAGAGCGATAGGTACGTATAGATTGATGCGTATGAAGCACCCGTATACTCATCTCAACAACGAAAAGGTCTTTGGAAAAAAAAAACTGATGAAAAATCTGTTAGGAAAAGAATGGGGATCGAAATAACGTACATCCCTTAGGCGTAATATATAGCATTGAATGATATCGCAGTGTGGTAATTGTTATAAATAAATCGTATAAAATTATAGGAATCCTGTAAATATCATTGATTATATTTTAATCTGAATTAGGTATTATCCATGTTTGATAATTACAATGAATAGCGATTGTATATACTACTGTATATGTATAATGTTGTGCGAACTTGCAAATGATTCTGGCACGCGGCCCGGAAAAATTGTGACATAATTTTTGTCAACTGATTTTAGTGACTAGGATATTATGGTATTATTATAATATTTAAATACAGGACTCTACGTGCCAATGCCATGACAAAGTGAATGTGGCATACATACATGAATTATTAAATATATTGTACAATATACGTGATTAAGATTGATCAATTAACGTACATATATAACGTAAAATAAAAATAGAAGAGAAAAAGAGAAGGAAAGGTAAAAAAAACTTGTTACAGTGTTTGTATATTAAAATTAAAGTCGTAATTAAAATTTTATTATTATATAGTCTATATCGAAATATAATTCTAACACATGAGAATATATTGTACGAGCGAACGGACGCGTTGATTTTTTCGATCGATTCTGTTGGATATTGAGAAATGAAAAATGGAGAAAGAAAATGAAAAATGTATAAGAAAAGAGCTTGCGAAGTGCATTCGCGTACAGCACAATCTGTAATTATACACTTATAAAATAATATTACGATCGGATTTGTTACGAATGTTGCCATATTTGCGTAAGGATGCCACCTACAATCAAATCGGTAATGATAATAATTATATGATTAAATATAACTAAGCAATGTTGATATTCAATTTCTCAAACATTTTCATCGTATATCAAATTCGTCCTGTTAATATAGGCACACAAAAGTCGTATACCTATGCATATACTTACCTAGTTTAGTTTATGAGCCGAACATCAATGAATTCGTCATACTTTTATTACGAGATTCGGAAAATACAACCCACTAGAAATGCGAATTTGAAAGTATTCAAATAAAATACGTATAAAATAAACTAGCTGTATATTTCTTTTTGAAAACGCGGGTTACTCATATTCGTCGATGATTCTAAGAGTTCGATATGGTTCGATCGATCTAGAGAAATTTACAAATTTATAAATGCAACTGCGATCTGTGGAAAAAAATGCTAAAAATTTTCGAGTCAATTCTGCAGCTTTGAATAAAAAGTTACAAAATAAAAATCCACGCGAATGAATACATGTTTGTAAATATATTACATACAAAAAGTTACTTATATAAATATTATACATATAATTACATAGGTATACAACGAATGAAAACGAAATCGAGACGTTGACTCGAAATGAAACGCTCGTTACAATCAGAATTTCCTATACCATGAAGTATTAAATAACAACACGGTAGCTTGTATAAGAAATTAACGATGTTAATCCATGGCAAATAAAATATGTATAAATAAAATATGTCTTCGTGAAATTATCGGCCATCGGACAGAGAATGAAATAAAAAAAATTGTGAGAAACGCAAAAACGTTGTTACACTACGACGCATAAGATGTTATAGAAGTTGAATTTTTGAAAAAGAGAAAATGCACGATTTCATGCACAGAAATATTGTCTATTAAAATCAATACCTATATGATACCTATGACAAATTGGACGCTCGAAGGCATTCGGGGGGTGGAAGAGTCTAAATTACATTTTTCATATCGGATAGAATACATTGTTCATTCGTCGGTAAAGAGAAGAGATAAAAAATAGGAAAAAAATCGTGACTGTGTTGAACACAACGGCGAATTGCTCTCCGCAATTTTTATAAAATAACGCACAGTGTTTTATTATTTGAAATATGCATACAATACGACATTGTGACACGTCAAAAGTTTCCCTCGCGCCCTCGACCATCGTTCCATCGTTCTCCTCGACATGTCAACGAGATTTAACGATAATCATTTATGAGAGATTGGCGAAATTACGGGTGTTAATAGGTACTTATAATTATAAGATTTTTATATGCCAAAAATATGTTATATTACATTTATCTTATAACAGATAATCGTCACCTCTAATCAAAAAACGCGTATAAATTACATCTATGCAGCCAAATAGGAAAAAAAGATCAAAAAAATTGAAAAAAAATTTTTTTTTTCAAAAGAGTCAACTCAATAATAATGATGTGAAAATATATCTTGAATATTATAAAACGTATACACACACCTAATTATGTATATATATATAATAATAATTATATGCAATAGGCAAAGGTATTGTGAGATGTTAATGAATGATATATATTTAAAAATATTATGTTTATATATTGTAATAACATTTATGTATGCGATCGTTATTATAATGCAAAAAAAAACAAAAAAAAAAAAAATCATAAAAAGCAAAATATATATACACACACTAGTTGTCCAAATTTCAGATCAATTTGATTCTTCGGATCATGGGGGGGCGGGGGTAGAGAAAAGAAACCGTTTATTCTTTTTTGTCAATTGCTTCCGTTTTATTGATAAATGATACGATATATATGTATGACAACAGTATAACACATATTAGCATAAATTGCAAACTTCTACATCGTAAAAATTCAGAAGTAGTTACACCTTCTTTAATAGTATCATATCAAGTCCCTGCCTAAAAGGGACACAGTCGTAGAGAGTCGTGCAATGTTGTTACCTTATAATTAATAATATTATACGTACAATAGGTACGTAAATACGACATACAGATACATACGCAAGTATATAACACCGTGAATATTCGTGGGGAGCAAACTCCGTAGTACCTGGCTGGCTATCTGCAACTCGTCACACGGAGTTTCGACGTTTGGATTGCGGTTGAAACCAGGCGCTGATCATTTTTCACGATTATTCATGGCAAATGTTTAGTATACGTATACATATATTTGTATATAACATGCGGAAAGTGAGTATATTATTTATAATCCTACGTACAATTAATTAGACACGTTACAGCAATGCATAATTATTATTTCTTTTTTTTCTTTTTAATTAATAATGGAATGTAAATTCCGTGGAGAGGAAGAGGAGGAGGGGGGAAGGTATAGACGGGCCTTTCGTATAATCTTACATCAAATATATAGTCATTTAACCCTGCCTAAAAGGGACTAGTATTTAAGTTAGTCATGCTAAATTGCTCAACAATCTGCTGTAAGGCCTTGCAATAGGGCCGCGTGAAGAATTTCAAAAATCGGAATCGATCAACAGGTATTTTAGAGAAATAGATGTTTCCTTTTTTTCTTTTCCTATGAAATTCTTACGCTTGATTCGATATGCACATTACATACGTCATTACATTAATAATACCTTATAATTATCAGTCGTTTGTTGCACCCTGCTTAAAAGGGAAAAAAGATGTTATTTTTGTTAGGTACATGGAATCGTACTCTACGGTTTCAGAATATTTCGGAGCTAACGATGTTTGGCATGTTGTAAAATATTGAAATCTATATAAATACGTTACGCTCAACGAACCGATATCGTACAGATTCCGAGATAAGATAAAAATTGTATAACATAGATATGATTTCATTCATATCAACGTAATATATCCATATCATTATTTTCAGTCATATTTGTTACACCCTGCCTAAAAGGGATCATCAGATGGTCATGCAAAATTGCTCTATGCAGGGACCCTCTTTATAATATCAATATACGTCAACCCGTAGGAGATATTGTGTTGTGTATATTCACTGAAAAAATACGCAACTTTTTGGAATGATTGGAAAAAAAAAAACAGAAAAGTACAAAGTAAAAAGAGCGAGAAAGAAAGGGGAAATTAAATGCGTTCGGTATTTTCAGTATACGTATTTTTCAGCGGAATATAGGGGCCCTTCAGAATTCATCGAATGTAATTACTTAAAAATTAAGAGTGATTAGATCACAATCTCACGTTTGCCTACTTTCTAACTTATAATATATTGTTTTCTATCTGATATCAGTTTGACTTAATTTGGTCGGTACGGCAAAATTGTTCTTTTTGGTAATTTGAAAGGAAAGAAAAATCGTGTTCTCGATTTTTCAAATTCAATTTTTTTCCAATTCCGTTGCCTCGATTTCCGTCAGAACCAAATAAAATCATACCTTCTACGTATCTTGGGGATCTAATATAACGCGATGGGTATTACGTTCACTGATCGAGTAAGCAGAGAAAAGAATTTGAACAAAAAAAATACAAAGAAAATTACGAATTAAAGACGATGACGCGGAAATTCCTATCGAGCAACGCGGTTTGGTCGTCGTAAAAAACTAGACGTACATAACATTTGGATTCGGTGGAATTTATACAACGCCGATGACGCTTACCTCGGTTATCTTGCGTTTCTTTTCCCCCTTTTTTCCATTTAATTCATCCTGTATTTGCGACAGTGATTTCCCCTTGGTTTCAGGCACCACAAAAGCGATGAATATCGCCCCGATAAACGAACTGATTGAAAACCACCAGAATGAAACGTAGACACCGAAGGCATCGGCGATAACTTGGTACATCTTCGAGACGAAAAATGCCAAAGAGGATGCCCAAACGTTGGCCAACATTACCGCAACACCCTTAACGTTCGTTGGAAACAATTCGCCCAACATCATATAGGCGAGAGGACTCAAACCGAGTGCGATCGTTAGTTCGTACATCATGACCGAAATATCCAAAACCCATCCGGTCCCCGTCATGTCTAATTCGATGGCGTATTTCATGAAGTAGTAAGTACCGGTTACAGCTAGAGTTGTGCCAGCCGCTATCGACGTCAGTAGTAAAAGAGGTCGCCGACCCATTTTGTCGACTAAAACAGCCGCGGCTACTCCGGCAGCGAGTTGAAAAACTCCAAGTATTATTACAGCTATTGCAGATGGGATTGGGGAATCGCTACCCTCGAATATCTCCTGAGTGTAAGACTCTATGGCGCATATACCGCTGAATTGAAGCACCAATTGGAGTCCGAAACTTATTACAACCGCCCTTCTGTTGCCGGGTGTTGAGAATAATTGCCAGGCGTTTCCTCGGTTCGATAAATCCTGTATCACTACGTCGTTCATTTCTTCGAGATCTCCTTCGAGATCGTCGTTGGACGTGTAAAGTCTCAACTGCGCCAGACTTTCCTTGGCTTTTTCTCGTCTCTCGTGCATCAGGTAAAAATACGGCGATTCCGGCATCCAGATAAACGTCAGGAAAAATATAATGGGAATTATCCCGCAGGAATAGGCCAGTATTTCGTACCTGACAAACGGACCGATGGCTCGCGCGTACAATTCTCCGAAAGTGACCATCATTTTTATGAAGGAACCGAGAGCACCCCTTATATTAGCGTCGGCTATCTCTCCTATGTACATCGGACAAACGACGTAAGCGATTCCTTGGCCGATTCCGCTGGTGAATCTCGACGCGTAAAGAACGTAAGGGTTCGTCGCGAATATGATCAACAACCATCCTGCGAACAACGGTACTCCCGAAGCCAGAAGACTGTGCTTACGACCGTATCTATCGACTAGAAAAACGGCCAAAATATTCCCCGGAACGCTACCGAGCAAGTAAAACGATGCCACCCATGAGGCTTCGTCGGAATTCAGGGGAACGTGAGAGTCCGAACTTTTTAAAAATGGAAGAGATGGTGAGGTCCACCCGATGTGAGATCCGGTTATCGCCAATGAAATAGTCGCTGGAAATTTCAGGCGGAAAAGTGTCAGGACTCGGTCATTTTTTGCGTTTCTTATTTTCTCTTATCTCTTTGTTAGCTATAGTGAAATTCTTTATTTTTACTCACCGGTTATCGCCGCCAAGTATTGCGGCCATTGCTTGGTGCGTGCCTCGTCCATCTTTTTTAAATCTTCGCGAATTGTTAGACTGGGCAGAAAATAAATAGCAAATGTATAGTAACGGTCATCAATTACCGATCACGGGTCCAAGGGGGGGTTGATAAAAATTAATTCTATATATTATCCGCGTACACTGTTCATTGAACGGCTGAAGGCGTCGCCCGCGATTCGGTTCGGAGGGTTAAAAATCGTGGAACGAAAAAAGAAAAGAAAAAACACACGTAAAATCGGTTCACACTGAACAACGTCCGTATACGCACGCATGGATACACGTAATTTTTACGTATACTTTGCCAATATTCACTTTGTTTTATGTGATTCAAAGCACTGCAGGCTGATACCGATGGTATAACGATATAAATGTTCCCGGGAAAACTTGGGAAACTTGGAAACCGAGGGAAACGGAATTGTCTATACGTATATACATAGATTGTACATGGATTGTTTCTGCAGTATTATAAAATTCTTTCCGAAAATAGATGTTACGAGTATCTAAGAAATAATGTGACCATGCAGTGTGTGATGGAAGAGAAAAAACAAAAAAAAAAAAACAAGAAACAATTAAATGAAAAATGAAGGAAACTGGAGAATATCCGCATATCTACGTGTAGTTATGTGTGTGTACCCACAATGCGTTACGTATATGATTGTATAGAATAATTATAACCGTAGTAATTTGTCAAACTCACAGAGATAACGATGAAACCTGGTGACGGCACCAAGACAATTCGTTACTAACTTTACCTTAGCGGAGAAAAATAAAATGAGGAAGATCGTTTTATAGGTTTCTACTACTCTTTATAAGAATTTCCTTATCAGCGGCAGTCGGACCACTTTATTGTTTCTAGATAACAAATATTAACGGATTATAATTTCCAAAAAATATATGGCAGGTACACGTACGGACGGTATATGGTACACATCCGTTTTGAATAGTTTCGTAACGTTTATACGATTTAGCCTTCAATAAATTCTCGATAAAGACGTGCCTGTGACCGTGACTCTGAAACGAACAATTAATTGTTTATATAAATATGGTATACATCCATTTCGTTTTTATTACCAGGTGTGATCACACTACGCATCCTTACTCCTTTTGTAGCCACATCATCCCCCAGTCGGATAACCATCGGCATCGAGTATTCTATAGTTGACATTGAACTTGGAGATTCGAATTGCTTCACTTGAAATTCTTGAGTTTTGAAGTTTCCCCAAATTTATTCATCAGTTTCGAAATCGGATATTATTTTCTTCTTTTTTTTAATCTTCGTTTTTTCCACACGAATGGAGTACATTTAACAGCGGAATATGATAGCCTATACCAGAGTCTACGTCTAAGCCTAGCGATCCACTTGTAAGCCAAAATTTTCAATGTTATTTATAACTATATTTTTATTACATAAACCCGAGATTATGTGTGCTTAGCGTACTTTCCAAGCGATTATACATAATAGACCGATAATTAGGTAAATTGTACAAGTATTTCACAGTTGGCACGAAATAGTTATTCTTTTTACAACGAACGTAATTCGTGACGCAAGTGCGAAAATATACATTCATTTACCACAATATTTCTTGAACTTGATGACACTTTTTCGTCGTCTTGAGGGGTCTGAGAAACCACTCTCAGACCACTTATCAACAACGAGAGTAGAAATTTAGAGAAGCTACGATTTATGGTAAAAATTGCGAATTTCAACGCAGAGTAATGCTTTTCCTATGCTTAAATTTTCTTCAATTTTGGGGTAAAAATCAATGTTCCTCTTTATTGGGTTTTCTGTGGTATCCTTATGTATTTTGATCTCAGGAACCCGAATGCGGAGGCCAAATCGATCTATCTATGAAATTGACCGAGTAATCATCAATTATTCGCTGTTGGGAGCAGAAAAATTATAAGACATATCGATTGATTTTAGTCGTAGACCCACTTTGCTTCGTCGCATCTATGCATGGAGCGAAGTATTCGAATTTCTCAATTCACCAGCAAACCCGAGCTCAGCTGGAGTCAGGTAACCACGGGCGCGCGGTTTGTTGTGGGGCGTCACCTCTGCTCAGCCCTGAAGGTGACGTCTCACAACAAACCGCTCGGGATATTATCCGTTCGAGCTGGGATATTATCCGTTTGCGAGGATACGTACGGCGTATCGACCAATAGGAGTTCACGGCGAACCCTCGTTTCGGTGTAAATATCATAATGTTCGGCAAAGTTCTGCAGCCACAACTTCGTCGATGGTAATCCACGTCCACCCCACTCGGTCTCGCCGACAGTGTCGATAGGCAATTTCGGGATAAGAATCTCTACGAGAAAATCGTAAGGGGTACCCCTTGAAAAAATCTCAAATTTTGGCCAATAATTTTTATTTTAAAAAATTGATCGTATGGCACTTTTCTTACGTATTTTGACCTCAGGAACACGAATCTGGAAGAAAAATTGATCTATCTCTAAAATTGACCGAGTTATCGCCAATTTTCAGCTTTTTGGGGTCAAAAATAAAAAATTGATTTTTTGATCTGTCTTTATGTAATTTGAGCTCAGGTATCCGAATCCGAAAGAAAAATTGATCTATCTTAAAAAATGACCGAGTTATCCCCATTTTTTCGCGATTTTTGGCATAAATTTGAGGATATCTCGAAGGGGAAAAATCGTAGCTCAATTTGGACAACGGATTCGTGTTCCCGAGGTCAAAATACATAAGAAAAGTGCCATACGATCAATTTTAAAAAATAAAAATTTTTGGCCAAATTTTGAGATTTTTCCAAGGGGTACCCCTTACGATTTTTTCAAATTTTGACCAAAAATTTTTATTTTTAAAAATTGATCGTATAGCACTTTTCTTATGTATTTTGACCTCAGGAACACGAATCCGTTGTCCAAATTGAGCTACGATTTTTTCCCATCGAGATATCCCCAAATTTGTACCAAAAAATGTGAAAAAATTAGGATAACTCGGTCATTTTTGCAGATAGATCAATTTTTCTCGCAGATTCGGATTCCTGAGCTCAAATTACATTGATATAGATTAAAAAATCAATTTTTAATTTTCGACCCCAAAAAGCTGAAAATCGGCGATAACTCGGTCAATTTTAGAGATAGATCAATTTTTCTTTCAGATTCGGATTCCTGAGGTCAAAATACATAAGAAAAGTGTAATACAATCAATTTTTAAAATACTTCAATTCTGGCCTGAAATTTGAAAAAATGAATTTTTTCGGTTTTGGAGTCTAGAATCGATATTTTTTTTTTCATTGAGATTTCTATGATATTTTCATGTATTTTGATCTCAGGAATTCGAATTCGTAAGCCAAATTGATCTATCTATGAAATTGATCGAGTTATCGCCGATTTATCGATCAAAAATGTGCAAAATCAAGGATATCTCGATGGGATTTATTATTTTGGCGTCCATAAGAGGTCTGAGCATGGTTTCCTCGACCCCTCAGGGCGTTTAGGAAGTTTTATTAAGTTCAAAGAATATTTTGGGATATATTTGCAACGAGTGAGCACATATCTGATTTGTTATGATCATATAGTGATCTTGATTATGATCTTAAGCCATTTGACCTTTTTCAGGCTAACAGCAAAGCTTCGTAATAATCTTTTTCATCACAGATAAAAGTGATGTAATGAAACTTTTAATTCTGCAACTACAGCTCAAAAGTTCGTTCGAGCTAACTCATGATTGTGAGAGCAATCTTCTTCAGATTGTCAGATAAAAAACCGAAAAGCTTATGCAAATATAAATCTTCGAAGAGAAATGGGTGCGATATTTTGGTTCTCTTTCAATAAATTCCAGGGGGGGTCCAGCTACCCCCTGATATTCCGAAGACATTCGATTAAATCAGAATAATTTTCTGCTGGATATTTAGATTATACATCGTGGAAAAGAAATGTTCAACACACGGCATAACCGTGAGAGTTATATCTACATTACCTGTAACGTGCGTAACGTATCATTATTTAAACATTGTATATAATTTAGAATCAGGAACTGCGCAATAATGATTTTATGATATAGTATACACTATAAAAAATCAACACAATATTTCGTCAAATTATCGTCAGCGGAGAAATCAAGTGTAAATCAGTTTGAAAGAAATTGTAGTGACTTGCATTTTAATTCATATGGGTAGGCATATTTCGTGTGGTGGGATATCAATTCAACTATAAGATTGCTGGAATTTTCGATTTTGAGTAAAAAAAGATGAGAATATATATGATGCATTCAACGGTTATCATCTGGTATAATATTTTCATAAAAATATTCCTTTTCAAATTTGTTCTCCACGTACATTGATACAACAGTATCGCACCTACCATCATATATTATTCGAACAATGGCGAACTGCTTGATGTTTGCACTGATAAAACTACGTATAAATAACAGGTCTAGGTAAATAGAACATGTGAAATATGAAAATCGCGAATGTTCAAATTGTTGATTACAATTGTTGAAACATATTGCATGTGTAATAGCGTCTGGCGGAAGCTTGTTATCAAGAAAATCGTCGCATTCTTATAGGCCGTTCGATAAAATTATCAATCTTGAATATGTACGTGAAATTTTATTTGTAAAAAAAATGCTAAATTCAGCTAAATACATATACGTACATTTTCGAATCCTAATTGTTTGCGAACCGCAAAAGCGCTAGGAATTGGGAAAAAATTCAAGTAGATTTTATTTTTTGGTTTATTCAATTGATTATTATTAGTATACGTCAACCTGAAATAATATTTAAATATCTTCCAAGCGTGTCATTCTTCAGGCGTTAGAGAATCGTCAACCTATTCCAATACCATAATGTAAATTAAATGCAAGAAAGACCATTTTAAAAATTATCACGCATAGACTTTAAGCAATAAACTGTGGACTACCATAGGTCTGCGTGATTTCAAGTACACAGGTGCTGGATAATTATACGATCACAACATGTGTTGTATAAAGTATATTGAAAATGAGCTGTTCATTTATTAATAAGGAAAAAAATAAAATAAAAAATGGGAAAATAGAGGTACTAATATTTGATAATCGTGATTTAGAGGCCTTAAATAATATGGCATGCTTGGCATGGCGCGCAGACCGCAGTTCCGTTATAAATCTTGACTCTGATTATAGAAAGACCTCCTCGTATGAAATAGAGATAGAGAGAGGAGATTGGCGTACGTACGTGTACGACAAATGATAACGTACGTATAACGTAAACATACATATTTTATATTTTCGTTCGTGTAGCTCTTTCGTGCCTCCAGCGAAACAATTTGCGAGGCAACTTATTCAGGTATGAGTCGTTGCAATCCGAATATCCTACTATAAAATTACACGTTATATACTCGCTTAAATTTAACTACAAATATCAAAGTTATCATAATCCCCATGGTTGTACAGTGTATTAACTAATAATTCGATTTATATTCATAGAGGATTTCTTTAATTATTTTGAGCACTTTTCCATACTTTATTTGCTATGCATACGCATGATCGTGTTGCCTGCACGATTGCATGCTTCGGCACAGATTATACAAGGATGAAATTGTAGAGCCGTTAAATTCTTAGATGCTTCGTAGCATATCGTCGAAGTGCTTTTAATGCTTGACCATTCGTAGAAGTAGTGAGAAAGAAATTTATTTAGTACTTTGGTACCGTTATGCGCGGAATTTCAAAATCTACGCGTCTCTCGAGTTTCGAGAGTGGTTGGAATTGATGTATCGATTCGTGGAACCACAGATGATCGCACTCCAGTTCAGTCGGTGATCGACTGTTTGTGTCAGTTGGTTTCACGGATTTAGTGACAGTGTCGTGCCATTTGTCAAGTGTAAAAGTATTTTTAATATATTGACAATTAACTTTGAATAGCTTCTGATTGCTATCAACTTTTAAACATTTCACGAGGCACACGTGTCAATAGATTGATTGAAACGAAGGAAAAGCATTGACTGCATACCTTCCTTAGCAGGAAATATAGAAGATTTATTTCAGCTCCTTCAAGCTGAGTAGCTGATCTTTGTAGAAGATGTGTGGAGGATTTACGTGCTCCAAAAATGCACTTACAGCATTAAATGTCTTATACATAGTAAGTATCTCGTCGTTCTCTTTGTTACCATTAGTCATTACGCTAATGATCAACTCTGTTTTTGAGTCGTCATTAAAGAATATTCATGACTTGTCATCCTGGATATTCATTTAATTTCTCTCCAGGTTGTAGCCTTCATCCTAATCGGGGTAGCTGTCTACGGTAGAGCTTCAGCCCTTGTTACAAACCTCCCAATTATCGGAGGGATTTTAGCTTGTGGCGTTATACTCTTTGTCATATCAATACTTGGACTGATTGGTGCAATAAAACATCATCAAGTTTTGCTGTTCTTTGTATCCTTTTCTATTCAGCAGTATTGTAGTCTTCCCAACATCTTATTACTAGTTGGTTTGCTCGTGCTCTACTCTTGAAATGTAATCAATTGCTCTTTGACCCATAGGCTCCAGACAGAATTAAACAGATTTATTTCACATTCAAAATTATGTTACATTATCAAACTACTTGTTAATTAATATGATAATGAGTCGCAAGTGAAAGTCTTGAGTGACTTGAAAGAACTTCAAAGCTCTGGAAAATGCCTGGTATTTTGACAACAGCTTTGAACTTTGCGATAACAACTGTAAATTATGATATTCTATAAATTGTTCTGTCCTTAATTTTTTACAACAGTACATGGTAATCTTGTTCCTGCTATTCTTGGTCCAATTTAGCATCGCCTGTGCTTGTCTTGCCGTCAATTCAGAACAACAAGAACAACTTGCAGAGGAGGCAAGTCCGATGATGTACTTTGACTGTCAACATTATATCTAATAAATTATTATTTATGCAACTTGTGTTTAGGGATGGAAACGAGTTGGACCAGAATTAAAAGCCAAAGTTCAAACAACTTTTACATGCTGTGGTTTCGAAAATAGCCTCAACACGACCAGAGATCCGACTATGAATCATCCGTCATGTGATATTGTGAATGTTAGTAACTGTCTTTTAGATTGAAATGGAATCTCACCATTGAAAACAAACGTATTAATGCTGTGCCTTTACCTTGATTCAGAAAATCTGCGCTGCTAGGTGTTCAACTTCTCCCTCTGCAGCTGAAAAGGACTGTAATGTATGTGATGGATGCATGTATAAACTGCAATCAACAATTGACTATGCCTTTAAGTTATGTGGTGGAATTGGACTATTTTTCAGCTTCACTGAGGTAAGTTAAATGACTGAAAGTTACTGTAAGTGATTACCAGGTATATTATATTGGAATATTCTAGATGATTCACTTGTCATTATGGAATCTAATAATTTTTAAACTGTCACTAATTATTTCTGGTTATGGATTATGTTTTGCATCTATGTTGTCACATTATGTAAACTTTTCAAACTAACAACTTGGTGCCTATTACAGTTTGTTGGCGTTTGGTTGACCGTACGCTACAGGAACCAGAAAGATCCACGAGCTAATCCTAGTGCTTTCCTCTAGTCTAACACCATCGCTATGTCCCCTGTGTCTTCGTATGAACCTCCTAACAGATGGTGGGTGGTTTCTCACACTGGTTATGGTATTTTCATGTGTATTATACTTTTGGTGTTGATGGGAATGAATAGTTGTACATTCAGGTTCACCTCATCTGAATTTCTCCCAATGAATCTGTTAATCCTTAACAATGTTTCTATTCCACACAATTAACTTTGACACCACCTAGCCTTTGGTTTATCGTTGCTAACATCTATGTTCGACCCATATCCCTTAGATGTTCCTGGAAATTTCATTTTGTCTGATTTCTAGGGGGTTATTGGTAAGCATTTTTGTTACATATATTTACATCATATATTTTGAAGGTAAAGGTATCCGAGTAAAGAACCAAAACCTTGAAGCATGAAATTATGTGGCTTGATTCAGTTAGCTCCGTCCAACCATAATCCCTTCTGATCCTATATTCACTCATTGATAGAGCTTTACATTTTGAATGATGTAATAAAATATTAGAAGCCAGAAGGAAAAGGCTTCACTGCACTAAATATACTCTTGTAGCTTTGGAAACATCCAGTTTGCAAACTGTCCTGAGAATATAATTTTTAATCGAGATGATTTCAATGCAAACGTCCATCGATCAGAGTATCATCAGTCACCTCTGTCCCAACACTTGGTGAAAATTTATTCCTGTACGAGAAAAAATGCATTATATAGGCGAGAATGATTGTTGAATAATTACGCAGCTGTGGATATTCTTGCTGTGTGTACTGTAGAGCATCGGAAGAACTTTGATGCGCCAAAAATCCGTCTTACATAAGAGATCGTCGTTTTTATAGGTAATTGCAGCATTCCTGGCTAGACGTTACAGAAATCAATGGGACCCAGAAGAAAAGGCTGCGCGAGCTGTTTTTCCTCGTCAAAACTATGTATACTGATTGGCCAAGCATGGTCAGTCAACCTTTGAGTCTTTTAACATCGACTTAACTTTTCAACGTTTCGTTAAACTAAGTGTATCCAAAATACTCGTAAATTGTTTTTTTGAAAGAAATGATAGAAAACTCAAAAAAAAAAACAAAAAAGCAACAAAATAATTAAAAAAAAAACAAACAAAAATACAAATATACTTTTTAGTTTACGAGGAAATATTTCTGTCTTAATATTTGAAGAGGATTTCAAATGACCAGCCAAAAAACAATTATTTCAGCCTCGTATAACAACGCTCATTACCTGCAAAAAATAGGAATAAAATATCTTGCTCATTTCTGGTGGTAATATGGCTCCCATTTGAAAATCCTTTTTAGGTAGATAACTGCAAAGTCATTATATCTAGACGTATCGATAAGAAACATTCATATCTGCTCAATAGTGTAACGACTTGCAGCATTTTATTGAAAAAAAAATTTCCAAATCTCAATTAACACATTGGTTGAGGTGAAGGGGACATAATAGCTGAAGTGTGTGCTCTAGTCAGCCACTAAGATACTATCATAGCAAGCCTCAATGCGCCTTGTAGTCTAGCATTAAACTAAACTGTTTACTGTAAGGTAATTCACCTTTAAGAATACATACACACACATCTATACGCATAATAGGAATTCTCAGATCTCTTCATTCTAATCTTATTATGTACTACTAGGCTGACAGTGCTAATCGTCGGTATCCCACACGTGCTTCAAACTATGAATTTACTTATTTCTTCTGTGTACATAGATCGTGCGGATCATTATCATTTGGTCAAATATTGAACGACTGATTTTTTTTGCTCCTGTCTTAATTAAGTACCTTGAATTTTTACGGTATAATGGATCCCCATAGGTGTAAAATTAATTCCAAATACATGTGAAATCACAGATATCGGGACTGACGTACTCGCGAAATACACGTGAATACCTGTTCTTTACTCATACGACTCCATATTCTAATAATCGTTTCCTCGCGTTTTACGATTCAAGAATAAACCAAGAATTCCAATATCCAAGACTTTCTTCCGTTTATATATTTTCAAATTTTTATCGGTGACGATCATATACATTTTTAGATTTAGAATTGTGTTCATCTCTCGTTATAAACAGATTTTACATTGGTTTACCCCTTTTTTTTATCTACATTACGTGTCATGTTCATTTTTCGCATAATTATTAAGCCCATATCACGTTCCATATCATCCTATTAATATCAATATATTTGAAAATTATACATACTTTGTATTAGTTCACAGTCAATCAAATTGTAATCAATTATCGATATATTAGCAGTCGTTGAAAATATAATACGTACATATGTAACATACATAATATATATTCGGTCAGAAGTATCAGCTATACGTAAATGAAATGTATTCAAGTATAGAATCATAATCCTGTTACTGTACTCTCTCACATAATATAGCGTAGAATATATCTAGCTTAATCTATATGAAAAAAAAAATTTTAAATCCAGTACTTGTATGTACAGGATGCTGACTGCTATCGCATTTTAAAGTGATTTTGGTCGAAGGCTAGATGAAGTGAAAACTAAAGTAACAAATATTTAATTAATCATTATCTTATCCCTCCCCAATCTTTTCCATCGGCTCTTGAAATTGGCAAATCAAACGTTTACTTCATGCGTCGCATTATTCACATCACCGCAAATTACGCGTCGCAAATTCTTGCTGCCTATGCTTGCAATTTTACAATTGTTTGGTATAGTCGGTAAATACGTAAATGTAGAGGCGATTAATTAATAGTACATGATTTAAACCCTGCGTTTCACTGTAACGTACAGTGCTCTAGACGATTCAAATGAGTTTAACTTGAAAAAGACGGATTATTTTCAATGTACCGACTGCTTTATGTAACCTTTGATCTTATGATGAAATAAACACAAATGTTATTTAAAAATCATCCATAAAATCCATGACTTATTCGATCGTTATAATTATGCGATGATCGGAAACTACGCGAAAAAAGACTCGTGGGATTAATCTTGCGGAATACAAAAAAGATGATAATTTTTTCTCGATAAAACTTCCACTTTATTCGTACATCGACAAGAACATATTTGTATGGTCGTTGCATTATTAATTGAACTAACTAATTGATCGGACCATTGAAAGCGAACGATAAAAATTCGATTCCTCATCGTCAGTAGTACAATGATGGATGATGCTTGTAGAATTTCGAGGCTTCTGAATGGCCCAAAACGGAGTGCTTATCATTCCCTCCGAGTTCTCCATACTGCCCGTTATTACCGTAAAATACTTGGTTCCCATACGCTAATTTATCTGCGTTTTCCTTCCCCGAAGTAAGTCCCTTGTCATAATGTCCCTTTTGCGCGTGTTGTCCTTCGTTGAATTTGTCATCCTGATGTCCCCCGCTGTAGTAATTATTTCCTTGGTCCCCAAAGGCTCCTCGATTACCCCCGAAATTGTAGTGGTCTCCTTCGTCGTTTGCCTCGTCATAAAAGGTCGTCGTTTTTCCAGTTTCGTCCTTGTGGTGCGACGTCTCAAAACCATTTGTGGCGTGTCCTTTTTTGTGACCACTCGCCGCTTTGTCTTCCGCCCCTTTGCTTCCTGAAACCAAAAATGAACAGAAATTCGTAAGATTTAGATGAGCAAAATTAAATTCTGGAACTTGTACCTACCCTTCTGATCGTAGTGACTTCCTCCCGAGAATGATTTGTCATCGGCGTATCCAGATTTCGCACCACCCGCATTGGAATAAAATCCAGCGGTCCCCTTGGCGTCATTTGCTGCCAATTGTTCCGCTGAAATACCTTCCGCTAATCTGTTGCCGGTCTGGCCCTTCAGACCCTGGTTTTTTTGGTAACCACCGTTGTTGAAGGCTTCTCCACCTTGAGCAAAACCTTTTCTTTCCAAACCACCACCCCCGTATCCTCCGTACCCTACTTGTCCTATTCCACCCCCGTATCCTCCGTAGCCACTTCCGTAGCCACCGTACCCCAAATCTCCTCCTTGATCGTAACCGTCAAGGTCTACGATCCCAGCACCCGCGACTCCAAGACCACCTCCGTACCCTCCGCCGATTCCTCCATATCTTGAAGAGTAAGATCCACCCCTACCGAGACCAGATCCGTAACCGAAAGATCCACCCTTGAGTCCTAAGCCACCCCCGTAGCCCAAACTTCCACGGGACGAACCGTAGCCGTAACCGAGTCCTAAACCTCCGTTGAGATTACCGTAGCCAAGACCTTGACCGAAACCTCCACCACCGATGGAACCTCCGTAAGAATTTCCAAAACCTCCGTAACCGCCTACACTACCGTACCCGATACTCTCAGAGCCTTGTATTCGCTCCAACTCAGGCGAAGACGTTGAAATTACCACCTCCGAGAACGCGATAATGAAAATTGCGGGTATTAAGACCCTCCGGATTGCAGTGACACGCATGATGTTAATTGTTCCTAATTCAACGGGTATGGATCGGAGTGAAATGATATTCGTTGGTCGGCTACTGCTATGCCGAAACTGGTGATCGGTCTCCTCGAAGACAACTTATTTATACAACGCGCTAAGTTGAAGACTGCTCAACCGCGACATCGAACTACATCGATGCAGGTTGAGGATAATGAGAAAAATCTGAAACACATTCGGTAATTAGACGCGACACGGAATTCTGCATCGAATCGAACGATTAATCAAAGACGTGTACGTGTAACACGTTTCCGGAGATTCCTTTTGTATAAATGTATGTCGACTACCCAAGTACGCAGTTTATACCGGCGTATTTCAAAGTTGTGTGGTATTTTAATTTCTTGTTAACGAGAAATCGGATGTTGCTTTTAACGCAAAAATCGGTGACAGGGCCACGAGTGCCTCGCCTGTAGATCCTGCCTAGATCAACTGTACAATGGAATCACATGCGAGTGAAAATTCGCATTGAGGATTTCAAAAGCTTAGCAGTCGTATGACCGAGATTTACGATTAAATTTCGGGTATCGTGGAACACAAATTTGCAATGGCTTCTCAGAATTTTATCGGTCCGCATTCACCAGCTCCGCATATGTAACTTAAATTCTTCTGGACAACGGTGTCGTAATACTCATTCGTGCAGTGTGTGAAGTCTTTTCATTTAGGTCGTTGGGTCGTTATAGCTGCTGCTGTAATTGCAACTAATCGTTTCCTTCCTCCCCCTACTTTTTATACGACTATATCTTTCGCCATTTATTCGAATTCTCCGCCATTCCTAAACAACTGAGAGTTGCGAACGACCTTCGGCTTCCATGGAACCGGCGCGCCGTAGCTCAAGGGCGAATGAAATGATCAAATATCATTGAATTGGCAGTTCTAATTCAATCCCTAATTAGTATTCAATTACCATTCAGGATACGGCGTGTAATATGGTGTCTAATTATCGCTGCTAATTCATAGAATTCTTATCCACCACTGTGCGGTGTACATACGATTATAATTCTACTCATGTTCGAAAATTTGTCTATCGCCGCGAGTAGAATGCTTTGTTCTTTCGCGTTTCATCGTTCAATTTGCTTCTGCGTTTAGAGTAGCGCGTCGAGGCTGCGCATTTACCAGGAGTTTATGCGGTGTCCTCATTATAATATACAGCAGGAAGGATCAGATCCTTCGATCTGTACCATCAACCAGCGCCAAAAGAGGCGCGCAAGCCTGTGTTTAGCGAACAAAATGGCATCGTGCAGCGCTCCCAACGGTCTTCTCGTCTAGTAAACTCACATCGATGAGCCAGAGGAGTTGCAGAGGCTAAGAGAATAGCTAAACGTATCAAGTTGAATTTGTAAAATATTCATTTCTCTTTGAAAAACTGCTGGGCAATGACGACACCCCTTTACTGAAATAAAAAAAAATTAGTGTTCGTTGTTTCGTGATACTCAAAATTCGATAAATTAAACTTACCGGAAATTATAATCAATCCGTTGAGATGTCTCTACTCCTAGAAGAAGAACATGACGAGTGAGTAGATTATATTTTTTTATAATCAAAGCTTATCGCGAGAACGCAGTTCTATTTACGAAGTTCTCATATCTCTGCTGATCACTACGATTTCATTCTTCAATTTTCTAATGCTTGGAATTTGTATTCCATTCACTGAGCGTTGAAATCCTTAAAAACCGGAAATAGGATCCGCATATCCTTATCGAACGCGGTTGGTTTGTTTTGCGCTATTTTGTTACCCTGAATCAAGAAGAAATACTGATAATTCATTAGAAATAACAGGGCTGCTCTGAAATATGATTCTTCCCAAGTTCGCTATTCATAGATTCATCTATTTTTCGTTATTGAATATCGTGACATAAGAATCACAAATTTTCCGATATTTTCTTCATCGTACATTTGTAAATTGCGGAGCAATGATTCATCCTGAGGAAAACCAATCGCAACGAACTACTCAAGGAAAATAATGTTACTCGACTTGTTATTGGTCGATTTGACACGCGTTCTCTTTTACCATCCAAACGATCCAATCATCGATCGGTATTTGAATCCAACATTCTAATATAATACCGCTCGATGCGCAGAAATCGAATTTCGATCATGTACAATATTCTCGTACTGGTTACGAAATTAAATGCACTTCATACACTTTTCCATGGAATCCAGGATTATTAAATGACATAATAATTAGGTAGCACGTGTCACACGCCCAGATTGATATTAATTGACGATCCATAAGCTATAAACATACGCCGTAGGATCGCTACTGTTTGTTTAACAAAGGATAAGGTATTATCACCGTAAAAATCGGTCGATGTGTTTTTTACGGCTTCAACTTTCAGTGCCGATGAGATAAAGAAAAAAGAGGGGATAGTGGTGTCGAGTTTATGGACTGAAGAAAATCATGGGCGTTTTGTTTTTGGTCCCTGTATTCTGAGATTCATAATTATCGCTCGTGAATATTATCTATACTTTTCAAAGGAAGTCGGTTTGCCTACAAAGGTAACTATCGAGGGGTTGTTACAAGTTAGGCGCTCCCGAGAAACGGGATAACGTCATTCGATATATTGAACCGTGAATTCTATACGTAGGTGAACAACCAGTTCCCGACAGTCGAGGAGAAGCAACAATCGCCAATCGATAAAAACTACCATACATGATACCTAAACTCATGACATCCCACACGTTATGTCCATGTCCCACGTCATATTTCTCTATTTATTGTTTCAATTTTTTTACTCTCACAAACATTCCAATAAAAATTAAACTTTGGCGTTAACAAATACGTACAGTGTTCGTTACGTAACGTCTGTTATCGTCGATAGAAATGTTTAGAAACAGCCATCCGCATTAGTTTCAACTTGAACTCGGATGACTCTTTGAACTCGGTATACTCAAAAGTCTGGCGCACATAGTTTAAGATTTTTATTTGCTTACTTTCAATTGGTTGGTAAACGAAAAAAGACGATGTTAGATACGAAAAAAATGTTTGCATGCACGATGTGAACCGCGGTCAAGTCTACTTGAATAATTACAAATCAAGTCTACTTGAATAATTACAAATCTGGCGTAGCGGAGCGAGTCAAAAGCTGCCGAATATTTGCACCGCTGGGAAGTCTTGCCATTTGATTGTAATACGGTTGGAAAAATTCAAAGATAGTAATTGCCATTCTATGAGGTCATGGGTCGTGGAATTCGATAAATTCTATCGGACAGTCGATCAAGTAAAACAGCAGCTGGAATTTACGTGTCTCAAGTTTGGATCCACTTCGGAATCTAGATATCGTTTTCAAATTTTGAACTACGAAGTCGTAAACCTCGATAGAATTGGAGGAGAAAATCAATCGCTCGTTATATAATTTGAAATTTAAGAGAGTCTATTTATAGTTTACATGAAGTTCGCGTACAATTAATATTAGATTATAGCTACTACCTCTACCCGTGCAAAAATTCCGAACTGCACTTCACCAACTTTGCATAACTTCCTGTTATGTGCACAGTGAGGAATACTTGATGAGCAAATATTTCTGCATGCGTGTAGAACGAAAGGGAAATCACATCATACCTAAAAACAGGAATTACAAACGGAACAGAAATTTACATCGCAGATAGAACATAAACAAGCTCGTTTTCGTTATTTAATCAACTCTCCTATGTACCCCCATTACAATTTTCGAGATAATATTGGTATAACAAGTGGATCGTTACTCTTGCAAGTGGTTGGATGTTGTTCATCTTCCGTATTCGTATCGCGAGATCACTGAGATATCTTCGAATCCGGGCAAAGTTGTGTTTCTCAAACGGCACGTTGTTCAAGTTCCGTCACAAACAGAACCCATCGGGGGTACCACACCCTCCAGTTCACACGCTCGGGGTGCCTTGTCGCCTTTACCTCGTCGCCATGGCAACGGCAATCAACCCTCCACAGGGTATAGGAAAAATCAAGGGCAAGAGGAGCTGGTGGAAAGAAAAAATATATAGGCTGTCCAGAGACCCTGCAAGGGAATCCTAACAAGTGGGACAGCGAACCAGGTGGCTCGTCTTCGACCAAAAAAAGGAAGACGAAAATTTAGGGGTTCTCTGTTTTGAACACCAACATCGTTCGCGATTAAGTGGATAAGTTTCTGGAGGGGTTGTCTGTTCCCTGCTTATTCGTTTATTCTTTTAATTTATTCACTCGCTTTGGTATTTATTAATTTTTTTATTTCATTGTGATTTGCGAATGTTACCATAGAGCGTAAAGATATGTAGTTCAAACTCACGTTCATCAGATTTCCAGTTATAATCTGCACGTTTTATGCCGACGTCTGCGTCAGCTATAGATTTTCGATACGTGATAAAAAAAGATATGATTACGGATTGTTTAAATAAATAACGTGCACGGGATGTCGTGTACGTGTATATTGTATTACGGTGAAAAGAGAAAAATCAATTTCAAATAATGCCATGCACGAGTTGTTTGACTTTTATCATTTTTGTCATTTGCCCATGGGCAGCAAATATTTGAGTGAATTATTGGAATTTTTAGAGCGGAAAATGTATAATGGAGCGAATGAACAGGATGTGGTTTTTAATCAAAGTATACAACTAGATCTCACGGTGACTGGTTATCGCGTATGATAATTACCCGATAAAATTCTCAAATTCATCAGAGATATAATACCCCATTAAAAAGGAGACTACATTTTTCCAGAAGTCAGCATTGTTATTGATCTTTCGAACGGGTTGATTTTTTTGAAATGTCAACCTTTGATTTTTCGATTATTATATCAGCGGACCAAAATCCGCCCAACGGAACCCGATTTCATGAATTTATTAATAGTGAAAATTATTCATGACTCGTAAAAGTTTGTTCAGTGATAGGAAATCCGACGCTGATGAGACGGATTAATTCCCCATCTCGAGCCTTGCGGTATTCATCCGATGAATCCCCTTTTCTTCTTTTCATAAAAGTTTTCAACATGATTCGTTTGTTCATTGGTTCTCAGTGGATTCTGACGCAGAGCTTGCGAAATCGATCCAACTACATTCTGCAGTTTGCGGCGTATAAGTGCGACCCGTGTTGGGTAATATAAATACAAAAGCACACAGAACTTTGCAGAGGTTTAAAATAAAGCATTGTCAGAATCGCATATCCTCCGCAGCGGATCCCCATGCATGCGCGTTCGATTTTATTTTTCCCTTTTTACTCAACATTCGTGTCGTTAAATATTGAAAGCTTCAGATGGTCGATGGTTGGCTCATCGCTTTTTCAAAGCGCTACCGGCTAATCGGGAAGTAAGCTCTTTAACTTTTTACGTACTATGGAATAACGACTAAATCGATATTTTCCAGCCGTGCATCAATTTATTCTCCTGAAATTTCGTTTCCAGAATTTTTTTTTTCTTCCTTTCGCATAACCCCGGAACATTAGTCGACCATTTTTTCGCCGGCTGATTCATTCTATATCGTGGAATGTTTAGGTACGTTTATATTAATATTTTAATTACCGCAATTTCAACGATAACACGATTGCATAATACGTTCTCCACTTGGGCCAAATAGTAGGAGTGATGGAAGAGGCTCATCTTTGAAGCGACCAATCATCGTGATACTATGACGTAAAATCTACTTCAAAAATAGCAATTTTTTAATCATGACACCCGCTGAGTTATCCGTATAATTGAATACTTTGCAAGTATAAAAACGTATTTAATGAAGATTTTATAATCTGTGCAAGTGCGACGTTATCAAAAATATTTTTTCTTTTCGAAACATAAGAAGATAATGATAAATAAAAATATTTCAATTGAAAAGTATATAAATCTTTGAATATAATAATTATAAAAGCCATTCTGATACTCACAATGCAAGTCTTATCTCCTGATTTAGAACCTGCTTCCTTTTTTCTCTTTTCTCTTTTATGCAATCATTGTGGAGAATTATATAACAGATGATCGTATATTATCCAGACCGCATGGCCTTGGCTTTGACCAATTATGTATTCTATTTATTTTTCCTGTATAAAATAATAATAAAAAAGTAATATCTACTAATCAGGATTTCCATTATTACTGAGGATAAATCTGAAGTACCTACCCAGTTACGTGCACGTCACCGTTGGTACAATTTTAATACGAAAAAAAAACTAATCCGGAAAATTCAGCCACACCTTCAATAGGCAAATAACATCATACTGCTTATCTTCATTGCACAGGGCGTATATTCGTTGAAAAACGAATAGAAAAAAACTAGAATATGCGAAATCTATTGCGATACATATATGAATAGCATTTTTCAAAGAACGAATTTCTTGCCAGTGTTCAGAATGTGGAACGAATTCAATGGAGACCTCCAGGTATGGACCCTACCGGTTTACCGTGGACTTTTTTTGAAGGGGTGGTATAAAATTTCGAGACCCCGAACCAGAACTGTTTGGAAAAAAAAAAATTCTACTAGGTACTCCTCAGAAATAGATCGTATGCGAATTATATATTGTGCATGCCAGTAGGCAGACAATTGATATTTTTAGACAGTTCGCTATCGCGAGAGTCGCGGTGCAAATGTACTCCGCAAATTCTCCCTGCGCACTAATTATTCATCGTTCAATCATAGATATATTGATTAATTATTCATCAGAATAAATCAACGGAACGAAACTGGCCTTCTGTTAGATATTGGTCTTAACGAGTTTGAAAATAAAATAGTGTTAATAACTGTAAAAATAATGATAAAATCGTACAAACCGAATATTGATTTTCTTATCTGAAATTATACAACGTTGAAGAGGCGGATATAAAAAAACCTAATCGGCGTTAATCAGGTGTGAAAAGCTCATATTCCGATCGAAAAAAAGGAGTGTCATTACCTGATACAGTTCGTCGAATTACATAAAACCAAAAAATTGTCAAGTGAATTTTTTGCGGTGGAATTCAATGGGTATTTCTCGTTTGAATATTCATCTTTAGCCGAAAAACCGATCCGAATGAAATAACAGGAGAACAGGAGAACAGGGGAATATTTTCGACGATTGACGGTGAAAATGGAGGGGCAAACTTCGCGCTCGCCATTGGGCATAGTTGTACCTACTATAATGAAACCTTGTGTACTTCAAGAGTATGTCTTATGCGGATGCATTAGTGTCCGTGCGTATGTACAACACTGCAGTCGCTGGTCTGTTGCGAGAAGGTCCAGATCAGATTCTATCGCGTTCAGCGAAGCTGTACCCCGAGCTGTACACAATTTTAAGACGCGAGATCGCGAGTTCGGAGGCTTTGATTTTATCGGGTTTTTAATAATAAAAATTCCAACTAGTATAAGTCGCTATCGAACTAGTACGATCGTACATCGGTTCGCAAAATATTTTCGTCTAGAATTAAATGAATAAAAATAATAAAATGCCCATTTGCACCTGTAAAAACAACGGATACGTCGTGGAAAGTGAAGGTGATGGATTGCGTTATCATAAATGCGAGACAAAACATGCACCTAACGAAACATCTGTAAAACACGAATCGACAAACACATCAGGATCAAACGGGGAAAATAAAGATTTAGAAACTATGAGGTATCAATTATTAATCAAATATATAAATTTTCAAATTTCTTACGCAATATTTGATCGCAGTTATGATACAGACGTCAACCGCAATCGAACACATGATTTTTTTTTTTTGCTACTCTGCGGATCGACCTAACGGTACAGGAGCACATGTTCTCTGGGTCATGCGCGAAAAAATTTTCCGCAATTATCGTTCATGAAAATTGTTAGCATTGTGTAGGTGTTGGGAAATTCTTTGTGACGATTTTTTTAATGTCAAACTAAAATAATGTACGATAACTGCAGGTCAAGGGAAACTTATTGGCGTTAAATTTTTCTTTTCGTTTCATTGAACCAGAAGCTAGTTGAGTTATGACACTGAATTCAGTTGGCCGGCTAATCAATAACTCGCAAAACGTACAGTACAATTTTAAGATAGGTATAGTTGGATACGTAATACGTTCGATAAGCACATGCAAACTTTACGACTGACAATATGATATAGGATACGGAGAAAGGCTCGACGCGCATATCGTATACATATTTGCCTGCATTTTACTCTATTCAAGGCTGTCAAGCGATGTGGAAAATATCGTAAGGAAAGGAATTTTTAATCATTCAACTGAAGTATGATTTTTTTCTCCAGATATCCCGATGGCTCGGTCAGACTTCGTAATCCGAACATTGAGCTCATGGACCAGGACATTTTGTATCATCTTGCCCTCGGCAGTGAATCACACGATCTCGTTGAGATGTTCGGCGATGTTAAGGTGAAAATTCACCTCGATTGTCTTCAATCTTTTTGTCGCTCCATTTCAAACAGACATCCACCGATATGTTCTTCCACTTTTCCAGTTTGTATGCTTGAGTGGCACGCCCAAGAGAGTGGAACAATTTGCAAACTACATTATGCAAGAAATTGGTCACAAACTTCCCTGCGGTACAACGTTGCTCGACATCAGTCAGTTCTCCTATCGTTATTCCATGTACAAAGTTGGCCCTGTGCTTTCCATAAGCGTGAGTATTGCGGCTTAACTATAAACACAAGCTGAACAATGTTTTTTTTTATATCTAATAGAATTGATCAGAACTAATGCCTGCGGATTAACGCTTGAGGGGTTTGAAAGCTCCGTCGGAGCATTAAAGTTTTCGGACGAATTTCAGTTCGCTTGATTCTGCTGAAACAGTTCGCTTTTTATCAACCCGTTTCGATGATTTGCCACTGAACTAAGTTGTAAGTTATTCAATTCTCGATACAGCATGGAATGGGCATTCCCTCAGTTGGAATTTTGCTTCACGAGGTCATTAAACTGATGTACCACGCCAAGGTCAAGGATCCAATATTCTTCAGGATCGGAACATGCGGTGGTATCGGGCTGGAAGGCGGTACCGTCGTCATATCCGAAGAAGCGGTAGACGGCCTTATGAGACCATTTTTAGAACTTGTAAGCGTAAAGCTCCCTTTCGTGGATCCGTTAACTTTTACGATCGTTATGGCTGAAGGGATGATTTTTAACCATATTCATTTTAGCCAGTTTTGGGTAGAATGGTACACCGACCGGCGAGGCTGGACAAGCATTTAATACGCGAATTGCAAGCGTTTGCTAAACCCGATCAAGACCCGTACGACACGGTGGTCGGAAAAACGATGTGTACCTACGATTTTTACGAGGGACAAGGACGCCTGGATGGCGCATTTTGTGATTTCACGGAAAATGAAAAAATGGATTATCTTAATAAAGTGCACAAGGCGGGAGTCGTGAATATTGAAATGGAAAGTTTATCTTTTGCGGCTCTAACGCATCATGCTGGAATAAAATCGGCCGTCGTCTGCGTAACTCTTCTTGACCGTCTCAAGGGCGATCAGGTATGTTATGTTAAAAAATATTTTAACGTCAATTCGGACGTTGTTGTCTAAAGAAGATTTCTTTTCTCTGATAATCAGTGGAAACGTCACATTCAAAAACTCGCAATAGTATATAAGATAACACGTTCGTGTCAAAAACAAACGCGTGGAAAACAGAAATTACGTACCATTATTTCAATGCTTTGACGTTCGCCGATCGAAAATTGCGTACTCGTATACATAGTTAGATAATCTCATCGTTGGCAGCCTACGAAATTTAATAAAAGTCGCCAGTGCGGTGATCGGGAGATAAACTTTGAACCCCTCATAAATTTATTATAAAACAAATCAAGAAACATCAGTACGATCCGGTTCTGATGCGTCAATTTCAATAATTCAATCGAACCGAACTCAACTCGGCTGACTTGCAAGGAATATTAGTCAGGGGTGGACTTACCGATATTGACGCGGCATAAAATATAAATAAGCTCCATTATATTTCTCGTCTGCATCAGTAATTACTTACTCGACATAAAATTGAACAATTTCTTGCCCAGGTACTGGCGCCGAAGGAAGTATTGGACGAATGGCAAATGCGTCCACAAAAATTAATATCTCGATACATTACAAGATATCTACAACGCAAGGGTCGCCTTTCCGTTGAAGGTCATGGATCAATGTGCGTGAAAAGCCCCCGCCGTTTCAAACTCGTACAACAAGAATCCGAGACTTACGATTAAAATAAGTAGTGCTTCCCTTGAACTTAATTAATTATTATTTTTTGTTCACCTGCAGTGAACTAATACTGTATCGTAATGCAAATACTTCAATGTACAGAAAACTATCATATTTGAGCCCTGGTAGTGCAACCCACGAAAAATATTATGGCTGGACCAATAACATGATGTGGCTAAAATTTTGCTATTAATTTTTTACTCATGCACTTAAGTTTTTTCTTCTTTGTTTTTCATGACAATTATCGACACAATCATGGGTATGATAATGTGTATGCGCATGTTACGGTGCACCACACTCGATTTTCGAATCATTTATACATCATATGACTCTTGGAATTTATCATGTTTATTTGTAATCGAAACGGGATATCCAACGAATGTATTGTAACGCGTGGCGCAGAGAAGAAAAATTGTATTAGGTTTGTTTTACTGTTATTTTTTATTTATTCGTTTTTTACTCTTTCTTGCCTCATATCATAATTTATACGGTAATTAATTTTAACAGCAAAGAGAAAATACTAATACGGTATTACATCGTATCTTTAGACAAATACAGGTAATGTAAAAGACTTAATAATGTTGTTCGTATTATTATCGTTAGTATCGTCATTATCATTATTAATTATAACAAGAAACAGAGACATGTTTTGATGAAAACTAAATTTGTTCCTTTTATGACAGATGTACAATACACCTATTTACTTAAAAATCTCATGGGTTGCTCTATGAAGGATTAAACTAGAACAGCGAAATAGTAAATTGACGCTTGCGCCGAAAACATTTTAGGTATTTACACACAAGGATTCACAGCTGTACTGGATTCTGAAGTGAAAATAATCACATCCACCTGTGAAATAATCGTTTATTGTCTGTTAATAAATTAATAATTTCTTTTCGATCTTTACATGGAAAATTTCGTGGAAGAATTGGAACTTCAATTTCACCAAATATCAGAATTTCACAGCTATAGTTTATGAATTATAATTTTGAATTACTGAAAAAATTATACTTACGAAGTACAAAAGGTGTAAACTGGCACAAATTTCCAAATACCAAGACTACACATTCTGTCACTGTTATACGAGGGTGGGGTGCCAATTTTAAATTTACCATGTTTTCATTCGAATCATCATTTGGTTTTTGCTGCTCTTTTGGAGCTCGTTTCAAAAGATCACAAAAGGGGCCAAAATCAAAAGTGCCAATGCGATCAACAAAGATGCTAGCTCCATCGAAAGCTCAATCGTAAAATTTTGTTTCTTTGTGGTTGATTGAAGCACGTTCATTTTTTCAATCTCCACCCTTGTAATGTGTAGAATATCGAATAGTCGCACTTACTGAACTTTCGTCATATCAAAGTCCTTTTACATTCCATACGAATTAATCGCAGTATTCGTTAAATTGTTGGTGATGTATGCCGTTGGCAGCTACTTAGTTAATGGTGTTTCAATAAATAAATTTGGTGTCCTCTAGTTTTCCACAATTTTCAGCACAACAGCTCATAATGCGAAGTAGCAGAGCCGATAAAAGACAGTACCACCCCAATTCAAATGCAAACATTATTGGCTTCAATTTTAGCCTAGAGAAATATACCAGGACACTTAGATCGTTAGCTAATTCAGTAGAGATGATTAATACGTCAAAAGGTACCCACTGAGTGGGTAGGACATCATAAGAAGCGAAAAATTCTTTCATTAACATCGACTTGGATCGACTGACTGAGTTTGTCAAATCCACGTTCGAGTTGTTGCATAGAAAAGTGAGGGGTTGACAAGTTTGTATAATTCCATGTACATTTCAATGCGATAAAATTTTACTTTTCGAACGACCATTCAAATTATCAGCATTATGATGAATATTGAAAGACGTATCGACCCTGTCAAACTTCTGTGCAATAAATTTGAAAGAGGGAGGTCGACTGGATAACCGTTATATGCTGTCCATGCATGTATTAATAACTGCCTATAAGTGTAAGAAAATTCCGGCATTGATATTTTGAAATAGGTGGTATAAAAAAAAAAACAAAAACTAAAGTTATCAGCGAAAAATCCTCTTGAAAATTACAAATGAAGTCTAACAAAAGTAGTAAGATGCAAGCTTAAATCGTCAGCCTACGAGACCAACTTTTCACGGCTGTCATTAAATTTCTTTTGATTCTAGATCAGTCTATGGTGCATAAAATATATCGGTAATATGTATCGCTTTCTGTATATACCGTAATCATTTTATGTTAAATTTGCAACGATGGCGGAATTTATTGATATGTTAGTATTACGTTAATGTCGCAGCTCGTCTCTGTTGATCCTGAATCTTGTAAAGTGTTATAATTAAGTTTCTTTTATAAACAACGACATATCTGTGATGCATATTGTTAAATGTTACAACACATTAAAGTACCACACAAGTATTAAGGACTAATGTTAATTTTGAAGAACCCGTAAACTGTTGATGTTATAAAAATAATTGTATTGATATAATATATTACACGTAATATCAATTGTACCTCGTTCGTATGTAACTCTGTTATATTTCACTGTGTATTCACACATACCTAAATTGCATATACAAAAAATTACTATACGTTCGCAATACTAATTATACATAACAATATATACATTATAATTAAAATAGTTATTATAATTGTGCGGTTAACATATTACATGAAAATAATAACTACTTAATCTGTAAACCATTGCGCACGGTATATACTTATTAACATTTACAATTCGATAATTATTTATGATATCTCACGTACAGTTCTCAAAGTTCGTCTTGTTCTTTGAGCTCCTTTTCGCTCTGCAAGCACATCGTATTTTTCAAATAAAACAAAGATATCTTCTATAATATTATTATACATGTTAAACGAGGGCCTTTGGCGAGAAAAAGAATTGATTAGTCAAATAGGAAGTTGTAATTTTGAAAAGATTTAAAAATCTGATTTCGTTTCACGATTATGGCTTGCGAATATGGGAGAAATGTCCTGGTGAAATACAAGCTAAAATATGATGTTGGTATAATGGTTAAGAGTTGTTGTTGATTGTGTTATAATACAAAAGGACAATAAAGGGATCTACTTCAAAGAAATTAGTCAGATGGGTATATTAATCGCAATATCTTCTAATTTTTTAGAACCCAAAATCGAATGTTAGAGTGGCTGGTTCGTATTTGAATTCACGTGCGCAGCCCTCGAACTATAGAGGATCGAAGCTCGAAGTGTGCTTCTCTATCAGCCAATTTCAGTGTGTTGCTTGCCCACATGGTTTAAATTCCAATTCCAGAGAAATTGTGAGGTTACAAAGCAGCTTGCAAACCTCCAACACCTCGTTGCTAAAGTTTTATCTCAGAAATTTTTCAGCCATGGGGCGGTCTAAGAAAGTAAGTTGCTATTATCATACCTTTAAATTATCGTTGTTCTTTACCCATTATTGGGGTGAAACCAATCGATATTGACATTAATCCATAACCTTGTGATATATTTTGCTATTTTTTAATGTTCATAACAGTATCTTTATTCTGAAATATAACAAGCTTTGATGGGTGCATCTAAGGAGATGAATTGATTCCAAATGCTAACATGACTTCAATTTACTTATCAACAGGGGCGCTGTGTAAAGCGCAACAAACAGATTAATACCGAAGAATCTTCGGATTTAGTACAAGCTCCTCATTCTTTTGTTATACAACGTGGACTACCTGGTGGACATATTCTAGAGTTGACTAAGGATTTTCGAAGAGTCATGGAACCTTTTACAGCAGCATCTTTGAAAGCTCGCAGACGAAATACCATCAAAGATTTTGTATCTGTTGCTGGTGTTTTACATGTTTCACACCTGTGCATTTTTACAAGAACAGAACTTGGAATGTACCTCAAACTTTGTAGGTAATATTCTTTCTTCAGATTTATCCTCCCATTCATAATAGACGGATCATTATATCTTATTGTAATTTAATTTTACTCATCATCCAATGATCATCAGGCAGCTAAATATTTCTGAGAAATTCTAAGAACTTAAACGCTTTGATTTAATTTATATGCATTCACAAATGTGCGATGAATTCTGAAATCTGTTGATTCTGTCTGGGCTTCTTTGATGTGAATAATATTGCAGGATACCAAGAGGCCCAACATTGTCATTCAAAATAACAAGTTTCTCGTTAGCTAGAGACGTTGTTTCAACATTGAAGAAACAATTAGTGTTTGAGGAAGCCTTCAAGCACTCTCCACTGATTGTATTGAATAATTTTAGCGGGGAAGGAATGCAGATGAAACTGATGACCTCTATGTTTCAGAATATGTTTCCAACCATTAATCTTACCACTGTAAGCACATTGATAACAATATACATTTGTTCTATTTTTTTCTTGATATATATTTTTACAGGATCATAGCTGATGCTGCAATCTCATTGTGCTTTTTTCAGGTGAACCTTAGTACAATACGTCGTTGTGTTTGTCTTAATTACAATAGCACGACAAAATTAATTGACTTTAGGCATTACGCTATTAAAATGGTACCAGTTGGATTATCACGAGGAGTGAAAAAGTTGGTTCAGGCCAAAGTACCAAACCTATCAAAATGTGACGACATTTCAGAGTTCCTTACAAAACCTACATTCTCCGAAAGTGAAGCAGAAGAAGATCCTACTAGTCATGTTACACTACCACAGAAATTATCTTCTCGAGGAAATCACGAGAGTGGTACAAGCGCGATAAGGCTTGTAGAACTAGGACCTCGAATTACCATGCAGGTAAGAAAATAATCTTGATATCAATATAACTCTATCTGATGTACAAAATTTGCTCAATTTTTGTGATTTATATTCCGTCAGCTAATGAAAGTAGAAGATGGATTGTTGGATGGTGAGGTACTGTTCCATGAATTGGTACATAAAACAGAGGAGGAGAAACTTAAGATACAGAAGAGCCGTGAGGTGAAGAAAAAACTGAAAGAAAACCGGAAAAAGATACAGGAAGAAAATAAAATGAAAAAAGAAACGAAGAAAGAAGAAAATAAACAGAAAAGTCTCAAGGGCATGAAAAAACAAAAGTTAGAGAGCGATTTACTTATGCAAAAAGCCGCAAAAGAGTCATATGAAGGTAACGAAGTGGAAGACGATGACGATGCGCAGTATTATAGGGAAGAAGTTGGTCAAGAACCTGATAAAGGTGAGTCATTTAAGTATAGAAGAAAACTATGAAGGTATATGTATATTCTCTGCAAATTGAAAATATCAATCAATTATTCATGATTACCTCAGATCTATTTGAGGGAAGACCAAAAGCTGGCCAAAAGAGACACAATTCGAACCCAGGCAAATATGACACCAAGAAATTGAAGCTTGATAGGAATTTCAAAAATAACGATGACAAACATAACAAGTTCGGGAACAGAAACAACAAATTCAACAACAGAGATAATAAGTCTGGAAACAGAAACAACAAATTCGGCAACACAAATAAACAAGATGAAGGTAAGTATGGTCACAAGCAAAAAAATAAATTTGGTGTGCGAGATGGTGGTATGAGGCAAAGGGGAAATAAAACGTTCAATAAAGGAAGGGGGTCTGGGCGAAATAATAGCAGGACGAAAAGGAGGTGAAACTAGAACATGAACAAGACATGAATTGTAATGAAAATTTAATAAAATCATTTTTATAACTAAAATATACACAGTTGTTGCGAGTCTAGGATGTCTCCAGTTTACAGGCAATCAAATCTCAACCCTTCAGTGTGAAAAATTAAACGTAGTGAGGGGTTGGAGGTGTTTCGAAAACTTAAAATATATCGTTTTTACATAGCATTGAAGACAAAAAAAATTACGAAAATACAATGGCAACTTTATTTCTGGAATTGCTTAGGCTCGCAGATAATAATAAAGTAAGTTGCAGGCTAATATAATTATCACATGTATATGTAACGTAATCACGTCAATATACCAAGTTATTCTTGGATATATAACAATAACTTCTGATTTTTTTTTTTTGCCAAATAATCACTGCAACGAGTCTTTTTTGCTCATAGCAGTAGACATGTATATTAAATAAAATTGATAGTTAAACTTGGTTATATGTCGATATAAAATTGAATGGTTATCAGTTGATCAAACGTTACTTTGCTCTGCAGATGATACGTACAAACGAAAAATTTATCGTGAGAATATTCATCACGGGGTAAGTAACAGTTAAACATTGTTCAGTTGAAAATTACACATCACTCTTATTCTAAGTTAAAGCTATAATACTCCATAAAATAATTAATTAATGCACCAAACTCTCAATGAGATGGAAAAAACCTTATGGAAATTTCAAAGGCTCTAGTCAACACACATTATGAAAATAAATAACATTCTCTCAGTACGGTATATACTGACGTCCTGTCAAACGCAAAAGAAAAATAGTATAGTCTATCTATGGATAATGACGCCATTTGCTTCGATTTCGGTTTGACGAGATCATTGATGAATCCAAAATATTTGAGGACAGGTTTTCTTTCATTGCACTGTGATAGAGATGATAAATATATTAATGATAAATTCTGATACCCAGATATTTTCGAAACGATAATTTGATAAAAATCAATGGCAAGTACGTTGCAGATCAACACAAAACGTAAGGAAATTGGTGAAAAAAGAGATTGCACTTATCATAAAAACAACAGTTTATCAAAAAGATAGTGACAATGCATATGTATATCGGTTTTTATTTATGAAAAGGATGTTACTGTAATAGGGGTAGGTCGCTGATACAGGAAAACTGGAGGAAATCACAGCTCAGATTTGTAAACAGAAAAATTGAATAAGAACCAAAAATATGAACTGAAAATTTTTAATTTACTTTTGGATGCTTTCGAAAAATGGTTATAGAACGCAAATGCATCTTCATACTTATATCTAAACCCATTAATGTAAGCACAGTTAGTAGAAGTTATTAATAAATAAACTTGAAAAATAATATTCAATGGATCAGGACAATTCGTAGTTATAATCATATGTACACTATCAAACTAATCAAAACGGTTTCCCTAAAGGCTAACAATTAATTTTGAGTCACGTTCACAGGTATACTTATTTAGTTGAAAACAAGAGAATACAAAAAAGAATCAGTGCCTCATAACTTCATTGCGTATGAAAGAAAATTAAACGAAATTTCCACAGAGATAGATAGATCAATTATTTCAAACGTTATCACAATGTATGAGTCAAAAGTAATTTCATGGTCATAATTATGGTAGCTGTGTTCATATTATGTGCTGTACTATTTTCTATGTGCTTAATATTTTCTGAATTCGTATCAAACACTAGTCAACCATGCTCGCAAACATTTAATAATTAAAGGAGGATTAAAGTAAGTAATGGCAAGCAGTCAAGCATATGATGATCAAAATAAATCTCACCGCTTTGTATTCTCTCCAAATATTTGTGATTTGTCTCGATACGTCAAAGATTTGACACTCTCGATGTCTTTAATTTTTTCCCTGTCCAGAGTTGTACCACCAGCGTGATATTTCTCTGATAGTATTGTCTCATAATCAGATACCTGTTTCTGAAGTTCTCTTATTTGTCGTGTCCGAGCTCGGCAGAGATCTCTCATCAGAGCCTTTTCTTTCTCTAGTTTGTGGATCTTAGCAGCATCCTGTAAAAAATTAATTTCATAAAGTATTGACAATTTCCGTTACAATACACCATGACTTCAAACATCAATAGATCAGAGAAATGATTGATGAGAATGATACTAACGTCAAGAATGCCGCTGCTTGTGCCACTAAGGAATGTTTTTTGTTCTGGTAAACATTGCGTAGATTGGTCCCTTTTATTGGTCTGTCGCCTTCTGCATATTTCACATTCAGTAATACTCGTCATAGATATAGCTCTTTGAAGTCTTATTACATCTGCCTTCAAAATTGTATTCTATAAACATGAAATTAATTTCATCCAGCATGATTATCGATTGTAATTACATGTTTATAAGACTATGCCTGAATTTATCCGTGATCGTTATACTTGTTACCTTATTTTTAAAAGCCCACAGATTCTCCTCTAACTCTTTACATTTTTTCTGGTACGGGAAATTCTGACTTTGTATTTGTAGTTCTAATGTTGCTATTTTTCCATTCTTAGAGACAATATCCAGCTCAAGCTCACGAACTTTTTGGGCTAATGAGCTACATCTGCACTCAGTAGAAGTTGTATCGGATGACACATGTATTTCATCAAGTGGTCTACCTTGATTGTAAAGGTCACTTCGACGCTGTTTTCTTCTGTTATTTTCAAGCATTGGACTAGAACTTCTTGAACTGCCACAACTTCGTGACTCTCGTTTGGATTCCAATTCTGTAATTTTAACTTTGAGCTCTGCATTTTCCTTCTTTAAAATATCTATAGTTTTTGTTAAAGTTACAGATGTCTCTCTGAGTTCTTTATTTTGCTCAATAAGTATTTCCACTTCAGGATCATTCTTCTCGTTCTGTACTACAGCATTATCACCAGAATAATTGGATGTGTGTTTTGCATTATCCATCATTTCGTAAAGTTGGGCTTCTAGCTTCGTATTAGTGGCAATTCTTTCTTGAATCTCTGCAGATAGCTCTTCCATTTCCTCATCGAGTTCTTTGTTCTCACGTCTCAGTCGTTCTATGTCTTGTTGAGCAGTTACTAATTGTTTTTCTTTCTGCGTTATAGATAATTTTGTAGCTTCCAACTCCAAGGCAATTTTATTCTTCTCTTGCAATTCAGCTTGAAATTTTTCTTGTAACTTCTTGTAACCTTCATCAGATGAACTCAGCTTTGCTCTATTAATTCCAACGATTTTTTCCAATTCATTTTTCTCTTCCAACAAACTATCATATTTTCCTCGCAACGAAACAAGGTCTCTGGTAACCAGATTCTTACTTTCTTGTAATTCAGTTATTCTATTACTTGCACCCTCTGCATTTTTTTGTAACATTGCGTTCTGATCCTTCAAGTCTTCTATTTGAGCCTCAACTCTAGAGTTGCTTGTACTGTTTCGCACTTTCCTCAATAATTTATCATTTGATTTTTCCAGCTCTTCACATCTATTTTTCATTTCCTCTAATTCTGATAGAATGACTTTGTTCTTCTTATTTAGATCTGCAAGTTGAACGCTCAAACTACTTGATTTTATTTCTTCATCACTAAGCTTGTCTTTAATGAGATTTGATTCTTTCTCAGATTTTTCCTTGAGATCTTCATATTCCTTTTTATACTTATCAACGTATTGCTTCCTTTCTTTAATCTGCTCTTTAAGCATTTCATATTCAGGGATAATTGACTCGAGTTTAGTTTTATATTCGGATAATTTATCACATTTGATTTTCAAAAGATTAGTAATCTCTTCTATGCGCTGACTTTTGTTATGATCTTCTTGATTCAATTGACTACACATTTCTGAAATTTGTACGTTTTCAGTTTCTAACACAGCAGTGCGTTGTTGTAGTTTTATGAGATCCATAGATTTAACGTCGATAATGCTCTTAAGTTGTTTTTCATTAGCTTCAAACCCTTCTATATTACTCTCCAGCTCCATATTCTTAGTTTTATGTTGGTCTAAGGAAAACGTCAGTTCCTCGATTTTTTTGTTGTATTGATCCTTCATAGATTTCATGCTGTTTTGGAGTTCAATCTCTCGGCTCATTGCAGATGCTAAAGCCAAACGCTCTCGTTCTTGTTTTTCATTTACTTCCTTGTCATAGTTGTTATCTACCTCAGATCGTTTTGTGAACTCAGTTTGTAAACCATTAAAATCAGTCTCCATGACTTCAAACTTTTCTTTCAGCAATTGCTTTTCATGATGGCTTTCTTTAAGATCGTTCTCTAGCCTCTCAATCTGATGCTTCAATTTATCATTTCGTTTTTCTTGATGCAACAAGTCTGCCTGTAATTTTTCAATATCATTTTCTAACTCTTTGGCCCAATTGGAGATCCGTTTTTCGGCATTCACGCTTTGACGTTTGCTTTCTTCTAAACTTTGCTTTTCTTGGTCGAAGCGATCTTGCACAGCCTTGATGATTTCTTGTTCTTTCATCATAATAATTTTGAGAAAATCTACCAAGAGTTCATGAACGGTTTTGTTTGACGAATCGGACGATTCGCGCTTAGGTTTTAGCGATCTAATTTCTTTTGTTATGTATTCCTTTGCTGTATCAAGCTCATCCTTGAGCCTCTTATAATCAGATGACAACGCTGATTTATCGGTGACTAACTTCTGATCCAAAGCTTTTAATTGATTGTGCAACGAATCATTTTCCTCCGAAAGTCTTATTAATTGACGCTCCATATCTTCCATAGTGATCTTCATCACGTTATCAGTTTCATTCGTCTCACTTATCTTTGGTTCTTCAATCTTTTTGAGTGGACTGGAATATTTTGACTTGAAATGATCTTGTTTCAGAACTTTGATTTGTTCTAACATCTCCTCCAAACTCTTTTGGAGAATGGTGTTATTTTCCTTTTCAGACTTTAATGAATTTGTCAACTCTTCGAGCACTTTTCGATTGTTGTTTTTCTCAGTCTTCAAGGATTCAATTTCTACTTCGAAATTAAGTTTGTCATTCATCGCTTCCCGCTCAATTATTTTTAACGATTCTATCAACTTATTTAAATCTGTAACTTCACTTTCTAATATGCTGGCTTTTTCATTTGCCAAGTCAATTTGCATTTCCGAATTCTTGTATTTCACGTTCAGACTCTCTTTGGATGCTTTCAATGTTTCAATTTCAGTCTGCAGGTTTGATTTTTCATCCATAAATTTACGAAGTGATTCAGCAAGGGATGTGTTACGTTTTTTAAGAAGCTGAATCTCTCCTCTCAATTTATCAATGTCATTTTGGACTCTTTCGATTCTTACTTTATAATTCTTTGGAGATGGTATTTCAGGTTCAGCCTCAAATATCGATTCTTCTGCATTGCTTTCATTAAATCTGTCAACCTCACTGCATTTTTCTCGATATAAATTTGAAAGTTTATCATGACTTTCTTTCAGTGTGTCAAGTTCACTGTTGAGGGACTGCACTTTTTCTTCCACCATGGTCACGTTCATGCTATCAGATATACTTCCATTCAGCATCATGTCAGACATAATGCTTAGATTCAATTCCTCACATGCTTTGTTACGTAGAACCTCTGTGTCCGCACATTTTTGTTCAAATTTCTTCTGCAAATCTTGCAATTTATGATTCAGTGTTCGTACTTCGAGTTTTAATGTTCTACGACTGTCGTTCAATTCCTTCAAATGGGTACATTGTGTGCAGGAGCTTAGCTTCAAGTCACTAAGCTTTTTATTCAACCGTGTCAGTTGATCAACTTGCTGTTGATAAGCCTCAACTTTCGATTTCAAAGTCTCAATATTATCCTCAGTTGTGGAGTCATCTCCTTGTGGGGTAGACTTGTCAGACCATCGAGACAGATGCATCGATTTATCCAAAGATTTATCAGAAATGGAAAGTCGATCATGGTGTAGGCGACTACTGTCTAATGCGGCCATAGTTTCTAACAAATTGTCTGCGAATTTTGTATTTTCATCCGATAGGCTTGCCACCTTGGCTACGAGCTCAAGGTTTTCCGATTTCAATTGGCTATTTTGTGCTTTCAGTTCTGTGATTTCGGTGTTAGAAAAATTGATCGATGTTGACAATTGATTCTTGACGGATATCGTCAGTTTATTCTCCAACAACTCATAAGCATGTTTCAGACTGTCTGATTCTTCGATTGTTTCCATTAAATTGTCAGAAAGCTCAATATATTCTTGATTAACAGCTTCAAGTTTTTCTGCTAACTGCTGAGCCTTCTCTTTGTATGAACAATCATGATCATAGAGCAGAGCTTTACTCTGTTTGATTTCATCGAGTTCCTTCTGTTTAATGTTCAGGTCTGTGGTCAGTTCAATATTTTCCGTCGTCAATGAATCAATTGTGGCTTGATACTTCTCTATCTTTTCCTTAACTTCGTTCTCTGTACCTATAGGAGTATTTGCTCGTAAAGTGTCCAAAAGTTCCTGGCAAATCTTGAGTTCGCTTTCCAACTGCACCTTTTCTTGAGTTGTCTCAGATATACGAGAATAAAGTTTCTCTAATTGACCCTGAAACAAATTTGCCCAAAAACATAATATTCATTATCACATTACAACATACATATTGAACAAATAATGTTATAGCACGTTATTAAAGTCCTCACCTGATACGACGTTTCTGCTTCTTTCGCACGATCTTTCTCCATATTGAGTTTACTAGACATTTCCATATTTTCTGTTGTTAATAAGTGAATTGTTTGTTCCAGTCTCTCAATACCCAACCGTAATCCTTTGACGTCATTTTTGATTTCATCAGATTCTTGAACTTTGAGTCGAAGTTCTGTTGCTATTTTAGAGTTTTCTTCCTCAAGCAGCTTTTTCACATTTATCAATTCATGTAACTTGCTGATATTTTCATTGTTTGGGATATCAACTTCCCCTGTTGACAATTTATCAGAAAAATCTTTGTTCATAAGTTCTGAGCGTTTGTTGGTATGTTGCAGTTCTTCCATCTTTTTTCTCAAGTTTGTCACGCTGGACATTTGCGTATCATTTGCGGAAATCGTTGTATTAGTTGGACTTTCTTCTGGAGTTGAAGCTTGAACATCCATTTCATCAAAATAACTAGCATTGGTAAATATGCTGCTGAAATCTGCTGTATCTTCAGGAGATTTCTCTACACTAGACTCTGTCTTAGATTCCAAGTCAGATGTGGGTGAAGCAATTTCCTCAGTTTTTACAGTTGAAAGTTCTGTAATACGGTGCATCAAGTTCTTTTTGTCTTGTTCCAGAGTGCGTGTAACTTTTTCCTGCTCTACTATTCGTTGACTCAGATTTGCTAAATCGTTCTCTAAATTCAATGAGCGATTATGCAATTGACTTTTGAGATCATCGTTTTCCTCTGTAATATTTTTATTAAAATGTTCTAAGTTTTCTATATAGCTTTTCAAGTTCCGTATCTCACTTTCATATTTATGCACTTCTAGCGATTCAAGTTCCAGGGACTTTGCGTTTAAGTTTGTACGCAATTCCAAGTTGATACGTTCAAATTCCGCATTTACATGCTTCAAATCTTCTATGTCCAATTCTAATTTTGGTAGCTGCTGCAATTTCAATTGATTTTCCTCGATCATTTTTTGCATTGCACATTTTTCATCCATGTATAAAGTGTGTTCGTTTTGCATACGTATGATTTGATGTTCCAATTTCTCAATATCAACATGTGATTCCTTCAAAATTGCATCTCGATCTGCAAGTGCCTTTTCAAGGCTACATATTTTCGCTTCCGAATTAACTAAATCTTTCTCAACGTGATTAACTCCTTGAGACAGTATTTCTGATTCTTCAATTTGTACAAGAAGTGCTTGAGTTTGCGATTTCAGAACTGCATTTTCATTTACAAGCATTTCATTTGTCGAAATCAATCTGTCTACCTCAATTTTGAGTGCATCGATATCCTCTTTCCTTTTATCACTGGTCTGGTCGTCTTGGAATTGTTCACTTTGTGTAACCAGTTCTACAAGATTGTTATCATTGTTGCAGAGGTTTGGGAAAGCTCGACTGGATTCAATATTGCTGATCGTATCATCAGCTATCATTAGCAAATCTGTTTTCACGCTCGAATTTAGTGCATCAAATTCTCCACCCCCCGAGTTTTTGATCGGAGTTTTTTCGGATGACTGTATTTTGGTGGTGCAACTGTCTTCACTTTTAAGTTGAATAAGATCGTTAGTTTCTGGGGGCACCAGTACAAGTGTTTGAACCTCTTTTTTTCCCAAAACATCCTGGGTGCAGGTCATTCCGTTGGACATGTTCAGGATACTTTCAGTCCTTCTATCCAACTCTTTGCTCACAGAATCAAATTTCAGTTGGAGATCTTCATTTTTCACATTCAGTTCAACTATTAATCCATTTAGAGTTGAGATTTCGTCTGACTTCTTTGTAATTTCATCCATTATATTGGTAATTGTTGATTTATAATCTTCAATTTCTTTGACTCGCGTGTTCAATTCAGTCTTAGTCACTTCCAGCTCTTGTCGTAAATTTAAATCTTCCAGAAATTTATTGTCAGCCGTTGACTCTTGATGGCAAGGATCAACCCGTATTCTGAGCTGCTCAAGTTCTTCAACTTTGGCTTTCATGTTCAAGAACTCTAGGTTTTTCTCTTCCAATTTTAGCTTCAACTGATCCATATCTGACTGCAGAGAGTCTATTATGGTTTTATTATTTGTCAATTGATCACAATCTAGAGAAAGTTGTGACTTTAGTGTTGTATTTTCATCGATAACAGCGTCTTTATCTGATGATACTTCTCTGAGCTTTAACACAACATCGTTGTACTGACTTGTAACTTCAAGTTCTCTTGTCACGAGTGCAGCCACACGTTCTTTAAGATTAATTATCTCAAGCTTTTGCTGCTCGATAGTTGATTGGAAAGATTCTAAACTGGACTTGATGTTGTTATTTTCATCCAATGCCACGTGCAACGAATCTGTAAGTTTTGCTATAGTTTGGGACTTTTCGTTTATTTGTGATTGCAGTACTTCCAAAGGTGTAATTTGCTCATTAGATGTCGGTATCATGTCGTCACCAGCAGTCTCAGTCTGAAAACTAGGTTCTGCTGGCTGATTAAAATCAGCCGTAAGAAATTCAGGTTCTATTTCAGTTTCATTCATCATGTTTTCAACTTTTGGAGGAATACTGTCAATGGGCAAAATCGCAGTTTGGTCACCATTCGAAATCGACTGGTGTAACATGCTAGTGAAATCACCAATAGGTTGAGCTACTTTTTCAGAAACATCATCTATGACGCTCGTGTTTTCGGTGACTCTGTTTTGGCTCTCATTAGAAACTTCGATATCTTTATGATCATTTAATGACATATCGTGTTCGAGAATTGGTTTGTGATCAGAACACCTCCTTAATTCTTTCAATTTTTTAAGCAATTTCGCTTTTTCTTTTTCCGCATTTTTCAATAGTAACGCATATTCTGATAGTTTATTTGTCATCATTTCATTCTCTATTGACAAGTCGCTGTCTAACGTTACTTCAGTACATTCGGATTTCAATTTCAAAGCTTGCACTTCTTTGGTCAAACTATCAACTAAAGTCTGCAAATGAATGATGTGGGGAAGCTTCTTATCATCACCTGGGTCTTTGAACTCCGTCCACGCAATCTGAAACACATTTCAAATATTCAGCCCACAATGACAGTATAACTACAGTTTTACAATAGTAAGAATATTGCAAAGCAAAATGAGTACTGGGGAAAACTTAGGTAAGAATTGGCTAGAGGTAGAGTGATTCTCCATTTTTATTCATCGACTGAACGTATTTACCTGCAAGGAAGTTTCGAGCTCTTTTTCCCGTGTCTTATGCTTCGATTCTAATAGCTCCAGTTTAAACTCGTAATCATTCCGCTCTTCTTCCAAATTTTTCAACCTCTGAAGTTTTGTCTCCTGAAAAATATCGTAATGATGGGATTTAAGACGACCATACCACAAAACAAGTGAGGGAACCATTTCCAATGGAAATTTGCGAAATTACCATATCTTTTTTCAGTTGACTTTTCTCCAATTCGATGGATTTAAGTCTCTCCTCAATTCCAGTGAACGACTCAAGTTGTCTTTTTAGAACGTCATTTTCTAGTAGCGCAGTATTGTATTTTCCTTCCAAATCGTAATACTTGTCCTGTAGAACAAAAAATTTGATCACTATTAATATTATTTGCACAGATTTTCTTTTGCAATTTATGTAGCTAATCATATGATTTGTGGACATTGCGCCACAAATTAACATAACACGTAATTATGTAGATGACTGACCTGAAGATCGGAGTACTTTTTATTTGATTCCAAACACATCATTTCACTGTCTGCAGCCGATTTCTTCAAGTGGCTTATGAGAGTTTCCATAGTATCTTGCTGTGAAATTGACAAACGATAATTGAAAGCGCATAGAATTCATGGAATATAAAATAGACTGCCACCCATAATCACGAGTTTCCTATCAAACAGGACTCATGAAATGCTTGCAGTAAAAATAGCCAGTAGTTTAAACCAGTGAATTGATCCGAAATTTCAAGTCATCAAACCAACCTGTAGCAAAAGTATTTTGTTAAATGAAAATTCTGGTGTGCTTACATCTTTTGCATCAATTTTTTCATTGGTGTAAAGTTGTTTTTCCAAAGTTGTAAATTCCCGTAATTGGATGTATTCATCGGCCAGTTGAGTTATTCTTTCTCTGAGAACTTCTTTTGGTGTTCCAGAGTCAGTTTCTTCATGTCTATGAGACAGCAGATATTATGTTAGGAATTAAAAAAGTTCAGATTATCGATTACGAATGATCTGTGGCTGTGCAAAATAAATTTCTACATGCTCATCGTAGTCATTTAGTGCTTCTAAAAAAAGCTTACACGTGATACAGATCAATCAGAATTTTATATTTCCCAACACAAACATCTAACCAGAGTCTCCTAATGTAATGTTAGACTACCGATCTAATCAATTGAGAAATGATCAACATGAAAGCACTTCTTATATTGAAGGTATCTGCAAACAAGCTATAGGCTCTATATTTCAACTCTTTTTCATCCTCAGATAAGGAAGCGTGAATTATCTTCATAGGTCGTTGTTACAGAAGAGTTGATATTACATTAAGAGTCAAATTTTCAAGTGAATTCGGTGCATTGCATATTAGTTTTGGAAATATATTCGATAGCTTAATAATCATGAACACCGTTAGTCAAATTTCGATTTGAAGATAAGTGATTCAGATACCTTATCAAATACGCTGCTCACAATAAAAATAATGGTAACAATTCCTGAAGTCAGAAGTTTAATCTTAAGTCTAGAGCGCAGTTCCATAGACGGTCGAAGCTTACTCTACAAATAAATATAATTGTTGTATCAGGTTCACACGTCGGACACCAAATATTTCTCATTATCAGTACATTTTCATTGAATAGTAAGTGGTCTAAATTGTGCATCACATATAAAAATATATCAAACTCCGGTATATGTGTGTGTTTGTGTGTGTGTCCTACTTTTCAAGTGTGAATTATTCAATCAAGTATCAAAATAGCCTTGAATGTATATACACAAGATCAATCAATACCAACAAATAGTAAGTACAATCTTTCGTTAATTTACGTTAGATAAGCAAAAGGGCTTTAGTATCAACCTGTGACAATCGTTTGGAGGTCAACTCTGTGACTAATAGCAAGTCTTTCTTTCAAGTGCAGTTCGTATTATTGAAAGCATAGACGATATTTTCTAATTTTTAAACTGCTATGGTCATTCAACAGAATATATAAGTTCGAAACCTGAATTAGAAAGTATGTAATGGGCTCAAGACCCCAACTGTCAAGGGAAGGGATTTTATTCGGAGTGAAACCTTGAACCACACAAATCAGTCTGGGCTCGCCATTCTCGTAATTATCTTCAAATATATGTAGTACACTTTAAACTGTCGGTGAACAATGTGCTTGTTATAGTATGTCACTGTGCGAATTTATCACACTGGTGAATCGACGTGTTATCATTAATTGGAATTGACAACAACTCGTTCAATTACGAAACAAGATTTATTGGGTGTGGAAATAGAATTAAAAGAGAAAACTAGAAGATTTCACTGTTAAAATATAAAATATTACATTAGAGCTTATTTACCTTCGAGGTGGAGTTTGAGGTTCAGAGTTTTCGACAAAGCTGTCAGAGAAACTGTTTTCTAATACCGACACGTCCTCCCTAAATTTGACATGATTTCCGCTAGGTTTTCGCTTTGTGATATAATAATTGTCTTCCAAATCTAGACTCTCCGATGAAAATCTTCCTGTTTCCCAGTTTCTTTCACTCTCTATCAGTTCAAGTTCAAAGTCCTCTACCTGAGTTTGGAAACCTAAAGCACAACAAAAAAATCAATCATGAACAAACATTGCATTTTGAGTACAAGTACCTTCCATTCACTTGAAAATTTATTTATTTGAATTTTAACCCAAGCTCTAACTGAAGAATATTATCATTTTTGATAAATTGGAGAATTTGGTTCACTAGATAACTGTGATTGCAAACTAACATTCGTGTTCAAACAGTTGGGCAGATAGATAATTAATTTTGGAGTTTCATAAAAATGAAATTCTTTGAAATACATACCCTCGTTCACAATATCATCAACTGGCGTTTGTATTATACTCTGTCGTTTTTTGACCTGGGATCTCTTCCAATTTGAACGTGAATCGTCTGTAGAGTCTATTTCTTGTATAGTGGGTAAGGCCAAGCTGTGATTGAGCGAGCAAGGAATTGTTGGACCACCCCATGTTCGTCTGCGTCGTGATTTGTTCTTGAAGTCAACATTTTCTACAGAATTAGCACCTGATACAATTCTTGTTTTCAGCAACTGCATTCGATCCTCTAGTAGTTCGTTCAGCCTTTCTTTTTCCTGTAACTTTGTCTCCATTTCCTCAACTTCTGCGCACCGGTTCACCTGCCTTGCTTTCTGTAGACAATTCAATTGAGTTTTTCAAACGTAAAATTAAAAGAAATTGCAAATTAGACAGCCAATTAAATTACAGTACGTTGTTAACAACATTTATAATGCAAGACTGTGGTGCTAGATGTATTAAATGTATAAAAATAAGGGTTGTGCAACAAATAATAAGTAACTGACAGAAAAGATTAGAAATTATTGGTTTAGTGATCCTGATAATGGGTAGTTGAACCTTATCACAGGTTCGAATGTGAATTATAGCACAAAGTATAAGAAGGTCTTGAAACGTTACGATGCATCAATTCCAACAAAGCAGAACAAGATAATATAAAAACAATAGACGTTTGCGTCAGGCTTGATATACCTATATCTATCAGAAAAAGCAATGAGTGAATCATAAATTTCTAGAGAATCTTTTTAAGAATAGCATAAGCGGATGCATACCAAAAGTAGAAAACCATTCTGTTCAGGTGTTACCGAGAGTTTTTTAAAATTATTATACGAGCAATTAAAATGACACTATTTTACCAAAAGTTTCAGAGATTTTAAATTTCCAGAGAGATTTGAGACACGTATGTTCATTTTGACACTTAGGAATCGCACTAATGTAAGTCTTGGCCTGTTTTTCTTCTTTTTTTTTCTTTTTTTGATCAAAAATAACGTTACATTATTCAAACTCAAATTTCAATTACGCAATCGTGAATGGTAGCTCCATTTAATCTCTAAAAGTATAACCTGATTGTTTTACTCAAATATTCGCCAGCCAAATAACCCGACCTTGGAGTTGGGAACACCTGTTGAATGTCAACACATTTTTTATCCCACTAATAATACATACGTACAGCACAAATGAAACGACGGTGACGAACGAATTTATTAGACTTCGATTATTAATAAATACGAAAGTCAAGAATTAAATAAACAGTTTAGCTAACAGTCTGCACAAGTTGATGCAGTTCACTTCGGTTAAACGGTATCAGTAGAACAAGTTTATAATCAACCAAAAATATTCATTTCTTTCCGTTATGTAAATTCCGAGGTAGCAATGTGGAACATTCCTCTTAGGTCAGTATGATGAATTAGCATCTTTGACTTGCAATTAATTAATGTCGAATTATTTCTCGCACATAAATGTGAGTACTCATCTCGCAGCGTTTTCATTATTAAAATTGCTAATGCCCTCTACGTTTTCATTAATTTCTTATATATCATTGGATAAGCAACCAAGAGTCTGATTATTAGGTTCAACAACAAATAGTGACGTCATTTGCCAATAAGCATGATTTTTTACCTCACTGATAACTGTGATAATTTCATGTACGAAATGGTAGCTAAATAAACTTTTTGCGTGGTGAAAGTTGATGATTACTATACAGTTATTGTCGGGGACTTACCTCAAGCTCTGCACTGAGTTTAGCTATCTGTTTGCTGTATCGCTTCAAGAGCGCTGCGTCTGACATAACTTCATTGAGTTGAGGTTTGTTCTTAATACTCTTTGCTCGAGATGCAAAACTGCAATTGAAGAATTTGTGGGTATATTGTGATTAGAAAATATTATTCAAACTTAAAATTGAATGCTTACGCTAGTGTACAGTGAGTTTCATCAAGAGCTGCTGGAGTAACTGCACAAATGATGGTTGTCAATGCATTGCCACCCAGAGAAGCTTGTAAAATTCTGGTCAGTTTGCTATCTCGAAAATTGACGTGTTCCTGAGCTTCACTAAGCTGCATAATGACCAATCCCAATGCAGATAGAGATAAATTTATGTGTCTACCTTCTTTGAATCGATCACCGGTTGCTCCGGTTTGACGAGCTCTCTCTGACCCTGCCAAATCTACTAAATTTAACTGCGAAACTTGAATAGCACCATCTGCATCGGACTTTGCATCACGGCTTTCAATAGTCTGTAAATAAAAATGGTATCCCACTTTTTCAGATATAAATTTTGTAAAAAAAAGGGAAACATCATACATCAGCTTCAATATTTTGTTGAAAAAATTGAAAAAGCAACATGACAGCTCAAGAAAATTTTTCAATGATCAGAGTATACTCACAATCCTGAAAAGAGTATGACTACGACTACTTCGTTCGTTCATGTTTGTTTCCCCGATCCTCCGCCTTTTGTCACCTTTTTTCATAATGGCCAATACATTTTGAGGACAGTTGGTCACCTCCTCTTTGCATTTGACGACAACATGTCCATTACAGTCTTCATGAATTTTAAGATCTATTCCATCCTTATGCAATAAGTCGTTTACTTTTTCATTGTATATTTCCAAGTATGATACACTGAAATACATTCAAATTGATATTGATTTGCCAAATCAAACCATCAAAAAGGAGCAATTGGTTTTGTACTCAATTTATCCAACCAGATACCTAATTAACAATAGTTTCTGTATGAACAATTCTATAAACAATGTAAAAACTACTGGGTGTTTACCGCAACAAAAATTCTCGATCTGTGGTGTTGGCAATGGAATCAAACATGTTTTCAACCGCTAAAGGTATGATTCCAGGGTCGTCTTGTGTACCCATCATGGTATATGTCTTTCCAGAACTTGTTTGTCCGTAGGCAAATATCGTACCATTGAATCCATTAACCGCTGCATCTACAATTGGTCTCACAGTAGTATTGTAAACCTGGGGATTCCCAGTGTCTGTGTCAAATATGTGATCTGTGGAAATATGTATCCTTCAATATTGTAGTTCATCGTTGTTAACTGCTTCCTGATTGCAATTCTGGTGATTGACATTCTTTGCTTTGAACCAAAAGGCATTATTGGAATGAAAAAGTGAAACCAATGGGCAATTAATCCATAGTTCCTCAGGTTAGATAAAGCAGAAATCACAACATTCTCAAGGAGTTTAACTGCTTTACTTGAAAATTACTATAGGTATCTCATAGTGACTCTTCTACAGTGGTAAAGAAATAAAAATAGACATAGGTGACTTTGGTTTTGGCTAAAAGAAGGATGTTTATTTTACAAGTGCTGATGGTCGTCCTATAAGAAAAAACCATGTTACCATGTTGTCATGAAGGACAACACGGGAGATTCCAGGATGGAAAATGGTAGCTCGATAAACTTGCTGCAGAGATGACGGTTTCTAGGTTAGCTTGAAGAATTCAAATATCCCTTGCAGAGAATAAGAACAGAAATATAAGTATAATTATTACCGAAAACGTATGAATAATCTCCCCGTCGTTTTGTCTCTGGATCGACGGAGTAGATACGATTTTCCTGGACCTCCCATTGTATGGGCAGGTTTTCTTCCCTCTCACGTTTAATGAGGGGCCTAACTTTGATAGCAACTTTAATACTGTCAGACATATTTCCAGCATTTATTTATCACGCACGTTTACTCCACGATGTTTCTTCAAACTTTGTACATTTTTAACACATAAATGACTTGTAACATCTTTTTTTTCCCCAGCAGAATCGCGTGCCACCGCTACCTAGAAAATACTGGCGGTTGTGATAGCTTGGCTTTCAAATTCAAACATGTGCTCTGTCATTTCATTGGCTGTCACTACAATTTTCGATCAACGGCCGAGTTCACATCATAGCCGATAAATAACGAGATGTCAGATCCATGAATAACCTAAAAATGAGAAATTTAAGATTTTCATCAGTTGAAAAATGTATTTTCTACAGCATCTTACCATTTTTGTCTTTGATTGTCAGGAAAATATTAAATTCAAATTCAAATTTAACATGTGGACAGTAGCGCTACGAGTGGCATTCCTATACGTTACAAACGACTTCTGCGCAACAGAAGTCGGCCGAAGTCGGCCATCTTCGTTCAACCAGTATTACCAATCGAATTAGTAATAGTTCGAGGGTCGAAGTTCGATAAATTTCGATAGGTGTCGTGATGCATAAACTTGTACCGTCACTAGCGTTTTTGAGAATTGAAGGAGGGGAGGTCATGAGCTCTAACTTTACACGAGTCATCAGCAGTATTTGTCCCTCTGTCTCTGCGCGAAGGTTTGGTCAGTAACGGAGATTCGCGACGTCGACGGCTAGGACCTATCAGACTTAAGATATTTCATACCTAGCCTGGAAATCAGAAGTAAGAACAGTTCTCCATCATACATTTCCCTTAAGGACTAGTTTAGTGTCTCAGTGAATAAAAGTGCGTCGTTTTCTTCTTTTTTTTATCTCAACAAGGGTTCTTAATCAAAACTAAGGCTACGCATCGTGAGTTGAACGAGGGGATATGACGAGTTTTTATTAAGAATATGTGGGATAACGTCGCAGGATTTCAATCGGCCACACGTCAAGTCAGCTGACATATTGCGCCCTGCTACGCCACAGCAGCCTTCAGTAAGTGTTGCAACAAACAGCTCTAACTCTCTTCTGCGGCCCTCTTTAGCGTACTATTTTTACAACACGGCCCACCAAAATCTATACCTAGTAGACTAGACTGCGAAGACTGTTAGAAAACTATGTCAAAATTTATAAGCATGTTCCCTTCTTTTCTTTCTTTCTTATCATCTCTTCCATTACTCCTCGTACATTCATTTTACGATTCTCGTTCTCATTCTCATGTTCTGAACTCCACCCGCCGTTTCAAACCCTTCCCTTTATCATTTTCAGGCAAAAATCGATCTTGTAGTAACAGTTTGGAACTAAATACTAAGTAAAAATTACAATGTAATTCGGAATCAACGAAATCAGCCACATAGTAAAGGTAACAAAGAAACTACGTAATATCAGAGTAACGTTGCTCATAGAAAATCACGTCTACATGTGTGTTGGATGTTTGTGTTCGTCTGTGTGTGTGACGCCACTGCTGACGATTTGAACGCAACTACGCGAGTTTTACGTACGCAGAGAGAAAGAGAGAGATAAAATGAGAGAGAAGTACATAGAGGAATGGAGAGAGAATGAGGAGACACGCACACTCCAGAAGAGGGACGAGGGAACGCACAGTGTGCTCTCCTCGAGTGCAACTTAACTCGCTGCTTTCCCACAATCAAAGGTGTGGAAACGTGGTGGAAACCAAACTCTATGGCGTTGAAAGCGAATACAATAATTATTATTTTGATTTACATGTTTCTACAATTACTTTGAGGTACTCTGGCATGACAGTTCGCAAAAATCATCACATTATCATCAGCACCTGAAACTGCTAGGTTTCAAAAAGATTCGGAAATTCTTTGTACGTTTCTTTCTTACTGAGACGATGATGATGATTATAATCATAACAAAGATTCATGGACACGTTTATATCGGGTATACGAAGCATAAGGACACCATGAGACACACGTCACACCTTTCCACTCTCCTTTATATCTAATGATACCGCTTTGTTGATTCGAACGTTCCAATAGTCTTACCTTAAATACATTGTGTAGTGTTTAAGCAAAGCAAGACAAGTTTACAACCCTTCAGTGACAAACATGTATGAATTCTTAAACTCTGCAGTTTGACACTGAAGTAGCGTTTCTAGTTTCTCATCTCCGCATTCCGCTGTGCCTGTTAAAATGCACATTATCTATTCTCTCTCCTTGAAATATCGTGTGCTATCTGACCTTTTTCTTTTTCTCCCAACTGAAATTTGTCGAGGTCTTGTCTAGAAATGAGAATATCGGCAAGGTCGTTGTTCTACGTTCTTTTTATAGCTGTTTATTTCTATTTCTCATTTCCTATTTCCCTATGTCAATTGCAGCATCTAACATAAAAATTAATGGGGCATGCTACGCGAATAGAAGAGTCCTTCGAATTTTCAAACTTATTGAACTCTCTTTTTATAAGTTCGTACAGCAGACTCCCAGAGTTTTGTGCCCTGCAGTGTGGTTTTGTTTCTCGGGTTTGTTGGTCGGTTCGACTTTGCCAAGGACGATACTATATACACATGTATCTCCACGCGAGACTCTTCCATATAGATATATTACTTTATTATACAGAACTCACATGTGTATAGATATCTGACATTGTGTCGTCCCGTCTTATACACCTGCTTAGACGTCCCACGTTTTTAACCTGTTGTTCCCATCTTGCCGATACGTTTCATGATCCATCCATGCGATATTATTACAAGTAAACGCGTACTCAACTTGGTGTGCAGGTGTTACGATTAATGTACCTTGTTCAATTTCAACATTCATTGAAAATGTGAGCTGTGAATTGTTGGTTTAGCTTCACTTCAAAGAACCAAATAAAAACGAAATGGAAGGCAGAATAAATAACTTTTAATTATCGAGGGGTATCGTTACATAAAACTAAGCTGATAATAATAATGATGACGATTCCAAAAATTTTGTTAATTTTTGAGTCAAGGCCATTTATAGGATTGCGCTGTCATGATTCATGAGCGAGTTATGAAAATCGTTGGAATATATTCAACGTCGTATTATGCGTAAATATGGTAGAAACTGTGATGAGATTAGTAGACGAATTATGACAGAAAAGTTTCTCCCCATATCACCGTATAAAAGATATGTACGTACTCTTGGTATGTTTCAATATTATGCCAAGTGACGATTCATGCGATACACTCCAGTTAAGACGTAAAAAACAAAAAAAAATTATAATGTAAATGATCGGCCTAGTTTGCGAAGCGATTCGTCTGCTTGATTTTGACTCATAGTTGGAATTCATCATGAGTTTTTTAAAAATTGATCATAGAATTCTATATACAACAGGCAGAGAGAATGAGAAGAAAAAAAAAACTCGGAGAAATTTTATCAGCTACTTCAGTTTCAATCATTCTCGACAGTCGTGAAAAACAGTTTCTGGAATCCACTATGTTACGTTGCGTTTAAATACCACTTGAGGGGAAAAAATAGTGTAATATCCTAACTGAAAATACATCATATTGCACGAATGTAACAAATAATTCTAATGACGGTGAGGATAGTCGGTTATGACGTAGCGTTTAGCAGCGAGCTTGCGGTAAACCGTGAACGTCCGTGGATCAAGTTGGAAATCGGAACAGAATTTGATAAGTAATTAAAAAACAGTCTACCGTCATTATTATATCAGTTATAACTTTATCCTTCAGTAAGCGAGTGCATGAGTCAATTAAATTCTGGCAGAGTCGTTTCGACGAGGGATTTGAAGCCGGCCTATGTATCCTACGCGTCTATAACTTACATATTATATGTGCTCTGTTTGAATTTAGCCAACGACAAAGTAAGAACAAAGAAAAGAGTTAAGTTCGGACAAGAAAGTGCGTGTTACATTTTTGTTGATTTTTTTCTCTTTGGCTTCTCATCGCGGGTAGTTTTGAACACAAAAGATTTGCCAATGCCATTTTTGTTTCGGATCCTATTTCTCAATTTTTCAGATCATTCGAACAATCTCTATTCCGCCATACCTATCAACATCCGTGTATTTTGAACATTTTTTTTTTCTCTTTTGCTTTTATTTTCAACAAGTGGATCGTGCTGGAATATTATTTATTCATTTTCATTCAGTTGAAGCAATAATTTTAATAAACTACGATACGTAGAATCAACCTTGAGACGCTTTCTTTGCACATTAGCAAATTTTTTCAACTCTTGATCATGACGTTTCATGAAATGGTATAGACAGAATACTGATCAAAATAAAAATAAATACCAATTGCAATTATGACCATGTCATCCTGTGCGTTTGCACGACTGTAGAAAGAGAGTGAGGAGAATTATATTTCCTGTGAGATGACTTGTCTCTTTCACTGGAAATAAAGTCCAACTCATTCATTCGTTTTCTAATTGTAAGTTGCAATGTTATTTTCCTTGAAGTTATATTCATTGACGTACAAATTGGAAATTTGATATAAAGTTTATTGATATGTTTATTCATTTGATTTCGCGGCAATAACAACCGAGAGTTTAATAACTTGTTGTTTGCTGATATTCCTAAAAACACTAAAATAGTATAAAGCGTTTATTTTATATTTACGTTTTTTCCTAGTCTAAATTGTTGAAGTTTTTATGCAGACAACGTGGCATTGAACTCTCCTAACAGCTATTTCGATCTGCAATCTTATTGTTGGTATAGCTACGGATGGGGAAAAAAGAGAGTTTGAATGGTCGGCGAACAAGAATTTTTTTTGGACGACCACCAACACGTGGGACAAAGATTTTCTCGAATGATGCGTCATTTCGTTTTAACAAAACTACACCGCGAATCGTTTTCATTTTGAGATTGCATCTATCTATCCATTTCCATTTGATATCTCCGATTCGCGCCAATTTTAATTGGTACAGTGAAATTATTACGCGACAGTTTCTTCGAATCTCCACGTAAGGATTAATGTTGAGCAATTTTCTCATCATTTCATTTTAGTCTTTCATATTCATTTTCCTTGTTTTTTCTTCATCTTGCTTTACGCGAAACTTGATTTGTCCTGAGAAGTCTAAAAAAGTCTAGTATTCGGTCTAATTCAAGAAACTTTCTCTCTTGTCTTGCTGCATCGCTTTGAAGTGTGCGATATTTTTTTTATCAACCTTTCGGCAACGTACGATTACCGAAACGTTTTTTTGTATCAGTAGCCCAAAGCTAGAAAAAATTCTGTTTACGAAACTTTCGAGAATTATCCTAATCTCGAATTGGGTTCGAACTTGAATTGTGAAACAACATTGTTGGTAGAGATTCACAACTTTGTAACATTTCAGTGTATCAACAGAAGAATTATATTTTCTTTTTCGTTTCAAATAACCATACTATGTTTATAGTTAGCTTGATTCTTTTTTTGTTCTTTTATTAATGGTAACATAACTTTTATTGGCGAAATACCTCCGAAAATATCATATATACCTGTGTTAATATATGCACTCTCGTTAATCGCCCGCCGTATATAGCCGTAAGCCTATACGAAATCTTTGCTCAGTAGAGTTTTGCAATTTTATTCATGCAATAATTTCGATGGGATAGAAAGTATAATGAAATTGCTTGTATTCATCAAGTTATGACCCAATGATAAGAACAACAAACCTGTTTTCTAGGGGCCCCTGCTAAATTTCGGCACATATATTCATAAGTGTCAGCTAATTGAAGAGATTCCAATTAAACGGTCAAAGATATTACAAATATTCAGAAATACATAGATCCCAATAGATCATACTTTGGAATGTTTTTTCCACTCTTTCACAAACGAGCCATGTCATGAAGGATAAAGTCTACAGAAACATAGAACTTGTATGATTCTCAATCAAATATCTGTTTCGTATTGATGAATAATTAGACACATGCTAGATTAGTAATTCCATTTGGTGTCTTTTCCATTCTTATTATCATGGCGAGAAAAACGCCCATAATTTATGTTAGCCTGCTGCAAATTTCTGGTAAAATACGAAGACCCTGACTCTACGTCAGCAGTGACTGGCGAGTACGCAGTGTTCATGCTTCTTATTTGCAATACTCATATACTAATATAAATCCAAAGCATACAAACTAGCAAGCACGGTCGTGGAAGTGGGGTAGAAGCGATTTTTTATCGGCTAAAGGCGCCTGCGCGTATCAGCCATTCGAAGCGCCCGTGTTCATCCTCTAGTTATATCGCATTCAATTCTGAAAACAGTCTCTTCTGGTCTCTTCGTCTTGCTCCTTCCTCTTGGTCCAGCTACGCGTCAATTCCATGCTTCGAAAACTACGTTTTCATTCGTATGAACTTTGGGACGCACACGCACTACCCACGTGAATTTACTTGATTATCTTTCAGAGTTATGAAAAGATTGTGATCGTCTCTTTGGATTATTTTTCCGTTGTTTCGTTTGCTCTGCTCAGATATACCCCATGAATTTGAAACCTATAATAAACAAAAGGTTGAATGAATACGACAGCAGTATTATAGGATCTTTCCCTAATTTTTGTATGCGTCCGACACTCTTGGTATATTAAATTCCTAGTTTGCAATTTTATCTAATGTTATTTAATTGGTGAGAGGTGTCCTCCACAATTACCTTACCATTATGACGTTGACACGTTATACGTAAACTCTTTGTTTGACGTTAATTGAAATCCATTTTGTGCTTCTTTTTGACGTGATCGAAGAGAGAAAATACAAAGCAAAATGAAGATCTCAATTTTGATCTATTTTAATATTTCCATTCTTTTTGATCGCTTTGTTACCTTCAAATATAAATGTTTCAATTGTCGCCGACTGTCTGTCTTCCACCTTCCGTACAAATCTAGAGTTTGAAAGGATTTTGAACCACGATTAGTAGGTAGCGCCATCTGGACAAGACTTGCGATTTCTACTTGGTCCTTTCTTGCTCTTGAAACGTGTTACTACACCGTTGCCCCTTTAACCGTACAGTGACGTACTTTTAGGGCGTCTGCCAATTCCTAATAGAACCCTTTCTATGACACGTGCAAGGTTGAAAAGAAAAAAGAAGAAAAAAAAACGTGACCATCAAGTTCTTAACCTCATTCTTCGTTTCATGAGTGACGTATCATCCGACTTATTGTTAGCACTTGGCAGTCTGTAAATGATCGAACTGTAAATTATTTGAAATACAAGGTGATTTGAAAAGGGATTGTGATACGTAATTACAAAGATGAACTGGTACATATTGATAAGATGCAAATTAATCAATGATACGTACGTACATCGTAACAACGATATTAAAAACTGCTAGGTGAATTAGAATTTCAATCCTAATATAATTGAATCTACGATTATCATTCGTGCAATTGTCGAAACTATATTTCGATTTTTTTGTAGTTCATCGTATTTTTAGGTTACCCCAATATTGAGGGGTGTGCAATGAAGATAGAACACCACAATTTCGGTACGGCATTGAACGTAGGCGGGCGAAGGGGGGATCGTTGCTCTCGGCTTTTTACTCTACCATTCGCCTTGGGAGTTGGTGCCCCGACTCTGTGAGCTCTATAGAGTACGTAGCAGAGTTCTTCGCTCCCAATTTCATCCGGTGGTGACCAAGGGCCCCTCTACCCTCCTATGGGGCCGTCACCACGACTCCTCCTTTGCCTTTCCCCTCTTTCCCGTTTGCTCGGTTTGCTACGTTAGCTGCTGTTGCTGCTGCTGCTGCTGCTGCTACTACTGGTACTTCTGCTTCGCCATGATGAAAACATTCGCCCGTCGTTATCGGTGTACCGTCCTTGTGGGTTCTTTAGATTATATTCTCTTATAACGAACGTTTAAATTAATACAATTAAGTACCAACACCCGTGCGAACACTGCAGAGTACCCTCTGAAGACGGATACTCAAATAGCAAAGATTGATGATTTTTTTTGTGTCAAGAAAAGTGTCTCGTTTTTTCTCTCTCAAATATCTATTTATCTCTCTCCCACACATTTTCACGTAAACATTAATCGCGCTTTGACCTGGTGCGCGGGTGGTGCAATACATTAAAGACTTATAAATGTCTGAAAGATACCACTACTCCATGTTGTGGTGGATTGTTCGTTACGTTATAACCCGAGTTATTCCCACAAAGTGAGTGATTTCCATTTTCCCAATTATCGTTTAAATGCACCTGTGTTTTGTTTCTTATTTTACTTTTACATGTTCCACTTTGGGACTGAAGAATAATGAACAACGCTAAACTAGCAACAGTCATTGTGAAATGAACAAATCTATCGCAAATGATTTGCCTGAAACACCTGTCTGGCCATTCATCTTTAATAACATATACTCTTTATCCATGATTTTACAGAGAAGTTTGTGGTGACGTATAACACCACGCTGAGGAACGGAGAAAAACACGATTTTTGGCTGCAACAAAGAACTCTTGGTGATCTCCGTTTAACCTGGCAGGCGGTAACTCATTGGTGTTACCGTTTACACGGAACAAAACTGTAGGATAGTAAAGAAGCGCAGACAAGTGGAAATACCATTAAGAAAACAAACGAAAGGAAAAAAATAAAACTCATCGAGGAGTTAATAAAATATCTTCCAACATATAAGTGATTGCAATCAATCAGATATGGAGCGTGAATCCAATCCCATGCAAGCCTTATGCCGTAGTGGCTGTGGATTTTATGGATCTCCTGCCACTGATGGACTATGTTCATTATGCTACAAAGAAAACCTCAAGAAGAAACAGCAGCCTCCTGTTTCAGCTGCCTCTGCCCCAACCTCTGCACCAACCTCGCAAACCGCTTCCAGTAACGCTGGCACGTTGCAGAGCGGATTCGTGAGCCCTGCATCTACAGGGACGACCGCCCAACCCACCATTCCCACAATTCCTCAGCCCGCCAACGACCTGCCCAGTCCAAAAGAGGTAAGCACCATAAGAATTAGTTGTCTTGTTGCTATGGCAACACTTGAAACATTTTGGCAGCAAGAAATTTTAGTGGATTATGGCCTCCGGGCTTGGCACCTCAACCGACGGTGACCAGGTACAGGATAGAGAATATTTAAACAAAGGATTATCGTTTGGTGACATAATTTAATGGCCTAGATATTATCCGATAGAGGTTGATTATTGTATTTTTACTTTTGATATTCAGCAAAGTAAGTAAGAGTACATAATCCAACCTAAGTTTTCTAGCTTTTTTTTGGACGATTGATACCAAATTTCATGTGCTGCTTAGCTATCTCTACTCTATGATGAAAGTTTATTTGGGTTTTCAACGGTGCATAGTTTTGAAATTCGACTATTAGATTCTGAATATTGGATAAATTAATGCGACTAGTTGATGAATCATGATATAGCACAATGTGCTGCAAAGATTTCACTGGGATGATAAATATTTGTGTCTATTCTGTCTATGTCCAGGTTAGCAGAGAAGAACAAGAAGGAGAAGCAAGTGCAAGTAATGGGGCAGCAGAAGGTTCGGTCAGTAGTGGAGATGCAGATGATAGTTTCGATGGCAAGGAAAGCGACAAAGAATCCAAAAAGAAGAAAAATCGTTGTGTTCTTTGTCGCAAGAAAGTGGGTTTAACCGGTATGTATGGATCAGTCACTGTAAAACACTCCATATAAACACAAGACTCTTTAGAGTCTTCTCCATGTTGTACTAGTAAAATTCATGGGTCAAGTGTCTTTGTGATTCTGTTGAAAAAATTTGATAATGCCCATTGATTTGAACGTTTTTTTTTGTTGGTTTAATTTTTAGTTTACTGGAAAATTTATCTTTCAGTGTAGTGACTGACCATGATTCGTAATATTTTGACAGGATTTGAGTGCCGCTGCGGGGGATTATATTGCTCCGTACACCGATACAGTGACAAGCACGATTGCAAGTTTGATTACAAAGAAATGGGTGCCCAAGAGATTCGGCGTAACAATCCAGTTGTTGTTGGTGAAAAAGTGCAAAAAATTTGAACTCCTTAGTGTGTAGTCATTGGGAAAATGGTTATGTAACTATATAAACAAAGAAATATAAAACACGGAAGAAACGAGATAAATTATCTGGCAGCTGATTGCACGTTATGGAACTATATGAAGATACAATATGAACAAATTTGAATGCAGATGATAGTGCCATGTCAGAGATTGTCATCTAGTGAGAATTCAAAGTATATGAAAGAATATCTGGTTACTAACTGCTGCCAGCTTACTACTACCTATTACCTATTATTATCTTTATGATTATTACGATTCATCATTATTATTCTATATATTATGTTTATTAATTTACTTAAAGGCAAAATTTATAAAGGAACAAAAAAGAATTCTTCGTATTTAAGAAGAGGCGGAATTCCTGGTGCAGTCAGTCAGTCGGTCGAAAATATCTTTGTTAACGAGCCAATCGAAACTACAGAAATTAACACGTAGAGTTTTGTTTTCTATATTGAAAGGGAATGTTATTTAGATGATGACTGACGTTGATGGGTGATCACAATTCTAGGTTAATATTAGTCTAATAATTATTAAGTATATTAGATGATTGATTCATAAATAATGCAATGAAGTATAAGTAGTACTGTGTGTTTATGTCCAATCTCACAAGAATATAACGAGCATTATTACTCATTAAATATTGTTTGAATTTATGTTTTTGAATCACTATCATTTACATTTCGTTAGCAGATGCTTCGTTAAATATTATATTTGGGCGCTGAAACGATCCATGTGTTATACGCTTTCGGTCGATGGATTTGTAGAGTTTTATGCCTTTTGTCCGGTTATCACTTGCCGTCAAATGTTGATTTTCTGACAAATTGTTCAAAAGGTTGGAGTTCGACAGGGTTGTGATTCCCTTTTTTTTTCTTTTTTTTTCTATTTTTTTTCTGTTAATTTTTGTTGTTTATTCTCTTCTAGATCTCTTTTATATTTCGTTTCATTTCTCTCATTGATACCATTATTTTGTTATCCATTTAAAGCTGTAAGGCATTGTAGTCTTGTGCAGCGGCGTGCAATGTGTAAAACGTGAAGGAAGATGAGGATAAGGTGGTGAGAGAGAAATGAAAAAATGAACCACGCAATGGAAGATAAAGGAGACATGCATAACTGGGGGAAACAAATTCGAACTTATTTATATTATCGATAAACTTTTTTTCGAATTTCTGCAGCTGTAAGTGTTATGTTGGTTTGTGTTGCCATGTACCGGCTTGATTCTTGAACAACGCTATACTTATTTCAACTCTTGTACCGATACATCATTTCAATTAATTTGTTATTTGAATTCTGTTATGCCTACTATGCACATTGGTTGATTTCATGTAAAACCAAGCTGGATAGTGGATTAATAGAATGCCAACCCATTTTTTTATTCAGCCAAAGAAAAGATTATGTTGAAAATTTTACAATTACATAATATCTGATTTATTGATGATCATACCATTCTTTGTATTTATGTTCAGTGGCAAGAATCTTTTGATAAAATGCTGGTGAAATTCGACACAAACCAAATTAACAAGTTGGTTTTCAAATAATCTCGAAAGCTTTTCTGTGAACTTAGACAAGCCGGTGCAAATTTTACGTTGATGTTGAGGGTTTTGGCAAAATTTAATTCTAATTAGGTTTGTCGAAAACTAAATTAACTGGATAACTTTCTGCACATTCAAGACAATATTACCTCAACGTTGAGATGTCTCGCTACCTTTGTTTTCAACCGTTGGATTTTACGGGATGGAGTATTTGATTCTGTAGGCGAACAAAGTTGTTTGACAGAGCAAAATATACCAGGTAACCTGACACCAATGGTAAAGTCGCCCTTTGGCCTTCATCATACTTTAGGCATAGCATATTTTTCTAATATATATCACAATATTGGATAATCGTGAACTAGGAAACGACAAATTGACCACATCTCAGCTGTTGTTTGTACTTGGCTGGCTTCGTAAGGACGTAACAACGCTTGTAATTATTAAAATTGATATTAGTATATTTAAGCATTTAAAAGTAACATCAAGTTTAATATATTATACAATTACCATACTATCCTCCAAAATGCTTTAGATTTTAGGTTCGCCTAGGTAAACGGAATTAGCATATTTACCCACCCCCAGACGTCCTAACACAGTTCTCAAACATTTATAATTATACTGGACTATATTTATGTATATTTAAAAACAAAAATATATATAAATTCATCACTCTAACGGTTGCTAATTTCTTTCTGAATATCTTCTTATCTTCCTACTCAAATGAGTAATGATTATCCGCTGTACAAGTACGCGAAACAATGCCAGAGAATATACATTTTTTTAATTTGCCATCATTTCTTGCATCATTTGTTGTTATTAAATAGTTCGATGATATAAATTCTTGTATCATTTGCAAAGCGGAATATGGAATTAGTCAACATGGCCAGCTTTGCGTGAATTATGGCACCACTTAGATAGCTTAATGATTTAGTTCTGGTCAATGGGTAAAGATAATGAAAACTAATATCAGGAGGTATGGAATATTCGTAGGAGTTATCTTTTACTATGAAGGCGTATCTTGTTTTCAAAGATACAGCCAAATAAAATACAATTCAAATTTGAAATTATGCTGTGTTTTTACTGATGAGAGAAATAAGGTCTACTGGCTGGAAATTTTTTTAGAGATAAAATACCACATGGTTTTTGCTTATAAATTGTAGTTTATTGTGCAGAGTGGATTCTCTGCAAAAATTGTCTAAGGTGCATCTCTGTGCAATTTCTTCAGAGACGTTGTTGCAATCAAAATAATGACTGCAAGTTTGATAAACTATGACTATAAGGTTGAATTTTGGATTGCAAACTATGTTACTCTGGAAAACTATAATGCATCACATAAACTGTGAAGTGCTCATCGAAACTTCATCTATTTTTTATTTTTCAGTAAAACTTGAAGAATATTCATTTGGAATATGTAAAGGGATAAGGTGATTGTTTGATTCTGAAAAATATTTCCAGTCAATGTCATACCGCTTGTGATGCAACCTTTGTTCATCCCTGATTGTCTATCAGTAGAAAATACATCGTAATATTTCTGTATAAGTTGGGTGTAACTTTTTAAACTATTAAGAATGAACCTCAGGCAACTGTTAATGTGAGCGGTATATACCTAAAATTATAAACTACAGACTATAAACATATAGACGGCCGTACAGATTTTTATACTAGCAGAGCATAAATATTTGAATCTGGAATTTACCGGTGTGTCTTTGTAATGCGTTAAAGCTTTGAGTTTTTTGTTCAGTAAGTAAAATTCGATATCCAAATGACAAGGCTTGTTTGAAACAAGAAGCTCGTTAATTTCGTAGGCTTGAAAAAAAAGAGATTTTTGCAACTTGAACATACGAGTAAATTAAATTTACAGATAATTATAAAATTTTGTTGTGTCGTGGTCTTATTAAAAGTTATGAAAATGACTTTATTCTGTATATAGGAACAATAGTTAGCAACTAATTGAAATATAAACTGAATTCCTTCTTGTCTACATATGTTTGAATTTTTTAAAACGTACAATTATTGTATAATAATTGCTATTAACATGATTACTAGTAAGAGTGTGACATTAACAAAATTTCACAGCCCGATGTATAGTCTGATCACTTTCTCGTTGCTACATTGTATGTTTGTATTTTGATGCACACTTTGTACATGTTGCTACAAAGAATCCGTGAAGCGAAATGCAATTTATTGTGGCGACTAATTGTGAAATTGTACTTTGAACAAATCGAAAAGTGTTGTATCCGAATTGTTCGGCAGTCAAGTAACAATTAGTTACCTACTTCGCATCTGCCGCTTGATTATCATTGATAACGCAATCGTTTCATAATTGTTTAGCCCTGTAAATCTCGATAAAAATTAAATTAGGTAAATACTAAATATCTGTAGAAATGCTAAAGATAATTTGCGGAAGAACATTTATATATGGTATGGAAATAAATATACGTTATATTTTGTACGCAACTAATATATAAACCCTTTCTCTTCTTCACATTTTATTTCATTATCGCATTGAATTCTCTTTCACTGATTACTTTTCTCAGTAGCATTTGACAATTTTTTCCTTCTGTATGCATCACAGAGTATTAAATACTTATCAATTTCAGTCGAGTATTTGAGTATGAGTAATTCAAATAATCCTAGTGAATTGTATAAGCTTTATAGTACTATGTTTTTGGAGTTTTTTTTGTTCTAATACTACCAGACTATTTCTATATCCATTCTAGAAAGCTTACGAAAGATCACGTGTTGTATTTCAACGTGTCGAGTGGTCAGACTGTACAGCAATATTTTTAATAATAGTAGAATAATCTATATCTCTGCAGATGGACGGTTATCATTCAACAACACTTTAGTCTTTATAAAATGTCTTAAAACATTCCCTCTCACTCTATAAATTTTTTCAAGAAATATAGTGTATCGGTACATACCTGAAGCTCTACAGCAAATGCCTTTCTATAGTCTCCCTTAGTCTGCTCACAGTAGTTCAAGCGTATGAATGATACCTATTTCCATCAAAACAAGAATCAACTGTATGGCCACTATTCAACAGAGTCATTCATAAGCAGCAAGGGAAAAAGAAGAAAGAATAGTTAAAATTTTCTCAATTTATTTGTAACAAAATTCTACTACAATAATATATTTTCATTTATTTATTTATGAATGTAATAACAAATGAATAACTATGTTATATCAATGGAATTATATCAGGTATGTAGACGATTATTGTCATCTTGACTGTGACTAATACTCAATATTAGATGGCCAATGAACGTCGAAAACATACCCAAAGTAATATCACCGAGTTATTGCAGATTTCGAGGAAACACGAATTTATATTCTAACAAAGATTCTCAAACAAAATAATTGCTAATCACACACTTACGAATAGATAAAATAAAGAACTGATTCAACTTTGGTCGCCATTGTCTTATCTGATCATTTTTGCATACTCTCAAAACTTATAACCACAATAGATCATTATAATATCGCATTAATTGAGTCACTGTAATACATTCAGGTTAATCAACCACAATTTTGAATCACAAATGACTAGTGTTAAAAATTATAATTTGTTGAATAGGTATGGGTACAAATGACTCTAAAAGATTCGGTCAATTAGAACTACCCCAAAGTTGTGGGGGGTTGCACATGTTACACAGGTTGAAGAGTATTGTCCTCTAATATTCACCTATATATTGATTGACCATGAAAATAGAATCATTAAAATATGTATTGATTATGACATTCTATGATTATGATGATTTTGAGAAAGTTAAGTAACGTTCATGGTAAATAATTTTTACTGTGATCAAGACATTTCATATCATCATAGAACTTCTAAAATTTTTGTAATATCAGTAAAATCATTATAATACGAGTTTGTGCAAGAATCAAATCATCAAATCCTTCTGAATCATATTCAACAGTGATCAGCTAATCCGATATGCTCACTATAAGGTCCTATCCATTGTAAATACTATAGGTATCAAAAATCCAGGATATGGTCTTGACTAAATATAAATGAAATTTTAAGTTGTCAGCAGTTTCTTTATCTTTGTATAACTATATTTGAGCTGCAAATTATACGAGGTCATTATCATTATTGACTAGACCAGTCTTACTTAACAATGAAGATCTAGGAATTTGAAAATAGTCTGTGAAACTAGCTGCTCACTCAGAAATCTAAACTCTAGAAACTTATTCTAGTATTATACTTTCCCTTGCATAGTATTGTGAACGTATTAGAATATATTACATTTATGCATAATTTCAAACAACCAAAAACGAAGATTATATTCAAACTTTGGAAACTTGAGCGATATGAAACATTCTACTACATTGGCAAATGGTTCTATAGTTATATTGTTGGTGACTAGTTGTTATTTGCTGTGACTATGATATTAGGATAATTTATTTGACTAGAGGTTAAATTAGTAAGGTATTTCTGTACAGAACGTACCGGATGGACTACAGGCTCTGCCTTATTCAAGGTGTGAATAGGCAAAGGTGGCGAAGAAGCTGGAGTTAGTACGCCCAAATCATTTTCACAGTCTGTTTCTGAGGTAACAGAACGCTCTTGTTTTATGTACCCATGATCTTCAATCGCAGACACCTTACACTTGGATATCTTCGTTACATTTACGGGCGTGTTGTCAAACAATTGTCCGTCACTTATTCTTGTACTACTGTCGCAGTCATTTTCTAATTTAATGGACATTTTGTTGTTTTGCAAAAGCTTGACCTGTAGCAAGGACTCACTGTGTTGCATGGCTGCATGATTTTTCAAGCTGTATGAAGTTTTGTAGCTTTTTCCACAGGGGCATTTGAAGGCCTTCCGCACCCTGAACATGAAAAAGCAACCACTCTTTATTAAAATAATTCTCATGTGCAGAGTTTCAGTATACTGTTGAATCAACTTCTGTAGTTCCACTCAGTAGTTCAAAACGTGCAGATAATTCAATGGTTAAATAATACCAATCAGCTGTATAATGTGAACTTTGCATAATTCAATATCAATAATTAACAGCAGTTGGATAAATTGGGTAATTTCTACAACTATTACCTACTTGCCATCATTTTTATGCCCGTTCTTGGAATGGTACTTGATCCCATTGATGTTTTTGTAGCGTTTTTTACATCCAGGCACTGGGCAGGCAAAAGGTTTGTCAGAACTATTGTTCTGATTGGTAGCAGTTTGATTCACAACCCTAGAACAAAATAAATAGTAGGTATATCAATAACATAAGATTGGAAGGCATAACATGCAGTGGTTTGTTCTACCACGAAACTAGTAGGAATGGTAATTATTCCTCTTCGTAAAAAAATGTACTAGATACCAATATTTTACCAAATTGTTGAGTAGGTTCGTCACTGGAAAACCATGAAAATCATGATAATTAGTAGAAATATAATTTTTTCATTATCGTTGCCTAATGAAGCAGTGGATCCGTGATAATTTATTTCACAACTACAGCCAACTGAGTGATACTGTGATCATGCTAATTGCACATTTGTTGTACATGCACAGTTTATTAAAGGATTAATTAATTACCCAGTCCAACTAAACATTTAGGACAGCACATATCAAACTCCCTGCTAGACGCAAATGTAAATTTATTGAACATAATCATAATCCAATTCTTGAACTAAATTAGCTGCAACATTTACTTTGGATCATGCGCAAATTGATAAAATGTAGAGATCAAAGCATTAGCCATTCAAATGTTTGATACAAATAAAGTGTCGATCTTTAGCCAGAATTGGTGAATTGAAAAAAGCAAATCAACTGACAAGTTATGAATAAGTATAACACAGCTTAGAATACAAGTAAAAGTAAATCTTCATGATTATTAAGAATAGCATTTGCTGTTAGGAGGTTTAAAATAATACTTTGTTATTGCTCCTATCTGTAACTATATCCGAGATATTTTGTATCACATCTTCATAATGTTGCAAAAATCTGTACCTCACCTGTCTAGTTTGAACGAAATTTTTGATTTAAAAATATTCATAAAAATTAATTACAGTGGATGATGATGATGGTCTTTAAAATGATAAAAAAATACAATAGACTCTTGTTTTTAACATATCATCTACAATATAAATATTATCACTGCAAATGAATCAAAAAACCAATCAATTTGTTATAAACGGGAGAGCAAAATTTTTCTCACAAAGATGACTGATAATGCTTTAGAAAATTTATATATTTTATACCTGTGTATACTATAGGTATGCAAATATATGTAATAATCTATTGTTTGCGACAAGCCATAAGACAAGCCACAGTGACATTTACACCAGAACTTCCATTAAAGAGGAATAGTAATGGATGTACCTGCTGCCATAACGAAGGATGAAGTCAGCGGAGAACTCCGAAGAAGTTGTCCAGGAGTCATTGCTGTCTTCGGGTTCACTAACAAAGTCCTCTCCTTCCTCTGCCTCACTGCCTACATTATCAGTTTTCACATCATATTTAAGATTCATGGACATTACTAATCATTGCGGCAGGTTAGTGGAATGTATTTGTTACCGAAATATTTAAATCAGCTGTATATTAGAACGATCTAGTAATTCTAGCGACATAATTCGAATATATTCCATGAATTCAAAAAAAAAATCTTAATTTAAATTGAAGTGATTCGTCAAGTAAGGACCATGTCAAAAAAATAAATAAATAAAAGTAATGATAAAATGAAAAATGAATTTTCCAGCTTCTCAGTTCATCGTTTTGAAGACTTCACCATAGCATGTGTATGTGTACAAGTTTTTTAAGCAAGCTCTTATGCTTCTCAATTTAAGCTAACAGCTGTATATCACACCATACAATTCAAGTAACCATTCCTAATCAACCAATCCAACGTCCTCGTAAATTGTCATTTAAGAATGGTTTAGCTGCTTTACTAAAACGGGGTAGAACCTCGTCATGTTGGAAATTTGCATCATGCAGTTCTGGAACAATTGAATGAGTGGTAATGTAATTAGATGTTTGATACTGCAGCGAGTAATAACTGAGAGTTACAATATTTATGTCAACTTCAGTGGTTGAGGATCAAATTATTTGTGGATTTCAATAATTCAGATTAAATTCACAAAAATACACATAATTCTATGGAGATGATACAATAATCTCTTCACTCAGTATATCCCACGAATCAATGCATTTACTAAATCTCAAACATAACACCTTACTTGATATACCTGTACACTATCATAGATTCAGATTATAAGAAGTTTGGACCATGAGATGGATGGAAATTGATACATATTATTGAGAAACATGAAGCATCATATTCCACCTAGACTGTAAGCAGTGTTGTGTGGAGCAAAGTTTTCTCCCAGTCAAGAAATAACAATTAGCATCATTCAAGAATGATGCAGTAGAATCCATCAGCAAATCAGAATCAAGCCTAAGATTGGCTCAGTCTTCATTTCGTAAGCTTATGCTTCACAGGGACAAAGTTAGATTCGTTATTTACTACAAAAAATTTGGTTTTTCACCATCTCTAATTTGTACAATGGATGAGAAACTAAACTAAACCTGGGAGAACAGAATGGAATGGAGAACGAAATCAACAACAGTTTATCCGGGTATGTAAGTGTGAAGTTTTATCTACTTTTCAGATTAGTTTTTTATTCATCATCATCCAGATCATAAAGTAGTAGTCCAGTTTTAAGGACATCTCTATAAGACATGACTGAGTATTGATGTGGACTTGTCAGAAAGAAAGAAAGATCATTGTAGAAAGATATGTAGGGTTGGATATCCAAGTGGGCTGACTGATTAAGTCAATTGCTGCTTCATAGCAAGATTCTCACGTTATTTGAAAAACCATCCTTTCTCATTCAAACTGCACTGCTATTACTTTGTTACACTAGGTAGCTAGTCATTCAGCACAAATCATAAATACTCCATTACAAAGGACTAGAGGTTTTACTAAAGCTAACAGCTTGGTTAAACTCTGCACAAGACTCTACTAGACTGAAACTAAGGACTAGCTGAACAAATCATGTCTTGTCCACGAATCTATTTAGTACAGGAGAAACACACGGAAAAATTGACTTTGAGTAAGGACCCTCGCGCCAACAATCACAAGGTGGCTGACCAATTGATGTATATGGCAAATTTGTGCAACAAGATATCAGGATTAATGCAATTTTATTGATTAACAAGCCAGTATGGTGAGTGAACATGCCATAAAATTATTTGCAAAACATACACAGCACGTGCAGAAATTTTTCATAAAAGCTTGCTTCTTTGTGTACAGAACCTACACGTCACATAGAAACGATCCAACAAAAGATACATAGGAGATTGTAGCAGGAGTAAAATGCACGTTAAAACAATTCAGTAATATGGAACTGACCTGTAGGAGTATTGTTTTTGTTACGTGCTGAGGAGGGGAGACAGGCTTGATTTGACCTTGATTGGTGGATGGGCTTGACACCCTCTTTTCTGGCCGCATCTGTTAGAAACCTTAAGACATAGCTTAAAGGTATACAAGTTGGCTGCTGTTGCTCCGTTTGTTCTACAACTCGGGGATCATAATCTGAAAACATGTATGCAGCATGTCTTCTGTAGTACCAGGTCAATAAGAAGGTTCAATAGCATAGTGCTTATTTAATGAGTTTTCAAAACTGCACTAGGTGAAAATGATTACACAATGAAATGCGAGAAAGTACATACATTCTGATTACCCTATTTTTACAGAGTAGCTCCAAATAAAGATTGGAATTGAAAAAAAAAAAAAAATATTAGTGAACAAGTTGGGACTGCTTGCTAGAAATGGAAATTGAATGGTGTTTAGGTCTAAATAGAAATGAGATCTATTGTAAATTGCTACAGTAATTATATAATTATTACTTTACAGCGATTCATGTTTACTTGAATTTGATACAGGATTAATATAGTTCAGACTTGTTTATAAATATGATTTATCATTACTAAATTGAGATAGAGCATCCCGTCATTTTATAAATAATTCTAGCAAATTTAGCAGAGGTAACAGAATTAGATTTATTAGCTATGGACATTGTAAGGATTATATTTCGGTCAGACTGAGTGAACACGACTGTTCCAGAGTTGATTACATCCATACAAATGCTATTCTAAAAAGGTGTCATACTATCATAGCAAAGCTAACTGCAAATGATGAAGGAATCTTGATCAGCTGGTGAACCCTAGATAACCTCAAAATAAACATAACCTCAACTTACCTAAATAGTGAAACAAGATATACAACATTATTACCAATATGAGTTTCCTCGATGTGCTGAATGAGATCACCTAAACTTTTAAACGTAAGACCACAGCCATTAAACTTACAAATATTTAACATAAATACAGCCATATCAACTACAGTGATCCGAATTGGGTAAAGTCAAATCTAGATGCAGATCGTTAATACGGAGATATACGTACGAGTACGTAAAAGGATGTATGAGTAAATTAAATAAAAATTCAACAAACACGCCCTAATTGAATGACATTTCTCCTGACAAATTTGAGGGCAACTTGACGCCTCTTCAACGCTCTTTAAACCTGATCGTCATTTTCTTTAAATACGGTTTTGAACTTGACTAAAAATTGCAGACGAAATATATCCTCGGCTAAGTTCGGTTGATCGATAAATGGAGCTTTCGGTTTTCCCGACGTTCGGTAGCTGGGGCGTGGGAAGCGGTGATTGTACCAGAGAACGGAAACTGCGCGGTTTCGTTCAATACTCTGCGCAGATTGCCAGAATAGAGCCGAAAGGCCGTTGGGTAGCTACGGTATTGGCTTAGTTCTCTTCATCCCCACTTCTCTGGCCGCTCCGTTCATCACTCACTCACCAATTCAACATTCCAAAGGCCGGGTCGCCTCCTCTTCGACTTCGACACTGTTCTTTGGTAAGTTCGGTGCTTCTTGCTGTCGAGTGAGTAAAATTTATTCATATTAACCGGTGGCCAAAAATACGTTTCGAAACGGATCCATTTTACGCTAAATATCACCGTTCACCTTCACCCTTGTTGTTAGCAAATTTTGTTATCAATTATACGAGATATCTGTGGTATTTGATCTACTGTTCTTCCGCACTCGTTGAATACGGCCATCTTTTTTTTAGCACACTTCCTTTTCCCTAATCTCGTGACTGTATTCATATGATAAAACGTGTCTCTTCGCTATCATGATCCTTTCTCCAGGAATCAAATTTCTTCTTAATTTCTTTGAAAGATTTTCACACATAAAACTCGTGATAAATGACGTTACGTAACCGCAGTAGAGAAACGTTGAATTTCAGCCAGTGACCTCTACATTTGGAAGAGCGCAGCATTTGTCTGCCGGCCGACGATTCAGCGGATTGAAATTTTTTCTCTTCACTTTTAGGTAATTAAGTGAACAGACCACACAGCCGTCAACATGTACGCCTGCACCAGATTCGTTGCCCCTATTGCTAGGTCTACCGTGAGTAAAATATATTCTTTTTTATTCGTATTTATGAAATCCTCATCACACATATAGTACATATATATGTACGTTGGACATGTATATTATGTAATCCTCACGTTTTAACTCACAAATCTTTATATCCAGCTGGTTTCTGGAGCCAAGTCCTATCTGCGACCTCTGAGCAGTGCTGTGGTCAGCCAAAGCCAGTCCCTACAACAAAATCAGAGGCAGACCCCAGTCAGCCTGGTAAATATATGATCTTTTTTGTTGCATAATACTCTACAGGTTACATAACTAAAATTTTGACTGTCCTGTTTGAAATCACATCAATATGCATCTCTTTTCAAGTGTCAATTTCATCACTATCACTTCAATGTTATTCCCTACTATTTGGTCAACGTATGATACAGTGATGACATCTATGGCTCATTGTCATTCAAACTTTGTAGAGTGATGCTCGTGTCCTTCCCTGAAGCACGTGCTGTGAGACTTGTTCTGGATGCTTGAAATTTTTTCTTTGCAATTTAGCTGCCTGCTGTACGCAGCTTCCAAACATCTGCAGTCAGCCGTGATATCGACTCCGCGGCTAAGTTCATCGGTGCTGGCGCTGCGACTGTTGGTGTCGCTGGATCCGGTGAGTCAAAGTGGAGCTTGCAAACTATAACCTTTTCACTACCCCAATTCTATTCCCATTCCCAAAGGATTTGTTTATGGTAATTATTCAAAATTTACATTCAAGTTTGTTTAAATCCAAAGTTTTAGCAAACCCATTATGCAACGCTTACATAACTCAGTCATTTTAATATTTATGCTGAGACAGACGGAAACTACAAGTATTGCTGATTGGAAAAAGCAATCTACAAAAGGATTTTGTGACATTTTCACCAAGTTTTTAGCATATTATCCAAAATTAATCCATACAATTGAGCTGTTCATATAGTAAAATCTTCTAAATTTCTCATTCACAGAGCTTGGGATTCATAAATGAGAAAACTTTTCCATAGTGTTTTACAAACCTTATACCCTCTGATTCACAGGTATTGGTATTGGAATTGTATTTGGTGCTCTAATTATTGGTTACGCCCGAAATCCTTCCCTCAAGCAACAAGTTTTCTCCTATGCAGTCATTGGATTTGCCTTGTCCGAAGCAATGGGGCTTTTCTGTTTAATGATAGCATTTCTTATGCTGTTTGCCCTCTGACTACCCTCCTCATCCAGTTTCCTTGATGTGGTTACCCAAATATCCCCAGTCAACAGTCACAGCGATGCTGTGTAGTGTATAATCGAATATCTGCAGTGGTTACTTTTAGTTCATTTCATTGCATCGTGTAAAGCGCTTGTACATACTTTTACACCGTAGTCTTGTTGAATATATTCAAGTCAGTCTGTGATTCTTGTCTATTTGATCAAAGTTCTGTGATTTCTTCACTTTGTTAGGCTTGTTACTTATTTACATTACTGCCACTTCAATAGATTGATCTTGTGATCTTCATTATATGGTTTGAAGTTGTGTAGAAAATATGTTATCAATTTCCAAATTTGCTAGCATCAAACGATTTTTTATATACAAGAAAAAAGCGTGATCAAATTTAAGGAGCTGCAGATCTGTTGCCAACTATTCCTAGCGTTGAACTTGTATTCATATCAAATGTTATTTGATCATCCTATTATTACAAGAACTTCAGAACACTGCAACGTAGCAGGACACTTGACTTGGCAAAAAGTATGTTACTTCACGAGTGCTTCAGAAATAGTTGTTTCAATAGCCGACTGATAAGTGCTTAAGCACTTGGGTGATCGTTTTGGTATTTTTCAGGTGCTGGAATTGGAACGGTGTTTGGTTCTCTGATCATCGGTTATGCAAGAAACCCATCCTTGAAACAGCAGCTCTTCTCATACGCCATTCTTGGTTTTGCCTTGTCTGAAGCCATGGGACTTTTCTGTCTTATGATGGCCTTCTTGCTGTTGTTCGCCTTCTAAGCCACGAATCCGTATAAACAACTACCAATAGTTTTAGTGCGTCACTGCCAAGACAGCGTCTTATAGCTCAGAGACTAAAGGCTGCTGCCTATGGTACGCGGGAGCCTGTGAAATCATTATAAGAATTTGCAATTAAGGGCTCTTGGCGAGTGGCGGTTTATCAACAGGCATAAAACGGGGCCGTACACGCTTGAACAGTGTTTGAACCGTCTGCTCCCATAGTTCTGCGAACTCGTAATTATTTCACGGTCTGCCATTTCATGTAGAATAACTCACAATATTATCGAGTAATGATTTTCAGTGTAACGAACGACTAGGGCGCAACTGAAAGCTTACTGAAAAAGCCTCTGAAAAAAGAATATGATCATTGCAAGTAGTACATATTTTGAATTCTTTTGTTATCTGTGTTATTCATCATTGTTGTGCTGTTGCAATTTTACATCGCCGAGGTAATCTTTGACGAGAAAAACTGTACAGTGATACCGAATAAAACATCCTTGTCGTGAGACGAATGCCCTCGTTAAATTGGACAATACACATTTTCTTCATTTAAATTTGACATTACCTACTTACATAGTACTTTGTTGATAATTTTTATCTATAAAAATTAACACCTTAACTGCTATTGGTGGACTACCTCGTATTGAATTTGCAGTCAGAAGAGAAGTCTCCAGCCAAAAGAATAAGTCACTTCATGTCTTCAACATCCAGAGGCATTGACCGTGAGCCTTTTCTCACCAAACTTTTATCTTAGAAAAGTGTTGAGCTATAAAAAGAAGTCCTAAACTTTACTGTTGGCGCAACATAATTCTTATATTTTTACAGTGGCTGTGAACTCAATCCACTTATATTATTGGAGCCCAAATCGATATAGATATTAAAAAATCTGCATGGGAAGTAGTCAATGAGCAGATGAGTAGAATTATCAGTTTACATCATGGGTTTACATTGAATCATTCAATGAAAAGGTTTTGAATCAATATTTAATTGATTGTGAAGTGTAAGTGAACGAATACCTGTGGCTCTGTTTGATAGTAATAAGAAATCAGAATTGCTATTATAATCAATCACATCATAAAAATACTTCAAATATATTTTAAATTCTCTCTTGACAATTCGACGTCTTGTAGGAATCCTATTTTAGTGACATCTACGGTATGGTAACAAGTATCATAGCCTGTCCACGTGTATACATTCGGGTAAAGTGTGGCTACGTTCACTTTGTACCTTCGAGTTGATTTGCTTTTATCAATGAATTTTAGATGGGGTGGGAGAATTCTGGCGATTCTGGGGCAACGAGCGGATGAAGAGAACAGATGGGTCGGGATTTCTTGCATCAAAAGACCCAATCTCAGGTTATTTCTTGCTATATCCAGCAATTTAATCCCATAATACGTCAAAATTAGTGAACAAATATTACGACAAAAAAACAATGGGAACTAAATTCCTTGTAAGCATGTAAATACTCTGTAATTGTCAAAACTTGATTGACGTACGCTCGAGTGGCTGACATATCAGTCAGCTGACCTGTGTTTTCGAGGTTCGAGTACAAGACAGAACATTTAATACCAAAATGTCATTCGAAGGAAAATACAATGTAAAAAGTCCAGGTAAGGTGCAGGTACATATTTTCGTTCTAAACGTCTCTTAGAGTTGGTCTACCATTTTTATAATAAACATTATTCGATTAGCAGCCTTTATTGATACTTATATGTTTACAGTGCGATTGCTGATAACAATTCCAACTCTTACCTACTAGATTTTTTCACTTCTATTGTTGACTGCTTTTATGTAATCACAACGTTCGTTAAACATCAAATGTTACTTTCACATCTCTATAATCTTTCTGCATTAATTTTTTATAATGCTCTCAGTTTTTATTTCCATGTATATAGTATAGCTCAGGAAAATTATTGGCTTCGAGGTCGTGAAAAGTGACAGGTTTTCAACGTGCTACCAAGTTTAAACGGATTCGACATGACACTAGTATAAAAAAGTCAATTATTTATCGTTTGAACGAAAAATAAATATTACAAATACCAACTATTAAGTGTTCTACATTGACATTGCAAATCGTCTGTGTTTGGACAGCCTTTTCAAACCTAAGTGTAAACTTGAAGTCCTATCCATACCGCCTTGGGCTATTATTGCTAGTAATAGTCCTAATTTAATAATTTGGTCAGTTTTTTAGACCTTGCACATGTGCTCAGAGTTTGGTTCAAGAAGATCATACTTTTTCGAGTTACATAGACCTTTGGATTACCTGTCATTTCCAATGTTTCAGCTGTCAAAAGGTTGATGCGTGAAGCTCAAGAACTAAATGAAGCTACAGAGGAATACTGCGCGCACCCTTTGGACGATAATCTTTTTGAATGGCATTTTACGGTCCATGGACCACCTTCAACAGATTTTGAGGGTGGTGTGTATCACGGTCGAATTTTGTTGCCACCGGAATATCCTATGAAACCACCTAACATCATATTATTAACTGTAAGTCATCGCCTCGATCAAAGAACGTTTCAAAGAGGTGGAAAATTAAATGTTTGCAACTCGCAGTAGTTAGCTAATTCTTTGTCATTTTAACCCTTAGACTGTTACAATTTCACAATTATAGCCGTGATTTCCATATAAATAAAATCATTATAAATCTTTACAAGATTGATAATGACAATTTTTACATTTTAAATATATTTTGACAGCTGTTGGCTTCCAATATCGCCATCAACATATTTTCAACAGATGAAATTTTAATTGCTGATGTAATGTAACTATTTGCAATGCCATTGAATTTACGAATCTCTAGATTAACTGTGACATGTACGATTAAGATATCAATCATTTTTTGCCATGGAATGACCATAAGTTTTCTACAAAAATGCCGGAAATCTAAGTTCAGCAAAAACAATTCATGTGTTACTTTCAGCCTAATGGCAGATTCGAAGTAAATAAAAAAATATGCTTAAGTATCTCTGGGCATCATCCAGAAACGTGGCAACCTTCCTGGAGTATAAGAACTGCGCTTTTAGCGCTAATTGCCTTCATGCCAACACCAGGCAATAGTACGATAGGCTCCCTTGATTACAGTATGGAGGAACGTCAAAAGCTTGCAAAGAGGTGATTTTATCAAATCATCTTATAGATCATAGCACTATTTCAATATTTAATTTATTTTTTTAACACAGGTCGTTAAATTGGCAATGTGATAGCTGTGGCAAGATCGCTGACTTGCTATCCAAAGACACAGCTAAAACACCCATCACTGAAGAAGAGCAGCATATGTTGGATACAATTGCATTGAAGGTAACTCAAGAAGTCTGTAAGGATGTTGGGAGAATTTTTTTTCCTCAAACTGTAGGAATTCAATAGCATCTGCATCTATTAATTTTGAGTGTCTGTTTTGCTTACCGTATGATATCAAAATAATGATCCTCCAGGCCGACGAGGCTTTGACGAATGAGTTCACTTTTACGCCTGATGCAGAAGGTGTAACTCTAAGTGAAGTGAGACGACGCCTAGATACGACGCAACACACCGAAGGCAGAGAGCAGCAAGAATCTGAAACAATCGTTAATCCTCAAGTCGAAACATTGTCATCTTCGAATGATTTGTTCTGGAGTATTCTGATTGCAACGCTTTTATTTGCGATCATTTTACTCGTTTTAAGGCGACTGTTCCTGGTTTGAATTCTCTCAATTTTCAGATGATGATGAATATTACACTAATAAGTATGTTAACGAGTATGAAGTAAATTTTATACACATTTTATCAACAGCGTTTCTAAGCTTAGTATACGATGCAAACAATAAACACTACTGAACACACTGGTCACTTTTCGGTCTTGGCAAGTCAGAAACACTCCAACTTCTAGGTTTACAGGATGCAAATTTTTCTCATGGAATCTGTTGAATGTCCAAATTTATATAAACTTGATATCAAATAAACATAATCTGAGCATAAAAATCGCGACATCTTTGCCCGTGCATCTAGTTATTACATTATTGTGAGTTTTATGAGGTTCACTATCACTACGTAAGTCCTACTTTTCTTATCTCTTGTATTCAGATAATTTATTCGACTTCTCAATGATATTTTTATTTCATGAAACAACTTTCTACACTTGGAATTAAATGTTAGTGGCTAGACTTGCAAGCGAGATCGCATTGATTTTTGGCCTCATTTACTACTTGGCAATGACTTTCGTTTAAACCTCGAAGCTGTGCCTATGAATTTTAGAAGTCGTTGATATAAAAAGACATCAGATACTAGGTAGCTCCTTGAAAATTTGAGGCACTATAAATATGTGTTGCTAAAATCACTAAAACGCTCGATTATTAACGATGGTATATTGCGACGCGAATACTCTTTGATGGATCAACATTTTGCCCACATATTTTATACTAAAATCTTGGGATTATTGAATTCTATCGATACATCAAATTTTGAATTCATTGAGATTGGCTGTATTTCACTAGTAGTCATACGATATCATTCATCTGAAAATCTGGTATTGAATTAGCATACTACCATGCATCCTGATGAATTAAAAATATTTCAAGCGTTATGCATTTATTAGCTGGTATTAACGAATCAATGAAGATTATAACATTATAATTGTAATTAATAATTTTGTGCAAATGTAAATTGTATGTATAAAAATTATTATTCTAGACATTGCGTCAAGAAATTGCAAGTTTATATTAAAACTAAATTGTACTGAATATTGTGGAATAAATGAAAATACATCAATACCCAATCATCTGTTTGGAATAATGAGAATGCTGTCTTTTTCGATCGGGTTTTTGATGGTACTTCATTTTTGGCCTAGAAATCGAAGAAATCCAAAAGGGTACCCCTTGGAATTTTGCCGATTTTGGACCAAAAAAAAAAAATTTATTTTATATGCTAATCTTAGGTATTTTGACCCCAGGAACCCGAATCTGAAAGCCAAATTGATCTATCTGTAAAATTGATCGAGTTATCGCCAAATTTTCACTTTTTGGAGCAGAAAAATGGAGATATCTCAAAGGGAAAAAATCGTAGCTCAATTTGGACAACGGATTCGTGTTTCTGAGGTCAAAATACATCAGAAAAGTGCCATATGATCAATTTTAAAAAATAAAAAATTTTGGCCAAAATTTGGGATTTTTCCAAGGGGTACCCCTTACGATTTTTTCAAATTTTGACCAAAAATTTTTATTTTTTAAAAGTGATCGTATTGCACTTTTCTTACGTATTTTGACCTCAGGAACACGAATCCGTTGTCCAAATTGAGCTGCGATTTTTTCCCTCCGAGATATCCTCAAATTTGAGCCAAAAAATGCGAAAAAATTGGGATAACTCGGTCAATTTCAGAGATAGATCAATTTGGCTTTCAGATTCGAATTTCTGAGATCGAAATACATGAGAATAGCATGGGAAACCCGAGAAAATAAAATGTTGATTTTTGACCCCAAAAAGCTGAAAATTGGCGATAACTCGGTCAATTTTAGAGATAGATCAATTTTTCTTTCAGATTCGGTTTTCTGAGGTCAAAATACGTAAGAAAAGTGTCATACAATCAATTTTAAAAACACTTCATTTCTGGCCTAAAATTCGAAAAAATGAATTCTCAACATGATTGTAAGTCTAATAAAAAATTAGGATATCTATAGTCTTGAATATAACGACTTGTTACATATTATTATCTGTTAATCAGCCCTAGATTCTATTGCTCAATAATGAATCCCTGCCATTAAAAGTGACGAAGTTGTCATGGACTTAGGATTAAAATTATGATGTGAGTTTTTGGCATGTGTTGGCTTTGAATCTGATCCGCTCAAATATTTGGCGGTCATCTGAGTGCGATTCACATTTGAAAACTCCGCCCGGATTTCCGGTGAGCACAACCTACACTGTAGATGTCTCTACCTCAGTGAACATATCCCACAAACTTCTTTTCCAACCGCAATAATGGCGGACACGTAAGTAGAATTTCTTCTTCATGCAGAATCGTTGAACATCTGACATTTAAATTGATACAACAAATCCTAAATATCATTCCTAGAGTGCTGTATTGTTTTACTCATGATTTGCATTGTTTATTTTTCACCCTTTTACTAATGCCTTGCGCGAAATCTATGATCAAAATGACAAGTCAGCCGTAGCCATTCAGCATATGAAAAACATAAAACATGTGTTCCTGAGGCAAAAATGTGTTTTCAGCACCATTCGCAGTTGATCACGTTGACCTATGAAGATTATTATTTCACTTGGATTCAAAAACTAATAATTTGATCCAAGCATTGTCCTTAATGTCTCACTGTAAACAATAACTACTGTTCCATGAATCTAACCTTCTTTCCCAAAATGAAATGGAAGCTTGGTGTATTATTAAACTTGCAAAACTCTTTAGATTTCATGTAGACCTGCTAATAAGTCAAGCTACTAAACCTATATCATTTTTGCAGGCAGAAGAAATCCGCTGCTCCAGCGAAGAAGCTACCGGCTGTACCTGAGTCGGTACTGAAAAGAAGGAAGCGCCGTGATACTGCCAAGGCTGCTCGCCTTCAGGTTTCCATCAAGGTAGAATTTTGAATGAATTAAAAGTCAACTAGTAACTTCGATCAAAATTGCATTGCAAATGTTTAATGATCATTTTGTTTAACATGTTCTTCTGGAGCAGAGCAGAGTGAACGATGCTACTGTGACAAACTATCAAAAACAGTTGCTCAGTTTGCAACATTTAATGATGATTTCATAAGTAATTGCAATAGATCGATTTGAAAATAAATAAATATTGATTTTTGGAAAATGACTCTCCACCTGTTTGTGTGAAATTCAGCGTCGTGTGGAACACTACAAAAAAAGGAAAGAGATATTCAAGAGGGCTGAACAATATGTCAAGGAATACAGAGGGAAGGAACGAGATGAAATTAGGCTCATGAGACAAGCGAAGAACCGTGGTAACTACTACATCCCTGGTGAAGCTCGACTTGCTTTTGTTATTCGAATTCGTGGGTGAGTAACTATTTTCAATCTGAGAATTTCTCCAATTATCAGATGTAATGCAATGTACATTGTTATGAAAAAACATTTGAAAATTTTTATTTTTAGTAATTTAGCTATTTGTCAATTGACATAGGCATGGTGATAGAGATGTTTAAAGCTTTATTACCTCCTACTGTGTCAGAAATTAATAAGAGCTCATCACATTTCTTTGCAATAAATTATTTTAGTGTATGGAGATGACTCAAACAAATCATGTTCATATTGCTGAACCATTTGAACTCTATTTAATGTTAGCAATTTTCAGAAACACTTAGATTTGGAATTTGTTTTGGTAGTATAAATTATATTGTTCACTCAAAATGTGGTAAATACTTCACACTTCCCGATTTCAGTGTAAACCAAGTGGCACCAAAAGTACGAAAAGTTCTGCAACTATTTCGCTTGAAACAGATCAACAATGGTGTGTTTGTCAAGCTGAATAAGGCCACGATAAACATGCTCCGTATTGTCGAACCATACATCACTTGGGGATACCCCAACTTGAAATCAGTTCGCGAATTGATCTACAAACGAGGATTTGCCAAGATTAAGAAGCAACGCATTCCCATTACCAGTAACTCCATCATCGAAAATTCACTCAGTAAGTATTGGTCCAGTGTACTTGAATGGCGGCGAGTCCATAGGGGTAGTGGAGTTCAAAAACTTCTCCTTTCCATCTCGTCGCATATGAATTAGGTTGACTTCAAAATGCTTTTTTTGAACTGAAGTTCCAAAGCTAGGAGCCAATCCGTACAATATTGTCATCCAATGTCTTTATGGCACTAATAATTGAGTAACCTGGTTTCCATTAATTCTTTTTTAACGATAGTTTATCTTTTTCTTTAGGTCGTTCTGGCATCATCTGTACTGAAGATTTGATTCACGAAATCTTTACCGTTGGTAACAAGTTTAAATACGCCAGCAATTTCTTGTGGCCATTCAAGGTATGATTTTGAATATAGTCGAATATTGTTTGTAATGAACAATCCGATGTAGGCATGACGTTGTAGTAGACTTTGTCCTTCGGTGTCTCCTACTATATCGGAGAGCAATACGAGATATTTTATTTATGTCTGGCAAAATTTATCTATTGTAAGATAGAAAGTATCTCAAACACGTTTTTACTGATTATAATGTAGAAATCAAATAAGCCTAACTTAGTTGGCTCGATTGTCTCGATCTTTCAACAAGCACGTAATTGTTTTAGCTAAACACCCCAACTGGTGGATGGCGCAAGAAGACTAACCATTACGTTGAGGGAGGTGACTTTGGTAACCGTGAGGACAAAATCAACGAGTTACTCAGGAGAATGGTTTAGATTTATATGGAAATTGTCAAATAAAGGCACACGTCTAAAAAACTATATTACTGGTCTAACTCTTTTAAGATTATATTTTTTTTTGTCATCGTTGCATTCATTCATATCCATGATTCCTGGTAGAAGCCAATACATGCACGAGGAGCAGAATTTACCTTAATTCGTCCAACGTTATATTCATATTGCGTTCATAGTGCGCGCGTACGTTGCGTCGTGATCCTGTATATGGAATCAAAGCTTGAAGGTCGCCATCTTCGTCAAAACTCGATTTGTAGTGTCACATGTGAGCATTGCATGTGTGCTTTTCAGTGGTTCAAAACTCCTACTGAAAGTGAGGTCACTTTTTCTACAGTGTTAAATTACTGTCGCATTTTCGCTTCAACATAATTTGCAAGAGTATCGTGTCAAAGAACGTGGCATATCGATGAAATACTTGATATAATAGTCGGTTACATGTAGAGTGTCAATACATCATGGATATATGTAGCTGCATAACCTGGAAAAATTAATCAAAGGTATCAATTCTTGATTCTTTAACAGAGTTAAATGGGATACTTTGATTATCAGAAGCGATTCGTATTAATTTATTCTATTTGTTTCTTTCTGTAGCCATTTTATTCTTCAGTTTATTTCATCCATGGTTTTAAACGACATTCTTTGGTTCTTGGCATGACAATTGTTTCATCTTTGGGGCTCAAGTTCGAATCTTCACATTTCAATTACAATTTATTTTACATAAATAGTATAATTCCCAAGAGTATAAACCATATGAACAGCGTACTCTAACTTTGGATATGATATTCAAGCATTAACAAAAATTTTCTACTTCTCTTTAGGACTTGAGAGTTTTACAATGAGCCAAATACATTTGATAGAAATTTTAATCAGTTCTTCAAAGAATGCAGTGAATCGCTCTAAACTAAATCTGTCAATTGAATAATTGGTTTGGCAAATTTTTATCAATGAAGAGTATGGTTTTGATATCATTATATTAATGCTCCATTAAATACATGGATCATAGAAATTGGCATACTAAATGGACCTGAACAGATTATATTGCAAATAATATGATGGAAAATGTTGAGAATCTAGAATCTGCTGCTGATACAATGAATATTGAAGTAAAGAGTTCACCAAAGGTGGTTGTTAAACATGAGTCTCGAAAAGGAAGAACTTCTAATGCTATAGCAGAAACTACCAATAAAAGTAAAGGACATACTCGAAGAGTACATTTTGCCATTTGTAATACAAAAATGCACAAAGCCAGCAATTCATTGTGCAATAATAGATCACAAAATGGCAGTATTCCTGGTGGAACCCCACCATTGCCTTCAATACTCAAATCAAGAAGGCTGGAGTGCCCTGTAGGTGAAAGCGACAATGAGAAAAGCCTTGCTGAGTTATTGTCTGAAGTACAAAACTTGGATCGATTGAAGAAGGAAATTATTCCTACAAAAGATTCAGATCTTCCACCAGTACGCAGGAGAAGAGGAAGACCAAAAGGCAGTCGCAACTCACACCAAAATGTGGTATCTGATTCTGAATTAGCAAAAGTAAATCAGGCCAAAATAATCAACCCTGGAAAGTCTCCTGGATCTGATTCCAAAGGAGTGAAGAGTTCCTCTAAAATGCAAAGCTCTTTGAAAGACCATGGTTTACCAGAGGTATCAACTGCGTCTCAAACTGTGCATAATACTAGAAGAAAACCAAGAAGAAACATCAAAGATCTTTTGCCTGACATAGCTGAAAATTCAACATCTCATGACAAAGGTAAAGATTGATTATCTATTTCTGATTTATTAATGCTATTGTAAACAGGGATGGTTTTTAAATATTGTTAGCATGTAGAGTCGTTGTACCATAGATACAAACCAGTCATCGAAACATCGTGGGTGGGTGTGGGAATACTGAGGTTCATATTTTTTAAAATGCTTGGAACAATTTTTTTGAAAAAAGGAAGAGGCAGGGGTAGAGGAAGGGGAAGCGGAAGAGGAAGAGGAAGAGGAAGAGGAAGAGGAAGAGGAAGAGGAACAGAAACAGAAACAGAAACAGGATTAGGTAAAGGGAAAGAAAGCCGCAGAAGCAAAGGTAGCCGAAGAAGTTCGGTTGATGATAACGAAGAAATATCCACAGATACATCAAATATAATTGAGGATCCTAAAGATAATATCGACTCATCTCAGGTAAAGTTAGGTCTAATATTCTTGATTACCCACTGCAATTATTAGAATTCTCGTATTTTATTCTTGCTTTTGTTGAATCGCAGACACAAGTGGTAAAGTGTGCTAAGTGCAGCTTGGAAATGCCAAAGACTCAATGGCCGGAACACAATTTGTCACAACATAACGATATGGCTTGGGAAGAATCTAGTCCTCCCTTAGTAAGTGAAACTTAATTTTTTTATTGCAATTACCCTGTCACATGCAAATTGGAATGTAAACATTCATGTATTTTAGGACTTTGACAATGATCAAAAATTATTGACCCGTGTGCTAGTCAGTGCTCATAAAAAGAAGAAAGGTGTCTTAACATGTGAACAGTGTGGGACAGCAAAGCGAAGTGTTGTTGGATTCATGTCACATATGCGGTTTTGTGGAAAAACAGTCGAGGTCAGTAAATACTCATCAGTTCACAATCACAGAAAATTTTTGATTCTTTTTAGTACTTTTCACACTAAAATATCATTACAATCAATATAAATTGGATCGAATTTCCATAACTTGATAGGAAAAAAGTGCTCTACTAATAACATGTCCTATCTGCAATCGAACTATGATGCCATCGTCTATGGAGGTACACTACCGTGTGCACAAAGAGTCTGCAGAGGTTCAGAATTCAGATGGATCTTCAGTTGTCCCGAATGGCTCGAAACGTAAAGCTGCGGAAAAGTAAGCTGATTTATCAAGGCTTACTATTTCAAGACAAATATTTTTTTTATTAAATTCTGCTCAATCATATTGTAATGACCACATGATATATCTTTGATCTCTGCATGCACAGGGCAATTACAAGGATATCAGAGTTTACTGCACTTGTGAAAGATGACGAGCCTGCGGCTAAAAAGGCACGACCAAGTTCTCCAACGATCGTAAGATAAACCTAAACGACCTAAAACAGTTAATGTAGTACGGATTTTTCTGCATGTTGTTTTTATCTTTAATCGGCGCAGAAAAACATGATTTCAAGACCACTCACGAGGAAAACAATACCCGGTGTTCTTAGAGCGTTATGGAAAAAAGAGATATTATCTAAAGGGGAGGCTGTTTGTCGACAACCTGGTTGCACAGAAAAATTCAAGAACATCGATGAATTGTATAAGCACCACTCCATGTGTAACTTCACTCCATTGCAGGTAAGACTGTGCTATATTATTGCTTATATGTATAAATGCATCAACACGACTCCCCCCTATTGTCACAGCTGCTATTATTCATTACCATCAACTTTTGTAGAACTTCAGTTGCAAGGTGTGCAAATTCGAATCTGAAAGTGAGACAGAGGTAATAAATCATGTCACAAAAATGCACACCCTAGAGACAGCTCCTACTGAGGCATCAGAATCTGAGGAATTTACAGATGATGACCTTGAAGAACCGCAAGTGAAGAAAAAGTCTCACGCTGGAAATCGCAATGCTAATCAATCGAAAGGAAGAGCAAGTGAGTGTATACATCACGTAGTGTAATGAATTGATCAATACAATAAATTGCGGTTGCAATTTAATATGAATTTTTCTTGATCAAGGTACTTTCAACTTATTTTACAGAACATTGGCATAAAGTGGCGTTTCTTGCCAAAGAAAAAAATCAAGATATAAATAAGCTTTACCGACCTACTGTGAAATGGACCATTGAATTGTATGTAATCAAAAAACATCTTAAATTATCATTTATGACTGGCTCAATGGTGGACATTACAATTAAAAATTCGTCTTTCAGTGAACTGGAGAATTATTCACTGAATCTTTTTTCTAATCTGGTACCGAATCAGTGTGAATTATTAGAAACTGAAGAAGCCAAACGTTTTTTACCTGAGCTTGAAGCTTCAATGGCCACTACAAAGATGCCTATGAACCAATATAATACGGAAATTCAAAGCTCTCAAATAGAATGGAAGCGATGGCATAAATTCGAAGGAGATGTGGTGGAAGGTGAGTTGAAAAGAACTATTACGGAAATTCCAAACTGAGCAATGTCCAAAATTGCAATACAGAATTCACTCCCTGTATAATACATTATCATTATAAATGATGCTGAGTAAGTGCTTGTAACCACAAAACTCGAGCCTTGAAGATATGATTGTTTTTAGGTATACCTACATTTTTTGTCGGTGGACCTGTCTGGGCTTTGGCTTGGCTGCCGATTCCAGTTCCAATGTTTTCGCATAATGTTGATCAATATCTAGCCCTCAGTACGCACCCGACAATGGAAAGTGAATATTCCTTGGGTCGTAGCTACAGTGGGAATAATGGCATTCAAATTTGGAACATAGGCAAGCTGAGAAATGTGTAAGTGTTAAGTGGAAATCCATAGCGTCAGAATCGTTATATATAGTACGTCATTTTATAGTAACAAACATATTAGTTGATATTTATTTTTGCATAACTTATTCGTAGTCGCGAACATGTGGTAGAAAGACCTGATCTATCCTACATCATTGCACACACAAGTGGAACGATATGGTGTATGGAGTGGTGTCCATCCGGTTGTTATCAAGATAAAGTTCTCTCTAACTATCCCCCAAAAAATGGCGCGCAGGCTTCAATGCGGAGAATGGGACTTCTGGCTACCGCATGCTCCGATGGTTGTGTTCATATATATTCTGTACCATTTCCTGATGAACTGAAAAATCGACGGCTCAATGACAATCGGTAGTCACCTTGCAAAATTAATGTATCTTGTGGCATGTGGGTACAAGAATGGCGATGATGACTGGATTTTTAAAATTTCAGACATCCGACCTACAAGACTGATCCAGTTATGACGTTGGTCGTTAATTCTGTTATGTTTGTTAGAGGTAAACAAAATTGGCAGTGTACAAAGTTGAATTGGACCAAAGAACGTGATCATGAGTAAGTTTAATTCCCATTACGACGGATTCTCTCAAAGGCAAGAAGAAAGTAACCATTGATTGCTCCTATGTACATTTTTTCAGCACAATAGCTGCAGGATTTTCCAACGGTTACGTCGCGTTATGGAATATCACCACTACGTCGGCATTGTTATTAACAAAGCAACGAAATACAATCTTCATAAATCCTGTACACCACTTCTATTCACATGGTCATTCGGTTTCCGGTATGCATATTTTATCTCATTTAATTGAGCTGGCATATTTTAATATCTGATGTCTAAATATTTCTAATATCTACTGCAATAAGCGATCGGTAGATAAAAATAATTAAAGTATGTTGATGCGTTCAGCTGTCTCATTGGTGCCTTATGGTGGTAAGAGATATCTGGCAACGGCTGGATTGGATAGATGTCACAAGTTCTGGGATCTAGAAAATACAAGTGGACCTCAAAGTGTCTTTAAAAGAGGCGTAGTGGCAGATGGTACGTGGATGACTCATTGGCCAGCTATTGTTAACAGCTTCGATGATGTCCTTGGGTAAATAATAATTCGAAAATGTTGACTGAATCTTCAAACCCGTCTTGCTTGGATTCATGAACGGTCATATCATTTTCCAGATTAAATCATACGTGCACAAATCTGAACCCGATACGGGAATATGGATACAAACTTTGTCTGGCGTTGTCCGCTAATTCACCTGTTTATGTAAGAATTCTTTGACTAACTTTTCATCATAGGATACAATACATTTTCAATCGACATTAACTAGCAAAAAATCAGAATTGTAACGTACATGTAATGCAGACTGTTTCAGTATCTGACTATGCAAATGCGATCGCACACGGGTCCTTGGCAGGGGAAGTGCAAACAGCTTTCGTTCATCAGCTACTAGTCGGAATAGATGGTGATAGATCAGTCCCAAAAAAGCGTCGTGTATGCATAAAGTTTCAATAATTAATGATATGCTACTATTGATCTAATAAACAAAGCGATAATTCACTTTCTAGTTGAGCTCTCTTGTCAGAGTTGTGGAGCTCTGCCAAGATGTTGTGAAAAATGAGGATAAATCGCGGCATAGTCGGGACAAAAAATCAAAGAAGCATTCCGAAGTCTATAAATATATGTCAGATACTTATGAAGAATCTAAAGATCGTTATGGAATAATATTCTATGATATGCCTTCCGTGAGTTTTATTTGATCTCCCGATTCTGAAGATAAATCTGTAATAGTTACACGAATTAAATATTTCCAGGATTCTCTAGGACGTATACCGGAGGAAATTCAGAAAAAACCTCTACAGGTCGACAGATTAGATCTGGTACCTTTGGAGGCTTATCCATTTATGTCAGCAAACAAGGCAAGTGAATTCAATTGTGATAAAATATTTGAACCCACTTGAACAAATACGTTTTAGCAGTCTGTATTTGAAGTTTCCAAGCATGTCTACATATTTGGATATTCAGCTTTGCCTCTTTATTGAATTGAATTATTATAGGTCTCTTGGAATCCGAATCCATGGAGTTATTTGTGGTTGGTCATGGGTCATCAATGCGGAATAGTAAGAATATCTTGCTTCAAATCTATGAACACCACGGATGACTTGTTGCCAGAATATGTTGAAAGTTTCCTAGCCAAAGGGAAGGAACGAACCGATTAGCCAGCCCACAGAACAAATAATGAGTTGACGCTTGTGATATGTAAAGTATGCAACCTGCTATTCAAATTAATGCAACATAAGCGCCTTGTGATTGAATTGTCAAGCTTACCTGTTCCAAGTGGAGGAATAAGTGCAAATAGCTAACGATCATGAAGGACAATCAACTTAATCATGCTTGACTTAATTATTCTCGAGAAGACTGAATCAGAATGAAAGCGCGCAAGATGAGCGCTGTTAGAATTTTTTTACCTGATTGAGTTGATTGTAGTAGAAATATACATCACGATAATTTCAAAGGATCATGATCGATATACTAAATTACGACATTCGAATATTTATTACGTACAATAATTGTATTAGAAAATTGAATGAATGAAACAACTATGGTCTTACGAAAAAAAATAATGGTTTTCGAGTAAGTATTTTAGTTTGATATATAATCCCATGATCTACATATGATATAACTCCGTGCAATTGATTGATAATTGCAATGTACTGCCTTATACAATTAACGTATACCATGTATATGTATATTTGATAACTTATTTGGGTCGCTTGATATTTTATTCTGGATGACTTGTACATAGTGTAGTATAATGCTGAGAAAATATTTTCACTTTATTTGAATGTTCTCGTTACATTTCGTTCCACAGCATGTACCTCGTGAAAGAAAAAATTGCTTCGCACATAATAAAAAAAAAAATTGATGACAAATTGTTAGAGATAAGTTTAAAAACCTTGAAAAGTTTCTCAATTTTCACGTTGTTGAAAAACGAGTCATTTCATTAATATGTAATACTTGTCCAATGTGAACGATTTATCCAGCCCACCTAGATCTAAAAGTGACTGTTCTGTTTCCAGTGGAATGAGTTTAAATATAGCATATATTGCTTTCATGTAAATAATTTCAAATTTACATAATTTAAGTGAATATTCCGGTGGAGTTACCGATTGTGAATCTTGGGTATTGCATGTGATAAGTTGCAATAACAAGGACACTGTAAGTTTATACACCTGCTATTTGTTATCTAAACTGTGTTATATTATCTTGTATCAATCCTGATGCTCTATAAGTTGAAAATATCTTTTTTCTTCAAGCCAAATATACTTTAGACCCGTTATTATGATTACAGGTGCGTGAGTATGCAATTACACCGTGAAAACAATTACCTCCAATATTCTGAATTTTGGAAACGCTGAAAAAAATTAAATCATGAGTTAAAAGTCTAGTTTACTTCAGATTTCGTTCTCAAGCTCTGCTGCACTTGCTCGAATTTCTTATAGAAAAACTCTGTAACATTTTGATTCATTGAGAATTCAGAGTATAATTTATGGTAAAACTTGTTGCATGCTAAAGTTTTCAGTATTGCAAAGCATCATTTTTTCCAATGAGGAAAGTTTTTTTCAAGCTTTGCTTGTTTTATTCTTTCCTTTTTTCCTATCTGTAGTGAGACATTGATCAGGAGATGAGCTTGCGGATTTATCCAAGATCTATCCGCGATCTATACATATAATTCAATGCATCGTACGCGCATGCGATAAATCGCCAGAAATTATTCAGCAGAGGCTGGATCTCTTCGGCTGCTTGTGTGTCTGAAGGAAACAGTGGAGGAGGAGTGGGAGTGGGAGGATCGAGCAATCATTCGGAAACGCCGAATGAAGCAGATCACTGGCGGATGCTGTATTATCAGATTTGAGTATCACAGCTACTGAAGCAGAAGGAAGAGGTTTCTAAGCCAGACAACGATTTGTATAAGATTGGTGAGTAATATACGGTATGTTTTGAATCATATCCAATAGAATAAAAAGGTCTGTCTTTAGAGGATGAACTATTATAACATGATAGTGCAATGTGATTACTAATCTTAGACATTTTACAATGCTTTTCAGAAATGGGTGGCTTTAATCCATTAAAATGGAAAATTAGAACGTTTGCTTACGTCTCCGCATCCCTTTTCGCTTTTTACGTGTTATTTTTTTATAAGAAGACTCATCATGTATCCTTCGATGCAATCATTGAGAATTCTGAAGCTGAGGCTGTATGGGAATTTGTAGCAGACTTCAGTAATATGAAGAAGTTGAATCCTACCATGTAAGAATTAATTCGAATACTACACGAAACTGGCGAAATTAGTTTGTTGCAAATAATTTCTGATAAACTCTAGTTTAATCAAGTTCATCTGCATTACTAACATCCAATCTGATTGTTATTTTCAGAGAGGAATTCCATATTGTTGCTGAAAGTGGAAATTATGAACATTGGAAATATACAGCACATTATACAGAGCACTTGAGCCATGTACCCATGATTAAAAACCATGCACAAAGTCACTTTGCAGTCAAACCAGCAGGGCAAGATGGATTCCTCATAAGCTCTGAGCATCGGACTTGTTTCTTTTCAACCTTTGGTTGCTGTAAGTTGAGATATTTTTAAAAAATAATTGACTAATGGAGTCAGACTTAAAAAAAATCTGTCGATTTGAATATCGATATGAATGTTTCATAAGGTGTGAGCATGTTTGGTATCACTTAGTTGAATATTTCATTTGGTTCTGCATTTTAACTACTATCCATGTTTATTGCAGTGGATTCTGTGTCTGAATTCAAGTTCTCTGGAGAGGGGAAGAATACAAAATGTATTGAAACTGTTCAATATGAATGCCCAATAATCTTCTCTGCTCTGTGCCGGAAAGAAGTTATGTATCAGCGCCAAGAAATCATGAGAAATTTGCAATCCCATTTTTCAATGATAAACATCAAAACTGATGATGAAAAATAGTGCACTACAATCACTGCTGTTGTTCAATCATTGTAATGTATGAAAAATGTTAAAATACCCGTCTAACAACTAAGGTAGTTTTTTTTCATCATGATTTTGTGTCGAATACATATGTACGTACTATGAGGTTTGGATAAGAGTCAAAGCCATAGAAAATATGTTGCCGAATCTTTTTTTAATGTAATCAGCCTTCTTCATATTATTAGAAGAGGCACAACGTACGTCTTACAATATACTTCATGAATCTCTGTAATTTATTCATGAGGTGCATACGAAAAATATGTACTTATATACATATGTATACTTCATAATATTTTTGGTATTTTTTGATTTCCCAAGCCTCTGTGAGCGCCCAATTATCCGCAACCCTCGATACGCCTAGTACACCGTGAACGGCCGTGGTTTTATTAACCTCGAATGTCTGCGAATTTGACAGCACGCGTGTCATTGACGTCTGTTTGGATACAGTATTATTTTAAGTGATATCATACATCGAGATGGATGGCAAAGATGGAGATGTCGAAGTGTCATCCCCCTTGTCGGAACATAAGTCCGATGATGAAGCAGAAGGCGGTGAATATGAAGATGAGGGAAAATCTGAAATAAATTTTGCTGTTCTTGACGGTTTGGATCAATCTCAAACAGCACTACAGCCAACTTATCAAATCCGGCCACCTCTTTCCGAGAAGTAAGGACAAAGATTTGCTTGCTTCTCGAATGGAATCATGTATTAAATATGATTTATTGGCTTTTATTTTTAGGTTTAAGCCAATGAGCGCCAAAGAAGTAATACACAATGTGTTGTTCGATCAGCTGTCAACAAAAGTATACGATGCCAAAGAAGTACCTAAATGGTGTCAGGAAATAGCTGACATAATCAGAGACAAAGTTAAAGGTATAATGAGCTACCTTTTCTCTCTCATTCATTTTATATGGCATCAAATTTTATCAATTAACGTTAAAACATTTTGCAGAGCTAAGGTTCAAACGATACAAGTACATTGTGAATGTAGTGCTGGGAGAGCACCGGGGAGCTGGAGTTAAGATTGGCACAAGGTGTATATGGGACGCTGAAGCTGATAGTTATGCCTATGACAATTTCTTAAATGTACGAAACTTTGGCAAACAAAATTATTCAACCATGAATAACTCAATTTGATAAAATTTTTAATGATTGCAGGAAACAATATTCTGTGTTGCAACAGTCTATGCTGTATACTATTACTAAAGATACTAGAACAGGGTAACTTACTTAGAATCAAGACTGTCAGCAATGGATCATTCACGGGTATGCAGTTGACTGAAAACATACTGCAAGGTTCGTTTCTACTTTTTAACTTGATATCGCATAGTTATTTATTTGAAACAGATCAATTTTGATCTGCGATCTCTCATCATCTTATTGTTGTTTCATTTCGTTTAAATGAATGTAGAACGTTCTTATTTCAGAATATTAGTTTTGATTTAATATAAAAATGTTTCTCATTCTGATGATCTCTGATCATTTTACTATTATTTGGTTTTGTTTGAATGAATGTAGAACGTTCCTATTTCAGAATAGCAGTGTTCATTTAATATAAAGTTATCTTATTGAAGTCATACAAATAGATTCAGGTATGTTAACTAGAAAAAACTTCACTTAAAATTAAGAAAACATAGTGCACATTTCATATATGCATTGTTATTTTTCAATTGTCGTTGTTCGACAGTATTGCAAGTATCATTCTGAGAAATGCATTATTTTCTACTGATCCATGTGATACTTTTTAAACACCGCTGTTTCGAGTATCGATCTGACATTGGGACCTATTTTGTGGCATATTCTTGCCACAGCAACACAGAAGTGGATTGAATACTCGTTATTACTATTACCAATTTATGTAATTTTCTAAGTCTCTATTTTTAAATATACTTATTGAATGTGGGATCACGAACAGTAGGAATAGGGTTTAAAAATACAATCAGTTCATTGGTATGTATAATTATATATTATTTCACGTGAAAGCGTATACACCCTGCGTTTGTCACGGAATGGCGAAAAACTTTTTTCTTTCTTTTTACAAACGTTTAAAACTAATAATATCTGCGTTACTTAGCCTGGAAGTTATGCATCGTGATTATGTTTTGACTTATACGATTACAACCATTAAAATTATTATAGCACCATAATTCACGGTTCTTTACCATGATTAGTTAATCACATTATCCAGTATTTAACTTGCAGTGACAATCGGTAAAGGTAAATATTTATGGAAGTCAAGTGGCTTTTTAATAACTATACGTGAACTAAACTTCTCGTTAATTAATTAGTAAACAGAATATTCCGAATTATGTTGTGATTAATAAGTATAAATATTATAATCATCCTAACAGTACGCTGAGCATGTACATTCAAAAATAAACAAAATTTTTTAGTATGATCAGATCTTCGTGTAAATTTAAAAACAAGTAAGTTTTTACTTTTGGTGCACATAATATCAAAGCAGTTACTTAGGCATCTAGCTTGCAACTGACACTTTAATAACTAAATATAAACTATTAGATGATATTATTTTTATAAATTTTACAAGCGAATATGAATCATTGTTCACAAATCTACTGATTTAACGTATTGTAACAAATAACTTTCATATGTCTACATACTTATATCGGATTTGGCACAAAGTGATTGTTACAGAAAACTAATTTAGAAAAAAAAATCACCGGAGATTATCCGTCCGTGCCCCAAAGTCATTTGGATTCAATTCAATTGAACAAGATCTTTTTTACAGGATAATAAATAAGAGTTATTTGTCCTAGTCTTGGATTATTGCAATTAGTAAGGCACAAGAACGGTGAATTAATGTGAGGTAACTGATGCCTGAAAGATTGTTTACCAAAGGTTCAATTGAATATTAGAAAAATTTCACTAATTGATAGTGGTACTAAAGTATGAGCCTATTGATGCAAATATATTTCCATATTTCGTTCCCTTCTAGTTATAATTTTTAGTTAATATCTCGCTGGTTTTTTTTTGTATTATCGAATACTTAAATATTAATTGATGAGATAGAACGGGTTATATAAAATATATAATTATTCTCGCGTAGAATAAAAATCACTCACAAAATACCACTCGATTAGCAGATACGGTGGTGCGACATTGTTGCGTACTTATTAGCCGAGATAGAATTTGGAGCAATATGAATATTACCCTTAAGGTACATTATTCAGGCTATTATGAAATTTATGTCACATGCACGAATAGCCAATCCTACATAATTACACAGGGCATTGCGCAACATAATGGCAAACAGACGGGAACAACTGCGGCTCCGCTGCTACTTTTACTCTTGCTTTTACTAGACGCTTCGTATTCGTATTTGGCTTTGCCTTTCTGCCATCCTCCCTGAAAACAGAAACGAAGATTTCAATAAAATTATCGCTCATAGTCCGAATATTTCAGCAGTCCTAAACCGCGTACCTGAAAGAAATATTATTTTTGTAGTTAAAATTCACTTACACTCGACTGCATCATAGCTCCTCCAGCTTCTTCCTTCTTGGTAAACTCGGCAGAACCAGGCGGGTAATATACTGGTGGTCCAGCGTAATTCTTGCTCTGTACTTTTGGTGGGGTGTGTGGAATAAACTCTACTTCTTGCTTTGGATTACTAGCATCAGTGGATTTCTGAATCTTTTGTTGTTCTATCTCTTTGTTAGAAATATCAGCTAGTACACTCCGCTGAAACATCGAGCAAAGCACCTCTGGTCAAAAATTTGATTAGCAGATAATGAAGCCGATAAAAATTCTCGAAACATACCTCAGTGTCAGAGAACGAGGCCATAAGTTCATCCAGTTGAGCAGGAGGTCCGTGTCCGTTATTAGGGGTTGGTGGTTTCGCATTTGCAGGATACAATTGTACGCCAGTGATAGGGAACGGTTTTGGCAAAAGAACTTCGTGATCGTCAGGGAATTTATTCGGCGGTATCGTCGTCGTAGTGTTTGAGTATTTATAAATCGTAGTGTTCGTTTTTGGCGGATTTGTTTGCGGTGGGGATGTCGTGTAGTAATTTATTGTCGTATGAGTCGGTGGTCCCGGCTTTTGATTCTCAGGCATTGGATGACCCGGCTCTACCGGGTATGGTCGGTTCTCGTAATATTCGTGGCTTTTATTTATCGTTGTATGAGATTCAATCGTGGGTGGATGTTGATTTTGGTAAATTATTGTCGTCGTATTAGTACCGTGATCTGGGTGATCGGTACCCGGCCTATAATCAGGCCCATATGGACCTGCGGGATCAACAGGATAAAAGAATAAATTGCAACGATCAATCGACATAGAGTCAAATTATTTGAATTTCTGAGCTTGCACCTACCACTGCCATTAGGAGGGCTACGTGGACCATCTCCGTTCGGATATTGACCATCAACTTGATAATACTTCTCATTTCTCGTAACTGTAGTTACTGACTCTGTGTTCACTGGGGGTGGTCCAGTGCGATAGATGACGGTATTATTTACTGGTTTCTGAACAGGACTGCCTCCCGGAAAACTATGTTGATCTTCGCGATAGAATTTTGCTTCTTTGTGCGTGGTCGTTTTGGTGGTAATTTCTGGGGGTGGTGGGCTGGCGTATCTGGAATAAATTCGCGATAGCAAAACTTTACAATCATCTCCTGCAGTATTAGATGAAAAATTCTTTTTGATTCAGAATCATGAACCCATCGATGAATTTTTAAATAACAATTCTATACCTGATCTGATTTCCTGGACCATCGGGCGATACCACTTGGTAGCTTATCGTTTGTCCGGGTACAGTAGTGTTTGTTACTTTCTGCGTATGATAGGTGTAACTTTTATCTGCACTTCCTCCACGTGGCAAGGTATAAGTTATGGTTTGATCACCAGGCAATACTACACCCCTCGGTAACGAACTTCCTGGTAAATAATGTTCAGGAGAGCCAGGGAGTTCGTATGTATATGTTTTTACTGTCGTCGTTACTTTCGTATTCGGACCAGGCGCCAAATTAATTGGCACCGCTGCAGTTGGCGAAGGTATCTGAATGTATTCAACCGTTTCAACATCTTGGGGCACATTTACATTCTTATTTGTGCGGATCGTTGTCACTGTACTTTGTACTGGTTTAGGATCAACTTGGTAGCCTGGGAAACGAAATTTCGTCGCGATTTATTAAAATATAGTCCGGATAAATCTTAATAAAATGAGATAAAATCTTGGTAGATTTTTGTAGCACTTTGAAAAATACGTACTCGAAGTTTCTTGTACGTAGGAAACATCTCGGTGCTGACTACCAGGAAGGGGCGATGTCTGTCTTGACCTCGATGTGGAAGATGTATCATACAACTGTTGAATCAAAATGAACATTGTTACTGACCCAAAAGATTCTCAATTTTCCAAATTCAAAACATACCAATTCCCTGTTGATAGTGGAAGTTTTGCTGGGTGGGTCAGGGCTGCGATGACGTTGAGTTGATTGAGATTCTTCGTAGCTTCTATCGCGAATTTCTTCACTGAAATATATAATACCCTGTTAAATGTAGCTGAATATGATTTTAGTTCAAGATTTTGATCTAAATTAACAGTGAAACAATTTATTACCCTGTATTGATTAAAACCTGTGATATATTATAAAAGTATTGCTCACCAGCTTAGGCAACCAAGTGTTAGCATAAGCCTGAACTCTATGAGCATATCTAAGTATAGCCAGCAAGGTTTTTTTTCTCATAAGTTTATCGCTTCTCTTATTCTATAGCTTTGTCTAGATTTTTTTTTGGCACGAGCTCAGCTGCTGAGAAATTTGTATTCAAAGTAGCTTCGTCTGAAATACTCACATCAACGGAGAGGTGCTAGTGTTGAGAATGTTGTCCGACATTGCCCATGAGTCTGAAACAAATTGAAAAGTATGAAAAACAACCCAAATTTAGCGTACAGCATCCTAGTTTAAGTATAGAAATGAATTTGCTATCTAGGCGGTACTCGAATATTCAAATGATGTTGATTATACGGTACTTCGATTGAATGGGTTGTGACGACTTTTTTCCTTCTAGCACCTTATAAGTAGAAGGAATCGTTACCAATTCCTTTCATTTCCCTATAGGCGAGTGATCAGGGATGGAATTACCGTACTGCCTTTGAGTCAAAGTACTCAGATCACAGATCAGAGATCTCATTTCTCGGCTCAGTCTCCGTTCCGTCTCTCGCAGAAGCGGTAACGGAGAAATCGGGTCATCCATAATCGGGCCTAATATGGCAATGCCACTTTATACTGTTCGCCGATCGTTTGATCAGAAATACATTACCGATATATCGGACTTTTCTTGTCTCGCCGACATCCTCAATCTACACGGACTACAAGTTATTTTTCGATGGAAAAAATATCCTCAAATAGTTTATTCTTTTCTTCATCTTTTAGAGATTCACCCGTTGTATTCTAAACCAAAAATCTCGGAGTATTTTTAAGTTGGTCGCGGGATCTTAGATTTTCCAGCAGCGTTATGCCACGATCTGACCCCATCTGTGAGCAGAGCTTAAGCTCTATCTAATCATTTGCTAGAGCACTAAACTTTGCATGATATTGCGTGGATAAAAAGTGACCGAAAGCTTAGCTGAAATTTTATCTTGATCGCTGTCGCATGCATTGAAATTATTCTGCAAATTTGATAACAACCAATTCATTGATTCGAAAGAATCAATTCGTGTTCCGACCAATTTTAAAAATCTAGCTAAAAAAAAATCCTGACGATTACTCATTAGATTGCGGTTTTAGTGTAGATAGTATATTACTGTTTAGAATATAAAAAATCAAGAACTTACCACCATCTTTGTGACTGCCATCGATATTCTTGTATTGGTAAGACACTTGTTTGTAAGCTACTGTCTTACTTTGTCCTGGTTGAACCTGTAATGCAATAAAACGCCACACAAATTTATATTTATAAACGTAATTCCTTATAAACTTTCACGTAAAACTAAATTCCTTCCAGATTGGGAGCAAATGGAACATATTTCTGCACCTTATTACAGCCGGTAGTCGACGACATTGAGGAGGAGGACCAGCCGAACGGGCTTCAAAAACTTTGATCAATGGGAGTCAACGCTGTGCGTAATAATACTGTACAACCTACTTGTAATGCAGATTGTAGAATGTTGAAATATTAAAATGTTACGTCATTTTCCATAATATGTTCTCGCCGCGTATACGCAATGGATATTCTACATGTACTGACGCTCATATTGCACCGACTAATTCCATCCAGGACTATAATTTCGATGACGAACGAAGGTCGAAGGTGAGGAGCTTTTTAAAATGAAACCTAAAAGCTCTTCAATTTTTCATATATTTATTTCTTCATCTTTTCTTTAGACTTAGGGTTTCGAGATCATAGTTGCTCTATGATCTCAGATCGTCTAGAGATGAAGGTATTGAGAATTTCCGTGATTAAGGCGCGACGTATACTCCTACGGGTGTTTTCATCGGGTGTAAGATATCCGACGATGGAATTCAACGGAATTTAATCAGTTAGCGAGCGATCCGCCAACGCAACGCAACGAAGTATAAGCTGAGTGAGTTTGTAATGTGTACCACTTGACTCTGGTCTTATAAGGTGCGCCACAGAAAACTCCGGGATCTACCCACTCGTCCTGTACGCTACACGCTATGGCAAATGGGAATGAACAAACTGTTCTTCGCAACCGACGGCCTAAAATCAACGAATTAAACAAAGCATATTGCACGGATGTGACCTTACATCTACAGCTGAATGCTAATTAAATAATATGCCCTCATGTCAATTCAAACAGCATTTCGGAACACGACTGTATGGAAACATCTCGATCAGTGAACCCCGATTTTAAGAGAACGCGACGAGGTAATTACATTTTTCACATCGAAATAATTTCGGAATTTTTTCGCTCAACAAAAATAACTGGAAACGTCTGGTTAATGGAAAACATGAATTATGATTTTTTAATGATTTTCAGGGAGTTCTGCGTGATACTTCTGGATAGACTTGGATATTGTGCAGATCCCTTGAGAATTTACTGTAAGTATATTTTTTCCTCTCATAAATGGTCATCAGCGTGATTTAAAGAAACTTTATAATTGAGATGCAAGAGGCAAAAGGACATTATTCAGTTGGCTCAAGGCTGCAGCGGTATACGTATAGGATAGCCAACGCCTCGCGAGTTTTATAACCCGAGTAATGGCTGTTTAACGAGCAGTGATTGCACCAAGGTTGTTGGTAAAATAATTCTTTCATTATATCCGTTTACTTGAGCTCCACAATTGTTTTCTCCTTCTTTTTTCCCCCCTTCTATTTTGAAGAGATACATATGTTGCCCTCTTTATTGGAAGCTACATATATTAATAGCGGTTCACGTCTATTCTTAACTTTGACGATCGCTCCATTTTCAAATTCAAGTTACAATCGCCACCATATTTCCTTGCCACGAATCCCGCGCGAACGGGATTAGTTATACTAATTTAAAATATCGCATTTTTGGAAAACTCACATTTTTAAGTTCAGCGTCCAGAAGTTCTAGTCCAGGAATACCGCTGACCGCACCACTGTTTCCGGTCGTAACATATTTTTCAGTTTTTGTAGTAGTCGTTCTCGTTGGCGAGGTTGTTCTTTGGAAATAAAGGAGAAAAAAAATTAATCGAGAACAAATTATAGCAATGAAGGGTGAAGAAATGCAAACACGTAGAATTTTCAATCTCATATTTAAATATCATTGAATTACTATAAAATAATTTGATGATCGTTGTTCGGGTTATTCAGACCGCGGAGGACATTATATCCCGTCATGGTGATCTCAACTTGCACTCACAGTTCCATGAACAATTAAAATAAGCAGCATCACACAAAACAATTTCCGGTTTTATTATATTTATTTCGCAATAGTATTCGTGTACGCTCACCTTCCTTCGGATACGATTCTTGTGGTGTTGGCAGGTGCTCTGTATTCTACCTGTGGCGAAAGTGCTCTTCCTCCACGAACGGGGGTTGCGCTTCGCGAAACACTTGTCTGCAGGTCTTCCAAAAGCGCGTCTATAAAAAAAGACAAAAATCAAATAACAAGATGGCATTAAATCGTCAAAATCTTTTTGGAACGAGAGAAAATCAGCGCAAAAACTACCAGACAAAAAATTGGGGATCTATCGGATCCAAAACTCACCTAAATTGTTCTCCAGATTCCCCGCTGTGCTCGACGAATGATTTTGGCTGATTTGCCCTCCGCCGTGGGTAACTATTTTTCGACTTACGTGTGAACTTTCCCTTACCGTCGACGACATCTTGGCGCCGTATCGAAGCTTGCTCTAATCTCCCCTCCTGAAAGCACAAAAAATAATTAATGTTTCGATGTTTCATGACGAAGCTTTCTCCTCGATTTACACAAAAAGTCTCCATTAGTTCGTTGTATTTTTTATATCGACGGTGAAATACTCATTGATTTCAAAGTACCTACACCATGCCGAGGGGGATGCGAAAATTCTACTAAAATAGGCACGCGGTCCGTTGTATAAAAGAACAGCTTTTACGTCACATGAACATCCGATTGACCGATCGATCGCAGTCGTTAACAATGCATTATATCAACGTCCGCAATTAAATTCTTATAATATATACTTATAAGTGTATAGATAATGATTTACTAATTATATACCTGTGCGCGTTTGTCACTCGTTAAATTTGTTAACAAGGCTAATCTCATAGTGTTGTAATTGACGACAGCAATTCTTTCTTTCATTTCCCTCCGCCTAAATTATTTGAAAAACTGACATGAGATCTATGCTCCTAATTTTTACGTCAAGTTTTGTAGGTCTTTTTGAAAAAAAAACATCACGTAAAAGTTCCTACGCCTGATCAAACGATCGGTTGATCGATTAATTTTAAAATTAACAAGCTTGTCGTTCGAAAATCTAGATATATTTTCGTTCATCCAATTGGTTTCTTTCTTCTAAAATCTATAAAATATCGCAGGCATACGTATACTTTCACGGTGCCGGTATAATAATAAATTTACGCACCGGTTGGCGCTAATTAAGACGATGTTAATTGACCCGACAGCTAGCTTGGTGAACTTTTCTGTATACCAGTGTAACTTGTCCATATATATCACGTAATGTATATGGTAGCGGTTTTAGCGGCGGACAACGCGTCATCGCCTATGACCCCGTGAGCATTGAATCGTCCGGGTTATTTTATATGTACACGATGTCAATGTCGCCGTCCTCGTACAATAATTACAACGAAGTATTACTCTTCTTCGCCGATCCTGACCTAAAATATCGCGGATATCAGTACGTCGAATGTGGTGTAATACCAAACGATTTCCAAAAAGAGCGTTACATACGTTTCCGTAACCCACCCCTGTATTATGTACATTATTCCTACCACGCATACGACGAATTTCTCGTCGTAAATCCAGCATCGTAATAAAACGCTGCTCTCGCTCTACAGACTGCAGCTGTATAATAAACAGCGATTACTGATCTCGGTTCTGGACATATGTATTAAGTAAAGCGTTTTATTGTCCAAGGTCAGAGTCAATTTTAACCGTTGAAGAATTGAAGCTGAAGAAAAAGAGAAAAAGAAAAACCTCCGGTTAGATAGGGTGGGATATGACATAGTAGAGTCGCGATCGCGGTTGGAAATAGATGATTTCGAATTTGTTCTTTCGTTTCATGAAGTATAAACAACCTAACAAAATAAACGTGCGTCAAGGTTTTGAATTTTAGCAACGTTGGCCGTTATTTGGCTGCACGTTGGTCCCCGCGGGTTACTTTTAAACTTTGCTGCGTCTGACTCAGAGATTATTTTGCGCCATGAAACGACTCCCAGGTGGAAGAAGATGCACGAGCGAAGAATTTAGGATCGATAAAAACTTATTTCGTATTTTAAACTGTGAAATACTTTTGACAATTCACTACGTTTTTCAATTGGAAAATTGGTTTCGGTATTCTTTGATCACAAAAAAAAATCAAACCGCGGATGCAGGAAAGTAATCATATCCCGAAGTAACCCGCTCGCTGAGATTTTCTCGAGGATTTTCTTGGCGATTGACGATAAGTTATTCATCAGTCGTGATTGATGTACGCAACGCGCCTTGGCCTTGGGAGTTTCACCTTCTCCGAGTCGCGTTTCTTCTAATTTTTCTTCTCCTTTTGTTCATTTCTTTATTTATTTTTCTTGTTTTATCTTCTTACTGTGCGAGGAAATTATCGACGGTAAATCTGGGTGACCCACTTCGAACAACCTTCGTCGAACGTTCGAAATTCAAATTGTATAATGATCGTAACCGAGCTTCGTTTTACCGGAAGGTGTAACCTACCTTGCTTATCGTAGTTTGCCCATCAAAATGCCGTTGTTTAAGTACAATTATCAAGTCAATGCGAAGAATTTCCTCAATCATATTCTGTTGCTCTGATCCTTATCGTGATTTTTTCTTTAATTTTTTAGAATTCCCTTCATCTTTTTTACTGCGCGTTTCGTACGTGTGTTTTATACAATTAATCCTTCGTATTCGCATGCATACCACGTGCCAGGTATCTTTGTCACTTGATTTCCATTATATAGATCCGTGTTCGCTAAACGTACTGCTGTACGATGTATGACGTGTGACCATAACATGACCTGCTCATGGGATCATGTAGATTAAATTAATTAGCAATTACGAATAATTCGACATGCTTGGAATTTGAAAGCTTATCTAATTTTTTTCGAGTCTTCATTATCACGCGTGTGGAACTTGCGAACGATTCCAATAGTAATTCTAAAGGTACATGGCTATAATTGCTCTTATTCTACATCGCTGGCATGGTCAATTTTTTTATTTTTTTTTAATTCATTTTATTTCGCTAGCTTGATAAGTCCTGAGAGATAAAATTTAGAGTACGCATTATATCATATAACACGCACTTATAAATCTGCGCTCAGTTTTATCCGTACTATACTGCGTGGCTTTAAGATCGGGGTAGAAGTTGAGTCTAAAATTAGCCAACACGTCAGACCGAAATCTTAATATTTACGTGAACCGAATTCAGCACAGTGCACATTCATCTCCTGCTGTGTACGTATACGTTACATTTATACGCATAAAACGTATCGGCGATGTATTATTATTGGTATTTCCTTGGATTTCATTTGATGAAATCTATTTTTTATCCACGCAATGATTATTGAATTGCCGAGTATAATGACGAATGCATATAATATACTTATAAGGAATGATGGGCGCTCCTATTTCCGGTTGAGTAAGGAACCTTTCATTTTCTTCTATAAATTGAACCCACGTGGATTTCATTATTACTACTCGTGTAGAAATTGAAGGATTCAGTCGAGAGAACGAAATCCAAAGTATCACTTACAACTCGGCGCAATTCTCACCCCTACGACGAGCGCCACAAATTCAAATTTGAAATTTGCATCCTTTCGCCATTTTGAAATCGCGCCGTGTCGCGGATATTTTATTTGCTGTTCAAATTTCAAACGATTCTTTTCGCAACACACACGCGACTACCGATAATAAATTCTTACAGCCATCCCATTTGCATTTGTGATTATGCGATTCGTTTTTGGAGAGTCTCGGGCTTCGGGTCTATTTTTTACTTTTTTTCCTTCTCCACCGTCGACCATTGCTCACCTATATCCAAATAATTTGTCAAATAATCAAACGGCGAGTTTTATAGATTTTCTGTATATTTAAAGGTCCGTACAGACCGAATAAAAACGTGCCACATTCACTTTCGGTAATGCCGAACGTAGGTATCGTACGTCCGCCCGAAGTTGTTAGCCTCGGAGATTATTTTCAGCTCGTTTTATGATCTTGAAAGAATCGTGTTCGTTCCTCGAACTCGAGACTCAAGTCTCAAGACTCGTGGCTCGGCAGGGTCGACTCACGACTAGCTGCAGTAGTGTGTGTTTTTTTTTTCTGTTATTTATTCATTTTTCTCTCCTCTGGATTTATTGCAGTTTATCTCACCTCTGCACCCTTTGCTCGTGTTCTTTTCCATCTCATTTCTGCTCGTTAGGTAGATAATTGTTGTATAAATCATTTATAATCAGACGTTGCGAAAATTAGGAGAAAGAAGAATAATTGCGATGAATAAAATAATTTGTTAACAACAAAAAACAGGGTAAAAGTTACCTAATCTATTTGTCACACGCAGCGACCAAAAATTTGCTTTTTCTCTCCCTACTTCGTTGATTTTTCATTCATTCAGGTATTTATAGAATTATAAACAAATCAGAGACATTATAATTACTTGAACTCACCTCTGTGAATTATTGAATAAATAAATAAATAATCCCAAGTGTTACGTTTTTCACTGATACAATTATACGTATATATTATGAATAATATATGTTACAAACGTTTACACTCAGTTAAAATGATTGAAAAAATTAGAAGTATTTTATTATAATCACACCGCAGAATTTGTGTACTGGTTTGTTTGTTTCAATTCTTCGATTTTTTTCTATTAATTAAAAAACGATGCCAATTTTTTATGACTTCAAATCCGCGTCTCACGAACCGCAGTCTGCCAACGACTGGATCTTTCTACTTGAGGTCTGGCCGGTCTTTCTCGCGTCGACTACTACTAGTTACTAACATCAAGCCGTTGTTGGAGGCGCACGTAAAAGCGCCCACACGTCGTAACATCATCGGTCCACAATTCGCGCTCGTTCAATTCACAATATTCTTGTGGTTTTTCGCAATATTTGCCACTCAGCTCGGTGAGATTGAAACTATACGTGACGCAATCCGTCCATTTGCATTCGAGAGAATGATAAGATGAGATTATGGTGGGATCATCTCAGTTAATCTAAAAAATTCTCTCTACGCTATTTTTGTTATAAACTGAATATTTTCTTTCTTACGTCCAAATTGTTATCTCCTGTTTAAAAAAATCAACGGATATGAGAAAAAACAAACGTTCCATTCGCATTTAAAGATCGCTAATGGAATCATTTGAATAGCTACGTACACATAATTCACGTAATGTTTGAAAATGAATAATTCTTTACTCATTTACCTTTCACTGTACATATTATGCACCTGCAGTGAGGAAGAGACAATTCTTGCACGCTGCATAGCGAAGGACAATAACGATAAACAGAACAACATAATTACCTGCAGAATCGTTGCTCATTAATTGTTGGATCACAATTATCATTTCCTCTCGTCTCAAGTTATAGACGCAGCTGTAATTGGAGTAATCGAAGTGCAGTTCGGACGTAACGTTATTTTTTGAACATTTTGTTCGTTAAGCCTGTATGAAAATTTTCGATAATTTCGCCTTGTCACAATTTTATTTCTGTTTATTATCCATGTCGTACCAGTAGCTGCAAGCTGAGCAAATTCGCGTCTCGCGTTGTGGCTCAGCAATATTATAACGTGACTCTTTCCCGCCTTCGCAAACTTCACGTTCGAAGATACCTGTATTATTTCTTTATGGATTTTTCTGTTAGTGGGCTTTTTTTTTTTTTAAATAAAGAGAAGAAGAGATAGGCCGAAACGTGAGAATTGTTTTTGGGTTACGTAAGATCATCCACTGTGTATACCTAATTTACATGAAATCTACAGTTCTATGGGACCGTAAAAGGTTGTCAGCTTATATACGTATAAACGGGAACCCGATACGAGATCAGGGTTTATACATATCCATTGTGCTATTCAATAATGGAATCCTTCTATCCTACGTCTCCTGAGAGGTGAGTTTGAAAAACATAAATTTCATCGATAAATGTCGCTCCGTACGGGTTTGAAAAAAAAATTTAAACAACGAGAAATGAGAAACGAAAAACTTTATTTCAATAGCGTATAATAATGCGAATGGGTATCCCATCCATCCGCATTTTATTTGAAGTTACGTAATATTGGTGTATGATGGTATCGATGGTCTGATGATGTGAGAAAATTATGCATCGATCAAGTATGGGCGTTTATAATCTAGAATTCTTAACACATTCAAATTTCTGGAATGCGACGACAGAAGTATATACGTGTGTAAACAGTTTCTTGCTTTTTATACTATTATTTATTGGTTCTGCTTCTGATCGCGATAGTCACAATTACACTTGCTGTGATAGAACACCATCAACGGTATAATTACATGCGGATTTTTATCTGTAAATTAGAATACATCAAATTACATAACGATGAACATAGGCAATACATATATTTATTCGTCGTTCGCAGCTCCAGCTAGCACATGACTGCGGCTTGTTTAAATATAATTTACCAATCAGTAATTTTTTTCTTCTCACTCCTACGCACTTTTTCTTTTTTTTATTTCATCTCGTTATCCAAATCCCGTTTGATTCGCCGAATAATCAGTATCTGTGGTTTGCGATATCGCGGGATATTTGATGGCCATAAATGGTTTGATTGCTCTGCAGTTGATGGTGTCACGATTTCAACCTTGTCCAGCGACCACAAATCCCTCTCATAACGCTCAGTTCAGCATCAGATTCAGCAGTGCTAATGATACTTCTCTGTATACTAGTTGAGAGTATGAGTCAAGTGACGTTTCTGGCGTTTTACGTATTTTAATCTTAATGAATTTTCTCCCAGACTATAAACGCGGTTTTACTCGGTATGTCATTGAAATAAATGTTTACTAATATGATATACCTATCTATGAACTAATGTGTGATTCGTTGAATATCCTCTTTCAAGATGCATACTTCTCGGAGGGGGATAGTAATGATCTGTAGTTTACCCTAGATGGTCTCATTTTTTTTGATTTATAAAATATGATTTTTCAAGGAATTTAAATCTCGAAATTGTTACAGACGACGAGACGTTGCTTCTGCAGACGTTGTACATCAAAAAATTTCTATCATTTTTTGTCTAAAAATTAAAACAGATGGAAAAATATCAGGGGTGGCGTTACCACCTGATCCTGTTTCACTGTCGCGATTTGCCGACTATTAATTCAAGCAAGTTTCTCTATTTTTGGAATGTCGACCGACAACTTTGCCGATGACGTAATAACTGTGTCGGCGCTAACTAATCTCCTTGTTGGCCTCTATAAAAATCCATGACGTCATACACCTGCAAAACCTGGGCTAAATCGCATCGTAGTTAATAATATTGCACGATGATATAAAGAAAGAGAATAGAACGAATAGGTGGAATCTTGAAATCCTCGTTCAACCTCAGGAATTCGTTTTTTAGAGGCGCCGTTATACTCAATTTGAGTGGGGATTGATTCTAATTCACGCAAAAACGATTCCTTCCACTTGTTCTAGATCTGATACGTTATAAAATTCGCGCGCTATTCACGCGCTTATAGTGTTATAAATATTTCTACTTTCACTATTCATTAATCTTATCTCATTAATTTTATTGTTATCTGTTCAAGGGATCGTCTACATCGGCTTGAGAACGTTCGATTAAACAAGCAATTTATTTTGCTAAATGAAGCCGGAAAAAAGTTTTTATATAATTCTTCATAATGTTATATGTTGACCCCATTTGGTGAAGACCGAAACAAATAGTTTCTTGTAACTTCTCGCTATTTGACTATTCGATTCACTGGTCCAGGTAGAAAGAATGAAACGGGTATTTTAAAAATGAATAAAAAATGACGCGGAAAGGAAGGAGGTGCAGAAGAAGCCTCTAGACAAAGAGATTTTCATCTCGCATCTCTTCTATGGCGTCATAATTCAAGATGATAGATCCAAGACGCTTAAAAGACTACTACTTAGTATTCAAATCGAGCAGTGGATGGACGCCGGGTAATCATAAGGACGAAACGTAATAACGTAATAACTATTATAGGTAAATGACCAGTGGCTAGTAATGGCTGCAGTCAATCTCTCTGACCACCGTCCAAGGAATTTTTTACCTTAGATGATGATGGAGTTATATTTCAACGATCAAATTACCTCGTATCTGACGAGGCTTGTTGCTTTTTATTTTTTAAACAATGACAGAATCTATTGTAATGAACTACACGTAACCGGATGCAAAACCCGAGCGTCTTCATTTTTGTTATATTTATTTATTCATGAATGCTAGTGTAATTTCATAGGTAAAAATTCCTTACCACAACTTGAACTTCCGTTGAATATTTTGCAGCAAGTTTTACTATCAGTTCGAATATCAGGTTTCAAATATTCTGCATCATTCGAATTTCTACCGGTGGTTCGACGAATTTGTTTACGTGAAGCTGACGTGACCCCGTCCCGACCTTCGGACCATTCTTGTGAAAGAGCACGTCGCGCGCTGACCACTTTTCAGGGGCATAGATGGGAAATTCAGCTCATGAGATGACCAATACGATTTTTATTCGAATAATGAAACGTGGAGGAATTTTCTTATCATTTTGCAGAACTTTAATGCGGATGCACTTCCTGTGAAATTTTTACGAAAGAATCGAACTTTGTTACAATAGTCAATTTCCTCAAAAAACCTCATTGCTCATATGGTAATTTGATGCGGCAAATGGTTTTTTTTTTGTTGGAAACTATTATCGAAACGGAAAATATGTATGTGGCCGCCTCCCACCCTCTAACTCTTCTATCATGTGTTACGATATTTGACACCAGTAAAGATAAAAATTATTATTTCATTGGGAATAACTTATTTCCAAATTTTGTACAGCCATTGTGCCCAGAACACACGCAAATTACATGTTCAACTATAGGCAAGTTAATTTCTGAATAAATCAAAATCGTAACACTATTACTTTTCATTTTATTAAAACACATAAATGTAAATACATTAACACCAAAAATTTAATCACAGAGTAAACCACGATGCAATTTTATTCATGACAAAAGAAAGGCAGGAATAGAAACAAATTTTCTAAACAACAATTTGAAGTATATATCAAGGAATGATCTGATATCCCCATCTCATTAATATGGATTACAACCGAGGGTTATAACTTATGCCTCTAAAACTGTACAAATAAATATTGGCAGTGGTTTTTCTTTTTTTTTTGCTTATCGCATAATTTCCATTCTATTCTGAGGTGCTTTAAAAGTTAATTATCATTTGTGGATTAAAAATTTACTAGTAGGCTGCACATCGTAATTCGTGTATACTAAAATTTGATCATTACAGCTCTAATCTTACCGTACATCTAACAACTTAGGTAATTCTTATTCAGAACAACTTGTGTCAAGTTAAATGATAAGACGTTATTAGGTATTTCCAATTGTGATATAGTGTTGTAATATAATAGGTCTAATGAGTAACATATTATGCTAGTTTTCTATATTGACCCTAGACAGATACCCCCAAGCATCTCGTCACCCAGACGTGTCTTGGTGCCTATGGAGACGCCTAGGAAACTATCCACCCAGGATTAAATTTACATACGAGGATTGCCGTCGATAGATATGACGATATGAGGACTGCGTAAAATCAATGGTTACCATGGTTTATTTATAGATACAATTAATCAATTACTTATTAATTGGAAGCAAGCACAACGCCTTGACTGCGCTCCACATCTTGCATTCACCATTCAATTATCTTCCTAATCTCCTGTTCTTCACCACCATTTATTAAGGTTTGAGTTATCAGATCTGCAAAATGATAAAATTTCAGAATCAAATTTCAAAGAAATAAAGCCAACGGTCGTGATAGTGACATTGAGCAATTATCTATAAGTTTATTAAAATTTTTTTTTTCTTACATTGTCGACGTCATCCTCGTCATCGTCACTGATTTCATCACCAAACTCAATATCCTCATCAAATCCATCCTCGACAAAGGTAACAGTGTCGTTGATACGTACTAGAAAAAAAATTGGCAGTTATAGCATTTCATGGCAAGATAATATGCAATAATATACATTTCAAAATAAATGTATTTTTGAGCTCAAGCTTCAATTTCTTGACAATAATATCCCTGGTACACTGTATACTCCAAGTAATAATGTTAAAGAATTTTGCATACCGGCTTTTTTTGTGTTAAATTTACATTCGATTTACAGTTAGCTGAATAATGCTGTTTCTACATTACACAAAAATATAGACAAAGTTGTCTGCAATTGATAACACAAATGAGGTTCAGAGTCACTATTTCATAAGTTGGTAATTAATTTATAAGTGAAACTCTGTGATTAAGTTTCTCAATGCTCTTTAGTATTTCAAGATTTTATATTTAGAGAGAGCCTTTCAAACACTTCAATAATTCTCATTTCTGTACAATTTGCCTTACTGAGGAATGATTATTCCACCACTTGGGGGAAAAATATAAGCTCAATCGTATTGTTTGAAGAATAGGATCTAAAAATCATACCTGTTTCTGGAAATTCTCCATAAGTTTTGAGATTACGTGCTTCATCCGATGTATACTTAAGAATGACGTCGGCTTTGGCGTCTTGATAATCACGAAGGCCGATTAAAATGATGTCACCTTGATTGATCCACACTTTTTTACGAAGTTTTCCTCTAATGTGGCACAACCGCTTGACTCCATCGAAGCACATTGCTTCTAGCCTTCCGTTACCAAGCATCTTGGTGACTTGTGCGTATTCTGTGATAAAATAAACAGACATTATTAAGGTTTCATCAAAATAGGCTGAACAAAAGTTCCAAGAACTTATTGTAGTTCGCACTCAGTGCTTGTACCTACAAAGGCCATGGATTATTAATAAAAAAAAAAATTTTAATTCTTAATTGAACAATACAATAAGTCAAGCTTTTGAATATGAACAATACAATATGTCAAGCTTCTGAGTATGGTTGTGACTTATCTAACAGTGGTGCAAATGTCACCTGTTGAGTTGATTCATGGAAATTAAAAAGTGGTAAAGATCTTATTTGACACTTGTAGTGACAAGGGAGAAACAAGGGGCAAAGAGAGAGGATTGTCTGCTTTGATTTGCTTCAAAGTATAAGTAGCTGGCTAGTGACGTTTCGTTCGAGTGATAAATACTGATTGCTAAACAACAAATGTATTCCAACTTAATGCGCATGTATACGCGATTTACAAAGTGTGTGTACTTGCCTTGGCCATCTTCCTTGAATACCAGCTCTCTCTTTTCAGTTTCATTCTCGTTCTTTCCTCTTCTTCGATTTTTACCTCCCTTTCCTGGTGACACAAACACGAATAATCACTCTACACGATTTCTTAATGAATAAATCAGGGAGTTTGGAAAAAAATTCCTTGTTGAATCACCAAGGTGCATTGCCTATTTTTAACACCAGATTGACATTGCTGCCAGGTTATAGGCAAACTTAACCACATTGTCAGAGAAATCGTGCCAGTCATTCGGTAAACAGGGGTGAAATTGGATGAATTTTTTGTATTGAATGACTCTCTAGTTTCTAAGACGATTGCTTACCCTTATTCTTCGGCATTTTCAATCAATTAGGTTCCACCAGCTAATAAATTAATAAATGTTTGACTCAATGAAAATGAAAAGAGTACTGTAGCACCATGCCAAACCTTACAGAAGAAGGAGAATTACTACGTACTCAAATTACCAGTCTGAAATTTCATGAAAAAATTTGATCCCAAATTTTAAATCCTTCAAACTATTTAAAAATCATGGAAAGCATTTATTTGTACATTTTGTTTTTATTTTCATTCATTTCTTTCATCAATGAATTTTATTATACTTTAAATTGATTCTGCTCAGAACAGGAAATTATGTTGGGGAAGAAAATTCGAATTTGTACAGCTGAATCGTGGGGACATTGTTGCAATCCTAAGATTGAATGAGGATTTCTAAAGAGTCAGCTCTGGATAAAATGGTTACATCCATTTTGGGAAATACCTTTGGAGTCGAAGAAGGAGCCTTGTGAAAATTGGTACAAATATAACTGCTTTATCTCATCCAGGACCAGTCAACAGATTGTGACAGATTTTCGCCCCTTTTTGGCTAAGTACAATAATGGAACATATTACCATTGAGAACAGAAGGCTAACGCCCTCTCTCGAATAGGGGCGGCTGCTGTGGAACTGTTGGAGGACCCTCTTTTGTTTTTTAAATGGCTCGGGTGGTTTTGACAGTTTTGACGTTTAGATCAGTTGTCAATATGAGGTGAATAGAAAATATTGATAAGCAGCATCTAACCTGCCCCAGGGAACTACGATATTTATCAAATTAAATTACATGCTTTATTCGCCCACTCAATTAAAACCTTAACAATTACGTTGCCACAATGACTAAAGTGATTGAAGAAGACGACATTTATTCAGGCTACAATGACTACCCATCGTTATTCAGCACTAAGGATTTGGACCAAGATGAATTGTTTCAAGAAGCAATTAAAGCCAGCTATGCACAACGTCCTATCGTAAGATATGGAATCTTATTAACATTCCAAATTTTAGCAGCAAGTTTTAGAAGTTATGTCTATTTCCAGATGACACCAAAAGTCCCAGGCACTGCTATGCGTCTTGGAACTTCTAGTGGGGTATGTAAAACTGCTATAGATTCAAATTAATATTGTATTGAGATAGGTTGGGTCCTAGGTATTATTGCTATCGAACATGATTTTAGTTTCACAGAAATGGAACCGGTATAATTGGCCGACCAGGTACAGGTCCAAGACCAATGACTGCAGTCCGCGGTGCTGGGTATACTAGTGGGAGCCGGCAACCTTTTGATCCGCTTAATATGAATGGCATGGCAAGAGGTCCAGCTCCACCGTTGGAAAGTGGCAAAGAAGACACGTAAGTTAATAACGACTAGCTACATATTATATTCACATACTTCCCCAGGGATATTATAACATATTTCTTAAACATTAAGCATACATTATTGATTCATATGACTATAGACCAGAAGAGAAAATTAAAATGGCAGAACAGAGGATAATGGAATTGATTGAGAGTTCTGCAGAAGCTTCTTGTGAAAACAATACACGAGTTGCCCTGGAACGGGCAAGAGAAGCTTCTTCTCGAGAACGTGCACTGATACGCTTACAAGAACAGGCTGGGCTTAGCGACAATCATAACATTGACTTGACATTTGCGGTAAGAATAATTCAGCAATGGATCTTATTTCAATTTACGTCATAACAAGAGAAATGACAGTTTATAGAACAAGTCTTAAATGAGATATTAATTCGTGCAGGTGCTGTTTAACTTAGCTAGTCAATACGCTAACAATGAAATGTACACAGAAGCATTAGCCACGTATCAAGCAATCACTCGGAACAGAATGTTCAGCAACAGCACACGACTGAAAGTGAATATGGGTAACATTCATGTAAAAATGGGGCAGTTACCGCAAGCCATAAAAATGTATCGTATGGCTTTGGACCAAGCACCCGCCGCTCAAAAGGATTTGAGGTAAATAACGATTGCACTTTACTTAGTATTTAGTTATCAAGTACGTAACCCTGACTTCATTAGCTTCACCGTGTAACTCTTGCCAAACATATTGAATATGAGAGTTCCTTGATTGAGAGCAACCAGTGGTTTGTTACAAAGCACGTTCGATGAACTATGAGCAAGAATACTAACAATGTAAAACTATCCGCAGAATAAAAATAATGCATAACATAGGAATGCTATTTGTACAAATGGGTCGCTTAGAAGAGGCAGCGAACAGTTTTGAATGGGTGATGCGAGAGAGAGCAGAATTCAAAGCAGGGTTACACGCCGTACTGTGTCATTTTGCTTTGTCACATCGAGATAAAATGAAAAGAGGTTTTTTAGAATTACTTGAAGTCCAACTGAACATTGACCAAGACGACAAGTATGATAATAATACCGTGAGTTGGGCACCTTTGACAAATTTTGATAACGTTTTTTTCACGGTGTGATTCACAAAATTTGTTTTCAATGCAAGCTATCATCTTTGCACAAAAGAATATTCTAGATATATCTTCCTCTTTTCTTCTCTTTATTGCTTTATGTACCAATTATTCATAAGATATAGATTGATGATTTCAGTCTTCTTACATTTTGCGCTCTTTGGTCTCAAATGGACTCTCTTATCTGTGACGCTACTAGAGTCTGCGTTAGTAGTTTGCTTCAATACAAATGTCAGGCTCAATTATGCCCATTTGTAATTTACCTGTTGGCAATATTGTCAATAAATGTGGTGCAGTGAACCATGTCATATCTTCGATTTTTCCACATAAATGATGTGTCATGAATCTACATGATAATCCAGGTGCTGACAAATTTTACACTTCTCAGTATTGACGTTATTCGATCAATTCTAGGAGGATATCCCTATGAACATCTTGAATGAAGTAATCAAAAACGACGAGCTCTCAAAGCTGGAAAAAGAAATGAAACAAGAAGCGGAAAAAACTATTCTTACTGCAGCAAAACTGATTGCACCTGTTATAGAGGATACATTGACTGCCGGATTTGCATGGTAACCAGCAGTTTTTTATTTAGTCTTTTTATTAAACATTTAGCCTTCACATCAGGCACCAATCTTGTGTCATAAATCATCTAATCACGCGAAATAAAAAATTGTTAGACATAACAGAGGTTCCAGAAAATTGATAAGACTTATGCTGTGAAACTATCCGTTTGAAATGCCTGGAAATACTGATCCGTTTCTTTTTCTGAAATACTTGTTATATATTTTGGCGGTAAATCCATAAATTTTTTATTTGACAGGTGCGTGGATATGATCAAATCGTCTGCATATGGGCCTCTTGCAGCAGATCTCGAAATAAACAAGGCCATGACATTTCTTCACAACAGAGAAACACAGCTAGCCATAGACACGCTGAAGGTTTTTGAGAATCGGGAAACAAGTGTAAACAGTGCAGCAGCTACTATGCTATCTTTTATTTACTTCCTGGTAATAATCATTTTAAGTCATAGCACATGCCCTATTATTAACATTTATCGATTAGAATGAGTCCTATTGATAATTTGCTTTTTACAACAGCAAGGTGACTACGATCAAGCCGAAAGGTGTGCAGAAGTTGCTCGAAAAGCGGATAGTTATAATGCTGCAGCATACGTTAATTTGTCTGCTTGTGCAATAAAAAAAAATGACTTTGAGAGGGCGAGGGAATTATTATTATGCGCCCTAGACAGCGATGCAAGTCACGTACAAGCTCTTTACAATCTTGGTTAGTATACATATAATTGTATACATTGAGAAATTATAGGGAATCAGAGCAGGTGACAACTGATTTTCTCTCTTTCTCACATAGGACTGGTTTACAAAAAACTCAATGCGTACGAGGAAGCAGTCGAATGTTTTTGGAAAGTAAGGAACCTTGTGCGATATGATCCTCAGACTTTGTATCAACTTGGCCACCTTTATCAGCTCATCAATGATACAGATCAGGCTGCTGAATGGTATGTTCGGATCCCAAGATGTTTCCGTTTTTGCGTAGCTTGTTGAATTTCATTGGTTTGGCTGATGTTTCGTATTCTTTGCCACAGGTACAATCAACTCCTGGGCATAATCCCTTCGGATCCTGGCATACTGCAAAAGTTAGGCGAGATGTACGACAACTTGGGAGATAAACAGCAGGCTTACCAATTCTACAGCGATGTAAGAATTATCAACTGTTATTAATATAGAGAAGTTATGGAGAATTTTATAATGACCGGATGGTTTTACAGTCTTACAGATATTATCCTGCAAATTTTGAAGTGATTGATTGGCTTGGATCCTACTTTATATCAATGCAGGTGATACCATTTCCTCGTTCTACCTATTAACGTCATCTAATTCTCGATATTGACTGCAATAATGGCAATTTCCAGGTAGCAGAAAAAGCTTTGATATATTTTGAGAGGGCTGTGGCATTGGCACCTGACCAACCGAGATGGCGACTACTTGCAGCGGCCTGTTTGAGAAGAACCGGCCAGTTCCATAAGGCTCTTGCGGAGTATAAAGATATCCATAAAGCTTTCCCTGAGAACATCGAGTGTCTTAAATTTTTGGTTCGGTTATGCAGTGACTTAGGTCTCAAGGAAGCTCAGTTTTATGCCTCTGAACTTAAAAAAGCTGAAAAAACGAAGGAGTTGAAAGAGCGACAGGGTTCCGCTCGACCCGGAACTACAGGTGAGCAATTGCCGAAATGTTGGATTGAATGTCATAATATTTCTTCAAGAAGTCTAGGATTTACACTGAAATAATTCGATGTTGTTATTTATTCAAATGTATTTGATGTGCTTGCATAGGCTCCAGACGAAGCAACAGTGGTACTTCGTCACGAGCAGGATCCGGTCTTAGCGGTGTGTCCGAAAATAGAGGTAGTCCAACTTCAGGTAAAAATGAGCAACATGGAATTTATAACGGAGGCCCTATCAGAGCGAATCGTCTAGCCATGCTAGAGAGCCCATTGGAATTCACACCTGAGCCACACGCGCATATCAGTAAGTTATTATTTTCACTTTAATTCAGCAAGATTAGATCATAGTATGGTCCGGAATGAACCTCCTGATTTTGAGATCCGTTCCTAACGTGGTGTTTTGCTTGATAATATTCTGTAGTTCAAGTTCCCAGAATTTCAGGATCTGGTGCAAAGATTATCGAATATTTTAATCTGAAATAATGAATGTCATGTCGTTGTGGATATCGGTGATTATACAATTAGCATGAGTGCCAGTAGCCTCGAAAACGGAGGGAATGGAAACACACAGAAAAAAACGAACATGATTTCTTAATCGCGTCAAATGAGTTTTAATTATGTGGGGTAGGCTTGAAAAAAATCTTGCCTTACTTGGTATCTAATTTGTTTAACTGATCGAAATAACCGTGGAAACAAAAAACCTCTTATTTCATCTCACTAATTGCTCTATTCAACTTGTCATTTCGATAATGAATGGGTAGTTAAATTAGCAAAATAACCGATTAATCAGAAATATTTGTACAGAATCCAAGCATCCAAAAATTTAATTACACTGCAAACATAAGTCGTCTGGTTACATAAGGAAGGTCACTACATGCCATTTTTTCCATCATTTATCAGTATTTATTGAATAATGAATCGAATTTATTCGGTGGTATAATAAGATTGAATTTTCATCGCAGTAAACTTGTCTCTCCCATTGTTGTACCTTATGAGAATAAACTTATTCTTTTTATTATCAGCGCTGTGAATGAAGGATTTCTATATGCAATTATTTTGTATGGCTTTTTTAACTATTACGATTTTATTTTTGCTGCCGAAATATAACTCCTCGTGGATGCATGTACATATCAGTATTCAGTTTGAAATGATATGACATATTCTAGGGTGGGAACATCACAGATTGTGATATCATTTCAAAATAATCGAATGATTCCCTGTCATAAAATTTTCCTATCACATGATTTCTAGAGCCTAATATTTAATCTCTCATTGCAAGAGCTTGCCGTTTTTATGATTTTATTCTGAAACCTTTTTTTTCCTACACTAACTGTGAATTTCAGCTTGAAAGGGAGATTATCAAGCCAATGATTAGCATTACCGCGTTGCGCAGCTCCAGTTGCGATTGATATTAAACAGAATGATGCACGCACGCTGTTTCATGGCCCTGTATTATTACCTTAATGGATTGACTACATGATAGATGTACCTAACTGTTCCGCAGAATCTATTCCTGGCTTACATGTGTCTTCTTAACACTCTACTGATTGTTGCAATGATAATGTTTCAGTAGAACTGAACACTAGGCTGCATAGTAACCTAGGGTAAATCAAAATCTTCGCAATGTTCCAAAATATTTTTAATAAATTTTGTATCATAATCAGCCGTTAAACCTTCATAACTTGCGGACAATTCACGGGCTGATTTTTTTGATTTCCACTTCATTGAAACTTTCTTTTGCATAATCAGAACATCCAAGTAGTTTCGAGTCTAAGTCGAGATCATTTTTTACAGACACAAATTATTCAGATCCCGTTGGCCCGCTGCCTTTGCGTCCAATGACGTCCGCAGGCAAGAGGGATGATGATTTTGGTGACGAAGAATTAGGCGATGATCTTCTACCTGAATAAGTGATGAGACGAGTATTCAATCTTGCGAGAAAGGGGGTAAATAAGTTTACATGAATCGATGTTTGTTTCTTTGACAGAGAAAAAGAAATGGAACCCTCCAGAGTACCTTGTAGAAAAGCTTTGTTAATCACTATTAATTAAAATATGTATTAGCTTGCACTTCTGGGAATTGTTGCTGATAGCGCAGTTTCGTCTTATTAACTGCAGTAGATAGAAAAATATTTTCTGCAACTTGGTGTCGATTACTTTTATTACTAGTAGAATTAAGAAAATATTAAAGATTTGATTAATTATTCTGCGAAAAGAATGTAATCTCAGACTATAGAATTTTTAACAATAAGCCAGTCGTCATTATAAAAAGTATTGTGAAGACGTTGCATTCTTTCGAATACATTTAATTGATAATCGTTGTGAAAATAATTAATACAATCCCCGCGTTCGTGCCGATAACTATTAATTATCGAAAAATAATTGATCAGAAATAAACGAGAGACGGAATCGTATCTCACGTTCTCGAGCTCGTTGTGCCGAAAGCAATGCGCAACAGATTTCGCGACCGATAGAAATAATGATTTACACGTCTATATATATACCCGATTAAATTTATCTCCGTCACGACATGTCACACGTAACATACCTTCTGTCCTACTCTTATTATTCCTAATAGTCTCGAGGCAATAAGGTCGGTAAAAATATGTGGACGATATATGAAAAGTCAGAACATGAATAAAAAAATATTGAATCACCCTCTACCTTGCAAATTTTCATCTTTTCTTCTTCTCTTTTTTTGAAAAAAAAATGATATTACTTAATTATTACGTAAAGAATTTTTATACAGTATAATTCCAACACGTAATTTGATTCGATGACTAGTTAGTATTATATAATGATTTGACGAATATTTCTTTTTTGGTTTTACGCAAAATGCAGGGAAGAGAACCTTTTTTTCTCAAAAGAAGGTTGCGTAAATCATTGGCTCTGACCATTTTTATCACTGGATATCGTTTTTTGCACGTTTTGTCATTCATTGAATCGCTGTTTTATGAACTGTTAGCTATTAAAAAAAATTTCATCGGGATAAAAAAAAGGTATACGGTATTTCGCGAAGAGAAGTAAAAAGTTTAAATAATGGAATTTGTAAGGCGGCGAAGTCCACTTCGTTTGTGATTAAATTCTTGATAACCGAGATGTTCACAAGCTCGCAAATCGAACGATCAAGATGTCAACAGTTCGCCGTCTTCGATGCCGGAGAGCATTGATAACGTTTAAATTTTTTTATCTGGGGTCAACCACTTATCGAGAATCATATGGATCCTTCCCGACAATCATTATTAGGTATTAATCAATTTCTACGTAGCTCATCTGGAATTTCTGGGAAATTCCACACCCAACGGAAAATTCGACTTTTTTTCGGGCGGCTGTTGGGTGAAGTCTCATTCAATGTAGAGTCGGACTAACGTCAAATTTGTCGGAAAAATTAAGCACGTAAATTGCATGGCTTCATTGATCCATGATTAGGTACTCTTGTCTTTTATTATTGCGTGCGTGAAAATAATTATTTCGTCATAGACCGCCTATAGGGTTTGTACATAATGTACAAACGTATATCTTGCCAAATCCGGCGTTACACGTAGTCTATAGGTCAGATTGATGCAATGATTTTTTTGCCAAACTGCCAGAGGCTAATAGAACTGAATTCCACCTATCACGGTATTTAGCTATCCAGGTGAAACTGGAGCAAATTTGATGAATAAAGAAAAACATTAAAAAAAAAAAAATAATATCACATTCATTAGAAGTTAAATATTTCAGGTATACATATTTTGATTATCCGAACGAATGGACGCGTATCATAGTTACGTATTTAGCGAACAATCGTCATACGTATTTATCGCGAAATCGTCGTGAATTTTCTGTGAACTTGTTATCAGAAAATATTTTTCGTAATTAATCGGAGAATCGAACGCTGCACCCAAGCAGACGTCATTAACATCAAAGACGTAAAGGCGTTGATGTTTTCCGCGGTAGTATGGACGTTATATTGAAAAAATTATCGCAACCATGCTCCGCGCAAACCATAAGCACATGATTCGCATAGATTTGACAGGCGTATAGATCGGTATATTTAAATCGGCGAAAGGGCAAAAGAGCGTCTAAATATGTATCGAAATATTCCATAGCCACAGAGCACCGTCCCGGCTATAATAAATGTATGGAAATATCCGCAAATCAATAATGTGATCGTTCACGAGCCGTACAACTGGATCCCGAGGGTCAGAAAAGTCAAAAGTAACGATTCAAATTCGAACTTCATTGATTTCCACGTTCTAGAAGATGATTCACCCGTGGCCTGTCCACCCTCCGACAACAATTCGAAATGTCCCGCCAATAAAACTCGCGCTAAATCAATATTAGCATCAGCTCCTGATTAGCTGATAGTGGGTTGCACTCGTAGTTCGACGCAGTGTTGCACCCTATGCATCGGTATTTGATGGGTTTGCGTGGCATTTAATATTGTTTATTCTTCTGCATATTGAACACAGAGCAAAAAAATATAGGTCGGTCATCGCATTGGAGGGTGAAATTTCACCCATAATTGATGAAAAAATGAACACAATTAATAATATAATTGGTACACGTTCCGAAATAGGGTCCATTCTTCGAACAGCTTTTCACAGACATCAATGAGAATTGAATCCGTGAAATGACGGGAGAAAAACTTAAGGGATGAAAACGACACGACGAAATTGATAAGGTATAAAAATAGAGAAAGAGAATCTCTCATAACAAAGGCAATGAAGAGCCTGCTGACAGATTAAGCGTTGGGCTAAATTTAAGCACGCAGGCTGATTCAATCAGACTCCATTCAAGTAAGTTGAACCAACATGGAGCGATAGAGTGACAAACGGATGTCACGCTACGATGTAGGAGAGCACTGGAGACGTATTCGTCAAGTTTGTGTGACCTGTTTGGCGATGATGTTACTTACTGATATTTTTTCAAAACTTATATATACGTGTAAAGTTTGACACGGATATAATGGAACCTGTATGTATGTAAAATTCGCGCTACCAAATCGACACACTTTAAAAATAAGATAACCAGCCAACGTTGAGAATGAGTGACGACTGACCGATGATGATGACGACCACGACGACAACGATGATGATAATAGACTTCGCCGCGTCGGTTAAAATATGGTGGCAAAGGTCGGAGGGTTCGAAGGTTGTACCGGACCAGGTCAATTAACAGTAAGTCGCACGACTCAAGTTCAATCGCAAATTGAGGACCAACGAAAATATTCGTGGAAGTCTAATTGCGGGCTGAAGGAACTCACAGCTGAGTAATAACGCGATATTTTCATAGGATATTTTTCACTTTCACAGTTCATTCATCTTCTCCAGTTCAGTGATAATTTTAACTTCGTACACGTCGACGCGTAATCATGCGCTGGAAACAAGTCGGAAGTATCGAGTGCCTTAAAATTTGGTAATATCAATTTTATTTCCTTCAATTTTTCTGTTTTTCTATTTTCTTGAATCGTCGTCGTTTCATATCTGTAAGACTCGAGCCCTTTGACTCGGCGGCTTGTTATGACACTTCGCTTCTAATCTAAACATGATGTAAAGATATATTCGGTAATGAGAGATAAATTAGTACTTTTTGTAACATATCTCTACGTTCAACGGTCCGTTTGAATTTACCTAATGGCTTTTTTTGGCGAAAGTCCAATTATTTCGGTGATAAGTCTTGGAAAAATTTACATCGATCTTTGATTCCAAAGTAAATGTGGAATAATTTTATAATATGTGGTTCAAAACAGTATATTTATTCATACATAGGTGTATAATCGACTTCATTTTCCACTCGATTTACTATTTTCTTTTTCATTTTCATTTTCATTTTCATTTTTCTTCCTTTCGTCATCTACGCAAATTTATAATTCACGCCGAATTAATATGATAATTCAATTTTTCATTGTGTTCATAAAGATCCCCAATTGACTGGATTATTTCATGAGTAGATGATTTTGGCTTTCAGATTTGGATTCCTGAGCTGATTATACGTGAGATTACTCTTGAAGAAGCAAAAAAAAAATTCGATTTTTGAGCAAAAATTGAATCATTGTTTTAATTGGGTTTACTATGCTTTTCTTACGTATTTTGACCTCAGGAATCCGAATCTGAACGAAAAATTGATCCATCTCTAAAATTCACCGAGTTATCGCCAATTTTCAGCTTTTTGGGGTCAAAAATTAAAAATTGATTTTTTAGTCTATATTAATGTAATTTGAGCTCAGGAATCCGAATCCGAAAGAAAAATTGATCTATCTGCAAAAATGACCGAGTTATCCTCATTTTTTCGCATTTTTTGGTACAATTTCGAGGATATCTCGAAGGGAAAAAATCGTAGCTTAATTTGGACAACGGATTCGTGTTCCTGAGGTCAAAATACATAAGAAAAGTGCCATACGATCAATTTTAAAAAATAAAAAATTTTGGTCAAAATTTGAAAAAATCGTAAGGGGTACCCCTTGGAAAAATCTCAAATTTTGGCAAAAAATTTTTATTTTTTAAAATTGATCGTATGGCACTTTTCTTATGTATTTTGACCTCAGGAACACGAATCCGTTGTCCAAAATGAGCTACGATTTTTTCCCTTCGAGATATCCTCAAATTTGTACCAAAAAATGCGAAAAACTGAGGATAACTCGGTCATTTTTGAAGATAGACCAATTTTTCTTTCGGATTCGGATTCCTGAGCTCAAATTACATTAATCTAGATTGAAAAATCAATTTTTAATTTTTGACCCCAAGCAGCTGAAAATTGGCGATAACTCGGTCAATTTTAGAGATGGATCAATTTTTCTTTCAGATTCGGTTTTCTGAGGTCAAAATACGTAAGAAAAGCATATTAAACACAATTAAAACAATGATTTATTTTTTGCTCAAAAATCGAATTTTTTTTTGCTTCTTCAAAAATAATTTCACTCGTAATCAGCTCACGAATCCAAATCTGAAAGCCAAAATCATCTACTCTTGCAATCGATCGAGTAATCATCAATTATTCGCTGTTGGAAGCAGAAAAATTATGAGACATATTGATTGGTTTTAGTCGTAGACCCACTTTGATTCATCGCAATCCATGCATGGGTCGAAATATTTGAATTCCTTGGTCTACGAGGGGGCCTGAGTTTATCTGGAGTCAGGTAGCCACGGTCGTCGGGGTTTGTTGTGGAGCGTCACCTCTGCTCAGCCCTGAAGGTGACGTTTCACAACAAAGCGCTGCGCTGCTGGCTACCTGACTCCAGCAAAGCTCGGGCTCCCCGACTCAACTTCAATTTCAAGTCAGAAAAAGAGCATGTCATTTTTTGATTTTTTGATTTTTTGACTTGAATTACAAAAATGATAGGAAAAAAATTTTGAACAGTGAACGAGTAAAAAACAATCACAATCGATAATTTTTATATATTTTCTATGATTTTTGACCAAAAAAAAATCTTATTGCTGCAAGTACCCCACTTGATTAATTATTTATTCAAAAATCGAGTGGGCTACCTCAAAATATCAATTAAAAAATTTTTTCTACATTGGAAAAATTTCCTTTTTCTATAAGGTACAAATTCTGCCCCCATGCTAAGAAAATAAAAGAAAAAAATGTTCTCAACCCACCCTATTGTACATGTCTAATATATCTGTGTAATCGTCAATCTATAATCAAGGTTCGTTGCTCCCATCAGGGTATCATCTTTTCCTGCAGAGTTGCTTGCTACAGATGCACTAAATATAATATTATCAAATACATTTATCTTTTAATTTTGTCTACGTATGTCACCCTAGCCTTCTTTCTTCATCTCTTTTTTAATTCTATCCCTATTGAGGTTCTTTATTTTACTCATCTTTCCAAAAATAAGATTCCATTATTACAAACTCCATACACACTCACGGTTTTACAATTTTGCTTTTCGTACTCACAGGGTACGAAATTTCTATTGGTAATATATTTTTCTCTTTTTATTTAACTTTTCTTTTTAGTATTGCAACTGATATATTGAATGAAAAATTTGCCCTCGTGTACAAGTGCTAATTCCGCTCCAAACTGCATAATAAGTTGCATCCTATTCGCCTGACGATGAGCTCGAAGCGGATGTGTAGGTCGTTCGGTGACGCGCTTCAAAAAAAAAAAAAAAAAGGCAATGAAAGAGAAAAAAAAATAGAATAAAAATCGGATCGATTGATTGATAAAGAAGTAGAAATTATACGTTCAATTTTCAACGCTTCTGTGTTACAGTCGAGCGTTTTCACGTGTGTGTAGCTAATTCCATATTGCAATTCTATATTTTTGCAAAATCATTGTTAATATATGATTCTTTGTTGTATAACATATATGCAGTTTGATTGTATCATAAAATATTTTATGTCGCAAAAGTCGTAAAAACAATACGAGAAGACTTCAATTCGCAGGTCACATTAATCCCATTGCAATTTGCTGCGGTTGTTATCAACGAATATAATTTTTTTGAGGATTTTTTTTCAATCTTTTTTCAACATAATATGCATCGAGTTGATATGTTTTTCCGCTCAAATCTACTCTGACGTAATCTTCTGATCTCCACGATATTACACCTTGTACACGTTCAATGTTATACCACGTGTATCCACGCGTACCTATCTATAGTAGAAAAAGTAGAAATAAGAAAAATGAAAAACAGGTAAATAAAATAATGGAAAACGTTGCATGAAAATACAACGCATATAAAACTGATAATGTGGGTATAAAACGTCGTTGAAAAAATCTACTTTATATTGGATCGAACGGAAAATGATCGGCAATATACCCACAATATACCCGATGATTATCTCCTCATAATCCTCATCGTGAACGTGGCGAAACGAAAGAAAATCCGAAGAAAATTGTAGAAATTTTATTGGCAACGTGAATTGAGGATCGTAACTGTACTTAGCAGCGAAGGATCGTCGTACGATTGATCTGCGAACGGGGGTTGAAGTAGAGGTCACAGTCGTGAAATAAAAAGTCTCTAACTATCTCTCCGATTAAAACTGTACCGAAATAATTAGGGAAAAAGATGAATTCGATTTCGGAATACAGAATAAATTGAAGTTTTATCTCTATGGCTGTAAGTACAGATACGTTATTAACACGATATCAGTTCGTCGTGCGACGTATCCGTAATAATTACAACAGCAGATGCATCGAATATTACTTTTTTAATATCACGTATAATTTGTAAAGAAAAATTCATGACATAACGTTTACAATTCTCTCCTCGTTTCAGTCGGTGTAAATTAGTAGGAGAAAGTAGAAGAAAATGGACAAAGACGAAATGACGTGAAATAAAGTGTGAAAACAGAAAACCACACGTATACTGCAAAATGTAATGGGTGTAAAAATGATCACGCAACATTGAAATAGATCGGCTGATATTGAAATCATCCGCTGATACGCGGTACGTAATAATGTATCTACGCAACGTACGTAGTACATACCTATGTAATTTCATGCTCTCAATTATGAACCGTTATCAAGCTACATCATTTAATCTGCATCGTTATTATAGTATTTCTTTATCAACGATCTTTGATTTTAGGAGTTCATTTTGAAAATTGTAGTACATAGTAATGATATAGTAGATAAAATGTGTAACGAACTCTGCAGATTACATCTGATGGATGGATGGATGGATGGATGGATGGATGGATGGATCTTAATTTACCCTTTCCTTTTTCGTCCCTATAATTATTCGATTAACGTTTGTTCTTCTCCTTGACCCTAGTTACCGAAGAAAAGAAACTTTACGTACAACACCGAGAATCTGAAAATTTGAAGAAACAAAAAAAAAGAAATGGTTGGAAGAAAATTCCTCCTCATCAGCTGATGAAATATCCCATTCATAAATTCCATGCACACTGACTATTCCCAATCGGTCACAATCCACATCTCACTACCGATTCGTTCGTGAAAAATCATCGAAAGAAATAAAATACAAAGAGTGTAGAAAAATTTTATGCGAGTACATACGCAGAATCGCGGTGCAGCGTACGTTGCAACCGTTGCAGAATCATGCTCACATGATCATTATAATGATACGTTTATTACTGCATTATATATGTAGAGAGGGAGAGAGAGAGAGAGAGAGAGAGAGGAGAGGAGAGAAGAAAAAATTTGCAACGACGATTGGGGGAGGGAAGGGAGATCGAAAAGGAGGGGGTTCCGTATCATGTGCGTCGGTCGGTCGGATTTTGAATCGGCGAACCAATATTCAGCGATATACATATACAGTACCTATGCAATATAAATGTACGTACATGAAAAGAGAGGGAAAGAGAGGAAGTTAAGGAAGGCGTGTGTGCGAATCGCACGTATCGCGCGATTAGAGGAACTTATTCGACCCGCGACTCGGTGGGGATTTGTTGGTTGTATGGACATAAACTGGAGGCTCGTCAGTTTCGCATGCATCTCCGAGGACGTTGGTTGTTCTTTTACGGTAATGATAATCGACTCTATTGTATCGATGTACAAAAAATAACGTCCGTATATATAGGGTAATTTTTTCGTATCACATATTACAAAAAAAAAAAAAAAAAAAGAAAGAAAGGAAATAACGTAGGAGAAAAAAAGAAAGAAAAGTTCCGAGAGATAACTGAACGGGATTTGAGTCACATATGTGCGTCGGACGATTTGTAACTAAAGTATTATGGTAACAACAATCAACGAACTCTACTCTATAAAAACAACGTAACAAACATTTTCAAGAGCAGAAGAATTCGGACCGCCGAACCAACAACTGCGACGTTTTTTCCCGCGCAACAATTTCTTAAATTCAAACACCTGCTACCGCGTATCGATCGTTGGATTAAATCTGTACACACGATATATATGAAATAACTGGAGAAAAAATTCGAAAAAAGATTAACTACGTAATTTTATTCGACATAAAATTAGTGGTGAGTTTTAAATTTTTTTTTCACCTTTCTTTCTTTGAGTATATTAATTTAAAAAATAAGAATTATCTGGTCTGTTCTGAAGATATTATACTTGTGAAATCTTTCGGAATTTAAATACATAACTAAATTTGAATGCATTCGCGAAGTTTGATGAGAACATGTGCGCGCGTTCCGTACGTATAGAAATTCATCTATGGTCATCTATTTGAACTTGAAACGCGCGGTGTCCCCGACGTTCGCTGCACGTGAGTTTGTTGAAAGCGAAGTGCAGATTTGCCGTAAAAAATGAGATAGTCGCAATATCGGTGTGATTCAAAGACGGAGAGGAAGAGAAAAAACGTTTCTTTTCTTCTTTCTCTTTTCTATCTCGAAGATACTCGAGTGAATTAATAAAAAATAATAGATCTTATGTCTTTATATGCGATTATTTCCGTACACTTAAACGTGATCAATAAGACGACGCATAACTTTCGGTAAAACTCGAGTAATAATCAATTAAAATCAGTGTGATACTTTTCATTCTTTCATTTGGACGCGAGTCAAAATTTTCTCATTGGGTGAATTATTCAAATTCTTAACATACATACCAATGCTGTGATAAAAGTAAAGAAACTAGTCACGATAAAAGGTTTTCCCGTTCTTTTTTTCCCCTCTCTTTTGCCAGCAGCACGTGCGATATATCTGCAGGATTTCAACCTGCAACGAAATGCCCCTTGAAATGTATAGGCAATTTTGGAATTTTCTAAAAATTATCCTACCGCAGGTAGGTACAGAATACACGGAATTACGTTTACGGGCAAGTTGAGTTGCGTGTCCCGAAAAAGTCGGTAACTTTTACCTTCGTTATTGCCAAATTTTTCGAATTTATCTGATGTATTTAGTGCCATTGGAATTTCCCAAACTACGTCTTAGAAAAGAAATATGTCTTTTTTTCTTTCCTTGTATTCTTCAATATACTGTAGGCATTTTTCTTTTCGCATATTCTTTACGTGGATAATGTATTCCTATTTCAGGTAGGTGCGCATACACGAGTGAAAACTATTCGACGTAATCTGTGGAATTCGATTTGACTATATTAACATTAAATTCGCTGTTCTTAATTATCATATATACACTCACGAGGTAAAACTGCTCAAGTTCGATGTATACGGTATATCGGTAGAAGTTTTTCTATTTTCTATTTTCTATTTTCATTTTTTCACTTCCTTTTGCTCTTTTTCGTTGGTCTAACGCTGCCAATTAGCTTTCCGAAGGTGTGGCGGTCAATCATTTCGTAGCCCTAGTTCTGAAATAATTTTTTTTATCTCACAATTAGGGTCCATTCATTGGTTTCCGCTGACGGCTAGTATAACCGCGTACCTACACGTTTTTAAAGCGTAACAATAGCGGCAATAAAAATCGGGTGATGTTATGTGGTTCTAAATTTAATATCGATGGTTATTCTACGCTTTCAATTCGTCCATTTAGAATGAGAAACGTTATTCAATTGATATAGGTGACGATCAGGCTACTTCATGATCCAAATTAGAACCGTCCTCTGGGGTCAACTCGCTAAATTGTTCTAATTAAGGCTTTATACACCTTACAATTGATTTTAATAAGACTAGATAACGTTCCCCGCGCTCATCGCGTCCGATTTATGTTACTGCAATTCTATACCGTAAATAAAGAATGAAAAATTAATGAGTAATGAAAAATTGGCAAAAGAAACGACGCACAGAGAAAAGGTTTGGAAGAAATTTATTTCTTTTCCTCGAATAACGTCTACCGATACCAGTTATCGATGTTAGATATGTATTCAAATATTATCCGTAATTTTAGACACACACGCAGATCTACAAGGAAAGATAAAAAAAATTGAGAAAGAAATTAAAAAAAGAAATTAAATGAACCCTTGTCTTTTGATAAAAATCAATAGACTGACGCATATCCCTATAGTATCGAATGTACGGTGAATTTTTGACAGTCAATTATCATCGGCGATAGATACCTAATAACGATTTTATATCTGTAGTCTGTTACAGATATGACACGAGGATTAATTAATTTGATAGTACGTAATAGTGAGTTAAATTTCTAGAAATGTCCGGTTATCAATTTATTGAAGGAATAATAGAAAATCTGTAGAGAATAGAGAAAAAATTTGAACAAAATACTTCGAAGAGATCTATGTTCGATATTTTCCTCGAACAATATTCTGCGAGTAACGTAGATTTATATTCAATATCAAAGCTGAAAGGTATATGTAAATAATTGATAACTGAACGGCAACTTTCTTTTTCAAGCGAAACGAGATCCGGCTAATAAGGTGTGGCTCGTATTATTGTTAGTTAACTGAATCTGGTTTAATATAGTCCGCAATTGCAAAATGTACGTACGTAAGTACGTGTATAGGTATGTAAGATATCTACATTCGTACACATGCCCTCCAGAAACAATATCGCAATTTAGCATTATACGTATACGAGCGTAATACTAAAACCATAGATAATGCTAAAACTCAATTCTATGCACGCTGGGGTATAAATTATTAAACACAATCGCGGTCAATAAGCAAGTAAATTGTATGTAATAATTTTCCTCATATACGTTATAAACGTCCACGATGTTACACAGAAATGTAGTTGAAATTCGTGGTCGGATAAAAGCAAAAAAAAAAATCTAATTAACTCTCACGTTAACTCTCAAAAAAATTCTCACGTGGATCGTCGTCGATTTATATTCGATATCTTTATGACGTGTTTTTCCATCTCTTCTTATCACACGACCAATGCAGGGAGAATCGTTACGCGTAATTGTGTTCGTTTCAAGTTTTTCTTCTCTGTCTTCTTTTAATTTAAACTCTTTCACTGCGTACGGTACATGGACGAAGTTTTTACGTACATTAATAAATGACGCGTCGAATCGAACGCCGGCTTATCAGTCAAGTTTTATATAATGTATCGATCATGATTATGAAAAATTTTCTTCTATTCTTTTCTGTGCTCGTATTATAGGGTCGATAGTTATCATTTAACGTACACAGGGATCATGAATGAGGAATAAAGAAAGAATAAAGAAATGAAATTAATTCATCAGAGTTGAAAATAATTAATTACATTTGTTTCACATACTTAGGAGGCGTGTGATCGTAAAACGATCGGGTCTGATAACACAGAAATGTTGGGTAAAATGAATGTTATTTTTGGGTGTCTTTGACCTCCTCGTATATTTTAATCCAAGATCGAATAAGGGAGATGAGAGAGTCTTTTGTAAATGTCGCGAAAAGAACGTGAAATTATTTGATCGCATTAGAGTATTATTGTCAGCTAATCACGGGGATATGTTACAAGAACGGTTGTTCATTAGTCTTAAGCCCGCAAGATTAATTTTATCTTTATGTTTATGGGGGTATTTAGGGTTGTAAGGATTATAATATAAGTCTTTTTTTTTATTACTCATAATCCAATATCTTTTGTTCCTCTCTCTCACCATCGTATCGTGAGTGGCACGTCGGAAATTTTTCCACAATATGCGAAGAAAGAAAAACTGAAATAATCAATTTTCAGATTACGGAACAAATTTTGTCTCTTCTTTTCTCTCGTACCTAGCGATAATATCGAATCAAAATTACATAATTCGGTATTCCGTAATCAAATGAAGAATCTTTCTTTCCCAATCTGCTTCTAATTGTATATCTATCGAAAGATAAAGTTTCAATTACACTATAATATAATAGCCATATACGATATCGCGATTCGGGAGTCCCAATTAATAATCTTTAATATATTTATTATCGAAGTACATAAGATTATATTGTAATATCGTATATCATAGAAGATCGTCATCTGAAATTCGTACGGTGTGAGTGAATCTCTTGATCCTCTTGTATAATTGCGTAGTCATTATACGTATTATATCGCCTGATGTATAAAATTTTTTCTCCTCATACTTTGATTCGACTTATTTTTGGCCTATGATCAACTTTTTCTCATATATACTTTTTTTTTATTTTTACAGATAACTGATAGCGAACACAAAATTTCAATATGGTGGTACCAACGGAACGCGAACTTCACGAAGCCATTCAAGTGGCACCTCTCGTTCTTGCGGATGACGTTAGAAGGCAAAAGGTAATTGAACATGAAAATGTGCACGTGTACGACAGCAACAACATGATCATAATAATTTCGCTAGCGGAAATGAAAAACAATTTTGACAAACTTATCGACGCAAGAAGAGTAAACACCCGAACTAATTACCGTACACTGCAATTATGTATAGTTCCAAAAATCGAACATTTATTACGTGCATGGGTGATTAATTTGCGATCGTACCATGCATGATGTAATCCTCATAGAGTTTGGCAAATTTTTTGGTAAAAATATTATCCGATAACGATACGAGTCGTAAAAATGTCATACTTCGTTCGATCTACTACGATTTATGATTCCTCATTTCAACGGAGATATCGGTCGGCTTTTGGTGCTCGGCCAATGGGAGATTGCTGATTCAGACGAGCCTCTGAAGTTTGTGATATTGCAATATCATGCAGCCGATTGCGGCCGATCCAGCGTCATATTATGGAAAAAAAAAATCGACCGTACAGCCGGTGCCTGTTTGAAAATTCTTTTTTATTTTTCATAACTCCGTATAGATCTCACGAGGCTAACTTGAGCAGGTACGGAGTAATTAGCGTGTAAAGATACATCTGTCGAGTCCTATTTTATATTTCGTTACGTTGTATCGAGATCTCCGGGCGTTAGGTAACAATTCATTCCTTTTCTTGATCTTATCAAGGTAAATCATGATATGATCTATTTGTCTCTAGTACGATATATAAATAACACCGAGTTACAGACGAATCATTTTCCGGTAACAAACGATGACGTACGTTGTAATGTCCATAATATCGGTACGACTTGTTTACTTCGACTTGAAATTCGATACGCAAATACGTATGTGATTACGAGTAATGCACTGGATCATGTACGCTTATCCATGTATTCCAAAGAACGGAGAAGAACCGCGTACGTGCGGCGAAAAGACATTATTGATTTTTACTATAACGAACGAAGACAGCGGCCGATTGCAACGAATGTTTTTTTTAAATATTATCATTTACGCACAACATCACAAATACCCGAACGATTAATAAATCGCTATCAATATCATTAGAGTTTTCCTCAAATTTCTCATAGCATTTCATTCTAGCATCTGTACCACAGCATTCGCTGAATAAAATTTGACGATCCAAAATTATGGATAATTTACGTAATTAGAAACGTTATTGTGCGACGAATTTTCATTCGTTAAAAAGATTGAAGAAAAAAAATTGTGCAGTGCGATCACGTCAGGACGTACACTTGCAGTGCGCGGTCAGTTCGAGGATAGTCTTAATTGCTCTCTATTCGCTCTTGATTTATCTGGTATTCAGTATTAGAAACAATGAGGAATAATCAAACATGCCCCCGCGTGGCTGGAAAATTTTCTCTGTACACGTACGTTTCCGTAATATTCTGTGGACTGTATATTATTTTCTACGTACAATACCAGCATTATTGTACGTAGACTACGAACAGTAATGCACGATAATGTGTGGCGCTCAGAATATCGAAATTCCACACGGAAGAATATAATCCTTGCCAAAGAACGGTTTTTGCAAATTGCCGAGGAGCTTCGTTTTGCTGCTTTTCTTTTACAAGGTACTCTTGCTGCGTCGGATGGGTTTAGAAGCATTTTATACACGACCATCGCATAGGTATACCTATGCCAAAGAATACAGACCGAAACAATTAATGGTTGTGTGCTCATAACTTGCACGTATATTAACCTGAGTGGCTATTCAATTTACTCCAATTAGTTAACCGAGCAGCAACGAATTCTTATAAATTTTCTGACCACGTGCAGCATACAGAACGCGTTTATGCAGCTAGATGTTATCTTTGCGCAATAGTTATTATATCAGTGGAATAATTGTTGCTGGTACGTTTCATATTTCACACTGAAATCATCGGGCGTGTAATATTTCAGCTTGGAAGTGCGATGATTAATTCTCGCTGTAAAATTATCATCCCATTTTTTATGAATTTTCAGATCGAGAATCGTCTGGCTCAGATGAGATTCTCCGCAGCTACGGCAAGAAAAATTCAAAAGGTATTCTTGTCAGAAGTTGAAAAAGGAATACGCCAAGAACCCTCGTCGTTACAAATGGAGAACACTTATATTCCAGAACTTCCAGACGGCACTGGTGAGTTCTCCTGCAGAATTTGCCGATTGTTATAGCCCAATTAGTTGCTGATTGCTTCAACTGATTCATTTAGAAATAATTTACCCTCCCTCAACTCGTGACTCGGTTGAAACATTATTTGACAATTCATTAAGTTTGGGCCCGAATAATTTCAGAATCTTCGATCTCCAACTATGATGATGACGATGATTTTTTCAGAAAGCGGTCTGTTTCTGGCGCTAGATCTCGGGGGTACAAATTTCCGCGTTATTTTGTTGGAACTTGATAACGGAGTGGTAATCAGGGAAGATGTAAAGAAATACCACATCAGTTCGGAACTCAGAGTGGGATGTGGAATAAAATTATTCGACTACCTAGCAGAATGTGTTAGCTCCTTCGTGATCAGCCAAGGTGTACAGAACGAGGAACTTCCCATGGGTAATTGCTACGTTTATTTGCTCGTAATTTTATTTAACGATTCGTAGGTTCATTGAAATTCAGCAGTTACTGCAGCTTTCATAGAATACTGCCGATATTCGACGAGTTTCTAGAGAATCCATTGATTCACAGGCTTCACATTTTCATTCCCCATGATCCAACACTCTTTGGAGACTGGTATTCTCGTGACATGGACCAAGACATTCAATTGCCAGAACGTTGTGAACCAAGATGCAGTGAAGCTCCTTCGCGAAGCCCTGCAAAGACGCGGCGATACAAAAGTAAACGTACTCGCTGTCCTCAATGACACTACCGGTACATTGATTCAAGGGGCTTCGCAGGACAGAAATACGGTCATTGGTCTGATATTGGGAACTGGAAGTAATGCCTGCTATCTTGAAAAAGCCGACAAAGTACAGCATTGGGAAACGGAGCGACATGGCGAAAAAGAGGTGAATATCTTTCGGCTTTCGGGACTTGCGGTTTTCAATTCTACTTGAATTTCATAATTTTTCGGGCGCCTAGTTTACGCAGTTGTTCTTGTCTCGTTTCAACATTTCGTGTTTTTTTTATTTTTTTATCCAAGGTAATCATCGATATCGAATGGGGTGCATTCGGTGATAACGGAGTCCTAGACTTTATAAAAACTGAATTCGATCGTGAAACTGATGCGAATTCCCTGCTGGTCAGTTCGTTCACGTAAGTATAGCTGCCACGTACTATCCATGTCCGAGTAAAAATGAAAATATAATTTCAACACAATCCTAATTTGTTCTTCGATCGTACAGATTTGAAAAATACATCTCTGGAAAGTATTTAGGCGAAGTTACTCGTATAATTCTCGCGAAACTGACCAAGGAAGGTCTTCTGTTCGACGGTCATGTACCGGTCGCTCTTCTTACTCCTGGTAATCTTACTACCGATTTGGTATCTCACATTGAGCAGTAAGTATCAGTTTGCATATTTAAGTACGATTTGTCGTTCTTTTTTGGTATATCTAACTGTCCGACGAATAAATTGCAGAGACACGGTAGATGGAGGTAGCCATAACACGAGGCAGGTTCTCGCTAAATTTGACGTATCCGCAACAGAGGATGATATCACCATAGTGCAATACGTGTGCGAAGTGGCTTCGAATCGTGCTGCACTTTTGACTTCGCTATGTAAGTTGTCATTTTTACATTCCGGATTCCTAAATTCATTTTTCATTCATTATAAATATCTTGTTATCCAGGCTTAGCTCAACTGTTGGAAAAAATTGATCGAAAAGAAGCGACAATTGCTATCGACGGTTCCCTTTACAAACATCATCCCCGTTTCGAGGGGTGGATGCATCAATACATCAGTCTTCTATCGCCTGGACGAAAGGTAATCATTTTTTCTATATTATTTCTACGACCACTAGCCATTACTGAATCAAAAATTGATCCAAGGGATGAGGAGAGTACCGGATTGGGAATAGATATTTTAACGATGAATCAAACATCTTTCTCTTTTCTGTTGCAGTTCAAACTGATGCACGCAGAAGATGGAAGCGGTAAAGGTGCAGCCCTGGTAGCGGCAATTGCACTGAGGCTCAAACAGAGACTGTCATGAGATACAAACAGGGAATGAGACTCTTGTAATTATCTTTGCTTTTTTATTTCACCCTCAGCATGAAATCATTATTCTCTCGATAAATAGCGTAAAGATGAACCAGTGAGCCGAGTGTTAGTTATAATAGTGATAATAATAATAATATTAATGAGGATTAAGCTGATGATAATAATAACAATAATTTTAATGATAATGATTATAGTAATAACGATTAGTGATAATAATATTGATAATATCGGAAAGAGCATGAACGACTAAACTAATTTCCGTATGCATAATTGAACGCGTATACTTATTGAGATTGTTGAAACGGTATACCCGCAGCGATGTTGAATATAGAGTTCCTTAGTTTTATTGTCTGTCTTATTTGATAGTTGATAGCTCAATTTAAGTAGGTATTTATGCTTGTAGGAAAATGTGTCTGAACATATATTTACGTATTTCCTCGTCTCTTTTGTTCAGAAACTGGAGTAAAAAAGAGAAAAAAAAAATCCTCAACGATCGCGTTATCACGGATATTAAAATTAAGGCAGCGTGTCGATTTTCAGGAACAATTAAACTATTGCCAGTGGCAGCTCAGCTGTTAAAATCGACATTATAGCCTTTCGACATATGATTCCATCCATTGATCGATACCGTTGAATAATTTTTTAACGAGACACCATAGAGATACTAAACCGTATTATTGTATTAAACTTCGACTTGAGGTTTGAAATGAAACGGTATCGCCAATTTGTAGTAGGTAATTAACGAATTAATAATCGGTGTGATTACTATCACACTGGTAATTTTGCTGAGATTTATTGTGTTAAGGATTAGGAGAATAAAGTGAGGAAGAAAGAGGAAGATAAAGTGAGGACAGAATTTAGCATAATAAATGGTTATACGTATACATACAAACACACATATGTACACTTGTTTTACTGTATGATATTATTTATTTTACAAAAACTTTGCTATTCTAAGTCACCTGTCGGTATAAGTTTCTTGTTACAATTACAATTATACATACTTAGGTATATACATGTATGATTTTAATTATAATTATATTGCTGCTATTAGGTAGACATGTGTACAGAATATATCTATGGTACAGGTATGATTATCATGACTTTCATTGTTAAAATACACGCATACTTATATTTTATGTAACTTCTTATCATACTCCTCGTTGTATCGTGTGAGTTGTATTTTATAATAAACAAGGAAAACAAATTTGTTTCGGTTATCATTTGCGCTTCTTTATTGAAGATCATTTTCGAATTTTAACAATGATTTCAGAGTGAGGAGCCCACCGAAGATCGGTTCTGAAAAAGGGACTTGGGCTTTCATAAATATAAACGAGAAGCTTGCAGAATTTTCAAATATATCAGTCATTGCTGCGGTAATCAATCATCGGTTTAGGTTGTTACGTTGATAGGGCTTAGTGGATAGGGTTTAATTCGTTAAAACCCGGAAAGGTTAATTTAGAATTTATAAGGACAATATTGATCTTGTTGCTATGCGGCTAACAGCGGGTGATTCAAATCCTACGCAGTTACTCGTATGTCCACAAGATGGCGGGTAATGCGGTGCCCAGGTAAAGTGACAGTTCCGAACTGTCAGTGAGTGTAGTTATTCGGCGTTTTCGATGCTAATAAACCTCTGAGGCACCTGCGGTTCGGTCATAAGTAATTTAAGGGCCTTTGGGGGTTTCATTAACGTGCTTTTTTAGACTGTGCTTTCAATTCAACCACTTTAATAACGTCCGTCGTCGCAACAACGGTGGGTGTGTACGCCGCAAGGATCGGCTTGCCGGCTCGCTCAGTCTACTGGAAGATTCCATTGTGAGTGGATTTGAAAAATTCAGATCCTACTAACTGTGGTTTTTGAGGCGCTTATCCAGCGCCGATTGAAGACAGTGGCACATATCAAGGTAGGCGAATAACTGGGCCTTACGATTCGTGAAGGACTATTGAAATTATTAATACCTAATAGAAATAAAGAGCAGTAAAAGTCGGGCGATCCGAGCCCGACCAGCCAGTCAGGCAGTCCCTTACAGTTCAGCTGGTCTCTCAGCTGACGAGCTTATAGCTGCCGTGTAGCACCAGCAGTCGGCAGTCAGCGACCGGTTAGTCGATGAATTTAAAAAAAACCCTTTTATGTTTCTACCATTTTAAATCACTGGCTCATGAGAGCAGCTTTAGATTCCCCGGATCTATCGCGTATCTGCTACATCTAATGGTAGATTGCCGCTGGTTATGTATCACGAAGAGCTGTTTCTTCTCTAGCGAAGGGTTCTATCGGGCCCACTCTAGCACTCAGGAAAACCGGTTGCTCCTGACACAATGAAACATACCGACTTATCACACAGTTTTCGCGTAAATTACATGTCATTCCTACAACCACGAATCCACAACATATTCCTTGGAAACGAGTTTAAAACGGAAGCAACGCTTGCAATTTATCGGGGGGTACTAACAAATTTATACACGCCCATTCATCTTTCTCATTTATTTATTCATTTATTTATTCCACACATACATTTTTCATCCAACAATCCTCTCGCGTGAAAGAGAAAAAATGTTACTGTTCAAGTTCATTATCTTAGCATACCTGACAAATGCAATATTCATTATCACTCCGATATTAATTACAACGATATTCTAACGTGCTCTGTATATTATCCCTGACTTAGAAATTCCGGTACATAGGGTCTCGCTTCGAGAACGGAATAGAATGAGAAAAAAAAAAAAATCAAGAATATTCCGTTTGACGGTTCAACTCGTTCGCTTTTTACAGTTTAATTAGTCGTCCTCATACTCGGGGCCGCTAGTTCGCCAGCAAGTGTTGACTCTTTTTTCTTCTTCTTTTTTTTTCTTCTTCTTCTTCTCATCTTTTTATCGAAGAGATCTGCGGCGAGAGCATCGAAATTCGGACGGTAGTATGAATCATTGCGTCAGTCAGCTGGACCACGTACAGCAGCACGTTCACGGTTCTCTGGGATCTACGAATTTTCATCAGAATTTTAGGGTTTTAGTCCACCTCCTTGAAATTTAAATACCACCGCAGCCGGGTAATTCATTGAACTTTACACTCCCTCCGTTTTCCATTTTTTTTTCCTTTTTTTTTTCACTCAAATTTCATCCCTCATGCTTCTCTCATGTCAACGTTGGGTAATCGAATATTTAAATAAAAGCTACCAGCTAATCCGAAGCAAAAAACGATGCAGTTTCGGTTCACACGAGATCTTTTGATCACTGTCTGATTCCTTCTATACATGGATTGTGAGATATTGTATGAAAATATATGGGTATCGTACAAGACATTATTACGTGTTATATTTTATAGGTCTTGGGAATCGCTGTTCGTAGTTGTGCAAGAAACTTTTATATTTAATACACAGCGAGAAAACAAAAGTAAAAGTGGTTCGCCCACGCGGTGTTTGTCTATTTTTAATAAATAAATAATTGAATATATCAAACGAAAAACGTTCATCGAAGTATGTACACAGTCCCGGGGGGGGGGGGGGGATATGTAAAAAATGTTGTTATTTAGAGTTCCGAATTTACACTGCCATGCAGCAACGGCAGCAGGCGCAACGCCAAAGGCCGAGTTGTATTTAAATTTCGGTGCTTCATTCCGTTTTATTTTTTTCTTTTTGACATTTCTTTTTTTTTGGACGTTGCTCGTTGAACAAGTTTACCGTAGTTATACCAGTCTAAACATCATTCGATCATGGTCAAACGGATATTCCCAGCTGATTTCGACGGATTCGCGTTCCAGATTTTTCTTACCTACATATAGTTTTTTTTTTTTTTTTTTACCATCATTCATTTTTTTGCTCGTTCGTCAATTTGCGAGATGTACGGTATCGTCGCTGATTTTTTCAAACATCTCCGCCACCCGGGGTTTTGTCATTCCGACGATGACGACTATTTGACGAACTTTTCTTTGGGATTTTTCTCCTCGAATAGAATTGTTAGTTTTAGCTTCAGCAGCAGCAGCAGCAGCAGCAGCATGTAGCAGTCGCAGCTCTCGTTGCACTGCACGTTTTTATATTTTCGGCCTCTGTTCTCGTATAGCCGCTGCAGTAACGTCGAGTTGCAAGACGGTTGCCGATAGGGAGAGAAAGTTACACACTTCGTCGTGTACCTAGTTGGTGGTATAAACATATACACGGTATACACCATACAGGTACTTCGTACAATACGATTGTTTCTCAGAGTTCACAGACTTTGAATTATTATTGCTATTGTCATTATTTCTCGGTTTTTTTTTTTTTTTCACATATATTACTCAATACCCATATCGCTCGCTCCCTCTGCTCGCTATTATTGCTAATGTGGGAGTATAAATGGATTAAAAGATAATTAGAAACTCAGGTATATTTAATGCATGTCCACGTAACATCACCTGCACGGTGTTTCTGCATTCTTTTATCTTTCGTAGTAAACGAACGATCGCGATTTAACGATTTTGCGAAAATTCTATACGTATTCCTCCGGCGTACCTGTACATCGGATTTGCACAGAGAACTCGGTGTATAAATTGTTTCTTTTTATTCCTTGTAAAAACTTTGTACTTTGTACCGTCGTGGAGTTAAGTTGGCGTATTGTATCGCGGACATTTGCGAAGGTGAATATTTTTAAATTTCCATCGATATCGGGTCGCCTCCTCGCTTCACGTCGGCTCTCGTGAAATAATTTTCTCGCGTATCGTGGAATTATTTCTCCGCATGGCCATCGCAACGCAGGAGTCAGTTTTAGTAGCTCGATCGAGTCGATCGACTAGTGCAACGGTAACTAATAATATATCGTCGTCGATATTCAATCACGTGTTCGATGTAACCGCGGTTTAAAGTGTCGAGTGAACATCCTCCTTCGGTTATGAGCTTGTGCATTTTTTCTTCCTTCGGTCTCCTTCGGAGCGATCGTGCTTCGGAACTCGCCTGAATTCCATGCAGTTGGATAATCTATTGTTTTTCGAGATTAATTTTATTCCGATATGACCGGGCGGTCGCAATCGCATCGAGATATGAGCTGGGGGGACTCGCGAGCCGGTTGTCTGATTACAACAACGCACATCCGGTCTAGTGTCAACAAGAGTTTGTTGTGTACATTCGCCGTTGAAAACCGTAGAATCATGGCTGCTAATTTATCTATGCATGTATTTACCTGTATAATACCTGAATGTAATACATACTTTACAATCACGAATTTAATACGCGCCCGCGCGTTCCTCGTCGAAATGGATATCCGCTGAGACCGATGATCACGATCGCTTTCGTGCCTGGCGTTAAGTTATCGTTATACCGCTGTGATCAACCTGCCTGCCGACAATGAGCTGTTACACTTTAGGTACCCACCTCGTATTCGTGAGTCGTGTTAAACGCTGGTTTATTTTTAATTTTTAATTGAGATCAAAATACATGAGAATATCATAGGAGAACCGATTCAAAAAAATGTGGATTTTTGGGCCAAAATTGAAGTATCTTTAAAATCGATTGAATGACACTTTTCTTACGTATTTTGTTACCTCAGGAACACGAATCCGTTGGTCATATTAAGCTACGAATTTTTCTCACAAAGATATCCCCATTTTTCTGCTCCAGAAAGTGAAAAATTGGCGTTAATTCGATCAATTTTATAGATAGATCAATTTAACTTATGAATTTAGATTCCTGAGGTTAAAACGCATAAGAATAGCATATGAAATAAATTTTTTTTTTCCTCGACCCAAAATTGCCAAAAGTCCAAGGGATACAAATCTCCAAATCATTTGTCAAATTATGTTCAATTCCAGTAATATTAACCGGTTCAATAATAAAAAGAACATAGAGTACATCGGCAGCAGTGGGCATAGTTCCAGTCAATTTAAATCGAAGATGATGTTCAAAACTTGGAACATTAGATGAAAAAAAAAAATAATAGTAATAAAAATATGAGAACCGGTTACATACCTATGTTTCTATTTCTGTATATATATATATATATTGATCATCGCTCTCCTATTTTATTTACCACTTACTAAAACAAGCAGCTACGTATCTCGATACTGTCTAGGCAAACAGATTTACAATTTATTATCGAGCTTCATCCATGCGAAGATTAATCGAAAGGACATCAAGATGATACACTTAGAAATATCCCAACGTTCTTCGCGCTGCCTCGATTCGGGGCGAGAAATAAAAAAAAATAAATAAATAATCATACAGAAACAACACACAAATTATCGTGATTAAAATTGTACACTCGTTAGACGTAAGGAATATCATCTAACGATCATATAATAATCGTTAGCTAACGGAAAACGATCATTATTATTTTATCTCCTTTGACTTCGTCGGATATCACATTCTCTTATTTTTCTTTGCTCAAATCAGAACTATGCTATAATCAATTTTGGGAATCGCGTAAAAACGAAAAATCCTCTCTACCCGATTTAGTTTTTTTTGCGAAACACCCTAATCGAAAATCATATTGACTGCGTAGCGTGTACAACGTAGGGCGTATCGACCGATACCGGAGAACGGTAGGCTAATTAGAAATTGACGTAAAATACATAAAGAAATATAATAACGAAAGCAACGAATGAAGGAATAAACGACACGGTGGCAGCCGAGCGAAAGCGCGCTTGTATAATATCGTTCACCTGTACCGTGGAAGTGAGGCTCTGTACGGCCGTACGTAAAACATGCGTTTTACATCGACGTGTATACCGACACGCAACTTTATGTAACGAGTGTACATTCTTTGTGTAAACCTTCACGTACACACGTTATCCCGTGGACAATATACCCGCGCACAAATGGCCCCGGTGTCTACGTACTAACGTCGCTGTACTTTGAAAAGTTCAATGACCAGTAATTGTCAATTTTTATTTACCAAAACCTTTGCACCTATTTGAAAGTCTCGGCCGTTCGTTCGGACCAGCACGAGATATAACCGCGTAGGCGTTCGACTTCCACCGTATATCTCTTGAAGTCGATTCTCAATTTCTCATATACCCTGTCCTTTTTTCCTATAAGAAAACGAGAACTGACGCCGCAAACGACGTACCGTAATTGAACGATGATTTTGTCCCACCGTTTATACTGCACGCGAAATGAAATTCAATTTTACACGCTGATGTAATTGGCGTAATTTTTCGTCATTGGCTAATGACGATGTTCTCAATAATATCGCTCGTTTCTCGCGGACTCGTCCGAGTCACCTAAAAGTTCGTCGAACTTTCTACACCGGGCATTGATAATAATTACGCATTTTTACATAAGCGAGTGCGATTAGGTCATCGAAACAACAAGTCGCTCTAACGATGCGAGTCGGTTAGGTACGCCGTGAAATAAATTTAGAAAAAATAGGAAATTTTTTCATTTTCCAGTTGGGTCGCGAGGGGCTTGGGGCTGACCCTTTTCGTTTGACCGTGAGTCAAGCTCGCGACACATCGCTCTCTTACAGCGTTATCTGAACGGGCGGGTATAGGCGGACTCAAAATTATTACGAGATCGTGATTGCGACGAAGATGAAGGGTGAATTTATTTATTCACATAGACGTCACAGTTTTGCCGAATTTTCAGTTGGTTAGAAAATTCTCGCATGTTTCGATAACACGCGTGAGAATAACGTTGGTCGATGATTGGTATATTGTCACGCTGTCGAACTTTGCCACCACAACCCGCTACTTCGGCTCGTTAGATTTTCATTTTTTGTTACTCGTACGAAACGTCGGTCGCTTTCATTTCGTGATAATGGGTATACTTTACCGAGCACATTAGCATCCTGTACCATTAGATGACTCGCTGTCAATGCGGGATAATAACAGTGGTAATGACGTTTCAAGGAGAATTACTACCGCCGTAAAGTACGCGGCGGTACGGCAGAAATTTTCATTCCATTTCGCAACACGCGTTCATCTTTACTCGAGTTTTTTTTTGAATTTAGCATTTTTTTTTTTCCATTTCACTTTTTTATCAATCGTACACGTCCGCGAGTCGGTTTTTTACCCACCCCCCCCCCCCGTGACTCGAAGTTACATTTTTCATTACCACATATTTTGATATATTCATTTATTCAGCCGTGTAAATCATAATTATTTAACTATAACTTCCATTGCGTGGGCAGTCTCTTTTTTTCTCGTATTTTTTTTTCAATTTTTTTTTTTTCAGTCTTCTCGAGCAGTCGTTTAAATGTACAGCGTGTCGTCCGTCACTCCGCGATTTACGGGGTAGGAAATAAAGACAGGTTATTATCATGTACAACGAATTACGTCATAATACTCGTGGTGAGCGAACAGCTGTTTTTTTACCTGTTCGTTATATTAACGCGGAAAATACGGTGCGCGGCCAGGTATTGTGTGTCCGATGGCGCAATTTCGCCGGACGGTCGAAATTTTATCAGCCTCGGGGGCCTCCGAACCTTCGGCGAACATCGTAATCTGATATTCAAAATAAAATATCGCTTTATAATGCGCTTAATACACACGATTCTTTCGAATTCACTACGATCCGAATCTTGTTTGTCCGAACCGGTCGATCCCGATAATTTTCAATTATCATTTTATCTCATTCGTTTATCGCAACTTTTAAGTCCAGCCTCAGGGTCAGCTCCGACGGACGAACGAGCGTGAGGAATTTTCGAAAAATCATCAAATCCGTGGACGAGGAATTTTTTCGAGGTCCTGTACCGGCGGGTATCTGGGACACTGCAGGATTGTTGCCCAGGACCGCGAAAGAACCGTCCCTCTCTAGGCAGCTATTGTGCGGGACGAAAGAACGAAATTTATGGTGGCCATCAATTCGATCTCGATATTAGAATCGCCGTGGAACGAAACTGGCTTACCTGGCAGAAGATATGCGGCGATACAATGCGAGGGAAAAAAAAATTCAAACGAAACAGAGAAAATTGACGGGGGGGTAGTAACAACGAGGATGACGTTATCGTTCGTACGACGTAACGACGCCCGTGTCCCTTCAGGTTTTAATTTTTTATCCCCACCCGAAGATCGCGCAACATTGATCCTCGTCCGTTAACGTATGTACGTACGTATGATACGTTGCGCGATTTGCTCCATCAGTCTAGGGCTTTGATCTATACTTGACTTTGATACGTCATGCAATACACGTATTGTAATACGTATCTGGTTCACAACGACTCTTTGTCCGGGGGAAACCAGTCGGAGCACCTGCACTTTTATTAATTAACGAGCCCGCGCTTTTTTCATTCCTAGTTTTTTTTTTTTTTTTTTTTTTTTTTCTTTCGTTTTGCCATCGGAATACGAACACACACACGATATGCGGCGTTCCAGCTTTTAATTTTTTCAAAATTCAGACGCAGACGTACCGAAAAGAAACGAGCGTTTTATCCCGAAAGAAATCGGACGCTGGTTCCTATCCTATCCGTCCATCCGCTCTGAAAATTTAATCCGTTACGGGGTTCGGGTGAATTTCTTCGCGCGTTTATCCGGAGGTATAAAAATTTCCTCATAGAGTAAAGTCACGAAGGATAACAACGAAGGAACCGAGTTAGTCGCGGCTACGGTTTCCGATCTTACACGCGCTTTGTTATCCTAACATTTTACGACTATCGCGTGTGCCGCCGCTTCTCCTCCGACCGCCGTTCTTCGCTCACCTACCAACAAATCAATCCTACTTACGTCTCTTTTGCCATGAAAAACGGCCGCCATTAAAGCCTTATCCTCCGTCTCAACGCCTCCTTACTCCGCGGATGAATGCGACGCTGAATCCGACCAGATCATTATTTACTCCTCTTTATAGCTCTTCGGTAAAAAGGAGGGAAAAGGTTCAACGAAACAAAGGTAACACCTTATCCTCCTTGCGATCCGCGTAATTGATCGTCGCCGGGAAAAAAATCCGACTCACCGCCGTCGCCTTTTTCGTCCTCGCGTTCGGACTTCGAAAAGCCGTCGTTATATTTTTCAAAATTTCACCGGCGCTAATTCGACACCCCGTACAGTCGCGTACCTCCACTCTCGCCCGGGTCTTGAGACTTATCTACGTCATTTCGTCGAGGGTTGCCTCTTCCTTCTCGAGGCACGCGGTGCGCGCTCGAGTGCAGACGATACGTCGGGGGATTTTCCTCCTAAAACGAGAGGGAACGAGATGAGACGCCGTCCGTCACCTTCTCTCGAGGACCTAGTTTCAATCGCGGGCTATAAAAGAAACACCGAGTTTAATTCGGCGCCGGCGAGGAGGAGGAGGAAACCGAGAGCTTCTTTATTTTATTTTTTCGTCAGGCGTGACGTCGTACCCCTCGCGTTTTTTAAAAATTGTACGCGCGACGGGATTTCCAGCGTCTCTATCCTCCTCCTCCTCCTCCTCCTCCTCCTACTCCCTGATTGAGATTTCGCCGAAATTACTCAGCGCGGCTGATTATCATAAATCGACTTTCGATCGTAACTCTCGTGCGATCGGATCCGCAATCAGTTTATACCGAGATTCATTAGCATCGATCATCCCCGGACGACCGCGTCCCCGTGGACATTATTACGCGCAAATCACCTGCCGGAGATCAGTGTCGTTTGCCTTCGACACGACATGCGACGACTCGGTTGAAGAGGAAAAGGAAAAATGAAGGAAAAAAAAAATAACCGGTGATTCGAAGAAAAAAAAAAAAAAATTCTTCTCGACCATCGAATGTTCGAATTTGTTTGGAATATCGCCACCCTGATATCCGTAACGCCCTTGGATATTCTGTTTAGCAAAAAATTTTCATTTCGTCGTATGTGTATACCGATGCAGTTCAGCGGCGACGATTGACCTTTGAAGGGCCTGAAATCGACGTTGAATTATTTCGTCTTTTTTAGTTCGCCGGGAGCCCTAGATTCCCCGGACAGTCATCATTTCTCGGTTCCATCGGGAGTCCTGTTAAATTAACAGGGAAACAATGCCGATCGCGAAGTCTCACTGCGCGTGCATATGATCTTTGTAACGTAATAACTCGTCGTTACTTACGTTCGTGGGCGGCACACGATCGATAAAATATCGGCTCGCTTACCTGTGCGGCCGTTGTCGGGTGCAGGGTACGATTATTGTACAGCTACTCACCTGCTCGGAGTCACGGTTTGTGTAATTGTTATTCAAAGTACGACGCGTCTGATCGCTGAAATGTGATATCAACGTCGTCGAACCTCCGCCTTCGCTTCCAAAGAATGAACGCGGTTATATTGACGATCATTTTCCAGGCGAGAATGAGAGACGCAAAAAAAATAGTCAAAGGCGCGCGCCGTGCGATTCGTACGAATCGAGACGTGATTTTTATTACTCGGACCTCGCCTGCGCTCGGAGGTTCGTATTTTTTTTTGGGCGCACGTGGAGCGAAATTCTTTTTTATATTTTTAGGCGAAATCGCGAAATTCGCGCCTCACGTCGATGAAAATTGTCGAGGGACGAGCGATCCGAATCCTGCGTTGTTCGCGTATCGCGAACGCACATAACGCGATACACCGCACATATTTTAACGCCCGCGTAAGAAGCGAAAGTCCGCGTTGGATATCCGTCGTTATAATATTCCTACCGATATCGCTTTGAAATCAATACCGCAGTCCATTCTTTACTTACGTGTAACTGCCGTATGTGATTCGGTCGAGTATGTATACGTTGGGATACGTAAGGATTTGCGACACACGCGTAGGTATTGTACGTGTGTTGTGTGGTGGTGTACCCACATACCGCGAATAAACTGCAACAGACCGAATCCCTTCCGTTCGAGAAGGTGAATCGAAGGTGACGATCGGGCTGCTCGTGCACACGATATGTAGGTCTCAGTTTTCTCGGGGGTTTTTTTTTTTTTTTTCTTTTTTCCTTCCTTCCTTTTTTTTCTAATTACTTTTATGCTCCGCTCGCGGGTTAATCACCTTGAAAAGTGGTTTATACTCCTCGGCGTAAACTCCGGCAGGTTCAGGTTTATCCATTTGCATATCCAGATCGTTACGCCCGTTCGATTCGACACACAATGTCCAGCGAAACGAGAGTTTACATCTTCGAAAATCACCATCTCTTTTTCTTTTTTCTCTCGAACAAACTTCGTCAATTCGAAAAAAAAAACAAAAAGAAAATTGATGCTCCACATTCGTTGGTTTTTATTCATCTATTTCTGTGTTCAATTTTGAAAAATTCGGTCCGTCGTCCAAATTCACTTTTCAACGAAGTATCTATACGCGTACACACCTATCTGTGCGTATAATACAAAGGTAAAATAACCCGCACGTTTGCTGCACCCACGAAACTTTGACGCGGGATATAGCTACCGCGGTCGGAAATCGATGAACTCAGCTGACTTTCCACCCTCTTTCCAAGGCTATCTGCCAAAGTGAATGGCGCCAAGGTTATACATACGTGGGTACATACATCGTATGTACGTACATAGGTACGCGAGGGTATATATAGTTAGGCAGTGGTACATATACGCGCCTATACACGTACAACGGGGCAGGTTACCCTTGTCGACGACTCCGGCGGTCGCATCTGTTATTGACCGTTTCTACCCACCCGCTATATTGTTTCCTCTTCTCTCCTCTCCTCTCTCTTCTCTCTCGCGGAGGTATCCCTCACCCCCGTTGTCGCGAGGGCGCTACTTTATATTCGATTGGTGGTTCCGAGTTGTTATCTGCTCTTGGCAACCTCTTATACGAGAAAATCACAATCGCGAACGCACCTCACGTCAATCCCGAATGTACACGTACACACACACACACACACACACCGACCAGCGAGTCGAACACCTGTGAGTGTGTGTGTGTTTATACGCACGTACACGTATCCGTATCATGCACCACACAGTACATGTGACGTACCTGTACTCCGCCTAAGTAGGGTGGAATTATCGGGACGTAAGTACGACGGACGCGAGGATCCTTATATCTGCCCCATGTATCTTATAAGGCTACCCACCTTACACACGTATACGTCTCCGCACGCCTATGTACAGCTCGGTGTGTTGACACCCTCTCTTCCCCCCCTTCTCTTTCCCCGCAAAACCTTGACCTCGGTCACCTTGACCCATCCTCGGGTACGAGCGATCGATTTTGAAGGGCATTAAAGTAGACGCCCTTAGCTCTCTCTCTCTCTCTGTTTCTCCGTTAATAATTCTTAACCGCGATTGATTGTGACCCGGGGGTGATGTCCACGTCGTCGCTCCCACGTACGATTTTTGAACCGTGAATTTTTATTTTTTATTCGTGAAAACTGTCGGTTGATGATTTTTTAGTTTTTCTATTCCCTTTTGATTTCTGGTCTTTGTCTTTTTACTGATTATGAAACTATTGTTAGCGACTGTTTTGTACCAGTCGGCGTTGTTATTTTCTCTGTTACGGACGGAGGTTAATTGAACGTTACTCTGCTTTATTTGTTTCAGAATTTAAACAATTGTATAATCAGAACAATATTACATGTAACGTAAATGCCGAGTGCAGTGTAAAATTGGTATAACAGCGGAACAAGATTAAATGAAGCAAAAAAATAAAAAATTTATATATATACACACATACATATATATACGTTGAATAAAGCAAATTAATAATCACGGTATTAAAAAAAAAAAAAGAAGAGAGAGGAAAAACGAATTATATAAAACTTGAAAATAATTGACGTAATACAATATACACGAGAGATAAAATTATAGATGAAACTTTATAGATATATTATAAATATTGTACATATACACGGATAAAGCAATTTTATTTAAATTATATCATATTATTGAAATTGTTGTGTTTGTGAAAAAATAATTAAATTAAAAGAGATAAAGAAATAAAATAGGAAAATTATTAATTTTTCAAGGCTGATCCGCTGGAGCTAGTCTGTTCGGTGGTAAAAAAATGAATGAATAATAAAACAATAAATAAATAAATGAATAGGGTTGAAGAAGAATAAAAATAAGCGAGAGAGATCAACGGTTATTTAATTGATATTTTAAAATATTTGTTGAAATTTGTGGTTATCAAGTTTATTGAATAATATTATTACGGTCCTTTGATCGAAGTTCGACTTCGTTGTTTTCTCATTGTTTTCCGACGGTACGAATCTGATACATGTGTGTCCAAGGGATACGAGTATGATTATCAAATTTCTATGAAATTTTAATAGTTTAAAAAAAAAGAATAAATTCCATATATGTGTATGTAAAGATTTACAACCACACGCATAAATTATATATATATGATCCATTGAGAAAGTTTTCAAAACCGCAACTATATTAAAGGAAATATCCGGAATTCTAAAAATATATCCAAACTCAAATAATTATCAGAACGGACGAATGAAAAATTAATTACGAATGTGTAAAATAAACCGAAGAAATAATTTCATCAGATTCGCAACAACCGAGACCAATTCAATTAATATATGGAACCAATAAATTAATATTCGAAATACAGAAGCGCGTAAATTTTAATCTATATCGTTAAAAGGGGTTGAGCCTTACATCTTTTTTTTTTTTTCTTAATACATTGAAAAAAAAAAAGAAACATTTTAATCGATACCTGCATGTACTCCAAAAATAATCTAATATTTCGCGTGAATATATCTATTCGAAAATTTTCATTAATAAGAAGAATCTATGTATGTATATATTTATGTACATAAACACATACCTATAGACCTAGATAAATGAATAACAAATTAATCGATTAAACGTCTGAATATATAAAATAATCGTATATACAGTATATGCATCGTTGCAATTACCGAATTGTTAATCGATCTCAGAAGCCTTCGTGAAAATAAAAACGATTCTTTATTATATGTAAACCACCGTGTGATATAATATACGTAACAAAAAATTAAAAAATAATATAAAGCAAAAGAAGCAGAAAGAGAATAATTGATTGAATTATACGTGTCATCGAATGAGTATAAAAATAAATATGAAAATATATCGATAAGTTAATAAAAAAACAAAAAAAAAAAAAATCATATCGTTCGAAACGCTTGAAACATAAGCCCGGTGAGTCGATAAAGGTACACAGGGATAAAATAAAAAATAAAAACCGCAACGAAGAAGAGAATTAAAACTAAAATAAATAGAAAAATTAAAAAAAATGTACAAGGACCGGAGCGGAACTTCGTCAGTCGGTGGAGCGGGGTCGAAAAATGGCGAAGTCGAACTTGTAAGCAGATTTTTGGCACCGCTTTGCGCCAGGGACGAAGCTGCCAGAAATATTGCACTCGCTGCCGCGAGAACAACCGTGGAAGGATGGCTAGGTGGTGTTGGAAGTCCAGATATCATCGAAGGGGATTCCAGGAGCGCGATGTTCCGATGCGACGATCAGACGTAAGTGGAAACACATCAAAGAAAAAAGCCTTCCGCATTTTTTTAGTATGGTATACCCAACTTTGAAGATTAATTCTCACGTCTAGCGACCTCCGTCGAGATTATTCGCGAGACTTCGCTCTCATAATTTATGCATTCATTTATCGGTTCGAAGGTACGACCTGCAGGCGAACAGTACGGCGACGTTGAAGAAAAATTCCAAGGGATTACCATTGTCCGAGTGTCTGACGCGCGGCGACGATTTCAGAACGGAAGAATTTTTTCCCCGCAGCGTAACGGACAACGGAATATTCTTGAAGGACAATAATTACGACCCCGGAGACGCCTATCCCTCGGGGGACGGTAACTTTGAATTTAATTTCGTTACGCCAAACGAACGGGAGCGTATATTTCTCAACGAGGGTCTGGACCCGCTGGGGAACCCGACTTCGTTCCCCCCGGAGATAAAGGAGTTCAAAGTCGAGGGCGGTCACAGGTTCAAGGACGCTACGGACTATCAGCAGAGGTTCAACAGCGACGGAGAGATGAAGTTTCTCGAACCGAATTCGGCGAACCTCGACAGGGGGGGCGATTCAATGCGGGAGGAGAACACTCACGGCGTCAGGGAAGTGAAGAACATCAAAATCAAGGGCGCCAAACAGAAGGTCGAGCAGGCCGACGACCTCGACGGCGGCACCAAAGTCTACGGCAAAAGTCCCAGGTTCGATAACGACAATTTTTGCACCGATGTAAAAAAGCCACCCTCCTATCCGAGCGGCCACTTCGACGTAACCAGCGGCAACTTCGTCTCGAAGAACGAAAATTTCGTTTCCAACATCGACTTCGAAGGCTCGTCGCTCGACGGACGCAACGACAACGTTTTAAGGTCGTACAAGAATGACCAATTCTACGGTAGCACCGACGAGGTGTCGTTCGACGACGATCTCAAACAGAACACCGAGTGCACCCCAGGCGTCGTGTTCAACACCCTCGACGGATTCGAGAGCCTGGAAAGCAAAAATCACCTCCAAGTAACGGGCGGCAACAATTCAGCGTCCCCGAGCAGCGCCTGCAGTCTGAGAAAGACCGACGAGAGAAAAATCAGCGCCGGTCAAATAAAGAGACCGCTGTCGCAGGACGACGACGTTTCGTCAAAAAATGGGCGCGGCTCGCTTCACGTAGAACTCGAAAGCCCGGAAGTCACGCCCGGAGATGTCGGCAGGATGTTGAATCTTGGAAACGCTCTCGACGGACCGAAACAGGCGCAGCCCAACAAATATTTGAGCCTTGTCACGCTGCATTTACCGGTGATCTTGAGACTCAGCGTTAACTGTCCCTTTCAAAACGTGCGCATCAAGTGCGCGGAGATTCTGGAAATGGTTAAGGTGAGTCGATTTCAATTTTCAAACCGCATATCTACAACCATTCGAAGATCCCGTCCCATCCCATCGCGACGCGACGCGAAATTCTTTTACCGATCACATCGGACGGCATCGAGATCCGCCGCGCGTTACGCCCACTCCGACCGACATCCTCGTAAATTGTTAATACCTCATGAATAATTCATAATAACGAACCATATACTGTGCGATGAGTACTACTATTATCTAAACTCGAAAGCCTAACTGTATAACGCTTTAATATCGTATGCGAGACGTGTCGTTCATCGCAAACAATTCGCGGCGTGAGCTGCACGTCCCGAACGATTAGGAGGAGCGATCGAGTGCCGATCACCGTTAGCCGTACGATCGACTCTTACCGTGCATCCCGTGTGTCTTCTGGTGTATAAAGAGTTACACCGCGGCCCAAGAAACCGTGATTATTATTTTCTTCCTTCGAACGCGGTCTCCCGATTCGTTTTATTATTTACTACGCTTCTAACACTGATGTAGTATAGGTATACAACGTTGAACCTTGGCGATCGAATGGTTTTTACTTCATCCTAATTTTTTTTTTTATTTCATCGTTCTGCGGTTTCTCTGTACACCCGCTGCACACCGACCGCATTAGCTAATCTATATTATAGTTCGTTTTTACTTTACGAACGTAACGCAATGACACACAGGTACACCTAACTCGGTCTGGGTCCGGTGATCTCGATAATCAAACCTGACCTGCATAACATTACAAATCATTCGCAGATGTGAGGGTGCGATTTTTCGTTCCTTTGATTCTGTTCGATGAAAATCTGAGGCTCTGTTCGAAGTTTTGTTAATTGTGTACGTAAGGATATTCGGTATATTTTCGTCGATTTCGTTGCAGAAATTACATCGCCGTTCGATCGATCGGGTCTAATTTCGTATGACAATAAAATTCGATCCGCTCGCTTTTGACAATTTGAGAATCGAACCAAACGCCGAATTTATCTTCTACGTACGGAATGTGCATGCATCAAATACAACGTGTCCCGCTTTTAAACTCGCTTCACGTGGAGTGCGGGTTACAGTATTTTCGTATTTTTAGCTACCGGTATGTATATACGTGAAATTCACTTGCGTTCAGACACGTTGTGTAAGTATAATAATCCGCTAAGCAGATTCGAAATTGTCGGTAAAAACAACTTTATCGAAAATAATTTTTTACATCATTTTTTTCTCTTTCCAATTTCACGTCCCTTTTATCCAGCCATTTCTCGTACGTCGCGTTTGACGTGTCGCGGCCGATGTTTGCGTCTTCTCCTCGATTTCAATTCGAATTTTTTCAAATTCTATTTCCGTCCTTAACCGTCAACAACTTCGTCCGGATGCGATCGAAATTTTGCATACGACCGATTTGAGAAAAAAAAAAAAACGAAAAAATTAAAAGAACTGCGTCCAAGCAGCAAAAAGAAATTTTGCAAAAATTGAAAACTCGTATCGATAAGTTGCGAAAATTTTTCCTCCCAGTTATCGGTTGCGCGTTTGTCGGTCGCCGATTTTATTAACGTCTGAAATTTTTTCTCTTTCTCAAAGGAACGAGGACTTCCGGTTCCGGAGCCCGCTTTCGATGGACCCTCGGCGTTCGTACCGATGTCGGAGGTGAGTTTCTCGAACATAACGCAGATTATGATATTGATATAAACTTCTCGTAAAAATTTTCATAATTTATAATCCCATGAGGATTTTTATCTGCGCGATATTACCGCCGATCGTATGCAATTATCTAAATTGCCTGCGGCCGTCTCGTGTATAAAATAACGAACCGTTTCCTACGTGCCTCGAGATTCTACTTTATGTACGTACTAACGTATTTAATATACAACGTTTATAATATACCTAATACGTGTACGAATCGCGCGATGTGTTCGTACAATTATTCGTACAACTCGGGGCTGGTGTAAGTTGTACCAATACTAGTTTAATATCTCAGCCGAGAATCTTGGGCAAAAACAAAACAATTATCACCGTATATAAATCGCTACCAACGTCCGCCTTGCAGTGGCCGCTGACTGTACCGAATATAATTTTACGATGAGAATCAAATTTTTTACATTAACATCGAGTCGTTTTTTTTTAGCTGAATTCTTACTGGCCATCAATTTCGCACGAGCGCAGCGTACAGTAACGCGCCGTTCAAACATCGCGCAACACGCGAGAGTTTCGATTAGTCGATGAGAATTTACCATCCGTTAGAGATATTTACTTGCCCTTTCGTAACCTTCAATCTACTCTAATTATTAACAATTAGGGGCGGTTATCGTTTAAATGTCGACCTTCGCTGAGCGGCGAGCTCGCTCGCTTCTACCGCACGATCGGTGTAGGTAATGCGAGAAGAACGAGAGCTGCACAAGAGGTATATCACGAGATAACTGGGTTACGTAGCCAACGATGTTGGGGATCACTTTACCGACAGCAATGCCGCGGTTTACCGCGAGTTTCTTCGCGGTTTTTCGCGGATTTAGTTTCGCGCTTTTTGCACCCCCCGCGAGATGACGCGCGACGCGAGTCTCGCGATATTTCAAAACTGAAGAAATCGGACTTTGAGTCAGAGAACAATTTCGTTGGATATCTCGAAAATGTAGCTTGGATTTTTGCGGCTAAAAAACGGTTCAAAAAAACTGAGACCAAAAAGTGTGAATCGATACTATTTTCGAGAAAATAGGGCACTCCACTTTTGCGGTTGGCTCGGTTGTACGTACCCACCTGCCGATAAAACGCAGACAAACTCGTAAAAACGAGAACGGTCCTTCCACGCTCCCAGAGAGTTACTTTCGAGGATCGCAAACTCGCCCACGAATACACCATGTGGGATATAACGTCCCCCGTACCCGAGGGGAATCGACTCCGATCCAAATAGAATCTTTATAGATACCGTCGTCTCGTCTGTTTTCTATTATATAAATATCTACTCATATCCGCCACCACCCTGCGCGCATTCAAGTTGGACAAAGTTTTCTCGACAAATCTTTTTCCCATTTTATTCTCCGTTAACGCTCCTGCCTATACTATGCCTTGCGAACACGTTATTCTTGGACGCGTACGTGTCGGGCATTACTCGTCAAACGGGCCACACTCTTGATGAACCGAATAAAAAATAATCATCGGTAATACAGCCTATGGCATTTAATCTCTGCAATTACGATCCGAATCAAGAAAGAACATCACAGGTGCAACCGCGTCATCGGAGGAGACATAAAGCGCGGAGTAGCGTATCACAGCTGTGCTTGAAAGCGGTAGCAAGCTGAATATTGCAGATTGCAATATACCGTGGTCGCATAGATTCACGAACGGCTGCATTTGCGGAAGAAAAATCACTGATTAAACAGCGGGGGCGCTCTCGTACGTATAACGTTGAAACGTGCGGGCACCGATTCCAGCACATGTGCATACCATCATCCAACGATAATTGAACCATTCAATGCACCTTCCATCCTATACCTTGAATATCGCACAATAGCCGGCGAGATAATGTCTCCGCGTACGTTGGCCGCGTTGGTCTGATCGTTGTGAAATTAATTACATCAATAATCCAAATCTACACTTCAACGATCTCGTTCGCACCGGCTAATCCGTCGAATGTCATCCGGCGTCGTTCGATGGCGAGAATCTTTTGTCGAGCAATTTGAAAAAAGAAAAAAAGAAGAAAAACCGAACGCTTCACTCATCGGTGCAAAATTTATTTTCATTCATTCGATTCGACTGATCCCTTTTCCTCCGTCCGACCGTACGTCCGTTTGAACTCCAATCGCGGAATAAAGGAAGGAAGGAAGTCGTTCTGTTCGAGGATTTGAAATACCCTGAAACAATAGGTACTCACTTTTCTTTTTCCTTCGCTCCTTCTATTCCGTGCACTTACTATCGTGGTGCACGTGAGCACGGTCCCCACGTCTTCGGGTACATGCCTGCGATACATGTATGTTCTAGGTGTACGTATACATAAGAGTGTAGCTACACGAGTTCACATGCATGTATATACACATATATCTGGCTTTTATATATAGGAGAAGCCGGCAATTCTTTTGTATCGTGATTCTCCTTTCCTTTTCTTTTTTCCTTTCCTTTTTTTAATTGGAATTAAGCGTCTCGTCTGGCTGTTCCCTGCAGCAGCCTTTATAGCTTATAACTTCGGCCGACAGAACGTTTTCCAGGAGTCACCGGAGAGTTTCGTGAGATTGAGTAGAATCCGAAGTTCAAGTTGGAAACGGAAGGGCGACGCGACTCGACGATTCCTCCGATTCTTCTCGAGTCTCTCGGTTATTTTGTAAGAAAATTGAATTGTGATTCGAAACTCTTATACCTAGATTTCTACCCCCTCCGTCTTCCAATTATCGGCTGGAATTGTTCCAACTATTTTTATTATTACCTATAGGCGCGGCTCGGGTACTTCCCCCTTTATTTCTTCATTTTCAATCTTTTTTTTTCTCCCTTTCTCGCGTCTTTTGTATCGGAGACGCCGTCGGGGAGAGATTCGCCGCTCCGCCGTATGCCTCATTGTGCAAAAGTGAAGAATTTTATCGAAAAGAAAAGAGGAAAACTAGATATAAGAGAACCTGCGCGGAAGCTACGTTTATAACACTCATTTAACTCTTTGAACGCTGAATCGATGCTATTTGGCGTGATTAAAATGCGTTTAATTTATCGTTATCGATTATTTTTTTGATTTCATAGAATGTAATGAGGGAAGGAAGTGGAATGATAAAAAAAAAGCCTGGCCAAGTAAGAATTCAGCTCGTTCGCGAGATGACGAATAAATTCGTTGCACAATCAGACCGACGTCATTTCGTGCGAATGTATGAGATTTGAATCTCTGAATGCGTCTATAATTTTTCAGTTTACGTATAATCAGTTTATTTGGGTATAATCCAACCGTGACGTTCGTTCCGACCACACGTCATCGGATTCGCGTTTACGAAATACGTATTTATTTCAAACGTATCGCATTCGACGCAACGCGAATATGTTCAGTGATTGATACGGTCGAATCTGTAACAGTGAAAATGGTGGAAAATCAATCGGAAAAAAAGGTAAGTGAGAAAATTATCATTTCTATTATCAATCAGTTATCTATATAATTATGGTATATAATTGATCGTCGTTAATTCTAAGCTTTTTTTTTACAAAAATCATCATCTTTATTTCATCAATTTTCCGATCAGCGCGTCAATCACACAATTTTCTTTTATTTTCGTTAATCTTAATAATGTGCGAGGAAGTATACCGCGCCGTTTATATCGATGGAAAAATTCTTCGTACCGATTTTTAGAGGCAAGAAAAGTTTCTGGAAATAACGAGGCGAACGTTTTATGTTCGTATATACCGGTACGAGGTTCTTTTTTATATACTTTTACGGCATCACCCTCCACGACAATATTATACGTGATACTTACGTACATTTACTTTTCTCCGTTTTTTTTTTTTTTCTTGTGTTTTTTTTTGTGTTTTTTTCTTTTCATTTATATTTCCTTCGTTTTATGCTTTCGACGCTCATTACTTAGGAGCTCCGCGCGTATATGAAGAGATCCAACTGACTCGGGTTTTCAAAACTCCACATTCGTTTTCTTCTTTCTTATATTCCTCATTTTTTCTCTTTTCTCTTTTTTTTTTTTTCTCTTTTCTCTGCACCGTCTCGAGGGCAAGAGATGGTGTTACATGGGGCGGTAGTTAAACACGAGTACCAATAACCGTGTAGGATAGGTTAGAAAAATTGCGCGTATATTTCATGGGATTCCTTACGAGATTTTGCGGTAGATTTTCCACGTATACGTGAAGAAGAAAAAAAAAAAAAAACCAGGGTCTCGAAAAGTATTTCGCTCTCGCCAACTTCGAAAACGATTGGATTTTTCCTTTTCTAATCATCAAAAGGTTTCGTTCATTCGAATTTTATTTCACAGTATCTGCTCGTGTGTCCGATGATGATATAGAATTCCAAATTCCTAAGGTCGGAGGGGTCCGTCAGGAATGCGAGATAATATAAAACTATGATATATTACATCGACGATACGTATCTCGATAAAATTTTGTCACGCGATATTCAGATCAGTCGCAGCACTAACCGCTGTTGGTATAACAGATAAGAAAATTTAATCGGAAACGTCACATGCGTTCCACATCAAATTAAGTCGGCGCTTTTTTTCTGCCACTACGATGATTACGATGATTACAATGATTAATAGACTCCACGCGCCTCACACCTCGGCTACGATTACCGCACGTCCAGGCATTGAACTTGACCGGCGTGTCATTCGTCACCGATGCCATGGGGTTAGAGTTTCTTCAAAAACCGATCGGAATCGGATCAATCGATCGGCGGACTATATTACGATTCGTTGTACATTTTTTTTTGTTTTTTTTTTCTTTTTCTCTTCGTCTCGCGTCGAATCGACGACGTCGCGATCGTATGCCGGGGCCGCTGCGCCATATATACATCGTTCACGATCAGCATAGATATGGGCTGAGGTCGTTGACTTGATTAGACACGAAAGGCATTCCTTAGGGAGGCACAACAATGGGCTACTTGCTCCCCAATGAATCTTAATACCCTCCTTTTGTACATAACTATATACACATACGTAACGTACCACACGAGCTGCAGAGATAACGCTGCAGCGCGTCCATCGTCCGCGGAACATATGGGCTATGTGCATACCCGATATACCGTATGCAACGGATACCCACATCTCACGTCATTAACTCACCTATGTACGATACGAGTATGTACGCGACGGGTGTACGACGCGCGCAGTTCACGTAAACACCGGACATGGAAAATACGTACAATTTTTCCGTGCTACTTGACTTGACTTGATTTATTTATTTATGCGCGTTGTCAATTTTACAAAGTACAAAAAGAAGGAGCATCGCGTCTGGGCATACGATCGCTGGCTATCGTATATGTTATATCGTATCAATAACGAAGGTCGCGGTTTTACGTTGCGTTTTATTTTCATCTCGTTATTATTAACGATTATCATTATATTGTTCGTCTTTGTTATCGTTGCTCGGAACGACCGGAGAATAATTTTTGTTTTCCCGAAGATAATCACTGCATCCCGCAACTCTCGCTGAATAATCAAATTTCGTAAGAATAAAATTTCGTACGCAGTTTCGCGAGAGTGAAAATAAAAAAATGGCGATTCTTTTCATTCTCTACTCTTCGATTGAGAAATATTTTCAAGTTTTGTGATGATTGATTATGTGAAAAAATACTCGCGTTACGTAACCCCACCGCGATCATCAGCGATCAGAATCGATAAGACCTGTTTTTGTTTTTCTAATTGCGACTCGAAATCCATCCTAGCTGCGACACCGAATGATTACGTAAATTAGCGCCACATGTGCTCGCGATTATTACCATATTTTCATTCGCGAATAATTACCGTAAATAAACTTGACCGTCGCAGCTATAAAACGTGGCCGTTAAAACGGTATTTGAAATCGTGCTTTCGAAAGCTCCGTCGTTTACCCCTTGGAATAAACCGTGGACCAGGTGCGCGGTGCTCGATCATTTTATCGAGTTATGATTAATTCGAATCCTCCACACGGTCGAGGGTTGTTCGTCGATGCGTCGATATCGATCGGATTAGGTGGAGACGGATCGCCTCGAGAATCCGGCTATTTTAATTGACTGTAAACTCTCCATTTCTACGTCTTCCGCTTTGACGTTCAATTTGTCTAGCAATTAAATGAAACCCCTGCGACATTGATGGGGAAGGGATTGCTCGCGTTGCGGTTGATTAATTTCCAGCTAATCTTCGGACCGATTGAAATTCTCCATTGTTCTGCGCGCGCGATTTTGCAACGAAGAAAATTTTTACCCATCAAACGCCGCGGTGTACGTTCGAAGTATATACATATTTAAAATCGATAGAGCAAGATATGTGCGTTATATAGCTGTAATAAATTTAATTTGCGATCGGAATGCGGGGTAACAACGATCCTCGTGAGTTTAATGCGAAAATCAATTACGTGCATGTACATGGCTACCCTCCCTAACGGTGTATAGGAATTTGGCGGGAAAATAATTCCCGATCAGTTAGAACGGAAATAGTTGGCGAAAACGATTTCAGTTTACTATAAATCCGGGTGAATGCTTTCGAGTAACGAACGAACGATGAAAATTTAATTAAAATACCAAATAAAATTAGAAAAGAACAATAGCGATGAATAATATCATAGCCTCCGTTCGCAGGTAGAGGGGCTCGCGTCGTACGGCGGATGAAAAAGATTGTGAAAATTTTTCAACCGGTTTTGAAAAAATGGCGAAAAAAAAGTCCGAACAAACAAGGAGAATCGCAAATAGTCCCGAATCGTGAATTTTCACACTCACAGAAGAAACGCGAAGAAGAAAAAAAAAGGAAAGATACTTTTCGGGCAGATCGCAGCTTCAAAGTTCGAAGCTTACGATACTGTCTATAAGTTCTGCAAGTTTTGCAAAATTCACATATCGCCCCGTACATGTGTGTACGTATAGCACGGGTGATAAATTTAAAAATTTTCCATCCCATCGAGGGTCAAAGTACCCGTAAAGAATAGAATTTCTCTCCTCTTTTTTTCTTCTTCTTCGCATCGGTGCATGGATTTGAAAAACTGCAGGGCGAAGGAGACTAGAAATAAAATCCTCGAAGAAATTAGTTTTTATTTAAAAAGGCCCCCAGTCGATTAGCCGGTAGGTTTTTGATATCCAATTTTATTTATAAATACATTCACCCTCCGAGTGTATAATTCGCGTAGCTTCTAAACGTGCCCGGAATCGCGTGAAAATGCCTCGCCTTGTTTCAATTTCCTCGCGAAATTGCGTATGTCCCGATTAGATTTAATCGGATGAATCGAAAAGTGGTAGAAGAAAATGCGCTCGGTTAAATCCCCGAGCTCACCGTATCCGCACGGAAAGGAGGAGTAGCTTTTTGATTTTTATCTCCATGCAGTCTCTACCCGCGTCACTTTATGGCCGGGCAAAAACTGGCTCGCCGACGACGACCTGCAACCGCAGGAACTGCTGCGAGATACCTACCAAAAATCTCTTCCATCTTCCTACGCGAGTTTATGTAAACACGCGGTAATATATCTCACTCCTTCTTTATCTCCTAGCTCTTCTTCTCTTACTCGCTGCACGGCGATTACAGTTTCCAAAAAGTAAGCGCACATAATAAGGAGAAGGTAAAGCGAGCAACCTCCGCGCTTCTTAATTACCTGTAACCGCTCCACGTAGACGCCGCTATATTTTTTTTTTTTTTGGGAAAATTTTATCCTCCGCCGTGTATTATTCGAGCGGAGGAAAATTGCGGACGGTCGATTCTGGTCAGTGAGATATTTTCTTGTTTTGATCGTCACGAATAATTCAGCGATATTCTTTGCATATGCGAGGGTTTTTTCCACCGGTTTCATTTGCGATTCGTTGACAACTTTTTTCGGTCTTCGATCAAATGATTAAAATACGCGACGGAGTTCTGCGGAATTGAATCGAACAAACGTATCCGCAAATTCATTTTCCCAGGACGAGCTCAAACTGGGAAACCGCAAGCATTTCCGGTTACGATTCGCCCAAGTAACAATTACGTGTTACGAGATCAAATTATTACAGTTAAACTTATGTGTACGGTACGGTTCCGGTATGTAATCAATGGATGGCGGTTTGCACGACTACGTGCGCCCATACCCATACCGGGAACTATGATCTCGGTGTTCGAAATTTGTCAAAAATAACGAATTGCAGTAATCAGAAAAATAATCGCTCTCGTCCGAAGTGCTTTCTTCTCATTTTCATTCTGTCCGATGGAGAAAAAAAGAGAGAAAAAAAAAAAAAACGAGGAGTCGTCGCTCTTTTTAGTCTAATTTTCATCGGTACTCGAATGCGGTAAGTGATTAACCGCTCGGGATAAGAAGACAAAAAAGAATTGCGTTTCGCTGCCAGTCCCTTTTTTCCCTTATCTTATTCTTCTCTCTCCCCTCACGTCGGTTTGCTAAAACGGGACTCCTTCCCCCACAATTTTATCCCTTAAGATCTCGCGTGACGTATTTTTTTTTTGTTTCTCCACACGGTCGCACGGCACTCGCATGCGTTGTACCACCTGACTACATGCTCTTCTAAAAGCCACAGTTTCAGCGTGTCCCTCAAATAGTGCGTGCGTGATTTTTTTTCTTTCTCCTCGTCATTCCATCCACTTTTTTGGCCTCCTTTTTTCCCTTTTTGCCCTTTTTTTTATTTTTGGTTTCGCTGCGAAGCCCGTTCCATCCAATCGACGACAGAGTCTGGAGGAAAACGGGGGCTCGCATGCGGTGTATAAAGACCGGGACCAATCGGAGTAAATTTTGATATTTAAGGCGACGAATCGGGGCGCAGAATCACCGAGGCCCGGTCGCGCAAGTGTTTATCGTAGGGAGTGAGCATACGGCTCGCGGTGCTCATGCTTATCGGTTCGTACACGAACACGACGACGACGACGACGACGACGACGACCACGCTCCCGGTTGTTCGCTTCTTCCAACTTTGCGTTGCTTCACTAGCATGCCGGACGCGCGACGCTAAAGTTCCACCGACTGTTACAATTTCAAAGTCCCTAATCGATCGATTGATTGACCCGTTGATCGATTAAGTACGAGACAAATCAAGAATTTTTGAACGCCGCTCTTCGTCGTTGTTGCGAAAAGAAAAAAAACAAAAAAATACTTCGAGTGCCCAGGATTTTTTTTCAACGATATCTTCACGGAGTTCCGACTGACACCTGCCGCTCCGTTGCATACCTACTTTTTTCGTAAGTTGAATTCACGCCTTCACTTCTCGTAACTATAGTAACATCGGCTAGTTTCTCTACGAATTCCGATACCGTTACATCTCATGCTTGTCTTTTTCCCCTTCTCTTGTATTTTCTTTCTTCTTTTCCTCTGTCGCGTTTCGACCGAAGAGCCTCGAAACGCGACAGAGGATTATTAATAACGCTGAAAAAACCCGAAAGAGGAGGGAAAAAGTGGACGAAAGTTGGACGGAAATATTGGGAGAGAATATCGGTCACTTCCGAAGTTTAGTCTCCTTAAAAAAACGACACGCGCATCTCGATTAATCAGCACTTTTTCTCATCTCATTTTCCCCCATCAAAATCACGCCATCGACGCGGATCCGAAAAGAGTGGGAAACCGGAACTGAAAGTTTTCACGTGTTCGTTGCAACGCTGACACTGTTCGCAAGGTCGATCGGATGTTCAGGTCATTCGAAATCGCAGATCGTATATTTTTTTAAACCGACTCGGAAAATTCAAATATGTGCGAACGAGGATTTTTTATTCACTTCCTTGATCCTTCCTCTCCTTCTCGTTCTATCCGGTTCGTTCTTTGCTTTTTTCTCTCTCAAACTTTCGAGTCAAACTCTTGTGAAATTCTCGAAGGCTTAGCTGAAGTTTCCCCACATTATATTCTAAAGCCCATTCAAAAGTATTCAAAGTAATTTCTCTCATTTCACTGTTCAAATTACATTCAACGAACGATGGAATTCAACACCAACCCTCCCCCCCTCCCCCCCCCAACCCTCGCGAGTTCGCAAACATGATAAAAAAAGAAAAAAAAAAAAATTCGTGAGCACGATAAGAGCGATATCTCAACTGCATACCTGGTTACAAATTTTATACAGAGTCGATAATTGGAGAGATATTTTCCTCATTATGCATCGGATCGTTTCCAAAATTTATAAATCATCTGTCCAGTATTATACCTGCGTATGGTCCAGTCTGTGATACCCGTTCGTATTGACGAAGATCTAGAGAAATTAATTAGAAACGCAAAGAAGAAAAAAAAAATAAGAAAAATTAAAATCTATACCGAATCTTTATGTAATCAAGTTCAACAGTTTTGAATATCGGACCAGCTTTCTCCATAGGCTCTAAACTCTGGAATATTTTTTTACATTCGTTTAAAGAAATTTGAGAATTATTACGGTTGCGTCATATTTTTTTAGACGTTATATGCTTTTATAATCGATCATTCACCTTGATGTGAAAGGAAATAATGTTCTTAGTTTTTTCCATTTGTTGAGATAAAATTCTCGTGCCTAGGCAAAGTAGAACTTGAATTACGTGGATCAAGATCGATCGATATGAGGCGGTTTGGATCGTGATTGATTGTAGAGAATTAACGTGCATACCCGGTTTAATTTTCATTCGAAATACTAAATTTTCATTTACTCTCCGTTTGCATTTGATAAATTAGCTATACCGTGGGTTTAACGTATAAGCTGCACACCACGCGATGATTAGCGTGACCAAAGCTAATTTTGACTTTGAGTCTCTAATTTTTCTTTTTTTTTCACTTCTTTTTTCTCTCAAAAGTCGGTATAGTTTTTTTTTTTTTGCATTCCGTGGCTGGCTAATTCAGCTTCAGCTTCTCTTCGTTCCCTGATTAATCTCCGCTGCGTTTTGTATGCGGAAATAAAATTCATCTCTTCCACATCGAAAAATTTCGTTAAAGTACAGTTTATGAAATAGAATTTTTCGAATTTCGTTTTTATTCGTCTCTACAGTAAAAGGGGGAAAAAATCGGCTGCACTCCGCTGCGCTTCCGAATTTGATAAGGCGACATTACGATACCTATACGTCCGCGATGAATTATCTCGCGGATAAAGAAAAAAATAAATAAATAAATAAATAAGTAAATCGTCGAGCGAAATATCGTTACACATCGCGAGTTGCGGTATACAGCGAAAACTTGTATAATAAATGTACCTAATCGCTGAGGAAGTAACGTAACCTACATTACGTTCCACGTACATATTCTTATCTATCTTGTTATTTGTACATTATACCTATGTGTAAAAAGATTTTGTTTATCGCGGCAGCGTAAATTCTTCTTCATATTTTCTCTCTCTCTTGTTTTGCGTAGATTAATCAAATATCTCGTACACTCACAGAGATACGTGTAACATACACAGTTGCTAAATTCGTATTTATGCTACACGTGTAGCTTTTCTCATACGTACTCGCTGTACGTAATTTAATTTATAGATTCTATCGATTTATGAATCGATAAACGTACATGTTTGTTATTTTTTTCTCTCGCGTAGTAAAACGCATTCTTAATGACGATAATCAGCGTCGTTTCGATGAGATGAAACTTTGCGCGAATACGATTTTGATTTTCATCGCGAAATGAAGAGGAGGTGATGTACAGTATAGCGCGGCAAATATGCGTACATATCGCGACCGTGGGGTAGGTAATTCCGTGAGTTATGCGCAATTTATGCGTGTATATTATAATCAGAGCCAACCGAACGACCTACGAAATAAATTTCAACAAAATTACAACGTGCAACGCGCGGATCAGAGGTGAGTCATTGTGAGAAAATGTAACGCACGTCGCGCACACACTTTGTTCCCCATCTGCACGAAGAATTAGCAACGTTCGTTCCGTTGCATGCGACTCGAAATGAGGATCTCTTCCCCTGTTTTCTTTTTTTTTTTCTCCTCTCAACTGAGGATACGAAAAATAATTGACAAAAATTGTTATTCGTTGCATGGAGATGATTTTCAACCGACCGTATGACCTACGTTGATTCGTAAATTAATTCATTACGAAGAGATAATAATTTTATTCAGGGTCAAGTTTTACCGCTGATTAAAATTATTTCAATTAATTAGTCATTCTGACTTTTCCAACTCCGAGACGTTGCAGTGTATAAAATATACGTTAAATTCCTTGTGCGTTTCGAAGACGAGATGCGATGTGTACAATAACGGTGTTACAAGAATTCTTCTTTTTCCTTTTCATTATTTATTTCAACGGTACGAGATAGAGTAGCAGATGTTGGTTGGCTCGAAATGTCATCCGAGATATTTTCCTTACATAATATCGCGGAAGACGTGGACTAATGGTTTTTCGATATCGCGATATAAACGGCGATAACAATGTCAGAATTGTCGAACGTCTTGCCGAATCGATATAGCCATTTGAAATTGTGGAAGATAAATTGCGAAAACGGAAGCAAAAGTACGAAAAAAGAAGAAACCGTTGGTTTTTTTCTCTTACTTCCCCTAATTTTTTTATTCATTTCATTCTCCCACCCTCGTCGCCCCGCGGAATCGCGGTGGTGAAAATTTTTTTTTTCCAGCACAGATTTTGCTTTTTTTTCAAACCACCAATTACGTACAGTTATATACGGTGTCAGAAAATACACACTATTCGTACGTGCATACCTTTCCAAACGGAAACTATAACGTGACGACGAACGACGCCCTCAAGTGGCCTTTATGGATCGAACTGACGCCACTTAACCCCAATTATTACACGGGGCGTCGCGACGCCCCGTGTATAATGTACACCTACCACGACCATCTAGACGTTATATATAATGCGTAATAACGGCAATCAGCTGTAATGTAGTGCTTGAGCATGAAGAGAAAAACAAAAAAAAAATAATCAAAACGGTCAATAGAATTTTAAAACTGATTCACAGTTTCGCGGTCACAATGCCAAGCTGAGAAAGATAGACGAGACGGAAATTTTTTCCGGAGTTGCAGTTGAACGACGTATTGTTAATCTTTGATTTTTTTTCTTTTTTTATTTCGTTTCAATTTTCACCCTTACTTATCATCCCTTTCGCACGAAACGCTATCGCATCTTTCATCTTATATTAAATTTTGTCGGTGACGAAGGAAACCTCGTGGGAGAAAAATGGAGGGTGTATAGGAGGAAAGGAATGGGGGGAAAGGAAAGGAAGGAGATTTAAAAATTGTCGTTATTACGGTTTTGTACATTTGAGTTTCTTAGATCCGATCGAAGCTTTAGCGACGAATTGACGGGAATTCCAACCCCTTTCTAATATGTAGAATAGCTGTGCGATATAAACCTATTTCCAAGGTATAATTTAACTGGTACATCGCAACTATTGTGTCATGTGAAAACAATCCTATCTTGTTATGCAGGAGTCTGTTCCTCCCACCGCCCTCCTCATCTCCTTTTGTAGATTCTCGCGAATAAGTTTCCACTAGGTATACCCATGTACGCGCTATAGGTATATATAGGTACACGTTTGTTCGAGCTCTGCTTTATACGCGTTGTATATATATATATATATACATCTGTACATATGTATGCACACGTGGAATGAAACTTTTCCCCGTGTATATATAATAATGATATACGTACGCACAACGTGGATTCGGTGTATATATATTTCATCAGTTTCAAATGTTTGGGATTCAAATTTTTATTCACTGTGCAGCCTACGTTTCATCTCAATCGCATATTTATGGGTACATCATCTGTCCCGAATTTACGGGGAGACATTTTCCCCTCCCTTCGATCGTCGAGAGGACAAGTTGGACGATTTTCGAAAAATTTTACCGCTCGAAATTTCGGAGTCCAAATGCTTTTAACGGTGATCGACGAGGAGGGGTTAATCGTTGACTACGTCCGATACAAATGAATTCAATAATTAATTAATTAAACATTCGCTCTCTATGCACATGTATATGGGGGGAAAGTGCGATTCGCGAACTCGCATGAGGTCAGTTCTCCTCGATCTATTTATGTAACAACCGCATTCGATTGTAGAGAGTAATAGCGATGCGATATGAATTTTAATATCCGTCATTTCGCATCACATTTCGTACGCGATGCATAGGAAATATTTAATCGATACGCTCGGCCTCTAAATATCCGAAGAAATTTCGGCGACTGTCCCCGACTCTGGTCCCATGAGAAAAAAAATTATAAAACTTCAATCGTTCGTGTAATTGAACGATTGATTTTTTTTTTTTTTTAAATTTCAACCCCTAAACTATACGGTATAAATTTATTGATTAGTATTTGGAAAAAAATTGTACTCGTCGTTATTGGTCGCCATTTATGATTGAGACGTATTAGGTGTGAGATGTGCGTTCGTTATGAGGCATACCTATGCGGTATGAAAAAAGGTGGAATGAATATTTAGACGTTGTTGCGAAAATCGAACACGTACGAACGTACATAGGTGTATAGGCGGTGCGTCGGTTGAATTCGAAATTTCATAATTTCAATGCTAGTCTCAATCATTGATTTCGACATTGTGCAGCGCGGAAACTATTTCGAGGGTCGGATAACGCGCGTTTGTTAACATTAATCGTTGGAATTACAAATATCGCTTTACGGTTCATCGTCCAAGGCGATAACGCGGGTCGGTAATTAATTCACCGAACGAGGTGATTCTCCACGAATTTTCATCGGAACTATTTTACAAATATCTGCCGACAATTATCTATGCAGGAAATGACGCCGATAAGAGTTCAAGGTACAACGCGAACGAACCGTGCAACGTCAGCTTGAAAAATCAGCTGCACCGTACGTTCTATTCTCTTTCTTTACTTCTACGTTTTTTTATTTTCCCTTTTTTTTTTAACGTCACCGTACTCATTTCGCAGACCGCTCTTCGAATCGCGTATACACGCGCGTGTGAGTATAGCATTTAAAATTCTAATTCCAAAGTTTTTACGTCAGGTCGGATTTTTGCAAGTTAGCACAGTGTACAGTGTACGCTGCACGCGGATGCAAAATTATGCGTGCGTACCCACATTTCATGGGCAATTTTTTTTTTTCTTTCAAAATACTTAAAAGTAAATCACGCGACTCGACGGGCGGCGGCGACAATTAGGTACGCTTGAATTCGTTTGCTGATGATATTTTTCCATTGAAATTTGCGACGAGAATTGCGCTTTACGTAGATCGACGGAGTAGACGTTATCCTGACTCATGTTCTTCCCGAGTATTTTTTCTATCTTATTTTTTTCTTCCATTCTTACGATCGTGTCGTTTGAATAAGAATTACCTACACACGTCTCGGTTATAACACCGGCTGCAGCAGCGTTGACTCGCTGAATGGTATAGGTATACTTCCTATCTACTTTCCGAAGGACAATCATCCGCACCGCCATCATCGCCGTCATTATCATCATAGACATCACAGCTGTTAGGCCCATTTTTCTATTTCTCTTTCACTCAATTCTCCCCCTCGTGCGAACCTACGTTTGCCATCGGAATCGCGTGCAAGTTTGCCGCCATTTTATCTAACAATTATCTCCATTCCAACTTCAACGAATTTCTGCACCATGCAGAGGATTCACTGATAAATTTTATTTTCTTACAAGTGACTCGATTGTTGTTGGAGAGAAAAAATAGAGGAATAAAAAATCACGCGATATAAATTCTTTTGATAATCGGGACGGAAGAGAAAAAAAAGAAAAATAAGGAACGAAAAAAAAATTTCTGATAAAATATTTAGAAAAATAGGGTGAACTTTGCGGTATGAAAAATTTTATAACAATTATAACATCATAATAACTATGACGCATGTGGAAGCTCGTTAATATCGTTATTATAATTGTTAGTTTCTTTTCTTTTTCTTTTTTCTCTTTTATTTTCTACCATTTAGATAAGGTTCTCTGTACGCCACGTTATTGTATAAAAACGGTTCGTTACGAGGTCAACGAGATACTTTTCTGATGAGAATATATACACGGTATATAAATTAACGTTTGTCGTATAGGCGAAAAAAATTTTTTTCGTCACAATTCTCCCTCGTATTTCTGTATATTATTATTCGGTCTCCACGTATTGTATGAATATTCATACGTTACGTAGCGTTGATAACCTCAACCTATTATCCGTATCGAAATTTCTTTTTTCCTTTTTTTTCTTATTTCTCATACGTATCTATTGATAGGTACACATAATACACCAACCCTAGTCTTTACGCACGTTACATTTATACGCGCTTCATTTGATCCTTTACGAACTTCGCCAGCGATAGCGTCTCATTTCTTGCTCTTTTTTTTTTTCATTCTATTTTTTGGTAGTTTTATTATATCGCATACACAAGCGGGTTCATCTAAGTTAAGAAGGGAATAGAGAAAAAAAAACAAGGAGAAGAAGAAAATTGAAGAAGAGATAGTTTCACCGGCGTATAAGATAAAATTTACACCAGCGAAAAGAGTAAACTGTATAATACACTTCACGTACGTCGGACAATTTATGTTACGGTCGTTTCACTTTTGCTCTGACACTATTTTACTTTTTTCTCTTTCAGATATCTCGAGCTAGTGGAGAAAAAAAAAAAAAAGAAGTTGGTAAAAAAAAAACGAACGACGAGAAAACCTACGAGACACGAAGAGGAAAAAAAATTTACAACGAAATAGAGACGGATAACAGGATATAGGATATCGTCCTCAACGTTGGAAGATCTACTCGATTCTTGGCTCAAATAACGCGAGAAACTCAAGTTCGGGCCGCACCACACGTATTCGTAGCTCTGCAATAAATATATATTTTTTTTCTCTCTCGTCTCTTTCATCCGTCGTAGGGAAACTGCGGAGAGGGAAGCGGATATTTTGCCTACCGTCCGTACCGAGAGATAAGAAATCTTCATCATGATGACCAGGATGTTGCTTCAGGAGCCCGGGTGGAAATTGGACAGAAAAGGCTCCGCGCTTTTTCTGCGGAGGGACAGCACGCAGCTGGGATCCGCGCGCGTCAGATTCCGTTGCGACGTCGAAATAAGGGAGTTCGAACGCGACGAAGATAATTACGTCGATTCGGAAACCGTCGACGACGCGGCCAGCCCATTTGCTATGTGCGCCAGTTGTCTGGCCGCTTTGTGCGTCACGGTCATTTTGCCGTGGCTTCTGATCGGCGGTTAATCCGAAAAAGAAGATTCGAATCGGTCGAGAGACCGCAGCGTATGTAGAATGAGAAAATGAGGAATTCTTCTTCTTTCGATTTTTCGTATTCTTTGTTTCTTTTTTAATTAAAAAGTAAATTTTTGCGCTCCGTACAGAGGCGAGAGTTTCTCGTATGAAATTGAAGCGCGGTTTTGGGTCCGAATAAATCGATGAAAAATTGCCCGACGTTACGAAGTCGATGGAAAAAGGGGACCGGGAAGACAAGCGAGTGAAATAAAGGGCGCGTAGGTAAATTTGATTGCAAAGTTTTATGTTATCTAATTTTTATAATCGTGACTAACGTCAGTTTGTTTGTCATCTGCGAATTAATCTCATCGTTAGGGTTATACGATTTTCTCGCCCTTGTGTAACCTCAACAATGCCAGATAATTGACCGCTGATTTCAATTATCTGCTGGTTGATCTAATTTCAACTTTGACACAGAATCAACTATACGTTCGATTCTTTCGACCCTCGATGGGCTTAAGAGCTTAAAAGCTCGCGGCCGGTAATTCTGACTGATCCAAATTTGTCCCGTGTATACCACCGTGGTATAATGGGGCTGAAGTAGGGGGGACGTGAAATTGGATTTAGTTTTGTTTCCCCGTCTTTCTCTGCCGAGAGAAAGTTAAGTTAACAAAAATTAGGTAAAAGTATAAATATACCTTTTATTATTTCCCATCAAATTTTTTTCTATTATTCATCTTCGTTTCGTGAATAATAAAGAAAGCAAACGAATTATTTGAGAGTTAGAAAAAACGATTTTTCAAAAAAAGCTGTTGAACGCAGAAGTTGGTAGAATCTATCGAAATATTACCTGCAGCATACGGCGAAAAGTGAAAAGGGATATTCGCAAAAATTTGCCAAAAATGCATTTGTACGATAATTCAAATGCTTAGAATAATAATATAGTGTAATTATACTGCGTTTTAATTGTACAAATTTAAGTGACTTTTTTTTTTTGATTTATTTGTTCGTTCTTTTCTTCCTTTCGTTTAACTCAGATTTTTATCCCTGTACGAAAAAAGTATTTCCTAAGTATATATAATATAATTCCTGTATATAACGACGATTGCATATATGTACACGTGTATCATGTAATTTGCATAGATGTTAAGAAATACATATTTTTTTAATAAAACTCCAACCAGGCAACGATCAAACGACTCCTCTCTCCTTTCGTACCAATATTCTATGTAATGCAGGTACTATTTGATCAGTTGTACCGTAGATATCCCGTTCAAAAAATGGAATGTGTATCGGAAAACTGGTGATTGATAGCGAAACATGTATGTTTTGAACGCTGAAAGAGAAAATAGAAATTTCTTCTAATAAAAATGTCTGGTTCAGACGGGGACACACCGTGCACCGGTGAGTAAGGATTACTTTTTTTCGACTCGGAACTGAATCGGAATTGATTTTTCCCCGAACGGTAACCGATGATCTTTCTTCGTTTTTTGATGACAGTCGTGCCCCGTGCTGAGACGAATTCATCATCCTCCCTCCGAGCGAGTTGTAAATTGATTCGATTCCGATGAGACGGACGCACCTGCGAGATATCGTTACTATTCGGGTGTTATTTAATTTTGCTCCAAGTCAGACGTAAACGTAGACGGTATTCTGAGAGCGTTTTTCATTTGCCTGCGAGAATTCGACCGCGGTGGTCGGTTCGCTGTAGGTTGTGCGGGTTTAAAAAGAAAAAAAAACAAAAAATACCGCAATTTGACGCTCGATGGGTCGTTTCAAACTTAATTACGCAAATGAACGAACGTACGCTTCGGTATATATTTTTGCACGTATGCGTCGTCGCGTGAAAACGGAGAGAGAGCGTATAAAAAAAAATTAGGATCACGGTGAAATGTTATCGGTCCACCAGGGGTAGCTCTGGTTTCAGTTACGGTATTTCAAGACTGTTGGAATTACTTCGGTCTCACTCGATACACGTACGTTATTTTTTTCCCCTCCAATTATGCCGTGAGAAGATAACGCGGAAAAAGGAAATTGAATCAGAAATTATATGAAGAGGAGCGAGGTGAATAAGATTTACGATTATTCCGCAAAGTAATAAAAGGGTTTTTGCATAATGGATGAGATTTTTTAATAAACTAGTTATTTTATTTTTTTTTTCTCTGCCCCTTGGTATTTCAACGAAAACTTCTGTATAATTTTCCGAATAATCGTTTTTACCAATTCCCAAATTGGGGCTGGAATACCCGAACAAATTTCCGGTCGTAGAATTTCCCTTCATGCTTTTTTACTCTGAACCTCTTTGGAGTGATTTAAAAAATAAATTTCATAAATAAAGTTGAGCGCGGGAGCAACATCTCAAGCTTGCACAGCTTCCTGAGAGATCTCTGCTCGTCTAGCTGACGGTAAAACAGAAGCTCACCGAAAGCTCCGACGATTATCCGTCGTAAAACACACATTTCCGATACTATCGGTAGAAAATAAATTAGCGACCGCTCGGAGACTCAAAAAAAAATTGAATAAAAATAAAATTGTATACCATTATTCATTAAATTTTACGACAAGAAGGTTGATCGAGCGCCACATTTTTTTTTTTCAAATTATTTCTGTTTCTCCCTATTCTCTAATGTCGCGGGAGTTATTTTGAAAATTCTATTTCAAAGTCTCCACGTGTCGTAGCCGTAACCTGCGTCAATTTTATTGTTGATCGTGAGTTGAAATTGCCACGTGTTATCTGGCTTGCAATTATGGCCCGTATAATATGTAATCTCGTATACACAGCCAAATATATAGGTCTCATTGACTAATTTTAACGCATGTTTGTGCAGCTCTCTAGCTCAACTGAATAAAGTTGGCGCAATTATTCTAGGCTCAAAATAAAACTCGCATTCTTCAAATTCTCCTTCTCAATTGACTCAGTTTTTCGAGTCTTCTGCGCACTTTGAAAATATCTAACGATCGACAAAAATATATCTGTCTACGTATTTCTCTCCACCTGACTTTTTCACCGATCGATTGTCATTATATTTTATTTCTCTTGTGTTTCAGTTGCCGGAAGTGGGAAATCACGATGAAAGGGTGAGTTCCGAACGATTTTCAATCAGTCTAGTAATTAAGAATTATCGTAACCCCGCGTCCACCTGCAACTTTCACCTTTGATAGGTCACCTTCTAATAAGTTTCCCTGCAGTACAACAGGGATAGCGCATGCATTGTATGAGCAGGAGCTTTTTTTACTTCGACATCCTTCCTACGATTTTATTCGCCTGGTTATTTTTTCTACTACTTTTCTATTATTTATTCTTTTTTATTCGAAAGTTGCAGCTCGGCGCGTTTCTGGGCACGTGTATACCTATATCGAGGTTATTGCCTCTCTGTTTTGTATCGCTGGAACAATTTATTGAACTCTATTATATACCTATATACATACCGGGTGGGGTATATATCCACACACGTACGTGAAACACATATCGTATGTCATGCAGCCCCGGTGAATAACTTCGGATGATTTATTTGCACAGGTGTGTTACGCCGTTACAGGTACACACACGAATGTGACTCTGTTCGTATCATCAATTGCAGTTGGCAATGAAAGAAAATAAAGTAGCCAAGTCGCATTTTGGAATGCAATATTTTAGGATTTTTTCATCGTCGTCTTACGATTATTACATTATTACATTACATCTTACCTCAGCAGTCCGAATCTCGAATCCAAATTAAACTTAGCTGGAGTCAGGGAGCCAGGGGCGCGGGGTTTGTTGTGGCGTGTCACCTCTGCTCAGCCCTGAAGGTGACGTCTCACAACAAAGCGCTACCCTGCTGGCTACCTGACTCCAGCAAAGCTCGGGCTCTCTCGTAGATCGAAAAATTCGAATATTTCGACCCATGCATGGATTGCGACGCATCAAAGTGGGTCCACGACTAAAACCAATCGATATGTCTTAATTTTTCTGCTCCCAACAGCGAATAATTGATGATCACTCGATCGATTTTTCAGTAAAAAATAAATCATTGTTTCGAATAGGTTTAATATGCTTTTCTTACGTATTTTGATCTCAGGAATGCGAATCTGAAAGAAAAATTGATCTATCTCTAAAATTGACCGAGTTATAGCCAATTTTCAGCTGCTTGGGGTCAAAAATTAAAAATTGATTTTTCAATCTATATTAATGTAATTTGAGCTCAGGAATCCGAATTCAGAAGAAAAATTGGTCTATCTTCAAAAATGACCGAGTTATCCTCAGTTTATCGCATTTTTTGGTACAAATTTGAGGATATCTCGAAGGGAAAAAATCGTAGCTCATTTTGGACAACGGATTCGTGTTCCTGAGGTCAAAATACATAAGAAAAGTGCCATACGATCAATTTTAAAAAATAAAAATTTTTGGCCAAAATTTGAAAAAATCGTAAGGGGTACCCCTTGGAAAAATCTCAAATTTTGGCCAAAAATTTTTATTTTTTAAAATTGATCGTATGGCACTTTTCTTATGTATTTTGACCTCAGGAACACGAATCCGTTGTCCAAATTGAGCTACGATTTTTTCCCTTCGAGATATCCTCAAATTTATGCAAAAAATCGCATAAAAATGGGGATAACTCGATCATTTTTCAAGACAGATCAATTTTTCTTCCGGATTCGAATTCCTGAGCTCAAATTACATTAATATAGACTAGAAAATAAATTTTTTTTTTTTGACCCCTAAAAGGTGAAATTTTGCGATAACTCGGTCCATTTTAGAGATAGATCAATTTTTCTTTCAGATTCAGATTCCTGAGGTCAAAATACGTAAGAAAAGCATATTAAACCCAATTGAAACGATGATTTATTTTTTGCTCAAAAATCGAATTTTTTCGCTGGAAGTACCCCACTTGATTAATTATTTATTCAAAAATGAGTGGGCTACCTCAAAATATCAAGTAAAAAATTTTTTCCACGTTTGAAAATTCTTCTTCAACCCACCCTAGTAGAGAATGTATACCTTAACTGATTGCACCTTTTCTTTTTCGTCGATGAGCCGATTAATTTTCCGGGGAAGTTGTTCATGATTACCGCCAAGCGGCAAATTTTCTATGAACGAGCGATTTATTCAGCTTCTCCAAATCCGAAATTTGCATCAGCTGGTATAAGACGCGCGCGTATTACGCCCGAATTGCAGACATGACACACCGCGCATAAATTAGCAAGTGTTACGCATACATTTAGCCATTCTAGTCGTTTTATAGTCCCTCTGTCTCTCCGGTAAACAGCAGTGGTTGTCATTTCGAAAAAATTACATTCTTCCGATATCAAAACACCAATATGAAGTAAGAATCCACTCATGATTATTCATCCGCAAGTTTTTCTTTTTTTTTCTTCTTCTTCTTCTTTTAATTAACATATCTCATAATTAAGCTCCCGTTTTCTTTCTCTCGCTTTTACACAGCTAAAATATATTTAATTTTTCGGTTCTTTTTTCGGTTCAACTACTCGCTGTTTATTCAACCTATCGATGACTCAACGTTTGTCGTATAAATATACACATAATTACCGAAGAAAAAAATTCCGTAATTGGATTCCTTTTTTTTTAAAAAAAAAAAAAAAAAAAAAAAATGACCAAGTACGGAGCATCGCGATTTATCTCCTTATTGTTAGTTAGTTTTTTTTTTCTCACATTTCCCCTCCCTTTTTCCATCTTATCGTTTCTTCAACCTTGGAGAGATCTAAAAATATAAACAAATAATTTTATAATCTGATATCATCTGCTTGTGCTGTTTATTGCTCGGCGTATTGTTGTTTATCGCGGCACGCGCGTGCGGTTTGCCTCACACTATTGTGCACGTATACGTTCGTACGCACGTATGTGTTCGTGTATAGTTAAAATTATGCGAGTTAATATCTTGCGACTGCACAATTAACTCGGTGGCATGCAAGCACGGAGAAAAACAAAGTGGGTAATTCGGTCCCGTTTCAGTAGATGAATTTTCAGTATTTTCTATTGCAAAAATTCTCGTCGAGTTTCGGAGCTTTCGATTCAGACTCTATTCGCTTTTTTGCCGCATCGTTGTATGATGTTTGATGAGGGTGGGAAAAGTAATTGAAAATCGGTCCTCCGGGGGAGGGGGGGCGGCAGGAAAGCGAAACTTTCTCCGCGTCCCAAATAAGGGCCACCCGTAGCAGCGTACGCCTCAGTTTTCGACAACGTTAAAAACGTGACAGCGATTTACGCGGTTAATGAGCAGATAGGCGAGTGGGATAGTACGTGTGCAGAAAAGCAAACGACATACACACACCATACAGCCATTTGGATTCACACGTACGTTAAACCGTGGAGGGGAAATTCTGGTCATAAGTCAAGAGACAGAAGAGACAAGAGACGAGAGGCGAAGAGACCTTCGCGTATTTTTGTTCCTTCGACGACTGGCATTCATTATGAGTGGCGCCAAAGTGCCAGCGAAATATACATATGTATATATATAGGTATGTAAGTATGTACATACGTTGGTATATAACTAGTTTGCGATTTGGTCTACGTTAGAGAACTCCGAATATATCACATAAACGTGCACATACGATATGGACGCGGACGAGAGTGGAGATGACAATCGCGAAACATCTCGCGCTTTTTTCGAACCACTGATAGGGTATGACTCGATAATTCGCCGGTCGGATGCGCATGCATCCATTCAAATTTCAGGGACGAATTTCAAGTTGCTTGTGTTTATTTTTGTTTTTCGTTTTTTTTTTTTCCGTTTTTTCTCCAACGAGAGAAATATCTCGAGTCAGGTCTGTTCGAATACGGGAAATCGGTTTTCGATTTTTATTAGAATCCGGAAAAAAAGGAGACGCGAGCACGGATTTTTGGAAATACGATTTCCTCCTCGTTTTACTCCATCCCTTTTATCCGGCGTCGATGAATTATGAGGGGTAAAGCGAATATATATTTCTAAAAATTGCTTACGCCTTTATCGGTGCTGATTCGGCATCATAATTCTGTCGAATAAAGGAAATTCTGAATTTTTGATACGAGCGATAAAGCTCGCCGCTAAGGTATATAGCAAAGATTCGGTGCTCGTAACCATCGAAAGTTTCTTCCTCCGCAAAAATTGAATATTACTTTTTTTTCTCTTCGTTCTTTCCTTCTTTCATCCAACCATCGAGATTACGCGTAGGTACTTAAAATTATTGTGCCGAATATCGAGGAAATGTGAATCCTGCAATTTTATTTCTTTTCGTTCCAACTGTTCTTTCGTTGAAAAAAAATTCGTGCGAAAATTATCTCATTCGTCGCATCTCTCTGTCGCCTGCATTCCAATCTTTTTTTAATTCCGCTATCTTTACTCCCCTGAAATTCTTTCTGTTTAATATTTTTCTCGTCCTCGTTATACCATTATCAATTGTTTACCATGTACAAGCGATTATATGTTAAAAAGCTGTATACATACGTGTACCTATAATATACTCGCTTTTCGATAAAAATTCTTACCGCAGAGAAAAAACGCTCCCCTCTATCTTTCTCTCTCTCTCTTGTAAGACGGATATAAATGAGATGAAACGAACGAACGAAAATAAATGAATAAATCAATAAATAATCAGAAGAAAACCAAACGACGCGACCCGAACGGAGAAAGGGCATGCAGATGAAACAAACCGAGTATATTACATATTGGCACAGTATGTTAATTAGGTAATTAACCCCGTGATATCCGATAACGTTCACGGTAATTATGTCATCGAGTCAATGGATTCGCAGACCCCCATTTTTTCATCTCTCCTTCTTTCTCTCTGTCTTACGGCACTTGGAAAATTTTATGAAACATAAAATCACGTCGCGTCAGTTGAATCTCAAATAATTTCGATTCGCTACTCGTCACTTCGCGAAGACGATTGAAAAACATCCCGGAAAATAATAGGTGTATATTTTAAATATAGGTGCGTACAAGTCTTGACGATTTACGAGATTTTTTCCTCGAGGGTTATGGATAAACAAGTAAAAATACAAAAAACTGGGTCACTCCACCGTGGAAATAGAATTGAAAAAATAAAAACATGTATAGGTAGCTAATTTATCAGCGCGCACGCTACAGACTCCAAAGTTATAAGACCGTCGGGTATCGGCGCGGAAAAAGAAAGGGAAAAACGAAACTCGCGAAAATTTTGGCGCGAAATTTCCCATGCTCGCTCGTACACCTGTTTACCGCGAGCATATTCCGGTCGAATTATACGCTTTGCATAACAGGGGGGGTGGGGGTGTGACCGCGACGTAGCCTCAACACCGCGAAGCCGTCGTCCGGTAAATTTTCTGCAAATAAATCAAGGAACACGCGAAACACCGCGACATGACGTGGGATACGTTAAGCTGCGTGCGTTCGTATCGCGTCGAGCTTTGTATTTCAGGAGTAAATAACCAGGAATCCGATCAACAATATGGCGACCGGTGCGAAGATACGCTGGCGTTACGTGGCGTGAAATGGGCGGATGTGTGAATAGAGATAGATTTTGAGGAACGAGGGTCAAGTTCCGAATTTCAACGGTGAAAAATTATCCGCGCTCGCTCGCGATATAAAATCTGGAGAAGCCCCCAACCCCGCCCGTTGGTCGATCTTCGCTCTCTGAAATTTTCATCGCGATCGAACCGCCCGTCTCATTTCGGCCACGATAGGACGAGAAAAAAAAAAAAACAAACATGTTTGCGAAATTAAAACCGTGCACATTTAATCGCCTAGGTAATGATACGCACTTCGTTGATACGTATAGATGCTGCAAGTATATATGTACTCGTACGTCGTGCATAGAGGAGACATAGGAGTTTCCGAAGCCAGACGCGCAATATACCGGCACGTGTAGCAAATATAGGTATAGTCTGTACACGGATCATATGTGTTTACAGGCATGCGTCTCTGCAGAGTAACGTGTGTGCGCGCGTATATAACAGGAGTCAAAAGCTGCACTTGTTGATCGCTTAGAAATTTCCGCGATAGAATTATCGCCCCACAATTTATGTAATAGAAAACTAGAGACGGGCGCTGCGGTGCAGAGCCAACCAACTCTTCGCAATTGGGACGATTGGGGGGCCGATTGGAGAAAAAAGGAGGAAAAAAGGAAGGATGTTTGTCAAATTTCTCGTTGTTCGAATCCCAATTATACCTACGGTGCGATCGGGACCGATTTTCAACTTGACCGCCTAAATCCCCGAGGCTAATCCGGCACGTATGTAAAGCTCGCGATATTAGAAGAATCACCTCCGCCCACGGACCACCCACTCTGTTCCTTAAGATTTTAGTTATGCCTACTAGCGCGATATGACATCGCAATTTATTTAACTTTAATCAACCGTCTGATGTACGGGCGCGTTCGTCGAATGGATAAATTATATTCCATCACCTGATCCGATCAACGGGCGTCGATATGCCACGAAAATAAATTACAACAACGATATTGATTTCTGTGTCATTTGCATCATTCGGAACCACGGCCCAAACTCCTATGGAAAAACCATTCTAATTTGAATCAATTAAATGTATTCGATAGTTCGAAGATGATTTTTTTTTTTGTTTTCTTTATCCATCGATTAATCTTTCTATTCGGTATCTCGGGATAATCTACGAAAGAGATAATTTTCTTCAACAATTTTTTTACAACCAGATTAGAAAATCTAACTCCCGTTCTGCGGTGTCTGTCTACCTTTTTTTTTTTTTTTTTCACACGACCGAATATCGAAATACTTATTTTATGAACTATATTTTCTTTCTATAAAACCCATTGCGAGATTTACGGACAAATTTACGACACGGGGCATCGACCCCAATCAATATGACATGCAACAGGTTCGCCGGAGCTTTTTTCGATTTATTTCATTTCATTTTTTTTTTTGTCGTTCGAATATTTTCTTTTGATTTTTATAAACTCGCTGCAGTATAAATACTGTACAATAAACGACCCACGATATGAATTGATTTCTTCTTTTTATTTTATCAAATCAATTCTAATTTGCTCGTAAAAAAAATTTCAAAACTATATCGAAATTAAAAATTCACGTCGAACATATTATTTATTCGTCAATTGAAATCGCTTCTTTCCGACAGATATTTTATCATATCTACGTGGTATCGCGTTTAATAATAAAAATTTGAAAAGAATCTTCTTCGAGCATATCTCGAAGGATATAATTCTTTTCTCTTGCTCAAGTAAAATTTCGGCAATCGGCCAATAAGCGGTGACGAGGAGAAAAAAAATAAACTTGTATTTTCTTTGAAAAATTTCATCTTGTTCAATCTTTTTTCTTTCGCTCCAGTAATATTTCGCATCACCGCGGTAATGAGAAGAAAGAGAAAAAAAAAAAAACGAAGGCATCCCGCGTTATCATCTGGGCTATACGATTAATATAAAGTTACGTGTACATTTAACGCCCTACCCCCGTACTGTATGTGCACTTCCGGTCGACGTCACGGTTTATCCGTCAATTAATCGAAGGTAGATAATTGAGAAATAATTTTTACGTACCTTATCCCTACCGTACACGCATAGGGTACGTCGGGTTTTACGTGTAAACAAATTTTTACACATTTGTAATATATTACCTATCTGAGCGTACGATATTAGAACGCCAGTGAGATAAAGTTATCGTTTTATAAGCGTGTGTGTGTGTACGTATACGTTTACCTATATCGCTCTGCTCCCTCCTCCACCCCCAGTCCGGAAAGTCGAGAACTTTTTTTCGAAACAATAAATAGCGGTGGAAATTTCCGCGATCGAAAAAATCCTCGTGAAAATTCAGGAGTTGCGCGATTAAATCGCGTCACCGTACTCGAGGGTGATTTTACGCTGGACGGAGTGCGTAGCTGGCGGCAGCGCGTATACATGTATGTGTACCGTGTACATACACGTAATACATAATTCGTATTGTGACGTGATTTTTTATTTATCCGGAAGTAAAAGAGATATGGTGAACTGTTTTGTATCTGGAATCCAGTTTGCTCCGAATATGCTAATCGGGAGGAAATGTGGCAATAACAGTATAACAATTATCTCGAATGCGATATCCTATATGCTCCGGACGAGCAGACGGCATAATAACAATGCATCGACGAATCACGGTATCGTCTACACGCGCACACGAGAACACGAGACACGGGTCGATTTATACGTACGTGCGTACTTTGAGCGAAAACTTGTGTGCGTTGTAACCTATTATTTTCGTGTCGCAGGATACGAGCACTCATTATCATGTGCATTACATTATACGTGTAACACGTGTGTGGGGGGGATATCGTTCGACTATTATTTCTTCATAACTCACACCGATCATATTTTCGTCATAATTTTCAACGTAAACGTTATAATGTGATAAATTTTTATCTCGCGTTATAAATCGCATCTGAACATTTTTTTTTCACAATCGAAAGGGAGGGAATGCGATCGCCGTTTCTTTTCTTATTTCCTCTTCCGTTGCGCCGGGTATTCGGAAAATGAAAAAACTTCGAGTTTTCAGTTATGTTCGACATCTACCCATCTACCTTGTGCGATCGGTTCGCCGTGCGAGTCGGTAAAAGGAGAGGAATAAAAAAAAAAAAAGAAAAGGTTACACTCGGAGCAACCGTTATTAACGGCCGAGATAAAAAGGCTAATTGGCTAAACACGAGATGAAAATTAGAAACGATATTCAAACGGATACAGGTAATACGCGTACATGCGAAGCCCAACATTTTATTGCTGTAGATTTTTCTTTTTTCAACTACGTCGGTTTTATCTATCGCGGTACGTATTCAGTTACCTATATAATGGATGCGAAATGATATTTTTCTTTTCATTTTTATACCGACGATGAAATTAAAAACAATTACGCTCGCTGTATACGCTATGATAATTTATTGTACTTGTTTACGCGTAGAGTGAAAAAATATACACTATAAGTGGATCAACACATGCGTATCATAGCGAAGTTACAATATAGTGGAACGCTTTTAATAAAGCAACAAAAAATTATGAAAAAAATGAAAAAAAATAAAAAAATAAAACTATGAGCACAGTAGATACGAAAACATGTGCACACCATAGCGAGCGTACGTACGTACGTATATCGCTGAATAAATTCCATGCACCGGGTGAAACTTTGATATCGACGTATCGAACACGCATCGGTTTCGTCCCAGTGGCGCCAGGAGCAAAAACATCGTTTACACTCGCTTTCAATTAACCCATTTCTCTCGTCAGTTGCGCGGACGTCTGAGAACGTGAAAATGATCCGTGTAAACGTCGGAGCTAATATCGAACTCTTGAATTTTTCATCCGACCGAGGCGAAATTGTTCGATGTATAAAAAAGTTATCAGGGAACTGGAATTTTCCTCCGTTCTCTCTCATTTTCATCCCCTCCGCACGGGGGGGCGTAGATTCGTCAATTTCGAAGGGGCTGTTCGAAAATTGTACGCCGAAGTGAAGCGAGAGATCGAATCGGGGACACGGCGTAGAGGTGATTGCGCTTGGCGACGCGGAGTTACTTGGCGTACAATCGACAATGTGTCTTGTTGTTGTCGTCGCTGTTTCTGGTATACGCTACTTTTGCTGCTGCTGCTGCTGCTGCTGGTGCTGGTGCTGGTGCTGGTGCCGCTGCCGCTGCAAGCTGCAGGTCATGGAACGATAAGACATCTAATAGACATACCCCAACACTGAAACACTGGTATTTGAACGCCGCGAGCACAAACTCCGACAACACAATACAAAACAAAAACCACTGATCCACGTTTGCCCCAGATGTATGCTTAGAGATTAGACGGCGAGATAACACCGCCGGTTCGGTTCAGTCGGCCAGACTTCAAGCTGTTACGTATTCCACTCTCGGTATGTATCAGTTTTCACGCATTCGCGTAACGCTCGTTTCACGTTGAAAAAAGAAAACAGGAATATCGCTCCTAGGCGATCTTCTTCTTCGATCGTCCTTCACCACCCAGCCGACCTGGACCATTAAAATCGCACACCGCGTGCCCCGGGGATGCACCGGGTGCGGGTTGCGCGCCACCGAGTTCATCACCTCTCCTTACGTAAGATTTGGTCGGAGCGAAATTGTCCCAACGGTTAAACGTAATTTCTTTTTTCTTCTGATAATATTCTGAGCAGTTTGGAGTTTTCCGACGACCGGAGTGTGTTCTCTCCGACGGTAAGGTGAGAAGGTCTTCGGAAGACGTCGAGTTCGCCCTTTCCTAAATTTGAAAAAGTGAAAATTGAGGAAGCGCTATTGTCTTTCGAAATTCGTCGTAGGACGGCCGGCTCTTAATGAGAGAGGGTCGAACTCTTATCGGAAGCGAGATTGCGCCGAGTCAACACCGCGGCGATGAAAATCTTCTTTGAACTGGTAAGTTCAAAGTTCGCTACTTTGTGCTCTCACTGAAAAGTTTATATAAAGAACAACAAAAGAGAAGTATTAAACCGTCGTCCCTCGTCTCAAAAACTAAAAGAACTCTCCCCCCAGTGACATAATCCATTATTAGTTCACTTATCCGCTTCCTCTCCTTCTCTATTTGTCTTTCTTCGACCACGTGAGAAACACGTGTACTTGTCAAGTGACGTCAGTATCGAGGAAGTAACGCCGGTCTCTTACCGTCCAACGATTTTAACGAACTTGAAACTACACGCGAGTTAAAAATCTAACGATAAATTGACCCGCCGAGCCTTTTACCTCCGGCATTTCTCTGCGCATACACCCGCGACTTCTTTCATATTCCAGACGCGTCCGAATGCTTTTCGATTCTTCGCGTACGACCGCCGCTCGCCGTTTCTTTTTATTTTGCTTAAACTTTTTTTTCAAATTTATTTCTCGCTTTTCAATGACCGCCCGGCATAACGCGTTCAGCTCTGTGTAATTCCTTCTTCCGTGTTCCGATTGTTCCGCGGCCATTCTCCTGTCTCACGATCATCGCGGTTCGTTCGGTTGATGTAAATTTGTATTATTGTAATACATCGTCGCATCCGACGAGACAACGACAGCTGCTCGCCATCCTAATATTCCTCAAGGTTCGATATCGTAAAAGAGAAACTATTCACCGATTGATATACATATAAATCCCTCGTCGCGTGTCTCCAACGCTTCCGATGACCGTACGGCTTCTCATAATCGCGTTGATCGACGACCTCGAGGATCGAATGGACCCTGTCCAGTGATCCTTTTTCTCCGTACAGTTTTTATGTTTTTTTTTTAATTTCTTAAATTTTTTGACCGACCACGACGCGAAGCAATCGGGCAATTAGAGTCAGCCGGATTTTGACAAGCTCGAGTTTATCGACGTGCATCTTGGCACCGGTTATGAACACTCCATTTAGGATTCCGACCGTCCAAATCTAATTAAGATGGACGGACCCCGACACGTTACGCGTGTTGCGCGATACGTTCTCCAAAGTTCTCCAAACCGACTGACGTAAAATATGCCTATTTCTCAAACTCGACAAGGCGGGAATTGATCCACAGAAGACGAGAAAAGTGGTCACCGGAATATAAAAAAGAAATAAAAAAAAGAAAAAAAAAAAACCAACGACCAAAGAATACCAATTAGTGAATCCAGAGACCGGTTAATAAATAATGGGGAACCAAACGAGCGAGCGTTGCTGCATCGCCGATCCGTCTGGCGAAATTTCGTCCACCGAAAATACAAAAATTGTTTGTAATTTATGGACTCTCCTTCGATTATGGTACAGGTTGCGGAGGTTTTCCGTGACCTCGGTCACCGCGATCTGGGAAGCGAGAAGGAAAGAAAAAGGAAAAATTATACGAGCAGGACGAAGGCTGAGGTAGGCGAATAACGAAAGAGAATCCGAGAGAAAAGCGGGTCACGCACTTGTAATGGAGCAACGATTCGACGCTCGATCGGTTCCTCGGCGTGTTTAACTATTCGAGCACGTTTCACGCCGCAAAAAGGGTTATATACCCGAAAGTTCCTATGTGGCGTCGTCTACGTATACGTTATATGTCCATATATATATATAATATATTATCACTATTTATATGCACACACGTAATAGAGGGAGGTCGATGTCGATTCGTTGGTCTCGGTTTAGTTGCGGGTTATTAACGGTTCGTTACGTGCCCGGAATCGGTTTTACAAATGGATTCAAAATTACGTATGCTTTAGCAGCGGCGTGTTTTTCGATACCTTCGACCCTTCGAGCCCCCCCCCCTGAGATACGCGATAACCGAGTGTTCCACGATAGCGACGTTTATCATGAATTTTAACCCGTTCGCAACTCCGTCCCCGCTCCAAATTATTAGCCATGAAAATAGCGAAACTATAATCTCGATCCCTTCCGTTTCGTTAGCCGAAATTTTTACACCGAACGAACGACCGTACTTGTAGCCGGGACGAAAATTTTTTTTTTGATAAAAATAAAGAGGAAAAGAATTCACGACAATTTAAAAGAAACAAAGCAACTCCGGCGTAGAAGAAGCAGTCCGAAGGCCCGTTCCCAAGGTTCTTTCAATTTTTCAAAATCTCTCAGATCATTTATCTATTTTATGTTGTTACGCGCCGTTAAACAGAACAAATTTCCGCGCGTTGTAAACCGTCGGCTTCCAAAAGAATGAGAAGAGAAAAAAAATCGGAAATTAATAATTTACAGCATATTTGAATGGGACAAACGAAAATTCGACATTGCGAGCTCTACGATATTTTTATCGGATACGATGTTTAATTTTAAACCAAAGGAACAACAGGTTTTCAGAGGGGGCGTTTTTACGAGCGCTATGCGGGAAATAGAATAACGTTATTTTTAAGCGTAGAAAATAACTATATCGGGTATAAGATAAATTACGTTAACTGGCTACAAAAAAAAAAAGTAAAAAATTTTACGAATCTCTAAAAAAATAGAAAGATAGAGTCGATTATATGATAAGGGAGAAAAGATGATTTCGATCTTTCGTTTTCAAAAATTGTCCTGATATTTTTTCAATGGAAATACAAATTAACGAAAGTGATAGCGTTTCTATACGAAATCTGCATCGGTCGCGATCAGGAGAGCCATTTATCACCAAATTACATAAATATATAATCCGCTGCAGCTGTTCCCCATAACCTATAGAGATGTATTTTCTGTGTGTGTTGACTATCTCAAAGAAAAAAAAAAAAAACATAATTTTGCATTCGGTAATCCGGCGGTCTCCCTGATTCTTCTCACCATGGGAATGGGTCGTAAAACGGTGTTTTATAACACTAAACATCGTGCAGCGTCGGAAACGACTCGTTGTGTGAAAATTTTTACGTCACAGATGAAGAGAAAAAAAAAACCAAAAACTATTTCGAAAGCTCAGCTTCGGAAGTAGCGAGATTCATCTGTGGTATGAAGAATAAATGCAAAAGAAAAAAGAAAATCCGACTCGACAATTTTTTTTGCCAAATAAGTCGAAGCGGTAAGAGGAAGGACTTCCAACAGTCGTCCTTATTCGTTGCAGCTGCGTGTCCCCGCGAATTGTAACACTTATGGTCAACGATACGCTAATAATAGCTAATAATTATTCTATCAACACCGTATACATTGAGTATCGCGAGTGAATAATTTGCCATTTTACGGGATTTATAAAGTCAGAATTGCAAGAGCGTGGTGTTGTATGCGAAGTGCACGTGCGGTTTACCCGCGTTCGATGCCTGATGTGTAGTACCGTAAACCACGTGCACGAGTGTCGAGTATAAAAATCAGATAAGGAAAATAGAAAGAAATAGAGAAAAATAGAAAAGAAAAGAAAACTACGAATGGTCTGAACGCCGCATCATCCGTGCTACGTATTTAACGATGATCGACGAATGACCCTTTTTTTTTCCAATCCATCTTTTTTCCCTTTTTTTTCTTCTTCAGCACGATCGTCACGCGATTTCCCATCATTGTCGTAGATCCCGCGTATCTCATGATTTTGCACGCGATCACGCTAAAAATTCTATCAATTTTCAACGTCACGCTGCTCGCCGTTTGCTCTCTGAAATCAAAAAGTCGAAATTGGGTAGACGTGTATCGGAAAAAATCAATTCGCGAGCTTGCAGCTCCGATATTCGTTCTCCTTTTTTTTTTACAACGAGCTACGCCAGTGCAGGTTTACTTGTGTTCGTAGTTTTGTTTGTTGCGTTGCGTGCGTGCGTGCGTCTCTATAAGAGTTGCGTGTACATACGGGTATGTAAAGCGCGTGTGTTGGTAATATATACGCGTGCGTATATTTAGTGTCGTTGGTGGCATGCCTCCACCTAGATTCATCGGTTATATACCTACACGTGCAACGGTCACTCGATTATTTCCGTAAATTAGGTTAGCCACGTGCACCGTTATATACATATGTATGTAGACGTATGGTAGAATCCGTGTACCTCCTCGCGCATACCTATACCCGGTTTATTCCTATCCTCAGTTTTATACAATCTAATTTATATACTACCCGATACGTCCGATTGTTATATGCGCGATTATTTGTAACATATTTACAGATCGCTCGCTCGTTGATCACTCGCCTCTCTAATGAAACAAAGTCGACTCAAATCTATTTTAAATTGATCGCACGACGCGCTCCGAACTCCGACACCTTTTTATTTATTTGAGAAAAGAGATGAAACATTTTTTTTTCATCGACACCCCCGTCGTAGAGGAAGATTCTTTTCTAGTAGCAGCCTACGATTCTTAATAACGCGATAATAACTGGTCGAATCTTTCGTAACGTCAACGAACAACACGTGGTCTGCCGGTTGCCACATTACACGCACGTTGTGTAGTAACACGTGGGAAACGCAAACAAGGACGTGTGTTAGAATCGAAACCACATCCACGGACGATAATAAAGTTCGTAAAACCCTGGGCGTTATTGGCTCGAAAACCATCGCGTACGGGCCGATTAGAGATCGCATTTGAAGATTTTGAGTAGGCAGTCGTCTAACCACCGAACTATTATAAGGCACCGAGATTATTTCATCCAACAACTGGGCTAAGGGTCACTGAACTTTCGGGGAAGGGTGGGCGAAAAAAATATACGCCCAACGTGGGGCTCGAACCCACGACCCTGAGATTAAGAGTCTCATGCTCTACCGACTGAGCTAGCCGGGCAGATGACTTGGGAAAATTGGAGCTTGAATTCCCGAAAATTTTTGCCCCAACGTCAGTCGAACGTTGAAAATTATCTGGACCAATTTTCGGTGACCTCAGACGGAGAGGACGACGAAATGAAAAATTGACCGGGTGTCTCAGTTACGGTCGAGATCAACAAAATTCCTCGGACAATTGCGTGCGAGTTTGCGGTACAGTACGGAGGGATGAAATTGGGAGGGATTAAAGATCGTCGAAAGTTCGCATCCGATCGATAAAATGTGTCAACTAAAGTGTAGCGTGAAGGGAAACTTCGCGAGTACGTGGGGTTACGAAGTGATGCGGTTTTGAGAAATCCTTTTTTCGTACTTTTCAAGATTTACGCGAATTTATTCATCGCATTTAACGGAAGTTCAAGTATGAATTGGCACGTAAAAGCCTCTCCGTAAGCCGGCGTTGGTATTCTGCCATCTGCACAAGGCACTTCTGAACCGTTGACGCAAACTCATGAATCACCCCGCAAACACTCGAGAGTACCCAACCACCCGGGGCAATGCAGCTATCTCAACATCGTTTTCATTTTTCTTTTTTCCCCTTCGTTTTCCTCTTTTCCAACGTCTCGCTTCCACCGCGCCTCTACCTCCTTCGTATTTCCCACTTTCGAATCTCGCACAGAAGCTGTACGCGCGGTATATTTAATCACCGAGCACTCAAACTCGGAATTCGCTGCAAGCTGAAAATGGACGGATCGAACTCTTCAACGATCCCCCTGTTGTTTCGACGTGCAGCAAAATAGAAAAAAAGAACGGAAAAAAAAAACGAAACAGTGCAGACATTTTCGCCCTCGCAGTTTTGGACATAGCCATCGACCACCCCGAAGCGGATTATGAGAGAACGAATGTAGGTGGAATACTTCACTTTTCGTTGGGAGCGAAACCCTGTTCGTCGTTTTTTTTGTTTTTTTTTTTCGTCCCCTCCCTTTAAAGCGTTCTATTTCTTTGACAAGCGTGTGGCGTCATCTGGGATTCCTAACTGTTGCCCTTTGGCAAAGAATTTGGGAGGGATTTTTCGTCAGCTGGGCGGGGGGTCCGAACCACTTTTTAAAGTGCTGGATGGGGCGTAAAACTAAGGTAAGGTATATTTGCGACTCGCTCGGTTTGGCCTGTTGCCATCTTTTTGCGGTTTCGAAGCGGCCCAGGAGGTTATAGTACAGCCACTATCGTCGTGTTCTCCTCTTTAAAAGATTTCATGGTGCGGAGCGAGGAGGAGGAGGAGGAGGAGGAGGCTCGACACTCCGTAGATCACTGGACTTTCTGGGTTAATCACCCGGCATCTCACTGACAAAAGATTCAAATTTAGACGTACTACCGTACGCCACGAGATCGGAAATCGTTGTTGCCTTTCCAGGCTACTGCAGCTCCGGCCACCGACGTCTCTGTATGTAATCTTTTACGACTGCACCGCTTCTTTATACTCCTCCTTCCTCCCTCCAAATTCCATTCGGTCCCGAGGTGTTCCTCCGGAATGTGAGGAAGAATCCGTGCATCGGGCCGACCGAGTAGAGTACCTCGCGATTTGAAATTCCTAAAAATTGTCTAAAAACTCGTCCACTTTACCATCCGATCGAAAATGGAATGGCTAGGTGTGGAGTAATTTTTTCGAATTGAATAGACTTCTTCTCTAATATTTTTATCTCGTTTGTTTTATTTCTGTCTGCCGTCTCTGCGATACCCTGCAGCGTTATCTGTTCGGATTAGAAATAAATAACGCGATCCGGTTTAACCGAGTCATGAATAAGTAATATTATTTCAATTCTTTTTTTTTTTCCCTTTATTCCCGCGTTCTCCATACACCGTCTAGCGCACAAGTTCGCCGGATTAACATTTGGTTATAAAATATCCGTTGATTCTAGTACCAGATTTCAGTCGGCGATACGCGAGGCCGGACCCCGTACACGCGTGTATTGCGCTCTCTGCACTCATTGTCGGTGATGAATTTCAATCACCGTCGGAGAAAATAAGATAACTCTTCCGGAGCCCGAGCGAATCTTTCGATTTTATTTTATCCTCTGAAATTCACGGACATTCGGAGTCGTTCGAATAGCAACACGTGAATTTCGTAACGACCGATTGTGCAATACCTACGATAGAGAAAAAAGGAAAAAGAAACGACTCGTTTTTTTATTTATTTATTTATTTTTTTTATTTCTTCTTTCTCTCTCTTTCTTCTCATATTATATTCCTCTGCAATTCGTTCATCTCTCGATTTGAGCTGCACGCGCGCGAGCTTTCGTCTCTAAATGCGCTAACGATAATTCTTCTTCTTCTTCGTAGAGCACGGGCGCCCGCTGGCGTCCAGATGCTAAGATCGCAGCTCGCGGTTCCCAATCTGTTTTTCTCCGATTTTCTATTTCTCTCTTTGGATAGGCATCTCAAGGCGAGATCGGGTTGGACCCGGGCCAGGCGTCTTTTCCCTATGTGTCAAGTTCTCAATATTAGACACACTCCCGGTGTTGGTGTATGACGTGATTTATATTAACAAAGGAGTTACCCAAGGTGGATGATTTATTTAAAACATCCGCAATTCTGCTTTTAGAATTATTTTTATTTTCGCGTAGGTTACAGGTGGACGCGTAACCGCGCGACTTTTTACAATTTTCATCAACGTAACGATGTCGCGTTATACGACAGCGATAATTTTCACAGCTAATTTGTCACGCGAATCCAGCCTCCCGGTGAGATCGTAAAACATAAAAATTATTACCGCACCTAATCAAGCTTCGACGCCCCTTTCGAAGGGCTGCTATATTTTTGATTGTTTCTTTGTTACTTTTTTATTTTTGTTATTTTTTTCACAGTTTGTTATCGACGGGTCGGAGATCCGAAGACAGAGCTTGCGCCGCTGCATTTACTAATTAGTAATTAGTGGCGAGTTTGCGGGAATTATTCAATGTAATCTAATCACCGATATAAGGTCCGCGCCAGTGTATAATCAACAAACAACTTGTCGAATTTTCCACCGAAAATATATTATTCGTATACACGTGTATACGAGCGTGTATATCAGTCTCGTCGAACGGCGTATACTCGCGTAACGACGATAAATATATGCCTAATTTAATAGGTATACCGTGATTAAATTATCTAAAATTGACAAAGACGAGGTCACGATCGATAATTTATACCAACACAATATGTAAAGTCCGTTGAGCGCGTTCGATTAATTAATTTTCATATTTTATCTCATTGTCGAATTAAAATTTCGTCGATTCCGAGTTCTTGGGGGTTGATTTTTTCTGCTTTTTTGCTTTCCCGACGCAGTTGCGTGTACATTGGTGAGAAATTATTGAAAATATGCGCGCATCTGATCTTCCGAAGAATGAAAAAATAAAAATCGAAGAAAAAAAAAAATATGTAACATCCGTATTAATAATTTCTATTTTCAAAGTGTTTACCCGCTACGTGCCAAATTTGAACTCTCCTATATACGCCTAAAAAAACATGCGCACGTAACGTATTATTCGAACGACATACCTTTCTCGTAGAAAATTTATCTCTCTTCAATGTTATTTTGCCATTTTGCAATCCGATGTATATTCATCCGTAATATTGAAAATACGAGATATATCGAATCACGAGCCCTCGATTGGCGAGCCTTACTTATACGGTGAGAAACGTGGGAGGACGAACACGTTAAACTCCGGTGAATCAAAATTTTTATCGCCGACATATTTTTACCTGTAATATACACGTGTCATGCGGATAATTCCGAACGATTGTCAAATTGTTCCAGAATCAAATCCTCGCTCTGTACTCTGTGAGAAAAAAAAAATGATCAAATTTTCTGCATTCTTGTGAAAAAAAAAAATCGTTCAGTAAATAATTCGGTTAAAATTTTTATTTCGCTAGATGATCATTTTCTGTCCGATCGAACGATTCGAATATTCAAATCAGCCCGTCCTCTCAATTTTTTTCCAAGCTATTTTGATAATAAATGAGGATGTTCTAAGATTCACCGGTCGTCTATTACAACCACGTCCTAGACTTCAACGGCCCGGATAGCTCAGTCGGTAGAGCATCAGACTTTTAATCTGAGGGTCCAGGGTTCAAGTCCCTGTTCGGGCGGATTTTTTTTGATTCGTGTTTCTAGTTTTCAACTTTATTCGAATCCGTCGTGTTTCACCAACGAATTCTTTGAGATTTTCACATTTTTTTTTCCCCCAAACTCCCATTTCAACGATGATTATAATATTGCAATTACGACTTTGAATTTCGTTAATGACGCTGCCCTGCAGTAAGTCTTTGATTTTTCACGTCATTCTTTGCTTTGAATTTCTAGCTTTTCAATTTTTCCCTCGTTTCGTTTCGATTTTTTCCAATCAATGAAATGTTACTCGATAGGGAATTGAACAAAAATAAGTTTCCGATTCGCGATTAGCATCGATCGTTCTGAAAAATCGATCAGACGTTTATAAGGACGGTCGCGGAGACGTGCGGTTTCGCACGTATGTGTAGCTATAGTAAAAAAAATACGACGTTGGAATCGAATGCTGATTATTAAACCGCACAGAGATTCTTTTCAATGCAGCTGCAGGCGATGTATTTTCTTCTTTTCCCGGGTCATCGGTCTCTAATTAGGACTTTATTGCTAATTACGTCATTTCAGAGATTATACTTATATAGATATATATACGTTATGAAAGTTTATCTGCACGCCTGTATAATATTATAGTATACACTATGCACGCATATCTATACGCATGAAAAATAAAAGATGCACTTTGATCCGAAGCCATTACGCGTACATAATTTCTACGCATACGTACGTACACTCGAGTGCAGCATACGTGTATCGATATTTTATGCTCCGTCAAAAAAAAAATTTCACCTGTCACGGTGCATTTCTATTTTTTTACGCTCATCGTCGATAAATTCCACATGGCAGCGGGTCGCGAATAAAAATCGCAATTGCAAAAATAAATAAATAAATGAAAACGAAATCGAGAGAATCCTGTACAACGTGAACGAGTTCAACGAAGTGATATTTTCGCACGTGTTTGAAAAATTGAAAGAACCAAAAAATAGAAAGAACAAAAAAGGAAAAAACATTGCGAATGAATTATAATATGAATGTCGAATATCATGCGAGCGGCTAAAAGCGGCGGTATTTAAAATATTGCATAACCGACGTAACACCACTCGAATACCTTACAACGTATAGTATAGTAACATGTACGGAGCGTGATACATGTGTATATAAATGTAATACAACAGAAAATTATGACGATGAGGCGAAGGTGAGGATAATGGGGGGGGGGGGGGGGGAAGAGGGGGACTCGTGCACGGTGAGAGACCTTGGCAGAGACCTTGCAGCTGTGATCCGATGCCCCAGGGAACCATTGGCCTTGATTATTATATCGGCCACGTGGCATCCGCACTCCTTACTTCCTTCAAAAGCTCAAGGAATTTTTCGCCTCTTTTGTTCGACCAGATACACGGTCGTATACCGACGCCCGTATAGCATCGCTACCGGAATACCTGATCACTCGGTATTATTCCATCATCAATCGTACGCTCTGTGCAGAGATACACATCTGATCATGCGATCGCCATTTTTATAGGTGAATGGTTTTTCGCCGAGCCGCTTCTTTTTTTGTCCTCTTTTCCTTCTTTGCCTCCTTTCTCTATTTTTTCTTTTTTTTTTTTTTTCTTACAGAGCGATTGTCAACGGACACTTTCTCAACGAAATCGATAGTCGAAGGATCGTTGAAATTTTCGCGAACACCTACTCGAAAATCGGAATCGAACCGACGCTCGTAATTTTTATCGACAATTTTTTTTCCACCGTTCGAAAGAATTACCCACGATATTCATCGCCTCTCCGTAATTAACAAGTCCTCCCAAATCTGGTACAAGAGACGACGTCTCGTTTATATTTTTTGTACGTTTGGCAGCGGTATTGCTTTTTTTGCTCGGTTTCTGTTCGCGTTTGTTCGTTTTTTGAATCCGCTCTTTTTTCAAATCTTATTTCATCCGCCGATCCGGCAGAGGTAAACACATCGGCGAAAGAAGACGAAGTATCTATCGCCCGTTCGAATAATAATTATCTCCAAGTGAATTTTAACCGAAGCCAAAAACTTACCGCTACAGAATATCTATGCCAAATTCGCGCTAAGATCAAATCATACATTCAAACAACGGAGCGGAAATATTTTCAAGGCTCCTCAAATCGTGATCTACACCTTTTGCCTAATCTACCTCTCGCGATCCGCTGCGTTTTTTTTTTTTTCTCCTACTAATTTAAATATTTTTGCTACTTTTATTTATTCATTTATTCAGAACTTGTAAATGGTCATTTCGATGGTTCTTTTCTTTTTACAAATACAGATAACGAGAGAAATTTCGTTGCGAATTTTTTCGAACGTCAATTTTTCGCGTTTCCCGATTTATCGTCGTATCTCCTCACCTACTCGCTACTCGAGGGAGGGTAAATTTTTTTTTTTTTTCTTTCTGGAACGAACTCGGGCGCTGCGATATTACCGGAAATGAAAGGTATCGAATATCCGGTTAGCAACGAGCGGCGTACGAGCATATCGACCGTTCGAAGTGTCAAACGATAATGGTGCAGAGCAACCGCGAAGTGCAGATAATTTCAAGTTCGCCGTGTCGTCGGATCGGACGGAATATTTTTTTTTTTCTCCTCTCTCGACGAAAATTTCATTGATTCGCGTTAAAAGGTCCAGATTTTACATCTCCGGGGTCAGGACAGCATAGGAATCGGGCGACCCCACGAACCTCCGTGTGAAATTCTTAACCCCCTGTGTAATTATCAGCGCGGATTCGAACACGGTTTTTACACACCGTGAAACGCGATCATTACGTGTTAATCACCGCCGTATTTATTCCCTCTTTGTTTTTCGCTGACTTTTATTTATGAGTTTCAATTTTATTTTTCCAGCACTTTTCTCCGTCGATTGTGTTCGCCGTAAACAATTACGATTTGCATAATCTATTCGATACGCACCTAACACGTTATACTTGTACCCTAATTGTTATCTTTTCAATTAACTTGTAACGTAACCCAGAAAATCGTTCACATGCACAATGCCACCGGTCGTTATATTCGTCTCTCAACTAATTTATATTACATGCTGCCAGCGTTAACCGTAAAATTTAATTGTGTGCTTTCCACTTGCAAAGCTTCCTCTGCGTCGACCCAGAAATCAACGCAGCTCCATTTTTCCCGTTTTCACGCAATTTTCTTTTCCTCTTCCGGGTTTTTTTTTTTTCTTTCTTTCTTTCTTTTTTTTTTCGTTTTGCCCTCCTTCCGATCGACTCCGCGCCCCGATCAGGTAGCGTTATTTGGCGGAAATGATGACGTCCCTACGAACGAACGCCGTGTATACTTATAGTCTACGAAGAATACGTGAAACGTTTGTTAACGAATCAATTTATTTTACCGAATAGAATAATAGCGACGTCGACGCACAGCCGACGAGAGCTTTTCCTCGACGCGGAGTCGTTCGATTTTTTTTTTCATTCCTTCCTTCGTTTTAAATTTCGTTTTATTTTTCAGCCTCGTTAGATCGAACCCTGTCCTCGAAGACTCGAGTTATACGCGCGACCGCTTTTTACTCAAAAGAAAAATTAAAACCTTTTAAAAATTAGAGACAAAGGGCGCCTCTACGCCCCCTAAAGTTAACAACGAGAGAAAATCGTGCTGCCTCGTTTTATCGTTAATTCAAAGCAGACCGAGAAGATATCACCTGTCGGGAGATTTCATCCCCAAATTCCGAGCTGAACCGGATAAACTCCGTCTTCACCGATAAACTGTATTTTCTTTCCCCTTTTTTCGATTTCGAAAAGGTTTTTTTGTGGGGCCGATGCATCTGCATTCACGAGTGCGGAGTATAGCGGCTGAAAAGTGTATTTTATCTACACAGTCGATGCGGCAGCGGTATAGTCGTACGGGCTGAGTTTATAATCGGCTTGGCCAACCTCGACTTCGTCTTCCTCGTTGAGTCGGTGACGTCGTACGTGAGACGGAAAATACGGCAGACCGCTTGGTGCCACGGAGTGCCGAGCCAAGCGGAAATTACCGCGAGTTAATTCTTACCCTATGCGTACGGAATATAACTGCAAAAGTTGATCGTCCGTCGGATGTGCACAGCGCTTTATAAATAATCGCCATTTTTTCAACGGTTCTTCGAACGGTCCCCATTAAAATTCAGGTGCGAGAAATGGGGGTTGCGACGTCGTGCCCGATCTCATCGTTGAACTTGATTTTTTCCTCCCTCCATCGCGATCTTCCTCCTCCTTTGTTTTTTATACACTCGCCATTTGACCCCGATGACACAGAAAACGGATTCCTGGCTGTTTGTCGGGTCGGGGTTATTTACCCCCTGCAGTCTTAGGAACGCAGGTGCGAATTCGGCTCGTACGATGCCGTTCTTCGTTGCCCGTTCAAAATTAGATCTTACAACGGCAGAAGCTGCATGCGGCTCGCTTCAATTCGATTTACATTTAGACTTCGGACTAAAGCGTTTGTTATGTCATACCTGAGTCGCCCATGTATTTCGATGCACGCACGACACATTTCGTGCAAATTTCACCCGTAACTGACCCTCGCAATTTTTTCACTCTCCTCTGATTTTTTCTTCCATTTCATTGAGTCGTCGTGAAAATCATCCCTCGCGAAATCCTCGAAGAGTCTTCGGAGGTCGAATGAAAATAATTTTTTTACTCTACTTATGAAACTCGACGAGCAGAGGTGAGACAAAAATTTTTCTGGCGATCGGGGAGGGTTGGATTTGAAATACGAAAGTCATTGAAAACGTTCGATCGTCGATTTATTCGGTATAACATTTGTACAGCGATAATGAAAACTTTTTTCTCCGGATAATGTACGCGATCTAGTTCTAAATAAACTTGACGGATGTGGAGTGACGAAAGCTGAGAAAGCTAACAACTATAATAGCTAACTGAAAACAAAAAGATGGACCTTTGAGCGTTTCAGATATTATTCTCTTTATATCAATATCATCCGACGAGAAGTGTAAATATGTGTAGCGAAGTTATTTTATAATCTATTATTATCGTGGATTTTTATCCGATGCGCGATCATCCGATCAAAGGTTGTAGTTGGGCTTTTGATAAAATTTTGTAAAAGAAAAAAAAAATTCTTTTCCCTCTTCGAAACGGGTGAACGAAGCTCGATACATCCGTTGTTCCTATTCGATGGGAAATATGGACGCATCGTTTCGGTTTCGTCCAGATTTATGGTAGAGAATTTCTACTCGATTCAAAGAAATTATTCTCCTCGTCGTAATTCGATTTTTCCTCGTTAGAGAGTTTCTCTTTTTTAGTTTCCAGAGTACATTTATATCTCGTCTTGTCATAAACAGATTACGAGAATAATGTTGAATAACGTCTAGAAACAGCCTCGAGAATGATGGAACCTCCGACACCCTGACGCTGCGGCCTTTCTTATTATATACATTTTATCGCATTTATTGTACATACTATACGTTATATCAACGCACGCGTCATAAATAGAGTCACGTGAAAATTCAAGATAACAAATGATATTTGTTTTCGTATTGTGTCTGATTATTAATTGCCATAAATACATACGTATATAATAATTCATGTACAACATATTCGTTCCGAATAGATAAATTTTCATTCCGTAATGTTATTGTAAAATAACATCATCCGCCTAAGATACAAATATAAACGAGCTTTTAGTACATAACGTATGTAACACGTACGCATAACTGCATCTATTTTAATTTCATGTAAGAATCCGGTCGTCGTCACTGCGATATTCCCTATTCACAATCGCGATTGCACGTCCAGCTACGTCTAAGAGAAATTATTATTCTACAATTCACCATTTCGCATTTTTTAGAAGCCCTGATTTATTCTCGTCGCGAATGTGATTCGCAAAAAATGATTATTTACTCGCGCAACGCGCTTAAAAATGCAGCGCGAAAAAGCGAGGCGACCATGTTCAAAACTTGTACGATTCCCTCAAGCAGCAGTCGTGGCCGAGTGGTTAAGGCGTCTGACTAGAAATCAGATTCCCTCTGGGAGCGTAGGTTCGAGTCCTACCGACTGCGAATTATTTTATTTTTTTTTTTCGATAGAAACAAAATTGCTGTTTTTAATTAAGAAGATTATTTAGATCCGTATCTGGAAATAATTCAATGGATGATTTTCATCGGTAAAATCGTGATTTTTCTTTGATAATTTCTTCAATTTGTGCGTTACCCATTTACAGAACGCCAGGGCGATTTAATTTATCGGGTTATTATTCACACGCATCGGTTTATCGGTTTTGCGCTATTACAAATATCAATTCACATGCGGCACATCCAAATTGCGGTAAACAAGTTGTGTACCGGTGGTTCAAAATTGCGTAAATATCTTTTTATGGAATTATATAAAGCGTTATAATTAATTATCGACGCGTTCGTCGATAGTCGCTGCACTTCTGCCTTTACGAATTAAAAATCATTCAATTTGACACAAAAAAATCTAAATCTCTTTCCTTTTTTTTCTGTTTCAGGTAAGGACATGCTACTCCACTCTCCCGAACAAAAAATTAAAAAATATATCTGACCGATAAATCGATCACGATGCGATTAAAAAATAGATCAGTGTAAGATCCCTTTGGAAATTTCGTACGTATTCAAGCTGTATCATTATCTAATATAATTTATTAATCATACGAATTTCATCAGAATTTAACGTCAGCCAGGTGATCGTAATTCGCACATATGTTATTCCATGCGCGTACGCGAATTTGACTTATTAATCTACCTGTTGTAATTTTTGTCGCTCGATTTTTGTTCCATTATATCTTTTTCTTCTTTTTTTTTTCCAATTCTTCCTTTCTCCGTGTTCATTTTCCAAGCGAACAAACACCAGCTGTAACCTAATCAGCAAAATTTTCCGTAATTTATTGGCAGACCTCAAACCACCTCATCAGAGCCATTACTCATTATTTGCGCGAATAATTTTTTTAATCGACATAAACGTCGATACTTTTTTCTTTAACTTTGTTTCTTTTTTTGTTTTTTCGCTCGTTATACCAAATAGAAATTTCAACGAACGCTGACATTTAAAAAAAAAAGAGTATATACAATATTCTATAAATTTCTTCGATCCTTCAGCGATTTGATTCCGAGTTCAAACGATCATCGCGATGTTTTACGTGGGATACACGCGTACTTATATAACGCGGCGATGAGGTCATTTGTAATAAAAATTACGCGATCGTAAAACGATACAACCACTTCGCATATGTATATTTTAGCAAAACGATTATTTACGCGTTATAAGGTATTCGCACGATAAAATTATATCACATTCAATGTAATTGGCTAATTATTGCGTCAGGGTCGCGATCGTACCGTCTGCCTCGATGTCTGCTCAGAAATGTAGGTATGTACACACATGCACATGCAGCATCGCGTATGTACAATATGCGAATATACTCATGTAGCGAATTAACGATCCGCACATGTGTTGGACAATGACGATATTCCTTTTCGATCATTTGAAATTCTCTGGAAAAAAACAAAGTATCGGAATCGGTGACGTTGTTTTTGATATCATCGATTAAAGAATGAGGAATAAAATAAAAAAACTACTGCATCGCACAACCGTTTCGAGTATATATGTATAACTTGCGGTACACGACCGACCAGGCACGTACAGTTTGGTACTAAACGCGTTTAAGTGCCGTTTTAAATTGCGTTAAAAAATTCAAAACTTATTACAACTTCTCGGACTTGATTACCTCAGTCACGGAAGGGTTGTAAACCAGCCCACTTTTATCACCGCGGGTTAAACGTTCCGAGATATCTTACGAGGAAGATCATAACCCGAGCCCTTACGTTTTAAGACTCTATATTTCAAAGTGCCCAAACATTCGCTATCGTCGTCGTAGTCGTCGTTAGCCTTATCATTGTCAGTTACTCCCAGTTATTATCACTATCATATTATTTAATCAATTGAGAATTGGAACGGGGGTTGGAGGAATAAATTCTTCCTTATTTTTCAATCTCATTTTTTTTGTTATTTTCGTTTCTTCTTTTCTTTTCGTTTTTTTTTTTTCTCTCCTCTTCTCAATCCCAATTACCCGTTGTAAAAATATTTACACACATGGGAGGTGAAAATTTGATGTTTTTAACGGGTGCGTGCGGCAGCAGGCTACATTTTTCTTTTTCTGTTTTTCTGTTTTTTTTTTTTTCGTTCGACTGGAAAGAGTATTTTTTGCAAAATAAAAATTCCCCGCTGTGCGGAGAGAAGGAACGAATAATACGAAACGGGAGACGTGAAAAGGAAAGGAAAAAAGAGAAGAAGGAATGGTCCTCGAGAACCCCGTGGGGTTCGGGATATGAGAAATAGGTTGACGTCTTTGAAACGAGAAAACGAGTGGAGTCAATGTTATACTTGTGATATACATATAAACTGTACACTGCAGTTGCATATACGAGAAATTTGAACTCCGTATTACTTATGTCTACCGACATTCTTTAGGGGACCGACAATAAGTAGCTGCGGCTATACCAAACCATCTTTTCACGTTTCCTTCACACCCTGAGAACGTTGAAAAAAAATTCTTCCTTTTTTTATAAATCAATTTTTTTTTTTTTTTCTACTCACCAAAACCATCTCGTCAATTAAATCGTACAAATTCGTCTAATCGTAAGTTTAAAAATCAAAAAGTCGCATTCTATCCCAGGACCAAATATCAAGAGGGTTTTTCTTTGGCCAGTATATATCGTGTCGACTACCCCAGACCCTAAAAACCCACACGTGCATCTCGAGGAATGCAAAAAAAACTAGGGCATACGAAAGTGTACCTACACGTATTTGAAAAACTTCTTATTTTTTTTATTTTCTTTGATATTATTTTTCTCTTCCCTTCTTATCCCTGCGGAACGGGCACGGGCTCTTCTTTCAATCTCTAATACGTTTCGCCCATTCACGTGTACATAGAAAACCGGATTTGACAAAGGTTGCTCGAAATGTAGGTCATGGGACAAAGGTTTTATTTAAATATTGTCGGTAAATTGCGGTGGATTCAATCATTCGACTTCTTATACGTACACGAGGCCGTGTACTTACCTGCGTTTATTATTACGTAAGTACCGCGTACATCTGGCTCCTCCGATTCGGCCCTTTTTATTTTTCTCTCAGCCGAAAGCGATGACCTCGCGAACGCAGAACTGCGTTACGACGTGACGTAACGTACGTGAGGAGGGCCGACACCGAGCCCACCCCATAAACCACGTCTAATAAAACCTCGTGGATTTTTATCCTCGAAAACTGACGCGCTCCAAATCCGCGTGTTGAGGCGTTTTTCGATTCTATCCAAAGACTTTACGGAGTCACCTTCGCTCGCGCGTGATTAGCATTCCCTGCATCCTCTCGATTCGTAGACAACCGGAATGATGTCGAAACGCGGAGATAAGCGTTCCCTGCGAATCTCCCTCGGGATGAAATGGACCAACGATATATTCACGGAACCTGATCTCCGTGCACCGCAGGGGTCACACACCGCGTTCATATACATAGGTGTGCGTAAATGCGCTGTGCGCATAAATAGGACGACGTCGCGAAGATATGGGTGCAGGTCACGGTTTATCTCTTATTCCCAACTTTCTTTTTTCTAGTTTTTCCCCCCCCCCCCCCCCTTTTTTTTTCTATTCTCCTCTCTCCTCTGCCTCACGGTTGAAAATCGCACGTACGGTTCGAAAACGATCGCACGCGGTTCATGCACCACCGCCGGGCAGCTGTGCACTTATATTTATAGTTTTTGCATACATTAGAATCACACACGTGACACGCTGACCCATTTTTATTTTTATTTTATCTCGTTTTATTCTTCTTCTTCCCAGCGGTCGTATCGCGACATTTTATACGTCACTTTATATTCGGGCTACAATACCGTTGCGCGTTATTACGTGCGCATGTAGTTTTGGACAAAAAGTATGATAATAATTCACTGGATGTAAGGTAGGCAAGGTTTGTACATCGACTGCGAACACAATGGGCCGAGTTTCGCTGATGGGTCCCATGGAAATAATAGGAGGAAAAAGAACGTCAAACATCATCAGGCGAAAAGCCAACCGAACCCCTACCGGCTCCGACAAAACTCCTCTGACTCCTGGGCTAATTCACGCTCGTAAAATACTCCGGAGAATGCGAAAGGCGAACCGGAAAACCCGGGAAAAGAAGCGCGTGGAAACGTGGAAAATTTTAAAAACCACGTCAGGTATAAATTCTCGATCACCGATTTTCCCCTCCTTTCTTTTTCTCACTTAATTATTTTTTTTTCTCTTCGAATATTATTTTTTCGCATGGGATATGGGAGTAAGGGACCCCTAGGATTTCGTCGTGACATTTTTACGACGCGAATTTACCATTTTGGTTAAACAAATTTGGTCCGCAGGGTGCAGCGGTGGGGGTCGTTTTCCATCGGTCCCCCTTCGACGGTTTCATCGGCAGAACGGGACTCGTTTTACGAGCGATAAAACGCCACAAGTACGGCGCAAAGGAACCCGGATGGACGACGAAGTCCATTGTTCGCGTCACCCTCTCTCGCTCTCTCTCTCTCTCTCTCTTCATCCGACGACGAATTTATTTATCCTACAATAAATTAGAGAAGAGAAAGAAGAAAAAACGAAACGTCAAATCCGAAATGCCGACGCGACAGGGGCCCCGTAACTTTACGGATAGGAGAAATTTGGGGTGCCTCTCGTGATCTGTTAGGTGCTGAGCGACGTCGCGGATCTCCGTAGATTTTATTAGCCCGTTATAAAAAAAGAAAGAAAGAAAATAAAAAACCGACCGGAGATAAGCGATGCAGAAGTGGTGGACGTGTGATCGAGAATAGCGAAAATACCGCAGCGTAGTGATTTGAAAATTGAAAATTAATCATCGATTAACGCAATCGCATCTTCGAGAACTATGGGAGGTGCAGTAAAACCGACCTTGCAAAATTCCACGAGTCACGACCGCCGATAACCTCACCGCATGTGGTTTTATCAGATAAACCGAGCGTGTGTGTATACATACATATATATTTTCAGGAAATTACGTTAACGAATTTATGCATCAGTTTTTTAATTTTCGTATCGCGACATTTCTCAAATTGTTTTCTAAGATCGTATCGATCTCCGCATCGCGCTTTGATTTCATAGAAAAATTTCAGAAGGTCGTATTTAATTATTCAACTACAGAGAGACACCGAAAGTTTCTCCGTTTTTTTTTTTTTCTCTCTACTAGTTTCGTCTTCAAATCGGCCGGGGTTCTGACGTATAAAAATTGTAAAATTCCGCTCGTACGGTCGGGATGACATTCAAGTCCGTTCGGCACTTCGATTGACCATATACAAGCTCGCACATATGTCACCGCATCGCGATATATGCATGAAAAAAAAATAAATAAAAAAAAAAAAAAAATGATTACGGAAATGGAACGCTGATGCAACGACGTTTAATTTTACGCGGTTTGCTTCGCGACTTTTTTTTAGAGGGTCGTTGAAATCGACGTCAAAGAAGCGCAACTTTGATCAGCGAATTACACGTATTAGCATCCTACTTCAATTACAAGTTCCATTCTTTTTTTTTTCCCCGTTCTAGTCGAATTACGTTACTCCTCGATTATCCGCAATCACCGCGCCTCGCTAAAATTATATAGTGCAATAATCCGTCATTTAATTGCCCCGTCGCTCGGTGATATTACGTATATGTATATACACACCCCGTACACATAATCTTATTTACGCGCGATGATTTACAGAAGGATTACATCAATCGGTCGACGTTTTACAATCGAACAATGTCATGTACATAAATGTGTAATACCAGCTGCGTAACGCGAGTGAATCATCCGATCCAATATCAATTATTCTCGCTTCATGTTTATTTTTATATTCATGTACCCAATCTGCATGAAAAAAAATTCGCTTTTCAAAGTCGCGAGGAAACTTCTTTTTCTCTTCTTCTTTTCACCAGAACTTTTATATATGTATCTGCAAGTTACATCGACTCGAGATGCTTTCATATCAATAGTTTGTAAAATACAAACTCGAAACTTTCTCTGATACAACAGAGTATGTGTGGAGGATGAAATTATCAAACGTGACCTCGAATTCTCCGTGTCACAAATTTTCCCTGGCATATGCGTGACGCGCAAGGGTCGCGTTTTATTGTACTCGTTAGGGTGGCTTATCTTGAGCTGCATAATTATTGTGAAAATGTGACTGGGATATACGTCTGATCTTCGTAGACATAAATTCTCGTGTTTCGTCTTCGTCTGCTGATTTAATTCTTATCGAAATTTCCCTCCTGCGGAATTCTCCGTGATTATTACGGCAGGAATTTTTTCATTTCTGTTTCTCCGATTACGAGTCAATTGCGAGAGGATAGTTTTTGATTGGGACGGGGTGGTTTCCGGTCATTAAATTTTTGGGGCGTTGCGTGATCCTCAGCGAAGAGTATATTAAAGTTTCCAAAAATATGTTTTTTTTTTTTTATAAATTTCAGTCTTTCACGAAGCCGATAATCGTCGTTGTCATCTCATTGTCTCCTCAATTATCCCTCCTCAGGGAATGCAGTTCCGAATTTCATCTCCTATCAGTACACTGGGGGCGTAGCTCAGATGGTAGAGCGCTCGCTTAGCATGCGAGAGGTACCGGGATCGATACCCGGCGCCTCCAATCTGCAATTTTTTTTTTTTCCCTCAGATCCTCGGATGCAAATCTTTTTCCTTCTCTGGTCACTGATAATCCTGCGGTGCAGGTTGATGTCGAGATTTTTATCTCTCTATTCGAATCTCTCAAAAACTTTCCATTGGAAATGAAAAAATATAGAGAGTCAAATTTTAAATTCGCTTCCATTGTAGGGAATAAAAAGAGGTCAAATTCGTTGTGCGTATGAGTGCTGCTTTATTCCACGTTTTATTTTCTTTATCGTGTTCTCTTTTTTTTCTTTGTCACGTTACATTAGTGACGCCGACTATTTCCTGGCTGCCGCATCAGAGTAATTACTCAATGTCCACATTAGTCAGGAAACAAAGAACTCATGCAGTACTTTCCGATGACTGCAAATTTACCCCAGATATACAATTACCGATAAATATCATACGTTGCGCTGGATTTCCCTCTATATGAATACAAAAATCTTGTACCAAAAACCAATGCAAGGGAGGAGATTTTTAATATTCAGATTATCAATATTTTTCAATCATATATTTCCAAGTTTTTTCGTTTCTCAATTCGTAAATCATTGTCCTAGGTATAAAATCAAAAAATGACATGCTCTTTTTGTGACTCAAAATTGAAGTTGAGTAACAAACAATCACAATCGACAATTTTCAGATCTTTCCTATGATTTTTGGCCAAGAAAAAAATTTTTATTGCTGGAAGTACCCCACTGGATTAATTATTTATTCAAGAAACGAGTGGGCTACCTCAAAATATCCAGTAAAAAATTTTTTCCACCTGATGATTACTCGATCGATTGCATGAGTAGATGATTTTGGCTTTCAGATTTGGATTTCGGAGCTGATTAAACGTGAAATTACTCTTGAAGAACCAAAAAAAGATTCGATTTTTGAGCAGAAAATAAATCATTGTTTTGATTGGGTTTAATATGCTTTTCTTACGTATTTTGATCTCAGGAATGCGAATCTGAAAGAAAAATTGATCCATCTCTAAAATTGACCGAGTTATCGCCAATTTTCAGCTTTTTGGGGTCAAAAATAAAAAATTCATTTTATAATCTATTTTATTGTAATTTGGGCTCAGGAATCCGAATCCGGAAGAAAAATTGATCTGTCTTGAAAAATGATCGAGTTATCCCCATTTTTTCGCATTTTTTTGCATAAATTTGAGGATATCTCGAAGGGAAAAAATCGTAGCTCAATTTGGACAACGGATTCGTGTTCCTGAGGTCAAAATACATAAGAAAAGTGCCATACGATCAATTTTAAAAAATAAAAAATTTTGGTCAAAATTTGAGATTTTTCCAAGGGGTACCCCTTACGATTTTTTCAAATTTTGGCCAAAAATTTTTATTTTTTAAAATTGATCGTATGGCACTTTTCTTATGTATTTTGACCTCAGGAACACGAATCCGTTGTCCAAAATGAGCTACGATTTTTTCCCTTCGAGATATCAGCAAATTTATGCAAAAAAATGCCTAAAAATGAGGATAACTCGGTCATTTTTGCAGATAGATCATTTTTTCTTCCGGATTCAGATTCCTGAGCTCAAATTACATTTAAATAGACTAAAAAATTAATTTTTTATTTTTGACCCCGAAAATCTGAAAATTGGCGATAACTCGGTCAATTTTAGAGATGGATCAATTTTTCTTTCAGATTCGGATTCCTGAGGTCAAAATACGTCAGAAAAGCATATTAAACCTAATTAAAACAATGATTTTTTTTTTGCTCAAAAATCGATCGAGTGATCATCAATTATTCGCTGTTGGGGGCAGAAAAATTAAGACATATCGATTGGTTTTAGTCGCAGACCCACTTTGATTCATCGCAATCCATGCATGGGTCGCAATATTCGAATTTCTCGGTCTACGAGGGAGCCCGAGCTTCGCTGGAATTAGGTAGATTTTCGTAATGATTCTAGAAATGACATATTTCGAACTGGACAAAGAAGGTGGGGGAAAAATTGCCCCGATGATATTCGACGAATCCGTTTCGCATTGGGTGAAAATTCCCGACTAGTTGATAGTAAATTATATAGTTGCGAAGACCGTACGGAAAAGTATAACTAACAAATAAGCAGCTAAAGATTATACTCTATACCGTTCCACGTTATAATATAGGATACGACGTTGCAAGTATTGCTCGACGAACGCTTTCCCGAACGTTGACCTCCCTCCGCAGTGGTTCTAATACTAACCTCGGTTAACACTCACGTTACCCGGAATACAAAATCATACGAAACTCCACCACTCTTCCAACCCCACGTTATAGGTATAGGCGAACACGTATACAGATATATAGGTATATCTGGTATCTCTATTGACATAGCCACGTAGATATTTACATTTATATCCATATATCTCTACGAGCCATGTAAATACGTACGTGCGATGTAATAACGCGGTACATACGTACCTATATACGCTTACATAAATAAAATAATATACGGGATTTTCGTCCTGTGGTTTGGACATGTCTTTATACAGCCACATGTGCACCGCGGTCTACTGGGTGGCCTCTGAAAAACCAAACTCGCCCCGTTTCACGAAAAATCGTCGTCAACGCGTCGTCCATGAATTCGTGCAGACTTAGAAAAAAAAAAAGGAAACGCTGCAGTTTTTTTTTAAATTTGTCATGCCATTTCGATAGCACCTCCTGATTCGTTTCGAAGAATATTTAATTTTTTTTGTCGGTTCAAAAGCGTGTTTCGTTTATCGAATCCTCGAAAACCCTTTGAAAATTTCGTTTCTCTGGTTTTGACGATTAAAAAAAAGGAAAGATGGACGGATTCCTTTTTTCGGTTACACGGTGTATCCCATACATATGCGTTAAAAAGCTGTATCCGTGTCAATGTGAGCAGGCTCTTTTTATGGTTTGATGAAACGGAATAGCAGCAGCAGCAGCAGCAGCGGAGCGTCAGTTTTCGGCCTATGGGGGGGGCCACGAATCCCCCTGTAACATATTACGATCACCGGTCGTAGTTTCTGTTACTTTAAACCAAAGAGCGATGCAACGGCTACATCGCGTTTAGAGAGAAAGGAAAAAAAGAATCAACGATCGCCGCTAAATGCAACTCGACGACTTCTGGCCGACGAATTAAAATGTACGTGGCAAATTAAGATTCGAATTTATCTCCATTTTATCACGTGTATCGTTGCTGTAGCTGATACATAAAAAAAAATCACGTCTGCTACATTATCAGATAACGATTAAAAACATATTTTCCATCGCGTCTATTTAATTTTTCCTTTTTTTTTTCACTTTTTTTTTCGCTTTCGTTCTCGCGTACTAACGCCCGAGCTTACACAACGTCATTATCAACTGTGCAGATTAGAAATCTCGTTTAATAGATTTTGAGGAAACAGGTGGTCTTTTTTGCTACCTGTTTCCCCAATATTACCCTCAAAAAGTATTCGGAAAATTTATCTTTCCTCCCAGAGCGAAATCACGGGGATTTCGAAGCCTGCAAAAATATTTAATGAAAATAAGAGGAAGAAAAAAATATGCAATTGGAATAAATTGAATGAAAGGAAAATAGCAATTCTCGCAGTAGCAGTCATCAACCGTCCGAAGGACCATCGAACTAACAAAAGGCAGAGCTCTGCTCGTTCTGAACGCGACCGCAGATCGCGGTGTCTGTAACTTAAGATCCTCTTTCGGAAAAGCTTGCTTTTTGTTCGTCTCTTTAATGCGCGAGGAGAAGCACCGTCTCGTTTCCTCGTAATTTTTGATGCGTTAATTCTCTCCCTTTTCAACTTCGCTCCGATCTCCGTCGCTATATCGTACTCGAAAATGAAAAGAGAGGAAGAAAAATCGTTGACTTTTATTACCTGAAAATAAATGTATATATACATATATCTCTACCTTTTCCGTAGACCTTTCAGTACAGTGAGCACGCATTTGTGCGCGTATATCTCTACACAGATTAGTCAAGGATATCGTACTCCTATTCGGGAAATGGGGGGGGGAGGAAAAAAAAGGAAGGGAAACGGAAAACTAGAAAATAGCATAAATTAAGCTTGTTGTATTACGGGAGATAGGGTCTGGAGGCCCGGTAAATATTTTAGTTAGAAAATTTAAAGCGTGAGTAAACGAGTGGAATATTTGAGTGATTATGACGTAAATTTGCCTCAAACACCGCTTTTATCAGAGTTATAGGACCTATTTTTTCCGTCAGCTACCCACAATTCCATCGCTTTGCGAAATGGGGCTCCTATTTTTCCTACGCTCTGCGAAAAGCGATCACGATAGCCTCGAAAATGCCTCGCTATTTTCGGGAATAGGAAAACGATTTTGCGACCGGATTAAACCGCAATTTTTCGGAATAATTTTCGCTCTCGGTAAAATTTTGGCGTATAAATTGGGCCCGTTCGGAGTAGATTCCATCGTTTGTCGCGTCACCCGATGGGCACACCGTGTGTGTTACTTCGAGTCGATATTTTTAACTCCGGTAACAAGACCGTTGCTAAGGTATCAGCTGATCTGACGAGGAGTAAGCAAGCAAGTAAAGCCCATGAGTAACGCGTGTCCAGTGCCGTGTCAATCCTTCGCGACTGAATTTCAGAAGATGCGCGTTTCCGATTTTTTTCCAAAATTCGATCCGTCCAAAACTTTGGCAAAGAGAAGCCCTCCTCGCCCCTCAGCTGGAGGCGCGAAAGCTCGCGAAAAACAGGATTCTCCCGACTACCGCGTGTGCAGGTGATTCTTTTTTTATGGGACGAGGAAAAGAGAGAGAAAAAAACGTCCGAAAAATTCAGACCGTCCGATGGCGCGTGCTTTCCTTCTCGGAATCGTAACAGACGTCGTTGGTTTTCTTGGCGAGCAGCAGGCTTCGGACAGACTTCCGCGATCAGATGTGTCAAGTCGACTTCTGCCGCTGCCGCAGTTGCATTTTACTGTTTTTCCGTAAACGTACGTTATACCTGGTGCAGTATGATGCATATTTATGTCCCTATTACAAGTTTCACATAACGGGTGTTCCGTTGCGATAAAGTAGGGTAATACAACGCCGCCCCCGTTTCACGGTTCGCGTAATTTGGCTTTGGCCCGCAGGATTCGTCAGACTCTGAGAGGGGTGTGCGGGGAGGCGGATCGCCGAATTCCACAGGAAGGTTATCTTTGCACCCAAAAAACTTTGACATCAAATATAGCCGGCTTATCTGTTTCGAGTGCAGTCGATTGAATCGCTCGTTGCATTTCATTCTTGTATACGTGTTGAGCCGTTCGCGCATCTGGACGTATAGCGCCGAGTTCAATTTCGCAACTGAACTTATCTCCGATTGTTGTTTGTAACTAAAAGTGTCCAATATCAGAATTTCACAGTCTCGACACGTACGAATAACACGCCTTATAACGCCACCGCGTACCTCGGGGCACATCAAATAATATTAACTGCACCGACTCGCCGCCCGCTTTATTAGGGGGAAAGTCGAGTTTCTCCTTCTTCCCTTGTCGCAAGCTGCATCGGCTTATGAATAATACAATCAGATAATTCTTACGCCGCGAGGAAAAAACAATAATAAATGGATAAGAATAAATATTCAAACGTGTACAAATGCTACGAATTACAATAAAAAAATTAAACACTTCCATTTTCGACGGAGTAGAAAGTTTTTTTGACTTATTCGATGAATATTATTCCCTATTCACCGATCGAATTAATCCCTGCGTTAAACTCGACAGAAGCGATGGAAAAAACCTTGCGAATGAAAGAAAAATTCTGTCCCCCGAAGGAAGTTTTATCGCGAAACTTGTACAAAAGTTTCGGGAAGCGAAAAAAAAAAGTTTTTTTACGGGTTCGACGCACCATTCGGCAATCGACTCGTCGCAAACATCTTTTATTTCGCTCTATGCAACAACGGTGAAAAAATTTCCACCGTTAATTCGAATTTTTCCAATCGTCGCCCCGTATTTTTTTTTTGCGCCCTCCCTCAATCGCTAGCGACGACCCTGTTCCCCCCTCCACCTCGCCTCTTTATTCCAAAGGATTTTCCCCCACCACTTTATTTTAGCTGGCGACTTGTCGTCGGCTGCTAGCGGCATGCCACCGGCATCGAGTCAGTTAGCAACCGGCAGTTGTACGAGGTGGGTGTCGTTCGTTCGTCGGGGTTAGCAAATGCACGAATAGCAGTGAAGAAGAAGAAGAAGAACGGAATAACACGCTGAAATAAAATGATTATTCAAATTAGTGTCCGTTATTTTATGTCTTCAAGTGAAATTCGCGTGATATTGCCTCGTTTTAAACTCTGACTACCGTATCGTTACTTTACGTTTCTTCGTTCTTTGTCGTCGTCCTGGGTTGGTTTATCGAACGCCTTCAATCATTTTTTTTAAATAATCCCCATTGTTCTCTCCGCTCGTACTTTATTGCTTAAAAAATATACGTGCATGCACAACGTGCATCCAAATATAACCTGTATAGTTATAATTTTCGAAGAAAATCCATCGAGTTGAGAAAACTGTTCGTAACGAATGCGGGATCGACAGTTTTTTGAAACAAAAATCGTGATATGAATGTTGGTTTTACCCTAGTTTTATTCAAAAGTGACAACTTTCGGACGTACGTCTAAATACGACAGTCGTTGAAAAACCATCAGCTGCTGCGGATCGACGTTAATTAACCAATCGATTAAGATAATAAATAAAAGAAAACAAGGCTGTGCTCTCGTTTCGTCTATCGGATATCAATAAACTGTAGCTACTTTTATATAAAAGGAAGAAAAAAACAAAAACAAACAAATATACGAATAGTTTTCCAGTGTAGTGCGTTTCGAATAAAATTCGGCAAAATTCCCGTGGCAAACGAAGTTTCCGGCAAACCGGAGGCTGACACAATTGACTACTTCGGAGCAGCCGTAAACATGGGTCAAATTGGGAATGACGTGAGTCTCGATTTGTTTTTCACTTATAAAATTTTCACTCCCCCTTTACTGTCTCCGATCCAGTTCAACGATATCACTTTTTCACCTTCCTTATCGCCGCTTTTCAATTAGCCCCTGCTAAGCGATCGTCGAATAATGATTTCTTTCGAGAGGCGCGCCCGCAACGTGTGACGGATTCGTGTATCCGAATTTCGTCATCTTTATTTTCATCGTTAACCTCAGTCGTGAGGTTATTTCGTCGATTGGACGTACTGTACGAGAATGGAAATAGACGTTTGAATATTAATCGACCAAAACAAACTCATCTAGCGATAGATGGCTGCGGCACTTTCGGGCCGATACCGAATATAAATGAACCATCGAAGCCGAAAAACATTCTTCCATCTTTCAGGACCAACCGTCGAATTTTAGCGGTGTCAGAAACGAAAAAAAAATAAGAATTTGAAAAATATCGACCTGAAAGCGTGTTACGCATAGGATGTGAATCGTGTGGTCGACGACGATCAAGAACATTTTTGCAGGCGTCGCGGTGTCACGATGTCGTCTCCGGGGGTCAATCTACTCGACGAATGTTTTTATTACACATCCGTGTTATAATGTTTACTATTTTTTTTCCTTTTTCTCCCCCTCCCCACCGAAATGAGATCTCATTGTCAGCGCCGGAGGAGTTACAATTCTCAAGTGGATTTCACGTGGTGTAAAAGTCCCGTTTTTCGATAACTGTTTGCACAGATCGTTGCGCAAAATTTTCCCAAAAAAAAATGGCGGTTTCCAAAATGTTATTTTCCCCCGTTACGCTGCGCACGTATTTCGTAGCGTTTCGTAATCTCCTATGATTTCATACACTTACCTACCCTATACCGCAGACGTTTGTACGTGGCAGTGTCCACGAACCGTTGCAATTAGCGACCATTTATAATAATAAAATATCACGTACACACACTCGTACGATACCTTGCACCGTTTATACGGAAGTCGTAATCGACTGCTCGGTAATCTGTTCCAGTTATTATATTATTGCATTATATATATACATGTACGCATTTCTTTACAACGTTCGCGTTCGATAATTATAAATTTTTTCTCCACTATTTTATTCGAGCTTTTAGGATCCTCGAGATCCTGAGGTTTAGGATCTCGAGGATCGAAAAGGAGAATAGAAAAATAGGGAGCAGCGAAGAATCCTTGGGAACGAAAGCGTTTTCTTCGTCCCAGTAAACGATAACGTCGCGCAGTTACTTATCCGAGTTTAAATTCTCGTTTTAATACGATCGTTATTGCGATAATCTCTGTTCTTATTGTAATTCCTCCTCCGCCTCGTACTCTTTACTCTCTATACGGTATTACGGTCTACGCTCGTTATTGTTAATGTTCTCGGCCAAAACGCCTAGTAGATGAGTAACAACTCCTCCCGTTGCTGCTGCACGAGGATATAACGAGAGGGATTAGTTTAATTCATAGTATCAAGTTTCGTGTACGTTCGTAGAGCGTATGGGTATACGTGTGTTCCTCGACGGACGCGCAACGCGTTCGAGATTGAAGGAAAAGGGAGAAAAGGGACGGCGGGAAGGGGGCACGAAACTCAGCGGGGAGTTATAAGGTTGGAGGGATTCCAAAGACCATGTAGCGAGGGAATTCGTATATGGGAGGTGTTTTCCGGTTTCATTTACATCTGACACACTCTTTCTGTTCGGGCGAAAGCTTTTGATTTACATAAAGATTATATCTGCTCTCGTACGCGCACGCACACACGCACACACACACCTATGCGCAGGTGAGCAACGAATAGGATTTTATCGAGTCACTGCAGATGCGAAATAAACGAATCAATCGATGTAGCGAATAAACAAACACCCTCTATGGGCTCAAGATTTTGCCAACGATCTTTTTTTCAACGACTCGTCACAATGTTCTTCGGCGTATTAATTACCTACGTGCCTAATTTTAGTCTCCATTAACCTGTAAAAAAAAAAATATATATATATAAAATATTTCACCGAGTGACCAAAGAGATAAGAAATGTTATGGATGTGAATAATTTCTGATGCGACGAGCACAAAGACGAGATAAAATATCAGGTAAAAGAGTAGGTAGTCATCGAAAGAAGAAAAACTAATAATGAGACTCCTTTTGCTTTTCTCAGAGACTTGCAGCCTGAGAATGGAAAAAAAAAAAAATAAATAAATAAATAAAATACATCTCTGCACCATCGACAGGCGTAATGTGCGAGGATTTTTTTTTTTTTTTTTAATTTTTTTCCGTTGCACGCAGAGTCTCCCGTTCGTTTAGAAAGTAATTGTTTATGGTGTTGTTCGGAAAGACCGGTTATGCGAATGTCCTCCTCGCATCTCCAGATATCTTCGCGTATGGGCCCATTCATCAATAAACATGTCCATCAGGTGTGCGATGTGTTTGAGAAATAGAGAAAAAAAAAAAAAAATGTTAATTATTCCTTCTTCATTCTCTCCGGCAAAATAGCTGAGAAAATCACATTCCGACGATCGATTTTCATGGAAATTTCACGATACCAGACATCCCATCCAAGATCGGGGAGATAAAAGAAACGTCTGACCAGATGGAATGAATAATTTCGACGTCTCGTACCTCCGCGAATGATACGGATAATGTCATTATCGGTCGAATTATTCGCCCGTACGAAACATGGGTGAAAAAGGTACGCGCTGTGACAACGAGAACGTCGACGCCTTTCAGATGGACGTTTTTCAACGGATTCGTATAATTAATAATCCAATTACGAAAGTAAATGTGGATCTACGCCTGTCCTGTGTGTGTGAGTAGCAAACTCATAGTATACACCTAGGACGTACAGATGTTCGATTCTCTATGGAAAAAAGAAGACAAATAATATCGCTATTTTTTTCTTATTATCCTCTCACACGTCGATATCAGTCGCCATGCGATGTCGTTCGATCTACTTGGCGAATTTAGCGAAATAAAGAGGCGAGCGTCTTTAATCTCTTCTTTGTTCGATGTGCGAATTGGTAATGTTTTCTATACGCATATTCTTTGTCACGACGATGAATTGATAGTTGGAACGAAGGAAAAGAAATTGATGGATAAATAAATATATCCTAAAGTGGGACACTGCTGCAGAGGATCATCATCATCATCATCATCATCATCATCATCATCGCCGTGTCCCAGAAGTAGCAACATCGGCAGCGGTGGCCCAGAAGTAGCAACAGGGCGTACGGTCACGTGGTGTGTAGCGATAATCGATAGTGACGTCATATAGCAGAGGGACCATTCGCCAATCAGAATCGAAGCTACCGGCTGACTGATAACAAAGAGCGACGAACTTTAGAGACGCTCTATATTTCCCTTTGTTACAAAGCTTTGTTCCAAGTGGGCCGTCGTCTTTCCCCGATATAATCACAATTTGCAGAAATTTTTTTATTCCATATATATACATATACTACTGCATCTTGTTTTCTGCACCGGGTTTTGTATCGATTTTTTTTACTCTACGAATAAAACCGCTCTCATTCGATCGTGATAAAATTCAATCTCGGAATGAGCCACTGATCATTCTCGGCTGTTGAAAAAATGTACAAAAAAAAGAACCACCGCGAATCGGATGTGGGGTATGGAGAATCTTTCTCTCCTCTTTTTTTTCTCAATCTTGTTATGATCGGATTCACTCGATGCGTAAAAAACAATGCGATCGTAATTATATCGCGCGTCGGGAATTCAATGTGTATAATTGGTCGATAGGGCAAACACGAACGAAAATTCGCTGGTATAATATGTACTTTCAGGTGCTTAATTCAGGTGCACATCTGTGTAATCAATCGATCGATCGCTCCTCTTTTTTTCTCCTCCAAATCTTCCCTTCTTCTTTTATTCATTGAAAATCGAACTCCTCGATCGGAATTTGTACATAAGTTGAGAGAAAAATTAAGTCCTCGAGATGAAAACTTGTTGAATCCGCTCGTGTGCACGTTCTGTACGTACACTTTATCTACATACCTATCCGCGCATTATACGCTACTGTGTTCGGTATAGGGACACTCCCACTTTGTGATGAAATCCCATAAAATTTTTTGACCCCTTTGGCCTTGCGTATTCATCCGACACGCGACACGGCGCTATGTAACATAACACGACGCAACGATGCGGCGCGTAGCTTGTATATATAATTTTTTTTTTTATGTACTTATTATGCGTAGATTTATATAGGTAGATATAGAGACGTGTATAGAAGCGATGAATATGCGTGCTTTGTGACGAAAGAGCACCCACTACTACCTGCGTACGCTGCACGCCTGTGTTACACGTATATAATATATGGCTGGAAGTTTGGAATTAAATAGACGCCATTTGTACGCGACGGTTCGTTCGGCCATTAAATTCGGCGGTGAAGAACGCGGAGAAAAATAGAAATTGAAATAACGGAAAAAAAGGGAGGAAATTAAAAGCGCGGAAATTATCTCATTAGCTGTATTTGTAATTATAAACGTTCGCCATTTGCTTGGCCTCGCTCAATATTTCGCCCAATTTTCACATTCAAAGCACTCGACTGCACGTGTATGATGTGAGTTATTTTTTTCTCTTTTTTTCATAATTTGTATAATTTTTCAATCAATTTTATCTCACTTTTTTTTCGTTTTGTTTTTTCTGATTTCAAATTATTATCAGATGAAATATTTTTTGATATTTTTCGAGCGACGTATAGACGCTGTAATTTTTTTTATAGAGGGAAATATATGAATTAGGGAAGGATAAAATAAGTAACTGAATAAATAGAGGACAATGAAGAAAATTGAGGAAACGGTTTTTCCGACAAAGTCAACTGACGCGAACTTGATTATCGTCATTTTATAATCGTTACTAATCGAATGGATACACGGGAGGAATTGGGTAAACATGTTGACGACGTTAAAATACGTGATCCATAGAACCATACCGCTTCCTGCGCGTTTCACTGTAACAATCGTTATACGTTTTTCATCCGATTCAATAAAAAGCAATCGCACCAGGGAGGTACGTAGAAGTAATACCGTAGGAAATGAACATCCAAAAAATCCTGATTTTTTTTTTTTTTCTTGACATAAATTATACAGAAATCGCATCGTTAATTATCCCCAGAGTGTATATTAGTAAATTTGATATTTCGTAAATATACCGCGGTCACGCGATTCAAAGTTTTTCGTTTTTTTTTTTTCTTTTTATTCCTTCTTTATTTAACGTACGAGCAAACAAACAAATATATCTACATAATAATCAATGTTTCAGAGAGTCGATAAATATTTTTTTGACATTGAAACATGTGAAGAAAAAAAAGGCGTCGAAACTTCTTCTGATAAACTTGACGAAAAAAAAAGGACGACAGAAAAAAAAGACTTCGATTCAATAAAATATTTCCTTTTTTACAAATCAAATATTCTTGACAATTTATACCTGGGACCGTATACCGCGCATATCTCTACACTGGGACAACGAGATCATTGGCATTTGAAGAAAATATCCGTTTTGTAATTATAGTCGGGAAGTTGCGGGTTTCGTCACAATATATGTAATTTAATCTGCTGCACGTGCAGTGTGCATATAATATATTATCGTCTAAACAATTCTCCGATAATTTTCTTCTATTTTTTTTTTTTGTTTTTTACACGCTAATTATTTGATTAACATAACGTAACACGTACATATTAATTCACTGAAACATCACCAGACATCGTATAATTGAAGAAAAATATATTTTCCCATCTTTTATTTCAATTGTGAGCCTACAAATATTGGCAATTGTACGTATGCACGTGGAACGTTCGTTTTCGTATACCTAATCTATACCTCGATCGATAATTGACCCAGATATAGTAATTAGATATAATATAGATGATAATTTCAATGAGCTTAATCTCTGATTGTGAGTCGTCGACGTATCGTATATTTCAAGAAAACTCAGATAAATTTGTGGAAAATTTCTCTCCACAGTTTTTTTTCTTTCTTTTTTTTTCGTTCTTTTATCGTCTGGAAAGTAACATTAAGAGGATTTGAAGTGAGAGAGAGAGAGAGAGAGATAAATAAAAAAAGTCAAATGTTACATCGACTGCACAGCAGCATGAAAAAGACTACGAGCGATCGCTTGTATCGCGATCGATATCTCCTCTTTTTATTCTCCTATTCCTTATTTTTTTTTTTTTATCTCTTCAACGAGATTCATCCACCAGACAGTCGAGATATGATTTCAGAAACGTGTTGCGTTTTTAGATAATTTTCACGAATACGAGCCGGACTCTCATTCGCGGAGAGATTCGATGTGGACGTTCTTCCGAGCACGTACATCACGCGTATATAATGCACATCAACCTGACGTTTCTATAACCTAACGGAACGTGTGTCTTGAAGCATGTACGTACATCTGTGTATTTACGTGGACGTAATATAGCATATTTTGGTACAGTGTAGCGTGTGGAGGAGCTAAGGAAACTGAAAGAATTTATAACGTGCGTCGGCTCTCTCGCGGTGATGGTGATGTAGAGATGGCGAGGTTGGTGGGGGTCCGCTTCCAACTCGGATAAACAAGTACATAAATTTTAATGGAGCCTTATATTTTTAATCTTATCAAGACCCTGAGATACAATGGACGAATAGGCGGGAAAATGGAGAGAGGGCGAGGGAGAGAAAGAGAAAGAAACAGAAGTACGGATACTTCGCGAGACTCTATGCTCTACGTTCTCATCTCATGAATATTCACTCTCAATGTCGCTGATGTCATAACGAGCGACTTCTGATCATCAATTATTGGTCGAACTATATTTTACATGTTCGCGTCTATATCTCTTTGTCACATATATATATATATGTACACGTATCGCACATACACGCGACACGTCGCACATAGTACGTGGAGACGGTGATTAGCAAAAACGTCCTAAAACAGTGAGAGGAAAAAAAAGATGTTTTTCTATTTTATTTTATCAAACCGACGATGAAAAAAAACTTGACCAATAATTAATATTATGTATACGAGAGGATATGATACATCGGTCAACATTGTTGCTCGTTACATTTGTACGTACAGTCGTTAGTTGACAATAATTACGTAATCGGGATAACTCCACGTGCTGCAGATTACATATTTATGCACACATGAAGTGATATTTTTTTTCTTCTTCTTCTTCTTCTCATCTATCGCTTCAAATTTATACATATCTCTGCACGAGTTAGAATTGAACTCTCTGCAGGAGCATATGGTTGACCATCCACGTGAAATTGACCGACCCCCGGGGGTCGGAGCCTGCGATACGAAGCGAATTTTTTTTTGCCCACTTTATAAATACTAGGCATGATCTTATATAATGTTCGTGACATTATCGTCAGTTTATCGATACTATGTTCAATTTAATGTGATTATTAAATTTTTTATTCTCCTCTCTCTCTCTCTCTCTCTCTGTATCACAAATTTAAAGGGTATAATGTGTGAAAAAAAATTCTCACTCGTACGCATCGAAATTTTTTGTGAAATATTGCGAGTCTTTTTTGATCCGCGATATTATTTCGTTTTTCTTTTTAAATGATTTTTTTTTTCACGCTGTACGATGTGTATACTTGTTTTCGGCAATGATCTAACCATCCAAATCAGTTTGTGAATAGTTTACGTCAGATTTAGCTTACAAATGGCAATCCGTCTGTGCGTATACCTATGTGGTTCGCGTCGATCGAAGTTGGCTCTATTAATAATCGTCCCTATCTGACGTTAGAGTGGTCCCTGATGCGATTCTTCAGAGGCAAAAAGATCTCTCTTCTCTACTGTCAAAGGCGATCTGCCAAAATCGCTACTTGCCAAAACAGAGATTTTCTGTGTAAACATACAATTAGATATATTTGTATCTCATATATTTATATATGGTATTGCATGTTAACCCTGACCATTACGACATTTTATTATTGTTTCAGTTTCTATCTCTTCTTTGTTTCGATACGTTCGATCGTCCGTTACCCTATCCCCGAAAAAATGATGATATACAACGTGATTAATTGAAAATATATATATATGTATTTATATATTTAACGTATTAGATACTCGAAACGACTGATAAAAAGGCAAAAATAGAAGAAGAAGAAGAAGAGGAGAAAAAAAAAAATTCTCTCTCAACAGCAGCAAACAAGATTGAGGTCATAAACATCATAAAAGCTATATACATACTGCTTGGCTAATGGTTTACCACCTATATGGTACGTTGCTGTACATATGTGCTGCTGCGATTCGCTGTTCAGATCCAGTTTTATGTATACGTAAACTTACATACGTGTACGTGCACACAGCTCCAGCGAAAAATTACCAGTTTTTATAAATCAACTAAGTACATATATATCTATACATATTATTTCATTTGATCGGTGAATTTTTTTTTCATTTTTCTCTCCAATTTTTTACGTGTGTATTTTTTCGAGATATCGACGAGCGATCGTATCACAGACGACTGTAATATTCGGATGGATCTGCCGATGACAAAACGAAAAATTTCTTTCAAACGCTCCGTCACGATTGCACAATTTTTATGCACCAGTGACGACGTGAAATAACGCGATAATTAATCACTCGACAATAAAATGATAAAAGTAATAACATTTCGAGTCGGAACTGCAGAGCGAAGGGATCGACTTCCGTCAACGGAATACATCAGCTGATTCGTCGCAGATTCGTGCCACCAAACCGCGATACCTTATTCAAGGAAACGCTACTAAATTTTGTCATTCATTTTCGCGGTCATACTGAAACTTCCTCCGAAACAATCGGATGTGCCCCACACATACTTGGGAATCCGATCGACCGGCATTTGAAAAATTTATTAATAAAATTGCGATCGATGTGTAAACAACGCGTAACGATTCGCCGGTAACATACATAGGTGTACGTTTATTATGTGCATACAGTCGCGAAGCTCTCGGGTGCCTTGCCTCGTGCAAGAAGGTGTTTGGATTGCGTCACTTGACAATGAAATGTCTCGTGAGAAACATTCAACCATATCTAATTCCTATTGTATAGTCGTACGTGTATTACGCACACGTGCAAATAAGCGTGTGTAATAACCGCCTTAATTTATGTACATGCCTATTTTATGTAGCCATGTATATTTGTTGGATAAATTATTATTGTTATACATTCGTTAGTTCCAACGCGCGGCTGATCTCCGCCGATGAAACGGTGAAAAACAGAAGGAGAAAAGTTGGGGAGAAATGAAAAAGCTTCTCAGCCAAACTCTTCTTACATCCGCACGCGCGATTATAGATGTAGCTAATTTTTTTTTTCTCGTCTCTTTCGTGCTTCAGGCTCACATGCTGTTGATGGACGCGTTCCTGCAGAACAACAGACTCGATCATGTCTCACGTGTGATGGCTGGCCACCCCACGTATTTGGAACATTTTCTTCGTACGCAACACTTTATTCTACGGGGTGACGGACCCTTGCCCTACGACTACAGACACCTCATAGCCATCATGGTGAGTCACTTGGTGATAAAAATTTTTTTTATTTATCTATTTTATTTTATTCACGAAGAGAGGAGAGAAGAATTCCTTCGCGCTGAGCCGGAGGTGCGGGTAACAAGGCCGTATATCACAGGCGCGTACTTCCGACACGCTTTTTAATAATAAGAAAATTCAAGCTCTCGATAAAATTTCGAGAGTCAAGATTTTCGATAGCGCCTATCTAATCGATGATGTAATTATACAGTTCGCGCGTTATCGGTGTACGTGGAGACTACTTGTGTGCATAAAATGGGCACAGTGTTTCGCCTATGTGTGTTCGCGTCGCGTTATTATATACGATGGAAAAATACAAGCGGATAAAAGACAACCGAACTAGCATGTAATCAATTGTAGTTGTGTACAGCTGATAAGGCCTCATTAACCTACTTAACAATAGAATTTTCAACAAAGCTCATAATTTCATTTAAAACGCGTTGTATCTGTATACCTGTATGTATCTGTATAAAATTTCGAACAAACTCACGAGTATATAATACAGGTGCGTGCGTACACGCATTCGACAGCTTGTATACGTACACGTAATTGTGAAACTTTCCAAGTATCAAAAAAAAAAAACAGAAAATTCACTAACGTGACGGTTGCCTAATTTTCTGATTTTTTATTTCTCTATTTTTTTACCTCGAATAATTTTTATATAGAAAAAATCTAGGGCACAAAGAAATAATAGTTCACAGTCTTATCATTTGATATACCGAAATCTCCGAATATCTCATCCAGACGATGGTAAATATTGATTCTGAGACTTACATCGTTCCACACATCGTATAATTTCATTGTCTTCACATTAATTCAGATTGGGCCCGAGTAGTTGAAAATGTTCAAATGTTCCGCGAGATAGAAAAATGCTATTTTTATTCTTTCATTTACTTCAATATACGTCTCATGTACCGTATAAAAATATTTTAGGTACACAGTCAGGGTATGATCCAATAAGTTCAACGAACTGAAATGAGAAATGTTTATTTGAGTGTGGATTTTTTTATTTTGTGACTTGATTTTTTTTTATACTTCTAATTTTACCAACAGGCAGCTGGAAGGCATCAGTGCAGCTATTTAATAAATCTGCAAAAAGGTGAATTCCTCCTACAAGGTGGAGCCTCCACGTGGCTTCAGGGCCTGAAATCCATACCGGGCAAGTTACAGGATCTTTATGAGATCAACAAGATCTTAGCCCACCGGCCTTGGCTACTCAATAAATCTCACATAGAGGTAAGCTGTAGGTGGATATCGAAGAACGAATTCAGCTCTCATCTTCTCCCGTCTTGACCTTTTTTTTTTTTTTTTTTATGAGCTGGTAATTTTTGGACGAACGTTTCACTTGGAAAGAAGGGTGATAAATTTGTAAAATTATTTTTCAGAAACTAACCAAAGGTGCGGATAATTGGTCACTGGCAGAGGTTGTCCACGCTATAGTTTTGTTAGCCCACTTTCACTCGTTATCCTCGTTCGTATTTTCTTGCGGTATTAATGAGGAACTCGACAGCAGTTCGGGTCATCATTACAAGGACAGTGTCAAGGATAATAAGAAAAACGTACAACCTTCCAAGGATAAGCTGTCGAGCAGTAGTCCAACGAAAATACCCGGAAGTGCCGATAAGACTGGTGAGTAATAATAACGAGACACGACACATACATAATGTACGATACATACATATATTCCTTTTACCTTTTGACATTTGAATCGTCATGCGATGAAATTTATTCGCGTGTTGTTCATTGGTTTGTGTTTTTTTTTTTTTAGATACCATCCCGTCACCTCCCTCGTCGCCTAGCATACTTGGGGAACAGGAAGTTGGGGTCGAAACGCTGATGGAACGGATGAAAAGATTGTCGGAAAAATCAGAATCTTATCAAATAACGCAAGAAGAATTATCGAAACGTTTTGAGACCGTTGAATCACAATCTGCGGAATTGACTGCCGCACCGCAACGAAGCTCTGTACTAGATTCTGATATTGGTCTTTTCATAGAAGATCCCACGTTCATTTATCAGGACTTTGCCAAGGTATTGGAACGAATATCATTTTTTTTCTATCTCTCTTCGATTCTCGACAGTTCACTGGATGGTTGAAATTGAATAAAAAAAAATCGTAAAAAGTTTCCTAATAAATTTACTTGATTTACAGCGCGGTCAGCTTAACGATATACCCACCTTTCGAGTTCAGGATTATTCGTGGGATGATCACGGTTACTCTTTGGTCAATCGTCTTTATAACGACGTTGGAAATCTTCTGGATGACAAATTCAAGACGGCCTACAATTTAACGTATTATACAATGGGTACCCATAATAAGGTTGACACGTCGCGATTCAGGCGTGCAATATGGAACTATATACAGTGCATGTTCGGCATCAGGCATGACGATTATGATTACAACGAGGTCAATCAACTACTTGAACGAAGTCTTAAAACATTCATAAAAAGCGCCGTCTGCTACCCCGAAAGAGTAACGAAAAGAGATTACGACCGCGTTATGAGGGAATTCAAACACAGTGAAAAGGTAATTTTTTAATTAACCGAGTTTTTTTTTCTTCATCCTTTGCTTCGCAATATTTTTATTCCTACAATTTTTTTTTTTTGTTCTTTGTTTTCAGATTCACGTTAATCTTATGATCCTGGAAGCCCGTATGCAAGCGGAATTGTTGTACGCCCTGAGAGCCGTGATGCGTTACATGACCTAATCTTTAGAAAAAACATGATCCGACTCTGTCTATTCTATACATGATATAAAGTTTGAAGAATCTTGACGATTCGTCGAGGACTGCAGGATGTCACGGTGGAAAACCACCCCTACTACTCTACTTTACATCTCGACATACGGGAATGGATACAGGAAGACGGTGAATATTATGTAATCCTAAATGTTGAAAAGATAACTACGTCACCAGATGTGTAACTGAGCAAGTCAAAATAAGATTATTATTATTATTACTATTATTATTGAAGAAAGAAACATTTTAAAAAAAATAAAGAACTGAATAAACGAAATGAAGAAAGAAAATAGAAACAAAGCAAACAAGTGAGGAATCTGCACAATATCGTCCCATAATCGGCTTTGCTTGACTTGACTTACGGAAGGATCGAGAAAAAGCTTCCCCAAATTTCAAGAGAAGAAATAATAAAAAAAAAAAAGAATCATCAGAATATTTTAAAAGATGTGTTTTATGTGTAGCGAAGATATATTATTATTTATTTATTTTTATTTTTTGTTTCTTCGTCGATGACACTTTTACGCTGCTATATTACATCGCTTTGAAATTTTTATCCTATTTAACGATAACTGAGAAACAATGAGAATCATCCTAGTATCGAGTTATTAACTTTTAATTATATGTGGTGTGATTATGAAATGTTCATGAATTTTATTGATCGCAAAAAAATATTAATGACGATGAAGAAGAAAAAGAAGAACAACAAGAGAGAAAATGTCAGCAAAAAGAATGAATAAAATTGTTTTGCATCTTTTATTTTCTTTTTTTTTTTTTTTTTAATTAGAGCTACGTGTTACGGTTGAAATTTAAGACATACATATTGTACGATATAATTTTTGAACGAACTTGGCGCTGATCTCGCGATCAAGTATAAAGTTGGTTTTTTTTTTTTTTTATTTTTTTTATTTTCTACTATTATTAACAGTCTTTGGACTCCGATGTCAGAAGAGGAAATATGAGAGGAGAGAAAACGAATTGAAATGTAACAGAACTGAAGAAAATTAATACAAAAGAAATATAACTACACCTCGGATTAAAGATAATCGGCAAAAATCGGCCAAAGATCTATTCTGACTGATCGTGCAAATCCGCTTGGACGATAAGAGTAAAAAAAAAAAACAATCTCGAAATATTTGAAACTTTATCTTTATCTCATACCATATTTTATCCCCAATCCCACCTACCGATATTTTTCTCCTATTTTATACACATTTCTCATCTCATATTCTCTTTCTCAGCTTTTCTACCCATTCCTCTATCCTCCACGTCCCCTCCTTATCTACACCGTGGTTACCTATGCAAGTAAAAATTCATGAATAAAATGACGAAGATGAAATCGGAACTATTTTATTATAAATCTTGACAAAGTAACAACGTTTTCGAATCAACAAATATCATTCAAAAATAAGTCGAGAAATACAAAGAAATTCATTAACAACTAAATTCCAAACAAAATTATCGAGCCATCGCGAATATCAGTATGTATAAAATGTATATATACATTTATATGTATACAGAAATAATCGGTTTTTATCATCGCTATCGTCGTCTAGGTTGGGATTGCACTGTACATAAATCAACTCATTTCTTACAAATATTATGTAATGATATAACGTTAATATAATGTTTAATGATAATAATAATAACAACAATAATAATACAAGTAGAATTAAAAATAAGAAATAAAACAACTAATATGATATGCGTCTAGATATATATATATTGTAAAACATTTTAGTTTGTGTATTTACATTATTATACAGTTTACGTACTCTCAATTGAAGTTTGAGGTGACGAGGGTCCTCGGAGTTTCGGAGCTTTGTCTCTCTCGATTCACCTCTATCACGAAACATTCATCGCATATTAAATGACAAATTTAGATGGACGAAAAGAAAGCTTCCTTTTTCACTCGTACTTCAATTGCGGTTAATACATTTGCGTGTATAATAATTGTTGACTGCGCACGTGTGTTTGTATCTATGTATGGATGTAAAAGATAGAAAAGAAAAAAAAATAATAATTGTCCAGTGGCTATGTTTGGGAGAAAAGCGCTGACCGTCGTCAACCGCAAATCCTTCGGGGAAAAGTGAACGAAAGAAAAATGATAAATCTAGGTCATTAAACTCTTGTACAAGATCTCTCGTGAATGAGATTACGGACGAATCAACGAATTTTTATGCCTTTCAATACGGTCCTTGGCAAATTAGATGATATAATAATTATACGAATAATCTTTGTGACGACATAAGGAATCTAATATCGATCGGATATATTTTCGTTTATCGCGTCGTTATTATTTCAATCTTCGTGATCGTCGACTAACAATGTGATTTTAATAACGTGAAATTATCAAAGATTGTACGTACCTAGGAAAGGAATTTTATACCCTGTTCAGCGAGAGGAGGACACAGTATCGCAGCTATAAAAACCCTGGCCCATAATCTGGGCGAAGTCTAGTCTGCTGCGTCGCTCTCTCGTCGAACAGGGTACAGCAGATACACCTATGATGAAAGTGGTTGAAGACAGTCGGTTGCTAGTCTAACTAAAAGAGGCTGTTCGAAAGAAATCAAATTTGTAAATTATAAGAGAAAAGACGATTAGTGGCGAAAAGCATGCGAATTACATAGGTAAATATATTCTGCAATTGGGGACACCCGCTGTTACATGGACACGTATGTTCACACGAAGGTCACGTCTGGCGGTTCAAAATATAAGACAGTTTTAAATGATTAGATGAAACTATGAAATATTGATTAATGCTATAGCATGTATGCGTAATTTTGGAAATCAAAAAGTACAGTAATGATTTCAGTCTCGGTCGTACACGAAAAATTATTACATTGATAAGAAGATACTTTGAGAATTGTACGCATATGTTGTAGATATGGGTAACGCCGAACAAGGTGTATCTACTTTCTAAACACTAAGTTGGATAACACGCAATTTATTCAGTCATGTGCATCCGGAATGCTTCATTGACAATAATTAACTGTATGATAAGAATAACAAGGAATGCAAAATTTTGACCAACATTGGACCAAGACCAATTTAAAACCATACTCAGTCGCTATAATCACTACATGATGACTTTATCAATTACACGAAAAATATAAAAATGAAGAACTGATTTTTTGAAATTCAAAGATTCAGAAACTGACATATCAACATTCAGCGACGTATGAATAGGCTAAAGAATCAACGGAATCATTTCAGTAATCATAGATATTCATCTGGAACAATTTCATCCGCTGAGAACAGTTGGCCATTTTTTTTTTTTAATTGTACAATTATTTCCGTCGATTCGATATGGACTCGTTATTGAAAGTTATTCAATTTATCCAGCCCTGAGTAACACGGTAAAAGCTTCTTATCAGATTTTCGAAACACATGCGCAACTATTTTTCGAAAAAGTCATAAATTTTAAAAGGCTGAGGAGGAGACTGAAGAACTTGAAAATTCATACATATTTAGAGGGGTAATGTTTTGCATGACTGTCTATATTATAAATACTAAGATGAAAATTAACGACACGTATCTACACCGTACCTGTCGCGGGATAAATATGACAAGAAAATAAGATAAAAAAAATATATGAAGAATTTTTGAATGCGCAATTTATAGATACTTATATGTATATCGATTTGGGATATTCAAAAGTTAAATGATAAAAAGATATTAAATGTTTCAGCCAAGACGGATGTGTCAAAATTTTGTACGTCTTCTTATAATATTATACGTACGTACGCATGTGTGAGAATTTGGTTCTTGCTTTTATATTTGTTTAATTTGTCATTTTATCAATTTTTCAATTTTTTTTCTCATCTTGAAGATAACAAATTTTATCAAAAGACTAGATCCACGAAAATAAACGAACTAATAAACATAACCAGAGATTTGCAAAGACAGAACGAGTGAAACTAATGAAAATGTTGAATAAATTTGAAAAGAAGAACGGAATTGAAGAAACGAAATTTAAATGAAAAAACAATCTGATAACTCGATTGTAGAATATATTATATTATTACTTATACATATATATATACTTATATACATATAATTAAGCTTGGTATTTATATATATGTATAATTATAAATTAATTTTTAATTCCTTGTAATTTATTGTAGGACGAGTATCAATTTGTAATTTGTAATTATTAATAACTGACTCGCGCCGTAGTCAGCACGTTTAGCCTTCTATATATTTTTTTATAACAAAGCAAGAGAAAAAAACTTTAAAAAAAGTCAAAAAATTATAACGACGATATAATAAAATTCATTTGCGTGTATATCGGACTCGTAAGTCGGAAAAAAAGAAATGACTCTTTAAAACTATATTATTATATTATAAAAACATACATACATAGGTATATAAAAACACATATGTATAATATATGTTTCGTCAACTACCGAGGTGCGGTGGTACATGTATACATAGATAATGAGAGAATTATTCGATGCTTCTGCCTCTTTGTCATCATTTATGAAATAGTACATCTTTTCAAGAAATGAATTTCACGAAGAAACAAAAAGAAAAAAAAAAAAACGAAAGGAAAGGAAAAAAAATTTTGAATAATTATCTGCAAAGGCAAATGTATTAATTGACAAGAATTTTAACGAAGACAGAATCTAATGAAAATCGTAGGTGCGATATTACATAATATGATGATATTTGCCGAGTCCCGAATGTTTGCGGGAGATATGCGAATTCTGTTCCGCAGGGGTGATAATTCCCATCTTTGAAAGTCACCAAATAACATGTTATTTTGTACGTGTGTCACCGCATTGGAGTGATTGTGTGATAACTGAAAAGTAATTTGATATGATCTGGCCCTTCCGATTAGAGAATCGATTGCTTTTAATATCTAATTAATTTCCATTCGATTAAATTCAAATGCATGGTATTGTTGACCATTTACAAACAGCAAAAAAGCGAAGAACTTTTTCGATGTAATCAGAACTTCACGTGTTATATGGCTTGGTTAAACTTGGCGGTTAAAGTCTAACCTTGCCTGAAATTCGTTGGAGTTATAATCAAAATATAATTGATAAATAAATGAATAAAAAATCAGGCAACGCCTTAATGTAATACGTGCGATTATTCTTGTATATAATCGTCTATGGCTGTGTAGATTCACGTTGGGCTCTTTATTTATAACATTAAACTGGAAGAAAATATTATTTAATATCTGCTACTTTCGAGCTTAACAATAAGTGAAAATAAAAAGCAATCGGATCGTGTAAGGGTCGTTATGTGATGTGATTTCTTTTGTATCATAATAAATAATGAACTCTAAGAAATGTTATAGTTTCGTATAAGTCATATGTTATCTGTCATTCATTTTTTCCCCTCCACGAACTTTAATAAATGATGTTACATGTGAGGCATTCCACGTTAAAACGAAGACGTTTCAACTTACTGGTATCCGATCGCCTTTAAAATTTCTTTAAACATACTTTTTCCAAACAAGAACCCACATCCAATGCAAAAACACTTGGAAATTTCAATTTCATCATCGAATTCCGATTATTCGTTACCGAAATATGATGGAAAACGTGATTGCGAGTCAAGTAGCTCAAGATTTTGTATTTTCGCGGGCCCTACTCGAGCGCTCTCAATTTTGTTCATATTTCTACCACTGCGCGGCGACCCCCTGCATCCTGTGCACATGCCGCGCTCTGATCTCTCGCAAGCGAAAATCATCGCGAAATATATGACCCTAATCCAGTCCGGAGACTTGTCGGCAGCGAGCTCCGGCTCAGCCGTTACAAGGCGAATCCACGTCGCTTTGTTTCACACCCTATTTCTACACGTGTACCAGCCATTTTGACGGCCGGCACGCGCAGGAATTTAAAAATAATTTATGGCTTTTTAATTGGGGATGAGGTGTGAAATCACAGTCCCTATTTTTTTCCTGCTCCTATTGTGAGCAGGTGGCAGACGAGCTGTCATCACTTGATAAAGATCTTGTTCACACCTCATAAATCAACCCTTTGATCCGCCGCCTCTCGGCGGCTTCCCTTTACGGTGGTATATCTGCGAAATTCCATATACCGTTTAAGGAAGTAGATATGTAAAAATTCAGTATATAGTTAAATGGTTTGAAGTATACTGAAAGAAATCAATTCTGTCGTATTTTGCCATATTACAGCATAGGCCTTCAGTTCAGAACCAGAGGCATAGGGTGTACTAAAAAAAAAAAAAAAAAATTTAGATACATTTTTTTTTCTTGCTTCAGCGTTATTTTAAATAATGAAAAGGGGACTGACAATTTATTCGTTACTTTTCGAGTCCACGATAATAAATACAATTTCGTGTTTGTTATTATATCATATATTTAACGATCAGAAGACAGACGTAATTGGGTTTAAACCTCACCTCAGGTGATTTTATCCGATGATTTAATTATATTTCATTGACAATCAGACCTTGGAAAGATTAGATTTGTCTTGTTAATGATTAGAAAAATGATGTAATATATTATCGAATAGAGTGCAGCAAAATTTTATTATTCAAATGATTTGTAAGCACACGGGAATCTATCTTCCTGATTTTGTGATGACAATTCACTTCTGCTTAACTGATTTGATAAAAGCTCCGAATTGTTTTGCTCCTTCGCCGTTTATCTCTTGGTATTTCGGAGCTTCCGATTTTATCAGCGCGAACCATTTTGTGACGTTCTTGTAGTTGCTGAGGTCGTAATCTACCGCCTGAAAACAAGGTGAAATTACATTGTCATTAATCTGGTCGCGAATGTCTAACGAAGAATGGATCGGATCGCGATAAAAATTACACAATTACCTCAAAGTTTGACACAGTAACTACCAGAGCGAGATCAGCAATCGTCAAAGTGTCGGCTGCAGCGTACTTGCGACCTTCCAAAAATTTATCGAAAAGCTCGAGTGCGGGCGGGATCTTTTTCAGTAGGTCAGGTCCACCGGTTGCGCCGGTGAAGAACAAGGGATGCTACGAAATTAAAATTAATTGTTATCGATGAAAGATGAGAAAATAAACGCGGATTCCAAACAGAGAATTTTTTTGATCACTCGATCTGAAATTGAAAGGGGGATCATGAGCGACCACTTACGTAATAATCTCCGAAAGCTCGGTAGAGAGTTGCAAGATCGAAGCACAGTCTCTGGTGAATGACAGCGCGGATTTTCGGGTCCTTGGGGTACAGGGACTCGTTTTTGCCCGCGTACTGCTCTGCTAGGTATGCCATGATCGCACGACTGTTGAAAATTTGAACACATTAATCATCCCTGTCCTCCAGACAAAAAAAACCAGAGTCCGTCGGCACAGTCGAGCAATTTGGAAATCGGTCCAAGGAAGGAATAGGTTTTAGATTTCGAGTCACATGTTGCGAATATTCACCTTTCCCAAATAACGAATCCATTGTCATCCACGGTGGGTATGGTGTGCTGAGGGTTGCGCTGTAAATGTAACAAAGAATTATTGGACTTGCAGTCCTCGATCTCTCCGGCAAAATTAAACGAATCGGATTATTGGCTAAGCAGCTCGATTATTCTTACCTTGAGGTATTCTGGTGTCAAATGTTCACCTTTGCTTAGATCTACCAACTTCAGGTTCAAATCTAGTCCAAGAGCAGCGGCGGTTAGTCTTGTAGCGCGGCATGGTGCGCTTGCGGGATAATGATACAGGTCGATAGGCATCTTCAATTAAAAAAAAATAAAATTATTTAAATAACGGACGATAATTATGATTCCGCAAAAATTAGTTACAGTCATGGTTCGTTATTGACGCTTCGCCTCAACTCGGCGCAATTTTATTCGATTACCGGCCATCGAGGAAAGCTCGATGACACTTGAAAATACAGGAGCCCTTATTGTGATTAATAAAATAATCACATAGTAGACATTTTATACCGGATGCACGTTAATAATTCTTCAGTTAAATTGCGTACCTTTTTTATTTTATTTTTTTATTCGCTCGCTCGATCGTAGAAGGAAATCAGACGTGACCAGCACCGCGCTTAGATCCTGACAAACTGAACGGGCTCGTATAAGTGCGAGCGATTTTATAAATTGACGTTCGTAAATTATCAGCTAACAGCAAACGACTCTGCAGAGGTTCTCATCGGCTATGAGGCCCGTGTTCATCGAGGAACAGATTAACCATCGTATGAGAACTGCGAAAGATTAGGTGGAATGAAAACGCTTCCGTTGGGCCAGCGTAATACCCCCGTTGCAGTGGCACACGATGATGTAATCGCACACAATACCAATAATCGACGTGGTTTTTTCTGTTTCGCGTTACTTTTCGTTCGCCGGATATATTACGCTGTGAAATTTCTGTACTATGTATGGAACAATATGTACAATAATTTATTGCTATCTCGCAGGTGTATTCGCTTTACTGTGTACGAACTAATGGACCGATAGTAATCCGCCGCGATTGAACGAAGCGAAAGTGTATTATTTTTATCAGAGTATATTAGCCTTACGACTCTACGCGTAGTTCATAAAATTATTTGTCAAGTAAAGTCAGGTGTTATAAGATCTCTTCGAACAAATATATGCATATACGTGATTAAAATCACCAGAAAATAGGCAGAAACTTATCAGCCGATGTATCGATTTGTACATTTCATAGCATTCGGGAAACATCATCAGATAACGAGCGAACGCGTTTATGCGTCTCTACGTGACATCATCGAAAAAAATGACTGGCATTTTACTTACGATTTATTGAATCAGCCAATAATAATTCTCTTCGTCAAACAGATAGGAAATCTTGAACGTTGATTAGAGCTCATTTTCTGTGATATGAAATCAAAGTATAAGTTGTTTTTCGACGATTATCAACGTCGAAAGTTACAAGTACATTCGCGTTTCCCTCCCTAAATATTAACATTGCTCTCAAAATCGGGCCTAATTTGTTATTAACATTATCGTGTCGCCTCGGAAACAAAGTGCTGTTTCTGTTTCGTTCCCAAATTTTTAAGGTATCGTATTCTTGCGCATTTATTTTGTAGGAACCGTCGCCATGAAATGAACGTTATCTGCGTGACTTTACCAATTTATTTACGTCTGACCATCGGTGATCAATAATCCGGCTCATGGCGTGGAATTTAAATTGCGCGACAATAATATAGAGCGATCAAAAATACAATGACGTATTCAATTATTTAATAGTTCTAACGTTTATCTAGTCATCGAGCTTTATCAAATTTATTTCATATTCTCTCGGTAGAGAGAAGAGTTCGTCCGGACGACGATGCGCGCGAGTGTTGAACACATACACCATTTTTTGCTCGACTCATGCAACGTTCAATCTTTACACAGTGATCAGAAAATGATAATGTGGTTTTATAATTATCACCGTGACTAGGCAGATCGTCGGTCCAACGAGGAATTCTCTGAATATGTGGGTTGAAATAGCTGGAAAAGTAAAATCGGATCTCGCGATACTCACCATTCTGTATACCGAAATCGACCGATTTTCTTTTGCGTTATACGACAAACGGAAAAACGGACATCCAGTTCGGAAAAGCTAATGATAAATGTGATGATTTTTTTATACAGGCGGTGCATAATTTTAGAGCTGTTTATTTTCAACATCATAGTACTCAGCGTTACAATTTACAATGCAATCTATAATATTATAGCGGCATATAACGATGATGGCTTTACTTTTTTTTTTTTTCCAACTGACACAGAATATACAACATTTTTAGTTTTATATACTCACAGTTTAACTATAGATATACATCTATTGTAAATACATAACGACCATCTGATATAGGTACATATCTTTATACATATGGTAAATGGTAGGTATAACAATTCCATCGCTGTATAATTTTTTTTCTCTCTCTTTTCTCTTCACTTTTCAATAGACAAGTTTACCGTTTGTGCGGGTATTTAAAAGCCGACTAGCGGATTTATCGATCCGTTCGGTGTGTTATTTTCAATGTGATTCAATCTAAGAGTTATTGACTCTGCATGGATTTCGATGATGGTTCGTCGAATAATTGATTAATTCGTGATCTCGCCTAATGTTTTAAGATCAATGAAAATGGGAGGGCGATTCATGAGGGCTTGAGGCTACTCTGGGGATCCATGTATCCTGAATTAAAGGTCATTCCATTAATTCGTGCAAAGTTTCGATGTGCCTTTCTACCGTTCGTTTTTTTTTTCTTTTTCCGATATATTTTTTTTAACGATTTTGGCCGCTACGGTCTTGGAAGATTTGCGACAGACTTCTATTTGGGTATATGCGAATAACATATAGTCGACGCTCACGAGCATAAATCTATCGGGACATTTAGGATGCCCCGGGTATAATAGATCTTTCTACGTGACGAAGGTATACCGATGGTTACATATATTACGACATAGTTTTTTTCTTCAAAACCAGAGATGTTTGATTTTCTTCTTTCTCAAAGGGTTCTCTGATTTTTAACAAATTTTGTGCTCATATACAATGTATACACAGAGCATGTACATATATACATATACATAACGTTTAGGTAATCGTACTTATTTATTACACCGGACAGTGAGTTGTACAAGGAACGAAAAAATATGTACAAAAAATTTACGGGCTTGTGCAACGGGCGGATATGGGGTTGGTCTACCCAAGGAGTAGAATGAAGCGATTGATCGTAGAAGTAGACTCGGAAGACGTGTACCGAAACGAATAAAAATAAGGATAATATTTTTTCGTCGGACAGCCTCCACAGTGTACCAGTAATTATATCATAGCTACATACATAATTTATTCTATTACATGACTCCGATCGGTCAATTTCCGGTATCGTGCTACGCAGGTAATTAATTGTATCGGTTGATTGATTCTTTATTTCGGAACTTGAAAGTTCAGTGGAGATAAATCGATTAAAAAATAAAATCGAGTTCGCGACGATTCTCGCCCTCTATTTGACATCAACGTCGCACGAACTTGATGCGTAGTATACGTAGTATACCTGCGAGCACAGCTATTTGTTTTGATCGAGCACTCTAAACACAGTAGTGTGTACAACAGAGGTACGGTCTTCATTGACCGACCAACTACAGTAAGGAGCGAAACTGAACCCGTGAGTGAAGTATTGATATTCATGATATTTTGTCTGGTGATTTTGCTCGAGGAAGTCGACGTTAAAATTTTACCGGTGAGTTCAATCCACTATAACTCCTCGCTATAAAATAGCCACATATCATACAGCGAATGTATAATACATATATATTAGATAATCTGTTTTGTAATACAGTAAAATTTATGCTGTGAGTGAATAATTTTGCACATGTATCATACGTTCATTGAAGTCAGTTAGAATACTTCGTTGAAAATAACGAACAAAAGAGGAGAATGAATAGAGATAGAATAAATTTATACCTCGTAACAGCGAATACGAATAAAATGTTCGAGTAAGTGAGTGGCGTTTCAGTTTCTGAAAAAAAAAAGAAGAAAATCCTCGGTGTATCACGTCACAGCTCATCATTGTCAAAAACATTTATTTCAAATTCAGTCCTCCTTCTCTAAGAATAATTAGATTCACGGTAAACCATTCAGAATTAAATAACGAATCAACGGACAATAAACACATAATGTTTCACAGGTAAAAGAATTGTTTAAAATATTGAGGGAAGTGTGAGAAAATATTACGTACAATAGGCATAAGGAATATACATATACGTAAATATAAAACCTTTGAAATAAACTTGTTCAACACACACATTATATGCACGTAATACTGATAAACTTTTCATATGGTATATAACGTTCATACATCATCGTATTAATTGTAAGTTTATTCATGCACACGATCAGATTTCTTACTTGGATCAATCCAGGTAAAATATGTCAGATTTTTCGGAGGTCAAATATTTTATTGCAAGTATAACATTTGCGAAATACTGATTCAAGATTTCCGCAGCAACGTGTAATGACCCACCGATTCTGAGCCATTAGTAACATCGCATGAGAATTCCGTTAATTTTCTCCAGCGATAATCGTAATTTCAACGTAATGTCGTGAATCGATCGTCGTACTTTACACAGGCAAGAATTTAACCCTGTGTAACGCGATGTCAAGTATCCATTTATCTTTTAAATTATGGATGCGGAGCTCGGAGGCGGAATTTTATCAGCGGTACCGTTTAGGCATACCCAAGCGCATACCGCGCATTCAACGTAGGTTGAAATCACACGTCATTTTAATCGTCCCACAGGAATTACCCGGAAATGTTGAGAAATATATATCGTCGATAAATCGTAAGACACCGTTAATCCACCGTGCGAGTATATCGACGAAACGCACCATTTTCTGCTTCCGAATTTTCCCTAGGGCTCGCCTCTCCCGTCACTGTACAAATCTGTACCGATTCGTGGTCCAACTTCGGAATAAAGCAGACCCAACGCCCACCCACGCTCAGATTACGTATAATCGTCCTCAGCTGTCAAATGATATAATAAAAACCGCGTTAGTATCCCTCCGTCTCTTGGTCATCGTCTTCGTAGCTGCGGTTCGTCTTCGAGTCGATGACCCCGGGGAATTGATATTTTCTCATCTACGTCAAGATCACGTACCTTCGATACGTTTTTCACATCGTGTACTGAGACAGCAAGATTCTTGGCGTGGGCATGGGTGACGGTAAGGGTGATGGCCCGGGTAATTCCGGACAGCGTACCCCGTGTCAAGTGGTGCACCACGCCAGCACGACCTTTTTGAATGGCACGAAAACGGCTCGTTCGGGATCGCTGAAAAATTTCATACGAAAATATAATGTGCAGGAATGAGAAGATTAATTCTCGCGCCCTCGCGCCCCCTTCCCCGACGAACATCGACGAACAGGGGCATGAATTCTCGCGCACGGATTTTTGACTCGCGAACGAATTGTGCCCGGGCGTTGAATAATGGTAATCGGGTACGAGCGGACCCGACGCGCGCTAACAGGCTGCAGCGCTGAAAAATTGATACCGTCGTAATTATTGCCGGGAAATAGGTTGAGGTCGATAAATTCGTGTACACAACCGCGGTAGCGAAGCTTTCCAGTTCCCTACGTATCCGAGTGTACGTGTATATATATATATAAATGAAGGTACGCGCATTTGATAACGGTAGGTGCAGGAGCAGGGTGGACTTTGAAATTGCTTTTTATCACGCGACTATCCGTGATCACCTATACTCCGTAAAGCCCCTCTTTTGTCCCTCATCTAGTGTAGGCGTTCCCTAAACACCTGAACCGACGCAATTACTAAATTAAATGCATTGCAAAGCGGGTGAGCGACACATCGAATCATTTTCAACAACCCCACGCAACGCAATCTCAATCACAAAGACGGGACGAATAGGGTGAGAGACGGATATGGAATCGGGAATTTTCGACTCACCAGTCGAAGAAACGGCGTCCGTGAAAAGTTCCATCCGAGGAGCCGCTGTCCGAGGGAAGTTCGACCCCAACGTGGGGCTCTTCTCGTCCTGGCACAGGACCTACGTATCGTACCCTTCCTTGGAGAACCCGACCCTCCGGCGATATCACCTTGACGAGGTGATTCAGTTTCAGGTCCCGAGGAATCTGTTGGCAGACAGATACGCGATTTATGGATATTGTAGATGAATACAAAAATTCAGACGCGGTAATAACCTTGGGTAGATAGGGACGGGCATCTTGCGGAGGATTCCACTCTCGTAAAAGGTCGGGTTCGGAATGACGTCGTGTTCTACGGCGACGCGTGCTTCCCTGACCATTAAAATACTCCGATCCGGTAATGGTCAGCATAGAATCTATGCTGCGTCTGAGGTAGTCCTCCGCTTCGTCGATCAGAGATTCTGTCGAGTCACCGCTGTTGTCAGCACCAATTGAGTCGGAACGAAGATTCGGAAGACTCCCCCGCGTCACCGGGCAGTCTGAAAAGCGTCGGATTTCAAGACTTTTGAATCCTACAAGTTCCTCTGCTACTCACCTTTGAAGGTGACCTTCGACCTCGTCCTTTTGGGTGGGTTTTTCGCGGGATAGCGGGACGACGAGACACCGGGTACGTTAGGTGGATGAACGTGTGTGGGGGAGGAGGGCATCGAGGACCAAGTAGGTCTGGGTGTGGAAGTAGCGACAGGTATTCGCCAGGTGTCGAAAGAGGCGGCGGTCGCTCTCCAAGAATGTCTACGAGACGATCCGACGGTAACTTCGAGCCCGGGCGATGGGATGGAGGTCAACGAGCCGCGGTATCGAGAAGAGTAGAGATCGGTAGACAGTCGGCAATCGCAGGGGCTCGGAAGGCTCGTTCCCGGGTGACATCGGGGCCAGTAACCGCCGAGAGAGTTCAAAGACTCGCGACGGTGAACCTCCGGAGTCCTCGGACCGCATCCCCGCGCGTTCAAGCAAGTCTGTTGAGAAAACCAAGAGTCCATCGTGAAATTACGGGGTCGAATTTCCAGCGGGACGAATCACCGTCACCTGAGCGTGAGGATCGTGACAGAGATGATCGGCGCTGCGCGACAGTTCGGGTACCATGCTGGTGAAGCTGATGTCCGACAGCATCACTCGTCGAGCCTCCCTAGTTTTGTCAGAGAGTCTGAGTCGGCCGGGGATGCCGGCAGGAAGGGCGAATTTGCTCGGTAGGGTTGTGAAAGCGTGGGCCACTTTGTGCGCCAAGTAGCTCTCCGATCTCCACTGTGCCGGAAGCGCTGAAATGTCTGTCTGTGCGCCGGATTCCCGTCGACTTCCGCCCCCGCTGCGGTCCATCACCGGGCGAAGAGGAGTCGCGCTTTTTCGTCTACCGGTCGCCAACGCCTCCCGGTGAATTATGGGCCTGTGGAAAAATAATCGTGGCTCGTTTAGAGGGCGAGGGTCAAGCGGGACTGGGAAATTTCGTTGCAACGAATCGGTGAAAGTCGTCGTATCTCGCTGACCTGTACGCCGTGGGTGGTGCCGCGAGAGTGTTCCTTCGTCCGGCGTACCTGGTAGGATCGGGTTCCTCGAGGACACCGCATTTGCTGATGTCCGTTTCAACGAGCACCGAGCATTGCGACCACATTTTGTTCAGCCGCGCCCCGGATCCCTCGTCGAATCTGTCCACGCTCTCCTCTCGGTCGATGCTAGAGCTTTGGGAGGAGACGGCCTCATCAACGGACGAGCTGGTTTTGTCTCCGTTGAGGAGAGCTTCCGGATCCGCGGTCTTCGTGTATTTCAGCAGTACCGGCTGCCCATCGAATTGCCGATGTCGAAGCGAGGGCCAGGTGTCTCCTTCGGTTATGGAGACGAGGTCTTCTTGGAGGCTCACTTCCCTCGTGTCGTCGGTAGTGAATATAAGCTCGATGTCGTCGAGTTCCTCCGAGTCATTTTCCGATTCACCCGAAGGTTTCGATCCCAGCGGATTATCGCTGTTCATCTCGGGATTCCCGTTGTCAAATTGTTCGGGATTATCACCGAATACGGAATTCTCACCATCGGAAACCGATTTCAAACTAGAATCTTCCTGTTCGCGATCGGCGAGCTCTGTCGGATTTCCCGTAGGAAGAACTTCCGTCTCCTTGCAGGTATCCCGAACCTTTTCCTCTTCGACTTCTGCACCCTGCGCCCCCCCGGCGACCTCGTCGCATCCCGCTGTCGGGATTACCGATTCTGAAGCGCTCTCGTTCTCCGCGTCCTCTTTGACGGGATCCATATTAACTGTTTCGTTTATTTCCGTAGAATGCGGTTTACCTGATTCTTCGGCTGCTGGATTTGTGCACCTGTAACAACCGAACTGTACAGGCTCATGGGTACACAATTCTCCATACCTATAGGTAAGCCCGATGAACTTTACGTAACGTCAAAACGCTGGGACCAAGCATTATCTCGACCAAAATGTCGCCGTCTTCGTATATAATTCAATTCACAAAAGATAATACGTAATAGATAAACTCTATTTCAACGTTTGAATGCCGGTGTAGTTTTCATTCGACGGACAAACTTCCGGTTCAAAGAAAGACGAATCAATTGTCTGATAATAAACTTTAAACCATACCATGAGGTATCCGAAATATTTTTCCACCGGCATCGAGGTATCGCACGATGGCGGGATTTTTACTCTATTTTACGTACATTTTAAAGCGAAGGGGCTACCGAACCACCGCGATTCATGTCGAATCGAGGGCAGATTGCCAGCGAAATGTCCCTGATGGACACATGTGCATAATGTGCAGGGCGCTATAAACGATGCACGTACAGCATACATATAAATATATCTGCAGAGACTAGACGGATGTCACGTATCCAGGAATAGAATCAGCCAATGTGCTTCTAAAAGGTTCGAGTACCGCAAGTGGACGAATAAAAATGCGACATGAATTTCATCGCACTCGAACGAGAACTTACCGTTTTTTCACCTCGGATTTCGAAGCGATGCTAACTGCATCGGTATCACTCGGTGATTTGTTCCTTTTGTCGAGTATTCTGCGTCTTAGGACGTGATTTTCGAGGGCGAGACGTTGCACCGTATCGAGGTAGCTCTCCCCGTTAAAATCACCAACAGATTTTTTTAGACGCCTGAGTTCTTCTCTGGACGAGTCAAGGGCTGCTCTCAGTGACACTACGCTCTGCACGGGTATCAAGCGACAAAAATATTCGACGATAAATAAGATATATTATCCGGTTTAATTTCTCTCGCAATCAGTTATCCGTACAACGCAGTTGAATTCCGTAGGAATATTATTTCAGTACAATTACAATATAGATTATGAAGCTGTGGGGGTAGGTAATATAATACTAGGTTGTTGGATATCGAGTATAACTTAGACATTTGCAATTGAAAACAACCCTCCCTCTCGGAAACTTTAACTTTCTTTCATGGATTATCCTCCATATCATCTATAATTCAACTCTCCAACCACCCATACCCCTATTCTAAGTTCCGGATATTGTTTCCGTAACTTTCTCAATTTAGAATGAAATGAAACAGAAAAAAAAAAATCATCCACGCTATTATTATATTGAAATCACAGTGCGCAGACTTTCGGTTGCACGAGATATATCAAATTGATTTACGACTCTTCGAACAAATATTCACCGGATGAAGCGATCTGTGAATGATCGTGAGTCGAATTCGGATTAAAAAATTGATAACTGAGCGGAAAAAGCAAAATTAGTGGCTAACCATGAGATGTAGGGAAAACAGCCATTTCATAAACTGATCGCTTTAACGTACTGCGGCGCCAAACTGGCGTATCAAGAGACTCCAGAAGGGGACGTCAGAGAGATTCATTATGCCGCATGAGCTGCAGAGGACGGACATATGAACGGACACATAAACACGATGGTTTAATCATCGGTAATTAACTCGTTACAAACAATAAACTCACGCGGTTTCAACTTAAAAAGGTTACATGTGAAGTTACACACCCACATGATGTTAAAATAGCAAAAGTAGTTACAGCTTTGAAAACGGGAAAAAACGTCCTTGCTAACGTGCGGCAGTTTGAAGCTCGTAATTTCATAACGTTTTTTCATATTTTCCCCCGCATGTTACATTTAATATAAAATAGACTGAAAGGAAAAAAACCAAGCGAGCGATAATATCACAGAATTAATACAAAATATGTGTACAGCGCTAACACGTATAACGTATATAAGCGTACGTTTGACGTCACAGTATCACAGGTATGTGGGGATAGTCTCTGCTGCTGCACAGGAGCTTCGAATTTACACAATTTTCGATATTATCCAGTTTCGACATCTGTGATGGGGGATGATGGAACATCACGCTTGGTTTCTCAGTCGTATACCAATCGTGAGAGTAAAATCAATCGGATGGACTTGTATGGGAAGGATTGAAGTATAAAATATTGAAAAAATATCGTGAACTATTTGTAGTAGTATACTCGATACGGACCCACCTGGTGCAAAGCTCTGACTACGTCAAGGCCAGGGATCCCTGGGGATGGCAGAGCGAGCTGCAACCCCTGCGACAGCTGACTGGTAGCAGCAGCCTCCATAACTCCCCGCCCAATGGTTTCCGAAAACTTTCCACGTCAACCGATATCATGCCGAAAATGAACTTGTGCAGACCACCTCAATTTTTAACACCACAAAATTAACACCCCTAATTAAATATTATCGCCAGCATCACGGTCGTTGTTGTCGATCGATCACGACGGACTTTGTCGCGTATGTCTTACTGTCTTTCCAGTCTTTTTCGTCTCAACGTTTTCGGTTATATTTTTTATTAAACATTTTTAAACGCAGAGTTTTTACATTCGATGATCCTCGTGATAAACGAATTCGATCACGCACGCCCATATCCTATACAGTTGAATAATCTTCAAATATTCAAATAATAATGCGAAATGACCAGGAGCATGCTGATTGTGAGCTTGGAAAGCGATTGATTCGTGAAAATCGGGTATGATTGTAGCTATTGGGAATCAAGAATAGTCGGCAGCTGTTTAACTGTCGCGAATCCAAATTAATTCGGTGACAATATGCGTGCTGGGTAATTGCAATACCGAGGTTGAGTACGGATGATGGATTTATAGACTATATTTATCCGCACGTCGATAACTGTAATTCGGTGGAGGGGCATCGGGGGTGTTAATATTATGTGCAGTCGGAAAATGGTAAAAAAAAATTTCTGTCCCAGCTTCAGCTGCACGATACAGAAACAATCATATCCGATGGAGTTTCATCCTTGAAAATAATGCAAGAGTGTAAATTGCACGGTAAACTAGTAACGTGAGAAGCAATCGCGGTTGTTGAGAATTGTGGGTTTTACTTTATTTATTTATGTATTCGTTGCGTGTTTAGAAAACGACTCATTCGACGTCAATAGCTGAACGAGGGCTACGCTGCAACTAATAAGCCTGCGGTACACCGTACTCATATTATTACCCGCTTTTCAAAAAAGCTTCGACTCTTGATTACTGTGCAAGTACATCAAGGAGTGGCTTCGATTGAAAATTAAATTTTTTTCCAACAATTTTAATCGAACGATCGTTTCTTTCTCGAGGCGAAATAATGTTATGGATAACGAAAGTGTGCACAGGTCGGTTTCGATGTAAAATCTGAATTTAAAAGCAAATTAAACAAGATTTTTTTTTTCCCAAATGTATTGTCACCATGCACATAAAGATTCGTATGAATAATCAGAGCCTGGGAATTCGTAGATACTGTGAGTTAGGGTGAATGAGTTGAATGGAGTAATCAATGGGTGGAGAAAGTTCAGGTAATATAAAGCGATATTACCTATAATCTGCTACGATAATAGCTGCGCTCTGTTCAAAATTGAATTCTATAAACATTTAGATATAGATGACATGCAATGAGGCCCAGCATAGGTGAATGAATAAAGATTTATCAATAATACTGCACTGTAGTGGTAGAGTCGTCAGATCTGTGTCAGTGAAAATCAATCAAGTGCAGATGGTTACGCGTTACTACGCATTACGTGATGTTCAAATGGACAGAAATTCACACTGCAATTATCGTCGGAACTACCGTGAGATATTGATTGGGTATGAAACGGTTGGGAGACAGACGCGTACTGTGCAGTATGCTACAAAAATGGAATGGAATAAGCGACCCCATGCCATACGATACACATGCGCCAAATCATATGCAAAGGTATTTTTCGTATGCATATTGTGATAATAAAGATGCAAAAAAAAGTATACCTTATCACGTGAAAAACCATGAGACAATTATGCAGCTATTTAATTAGTACTCGACACATTTTGCTCGATTTCAATTGAAATTGAGATTTCAATTTGATATTTGAATTTGTCCGACAACTTATCGATGCGAATCACACATTTCAACCTGACTTTTACACAAATGTCAACAAATATCGGAGGAGCTGTCACTTGCCCTTCTTTACTGCAGACGACGGTCTCTTTGACAACCGTAACAGAAAATACATAACAATTAACAACTTTGACAGGAGCGCCACCCAACTTCAACATCAGCGACTGCGTGGCGATTCCATACAGCTTTTTTCACTATCAGCAGCCGGATGTGGTATCTCCGCAAAGATTGGAGCCGTAGCGCAGGAAGTTTCTTCCATCAAAGACTATTATTTTTCAATTAAGTTTACTGAAACGTCTGAAATAATGATCATATTTGGGATTGGATATTAAAAGGTGATAAGATTCTAGTGCACGAGTCAATCGTCATTGTTAACGTTATTTCAGTCAAACTTTTTAATAACTTTGGATCGCTTTTTATGCGATTGGCAGTATAGCATTCACAGCAGTTATTGCACAAGCGTACAACAAATACCTATGTTAAATAATGTGTAGTATACTTGCATCACTTCTTTATGCTGAGGTAAATTTGCTCGATTAATCTTCCTCGTTTTATCGATGATTCACATAGGTAGATTGGTAGTTGTTTATTTCCCATTGTGTTGCCACCAATTATGCACAGGAAATTTTTCCCAGATACAAATATTATATTCTATTGGTAAGTTACCGTAAAATATTCTGTTCCACTTATTGTTAATCACCTGTAGCTTCATAGAGGAGATAACGAAATAATTGTATTCTTGGAAACAAAGAACCGAATAAAGCATTGTCTTTCTACAAACTTTGCTTCTCGTTTCGGTTGGAATAAATAAATAAAATTTGAAACTGTAAGGGTGTAAAGAAATTTTCACACACTCTTCAGATCAAGCAATGAAAAACTGAAGAGAAAACAAGCTATGAGTAACATGAGGCAATGACCAAAGAAAATTCGTACAATTGAGTATAACTCTGTTTCAGTCATAGAACGATTAGCCAAGCATGAAATAATTTACAATTTCGAACACATGAACTGTAGACACGTGAACCTAATTTTTTAAGAATAATATTTACACTGTACACACATTCCAAACTGATTAGTTGTTTTTTTTTGTTCTGCACTCACGAAGAAAAACTGTTACTACACTGAAACTATATCGCATAATTTCATAATCAAATTTAATCTCAATTAAGAGCTGCATATTTTGCAAAATCTAGTGTTCGCTAATACCTTGATAATGCCGAAGTAAAATTACACGTCAATTGATTAGTCTATTAATTACCTAGGAATACAATCGAGGTGTATGTCTTTCAGCAGTCAAAAATTCAAATTCATTTGTAGATTTATTTGGATTAAATATAACAAATAGCTTGGCAATCGTGATTCAGATTGCACTTCAACTCAGACCATAACATGAATGACTTTTTTATCATATAAGTTTTGTGGATGAAAAACATGGCAGACCAAATTCCTGTAAATTTAATTAGCTGCAGCATTGACAGTGGACTACCTCAGATTGTGATTACTAGTTGTGATTGCCTCAAATGATAGGTGTTTGTGATGTTTAAATTCAATCAGGATTTTTCGGAGACTTAATCCGACTTTCAAAGGGGGCAAGTATTGACAGTTTTGAAACGATCATTACGGAGTAGTTCATATAGCTAGCATATACTTAACGCTAGGCAACCACCTCCCCAAAATTCATGTGTCCTGTCTCCTTGGCATGTTGTTGGGCAGCCAGTTGTCCATTAAGCATTACATTGCAATCCATGCACTTCAATGTGAACTTTTGCACGTCTGTATATTGACGGCTAGATTTAGCCTCCTGAGCTAAGTTTGTAGCCTGTATCATTATGCTTTCATCGCTTGTAGGAAATAGCGTTTGAATACTTCCACCCTGTAAAAAATGCATCAAGGAAAGTCATTATCACATTATCTGGCGGAGCAAAAGAACTACCCACAAATAACACCAATAGTCAGTTACATCTAGTGGCTCCAAGTAGAGAGGGTCGTAGTGAATTCCATCAAACATTAGGAAGACTCTCTGAGCATAGTGTTGATCTTCTCCAAATCTATTGATAATGGCATTGATGCTATCGACTACCGCTATTTCCAGTCCATAAAACCACGAAAGAATAGCTAACTCTATCGCTCCACCCCACGAATCAGCTTTCTGTATCCACTTGCAGTAGTCCGCATTGGGACGCCCCAAAATTGCTTCTGAATATTCTTCTGGATTAGCTGATACACTTTCAGCTATTATGCTTCTCATAAAATTAGCACAGCTGGTATCAACCTTCCCTGAAAATATATAATATTGTATATTTTATAATAATAATTACAAGAATGTGTAATTTATTTTATTTTTGTTGTATGACTCTATCGGTAAAAGCTAATGACTAAAATTGTTTACCATCGAGCGAGTGACCATTAAACAAAGGTATTCATGGGTTTTTCAATAATGGACTTGTCATTGAGATAAATATAGGAACGAATGAATCAATAGTCACAACAATACATAAAAATCATTGATAAATTCATGGTTCTAAATTCTACTGGTTTTTACCATTAAGAACATATCCAACACTGGTGAATAGGCATGAATTATCGGCAGGTACAATTTTTTTCATAAGGACACCAGGACAATTTGTAAGGCTTTCCGTATTGACGATGTGGGAACGTGGCAAAGATTGATTATCCTGGTTAACTTTTTTCTGTCCATTCTGAGGCACTTGTTTTTCTTCGACTATTAGAGTATCCCCTGATACGATTCCAGACTCATCTAAAGCTGCATCTTCTTTGCTAAGATCTAATGCCTTTGGGGGAAAGCCACCCAATATGTGCAGCGCAGCTTGTGGTATTCCAGTAAGTTCTGACAGCTTATTTTTTAATTCGGATAAATTGTTCTTTGGAGCAAGCCCGTTGACAATCTTTTGACCTGATTTTGTTTTAACCTTCAGTACGAACCCAGCCATTACAATTTTTACCTTTCTATAAAACTTGTGTGCAATAACAAATTAATATTTCTGGAACACTGGTAACCCTTCAATTTTCAGCCGAGATCTCCAACAGTTTTCAATCGTTCCTCATATCACAAATACATGATTATCACTTTTGTGGTTCTCTCGCACTACTCATAACTGGCTAATGGCTATCGCTTTGTGTCTGCCAATAAATAAATACCATTACCATATTGACTCCAAACTGCTCCAAACTCAGAGATAGTACCTGGAGCAACGCCTGGAGGGAGCACGATCGCGGAAAAACGGGTCGACAAAGAGGAAAATAGTCAGATCAAATCTAGGACGATTCCAGGATTGCTGGAGACTCCAAAAAACGTCTGTACCATGGCACCACCTATTGTCAAATAATTTCATCTCCGATAAAACCTGAGGATAAAGGTGCAATTTCATGCTGACGCTTGACGCAGATTCTTAGCGTCAAATGTAGTCACGTAGTATCGATTTAAAAGATGTGCCATCGAAATTATGAATGGATAATCGTCATCATCCATTCATAATGATCATCTGTGATGATAATCACAGATTTATTTCCAATATTTTCCTCATTTTATCCGATTTTTTCCAATTTTTTTTTCGGTTCTTTGATCAACCAAAGACTAATCTTTGCACATTTTTCGGGGTGAAAGACACCAAAGACTATAGTCTTTGCACATTTTTGCAGGGTGAAAAACACCAAAGACTATAGTCTTTGCACATTTTTCGGGGTGAAAAACCCCAAAGACTGTAGTCTTTGCACATTTTTCGGGGCGAAAAACACCAAAGACTATAGTCTTTGCACATTTTTCGGGGTGAAAAACACCAAAGACTATAGTCTTTGCACATTTTTTCGGGGTGAAAAACACCAAAGACTGTAGTCTTTGCACATTTTTCGGGGCGAAAAACACCAAAGACTATAGTCTTTGCACATTTTTCGGGGTGAAAAACACCAAAGACTATAGTCTTTGCACATTTTTCCTCAGGGAAAAGAACCAGATTTATTCTCTGTTTTTTCCGAATGTTTTCAATTTTTCCGATTTTTTCTGATGTTTTGCAATTTATTCCGACTTTCTCTGATTTTTTCCGATTTTTTACAATTTTTTCCGATTTTTTGATGGATTTTTGAAATTATTTCTCACTTGAGCCGCCCCTGAATGGATGCGGGCCCTGGAAATTAATTGTCCGGCACTATTTTCAGGCTCCACCCCTAAAGGGTCACGTGACCAGGCTGGAAACCACAGCTAGCGCCATGTGGCGGAATTTTTGTGAACTAAAATCCCAAGTTTCTTGCCCCTTGACGTCAGGCAATGTGATGCGTGAACGAGATGTATTTGGCGTCAATACTTTTCCAGTTTTGCTCAGAGAAATTACCTCGGCAAAAGTTTTGTCCCCCCCTTAAGCCAAACCAGAAAATCATTGACCCTTTTCCAGAGAAAAAAACAGCAAACCGTCTCCCCGAAAAATGTGCAAAGACTATAGTCTTTGGTGTTTTTCACCCCGAAAAAATGTGCAAAGACTATAGTCTTTGGTGTTTTTCACCCCGAAAAATGTGCAAAGACTATAGTCTTTGGTGTTTTTCACCCCGAAAAATGTGCAAAGACTATAGTCTTTGGTGTTTTTTACCCCGAAAAATGTGCAAAGACTATAGTCTTTGGTGTTTTTCACCCCGAAAAATGTGCAAAGACTATTGTCTTTGGTGTTTTTCAACCCGAAAAATGTGCAAAGACTATTGTCTTTGGTGTTTTTCACCCCGAAAAATGTGCAAAGACTATAGTCTTTGGTGTTTTTTACCCCGAAAAATGTGCAAAGGCTATAGTCTTTGGTGTTTTTCACCCCGAAAAATGTGCAAAGACTATAGTCTTTGGTGTTTTTCAACCCGAAAAATGGGCCAAGACTATAGTCTTTGGTGTTTTTCACCCCGAAAAATGTGCAAAGACTATAGTCTTTGGTATTTTTTACCCCGAAAAATGTGCAAAGACTATAGTCTTTGGTGTTTTTCAACCCGAAAAATGGGCCAAGACTATATCCCGAAAAAGTCAATTGCGAACGTGCAATTCGGTAGTCGATCATTGCAGCGTCTTGTACGTAGATCCATCGTTGCCGAAGCAACGGCAGTCTGGCCTCAGCAGCCGAAGCGACGTGGTCATCGGGAGCGACATCGGTGGTAGCGCGTACATTCTTTGAGAAGGGATAGAAGAAGCTAGCGAGGAGAGAGAGACATATTTTTGGGGTAAGGATTAGCAATGTATTAGTACGTAGTTACTGCTGCGCCATTTAGTTGGTTGAGTCCAGTGTCAAGTTTTGATTGAGCAGTAACTCGGGAAGTAGTGTTCCGTTTGATCTACATACTTTGAAAAAGTGCTTGACAATTGATTAACTATTCATTCATTCGTTGAATTATAAATTGATACCTGATGCCTATGTACTCTCAATGTAAAGCAATCGTCGAGTCTATAATTGCAGACTGTTTTAGTAATCAAACAATTAATTATTGACATTAGTATTTTCAACAGTTAATTAATCCATTTGTATTGCGGAAGCCTTTTTTACTATTCAATCGATTGAATAAATGAATAAATAACTGGATTAATTAAGTAAATTGATAATTCGGTATGATTTCGATGCTTTGAAATTGATGTGTTCACTCATTTATTCGTTCAGTTCGTCATATATTCGTTTATTTATTTAATTCTAGAATGTATCTAATTTCTATATAATCTCACATGTGAAGCAAATTATATTTTGTCCGTCTGCAGTTGATAAGTAATTACTTATATCGCTAACTCTCGTGAAGATATTTTTGATTTTTCACATTTTGGACTGATAAACTGGAGATAACTCGGTCAATTTTAAAGATAGATCGTTTTAACTTTCAAATTCGGATTCCTGAGATCGAAATACATAGGAATAGCATAGGAAACTCCATAAAAAAAATTATTGAATTTTGTCTCAAATTTTGAGAAAATCCTAAGGCTATAGGCTTACCGTTTTTTTGGGTCAAAATGTGAAGTATTTCTAAAATCAATTGCAGGACACTTTTTTTGTGTATTTTTGCACGAGGAATACGAATACGTCGATTAAATTGAGTTGAGAATAAATCCCATCGAGATATCCTCGATTTTTCACATTTTTGATCGATAAACTGGCGATAACTCGGTCAATTTTAAAGATAGATCGTTTTAACTTTCAAATTTGGATTCCTGAGATCAAAATACATAGGAATAGCATAGGAAATTCCATAAAAAAAATTATTGAATTTTGTCTCAAATTTTGAGAAAATCCTAAGGCTATAGGCTTACCGTTTTTTTGGGTCAAAATGTGAAGTATTTCTAAAATCAATTGCAGGTGACTTTTCTTGTGTATTTTTGCACGAGGAATACGAATACGTCGATTAAATTGAGTTGGGAATAAATCCCATCGAGATATCCTCGATTTTCCACATTTTTGATCGATAAACTGGCGATAACTCGGTCAATTTTAAAGATAGATCGTTTTAACTTCCAAATTTGGATTCCTGAGATCAAAATACATAGGAATAGCATAGGAAACTTCATAAAAAAAATTATTGAATTTTGTCTCAAATTTTGAGAAAATCCTAAGGCTATAGGCTTACCGTTTTTTTGGGTCAAAATGTGAAGTATTTCTAAAATCAATTGCAGGTGACTTTTCTTGTGTATTTTTGCACGAGGAATACGAATACGTCGATTAAATTGAGTTGGGAATAAATCCCATCGAGATATCCTCGATTTTCCACATTTTTGATCGATAAACTGGCGATAACTCGGTCAATTTTAAAGATAGATCGTTTTAACTTTCAAATTTGGATTCCTGAGATCAAAATACATAGGAATAGCATAGGAAACTTCATAAAAAAAGTTATTGAATTGTGTCTCAAATTTTGAGAAAATCCTAAGGCTATAGACTTACCGTTTTTTTGAGGTGAGAAAGATTATTCATATACTGCAATCTCGGGAATCTGGATCTGGTGTCCAAATTTACTCATATACAGAATGGAGGAAGTTGACGCCGTAACTTTATACTAGGAATATTCTTTGTCGTTGAAATTTCGAACAATTAGGTATAACTAATCACACGTTAATGAACTCTCGTATTAGTACTCATTACATCATGATGTTCTCAAGTGCGGAATAGTGTTCCTCGCGTTCAAACACTATAATTTGTCTATCCATAGGATTTGGGAATTTATCAAAGGTTTAGAAATAATCTTCGCCGTTATATCGTGAACAAATTTATTAATAAATCTTAGGTTTAGGTATACAATTCTACTTTATTTCATGTATGACATTTTTTTCAGGCTTTCAATCAGTCATCACTGTGCCTAGTTCATCGCAGTACTTATTCAACTTCCAACCACGAAGGGCAGGCGTTGCATGGCATTGCACAATTCGTTTACAGGTATGACATAAATATCAGTATGATATAAGTTAGAGTACATTATAAAAATATATTCAATGTAATATATTATAATATCACATTGGCAGTAATATATTAACAGATAATATAATATAACATTAAACTAATATATTGACATAGAATATCATATTGGTAATAACATATTCTTATATTACGTCATTATTAATGCACTTTTCGTATATTACAGGTACTCTGAGATGCTGTCGCCGCAGTTATGACCCCCTGGACTTCCCCTGTTCATCAGGGGGAGTCCAGGGACCTGTCCCCTGGGACTGCGCGGCCTCCCACCGCCCCCGGGGTCCCAGGGGACCCAGTCCCCGAGGACTTGTCTCCGGGGATTCGGTATCCCCGCTGGAGGGGATGCCAAATCCCGAGGGACATGTCCTCGGGACTGGTCTTCGGGGACGCAAGTTCCCCCAGGGACACGTCCCCGGAGATGCGGTATCCCCGCTGGAGGGGATGCCGTGTCTTTGGGGGCGTGGCCTTGGGGGAATAAGCGTCCTCGAAAATCCCGGGAAAAGGAGGTCCCAAGCGGACACTTTGTTTTTCGTTTCTCTAGAGAAATCAAGAAAACGAGTGACCGCTTGGGACCTCCTTTTCCCGGGATTTTCGAGGACGCTTATTCCCCCAAGGCCACGCCCCCAAAGACACGGCATCCCCTCCAGCGGGGATACCGCATCTCCGGGGACGTGTCCCTGGGGGAACTTGCGTCCCCGAAGACCAGTCCCGAGGACATGTCCCTCGGGATTTGGCATCCCCTCCAGCGGGGATACCGAATCCCCGGAGACAAGTCCTCGGGGACTGGGTCCCCTGGGACCCCGGGGGCGGTGGGAGGCCGCGCAGTCCCAGGGGACAGGTCCCTGGACTCCCCCTGATGAACAGGGGAAGTCCAGGGGGTCATAACTGCGACGTTGGAAGATATGCGACCTGTAACATAAATAAGAAATATACAATTAGTTAACAGATTACATAAGTTACCTAATGTATGACTTATTTTATGATCAGCATATAAGTATAAGACATTTGAATTATAATAAATTGTACCAAGTTATATGATAATAAATGATTGTCTTGCCTTATTGGCGTGTCTGATGCATTTTATTATGGGGGGTGTATGCATCTACCAAGTCTATTGGGTAATGCTGGGTGATCTGATTTTATAAGGAGTATTTTGAAAATATTTTCCAAGGGGGTGCAATCCATATACTCAGACTCTAAATGTTGGATTCTACTAGGGACTCTCGAATGGAATAAATTAAATGAAACATACCTCCGCAAAAAAAGGAGTTGTACGTCTCATGTGTTGCAGATCCATCTCTACTGGAACAGGATGGAGAGGAGAGGATCTTTGGAGAGACTCGTTGATGTCCTGATTTGCTTGCATCGCGCAATGGGCATCTACCAGAAAGAAAGAAGAAATATTACATGTACAATTCTAGTCACGATATAACAATGGCTTATATTTATTCTTTATTTGTATCCACGAAAAAGATCAATAAATCATTCCAATTTTCATTGAGAAAAGAAATTAAGTGAATCATTGTAAAATCATCCCTACGAATTTTTCTGGAGCTGCATTAAATGCATTTGCAATACATCCTTCAGCGAAGCTCATAATAATGTAATCAAACTACGATGGAAAACCGACGCTCGAGTGATTCAAAAACTATTTCATTGACGGCCAAAAAAAATCTAAAAAATTTTGTATGGAAAGTTCATCAAGAATAATGGCTTCATCTAATTTGTGTTGGTTGAATAGATCAATTGATTATCTCCGAATTCTGGAAAACAGGATAAAACGCGTAATTCAATTGAAAAGTCAACTCTCAGAATTTTAAAGGATTGTTCAGAACCCGGGCCAGTGTATTTCTAACGACTGTTTTTAGTATGAATAGTCGAGAGCGAGTGATCAAAATACATATAGGAACGTTCGCATATTCAACTAAATTCTATGTGAAGTTCTGCTCACCGTTCTCTCTCTCTCCATCGTCGCTCTAAGGAACCCGCTTTGCTACTGATGTCGCTCCCGATGTCGCCGCTTCTGTCGCCGAAGCCGAACTGCCGTCGAATCCAAGACGAAAGACCTGCAACACATATGTACTCTATTGACCATGTACCAAATTACACGCCCCCGATCGGATGTTGCATGATTGGCTGCAATTCGTTCGATTAGTATACATAAACCGCTTTGTTCCTGAATGAATGCACTTGTTAATTAATCATCATCAATCGAATAATTCAACTCTGGTCAGTTTACGGATCTTTGTATTTTATTACGACGACTGATCGGTTGAAGATTCTTTCCCCTGAATCTTCTAAGATATCTGAGGGCATAGGCTTCACGTTTTTTCGAGGTGAAAGGTAATTTATTCGTTCTGATTAGTCCAGGACGCCTTCTCTACATTGGAAGGCGTAACAAACACGAAGACGTCGATTAAATCAAGTTGGCGATAAATCCCATCGAAATATTCTTGGTATTCACCTTTCAGATCGATGAATTGACGATAACTTGTTCAATTTTGGAAAAAGAAGTACTTGGCCCATTTATCACACCCGGAAATCGCAAAGAATCGCTCGAAAAATAAGCAAACGCTATAGTCTTTGGTTTTCTTAACACGAAATTTGCCGAAAAGCGCTTGAAAGAAGAGTAAAAACTATAGTTCGAGCACAACTCTCCCACCATCGAGTTATATCGTTACTTGAAATCCATAAAAATTCCACGTTCATGTCGCATTTCCTCCAGCTCAAATTCTTTGACACGAATCGCTGACCGATAGGTAGCCCGGACAAACGATCATCACGGTGAAAACATTATGCTTACCAGTGCTTATGGAAAAATTTCCGAGTTACGGAAAACACGAAATTTCCAATGATATAGGTCTTTCAGTAGCTACCAATTGTCAAGCACTTTTCCAAAGTATGTAGATCAAACGGAACACTACTTCCCGAGTTACTGCTCAATCAAATTTGACACTGGACTCAACCAACTAAATGGCGCAGCAGTAACTGCGTACTAATACATTGCTAATCCTTACCCCAAAAATATGTCTCTCTCTCCTCGCTAGCTTCTTCTTTCTCTTCTCAAAGAATGTACGCGCTACCACCGATGTCGCTCCCGATGACCACGTCGCTTCGGCTGCTGAGGCCAGACTGCCGTTGCTTCGGAAACGATGGATCTACGTACAAGACGCTGCAATGATCGACTACCGAATTGCACGTTCGCAATTGACTTTTTCGGGATATAGTCTTGGCCCATTTTTCGGGTTGAAAAACACCAAAGACTATAGTCTTTGCACATTTTTTGGGGTGAAAAACACCAAAGACTATAGTCTTTGCACATTTTTCGGGGTGAAAAACACCAAAGACTATAGTCTTTGCACATTTTTCGGGGTGAAAAACACCAAAGACTATAGTCTTTGCACATTTTTCGGGTTGAAAAACACCAAAGACTATAGTCTTTGCACATTTTTCGGGTTGAAAAACACCAAAGACTATAGTCTTTGCACATTTTTCGGGGTGAAAAACACCAAAGACTATAGTCTTTGCACATTTTTCGGGGTGAAAAACACCAAAGACTATAGTCTTTGCACATTTTTCGGGGTGAAAAACACCAAAGACTATAGTCTTTGCACATTTTTCGGGGTGAAAAACACCAAAGACTATAGTCTTTGTACATTTTTCGGGGTGAAAAACACCAAAGACTATAGTCTTTGTACATTTTTCGGGGTGAAAAACACCAAAGACTAGAGTCTTTGCACATTTTTCGGGGTGAAAAACACCAAAGACTAGAGTCTTTGCACATTTTTCGGGGTGAAGAACACCAAAGACTATAGTCTTTGCACATTTTTCCTCAGGGAAAAGAACCAGATTTATCCTCTATTTTTTCCGAATGTTTCCAATTTTTTTTGATTTTTCTGATGTTTTGCAATTTATTCCGACTTTCTCTGATTTTTTCCGATTTTTTACAATTTTTTCCGATTTTTTGATGGATTTTTGAAATTATTTTTCACTTGAGCCGCCCCTGGAAGGGTGCGGGCCCTGGAAATTAATTGTCCGGCACTATTTTCAGGCTCCACCCCTAAAGGGTCACGTGACCAGGCTGGAAACCACAGCTAGCGCCATGTGGCGGAATTTTTGTGAACTAAAATCCCAAGTTTCTTGCCCCTTGACGTCAGGCAATGTGATGCGTGAACGAGATGTATTTGGCGTCAATACTTTTCCAGTTTTGCTCAGAGAAATTACCTCGGCAAAAGTTTTGTCCTCCCCTTAAGCCAAACCAGAAAAGTATTGACCCTTTTCCAGAGAAAAAAACGGCAAACCGTCACCCCGAAAAATGTGCAAAGACTATAGTCTTTGGTGTTTTTCACCCCGAAAAAATGTGCAAAGACTATAGTCTTTGGTGTTTTTCACCCCGAAAAAATGTGCAAAGACTATAGTCTTTGGTGTTTTTTACCCCTAAAAAATGTGCAAAGACTATAGTCTTTGGTGTTTTTCACCCCGAAAAAATGTGCAAAGACTATAGCCTTTGGTGTTTTTTACCCCGAAAAAATGTGCAAAGACTATAGTCTTTGGTGTTTTTTACCCCGAAAAAATGTGCAAAGACTATAGTCTTTGATGTTTTTCACCCCGAAAAATGTGCAAAGACTATAGTCTTTGGTGTTTTTCACCCTGCAAAAATGTGCAAAGACTAGAGTCTTTGGTTGATCAAAGAACCGAAAAAAAATTGGAAAAAATCGGATAAAATGAGGAAAATATTGGGAATAAATCTGTGATTATGATCACAGATGATCATAATGAATGGATGATAACGATTATCCATTTATAATTTCGATGGCACATCTGTCAAAATGATACTACGTGACTACATTTGACGCTAAAAATCTGCGTCAAGCGTCTGCACGAAATTACACCTTAAAACACATCTTAGTTAAGATCTGCAGAAATTGAATACCAGTCTGGGGCAATGCTGGGACCAAAGAGGATGGTGCGACCATTGAATTAATCTTCAATTGGTGCACCGAAACTGATAGAATTCGTTTACTGATTAACAAGTCGAATTCTTCGTTCAGTTTTTTTATTATATTTTTTTTTATTCATATTTCAAATTACGTTAATTTAAAAATTACAGAGATCATTTTGTTTATGGATTGTCGGTAGTGACAAACGAACATGCTATAAATGTGGTATAATATGTGTGTTCATTATACTTCAAAAGTAATAAGTGGTAATCGTAAATGAAAGATATGATTGCCACAAGGAAATAACAAAAAAAATTTAGTCCTTAAAAAATGTAGGTATTAAGTAAATATCGTCTATATATGTGGATGCTATCATATTATTATATAAATAGATGCTATTAATATTAAAAAATTTTTACTTGTTTACAAAAATAAAACAAGACACAAGAATTCATCCTATCTATATTCGAAATAAAATTTCCTACCTAATTGAAGCTAAAGATATTCTAACTAAAATAAATGATTTTTTCATTTGATGATTTTCTTCGTGAAAGATGCATGGTTTTATTTCAGGCTTGTATTTTCAACTGGTTGAATAACAATTTTCCAGATCGGTTTGTTACCCAATCACAACACTTTGAGGTTGTGGTTAATACTCTTTTTGCTATGGTCAATCGTGGATAGGTAAATAGGTATTTAAAACTTATAGTATTTTTTCTTTTTCATTTTAATTTTTTTTTTTTTTTTTTTTTTGTTTTTCAACTTTTCCACTCGTCATATTCTTTAAGCCTAATTTTTTTCAAACAAGTTGTAACTGATGAGAATTAAAATAATGGGGCTTGAAGAGACGAATGAATATCTTCGGAAGTGTTTTTGAAACACATACTTAATATCAAAGTATCAATTTTTCACTATGCTTTTGGTTACAAAGTAAAAACATCTACGACGTTTCTTTGAAGTTGCAATCCACTTCATAAAAAAAATACTAACGCCCATTACTTTAGAGAGCTCTACTTAATAGCATCCGTTCGACGCGTAGAATGCAAGATATCATGAATTTAACTACCGAAATTGTTACTATAATGAGTAATGACATCGAGAAATATATTTCGATACTCTATTTAAATATTTATACGATTCAATTTTCATGTATATTATAAGGATACATCCAAGTGTCAAATATTAATCAAACGAAACTTTATAAAGTATTGTTCCTTCTGAAATACTCCACTGAAAACTCAGTGACCTTTGTAATTAATTAATTTCATGCTACAGACGCATATAGAATGAAAATTTCACGACAGTCTATAAGATATTTTCGTTTTCCAAAAGCTTTTCGGCTCATAAATGGATGGATCAAATTGTGAATATTTCGAATTAAATCTGTCCTCCTCACGACTTTTCGATGATGGTATGAAAAACAGGATCTAGCTTGTACATACTCTGTTCCATCCTAGCGTACCTTCTCGGATAAGTTGAACTCCTGTCACCCAAGTTGTATAAATATTAAATAAAGTTACTCATAGATTTCAATCAAAACCCGCCATAGTGTACTACTAATTCAATCATATAAGCTTAGAATGATCAACTGAATTGTTCATCTCTAGAGTCAGTATCTGGAATAGTAACATTTTCTGAAATTTCCTGTTGCAATGGCAGATCCGCGATCATTCCGTGAGGGTGACAGGGTTCTCCAATAATACGAACAGAAACTTTGTCCCACGTAAATTTGTTGACAGTAGTTAATCCGTGCATACATACAATGCTTTGAGAGTGAGAATGGCAAAGATGAGTGTGTGGATGTTGCAGTAGAACCGCTGTAGTTTGAGGATGAGGTTGATGGGTGAGCCACGTCACACCTGGCTCCGCTCTGTGTCATTTGCCATTCTGCTGCAGTGCTGCGTTGATTTGCGCCCACAGATCTTTCTTGCAAGACTTTGATCTTCGAGCAAATTAATTATAACATTCAGATGGTATCTTTCGACAGTTCCTGGAGCTTAACTATTGGACTACCGTCATCGAATTCTGATTATGATTTCTGATGGCTGTACCCTTTTTGAAGTATATCAACTATTTAAATTACTTAAACTTGCGCTTACCTTCTAATGGACTGAAGCCATTCTTTGAATTGAGTATGCCCCTCAGGAGTGATCTGGAACGCAGCTCTTGCAGCGCAAACAACACTCACGAAATCCTCGTAATCTCCAGCAGCCAAATGATATAGTTTCTGGTGCATACATTGGATATACCTAAAATCGAACAAATTCATTCAGAAATGATTGCACTGAGAAATATATTACTATAAAATTCACTCACATTTGTTGACATTTGTGTACGAGTGGTGCAAGAGCTGATCTCAAATGCTGCAAAACAAGGGTGGGGTTGCTTCTAGCAAGATAATGAGCTGCCTCAAGTGCGACATCATGAAGAACAAAAGGACTGACGATGCTGTTCACTGTGCAAATGCAGAGCTGATGAAGGTATTGGTTACCAAGCCGTTTTGAGACTCTGAGCAACCATTTCACGTCTTCTCCATAAGGTGGATTTCGCGCATATTTTGCCTGCGGTCTATCGTCGTGCACGCGTCGCGCCAAAGTTTCTAGCGCCAACATTCCAACCCTATAAGCGGCTACTAATGCTCGCAACTGCTGCGGTCTGAATGGCTGACTCTGCCGATGCACCTGAAATACAAAAAAAAATATTTAGAAATGGTTGCAATGAAAATTTCTTCTAATCACGATACTCGATCATTCTAGATTGAAGCACTGAGACAATTCAACTAAATTACCTGTGATTGGGCTCTCACAGTCGAAATGATTGGTTGTGCTTGAACTAAAGTAGGACCAGGGAGACCATTTTGACCAGGAAGTGGTCCTGTGACCCCGGATTGAACCTGACGAAAACACAACATCTTTGTTTACAGATTTTAACTTTGGCTGTTCAGCTTCATGAGCATGTGAAATATAACGTAGTCGCTAGAGTTACATGGAGATTTGAACGGAGATTGATTTTTGAAAAAATTTCACGACCATACTTCCCACTACAACTATATTAGTTACAAGTTTCAAAATAAATGAAGATTACTGGAACAAGTTTTGTTTAACTCACGTTAACTGGCATCGGTTGTTGCATTGTGAACATATGATGAGTGCCAGGTGGCGTTTGTACATTCACGGTCATCACAGTCGGAGGTGGAGCATAGTACTGTGGTACCAGAGGCTGTTGAGTAGCAGCAACAGGGTTTCGAGGATGTTGTGGATGTCCAGGGTGTGGAGAAAACAGAGGGTGAAACATCTGCATATGAGAAGGTGGAGGTGGTAGCGCCACTCTGTGCGGAGGCATCGGCCCACCGAAAGCGGGAAGATGATGATGAAAACGGTGCACGAAGCTGTATGGACCAACGGTATATGGTGTGCCAACTCCTGGAAGGAATTTATGTGACGAAGTTGAGACTGTGTGTGAAAAATGCGAATTGATATTATAAACTACCCGTACAAATTTTCACATAAATTTGTAACTCACCCAATGGAGCAGGTGTTGTTATGGATGGATGAGCATTTGGATATGGCTGAGGTGGTGGTGGCTGAGTGCTTGTGACTACAACTGCCTGTGCCGGCCCTGGTATTACTTGACCAGTCACCAAGTCCATAGGAGGTCCGGATTCGACAAGAAGTGTTCCACTTGGATCCAATTGTAAGGGATCGTGAGGAATTTCTTCCTGCTGTTCACCGCCCGGAGTATGCTGAAAAGTCGATAATATCCAGCATCAACACCGATTGATAATGGACTAACAAAAAAGAGAAGACGTCGTATGACTACTCACCCTTAGGTATAGTTCATACCAGTATTTAGCTACTTGGAACAATACTTCAGGATAAACTCCGCCACCCTTAGCGGTATTTTCTACCGTAATACAAGCAGTCTCCAGCATGAGATCACTCTGTTCTTTGCACTGAAAAAATGAAGTCGACCAATTGTATCTTTCATCTTAATATACATCTATAATCCAACAATCGGAGAGCTTAGAGTTATTCATTGCAACTATGCGAACTGAAAAAATTTTAATTTTCAATTCATGATTTTCAATTACCTGCAGAATAGCTCTTTGTATCTCGTTCGGATTAAGTGCGTGTGCATGTGGTAGACATGACAAGGCCAGCTCGGCGGCAGCACAAACCATGTTGGGATCGCTTCCCCTGGAAGATTTATCAGCGATACTGACTGCTTCTGGAGGAGTTAAATGACCTTCCCAGCTGTCTATAAGGAACCATATTGCAGGAGCGCCAATTTCCATCGCTTGTCCAGTTATCCAAGAAACGTGACTAGAGTATGTACGACTCAGCCAATTTGGACTAACGCAATTGTGAAGACCGAGAGCATACAGCCCAAGTTGAAAAGCGCACATATGAAGAGCTCTGTGTGGGCCGTGATGATTTTGGCTGGTAGAAGCTTGAGTAAACAATGATGTAGAGCTATTACCCCCAGCTTTAGCTAAAACTGTCTTAGCAAGTTCGCACATAAAGTGTGCTCCAGCTTCCGAAGGTTGATTCGGAATTGAGGGATATGCTCTTTTGCCTTTGAATCTGAAAATTAAAGACGTGATCAATTTCAAACCCATGCGCCTAAAGCGTTATTCAGTGGTTTCTGTAGCAAGTTGGAAAAATTCTTACCTGGTTTCCTTGGTTCTGGTGGGCACTTGTTGCTGAGCTGTTTGTGGCTGGAGTGTTAAAGTATTCATGCCGCTCTCGAGTTCTGCGCTAGTGCTGCTGTGAGGTCTGCTATTTGTTCCAAGAGTACCATCTCCATTACCACTTGTTTCAACTCCAGCCAGAGGGGATGCACGTGCTTCCTCGCAACGGAAAGCAGTCATCTGAAAAAGGATTATGTCATCTAGATCCCTGCATGATATGAAAAATGTTTCTGAAACATTTCAATATCCGACTGTATTACCTGACTCTTGGTAGGAGGGTTAGAGCTGTAACTACTGCTGAGTATAGGAGACTTGATTAATTGGTGAACATCCCGATCCAATAATTTGTCCATTATGCGTGCCACTTTCATCGGAGTATCCTTGTAGTGTACCAACAAAGTAATGGCCAAATCTCCCCTGCGAATATAATATTGATTTTATTTGCAACTGATCTTGCTCCGTTTTGGCAAAAGACTCCGAAACGACGAATAGAATGTCTTGGATGAGGAAACAATACCTCTGACGCCGAGTTCCTTCGCACAGGAGAGGATGATCCGCTTCGCTGACGTTTGCCTTTAATCCAAGAGCTGCAACTGCGGCGTCAAATCCGAGGTTCTTGTCTACGTCTGTGGGCAGTTTCAGTCCTGCGAATCATTCCCAACTTATTCAATAATTATTTATAAAGCACAAATATCAACACTTTTAGGTCTGAAAAAACGAATTTCCATCTCATTCTAATAAGTTATTTTTGGCGATGTCCCGATTGTTATTCATATCTGATAAATCACTAGAAAAAATACCCACCAAAACTTGCTTTCATGTTGCATATACATAGTCTTACCTTCTGTCTCATATTAGTTTGAGATTTCATTACTAACATTTTTGGTATAATCTACGAATTCCACACAATACTTCAGAGACGAAGTTTCTAATTTATGTTTTGATGTTACCTTGCAAAGAAGCATAAATAAATATATGGTTCAAAGTGCGCATACTTGACATATTGAGTGCATCAAATATAAAGCTGGCTAGCATTGTTGGTAGTAAAGCGTGACCCCTGGAACGCAATACTCCATCTCTCAACTGCTCAGCTCTCTGTCTAACCATGGCCAGCTCAGGAGGACCAAGCGGTATTCTCTTTAGCAGGCCTACTAATTCGCTTTCTTGATGCGCCAACTTGACCTATAATAAAAAATAAGAATCAATCATTACATATTAAATAGAAAAACTATGATACTGTTGACGAATAGATAAAAGTTTGTGACAGATATACTGACTTCTAAAGGTTTTGTGCTAGCTGGTGGTCTAGCCATCTCGAGTCCAAATAATCCAACTCTGAAAGCTAAATTATGATGTTCAGGATTCTCAGCAAGCACTGTACATAAGAAACCACATTTTGCCAGAGTCGCTGATGCCAGACATGTAAGTTGGTGCGATGCGGGATTAATTTGTTGCTAGAATGTGTGAAATGTATTCTGGTAATTTTTAAATTCAATGCATGTGAGACCGAAGTTAACCAGCACTAAAACATTTACCTTCTTCCTCTTGCCTTTGACTGGCATAGGTGGTACCTCGATCATGAGGTCAGGGGGATTGGCTAATAGTTCTTCAGCTAGTTGAACACCAAGGGTACATGCTTCTCTAGCATGACCATGGGCGTGAAGCCCTTCTGCTCTGGCAAAAAGTACATCCCATGGATCTTCGGTCTTCTTTAAATTTCCCAAAACGGTACTAGTATTAGCAGCTGCCACTGGGGGTGTTTCAGCCTTTGAATCTTTATTGCTGGTAGCCCCGTTAGTGACTGGGGTCTTAGGGTCGTAGTAATAAACGTTATATTCGTCTCCTGAGGGGCTATCGCTGCTCGACGACAGACTTTCATCCTTAGATGGTCTTCTCGAAGGATCTTTCTCAGGATCTGATTCTTGCCCACTTTTCACAATATGCTTGGATGCGACTGCGTGTGAAGTACTTGCCACTGGTTCGCAATATTCAACTAAACTTGGTCTACGATTTGTTTCAACTGTTTTACTGTTACTACTATCACTACTATCACTGTGCGTCTCTGACGACGCATTTGAGCGGTGCTTATCCAAATTTTGAGCGTGGTTGAGACTGGCGTTGCTGCTAGATGACGATTCGCTGCCACCACCCTCCTGTCGAAAGATACAGACCTCAAAATAGTTTTTTTTTTCAAGTTGGTCTATAATTTTTCAAATTAGTCGGTCCATAGGAATTGCTTCCTAAAAATATTCGTACCTGTGAATCAGTATCTCCGCAATTGTTTAACTGAGCGCAACCACGTCTTACGAGAACTGCCTGTGGCTCAGGGGTATCCGGCATGTCGGTATAATTCTCGCAAAATCCCTCTGAGCTAACGCTGCTTCTGTTACCATCTCCAGCGCTTCTGGAGCATAATCCAGGAAACTCTCGCGGATTCAACCGCCGTCGATCCATGTAACTGAATTCTACCAATCCCAAGCTAAGCGGACTCCTACCGTGATGGTGGAATGTCGGCGGTTGACAATTTAGAACTACCGGACTTGAGTTCACCTGTAATTAACACGGTTCGAGTATCATTATAGGCTCTTGATAGCGCGATGTGATGGTGCAATTTTATGACTAACTTGATTAACTTCTGTCCTCGCGTCTCCTGCGTGTCTAAAACAGGTGAATGGACAGTGGTACATGGGATTACTACCAGCAGTATACGTGATTCCAGGGAGGGTGTATTCTTCCCAGTCGAGATAACAAGCTTCTAGTGCTGGTTTAAATCCTGTAAATACCTCGAGATCTGTTCTCAGGGAATTTTGAATGCTATTATTTCTATTTTGAGAATTATGCGACACTGAACTTCCTCGGCTTTTTGTTATCTGAAAAGAACGAGAAAAAAATTTGGTAAATTTCACTCCAACCAATGCTGTTGGAATATAAAAAAAACGCGCGAGATGAAAAAAAGAATAATATTCAACCTTATCAATTATCTTCATATGCCATGCGGTAAACTGGCCGTGAAGCATGTCCCTCTCGGATGGGGAAAGTCCCGGATTTAACGCCGCTAGCCTCCATAAAACAACGATCTCATCGCACAATGAAGAGCACGCATGTTGCGAGGCAGTGCTATTCATGTTACCATGCTTGCCGCCTCCGTGGCCAGTTCCGTTTGAGAGAGCGACTTTTGTGTTAAACCACCACACAAGAATTTGTTCACACGCCATGCACTCCTCGGTAATTATCTCAAGGAGAGGTATGGCGTTTCTGTCTGTCCGTTTGAACATTTCTCTGACGATCGAAAGCAAATTCCACATGCCCTCTGGTTCCCGACCTCTCAACGGTCTCAAGAGAGATGACCATTCCGCAGCAGCTGGGGGTGCCGTAGTACTGAGATAATTTACATCGCTGTAAGATATCGAATTGTTAATTCATATATTCCAGTCAACCTTGTGCCAATATCACGAACGAACGAGCATACGTATGCGAACTTAACACCTACCTAAAAACTATTGGAGCAGGCACACAAAATTTGATAAGAATTTTTTTGATATTGTCGTGTAGCGTTTTTTCATCCAAATACCAAGAGGTCTGATCGTGAGCAGATGCCCCAGCGGTAGGATCTGGTGCACCGCAATAACTGTTAATGGCGCTTGGTTGCGCCGATAAAAGTTCATCTAAAAGACGCTGAGCAGTTGGAAGGATTTGTTGTGGCAGTTCGCTGATGAGATATTGAGCAAATTTCTGTAGTTGTTCTCGATGAAGTCTGGACAGAGATTCGCTCACCGGTGCTCTCAAGCATACTTGTGTCGGCTGCAATAACGCAACGTTATTTTAATCAGTGTATTAATTTTATTAGGAACTTTGCAGGTCTGCTGAAATTCTTTGTTTCCAAAGAGCTAACCAGCTGAACCAACTCACCAGATGTATTCTATGGAGGCAAACAGCAACGACGTGTGAACACCAGTACGCGGTAGAAGAGCAGGTGCAATTGCATGAGGTGATACGACGGCGATCGAACGTCACTGCTACGTTGTATTGGGCACGAGCACTAATTACATTAGGTAAGTTGTGGACGTTTGCTGCCATCGGAGCACTGACGCTCGCACTCAGATGAAACCCTGTCGATAGAAAAAATGAAGTAAGCAAATGACTTATGAATTGTTGAAGCAATACAGCGTAAATATCGTCGGTCGAAAGTGCATATTTTTATCTGGAATAGAAAATAATTTCGCCTGGATATGTGCACATGGTTCAGAGACAAGCTCTGGTCAGAATAGTCCGCAGGATAATCGAACGCGTTTCGTATAGCTGGAATAAGTGAGGTCAAGTATCAATTACCAAGTCAAGCAGTCAGTGGCAAGAAAAATTAAAAAGGCAGTGCTAGGTGACAACAGGGTTCAGGTTACCTATTGAATCTCGGCAAAGGTCAAACGATAAATTACCTGCAGATGCCATGCACAGAGAGATGAATGAACTTTTGGTGAACCTTCATTCGTGGGATATTACGATTCCTAAGCTGTTATTTTTTGCTTAATTTTTTCAACAGTTTTATTCGATATTGTATCGTCGCTTTTGTACATCGACATTATGGGTACGTAATGCCGTTTACGCGAACAGGAAAATCGAATACGCACCCAGCGATGTCTGCGGTTTGTAAAACACGCACGAATATAAGCACGAGATATCTTTTTTATGAGCATTACTAGCGGCTAGTAGTAAATTGGTAACGTGATCCAATCGAGAACTGTAACACCCTCGAGCAAAGACGTCTGTCGCCAGGAAAAATAAATAATATAACCAGCGACTGACGAGTTTGGTAAAGTATGGAAAGATCCTCGAAGATCACTCACCAATTTGAAGTGGGTCCTTGATGCTCCTGGTCCGGAAGAGATATTCTCCACGTTGAAACTCGTCGGCACTTCCATTGGCGAGACAAGAATAGAGACGGATATCTTCTTCGTTGTCTGGAAAACTCCAGAACGCTATCCTGAGTTGAAGTTGTTCGGGAACCGGTGGATATACGTGTTCCACCAATTCGAATGGAATATGCGAAGCGACGCATCTTGCCGAAAGTTCGCATAACGTTGGCACCGTTTGCCCCTCTGAAAAACAAACCGAATAAACTAACGTAAATTAAAATTTATGTATCATTCAACATCAGGGAACAATTTCTTTTCACCGCTCTCGTCAAAGTCCTTTGGAAAGAAAATAAATTCACAATAGGAATGACATAAAAATGGAGATTATAAAGTGTAAGTTTGTGAACGTCCTATGAAAATACATCCCTCAGAGATATAATGTCGTCGTAAGACATTTGTATTTACAGAATAACCGTAAAAGGATAAGAAAGAGATGTATGGATTGAAAAAAACTTAGATGTGAGAATCGAATATCGGTTTTCTAGAGCCAGAAAGACTCGAGGGTAAACAAATCCCTCCCTATCTCAATTCCTCGCGGCGATCCGGGCGACGACCTCAGAGTCGTCTTCATTCACTTCAACGTTCGACCCTTTGTTGGCCCTCCATGACTCTCATCTATATCGCAGTGCTCCTCGATCAATTCCAATTATAACTACTTGTCGTAAATCTACCTAAATAAAACAATAACGTCGTGAGCATTGATCCGTTGGATTTTTCATTTTTCAGTCATACATAAACTGGACGAAAATAATTCGAACCGTTAGGAAATTACTGGGAGAAAATAGGCGTCATGGAAACGGGGTCCTTGCAAGGCTTTGTGAGATGGAAAAAAGACTTCCCGCGGGAACCCTCATTTATGTCTCGGTCTACCCCTAATCATTATCGTCCGTTATACCACTGGCTGTCTATCCAGCCCATCCCAGTTTCTCGTTAATGGCCCCGGATAAAATTCCCTAACTGTGGATCGTTTAACATATCGCGTGGCACCGGGCATTGGTTCGATACGGTCGCCATGGTAACTCAGGCGAGGCTATCCTCCTCCCGAATACACATAGTGCGGGTGAGAAGGATGCGTCCCAATTGAAGACCCGCCCGTATCTTGAATCGAGTTCACAAATTCTGAGATACCTTAAAATATATATCTTCACTTACGATCGGATTTTTACTACTTCAAATACATCTAACGCTCTCCAATCGTGCAGCGGAGCTGCGATTAGATTTTCACCTTCCTTAGCCCACGGTTCGACCAATTTCAATACAGGCTACTGTAAAAAGTGGCTTTGAAATCAACGAAATAAAAAAAAAAAAGAAAGAAATTGGTCAGTTACTTTTTCTACATCTCGCGAACTGTAATTATATGGAAATCCTTAACGGGTACGATGATTGAGTTTCTGCATTACATACGTAGAAAGAGCCTCTTTCTCTTTTTTGCGGATGATAAAAAATGCCTGTTTTTTCATACGAAGTCAAGTCAGCGAATGAACTGCGAGATTAAAAAAAATATATAATTCGCGGTTTCGGTTCTGACCATGCGAAATTTGCTATAAGTTCTACCAGACAGTTTTTTCCATCGTGTCTGACCACTGACCCGTTGTACTACTACTACTACTGCGGTATTACTACTGAACTTTTGATACATTCACCTTGTAAAAACCTACCGTCTCTAAACTCGTGAATCTCAGTATTTGCGAATATATTCTCAATAAAGTACAGTATACCAAGCAACTAGCCTTACAATAATGTAAGTGTTAAAACGCTATCGATTTTTGCGGCGTATACTACGGGGATCCATTTACGCAAAGACACGTCAGCTTGGAAGATTTATTTACGTCACTCAATGTATGTGCAGTATACATCAGATATATGCGGTTATTTTCACATCATTTTTCAAAAAATAAGAAAGAAAGTGAAAGAGAGAAAGAGATAGAGTTAGAATTTATGGGTAAAAATAAGAAAGATTCAGGGATGAAGTCTTACGTCACTCGAATTCAACGGTGATGGGGGGGGAGCATAAAAAATATAAAAATATTCATCCGCGAGTATAAAATAAGCTACCCACCCACCTTACTTCCCACCTATTAGTTCCGTTGGTTGAACAAAAGAACCTTTCAAAGCATGAACCTATTTCCAAGTCGATTGATTTCAACAGAATCTTGTCGACGGATTTTTATCAATAATACATTTCATAAGCCCCGATATTTAGGGCGTGAAGATACGCGTTCAGGTCTCTTTATCACGGTTCCAACGACGCCTACATATTTCAATGGAAATTCACTTCGATTATAATTAGGTACGTGTTGACACCTTGTAATGGAATTAACGACGTCTTCTCCAATCCATTTATTTTTTCTTCATCTCCCTTTAAATTCCGCACAAGATTTTAGATACGGTACCAGAAGAAAAAAAAAATAAGAAGAATTAATCCAATAAACGGGAAAAAAAATTTCTCTTCAATCGTCCTTTTTTCCTCTTCACCGCAACCTTTGATTACATGGTACGAGAGCAATGTCAATAACTTATGGAAATTTGTGAATTTTCGACTATCGAGAGGTTGAGGTTCTTGTATAACAATACGAATAAAGAATCCAATTTTACAAAACGTCCGGTGAGCCACTAACAGACAAGGTTGAATATTCCAATGACGTATAAATATTACGCACGAGTTACTGCACCGAGCATTGAAATTATCTACATACAATAGCTGTGTCTGTGGATACCGAATTTTAGCGTGCATCGCTTAATATACATAATGAGTAGGGGTTGATTTTAAAGTAATAATTCGTCGTATACTTATAGAAAAGAAGATGGCTGATATAGGGGCTGCTGGTTGGAGTGACTAATTATAAGACGTTGTTAAAACACCGGCTGTTATTTGTTCAAAACTTTTGATGAGTTTCCAGCTATTTTCCTCATTTTTTTTTCTCTTGTCGCGCTACTTTAATTAGTTTCAGTGCTGCGATTCAAACATTTTTCAAATGATTACGGAGAGAGGTATACCGAAAAATTGAAACGACGTTCTCTTTTGGAGTTCGATCTAGGAAATCCTGTGAAATTTAAATAATACCAATAACATTGGGATGACGTGGCTGGAGGGAGGATCAAGAATATCATCGTATCCGTACTACAATCTCGTCCTGACTGTGCCCGATAGGAATCGAGAAACCGAGAAAACATGAAAACAAGGACAGCCAGAGTGCAGAGTTTGGCTCCGTTGGCTGGTTTGATGTGTCTCGGTAGTTTTGATACAGGATTAAGGAACTGTAAGGAGCTATGGTGAGTCTGGCCGGTACGTCTGTCGTCTTTGTTGTGGGTCGTTGGATGGTGGTAGCGGTGGAGGAAAGAGCGACGGCCGACCCTGAACCACTGAGAACTGTTGGAAAGTGGAAACAGAGTAGCGGGGAACGGGGAACACGACGAAGAGGTCTCCGGGAGAAGTGGAAGCTCACGAGCTTGCGCGATACGTGTATCGTTACCACGGGTGCATCGGTTTCCCGTGGCTTCTCGACCAAAGGGGGTCGTTGTCCATCGCAACCTCGGTCGACGCTTCCCTAGAGGAACGACAACAACAACAACAACAACAACGACCACAATGACAACGTTACACAAACGCGTCTCAAGTTTCATTCATTCGAAAACAATTTTTTGAAAAGCAAAATTTTGTCCAACTGAATGCGACTTGAATCGCGAGACGATTTTTTTCTCAATCCCACATAAGTGAGGATGCCAGTTGATTGATAAACTATATGACTTTGCAGCGCGATACCTTTCAGATGAATGCCTAAGAAAATACGAACGCTTTGCGCTGGTATATTTAATTATGTAAGTCCACAAGCGAGTTACCTACCCGTAGAGGTGAGCTTGCATTAAAAATAGACCGTTGTTGATTCCCCATAAGGTGTGCGCGACTATTCTTTGCAAAAATCTCTACGCTTCGTAAAGAGTGTCTAAAAATAATATGGGATATTATTGTATTTGTTGGGCAATTTTCGTGACGAAGAAATTAAGATACCATTGAAATAAAAAAGTACAGACGCGGAGAAAGTTGCACCTGGGCAAATGGAATCGAAGAAGACTGCGATCTGAACGTAGAAATAGAACTTTACAATGCACATGCCTTGAGATGACAAACGAGGTCGAGGTTCTCACTGTAAACCGAAGGTTGTTCCCGCAATAATAATCTCCTGTAATTAAAGAGGTGAGCTCATTTTCTAATCGATATAGACACACGGTTTTACAACCTTGTCTCTCTTTTTTTCTCCTCCACCCTTCGTACGCTCGTGCACATTATTCTTTCCCTGCGTTACATTTTATATGCTCTTATCCAAGGAATTTCGTCCTTACTGCAGAATGTTCGTTGAGCTTCGTTTTTAAACAATTCCTTTGTGCGGCAACTTTGTCCTTGGAAAGTTGTAAAGGAATCGAAATGAGCCAACGTATAATAACGCAATCAGAGTATCGATGAGCCAGCGAATAAAGAGTCATGAATAACAGGAGATGAGTACGTAAAAAAATGCAATAAAAAGAAAGAAAAAAAACCTTACATTTGACGACGTAACAGCTCTAACGGAATCATTGTACTACTCTGAAATGATGACTTATTAATTAGCTGACTCACTTCATCGTCAACTTGCAGTCAGTCGTGATATTCTACGACGGTCATCAGCTGCCGCATGCATGCGGTCATGTAAAATTGGATGTAGAGGAAATTGTAGAATATTTTCCTTACATACGTACACTCTGTAATTTTTCGGTTAATTTTAGCGCAAGTTGATAACGTACAGGGAAAATAGCTTGGAAGTTTTCTCGCCGACTTTTTCCTCGCTGATATTGAAATTGTTTCAATGGAGACCCGCAAGCACGGGGGTGGAAAAAAGAATGAGCGTTCACCCTGGTGGTGGAAAACTAATTATGAAAAATTTGTGAGATTATAATATCCTGTACACATGTGGACGGGTATAGTGCATGAGAAAATATTGGAGAATATTTTTACGGGCCAGGCTGACGACAGCCCAGGCGCGCAACGAGTCGCATCGACCGAAGTCAGCGTCCGCCCTTTGTCCCGGTTATCCCCCTCCTAACTTTTCGTTACAACCATCAACGCCGGTCTCTGGTCTCTTGCTGCAACGGTTGCAGCCGTAGCTACCGCCTCTTAACCAGATATATCTACACCGATGCATGCATTTAGTATACCCAGAATAAGAGTGCGGACCAAATGGTACGTGATATACACACCGATGAAAACTACTTTACAGGGTCTTCCAAAAATGGCGGGCGTTAATCTCGTGGTTACGAAATGTCGAAGAAGAAACGATCTCTTTGTCGGATTGTCTTCTGGACTTCGGATATTCTTAGTTCGTAATTTTTCGAAGATATCATCGTACACGAAAGGTTTATCAGCCTATTCCTCGACGGAATGTGGTCGATACAAATCATCTAACAAAATTACAGAAAATTACGAGATTAACGAACATGATTGCAGAGACAATTTTTTTTATCGTCAAACACCCGAATTCCTAATTATTTACTTGTTTTTTACACGTATTCGGGGGTAATTACCCGGTGTTGGCGTCGAGTGCGTTGACTCGTGCTAAATGCGTGGACGCGCGCGCGTATAATGGGAATGAAGATGTTGAAAATATTTTTGGAATTCGTGCAACATATTTATTGCATATTTTTTTAGATCGCAATAACAATCTTTATGATTTTAAGGAGTGATCCACTCTTCGTAAACCGAAAGAAACAACGCATTCTTTAACATCTTGTGTCTGTTTCATTTTTCTAACTCTCCAACGGTCAAACACATTGACTCGCATGAATTCCGTTGATTAATAAAATTGCAGCTGTCTCGATGAAAATGAAAATGGGAGAACGCATGGTAGAGGTATGAAAACCGTAAAATATCAGTAAAAACGTATCAAGGTGATGCACGTGAACCGTAAGGGCGCCATGGGAAGCAGCTCACAGTCTACGGGTGTAGCTGTAGCACAGCTCGGATCACATAACAACTGTGGACTGCACCACGTTCGTCAACCTTACTCTTAAGACAAAGGATTTCGTAGTTCTAGAGCGAAACAGCAAAACTCACTCAGGGTAATATAATAACTAGAACTAACTCGACCAGTTTCCTTCTGTTCGTAACTATGTATATCAACTATGATACGATTTTCAACATACCGCAGAATTTACGTTCATTTAGGAAGCTAAGAGGGTCGGTTAATTTTCATCGATTATTATGTTAAATAAAGGAGGAGAGATCGTGTCAGGATTATGTTCGAATTTCAGATGGGAGAAAGAGGAAGGAATAAAAATACAATTAAGCACTTAGGGTTGACATGCGATGCTAAACTGTAGATATTTTATAGAGATATTATACTCACAGATCCTAGAGAAAACGGTGCAGTTAGATATCTTCGAATGTACGAATATATATATGGGTATGTAGGTTTACAGGATGAGGAAGAAAACTAAACGGTAGGAACGGCGTCGGCTAGGCTATCAAGTAATTAAAATCTGTCGCCTGCTTCTCTACGTACGTACATACATACGTCCGTTAACGGTGCATTAGTTTAATTGAAACCTATATACCTTCAGTCACGCTACCAGAAGCATACTGCGGTATACAGGATCTAAAACTTTACCCTATTTCGATTTCAACTCGTACATTCAAGCAAAGTATCGGGAAAAAGTTTAAGAGAATGAAATGGAATTAGAGTTCACATAGTTAACGCCACAAGATAGGTACGAATTAAAGAAATATCGCAATTGCATATAGAAGAGTATAAAATGAGTGAGATGTACATAATTACCTACTTTGATTAATTATAATCTTATGCACCTGATGATCGAAAATTTGCACAAAATCGAAATGTTATGATGGAAAGTTTTTTTTTGAAGACGAGCTCTGACCACATCTGAATTATTCAGATAGAAAAATCATCCACCTTATAGAATTTATGAAGTTCGTTTGCCGCATGAAGTCTTGTAAGAAAAAGGCGAACTATGGTAATGTACTTGCAATGATTATAGCATAGATATATTGAACAAATCTATGATTATAGTGAAAAGTTATTGTTTGAATAGCATAAAATAATATTAAATGAAGTAATGAGTACACGTTCCAATGCGATTCAGTAAAATTATTCAGTTGCAGAAACAAAGTGTAATCAACTGAACATCCAATGCTCTATCCATTGTTCGTTCCCTTGATAGACGCAGCGTGAGGAAAATTGTTTTGTTATCCGGAACGAACGAAACAAATCCAGGGATTTGTACCGGTAAACCCGAGTATATTTCCCATTTCTCTTTTTTCAAATCCAATTTTCGATATAGGATACTATTTTAACTAGGATATAGTTTCAAATTGCATTCGTCTGAAATTGACTGTATTTTACTGGAAAAAATACAAAGAATCTCGTATGCGGTATAGCCGGATTATACCGACTGCAAAAAAGTGTCGGGAAAAGTAACGATAATGAAAAATACACTTAAACTCTTTCAAGGCGGTAATCGAGCTAACACAGGCAGGTTTTATTGGGATACGATTTCGCAGGTATAAAAGACACTCGATTTAAACTTCGCCCTGGAATTGTTGCGGTTCGATTACCTTTCTAAGAATAGTGGCGAGGAAGTGCAGAGAGAATCCCTCTAAGTGGTTGAAATAACTTTTTCAGAAACACACGTTTTTTTCACATTATTTTCACCATGCTCTAACCATTTTCTTGGAACGAAGACGAGATGCAGCCTGTACTACGTTGTTTTAGTATCAGTATTACAGGGACAGCTGCGGTCGTAAAATGTTTTGAGAAACCTCCCTAACATTTACACATTAGATGACCTACTAGCAACAAAGAGGACCACCGATGATAATAGTTTTTATAGAACTCCAAGTGAAAACTACACTTTAGAGGCGTGATTATTCTAAATGTTAACACACTGGAAATTTCACTACCTATCTAATGACAAAAGAAAGAAGTGATCAAGCGTTACAGGAATTCTCAACTCACCATACGGAGGTTTTTTGGAACTGCCAAACCCAACCGTGGGCCTCCGCCAGCCCCTCCAGTTGTTGCAGAGCGACTCTGGTTCGCTGCTCCAGCTGCACAGAGAATCCTCCTCGAAGCGATCCGAGTCCTCGAAGGAAAAACGATCTGTCTCTTCCCAGTCAAGAATTGGCCCTCCAGGTCCTCCATCTTCACCTCCGGCAGCCCCGCTGGCTCCGGTACCACCACCTCCTCCACCGCCACCTCCAGCACCACCGCCACTTCCACCCACCACAACGGGGGATCGAGCCAGGTTGCCCGCCAGTTTTAATCGTCAAGCGAACTCAGCGCAAGACTCAGGCGTGTTAACAAAGACACCGCTTTCTGCAGATTCTCAAGACACGATTGAATCGTCAAAGAAGAACCCCCCTCCTTAACTGGTAACACCAACGACGCCAGCTTCGCCTCCACTGCGTCCACCTTTTGGTTTACGATGATTACCAATTTGTCTGATGCATTGCAACGGTTTGTTGCCTACCTTCTTCTCGCTAAAAACAAAATCGACAACTTCAGAGATACATAATTCAATAATCAGCTGTACTGAAGAATAGTCTCAACATTATTTTGTAATATGTGACTTGATAAAAATGATACTCAGATTGCCAAGCAACAAGAAGTTTTTTTTTAATATTGGTATTGCGAGTCATCAGTTTTATGGTCAAAGGCTAATGCAACACCGAGTTTGTCAATATCTGTTTCAAACATTTCAAACCACAGCTGGATTGCACTTAAATGAATATCGGGTTGCATAAATAATTAGCATGTATAGCAATAACGAACTGCTGAACAGGCTCTGAAATACTAAATACAATTCTGATACTTGATTCCACTTAGGGGAATATTATTTCAAAACGTGGAACACATCCTTTCTTTGTCTTGTTTCAGAGCTAGGCCTCTTTCTGCTCAACAAATCATTTAATATGTGAAAATAATCCTTGGTTGTTGATAATCAATAATAGATAATGTAAACCACGAATATTATCAAATTTCAAGGACCAGTTAGCAACTCATAATTAACAAAAAATAGTAATAAAAAACAGACATTTTCTTTGTGTTAAATTTTTTTTTTTTTTTATCATGATTTGTCAATCAGAAAATTGACAGATTTATACTTTTCCATTGTTATCAGTTGTTCAATTCCTTATGACTGGAATGTTTTCAAATGTATGTACATACATGTGTGTCTGAATTGAAAACTGGCGGAGTAAAGACAAAGGCTTGGTCTCCTGGAAATATCAGTGCCACCAAGGATAGGTAAAAATTAATTATCTGAGAAATTCTGTGATATGAATTCTAATTCTCTTCAAGTAATTTTAAAGCAGCAGACCACGCCGAAGTCTCCTTTGTTTGGGTATACACAAGAAACAGCTGATAAAATGTCATCCGTCAGTTGTGTGTGAACAAAATTTTGCATTGATTTTTCAATTCATCTCACCTCTATGGTTTACTAAACAATCCGAAATATTCTTTCAAAGTTGATAACCGATGTGGTAAATACGAATGGGAGCAGAGATGTTAACACTAGTAAATCAAATGGATCAAATAGGTTTTGAAAATATGACATTTGTCTCCTTCTAGGTGTGTGTGTTATGTATAAAATATAAAACTGTTATCAAAATGGAAGGTGGGTAGGTAGGTAGGTAGGTAGGTAGGTAGGTAAGCGGGCTGGCAGGGCGCAAAACACGAAACAGCGAGTCTACTTGAATGGAGGGTGGTGAATATTCGAACGGATATCGAATTACAAGAAGTTATTGCGATATCATAATTTTACGAACAAATACCCACAGAATTGTTGAAAAAAAAAACAATGTTCACGACAGAATGGATCAAACCACAATTTTTCTTCAATACCCAGAAAAAAGAAACAAACAAAAACACCGAACAATTACTGACACGTCCGTCAGTGATTGTTTCACTGGGGCATTTTTAATATCGTGTAAATCAATAATAATAACCTGATTCATAAAGAAGAAACCAAATATTTAGTGGGAATCTGCTGACAAGTAATTCCGTTTGGTGACATTATTAATTTAACAATTAAATAATTCTTTGTCGAAGCTTACCCCCTAAAAGTCACGGTGTCACAAATTTCTTCACTACACACCCAACACGAAAAACACAGCAGGGTCACAAGCACGCAACACTACATACGTAACGCACACATACACACGAGTGCGCGCACAACTCTTATTATTAAAGAGAAGACAGCAGCTGAGCCACTGTGTTAATTTATGTAAGACACATTTTTGGCTATATTTATTGAACGATTGAACAAATTGTGTGCATCAACACACGAACAGGATTGATAAGATCTGATATCGAATTACAGGCTAATATCAAACAGACCAAATCTATCGCCTACCCCATCAACGACAACAACAAATATGGCGAGCGGACTACTGGGAGCAGCGAACCTCCGACAGCCAGGCGATTATATTATTGTATAAATTTACCAGGTGGAGCCACACGGTTTCGATAATAACGAGAGTCGGACAACGATTCCTCGACCTCTGTAATTTCGATCTTCACTTCGATATTCGGTATATTTGACAGTATTCCCGCTCAACAGGTGGTTTTGATTCACAAATTCGGACTTGAAACGGTCTGACAATTAAACGCCGGACATTCGAAATATTTATTGATAGCCAATTTGTAATTGATTCATAAGTAATCAAGGAAATTGAACGATGTCCGACGAGGATCAAGATCTGGCTATTGAGCAAGATACGTTCAAGATTCTAATCGCGTCCGACTGTCATCTTGGTTATGAGGAAACATCCATCAGAGGTTCGAATATCACATTTTGCGTCTTGTCAATCATTCAAATTTTGGTTACCGCAGAATAATAATTTTCTAGAATTTTTAATCATTTAATTATTAATTGCAAGTCTGTGCTATGTTAGTTCTACACAATTCACCGATTGCATTGTTACGACTGCTTTCGATTCTTTATCAGCTTCATCTAAAAATTTCTTCTATGCCAAAAGATTCAATTGCTTGGATATCTATTCAATCAATCGTTTTAGCATAGATGTTGTATCGCATCAACATGATGTGAAATTTATATCTTTGTATTCAGGAGAAGACAGTTTTACTACGTTCGAAGAAATTCTTAAGTATGGAAAACGACACGAAGTTGACTTCATTCTCCTTGGTGGAGATTTATTCCATGAAAACAAGCCTACACAGTCAACGGTGATGAAATGTATCAATCTTCTACGAAAATACTGTCTGGGCCCAAAGTATGTTATTTTTATACAATGCTCTTCTCAGAATGAATTCTTGACTTGGTTCAGTTAATTGTATGAAATAATTATTAGATCTATTACTAATATACTGATTTATTTTCAGACCTAACAAATTCCAATTTTTAACTGACCCAGAACTCATTTTCAAACACTGCTTGAACAAAACTGTAAACTTTGAAGATCCCAATCTAAATGTTGAAATGCCAGTATTTTCAATTCACGGAAATCACGATGATCCGAGTGGTGAGCTTTGAACTCTCGAGTATCCAAAATGTATTGACTATGGTATGCAGATGTGCCATGCAAATTACGTTGTTGATTATTTCAAAACAGGAGCTGGACAGATAGGAAGTTTAGATTTGATGGCAGTCACTGGTCTGATAAATTATTTTGGCAAATGGACAAATTTGAACAAAGTCACAGTTGCTCCCCTTATATTAAAAAAAGGCTCTACCCATTTAGCAGTGTACGGTCTCAGTCATATCAAGGATCAAAGACTATCCAGGCTTTTTCGAGATGGCGATGTAAGATAATACTGTTTACTTGATGTGTGTCTAATATTTATATAAATTCCAGCACGATTGTTGCTGTCAAATAATTCATAATACCCGTAATTGTCAATGAACAAGCCTACACATCAGTTGAAACTTTGATCAATGCTTTTAAATTCAGGTAAAAATGCTGCGCCCCAGTGAGATAGACAACTGCTTCAATATATTTGTGTTGCATCAAAACCGTGCTAAGCATGCTGACTATTCATTTATTCCGGAAAATCTATTGCCAAGTTTTTTCGACTTTGTACTATGGGGCCATGAACATGAGTGCCGTATCCATCCGGAAACTGCTATGGATAAAGACTTTCGCATTTGTCAGCCAGGTATATCCATTATCTGTGATGGTGTGGATCACAAACTAATGTAATTTACTGTTGTTTTTGATGAATAATCATTATCATAACACTTAACCAGGAAGTTCTGTTGCAACTTCGTTGAGCGAAGGTGAAGCGGTTCCAAAACATGTAGGCATCCTACATGTTCGTGATTGTAGGTTCAAGCTACAGAAATTGAAATTGGAGACAGTGAGACCGTTTGTCTTCGACTCCATTAACGTCCATGACAATGACGAAATAAAAATAAATCCTATGAAACCACTAGCCCAGTCAATCGAAGCGTATCTGGATGAGTACATAGAACATACAATGATACCAAAAGCTGCTGAACAATTAACAGGTAACCTGATGTCTATTAAAATTTTGTCTCAATTCCTGACACAATATGAAAAAAATAGTTTCAGTGAATGGTTTACATGTTTAATTTCAGGACATCCTAAACAGCCGAAGTTACCATTATTGCGATTGCGAGTATTTTATACCGATGATGACGAGAAGATTGATTCGTTCAGGTACAATGACGTATTCTAGATTGTTTTTATGATTTGTTAGGCAGAGCGAAATAAGACGCTGATAACAATAGGTCTTCTGCATAGATTGGACCAGAAGTATGTGGACCAGGTGGCTAATGCAACAGATCTTATTCTTGTGCGGAAACAAAGAACTACTACCAAAAAGGAAGAAATCTACGACCTAGATGATGACGATCATGTCGTTATGCAAAATGCCTTGGGATATGGTGAGGTAAGTGTATTTGTGTTTGCATTGAAAAAGTCTGGCGGGATTTGTCTTGAAGATTTCTAGTTCCATTTTTCATTTCTCGCAGGACGCGCCCGAATGGAGCAGAACTGTTCAGTTGGGAATACGTAAATACTTTGGATCCAAAGATAGTAGAAAACAACTATCTGTGCTTTCTGTGACTGGTCTCAACGAAGCTTTGGCTCTATTTGTGGATAAATCTGACAAAAGCGCTTTTGAAGACTTGATATAGTGAGTTTGAAAAATCAAATTGCCTACCTCAATGCGTAGACATGTATTTTTTGTTTGATAAAATTTGTAACTTTTTACAGCCATCAAATGAACGAGGCGCAGAAGTACATTGAGACTAAAGATCTTGATGGCCCAGAAGACATAATGGAAGTAATTGATAACTTCCGTAAAGAAAGAGAAGGGACAGGAGACTTGGAGGAAGAGAAGGTATGTCGAATAACTGAGGGAAATTTTAGGGAAAAAGAATTACCAATTTGTACTTCAATAACATCACATTACAGGTACGTCGATTTCTCGATGATAGTGACCGTGCCACTCAACGACGAATTGAAGATCCTATAGAAGCAATTACCTTGGACAGTGACAATGAAACCCAATCTAACATAGAAGAAATTACTACAACTGGAAGAGGAAGAGGTAGAGGTAGAGGAAGAGGAAGGGCGCGAGCGAGCCGAGCAAGAGGTACCAGTGGCGCTGCACAGACCAAGCCTACGGCTTCAGTTACTGGAAATTTATGGACCAATGAACTCACGTTTGTGAAATCTACTCCAGCGAAAACCGCGAAGAAGACTGCAAAAAAAATTGTAAGTTGCTCATAAAATATTCATCAGGCCCATAGATGATCGGTATTTCCCGATTGAAATGAATAAAATTTACTGCATTCTCATATATATTTTCAGCCTGTGCAGTCGACTTCGAAGCAGTCAACTCTTCCGTTTCGAAGTTCAAAAAAGACGACAGATACAAGCGAACTATGTTATGTATCAGATTCCGATTAAAACTAATCGTAACATTCGTTCAAGAATTTGGATCAAAATTGATCCGATGGAACAAGTAACCTATTGAACTTTTATGGCATTATGTATAAAGACGTTTTGAAGTTTAATAGATCTACATCGATCTATTATGGTTTTCACGTGATTCTGTCTGATTTACGCATCCTATGTTAAGTTTTTCTACTTGGTTCTTATAATATGTACGTACATACATGTTTGCTCAGTTATCACTATATTTCTGTACATTACTCCATAGCCTATGTACACCGTATTTTCGAGAATAAATTGGTAAATTTGTAATTCTCGTTTACGAAATTCGGCTTATTGCATACCCGGAATCAGGTGCGTATTGAACACTTATTTCAGAAACTTTAAGTTTATTGCCTGTATGATTAGAGTTCGATTTATGTGGCAATGCAAAACAAAAAACACAACCGTCTTGTGACTAGCTCATTTGACATAAATAATTCTACAATTTGAAATTCAAAATTACAAAGTTTAAAACTTCTCGTTGAAAGTTGTATTTCCAAAAATTCAACGACATAATTAAGAGACGCCATCACAATAAATTCTTACAATGTGTTCGGATGACAAGAACCCAGGTCTCAAGCTAAAAAGTCCATGCAGACGTATGCCATGGGTATGTTCAAGTTACAATGAATATTGATATTTTCAAGTATTCGTATCAGATTTCTGTTCCGAATAATCTGCCTCTATGAACATTTTCATTCAATAAAATGAAAATATTTTTTGTTGAATATCTCATTGAAACATTGGATATGTCATTTACGCAGATGATGCGATTGGAAGATCAATTTATTCCCGTTAACCAGCTTGGAGCAGCATATCAGAAAACTAGAATAGACCACGGAATGCGATTGAACGTGAACTCTGACCCAAAAGTCGCTAGACTCACAGGAATAATGGTCACTCTAGGTACCCATCGCAAATCATATTGCTGTTATATTTATGATATTGTTATTCCTGCGACCCTCAATATTGCATTGTCCTCTTCTCTCAGGTGAAAGAAACTCCCACCCGATGGGAATTACGGACATTGTTCTGGCTGGAGCGGATATGGTACGTATGAACATGTCTCACAAAGAACAGAAATGGCATGCTGTCACGGTACAATCCATCAGAGAAGCTGGTAATAGAATTCATCGTTGCAGTCGTGAGGTATTTCCCTTAGCAGTGGCTATGGATTTACGTGGACCAGAAATTCGTACAGGAATTTTTAATGGGGCTGAGAAATCGATGGTAGTTTTAGCTGATTCATACTCCAATTGCTCCTGATGAACCGATATCTAGCATAAGATACAATTATCACAGGGCTACACAGAATTAAAAGAAGGGAATCTTGTGAAATTGATGGTAAATGATGTCATGAAACGAGCCGGCTGTGATAAATGTTTTTGGGTGTCTTATCCGGATCTACCGCAAGCATGTAAGACTGGGGACAAGATTTACATCGATCGTGGTGCTGTTATTTTAGAAGCATGCTGTGTGGGTCCGTTACATTCTAACTGAGTTACAAGCGAAACTGAAGTAAAGTTGAAATCACCCTGTCTCAATTTTTAATATCATAGCCGAGTGTTCCGTCACGTGCAAAGTCTTAAAAGGCGGTAGTGTAAGGGATGAAAAGTTGGTGCAATTAGTAGACGGGGTTCCGGAGTTACCGCAGGTCTCTGAGCAAGACGATAACGATATTAGCTTAGCATTGGGCTTTGAATGTGACCTTTTGATAGTCTCCCATGTGAGGGATGGGCGCATGATATGCGCTGTTAAAGACAGTATCAAAAAAGTCGGTATGTCAAGGGGAATTATTTTTATGTTATACAAATCACGCTACATGATATTTTTTCTCATTATCCCTAAAATAATGTTTACCTCGCATTAGGAATACACCCGATTTGTGTGATGGCAAAAATTTGTTCTAATCAAGGTATGGATGCTTTTGACGATATACTAAAAGTGGCAGATGGAATTGTAATTGACAGAGCTGAAATCGAAGTGGACATTGGACCTGAAAAAGTATTTTTAGCCCAAAAATCCATGATTTCAAAGTGTAACAGGGTGAGTTCTATTCAATTCAGATAATATCTGAGTATATGTATACCCATCACTTACAAATTCACCAATATAATCGATATAATTCACCTCTGCTAGGTCGGAAAGCCAGTTATCATAGCTGTTCGAATAAAGGGAATCGAACCTTCATACACAGAGATGAATGATATTTCGTGTGCCGTTCTTGACGGTGTGGATTCCATATTTCTGGCAACAGGAGATTTAAGTGTTGAGGACACTGTGAAAGTTATTAAGAATGTGGACATTGCTTGCAGAGAAGCAGAATGCGCACGGTGGCAGAGACAAAACTTTGAGGAACTCAGTTACAAGGTGAGTCTTCTTTAGCAGAAAAGAATTGTGGTGAAAAAAAATTCATTGCACTTGATATTTAATCTCAAGTTAAAACTTGAGTCCCGTCATCAATATTATTCACTTACTTCCGCATTGATAAACAGGCTTTGATACCCCTTGATCCAACACACTCTATCGCTGTTGCTGCTGTTGAAACATCGATGAAGTGCAATGCGGCAGCCATAATAGTAACAACAACAACAGGTCGTTCTGCAATGATGCTCTCTATCTATAGACCACGTTGTCCCATTGTTGCTGTCACTAGATACGGTGTTGTGGCTCGTTGGCTACAGATGTATTTTGGAATACATCCCATTCATTATAGAAGTAATACTTATGTAAATGAAATATCTAACTCACCGAAGGGAGAATCCATTATAAACCTCACAATATGTATAAGTATAACTTCCATTTTCCTGATGAATCCTGTTATTTTCTCAGATCCGCCATATCCTGATTGGAGTAGAGATATGGATTCAAGGATACAGCATGCAATGAATCACTCACGCCGTCAGAGATTTGTTGGAGTTGGTGATGCAGTTGTAATAGTTAGTGGATGGCGCCAAGGTGCAGGCTTCACTAACTGCATTCGAATCGTTTATGCATCACCAGGACATATTCCGAATCAATGCGAAGATTCTGAAGAAACTTGGTGAATTTCTGTACGTGCGTATGACGTGAGAGGTTCATTGTAATAATTTATTCATAGACTATAATTATAACATAATATGAGTTCTATGTTTATAGTTGGGTACATACATCCTAGACGTATGTCATTTGTAGTGTTCCACAACGGTGCAACCTTACTACCGAAACTAGCATACGAGAAAGAAACATAGTAGTAATAAAAGTAGTAGTGGTAGTAATAGTAGCAGCAGGTATCTTACATACGACGATATAATTCACTTACGTGGACAGATACACGCAATTGAAGTGAGAAGACTTCCTGAAGCAGATGGATTCCAGCTACGTGTATCGTGGCAGCAGTATACCTAGCGACCAGCACTGTGGTGATCACATACTTAATCCACATTCCTGCAAAGCAAAAAAAAAAAAAAAAATGCTTACTGAAATTAGAAGCGAGTCACAGAGAAAGTAAAGAGGTGACGAAGGAAAATCTGCAAAATTCCAGTTGAAAACTCAAAGTGCTGCGACATGAGTAAAAATACTTTCATAATGACAAGGATAATCCAAGTAGTACCTATTTAGATTTTGCTAAATGTGGTAAAATCTAATGAGATATAATGTTGATGATAGTCAATATTTAGACACGTTAGTTTTAAATTTCTCAATGTACACGGATATTTTTGAGTAATGCAAAATTGTTTCGTGAATATCACCATATAAGAGAATTTGTTACAATAAAAGTTTAGTCTTTGACAATTCGATTGATCATCTGCTGCTGAGGTATAAAAAAATAAATGCTGGGAAGATCTCAGGTGTAGGATCAGACTGTGAGGTCTTCATAGGAATCGGAATCGCTGTCCAGGGAACATATGGGTTCTGAACGAATAAATTCTGGTTCTACGTACACAACGCGAAGAGTATTCGTGAAGCCAGATCCCTGTTTCCATCCAGTCACAACAACGACAGAATCACCGGTCTGGATAAATCCACGACCCTTACCGAAGTTGAGTCCAAACTGAACACGTGCATCAACATCCTTCAACCAGTCGCTGAGCGGAGCCTCTGCAAACGTGCACCATACAAAACTTGAATAAACTTAAGAGAACTTCACAATCATAATTGTTATTCATTCAACATCGGTGAGACATCATAATTATTTTTAATTTTCATCGCATTACCTAAGTAGTGAAGCGGTAGAATACCGCGATACAGATGAGCTTGGCGTGCGACCTGTTCGAATCTAGTGACAGTGATAATCGGACACCTCGGTCTGTACTTGGAAATGAGATGTGCAGATCGTCCAGATGTGGTGATAACGATAATAGCTGAAGCTAGACACTTGATGGAAGCTTCAACAGCAGCTATTGCGACGGCATGAGTAGCATCGATTGGTGGTATGACTTTGCTACAGAGATCGGAGAAGAGCTGCTGATGCCAAATGGCGGCTTCAGCCTCCTTACAAATGTTTGCCATAGTGCGTACACATTCGAGGGGATAATCGCCCTTAGCTGTCTCTCCTGCAATGATAGGTGGCGATTGTTAGTAACTTCAGTTTAGGTACGTGAACGTATTTCCGTCCGAGATACGACTAATAAGTTACCTGAGAGCATGACACAGTCAGCACCATCCAGGATGGCATTCGCAACGTCAGAAGTTTCTGCACGAGTAGCTCTCGGTTTTTTGACCATAGATTCCAACATTTGAGTCGCACAAATTACAGGTTTTCCCTGCTTATTACATCTACTAATCATGCTCTTCTGAGCAAGGAATACTTTTTCTGGTGGAATTTCAATACCAAGATCTCCACGAGCTACCATGATGCCGTCGGAAGCCTCGATGATTTCGTCCAGATTGACCATGCCTTGTTGATTTTCAATTTTGGATATAATTTTTATGTTTTTCCCTGCCTCTCCAAGGATAGCTCGGATCTCTGTGAGCGCAGATCCGTCACGGATGAATGATGCAAAGATCATATCAACTCCCTGATCAACACCAAATTTAAGATCACTCTTATCCTTTTCGGAAACGGCAGGTAAATCAACCGGAACTCCCGGCAAGTTTACGCCTTTACGAGAGCCCAGAGTGCCTCCGTTTTCAACGGTGCATGTGAGTTGGTTGGCACCTGGTAAAAAAAAGAACTTAGAAAAGGTGATAGGTACTCAAGGAGTTATTAGGACTGATGCAACTTTGTTTAACATCAGTAGACTCTTAACAACTATGGAAATATACTCACTGACTTGAGTAGCAATGAGGGAGATTAGGCCATCGTCGACAAAGATGCGATTACCAACTTTAACCACCTTTGAAATATTTTCGTAATCGACCCAAACAATTTGGGCGTTGCCTTTCTCCATGTATGCTTTATCAGTGGTGAATTTGAAGGTTTGTCCTTTAACAAGTTCAACCTCCGCAGAACCACCCTGAGCAAATAAAAGACATAATGTTGTTACAAATACTAATTTCTCTCAACAGGATTATAAAAACCTATCAACTTACTCCTTCCAGAAGTCCAGTACGGATTTCAGGTCCCTTTGTATCCAGAGCAATCGCAACTGGTACATTGGCTTTGTTACGTTGAGAAACATTTTTGTAAGCTTGTCTAACATTGGCAATGGTTTCAGCGTGATACTCGTGGGAACCATGGGAAAAATTCATACGAGCAATGTTCATTCCAGTTTCGATCATCTGCTCCAAGATTTCAACAGATCTGGAAGCTGGTCCAATCGTGCAGATGATTCCGGATAAGCGAACAAAGGATGCGTGAGGCTCAATGTCAAGGGCACACATGTGCTCTAAATGACTTTGCGCGTTCAACGCGACGGTGTTTGGCTTTCCGGCCATCTATGGAAAGAACAAAATTTCATAATTGAATAACGAATCTCTCCTTTTTTTGATTTTTACATTTATGCAGTGGTAAAAAATACCATACGCTGTGGAGATAAAGCCATCTCAGCTCAGTACAATATCGCTCGTGCGGTCGTGAACACTACAATTAATTATATCTACGACTAATTATGGAAATTTACAAACATGTGCAGATCTATCCTCATACGATGCTTTAATTACGATGACTCGGGGAATAAATAGCTCCTGAAGCAATTACCATTTAACGATCATGCGATGCTACATCTATAATGTAAAGCATTTTGACCATTCATAAAAGTCTGGTGCAAGCTTCGTTGTAGATTCATAATGAGAATCGTGTATGTAATAGGGTGGGTTAAAATATTCGAATTTCTCGGTCTACAAGGGAACCCGAGCTCAGCTGGAGTCAGGTAGCCACGGGCACGCGGTTTGTTGTGAGACGTCACCTCTGCTCAGCCCCGAAGGTGACGTCTCACAACAAAGCGCTACCCTGCTGGCTGCTTGACTCCAGCAAAGCTCGGGCTCTCTAGTAGACCGAAAAATTCGAATATTTCGACCCATGCATGGATTGCGACGAATCAAAGTGGGTCTACGACTGAAACCAATCGATATGTCTTATAATTTTTCTGCTCCCAACAGCGAATAATTGATGATTACTCGATCGATTCATGAGTAAATGATTTTGGCTTTCAGATTTGGATTCCTGAGCTGATTATACGTGAGATTACTCTTGAAGAAGCAAAAATAAATTCGATTTTTGAGCAAAGAATAAATCATTATTTTAATTGTGTTTAATATGCTTTTCTTACGTATTTTGACCTCAGGAGTCCGAATCTGAAAGAAAAATTGATCCATCTCTGAAATTGACCGAGTTATCGCCAATTTTCACCTTTTTGGGGTCAAAAATAAAAAATTCATTTTTTAGTCTATATTAATGTAATTTGAGCTCAGGAATCCACATCCGAAAGAAAAATTGATCTATCTTGAAAAATGACCGAGTTATCCCCATTTTTAGGCATTTTTTTGCATAAATTTGCGGATATCTCGAAGGGAAAAAATCGTAGCTCAATTTGGACAACGGATTCGTGTTCCTGAGGTCAAAATACATAAGAAAAGTGCCATACGATCAATTTTAAAAAATAAAAAATTTTGGTCAAAATTTGAGATTTTTCCAAGGGGTACCCCTTACGATTTTTTCAAATTTTGGCCAAAAATTTTTATTTTTTAAAATTGATCGTATGGCACTTTTCTTATGTATTTTGACCTCAGGAACACGAATCCGTTGTCCAAATTGAGCTACGATTTTTTCCCTTCGAGATATCCTCAAATTTGTACCAAAAAAAGCGGAAAAATGAGGATAACTCGGTCATTTTTCAAGATAGATCAATTTTTCTTTCGGATGTGGATTCCTGAGCTCAAATTACATTAATATAGACTAAAAAATGAATTTTTTATTTTTGACCCCAAAAAGGTGAAAATTGGCGATAACTCGGTCAATTTCAGAGATGGATCAATTTTTCTTTCAGATTCGGACTCCTGAGGTCAAAATACGTAAGAAAAGCATATTAAACACAATTAAAATAATGATTTATTTTTTGCTCAAAAATCGAATTTACTTTTGCTTCTCCAAGAGTAATCTCACGTATAATCAGCTCCGAAATCCAAATCTGAAAGCTAAAATCATCTACTCGTGCAATCGATCGAGTAATCATTAGGTGGTAAAAATTTTTTTCAACCCACCCTAATGTGTAATATATGGTCACCATAAAACTTTCAAGAGGGCAGAACGTATGATATATAGATATGTATGTAGAGAAAGATTAATGAAATAATTTCTACGTAAGAGGAAAAGCCTTCGACCATAATGAAACAAGTCTTAGGAATAGATTTCATATGAAATGGAATACCAAGTGTTGTCCTTGTGGAGGATATCCACTTCGCAGATTTTAATTTAAGGCGTTTTCCATTTTCTGTTTCTTTTCCTCCGCTGATACGGAGACCGATATATTTATAGAAATGTGACGATGTATTCAAGTCGGAGTAAGTATCCTCATTTTGCAGTGCCAGATAATTGCAGACTATGGTATGTGTGAATATGTATGTACACATTTAATTAATGATCGCAAGAACTTCGACGGAAAATTGTGTATCGCTCTGTGCATTTTGAAACTCAATCATGCAGCGTCGCACTCCGTGTGGCAATCGGTTCGTTTTACAATCAATCAATACCCTATTATCTTTCGGAGGTTCGATGGGAAGTTTCATCGTGTAAGAATGGACCGCTAACGTACGTATACAAGCCAGCTGATTATGTAAAATAGGTGAAATTTGTTTGTACTCGTAGGAAATACGGGTGGACGCATATCAAGCGCTCTATATAGCTGTAAAATCTAAAAGATAAAAGAAATAAAAAATGTAATGAAAAACCAATCAACGACGAGATAAAACGCAGAGCTAGTTTACAAGAACAGGAATATGAGATCAGGCACTATCGCTTTGCTAATTAATTGGATACGTAATAGCATCAGGCATAAAAAGATAAAATATTTGTCTATATTGGGGCGATGAAAATGTGCAGGATAATTGAAAGAAATAACTAGAACAAAAACTGAAGTAAGAAAAAAAATGAACAGAAAACGGATCGGGATATCATATGTGTGTTCTGGATAACTATCGATTAATTTTATCGGTGTGTTTTTACGGGAACACTACGTGTATTTACAACGCAAGGTCTTTGCTGTCATGCGTTTCTCTGGCAACGATTATAAATCCTAATAATTCAATAAATGAAATAAATAATTAAATAAAATCTACAGATTTCAAGAATTTGAAAATAAAAGCGGTAATTCCATTTGCAATTGATAGAAATACCTTATCGTCGGTGGTAATCCAGACCATATCGGCGGGCTGCGTGAACAGAGTAGAAGCACGTATTAATTTAAAGTGTAAAAAAGTCGGAGATTTTGAGTCTGCCAAAGGGGTGACTACGGCAGCAAATTGTGCGAATGCTGCGCGGTTAAAATGGGAAATTCGACTGCACCAGCAGATGGATGAGAGTTGTGCGAATGCGCACCGAAAGGTCTTTTGATACAATAGAAGCATCGATGTTCAAAAGCAGGGTCGCAGTTTTCGTTGTTGGTCGTTGCCGATCAGGACGCGATATACATCAGCTAACGTAGCCGGTCCTCGGGTGGCAAAAATAACTGACCAACATCACAGAAATCTGGCGGTAGTTTTGATGATACCGCACGTGGTTTTATGTTTGCCCTGCGTAATTCGCGTTGCTAATTTACTTTTTGTTTTTTTTCTGTTATTTTGTCTTCTTCATTGATGAATTATATCATGGGATTGCTGCAGCAAGCCCTCACCAAAAGATGAGGATATTTCGTCATTTTATTTCATCACAGATTTTTGTTTTCCCTCCTCTCGAGGATGCGCTATGTATGCGGAAGTTATTTAATTTGTATGTCAATCAGAATTAAGATCAAATTATTATCCAATATCAGATTGACATTGAATAGCTTAATAGCTACGCTTTTCACACCGCGGCATGACCTATTCGTGTGACATAGATTGTGTTAAAAAAGAGGAAATTATCTGCGCGTGACTTTCGTCTTAATTTTTATAATTTCATTTGACCTGCAATCACGCCGAGACTTTCAACGTCACATGTCAAGCACGTGAAAAATAATTCTTGGCAACCATACGATTCGGCGTGTACAAGCTCAGAAAGACCAAAGAAGAATCGAAAGAGCCGACGTCTACATTCATAACTTTTATCTCCTCGAATGTTGAAAGGAAATAACTACAAACGTAATGTTCATTCGCGTCCAAAAAAAATATCGTCGCTTCGACAACTTGAAAGAAAATTATAATCAAACTGAAAATAAAATTCAATCAGAGTCAACTGATAAAATTATCCATTTACTCAAACTTCTTCGACTAAGGTACGATTGTGCCAATTGATCAAAGATAGATATGACGAATTATTACACGTGTGATCTTGAAAAAAGCCTGCATCAATTTAATTTTAATCGCAAGGCAAGGGGCATTCGCATAGAATACGTTGCCAACAGAAACTGACCTGGATCCGTTGGTTACCTAATAGTAGACGTATATCTATGGACGCTGTATACATGTGCACATGAGATTTGTTACCGGTATTACTACAGGACGAGGTTCATATACTTGATTATATTCTCAGTAGACCAGGTAGCTAAAAAGATGATCAAGAAAAAACCGATCACATTATACAGATCTGAGACTGCAGAATTTTTAGGCGAAATACTTGATCGAAAAAATCAGCCGCTGCAGAAGGTCTGACTATATAAGGCCAAGGTATTTCTTCGTCCTTACGAAAGGTATAACACAGAAGATCGGTTGTCTGCAATTTTTTTTCATTCTCCCTTCTGTTCTCTCTTTCTTCTTCGCTCTCTCATAACGTCTGAGTGTAGTATATAGGTATAATTCATGGAAAGAAGAAACCTTTGTTGGACAGCACTATAGTTGCCAGCTATGTTGTAACGCAAGGGCGAGTCTATGCAGAATGTACAGGGTGTGCCATGTATGAAACAGAACTCACAATCAGTTATGAAAACCCGGTGTTCTATGTGCAAGCATAATTTTCTTCGTTGTACATTATAAAAAAAAAAAAAAACAAATATGTATGTCTAACAGCGGTACAATTATCTCATTATTGTTTTGGCCACATTAGTTCAGTTATGGCAGTGAGGTGGAGGAAAATTAGCATAATGAATCGGAGCAAAATTTGACAAAAGTTAGCAAATTGGTAGTGTCCACAACAGTATCATATAACATAGTCCGATATATTATCACAATGATACTCAATTTGCCACGACAATAAGTTTATTATTTCATAGTGTTCAACTCAGGTCAGATTTGGGTATTAAGTTAATTGGTGGTAAGTTTAAACCTTTGCACTATTAATTGGTGTTGATTTTGGTACACGATGTATCGTGCGCCACAGCAATGAATTCATGAATGAAAATTTACTTGTTTTATCGGAGTTAAATATGTGATTCATCGTGATGTATGATTATACTGAACACATATGTATGATAGATTAAAGCAGCTCGGTATTCGAAAGCCGAAATATCAAGTCTGGAATGCAGTATCAGCGTATATAAATACTAATTTTAATTTTATCTGCTTTATATGTGCGGCAAAACCATACGTTATGCTCGCAACATGTTTTGTTTATTCGATTAATCTCCGAAGACTCATAATTGGGGAAAAAATGATATGTTCAACTCGCGTGATGTCAATGAGAATGAATCTGCGGTTCTCGATACTGCAGATCCACGATGCTGATAAAAGAGTCAAGGCTGATAACTATATATAGACCCAATAAAATACATTCGATCACCACTTTTATTGTATCAACTTATTTACGAAAATTTGCAGTGTTCATATTAGCTACTCTTTTAGGTACAGAAATCATTTTATGTTCTGTACAAATCATTCCAGCTGTTCACATTACATAAAATAGAATTCGGAGCTGTGAAACAGGATCTATTGTACGGTACACGTATCAAAGGTTCCTATACTTTAAATTGAAATCTGCATTTGACTTTCAATGTAATTATCATACAGTCGTTAAACACTATGAAATGAAGGCTACGATAAGGAGTGAAATTCTTGTGACTTATTCAGGCTAACTTCTTCTTGACCTCATCTCAAAGAAAAACAAAAAAAAATAAATACCTATTCATTGCTACCGAGATGGCTACGCGAATTGGGAGTGCAAGGTGTTTTGTTACCTTCGTTTCTATTCCTGAGGAATAATAAATATTACCATTTGCATGGAACAAAAGAGGTCCTCCATTTGTAATTCTTGATTATCTTAAATGAGACTTCTTTTGTACGAAAAAAGATGTCGAAATTGAGAAGAGAATAAGTTAAGGCAAAAATCAAACGGTCATCGGTAGATGAAATGGCATACAATTCACATGGATACACGTGACATAAATCTGTAAAAACCAAGTAATCCGGTGATAAGGCATTGCGATTTTATGATCCCGTCTATGTATGATCGGAAATAATTTATGTTTAAACTATAGCGTCAAGAGATAAGTTCACGTGAATGTATCGTGATACATTGTCGCGAATCTCCGGAGTTCTTACGTAATACTACAGCATTTCCATGCGATATGAGTTGAACCTCCGGTGCAGAATGCGATATAAGTACGGACTTGCAGCCTCCCGACATTAGAACCATAAATCTTACTAGTGCGAAATCCCAGCAGCAAGTCAAGTCATGAATCCCACCGCTGGTCTTTTTCAGAAGTTGAAATGACTAAAATTAATTATAAAAGTTCATGAAAATGCATCAACTGGAATATTCTCAGACATTTCTAAGGAATATTGCAACTGTTCTCACTCAATATCACAAACGATATTAGAAATTGGATAACGCTTGTCCTAACGCATGCGTGTATCGCAAAAATACAATAAAAAAAAGTATTCTACCACTTGCTCCAAATTCTAATCATAAGAGTGTAACTCTTCAGATCTACATGACATAAACCAGAACATTGTGTCAAATTCACGATCACTTCTAATGATCATTAGCCACGATACGAGATCTAAAACTATTACTTGAGTATACTATCGACGTTTCTATTATCCTGCACATGTAGATATAACACAGAGACCGATGGAACCAGAAAAATAGGCGATCTATATGATGTCGAGAGATTCAGAAAGAATTATGGCAGCATTTCGTGTTAATGCTTGTAAAATAAATGAAATTACCTCTGTGTTATGTTTCTCTGCAAAATCTACTGTCAAGGATCTGAGGAGATCCGAAGAATCGATTGTTCTCCCATTAATTTTGTGGAATAAATCATGTGATCTTACCTTGATTGTAACTTTCGAAGAACGGTGAAGAAGAAACGAAGAGAGAATGCTTCCAAAGTTCGGTGTTACGGTACCGTGGGCTTGTGTCAGACTGAAGTCTGAGGACACGGAAGGTCACTGGTCACTACCACTTCTACCGACACCGTTGGGAAGGTTAAGTATGATGACAGCGCCCTCTTTTACACCGTCTAATGCACAGTGGTGTGGCTCAACGTTGTCTCTGCATTTGGCTGTTCATCGCGATCGATAGCGGATCTACGTTTTGAAACAATTAAAAAATAAAAATCCTCAGAAGAAGTTAGGTTGCTGAAGCTCTCAAATTCTGTACGATATGAGATGTCATTTTATAAATCATACAAGCAGCACTTATGACATTTCCTATCCTGTGACATAATATATGTAACACCCAACTCACCATGGAAATTGAGCAATCCCGCTTACTGTAATTTCTTCTTTTTATCTGAAAGTACATATTTGTTAAGTCTTAAAAAAGTCCTGTACAGCACCTGATTTTATCAGGTAGCTACATTAATACAAACTTGAGCTTGGAAATGCTTAATCATATAGAAGGAGAAAATATACTTTACTAAAGTTCGTTGAACGATTAATTCTGAAGGTTTCAATTTAATAAACCAGTTTGTATTACGACGCTCACCGGTCTTGTGAACGTGGATCGCTAGTCGAGTATATTATTGTATTATTTAATTCTCAGTATTTTAAGTCGAACTGCACCAATTCATTACAAAACGCAGGCTGCAACAGCATGAGTGACAACGGCGACCAAACCTTGACTTACATATATAAGGCATGCCCCGATGCATGCAATAAATTACAAGCTATCGGTTATAATTTTTCATTGGTAGGAAATGCATGTATGGACTGATATATCACTGACCTTTCACGTTAGTATGTCGTGCAGTATGTAGATGTAGAATTTTTAATAAGCCATACGTATATGTTGATGCGATAGCGCCGATGTATAATGTATAGTTTGAAGCTTTGAATTTGAACGCCGAATACCACTAATCTTTTCCTTATCTTTAGGCACGTAGTGTGATGATGCGTGGATGATGCAGATATCACCTAACTATAAATACATAATCCATATATTTATATTATTGTTCGTATCAGCTGCTTAGCTAACGATCCGAAACGCAAATGATTAAATAGAATAAAATTGATTAAAAATTTATCATAACGCGCCACCGCGTGGTCACGAGCGCGTTGTTCTCTAGCATAATGCTTTGGTAGATTTCGGATCATTAAGCCAATGCAAGACCGAAAAGATTGGCGAATTTCTGAGCCAAACATATTTGAACTTTCGTACTTGCTTTGGTGCTATTTTGAGTTCGTATTCATTTCATTTTTAAGTCATAAAAACTTATTTCTATAACGATGTAACATACGTACGATGCTTTTCAAGTTATGAGATACTCACGATGCTCAGAAGGGGAGTCAATTGTATGTTTCATTTTTCTCAAAAATCCATTTTTCCTACTGACAGGTTGACGTAGAAACCAATTTATCTTACCAGTGAAAGCTTTTTCAATTTCATCGGTGATTCTTCCGGAATATTTCGGATGTTCTGACGATTTCTTTGGGTTGACTTGTCAGGCAACAATGAAGTCGTTTTCAAGGGATGAAAGCACCAATTAAACTAGCGACCTTCGCCATCTGTGGGTGATACCTAAAATCATCATCAACCCTAGTTTTATTAAAGCTCACAACAAATGTCACTCCCAAAACAAAATATACATAATCAACTGAGGTTATAGAATTCGTCTGATTAAAAACTGAGTGATTATAGAAATGGGCAATTGCATTCGAGCTATGCTAAAGAAATTCCGAAGAAAATCTCGCTACGAAAAGTGGGTAGCTAAATCTGTTCAACCCTTGGAAAAATAAAATTAACGCCACAGTATTTTTTTTCAGAAACATTGTCTTACTATTAGTGGGTCTTGATGGTGCGGGTAAAAGCTTAGTTCTAAATCGAATAGCTGGAGGTAATTTCAGTCATTGATAGAATTGATTGTCAAAATTGGTCATATGTATGATTAATCAACCAATGATTTTGTGCCACTTGCAGATATGGACCCAAATGTTGTCCCGACTATGGGTTTCCGATCAGTCTCATTAAAGTACAAATCCTGCAATGTTAAGGTTTACGATATCGGTGGGAGCTCACAGATTCGTTCCATATGGCCCAGATATTACAATGACGTATGTTTGCCCACATCGATCCGGTATCTCATGTCACGCCTAATCTACAAACAATGTTAAAGACAATAACCCATGGATCTTTTTCTCTGTAATAAATTCTAGGCGCATGGTCTTGTGTATGTGGTGGATGCTAGCGATACTTCCCGTCTCACAGAGAATCGAATGGTTCTTGGAGAACTAATATCGCATGAAAATATTTCAGGCAAACCATTGTTATTGTGAGAAGAATAACTATACATACTTCTATGCACTCAAACTTGTCTCTCACCAAACTTCTCGCTCTCTAATTTGCTACTTGTTATTCCTTACAATATTGTTTTTGCACAGCTCTAGCTACAATACTTCATAGATTTTTAAACCAGCTATTGTATATGTATGCATTATTTTCTATGGCATATATTCCCATATTGCATTGAGATTCAATTCTATATCGATTTCTGTTGCAGGCTGGCTAATAAACAAGACTTGAATGGAGCACTAGATGAACTAGATTTAGTGGAGAATTTGGATGTTGAACGTGTTGCTAATACGATGCGATGTCCGACCCGAGTGGAAACTTGTTCCTGTTTTTATGCAGTAACAAAGTCCAAAAAAAGCACAGAAGGGATCATGAATGGTTATAAGTTAGTTCCTAAGTGCTTCACAAACTGCGAATAATATTTCTCACTTTTGTTCCAGTGGAAGATACCGAAATTGACATCTGTTTTCTGTTTGTTCAGATGGCTTCTGAATTTAATAATGAAAAATTATCAAACCCTCAACAGCCGAGTGCAAGAGGTACCAACGAATGGGAACGGTTTAATACACCGGGTCCTCAGTTCGTCGCCGACACCGTCTCAGACTGTATCCATAAACTCAGACCCCTTTAAACCTATTCATACATTACTACCGCGAATGGTAAATTAACGGATATTCCGTTGAAGGCCAGATACCGTCACTGATATTCAAATTCAAACTGTTTATGTTACAGGAGCTCTCAAAGTCATCGACTAGTATCAGAAATAATACAAGCATGAAACCGTCACCGTTAAGAAGACTTTTCGCCTCGTACACGAATAAAACTACGCCTTTGCCAGTTGGAGAGGAAACAATCGACTCTGATCAGATTTTACAACGTACAGATTGTGACCCAACAATATTCCAAGTAGCAAATCACCAGTCAGCAGAAGTGGTTCTGGATCCATTGCGAATACAACGACCAGCTAGTCATGCAAGGCCTTTTACAGCTCCTAATAATACTTTGAGGCCCAAAACTGAGCTATCCATCTCAGTAATACAGGATTAATAACGTAAAATGAATGACAGTTATTTGACATATTGACTATTGAAATATGGGTATATGGTGCCTTGTTTTGTACGTGATTTTGAATTTACTTTGTTGTAGCCTTTGAGTAACTATTGTACGTAAACCGAACAATAGGATAGTATCAGTGATTGTACAATGTTGTCTACGACTAAGGCAACACGTAACATACGTGATGTGGAAACTATTTTGTATAAAAATAGTAGATTATATACTTTTGGACATGAAAAATATGCGTGTTAATTCAATCAATGATTCGTTAGGTATATTCTTTTCAGACCAAGAGTGTAATCGGATTCGTCAATTCGCCGATACTTCGACAATATTTACTTACTCTGATAGAAATCTCATTAAATCCAGTCAACAGTCAAATCTTTCGACATTTTACCCATTCTTCAGTCAACACATTTGAAACAGCCGGGGTGCACGCATAGGTGGTGCAAGGCAGCAGCCTCAACGATAATAAAAACTGGGCGAATGTCCGACAGTTACAATTGTACCAATTCACAAAAATAAAAATATTGCAAGAGAAGTAACACAAGGAAAGCTTTTATATTTTTAATCATACGTGTTTAAGCATATTGTTTATAGTAGTTTAATCAGATTACATATATATATATATATATATTTATACCTCCAAACAAACCATGTCCAACAAATTTGACGCGTAAGTAATGTCTCACTGCTATTCCATTCACGCAATGTATACTAATTCTATCGCCATATGCACATCAGGGGTTATGTTTTGGGTATCTTGTATATAAAACTAATCTATCCTTAATCTGTCGGTTACCAGCCATGTGTTGATCACCTCTTGCAATATTATTGGATATTAAATTTCAGTTTAGCTACTTTGAACACTTCCATGCAATCATAATAAAAGAATAGAAACATTTGTCTTTGCTAGTTTCTGAATCCAGTGAAAGTATTTTCCTGTGACTAGATGAGAGATTTTTTATAATTAAGAATAAAAATAAAATATTACTTTCATCCAAAATGTAGCTTGAAGACGAGCGATGACAGCGGAGATGATGATTCCCAGCCTAGGGATATTCAGCGAGCTGACAAAGACACATTGGTTTGTTCTGTAATTATCCGTTTATCAATCTTGCTAAACGGTGTTATATTATCATTAAACTGTGACAATCATGTAAATTTACTTGTGTTTCAGCCTCCCATAGAGATAAATCCAAACGAGCACAAGCTACAATACGCATATTGCTTATGGTACAGTAGACGAAATCCTGGTAAGCAGACAAATATTCAAAGTTATGACCAGAACTTAAAGCTCGTTGGTAGGTTTGCCAGTGTAGAACAATTCTGGGGACTGTACAGCCACTTGGTCAGGCCCTCCGAACTCGCTCTACAAACAGATTTCCACCTATTTAAAGCTGGAATTAAACCCATGTGGGAGGTTTGTTTAATTCATTACAGAAATGCACATGACACATAAGTTTTATGTTAATGAATAATCATGTGTTTGACTTTACCAAAGGACGAAGCAAACCAGAGAGGAGGAAAATGGATAGTAAGATTAAGAAAAGGTTTAGTATCTCGCTGTTGGGAAAATCTTGTGATGGCAATGTTGGGTGAACAATTTATGGTTGGTGAGGAGATTTGTGGTGCAGTTGTATCTATACGATTTCAGGTGATAAATTTTTCTTCCAAAAAACTAATCGTTCAGCTAATAATCTAATTTTCATACCTAATATAACAGCGCTAATATTTTCAGGAAGACATAATCTGCGTTTGGAACAAAACTGCATCAGATGCTGCAACTACGGCTAGAATTAGAGATACGTTGAGGCGGGTGTTATATCTTCCTGCCAGTGCCTCAATGGAGTACAAGACTCACAATGACAGCCTCAAGTGAATATATTTGCACTTTATCAATCGAATGTAATTGTTCAATTGATGTACTGAAGTAATCAATCTGAATTAATCTTCCAGGTACCTTAATATGATACCGCAACACCAACATCACTGACTGAAGCTATAATAGATTGTCATTCATTAGAGATTATTGTGCTAGTGGGGCGTAATGTTCGGAAGCCTTGAATAAAAACCATCTATTTCCAAAGTTGTCTGCAGTTTTCTGACTGCTTATTAACTACACAGTGATCTCGAAATACGACTGGGAAACCGTTCTCGAGTACAAACCAAAAGCAATTGTTCTAACAGTGTGAAGTTTTTACAAATCATGTATACCATCACCCTTACTTTTCGATTGACGGACCGCTTGCTCGGTTCGTTTCAATTGATAATAAACAGCAAAAAACTACCTGACAGTGAACAGTTGATTCGAAATAAAGGTGATACTACTATTAATTATCAATCTGTTGGATGCGTTTATTAATTGTGCTGTTCATTAATTATGCAATTGTTCTATATATTTTTATATGTTTACCTTAAGTCTTTTTTTTTTATATCAATTATCACACATTTCAATCACGTTTCATATGAACTGTTAGCAGAAGAACTTTTTATCGCATCATTGAATTACATTCTCATTTCATTTCATCAGACTAATCTGAATTTTGGAACTTTGATTAATCATTTTTGAAGAATATTGATTGTCGGACTCCTTCACTATTAGACATGCACCAAAATGATGATTGGTTTAACACACAATTAAACTGTAACTTTGATTACTGATTAGCTTCTAACGTATCATGGATGTGTAAGTGTTAATTACTAGTTAGAAGACAGAGTTTCAATCAGACTAATCGATGTAAATAGTAATACATTGGCCAACATTTAATTGTCATTCATGGTTTTTGGAATCACGTATGATTCATTGATTGGGGGGGACTCGTATTCGTTGTCAAAAGCATTACCTTGATTTTGCATTTCTTGAACTACTGTTTAACGAATATTACAAAAATGATTCCGTGGTCGATTTTAATTGACATCAATCACGCCCTACTTAGCACATTTTTTCGTATTGTAAATACGAGCCAATTTTTTCCTGCACTCCCAAGGATTAAGCGGTGTGCAAATCCCGAAAGTTAAGATTATGTGTGAATGCGAAAGAAAATATAATGCAGCATGGATTTACCACACCACGTAAACAGACGGCAACAAACGATTCTTATTTATTGTATAGAAAATAATATAGCATTGTTCTGTTTACCTCTCTGTAAATGTATAATATAAATTTTTAAAAATTTTCCCTTAGTAGATTGTTTCCCACTCCATTATATTACCCTCACAGTACGAGATCCTGTATTTTCTAGATGTCTCTAAGTAAAGCTTTAGCATATTCATGAGCACATGCGTGAGCGGAAAAACAGCGTTCAACGAATTTTTCATTTATTTTTTTTTTTTTTTTTTTGGCTTTATAGTCAGTCTTTCTTTCAGAACACAATATTTTATAGTGGTATAAATATTTATTATCTAATGCACAGTATACATACTACGTACACAAATGCAGTGCAAAAACGTTCTTGAAATTAAACTTCACACGTTTATAGATGGGCGTGTATGTTTAGCACACTATTCTCTGATCACACCCGTATGTGTACGTAAGATATGCAAAAGAGTTTAATAAGGAAGAAGTATTACTCACGAGGTAAAGCTTTTCCCCAGAACGGATTGGTTTTACGGATTTACAGGTATAGAAATAGTCATTTTACATCCCTACATTTTCGAGGAGTGTAAAATAGAACGTAAATACTAATTCAATGCAAATAATCGATTGAATTATCTGAAATGACTTTCATATGCTGTCGCACATAGGTATATCTGTAAAATCCAAGCTATGTACTTGACTAAGACTCTCAGTATTCAGTTGGAGATACCATATCTTCCAAACTTACGGTTAGTTTAGTTGTCTATGATTAGGATCACTCATAGCATACTTACATTAAAGTTGAAATATAAATAATTTTACAGGTAAAAATATACGTACTTTAAGCAGCATTAAAAAATTACGGTATATCAATAAAGAGTAATGAAATACATCCAAAATCGTATTAAAATGAATAGTCTGGAAATCAATGTACACTGTTATTTATGTATGTAAAACATACGGTAATAAAACTACAGTACACTCTGTACATGCGTAATTATCGATTTCTCAAGACTATTAGAATGAAGCCGTTAAAAACGGTCTTTCCCCGAAACCCGAATACACAAAATTTCATGTCCATCAGATAATTAATTCTTTGAATTCCTTCCACTATTTTGATTTAAAAAAATTTACTATTACTGATAATACGACTTTTCACGATATCGAATTGTTCCTACAAAACCATTTATCTGAAAAACCGGCATCAGAGTTTTTCATGTCGCCGTTTTCGAATACTAAGGGTTTGAAATCGTAGATCTATTAAAATTCGAAAAAGTCATTTTCAACCAGAACCAATACCTCACTTAACAACAAAGGTGATGAAAAAAAAAATTAAATTTATGGACTAGTGCCAGGCATACCTGTGAAAAAATTTTCCCCTCTAAAACTACTTGCAAAAATCTTACATTAATTGTGCATACAATATACATAGAATATATATATATATTATTTCCTCTGTAATTGTTAAAAGTTTTGTCTCCAAAAAAATTATCAATAATTTCACATTATAGCCTTAGTACAATTATTGTGACCATACCTGGAATTGATTAAAATAGAGACGTTCAATAAAACATAGTAGAATATTAATGTTTGGTTATTTTTACCCTACTCACCTAACACGAACGAGAATATGAGTTTGAAGTTAATGGAAAGGTGCAAATAGTCTGGAATTCTAGGACTCCGCTCTCCTTCTGTTGGCAACAATAATGCTGCTATGCAAACTAAGCCAGCTATCAATGCCACATAATTAGTTCCTCCTGAAAAAGAGTAGTAATACTTTAGACCCTATTATTTTGCAAATGTTTTTTAGGAAATCCATGCGTACTCTCAATGTTTCTGTTCTGTGAAGTCAGTGCATAAGAATGTTGCTGTTTTCCCTCATTACTAGGTAAATGTTGGAACATTTCCTGATCTAAATTTGTCCTCTCGGAAGTCTCAGTTCCACTAAGCAGCCTTGCCTCCACATCTCGCTTTCCTATTCCCTGGTAAAATGTAAGTTGAAGGTATTGCCTAAAAATATTATCCACAGTGTTTCCAATTAAAAAATATTTTTTGCATAGGAATTACCTGTTTTGTTGGATGCTCTTGCATTTTTATTCTGAATTTATCCACCACATTACAGTTGGCTATTGTGAGGGCTGTATGTCGCACAACTATGTCAACAAAACAATGCGCCTTAATTATCCCCTCTGGATCCACAACTTTATATTTATTGGGCGCAGTACTTAGCACTGAAATTATATGCAGAGGTAATGACAAAATTAATATCTGCACGGTAAAATGATGTATCATAAAATAATGAGCAAATACAAGTAAGAGTTCACCTTTAAATTTGATTGGTATATCGTAGGGGTTGTATAGGGTCAAGACCTGTTTGTGGGTTGACTGATCATCTAGGAAGAATGTAATACTTTGAGGAAAAACAAAGACTGGCACTTTTCCAGGAGTTACTGCTATTGGAGGTTGCATCGTTTTCGCTATTTTGAAATGCTTCCATACACCTGCAAAGATAATAGTTCATAGCTCAATTGACCTTAACAGACTTTAACTGATTAATCCATGGAAATATGGACACAGTTTGTATATCAACTTATTACAAACAAATGGCGCAGGTTATGTAGTTTAAGTCTGCTTTGTCTTCGATAAACGAATTGAAAAGTTTAATGTATACATATTCATTTGGACGTGTAAAGCACAAGTCATTGGCATAGAAATATTCAACAGTTTTGCATTTTTATTCTGTGAATGAGTTGACCCTTAGAACTCAACGATCAACAAAGCTGTAACAACAAAAGTCTTCTGCTGTGAAACCAACTACATTTCTGTATCATCTGGATGATAGATACTTAATTTTCAAATGACAACAAAAACTTACCTTCGTTTTATAATCCGTAAATAGACTGCAAAATATGGTCAACGTTTATTCACAAAATAAAATTCCAATACCTAATTAATGTATACAGTTCACGTCTACAGCGACATACGAGATTTGCACATTTGCATTGTCGTGCAGAGCTGCGTAGATCTGACGGCAGAGCGAAATAGCTGTCTGTCAACGATTTGGGGACAATTTTTGCTCCGCTTACATTGGCGGGAGAAATATGAATCCGATAAAGGTCTGACACGACCGATAAGAGAAACCATTCGAGTTTATTTCAATCAACAATTCTTACCCCACATTTCTTGTCCGCAAAATGCTTCCAGGTTGCAAGCGAAAATAGAATAGGTACGTACATCCGAAATTATTGCCCTGTATTTTTCTCAACAGTGCCAAATTCTTCAGTACAATACAACAGATTAAGAAAAATAAAAATTATTCCACTTTGAGATTCCTCTATTATTTATTTTTAGAATAATAATTAATATATTTTCAGTTTGCTAACTGCAATTGGTTGACTGAAGAATCTTCAATCAATGATACATTGTACTGCATTCGTGCACCTTAGAACAAATACGTACGTCATCGTTTTATCATGAGAGGTCAGCAGTGAATCAATCACACAATCGTAAGTGCACAAGCTTGATTTCTCACATTTTACGTACTTTGAACGTATTTACTGATATCTAGCGCTCGAAGAATCATTCAACTGAGTACTAGTCAATATTCAGGGCTCATCAAACTCAGGATCTTCAGGATAAAAATATTCGTTATCGATATCTTGTGTCGGAACGCTAGGGAAGGAGATCAAGTTCATAGTTCATTGACTAAATTCAGTACTGAAAAAGCAACAGAAAAACAGAAATAAATAAGAAATAAATAAGAAACGCAAATCATACTGCGAAATTCGTCATTCTTACACTAACGGCCGACATAAATAAAAATCCAATTGTGTTACAATTATGAAAGATAATCACCTGTAATATGTACTCGATTTCTCGGCCCTCCATCGCTTAATGAACCAAACTAGCACACAGACAAATCCCAAGAGTACCAGAACTCCAATAACTGTAAGCAATGTAATTCCTATAGTGAAATCATTTCTGATAAGAACTGTCAAGTGAAATGAACACTTCTGTATTAAATAATTCATGAACACAGAAGAGAACTAACACTTACTTATTCCTGTAAGTTTGTACGTTGTTGTGGAAGCTGAACTTTTTAGAGCATCTTTTACATTATCAAAGGTTCCATTCGTTGGCGGACAGGGCAGGTCTAATAAATTACAGAATAAGGGAAACAAATCTACAGTATGGAAAGGATCGATTGTATAATGTTTTTTGAATGATGGACCGTTTCCAAAAAACATTGGACGCATGGATTCTTCTTCGGGGGACCATCCATGAAAACCAAATTCTGTTTCATTGGTAGCTGGAGTAATGATACAGAGGATGAGCACAAAGCATAAGGCACAAGTAATCAAGTTACAGGATCAACTAATGTAACACACCGGTATAATTCCATTGCTTCTCCAGACCTCTGATGTTATTCCAATAATCTTGAAACACGTACCCGATATCAGCTATAACATATATTGGAGCTACTCTAGGATTTTTGCCATAATGAAATCTATCTGGAATTTCTTCCCTTTTAAAAACGGTAAAATGTCCAAGTTCACGTTTTGCTCTTAGTAATTGCTCATAAACTAAGTCAAATTTTCCTGCAAGAAATTTATATTTTGAAACAAAGCGTAAATGAATAGAATATTGAAATCAGAAGTATTTATAGAATCAACGACAAGCATACCAGCAGTAGGAAAAATATGTAGCCCTGGAGAACCATCAGTAATCTCATAGTCGGACTGATTGACGAATTTGTTTAAGTCTATTATACTACTTTCGGTCACTGGTGCCATACCGTGATCACTCAAATATATGACATTGATATCTGATAGTCCATTAACAATCAACTTATTTTGAATATACCTAGTGAGATTATCTAATCGCCGGAGCGTCTCCTTAAAAGGACCAGAATCATATGCATATGCATGACCATGCTCATCTGGTTCGCTCATGTACAACATCCCAAAATTGATTGGCGTGGTTGGATGTGTGAACCAAGATATCAAATCGTCCACACTAGTAAGCCAAGGCGCATTTTTATCAAATTTCTGAGGAATGAAATTGATCTTCGAAATCAGTACTTACTTCAAGTAGTTTTTAATCATTCATACAACTTTTATAATATTGATGAGTTTTATTCTTTGGCTCACCCTTTGAAATGTGGGAAGAATATCGAGGAACTTGAAATTACACCCAGGCCACATCATCACTCCACTGTGTCTGCCTTCTCCTGCTTTTTCATTAACTATCTGAAAAGTTTAGAAAACAGTTTAATGAATAAAAACTTTGAATCGATTCCTTGAAATTTTTAAAGCAAGAAGGTGTTAAAAATACTGACCCAAATTGGTGCTATATCATTATTGTAATGAAACAAATAATCACTGCCTCTTTCAATTTTTCCACTTATTGGATCTTTGATGGTGTTAGCTACAACACCATGGGTTTCAGCGTAGAAGCCCGTAGCAATTGTATGGTGATTTGGGAAGGTCTTTGTGGGATAAATATTATACATGTAATCTGCATGAGTCCCTTCATCTCTAAGTTGGTCCATATAAGGGGTCATGTTCTTTTTAAAATAGTCATATCTAAAAATTATAAATACAATTAAAATTGAATAACATATGCGATGGCACAAAAAAGTGGATAATTATGTAATTTGCTACAACACAAGCCAACGGTAAAAGAATTGTGGTAGTTTTTTTCCAATACCTAAAGGCGTCAAATGATACAACAAGTAGCTTCGGATGAGGTGAAACCGATGATACATATTTGGTTGTAGAAATAAATAAGAAAAACAACAAGTGTGAGGTTACGATCCGCATTGCAAAGTTACACCTTAACCTGCTGTCGACTATCTTCTGAGATTTTGCAGGCTGATCAGCATGTTTCATTCAATGAATGGTTAGGGGGATTTTTACATTTGGAAGGAGACCTTCAAATGTGATTTGAAGGCTGTTGCCCACTTTCCTGCACTATATTTGGAACATCATTAGGGATACTCACTGATCTGAGATCTCTGTTTACCCCCACTAATTTCTGGTTTACCCAATTCTCTTTGGTGACATCACTGACCTATGCCCGAGCGTTGAATGCGATTAAAATTGCACAATGTCGAATATCGCAATTTTTAAATGGCGGTCATTTAACTTCGCGCGAAGTTTAACTTAAATGACGTTTCGTTTTTACTATCGTTGCCCATTCAAAACGGTTGAAGTTGAGTTTGAAAGATACATTTTCGAGCAAACAATACCGAAAGTATTTTTCGTTGGAAAGCTTATGGATATGAGATAATAATCACACCCGCAAGTGTTAAACATATTTTTAATTTAGAACACTCATCCGAAATATGTACAACAAACAAGTTTCACATGTTATACTGCCTTAAAAGCCTAGTTAATATTTTCGTACGTTTGTAGTATAATTACAAAGGGGAAAGAGATATTACAAAATGTACAAGAAGATTGAAATCAGTATATGTAAAAATATATCTAAATATATATATATACATGTATATGAATATATATATTTCGTATATAATATACTCATATAAGTGTACAAGTATAATAGAAACAGATCTGTGTCGTATTATAAGTAACATTAATAATTAATAGTTCCATGTGGTTAGATGCATGTGCGCTCATCGCGATTCTGCATTGATTCTCCAAAGTTTAATATCTGTAATCTCGACTGTACGCTATACACTTATTCATTGAATAAGTACTTACACATTGAACAAGTACTCATACATTGAATATTCTTTTTTCTCTCCAAAATACAAGGCACATTGCCACGATATGATTAGGGTTATCAGTATTGTCGCGTCTATAGTGCAGTCATAAAAACCATCAGTTAACAGCTTCTGAAGCATAATTTCGAGAATACAACACTGAAGGCAAATCACAATCAGAGGTAAAGGAAAAGTTTTAAGCTACATTGCATGAAGTGACGTAATGAAAATGCTTCTCAGAGGTGAAACTTTGTAACTTTTTCTAGGTTCACATACAACTTGTATAAGACACATTTATGGTATAATAGTTTGTATCTTGTTCCAGCAACCATCTAGTTAGTTCAAAAACGAACCATCTGTTCCAGTTGAGTAATGTCAATCATATCAATTGAATTTGAAAAACTTAAGACTGCTGTGTATAACTGTGGTTGCAAAAGTTATCCTTATATGAAGATGTAATTCTACTGATCACGATGATCTATTGGTAGAATCCAGAAGACTTTGGCCCATATATAAGGAATATGTCCCATAAATCTTTAGCTATGAGGAATGACACATAGTTAAAAAGTCCTCTAAGTTTACTTGTAATTGTGTGTTATTTTTCATAGCTAAAAGTGATATTAAGTCAAAGGCAACTGCGGAATATGAGCTTATAATCATCTCTAGATGAATTACAGGAATCTTATTTATGGTGCTTCTGGTTGAGATATGTATATAATTATTTACTTATTTTTTCCTGTTTCTCTTTTTGTTTTTTGTACATAGTACATACATTATCATATTTTATCAATTATGCGGCAATTCTTAACATTCCAGTGACAAGATCCAAATGCTGTGTGTGAAGAATAGAATCTATCCACTAATATTTTGCAGGGATACAGAGGGAACTGTGCGAGTGATTTTTGATCTCAAGATAGTTTTCTCTGAAGAAACGAACGAAAATATCAAGGATCTAATTTACGCATAGAGGTTGCTATTTTCGTTTCACACGTAGTGTGGGAGCATTTTGAAATGAGAAAACATTTGTATAGGTATAACGTTGCATGGCTTTGTATCAGGCATTGTTCCGCGGCAAAAGTATTTATTGACAAGATTTTCGAAACCGAAACTGCATAATCCCCAATGAACACGTTACATCCATTCACAAAAATTACTTAATAATTACATTAAAATAGCAGTATTGTTTATTGATAAAAAAAAAAAAACGTTAAACAGGACTCTTCAGTTATACATACATTTAAGCCATGTTAAACTAGTAATCTGCAATATCACAGTACTTGCTGAATCGTACTAAACACGTACTTTCCGATGTAAGGGTTGATCTTAATGAATGAAAATGGCAAGCAAAATATCTGCAAAATATAGTTTATGATAGTACGTTACCCAACCATGAGTCACCTCTATGCCTCTCTCCCTCAAATGCTCATTTCTGCCATTGCCCGCTCAATAGAATTTTCCCGTTCAGGTCGCTTTAATTGTTATTCACTCACAAGTTAAAGTTCCAATCAAATTCACTGTGTCTCTCGCATTAATTTCGTGTCTATTATTATCATCATTATTATCATTATTATTATTATCTCACGAAGAAAATAAGAATGTTATGATAGACACCATCGACTCGACACCTTATTTGAGTTGTAAGTGAACAAAATGGGATTCGTTTTAAATAATACTTGGACAAATTGTGGAGGTATAGGTAAATGCTATGATATTACCATATAAAAAAGCTAATGTCATACATATACCGGACCTTGATTATCATTATCATCCAAACTGATTCGGCTAGGATATGCAGGCCCCCCGCCATCATCGAAGAAACGTCGGAACGTAAACTCAAAGAACCCATGAAATTGTTTTCCGTTGTCCAACATCTCGTCAGATTTATTGGAATCAGACGATCCAGAATTTCGTAATTTATCAGGATCCACAGGATCAAAGTTACTTGTGTCAGTCGGATATTGTATACGAGGTATATGAGGTGCTACTTGACGACGCAAACCTTTATCAAAATCTATGTTAGAAAAGAATGGATGACTTTTGACCTCATCTGCATTTTTACCCAAGCGTCGATCTGCTCCGACACAGAGTTTTAAAATCAAATCCATACCATCTGGTGACAAATTTGCTTCTTTTGGGATGTCCAATGTAGTTTCCCAATTTATGACCTGAACATAAACATATTGTGTGTTATTACTAACACCAAACTCACGGTACAAAATTTTACTGAAGTACAACTTAATCATTGCTGGCGGGTCATCTCGCATACTGGCATCGGTCTGCCTGGTGAAACCGATTCCAAAACTGGTGAAAAACGCTGAAATTTAATTTTACTGACCTTGTGTTGCGTCTCTGCTGGACTGTTAGCCAAGAATGGTGGATGACCCACTAACATCTCATAGAGTATTACCCCAACGCTCCACCAATCGCATAATTGAGTATAACCAGTTCGCTGTAAAACTTCAGGTGCAATATAATTCGGTGTACCAACTAAAGAATGTGCTAGACATCTTTGGTGTTCTCTACGCCTTCGCCGCTCGAGTGGCTTTAGTTGGTTACATCTGCATTCGTTATTCCAGTCATCTGTTGGATCCATCGAATCTTGCTTGCCATGACCTGTAAGATGAAATCAAACGTTCAGTATTGGAGAAAATCTGTACTCAACACCACAGTGGGTCGGAAAGAAAATGTCACACCATTTTGCTGATAATATTTAGAGTTGTGGGTCCAACGGAATCCTGTACATAGGCCAAAATCTGTAAGCTTTATGTGACCATCTCGATCTATGAGAATATTATCCGGCTTGATATCTCTATGAATAAATCCCATTTTATGTACACTTTCCACGGCGCAAGTCAACTCTGCTATGTAGAATCTTGCTAGCGGCTCTTCAAATATGCCAAGCTTTATCAAAAGCGACATCAAATCTCCACCAGGTATATAATCCATAACAAAATATAGATTGTCTTTATCCTGGAAGGAATAGTACAACTTGACTACCCATTCATTATCAGCTTCAGCTAATATATCGCGCTCGGCTTTTACATGAGCAACTTGATTTCGATTAAGGACATCTGACTTTCTTAAAGTTTTCATGGCGTAAAACTGATTTGTATCAAGTTTCCGGACCAATGTCACCTCACCAAAGGCTCCAACACCTATAGGTTTTATCTTGGTGAACATGGATTTATCCATTTTGGCTCTCTTGAGTCTAATGTAGTTTGACTCTTTTTGGGAAAGCATTTTTCGCATCTGGCACTGGGCCTCAGCACTTAGGCCTATCTTGGACATCTCCGTTTCTAATTGGAGACGACGGTAAAGTCTTTGTTTGTGAGATTTGAGTACATTCTCTACATGCTGTTCCATGAAAAATTTGAACGCTTGTGGAGAATAGTTACGTACTTTACAATCTCTTCGTTCTTCTTCTTTCTCTTTGCTCATGTGTTTCCGCTCTGGTATAGGCGACTGGTGTTTGATTTTATAGGAGGATGGAGATGGTCCACCCTTGGCACCGCTTCCATTTGGAAGAGATGGATGGTTATTGTTATTGCGCACCGAAACCGAGGACGAAGCAGTAGGTGGAAGAGGTGGTGTCTCTGTTGGGTGTTGACTACTCTCTGCGGGTGAAAATTTCCTCTGAAGTGGCGGATGGTGAGCGATGGGAGATGAACGAGGTACCGATCCACTTTCCACCGTTGAAATTCCTAGTGTATCATCAGCCAGGGTTCCATAGGGTGGAGGAGGTAGAGGATGATGCATCCCACGTTGGGCAGCCAGAGCCTGCATGGTGGTAGCATAACTAGGGGGCTCTGTTGTTGGAACACCAACTGGCACTACAACACTCATAGAAGTAGCAGGTGTTGGACAAACGTTATTGACAACAGGTGGATAGGCGGGTGGAGGTTGTTGGAGTTGCTTCTGCTGTATGGACGAAGCGTATGATGGAGGAGGAGGAGGGGTATTACTCGTTGTAGAAATTGGTTGCGGAGAAGTTGGGGCTATAGCTGTTTGTAGAATCGGTTTCTGCACTTGAGTACTTTTGACCGACTGCATGATGATTGGAGGTTGAGTTTTCGCCTGACGTGCACCCCAAGCTTGAAGAGGTGTCGGTCTAGCCATAGAATTTTGAGTGTTCGGCGAGACTGTCGATACTGTAATAGGACTTGGCGAGCCTGCGGAAGTTGGTCCAGAATATATCCCTGAAGATGGACTCTTCCTATAATCTTGTTGGGACTGTGTTGGACTTTGCCGATTTTGTATTGAGGCACTGTATGAAGGGGGTTGAACCGGGCCAGCCGAAGAAGATGGGACAATGGGATATGGAGGAGGGGGCTCAACCTGAGAGCTGGCGCCTCCACTACCAGATTGATACATACTCAATGCCTGCATTTGTTGGGAAAGTTGTTGCTGAACTTGAGGTCCATTTTGAACGATCATTGGTTGGCGACCACTTGAACTGTTGTTTGAAGCAGCAACAGGACTGGTGCCTCGTTGTGGTTGATTTACGGATGCTGAGACAGAGCCAGAGGTCCCAGGCACAGCTGGAGGTGGCCGAGATGGCACAACAGGTGCAGGAGACATACGTTTGAGCATTTGTTGCATGTTCGTAGGGACATTTGATTGACTGTACGGGGCATGCGGGGGAGGAGGTGGGGGAGGTGTGGAGCTGCATCTCGGCGGGGGTGGTGGTGGTGGTTCTCTTTCAGAAAAATTACTTGGCGAATATTGTCTACTCAGCTGAGGGTGCGGACTGAGCTCTGTCAGTCTGGGACTGTCTGAGCGAGAACTGCCGGCACCACTGTCTAGGGCAGGACTTCCTCGCTGCAGGCTCAATTCACGTTCTAAGCTTGGCTTCCTGATGAGTTTAGTATTGAGTTTGGCTAGTCCATTGAGAGATTCTCCTTGGGCTTGCTTCAAAAATTCAATGGCTGCATCAAGTCGCCAGCCTGCTAGTTTCAAAGCACGTAATCCTGTGTCCTGAAGGGAACACGCACAATTATTGTATTGTCATATACAGTATTAGACGAAATCCAAATACAACAGTATCTTAAATAGCTTTTCATCTTTTACTACCTCAGAATATCCCATAGCTGCGAGTTGCGATAGCGCCTGCCTCTGGTCAGGTTTGTCCAACGTGGATCCTGAAGCAGCTGATAACCCACTAAGTCCGGATGCTGAACTGACACCACTTGTCGTAGAAAGTGTAGATATTGTACTGGCTGCACTAGAGCCTACCTCACCAGTCCCTCCGATGTTTGCAAAAGGAAGCAAGGAATTGCGGATTTCAGCTAGCGCCTTCTGATGGTATCCAGAGCCACGAGTGCTGGACTTGCTGACCGCAGGTGGATTCATAGTGGCCCATGCTAGGCCCGCCGGGACCTAGATTCGATCCAACTTTGGCATGAAACCTGGTGAATGAGTTTAATTAATAGTACCGCTATATTTACTTTGCAATATGATGGTCAAGTTTCACTCAGTATTATCGTTGTCAGCGTGTGCAATTTGGACATAATGAATCTGCCCAGTGAAGAAAATAAAGTATGTTACAACTTGTATTATTTAATGTAATAATTGTCATTGACAACAACAATATCAATGAAGTAATATTACAGAGAATTGATATTCAACTTACCGAACAATGAAAGATTCACAGCTATTATAGTTGGTCAGAAAAATCCTTTGCGGACATAATAGCGATTTACACCAAGAGTTTATTGTCCGACACTACAGACACACAACGGCAAAGAGAATTCAAAGCACTTCCTTACCACAATAACGATAGGTATATCTGCAGATATTCCAAATCACTTGATTCACAGACTGTAGCAATGGGATACCAGTGAGATTTTTCGAATTGGCTGTATACTTGCTGGGCCAATTCAATTGATATCTAACAGATTTGTCGATGGAGTGAACATGGACCTGCATAGAACTAACAAGTGGTAAGATACACGTCAAAGCATAAGTCTATGGAGTTTCACATATTTCATTTAATTCACATATTGTTCTAACGGTTCATTTAAAACAGAACAATTATTTCTGTGACAGAACAAGTACGAGTATGGATGGCTATTATTTGATTATAGTAATCGGAAGAGCTCCCTTTTAACTATTGGATATATTGTATTACAGAACACTACCGAATCCGTTTCGACAGGACACGAAGGTGAAGGTCTAACCTTATATTGGGAAGCGTTCAACGTTGAACGATGATTATTTATGATTGTCGTTAATTACCGTAGGAGGATTCATCGTCAAAATATGTAAAACCTCCTACTCAAGAATATTTTATAATAAATTCCTTCAAACAGCGAGCGATGCCAGTCCGAGGTTCGCGAGCATATTCCGCAGTCACATTATTATAATGGGGTTTATGGGGCCAAACGGTAATATGAATGGAACTTTAAATCAAGCACTATACGACGAAAGAAATCCTTCTAATTGCAAAACCCTGGCCGAAATCATAAAAGCGATAACAAAGAAAGATACAGCCGTAAATTACTAAAGTAGCTGGCAGCCATTTTGAAGTGCCACATTCCTCCACTGACTTGACAATCTTTTTCACAATTTCTATTACGTACACAACCTGCACATAAACATCCCCATTAATGCACGTACATCATCCTTCACGTTAGCTTAATTTCTAGCTATCCAGGGAGCAATCCTTATGAAGTATTGAATAAATTTATGAAATTTGTCATCCCTTTATAGATTCACTACAGGGACTACAGTGGACTTGCATAGAATCGGCGCTATTTTCAAATTTATCCAATGCTCCTCATCGGTGTAAGCAACTTCAGCGCTTGAATTGATTTGTAGTCATGCTTGCGTTCTATGCGGAATAAAATGAACATGATATAAAATAGCCACTGATATAAAATAATAGATCACCTTCATATACAAACCATCGTTTAATTTGAGTAACAATCCTCTTACAGTAATTGACCCTGCAACCATTGACTGAAGATTACTGCAACCCATCTGTTTTCAGTTGACCATTTTTCACCTGCAAAAGGATTTTCACGTTTAGCGATGACATCCGCCTTCAGCTACGTTTAGAATCAGTTGTAAAAAACCTGAGGAGGTAATTTCCAATGGAGCCAATGGATAGACTTTCAGCAGATGATTTTTCAAAATTGTATAGGTCCTGCAGCTTATTGATCGCCATGGTTTCAGATTCAAAGAAAATCTGTTGGTGAAGTGGCGAGTAGACACTATATGAAGAGAGAATCCAAAGTTGCTGTGAAGAATAAAAGATGACTTTGAAATGAATAGCAGGTATTAGGTATTGGATGAATACTAGATTCAAAATATTGAGCAGTTAAAGGGCAATGAACTGAATAAACTGGTCTCAATACAAGGCTCCTTTGGCCTTTTTTTATTGTGAGGCAATTACAGTTAATGAATTTGGTAAAATCTTTTGATCATTAATTTGTAGAGGTTTTGCTGAGTGGTTTATGCTAAGGAAGATAATACCTATTATTGTACCAAGCTGAATGCGTGTATACGTGACATATTATCAGTTCATTGCACTTCAAGGAAAATATCTCTGAAAAATAGATCTCTTTATTTAACTATTAAGGATTAGGAAAGCAATGGTGTGTAGAAATTCAATTTAGTTCTATCATAGTTGCAGGTAGTACTACAAATTAATACCTATGTTTCACTTGATTTTTCAAATGACTCAAAACCTGTATTATGTGATGAACCAAATTAATCTTCAGCTAATCCGTAAAGCATAACTAAATACTATTGTTATTTAAAGTTGATGTCGATTGCGGGTTCACTCATTGTCAGCACGGGGGATTGAAACAATTTTATACCAATTTGCTGAGTGAAACTTGTAAAAATGATAACATGATGGCGAGATGGTTGGGTTGGTGATCGTAATTCACCAGTGACTGATAACAGACCAGCTGATAATAAATATAATCTCGTCATTAATAATACTAGTTGTAAGATACATTTTAATTAAGTTGAGAATTCGTCAAATGCCAGATTGAATAGTCCTTTACTTCTCTCTGTAATTTCTCTGTTTGAAATGTCGGTAAGGAATCGATAGATTCTTATAAATTTAGATAAAAACCAAAATAAAAAGACGAAGTCGGTTTTCATCCAAGATTTTAAACTGGGTTCTTAATTCGAGAGGTAAGTTTGTATCTCCAGACGTACATAAAAAACGTTGTAAAAATATATATGGAATAAACTGAAAATGAACAAAGCTTGTTAATTGTACCCCCCATGGAAGCTACAAGCAAAAAAATTATACGATACTGAAATAATACTATATTCTAGTCACCGTCAATCGCAATTTTCTGGAGTCATTTTGTTGCATACCCTGAATAATTCAACATCTTGTTCTTCAAATAATAACTTTTGCTTCGATAACATATAAATTCAGATCAGTAAGATCAGTAAGATCGAATTTTTTGAGCATATGCAGAAGAGTTCAGTTAGATGCAAATATGGATAACGATATTTGGAAAAGTTGCGTTGCCTCGACGTTGATCCTAGTTATTATACTATTCATGGTGTCACCCAGCAAGTCGATATATCTATATATCTCCATTGGAACTGTATGCATGGGTTTAAACCCATAATATATTGAGAGATTATGTATGTCTTATGTGTATTTGAAGGTACGAAAAATAAAAACATACATTTTTAATATTTGCACTAAGGTTATTGCAATTTTTGTGTATCTATCTTGACTTTCTCTTGTGCTTGTCTCTTATCAAAGTATTCTATTGTGTAAATGGTCAGTTGAACTTTAAATTAAGGACAGTTAGTCACCTGCAAGTTCTGGTATTGGTAAAATATTTCAGTATAAAAAATTTAAACATCATCGAGATTGCTTTTCAGACTTGAACATATTGTTCATCGTCAGTATCACCATCATGCGCTTGGTCTGCAGAATGGTTCATTTGTATCTTTTCATAGTTTGGATCACTATCGTTTTTACTGCTGGCCATTTCACTATCATTCGTGTTGCTATTACCTTTGTAATTGTTCAATACTTGTTCATAAGGTGGATCTTCATTCTGAGTTACAGTCATGTACTTAACACTTTCATAATTTGGATCACTTTGACTAACGGATTCATAATTGGGGTCAGTATCGCTGTCACCAGGACGACACACAGAGGCGTAATTCGGTTCGCTACAATCATGAGGCATACTCTCATAATTTGGTTCAGAATCCGTATCTTGGTCCACTTCAGTCCTTCTTCGCATCCTAACTCTTTCGTAACCAGGGTCCTCGCTACTGGCGTTACTGATTTGCCTATGTTTAAATGGCAAAGAATACATTGGAGGTACCTCAATACCATTTCTCTGGGTTACTGAATTGTGTTGATAATCATTGTCGCGCAAAAATTGTGGACGCAACACTTCATAGTTCGGGTCACTACAGGACAAAGTTCTAGCCATAGAGCTGTCACATTTGCGGTTGACACTAACAGCCTCATAGCCTGGGTCTGAACTAGAATTTCCCGTGGAAATATCATTCTGCTTTAGAGAAATTCTCGAACTGCTGCTGTCAGTTTCATTTTGGAAACTAACGCCAGTATTTCCTACACTGAAGTGTAATAATTCCAATTCCTTTTTGTGCATTTCAATAGAATCGTGACTAGACCACGATGCACGGCTTGCTTCTACAAGGCTATGCTTTCTATTTGCAGGTGGTATTTCTGTGTGATGAATGCTGTTACTTGCTGCAAGTAGGTCTAATTGTTCGTCGTCAAACTCTCGTTTCTTTTTGACCACCTTAGCATACATGTCTTCCAAAGATCTTCCTGAGGAGACACCAGCTCTCAACCGCTCGTCTTTGCTGCTCCGTTTATCAATAGAGGCGTAAACATCAGACAGCGATTCTGGGGGTGGTGGTAGTGGTGAATTAGCCTGACGTTTTTCGGGTTTTGGAGAGCCGAGATTAGCTACTGAGCTGGTTGCACTAGATGAGGATGCTTGAAAATAATCAGACATAAGATGTTTTATTATCCGGTTTTGATGAGGAAATACTTTAACTGAAAATCTTGAACCAACACGGTTGTTTTCGGAATTTTTTGCTAATCACTTTTCAATTACCTTGTCTAGAGTGAGCATGAGCCACATGCCTTAGACTATCAACGCTAGGTGGTTGAGGGGCTGAAGAATGAGGATCATCAGTATGTATCAGCTGTGTAGAATGGATTTGTTCATTTGGCTGGACTCTGAGTGGGTCTGGTGGCATTGGTTGTATTTGTGCATAGGTTTCACTACCACTCGTGTATAATTTATCTTGTTCGTCAATGGCTGCATACATTTCATCTGGATACAAAACATGATAAGTGTAAATCTGGAGCTAGCAAAGTACGAAATTCAGATCCTGTGCAGGTAATTTTCTCTAATCGGATACCTGAATCATCGGAAACTGTGGCATAATGAGGATCAATCAGCGTGCGTTGTTGGTGCTGCTGCTGCTGCTGCTGCTGCTGGGCAGCTTTTGTTTGTGCTATTATATTCGCCAGAGGTTCTCTCACACTTATGCTTGTGTAACCTTCTGTAAAAGGTCAAGGTATAAATTTAAATTAGGTGATATAAATCTCTATGAATTATCACAAGATGCTTGATTCAAAGACGTACTGGAATCATGAGAATCGCCACTAAAATGCTGCTGTCCTCCGTCATGATGACTCAATTGTGGTGGTTCAGGGAGAGGCATCAGAATAGGTGGGGTCATATAAGGTAAATCTTGATTGGCTTGGACTCCACCATTGATTGCATTTGCAGCTTGAATATCAGGTAAGGCAATCGATGATACCGAAGAATTATGAGAAGACGGTTTCCGAGCTCTAGGTGGAGCAACTGGATTGGCACTGGTGGGATTACATGATGATGACGACGACGATGGAAGACTAGTATCTACTAAATGGCCAACGTTATTCCTACAGATTTTATCAACACTTTAATCTCAGATGAAATCTTTCCTAAATTCCTACAGAGTATATTTTACCTATTTTGTTGCATGGCTTCAGTCTTTTGTATATTCTGCACTTGTGCATAAGGATGTTCAACTAAACAAAAAAAATTCATTTGCCACAAAATTATTTCACATCACATGATGCAGTCATATTAAATCTCAAATAGCATCTTTCAGAAATACCATTCTTAGCGCCTGGATTCTTGACCGTCGCATATGGCGACACAGATTCTGGCTGATTGCGACTACTTTGCTTAGAAATACTTTCGAGCTCTCTTTCTGTGTTTCTGGCAGCAGCTGTAACCGACAATTACAATGATTCTTCAGCTTAACCAGTAAGGCTGGCAACTTTTCAAGCACACTACTATCATTGCTATAAGAATACGTACATTGCCTTGAATTTTTTTCTTCTACAGTGGCATAGAGCTCGGAAGGATCGCCAATAACTTCATTGGCTTCATAGATAATATCCTGAGGCAAGGTTTCCACTGGACCATTTCCAATCGTACTTCCATCTTTTGGAATATCTGGTAAACTTCTATTTGCTGTGCTAGTCCTGGCGAGAGAAAAAAAGTTTATATCAGTATGAACAAGAAAAATCGTTAGATATTACCCAGTAAGCTTGAAACTCCAAGGCTTTAAATTATGTTATAAATCTAATTATTAAGAAATAATATTAATAGAAGTATTGATTGTAGAGAACCGACCACCTGAAATGGGAAATGTGTTATTCAAATTGGAATACAGATTACAAGCTCTACTTCAAAATGTTAGGGGCAATTTATGCAATGAGGATATCGATCAAATGCAAATATGAATCTCCAGATTCCGCCAGACTAACTCTTGCCTTTTACCATTGTTGTGCTGATGATGAATTAATTGTTAGGGTGAAAATTTGGCAACCACAAATTAAATGAAGAAATATATATATAATATTATGGAACAAGGCTGTGTCAAAAAATATAGGCATAAAAGAATTAGTTATGATCATGGATAAAGTGTAGAATTAGGGTAAATAGGAGCAGTGTCATAAAAAGCTGTTGTTATATAGTTTATGAGCTGAGAAAGAATTAGATATTGGTGTTGCAACTATGATTGAAGACTGTGTGGTACAGTATTTTTGTGGACAGTATTATTGCACGATGCATAGGAATGCATTTGTGTTATGAATATAAGCATCTGTATTTATAGTAAGCTGAAAGTAGGTATGTGGTCCAAGAGGGTTTTGGTATTTGCTAATTTTGATGCTGAGTTGACTTATGTAACCGAATATTTTTTGATTCTGCCAGACCTGTCGGCAATAGTCTAATGCGAATTATATTTCTCTAAAAGCAATTGTGAATACATACTAAAACTCTCTAGACGAAAATGATATTAGTAAATTGTTTGTTAGCTGGATGAATCCAACGTGCAGCCATGCCAGTTGGTCAATGCTTGATGAAACCTTTTTCCAGCATCTGTTGTATCCTGTGATAGCGGATGTATGCTGTCTGAGGTTGGCAGTCTGTCGAAACCTTCATTGTCAGGGTGGGTGATTGTTACCATACCCGCAAGCCCCCCGAGCTCGCTCCTGTTTCAATACATAGGTACTAATATCACGTGTAATATACGAATTATATTTTATTCTTAAACTATAAATGAACAGTTATTTTACATGTTACGTTGTGAATAAATTGCACATGTCTATAACTCACTTGTTTTCGTTTCGGCGACAACCACACATACAGCTAGCCAAATATCCGATGAGAGACAGCAGGCCTCCGACTGATATGACCCAGTAATAGTGGTAGTACCATGCAACCTCAGCCAACTCAGGATGTACCATTTTTATGGGGTTTATGGGCAGTACGAGGTATAAAAAAAAGTGAAAATGTTGTTCAGGAATTACAGTATTCACATCATCTTTGAAACAGGACTACCCAATGTAAGCACGTCCGCTGCCTGTCACTTATATGTATACACATATTCTACATCCATATTTGTATACGTATCAGTACGTACGGATGCGTAGATATTTACGTGCCTCCGTCCAATGCGTAATTCGTATACACATAGTCATGTTATTTAAATTTTTCCGAAACCCGGTCGGGATGTTACGTGGTTACACAGGTTACGTGTCCGAATAATTTCCAATCATTTTTTAGGCAATTACTGAGAGTTATTATATTGGAGTTTACTCCCGATTACTGCAGTCGTTCTAATTGACGTACTACAACTTGGTCACTTGACTCCGCGAAGATTGTCTCGCACCGTTGGTGAGCTTATGGATTATGACAGATCAAGCAGCTCAACCACTCCTAACCGCGAGCGCTATCTTGAGAATCAACTATCTCTTCTGAAAAAACATATCACGTCAGGATTACGGCCGTGATTAGAAACTTGTCGACAGAACTACGCCATGAATCACGGTGTAAGATATTTTACACCGAGCCATGAATGTATACATACCACGCTTATCGAAGAATAGTTATATGTGGTGGTATATCTCCGAATAGTTAACCCCTCAATATTGACAGATATAAATTTTCTTTATACGGCAAAGAATTCTGCAAATTAGTGATTGATAATTGCAGGTTGCGCGCCAGCGACGCCTAGCCATCTAGCATTATATTAGGCAAATAATATGCAGGCATCTCAATCTGGCCACGTAACAGGGTGAAAAGCGGGTAGATGGGGGTGCAGTTCAATGCTCGAGGGCGGCACCTAATGTTAAGCGATTCGCACTATAAGATGAGATCGAATTATGGGGGTATTTCAGTTTTTGAACTTGAATATAACACCAATGTTGCCGTTGACTGGTAATTAGTAATCTTCAATCAACGATGTTACATTAGTTATTAATTACCAATTATTAATGATGATTGCTACTATTGAATTGGAAGAATCATATGCATCGTAACTGCATTTTTACTTTGTATGATAGCTAATTTGTTCCAGTTCACTCTTCTGGCCCCGGTGTTCTGTTCTGAATTCGAATTTCTGCGAATTTCATCTCTCGTTTCCAACTGCTTCATCGTTCTTTCATTCATTTATCTTATTTCCTTCCGTTTCCTTCATTGATGAATCAATCTTCCAAATTTCCAATTATTCATTTTCGTTAACTTGCTTCGCACGTCTCATACTTCTTCCCTTTTCGCAAGCACCTCAAGGTTCGAAATATATTCGAACGTTAATTTAAACGGTGATCCAAAAACCGCACAGTATGATCGACCGCATACAATGTATTCAGTCTTATACAATGTATTCAAATATTCATAAAGTGATGGTGGGTAAGTATAACGCGATCAACGATTTATTTAGTTAAAAAAAAACTGCTTTATTGTGGCAGAACACATGTATTATCATATGTATATATATCAGCATATAATTGGTTAATCGAGAGTAATTTGAAAATTACAATCCAATCGAGAATTAATGTACAAACGGCGATGAGTCATTTAACATTTGACAATTTTTCATCGATCATTTCATTTTAGTTTTCAAAGCCAGCTATCTAGATTTTCTTTTAACCATAAAACAGGGACTTCTGCACGTTTGATAAAAAGGTATACATATAATACACCTATTAAATATTGATCTAGAATTCATAAATCGGATTTTCTGACGAAAATTTTATACTACCTATATTATGTAGTCTCGATGAAAACACGAAAATGTTCGTAGGGATTATCATTTTGTTCGGTAGTTTTTTTCTTACGTGAATCATGAAATTGGCGATATAATAATAGATATGTGGCGTCATACATTTATATGTAATATATTATCTACATTTTTTTTCAGTGTTCACGAACCCGCGCAATGTGATATTCGCAGGATATTGTGAGAGGGAAAGAATAAACGTACATTGTAACACAATTATTAGTGATTCCGTTCGAACAAATTATAAATTATCAAAAAATTATTTGCCGATTATTTCAAATACTCACATTACAAACGCCAAATTTCATTATCATCTATATACCTATACATGTATACGTGATTGATAGGTAATCCGAGTATGAGTCCTCATAATTATAAATTATTATTTTCTATCATCCAATAATTGATATCGCTTGAAGCCACGAAAAATAAGATATGCTATAAAAGAAAATCTCTAATGATTGACGGTTACCGGGTGTCTCTTTTTTCCTCAAATACATAATTTCGTGCTTGGAAATAGAAACAATTTGGCAACATAATTGCGATCTCCGTTACTTCTATACACATAATTATACATGTATATGTTACTGTGAAACACGGAAATCTGGAGAATGTCGACTTACACCGGTAAATGTTGACATTATTCACCATGCAGAGCATATCTGTGATTGCAGACCGGAGAGGGTCCGAATGTGCAACAATGAAATGAATTATTCGATCTTTCGCCGAAGTATTCGGTATCTGTTGACATTCACCGGTGAAAGACGAGACTCTCTAATTCCGGTCATTCACGATAACATATATTCTGTTATACGTGTATATGTATAATTATACGTATTCTTCGGAAACGTGAAAAAGAATTTTCAAGTTTTGTTTAAATTATGGATTTCGATGCTTCATTGCAATTTATTTTTCGTCTTTTCTCCTCCATTTTTTATGATCAATGTTGTTAGTATTACTGTTATTATTATTCTTACGCTCATTATTTCATGTTACTTGAAGAATATATATTTCCGGTATTTCAACGTTATTAACAATAATATAGCAAAACTTTTATACTTCGTTCATTGGTATTATTATTGTTATTATTTTCTGTTTTATGCATAATTCATCCTGTTCGTATATTTAATACTAATATTACAAACATATAGTTAGGTTCATATCAATTCATACGTTTTTTTTTCTTTTTTTTTTTTGTATTTAGGTATATTATTATGTACAGTACATAGCGTATATACCCATATGTATAAATCATAAACATGCGATATTATTATATACATTCATATACCCATTACAAAGTTGAAAATATGGGAATTTTAATTTCATATATATAATAATCTTTCTTGTATATCTATTTATTAAAGTTTTTTAAACCCGACTTTAATATTTCGGCACTTTAGTCAAATCCATGGAATTATAAGCATAGAATTTGTCGATTTTATCCAATTTATTTTGTTTCATTCATTTATTTGTGTTAATTTGTGTTTTTTAATTTTATTACATTTTATTTTTCTGCACAACAGTGTGATACATATTTAGAATAATATTGATGAGTTTTTTTTTTGTAATTTATACGCGTTAATGGAATGCAAGAGTATCTATATTTTTATTTGTTAGTTAAAAGAAATAATAGAATTTATCATCGTTACATTTACATTAGCGAAAATCGTGATTCTTGAATGAAATGTTCTCTATTTATTCTCATTTTCATTTCTGAATTAAACATTAACGAATAGCGTTACGAATATCCAATGAAATTATAGTCTACATCGTGAGCGACAATAATTTACAACACATGTGTATTAATTTATAACATTATTGGGATTTAAATAAATTCTATTCCTGTAATTCCACGTTTTTATTTCATATATTACATATAATTATTCAAGAAGCCTGCACTGCAATTAATTCATTTCAATTTATCAAATTTCATTATCGTTATTAACATTATTATTATTATCGTCATTATTGTTGTTATTATTATTATCATTCTTATATTTTTTTTATTTCCTTCTCACGTCGTCGTAATATTTAATGCCAATCTTTCAGGTATAATTTTAATTTTCGCGTATCGTTATACATCTTCTTTATTATACCGCTTATTTTTATCATCATTTATTATCATCATTATTATTATTATTGTAATCACTGTTATTATTTAATTGTGGTTAGGTATATAATCACCTACATGGTCGCTGAAAAACTACGTTTGGTCAAATATTGAGGCCGTGGAATTATGTATGGGTTAATTTCTCCCAGGAGAAGCTGCAGTTTGAATAAAGATCAGGTAAAGAAATAATAGTTTCCTGATCGCACCTCATCTATTATCGATCTCAGTCACCCTGTAATAAAGTTTTTTTTTTCTTGTCTTTTCTGTTTTCCCTTTTTATAGAGACATTATTCTCGGCTCTGTAGATACTGGATATGAAGGGCAGCTGTTGAATCAGGGGAGTTTTCTTCCAAACCAGTTTATGTATAGTTCTAACAAAAATGAAAACATTGTATGGTAATTCGATTTAGCTTGGACATTCCTATTATACATATATATACATGAAGAATTGAAGAAATTTCTTTTAATAGCCAATCACGAAAACAGAATTATAATCAATGAGCAGTGCAGGTATGCACATAAATAATTTTAAGGTTGCAATATCGAAGGCGTGCTATACAGCTACAATAATTAAAATACGCAGAATGATTTTGTTCCTTTTTTCTTGTTTTCTTTCTGAGATGTAATTAAGTGTATGTTATATTATTGTATATTACAAATATCGTACATGTTTTCTTTGTCTGTTATAACAAAATTTTAGTTGCTATCAAGCATAATTATATATGTATATGTATAATATGTATACCTATGTCTAGATATATTCAAATTGTGGATGTACCGATAATTTAGCAAACGCACGGGCGCGGTTACGTTCGTTATTATAACTATTAATATAATTACTTTGTTGTTGAATTTTTCGTTCGTTTTTTAAACAATTCGTTAGAATCAGTTATTTTGTATAACAGTTTTAGCATGTATCGTACTGTTTTGTGTTATAAACCTACACGTATATGGGGCATTCAATGTCAAACGGGCCACTTTGTCCATAATATTTTTTTAGCTTGATGAAACTTTTTCGACGTTTTGAGGGGTCTCAGAAACCATGTTCAGAATGATATCTCGATGGGATTGATTCGTGGCTCAATTTACTCAAGATATTCGTGTTCATGTGATCAAAATACGTTGAATAATTGCCCTATGATCAATTTTAAAAATACTTCAGTTTTGGCCCAAAAATCGAAAAAATCCAAAGGGGTACCCCTTGAAATTTTGTCGATTTTGGGTCGAAAAAAAATATTTCATTTAATATGCTAGTTTGAGGTCTTTTGAGCTCAGGAATTCGAATCCACAAGTTAAATTGATCTATCTATCCAAATAATCGAGTTATCGCCAAATTACCGCTATTTGGAGCAGAAAATTTGAGATATCTCGATGGGAAAAATTCGTAGCCCAATTTGACCAACGGATTCGTGTTCCTGAGGTCAAAATACGTAAGAAAAGTGCCCTACACTCGATTTTAAAAATACTTCATTTTTGGCCCAAAAATCGAAAAAATCCAAAGGGGTACCCCTTGAAATTTTGTCGATTTTGGGTCGAAGAAAAATATTTTATTTTATATGCTATTCTTATGGATCTTGATCTCAGGAATTCGAATTCACAAGTTAAATTGATCTATCTATAAAATTGGACGAGTTATCGCCAATTTTTCATTTTTTGGAGTAGAAAAATTGAGATATCTCGATGGGAAAAATTCGTAGCTCAATTTGACCAACGGGTTCGTGTTCCTGGGGTCAAAATACACTAGAGAAGTGTCATGAAATCGATTTTAAAAATACTTCATTTTTTACCCAAAAATCCAAAGGGAATGATCGAGTTTGACGTGGAATGCACCGTATACCTTTAATACGTTATACAGACATTCGTATTTTTTCTCTCCTATCATTCTCTTTCATCTGACTATAGATATATTGAATATCTGACAGTTGTTTATAATCATGATAACAGCAAATCATTTTTACATACGTGTTTCCAGTAATGACAATTGTCATCATTATTTCTTTATCTATATTGATGGAAGTTGTATATATGTATATATATAGATAAATATGTATATATACACACATATGATTATGTACGTATAGGTATAATAAAGCGTTCTTCGAATAAGCTAAGAAAATGCAATTTCATTTTGTAATTGCCAATCAACAACACACCCAGCTTTATTTATCCATCGCAAAGTGGCTGCGTAGTGTATTTTATTATTATTATTATTATAATTATTATTACTATTAATATTACGCTGCATATCTTAACGTTTCTCTATGGTATTAATTATGACGTGATTTCAACGCGTTATAACGTTAATAAATTTAATGTGGGTATACAGGATTTTATAATCTTCGGCCGAATTCAATGACGATATAGACTCGCTACAAGGGATTTAATACGTATGGAATACTGTCAATTTGTCGTTTCATTTATTGAAATTTAACTGCAGGGATATATATATTTAATTCAGAAAAAGGTCATTGAAAAAAGCATTTTTCTAAATAGATTTTCTGTATATTAAAAGCGTACAGCGAGTATTTCATTCGAGTCGGCGCAGCTTTTTATACCTGAAAAATAATTTATGCTTATGAGAGAAGAAAAGAAAAAAAAAAAGAAAAATTTAGGCACAATTAATTGTGAATTATTAAAGAGGCAAAGATGAACTCTTAATTTATTTCTTAAAAATGAGAAGAGCTCGAACGCCCTTTTCTCCAAATTGTACCGTTTCTCAAATTTCTGATTCAATTTTTGAATAAAATAGAAAATACCCCATGTGTTATCAATTTCATTGAAATTATCGGAGCGCAATCGGCCGACGACTATTACGTACGGAGTTTTCCCAATAATGTGTGCTGTGTGTTGTACGTATTATTTAATCTTTCGTATAAATTGTGTCATGTATCGTTTTTGACTTTCTGAAAATCCTGTCGAATACATTACAATTGGATTCCCGGCTGCAGGTGTCCGAGCTAAAGCTTAATAAAGGGGCGAAGATTAAAACGATGAAAATTCGAAAAATTTATAGGTTTAAATGATTAGCTATAGGAAATATCATACAGTCTCTTGATTAGTGTTGAAATTTCTATTTTCTCTCTTATTTTTTCATTCAAGTTTTCTTTTTTCTCTCTCTCTTCTTCCTCTTTTCCTTTTATAGTAATATCTATATGTATAGTAATATGAGAATTACTTTTCGTATAATCCAATACAATGTAATAATATTCTATTCTAATATATTACAGTTTATAAATGTTGTAGTCGGTATAATGTGTTCTTTTTGGTTTTTGTGTTTCTGTGTGCATGTGTCTTCTTTTTTATTTTAATTTATTTTTGTTTGACGTTGAAGAAAGTTGGGGGTTACACAATAAATTCAATTTCACATATCATATAATGTACACGGTATGCTCAGAATTCACCTAAAATCATCATCATCATCACCACCATCGTTCACTGTCGCCATTATCATTCGCATCATCATGATATCATTCACATATATAACATTTTTATATACCTATATATATAGTACATAATATATAACTGTGTAATTATATTTCTATATGTTTTTTTATTTTTTATTCATTATAATTTTCATTCTTTATACTTTTCTTTATTTGTTCGTTTTCAAATTATTTTGTTTTATTTTATTCATTCTTTTTTTTGTGAAGAGGGGGTCCATTCGTGGCAGCATTGATGTGTCTCGAGAAAAATTCTATATAGATAAATTGCATAATTTGATTTTATCGATGACGTTCGTATTTTAGAGTCAAATATACATACGTACGTGTATAATGTCATTATACATTTTACGCTGGTTTTTTTTTTTGGGGGAGGGGGGAAAGAGAAATTTATCGAGTAGGAATCGATTGATTTCCATTTCAATTGTCGCTAATTAATCATCGATTTTCTGGACGCGTTGCGTGTCGAGATAACATTCAGAATTACGTTCAATTTGAGCGATTAGTTTTCTCGTCTCGTTCTTCCGCAAACACCGAATATACATATATTATACGATGCACAGGGTGAGGGAAAAATCGGAATTTTATAAAAACGGACAATTTTGAAACGTTCAACTTTCGTGGACATTTTAAAATTCACCGAATCTTTTTCTCTCTATCGTTTTTATTTTTTTTTTTCTAATTTACGTCCTATCTTGTGGCCCACCCCGTACATAGGTAATAATTTAACACTGATAATTGTGAGGTAGCAAAATTATTCTCGAATTTTACATGGTTTCGTTTACATTCTCGTTTCTTTCCACCTTCGTTAGTTTTTCACACGGTAATTCTTTTTCGTTTTTCGTATTTACGGACCGATAAAAAGTGCATTGTATTGTCTGGCAGTTAACATTTATATATCGTATATATATATAATATCAATTAGTATTGTATAAATCTAATTAGACATTCTGATTATAATTGCTGCCTCATAGTTAAAAATGTTTTTTTTTTCTTCTTTTTTTTTTCTTCTCGTATTATACAAGTAGGTATAATATATAGGTACATGTATGTATATGTATAATTCATACCACGTAACAATACATTGACATTTATACCCAAAAATCACACAATTATTACCTGCGAGCACTCACACAGATTTGTTTGTTTGTTCGTTTTATTTCTTCTTGTAATTCATTTTTATTTAATTTTTTTTTTTTTTATTCGTTTCGTTGCCCTTTTCTTCGGTTAATTTGGAAAAAAATGTTATTTAACGACCAGGTTCGACCATCGAAAGTATTCGGTTGAAGTGCGGAGGAAATTTATCTCGCGATTACCCGATCGAACGACATTTTGAGAGTCGAATCGTGCACGTTGATTTTCGCAATATTTTCTTCGAACTAATTGTAAGATGAATGACTGGTGAATGACGACGTTTTAAATTCCGCGATGTGTTTGTGTGTGTGTGTGTGTGTGTGTGTGTGTGTGTGTGTGGGTGTGTGTTCGCGTGTTACGTACATTTTTAAATTTACTCTGGAATGCGTGTTTTACTGGGCATTGTACGAGTGAAAATCGTAAGTAAGGAATAAATTATTCTGCAGGTTGAATCTCAAGTGAAGTTACTACGCAACGATCGAGAGTAGGTACCCTGCGTATACTGCTCATATTCTTCTACTGTGGTCGTTAACAATCCGAAGTTACTTAATCTCTAAGAAATGGAAAATCGATAACGCGTATTAATATTACTATGTATATAATACAGATATACGTAACTATGTATTTATAGGTACGCAATGTTTACAAGTATGTGTATGTGTATATAAATTTGGAATGCTTTTTTTTATGAGAATTGTTACATCTAGTTATAAGTCTATAGTTTATATACAAATTGTAAAATGTTTTTATTTTTCTTTTTTTTTTCTTCTCTCTTCGGTTTTGAATTTTTTTCATATTATTCTTCTCTCTTCATTCGTCAGTTTAAAGTTATTACCCTTAGCGTAATACAGGGTGTCGTTATTTTCTGTTGTTGTTGTTTATTAAAGTTTTTCGTTTTTTTTTCTTTCTCTCCAAATTTGATATCAAGTTCCCCAGTTTTCATTAAAATATTTTGTACACAATACTTCTTGACCTATATATTTTTTTTTTTTTTCTTTTTTCGTTTCGCTTGCATTCGTTAGGTTCGTTTTTATAAATCGTACGACAAGGATATAATATAGGTTGTTCTTTGGCAAGAGCTAACGATGGAAGCTCGCTGGAAGCTCTGGCTATGAAACATAATGGAAGAATAAAGGAGCGTGACAGAGTGTTGGATGTTTTTTTTTCCTCTGTTTCTTCAATATGCAGATACGGGTCTCTCAGCAGATCGCCCGTATGCCGTGTAATTGAGGGGGTGCAGGGAAAACATCACGGTGCATTACGTAACGTATATACCTTCGATATTCGAAACGACCGAAGATAGCGAGAATCAAGAAGCGGAAACCGCTGTAAACAGAAACTTTCCCTCATATTCAAGAGCTTTGAAACTGTATTCCAGTACTTGGAAGTTGTTGCAGGGTACGCGGTTCTATTTCCCCACGTTACGTTCTCGAGGTATATCTTTCTCTTATTTCAACCCGCACTGTTCGATAAACAATTCAGATGGTTTGAAAAATGAAAATTACAGCAGATTTTACAATCCCCTATCTTTTCCTCGTTGTTCTTCTTCCCCGATCGCGATCTCGGAAGCTCAACGAAGATCGGGGTATGAAAAACGTGGCAGTTTCAAGCTTTTCCAAAAGCCTAAGCCCCACCTGCGAATTGGATGAAACCGTGATGATCGATGTCTGCGAAGCAACAGATGACACATCGAAATTTGGACATCGGCTTTTCAGAAGCATCTTTATTTTCTCCCTTTTCCACGACCGGCGGCGAACCACCTCAATAAGAACGGCTGAATTCCGAGCGTCAAGTTCCAATCGATAATCGTGTGAATCATCTTTTTCCAATTTAATATTTTCAAAGTTTAGTTTCACAGCTCTGGCCTTTGGGCAGTGAACATTATTAATCCAAGTAGTCGAGGGTTTACGCTCCTCTGCAGTTTATAAACAGAGACGAGAGATTCCTCTTTGCTACCGGCGCGGGCGGTATTGCTGCTGCTGCTGCTGCTGCTGCTGCTGCTGACAATGACTAATGAGCATAAAGTTGAAGCTGGGGGGAGTTCTGGAGGCTACAGAGCTGGGTTCAGACGTTGAGTGTATAACCGATTTACCCAGACACAATTAGGTCTCCTGATATACAGAACAATTAGGTGATGGAAAGTTTGGAATAACCGAGTGAGCCGAAAGTCAAATGTTAACTTCGTTAAGGTTAACATGTTACATCGGGATAGAGGTATCCCCTGTAATGTAATACCTCGTTTCCAAAGCACCGGGATTATTTTCGCATCTCTTCATCGCCGTTAACGCGTGATCCGTATCTCGTTTCTCGATTGAATGATGTTCGTTCGCCAGCAAAATTTTTCGGGGCGTAGCTAATTCGTTGTCTTCATTTCCAGAATCCCACTCTCCTTTTTCAAGTTTATGTTCGACGAGTTCGTTCCTCGTTAATTCCCGATTCAAAGACAAGACAAGACAAGACGATGGCTCAACGCTCGAGACGCGGTCTTTCCCTCGTGGAGTTCCGCGCCGACGTGAGCCTCACATTTATCAAAAGCCAGCCTCTGTCACGCCTCCGACGATCCCGTCCAAAGAAAATTTCCACAGCCGCGTAGGCGAGTCGAAATAATCGATCCCTCTTCTCGTATGAAAAATTGAAAAATACCTTCTACGCGGAAGTTCGAAGTAACGTTTAAACACCTCGACTTTGTTTCAGCACCTTTTTTCTCTCCACGCTGACCATCCACCGCGACGACCTCGAGATTCGAGATCTGCAGGACCCGGGGCGAGAGGTCCTGTGAAAATGGTCGTTAGACGGAGGCTCGACGGGGTTGATAAAACGCAGCTACGGCCGTTCGCGGGAGGGTTTTTATCGAAGGAGACCGTCAGATGCTGGCTCTGTGCTGATAGATTGGCGGCAGTTGCAGCAGCGGTGTCAGGGGCGGTGGACAACGATCCGACCTCACGTTAAGCGCGGGCAATTGCTGCATCGGTAATAAATGGGATATTTTCCCCGGTGAACGACGTACCGTGAATCGTTGTCTTCGTCTTTTTTTATAAAAACCACTGCAGCGGCAACTACAAACTGATGCGTTGTCGTCCAGTGAAATTGTGTCTCCTTGGTTCCCTATTTGTCCCGAAAGGATCGAACCGTTCGCCGTTATCACGTCACCCTCCAGACGCACGGCGCCCTGAGCGGCCTGAAAGGCGGAGAAAAAAATTTATGAACAAACTCGGAATAGAAAGGGAGCGAGCGAGCGAGCCAAAAAAAAAGGTGACGGGCGAGGATCGCGTTCTCCCTCGGAAGGGCCGAGTTTTTTCGGATCCAAATCGGATCTAATTAGCCTCGATCACACCTGGGCTATTGACACTTCGCGATCTAATCCGAGGATAAATCGCAGACGGGACATCGATGCTCGCGCATTGCTCGCGGCCTCGTTTTTCCGAAAATCGCCCGTTGCTATGGTCGCCTTTCCATCTTTTCGACGAAAGCGTCTAATTATCTCACCTGCAAGGCTTCCGCCTCGTCTCTCCGTTCGTCCTCCGTGTTCATCGTGACGAATCTCAGGACGAGAAGATTAAGCGAAGCGGCAACAATCGCCAATCCAAACAGAATGAAGATCAACGCGAACATAACGTATTCGGGTTTATTATCCAAGGCGTTGTCCTTCTGCAGGGCGACCATGTCGCCGAACCCGATGGTCGTCAGGGTGATGAAGCAGTAGTAAACGGAATCGAAGTAGGACCAACCCTCGTATCTGGAGAACGCGGCGGCTCCCCCGGCAATCGTTAGACTTGAGAGGGTCGTGACAACGCATATAAGATTCATTTCCGATGCCTGCAAAAAAAATGTCCAAAAAGTTCTCCTAACTTTGACGTACCGTTATCGTTATAATTAAATTCCGACCGTTAAACGATATATCTTTTGAGACTCGGGAGAGACGCTAGCGGTCGTTATTCGGCAACGTTACATCAAAAGACAGGAGAGGCAAGAAAGGGAGATAAAAAAAATCAAACTCGATTTGTCATCGTTTACCGCTACCGTCCCAATCCATATTGTCCCCGTTTTATACGCTCCCTAACAAAAATTCATATAAAATTTAATCCTGAGCCAACTTTTATACCCACTTGTATGTCCTTGCAATTTAGAAGACGTTTCACGCTCTGTATAACAACTGACGAGAACTTGTTAAGTCGTTCGCCTATACTTTGGAACATGACAAGGCCTAATGGAATTCCTACGATGGCGTAGCACATCGTAAACAATTTACCACCTATAGTGTTCGGCGTTGAGTGTCCGTATCCTAAACGATAGAAACAAAACCAACAAGAATAAACGAAATGAATTTCGAGGTGATCTCGCTCGAATTGATTAGCAGGGTAGCGCGGCAATACACGCTAATTAAAATATTATTTCAATCGTTACCAATCGTAGTGAGCACCGTAGTAGCGTAGTAAAATGCCCCGGCAAATTTCCACTGCTGACCCGCCTTGTGAGGCTCCGTCTTCAGCACAACCGTCTCCATCACCTTGAAGTCGTCCTCGCTTATGTTGTACTTCCGTATCACCATTTTCTCAATAGCTACGAGCATGAAATCACAATAAAAAAAAAGGCTCCGGTGAATGTTTGAAATTACACACGACGCGCGAATCGACGAGGGAAAAAAAAATTTTCGTCGAAGGTCACACGTCGCAATGAAACCATCTACCTGCAGCAGCGCGCCTCCCCTATTACGTGGGACGTAATTTTATATGGGGAAAAATTGCGTGAAACGGCAACTGTTCGCTAGAAGAAAAAAAATAAGTTAACCAAGTGTAAATTTGACCGAACGCTCATGACGTCGGAGGACGGAAACGAGTTGAAGAAGAGACAACGGATAATTTCTCGTGTTTGCTGTGCCAAGGAGAAAGAATACGAGAGAGGACTTTGTACGTACGGTACAGTTGTTCTCTACAGAACTTGGAACGGAGTGAATGTGCAGTCTGTAATTTGCCGTAACACAGATAATAAAGGAGAGGTTGTAAATATTTAATCGAGTCAAGTAGGAAAGTAGAAGGTTAATGAATTGAGTTCTTTACTTTCTTTGCGACACTTTCGACTCCTCGTTTCGTCTAAGAAAATACAAACAAAGAGGGAACGTGGCCTCGCCATGGGAATTCTTTCAATTCCGTTGCGGAATTCCCGACCGTTTTTTTACACCGTTAAAACTCCGCACCGTCGTCGCCGGTACCTCGAAACTTTGAACTTCAACCTTTGACCTTGCGAACGTACGCGACTTCGAGAGCGAAAGCCTTCATTACTCGGTCCGTGGATGTTGTAGGAAATTGGGTGGGAGATGAAATTTACGTAAACGCACTTTGGATATTATAATTAATAGGTGAAATTTCAGGGCGGATCAAATCTAGCGTATTGCTTTCGTCCTGTAAATTTGTTTTGAAATTGCGAAAATTAATTCAACAATCCTATTCACTTCGAATGGAATTGTTTCGCTAATTTGTTAATTAACGCCCTACACGTATAAGCGTACATACGTATGTACATATATCATATCGCACCCTTTGATCGCGTTATTTACGTGATTGGCAAAGTGCTCTGTTCTACGTATTTAGAACTCGAGTAAAATTGACCTATACGTTATACATAAGGTGTACGAAAACTGGCGAATCGATTAGCCGTATATAACGCGTTGATCTTTTTGCTCTGGTGCGTACGTTCGCGTCCAATTAGGAATTAGACCCAATTAGAGTGGAAATTTACTCGACAAGCCTCGCGCGTACAAGGTCGGGCAATGTGTCCAAAAACATGAGAAGGGGGTCCACGGGTGAAATAGAAATTTCAAACAACCCCTCAGAGATCAAAAATTATCCCTCGTCATGCTTCGCCGCCTGAAATAAAAAAAAAAATGTCGGTTCTTCAATTATCTTTTCCACGACAGAGAAAAAGTTTTTTTTTTTTTTTCTTTTTCTTCGTCGTACCGTTTCCTCAAAATCCATCGACATTTACCTCGTTGAAAGATCGAAAGACGCCAAAAAAAGGTTCGGGTGCAATCCGAGCGGACGTAACACCTGTTTCCGGGTCAAGCATACGTCGACATTCGGCATTCTATTCCTCGTGGAAGCCCAAGGAGTCGAATAATAGCGCTCGTTTACGTGCTGGGTAATTCTATCCAACGGCGTGTCGCGTTTAACGTTCTGTATCAGGTTTGTCGTTTGCTGATCGTCAACTGGAAAGCGTCCCTACCGTCCGCCGAGGACATAATCGCGAGGAGGGTATTGTTCCGGCGGTGGCTGCTAATCTAGCCTTTTGGAAGGACAAGCAAGAACAGGTCGCACCTTCATTGTCCGAAGAGTACCGTCGTACCACCAACCATACCCAAGATCGTAGCGTTTAATATTAAAGCCAACTACGTTATGGCTTCTTGCCGGGTAAGTTCGCCGGAAGGCCGAGTGAGCTAATCGCAAGTGGCATAACTTACACGATGGCCTGAAAATTTAACGAGATTCCCTCGGTTTCAATCTATTCGGTTACGGATCGCGCCGTTTCCCCAATGTAGTAACTGTCGCAAGTACGCCCGGAATTGATTGAGACGGAATGTATTTTATTTGTTGAAAAATGAGGGCAACTCGTCATTTTTCGTTGGACCAACGACGAAGTCGATTATTCAAGGTTTGAAAAGAGAGTAGGGATAACAATGAACCTCTGCGCCGTTTGTATCTGTGATTTTTCTTCCCGACCGGATAGCGATCGGAGGGACACGGTATAGAAAAGTTTTCCGAATTCCAATTTCTGTAGAAAAGAAGATTAGGAGCGTCGAAGCTGAATGTCGGATGTTTATTGGTAATGCAGGGGATTGAGAATCCCATTTCTTACGACGTCGAGTTTGAAACTCTCGTATCCCACGGGTTCACGGTCAAATTGTATATCGTGCGCCGAGGGGCAGAAGCTGTATAAACTTTGCGAAGCCACCTGTTCACCATATTCCAAGATGAAACTACTTAAAAGAAGTGTCTCGTCGGGTGAACGGTACGAAACAATCGATAAATAATCTCGAATTACGCGTCGTCTTCATCTCAACTTTTTCAACTGTGAGGACCGCGGCGAAATTTTCATACCCTCTTAGAGTTGACGTAGTGCGGATTCACCGAAAAATTCTTTCGACCGACGACCCTTTTTTCCCATCGCATCCCTTAATTTTATTCGTTAGCTTTAATTTCATATCTCCGAACGTCGCGAGTAGCTCGATGCTAGAGACCGTAATGGCGAGTAAAAAATTTCAATCTAGCTTGATGTAAACGTCAAAGAGCTTAATCGTGACTAGGACTGGTAAATAGCGTCGAGGTTTTAATTTACTTCGAACAAAGGGCAAGGAAAAACGTGGAAATATGACTATCGCGTACACAAACCCTCCAGCCGGAAATACTCGAACCGAAGAGGACGAAGGGGGTTGCTGATGTAGTCGCGACTGAAGAATATCGCTTCAGTTTTAACTCGACAAAGTTTTTCACGACAAAGTTAGCGGAATCTGGAGCATAGCTTTAAATTTCCCCGTTAATAAAACGTGGAGCGCGAAATATTTATCCATTTTTTTCTTCCGATTTTTCCCCCGCCATTTTCTCATCGCTTCCGATTCGTTCGAATTATAATTCCATCGTTCGTCCGCCTCCGTCTATATCGTCGATATTTTTGCGGGCTGTGTGTATTTTCAGGAAACGAACGAATCGACACGCCTCGTCACCTCGTCTACGAAGTTTCTTCTTCATAGAAAACCTGTGGCTAAAAAAAAAAAGAAACAAAAAAAAAAAAAAAGATTAACATCCCAGGGGTTGTCAGTTGTCAATCAATAACGCTGTCGTTCGAGTGACAACCGATTGCCCCGTACACCGTGGATTGATGGAGTGGGAAAGTTTATTGACGTAAAGGGTTGCAAGCTAGGAGGGACCGAAGTATAGACGGGTAGTGGTAGTAGTACAGCCGTGAGAACCAGGAGGGCTGGAAATAGGGCTTTGGAGAAATTGATCACGGGGTGATTTTGTCCGTCGTAAGGGGGATATTCCCGGAGAACAACAAATCTCCAGTAAAAACAGACTCGCTTTTCATTTCGGAATTGAAAATGTTCGAATTGTTCGGAACGTTTAGGCGGCGAGAGCGATTGAATCGCTTCGGAGCGCGAAAGTTCTATCGAATTGACGCGACTTAAAAGCCTGCCAAAGAAGCTTCGTTTTCGGTCGCGAAACGCTGCAGCGCTTCTCGAGCAACGAGAAATATCTTGGAAAACGATGCGCAATTCAATCCATCCGTCACGCCAACTGAAACTCGGTAAATTCTGTAGGTTCGCTTGATAAATCGCACGTTCGGATCGCTTTAAAAATTGCGGAAATGATAACTGGAAAACGAAAAGTGGTCGGAGATTGACGGTTCAAAAAAGTAGTTTACCGAGTTCTCTAACGTCTTCGCACCTGTGTCCGACTTGACCCAAAAATTGGACGATTTTGATACTACGTTGTCCGAGGTATCCTATTTTTGGTTTCAATCCCTATCCAAAAGTGACATCTCCGCACTGCGGTATGGAATCCGAACGAACGAAGGAAGCGGCAGGACGACGAGCTTCGGCCGTTCAGGAAATCGCTTGCGTCCGACCCGCGATTTGAGCTTGATTTTTTCGCCGGTCGGTTGAAAATAAATTTTTCCTCTCCTCTTCGAGGGTAGAAAATCAATCCGTGACCGCGAGATCAAAGCGGCGCGTTGGTTTACGCACATTATAAAAACTCGAGTCGCGAAGCGAAGCTTGGCGGTCCGGGAAAGTGAAAAGTTTCTCCGTTCAAAGGTCACGTTCGCGCGATACGGGGTGGGTTATGCGGCAAATTGACCTCGTTCTAATCCGATGAACTTTTATAATCCGCGCAATTATCATAGCCAACGAATGTCCGCGTAGCGCGAAAGATATCCTCCGAAAAGTACTGAAGAGATAACGAAATTTAGACGATCGATCGCCAACACTCCGGAGTCCGTCGAATCCGCTGAATCTGCGATTGGAAATCTTCTCGCGGGCTGCGGAAAGGGTGAAAAACTGAATCCCGTTCGAAGGACAAATGCGAAACACGACGAGCGCGTTGGGCGTATGTGCGACTTGTCGTTAATTCATACGTGACTAAATTAAAACGAACAGGCAAAGCTACTCCCAGGGCATAGCGGCCTGAACCACCCGTCCAAGTATGTAAACTAAGTGAGCGCGTAGTGTGGACTTCCGACACGTACCTAGTCCAAAATTTGATTACCAAGGGTATTCAATTTGACCTAAAGGTTTACCGGACTAATTTCCCTATATTTGTCCCCGAAGTTAACCGCAATCGAAATTTCACGAGAAAATGCTGCAGGCGATGATTTCCATTCGTCGTCACCCCGATTCGAATGAATCAAAGGTCGAAATCATTTCTTGGGATCAGCGACCGCGTGACCCCGACCGCCCTACAAACGACCAGAACTCCCGTCGACGGGGACCTACCATCCAAAGCTTCCCAGCGTCGTTTTTCCGTTTCGGATTCGAGGGCGTCGAAGACAGCGGCGCCAATGAGGAGGTAGGTGAACGTGCAGACGATCAACGATAGGGTCCGGACGTTTTGCTTCTTCATTCTCTAGTGAGCCACATGCTCACCAGTAGGGCCAAGGCCTTGGCCCTAACTACTTGCATCGCTCAGTGGAGTTGACTGTGGGGTGCCGGGCCCATGACGTAATTTTCCAGGGTTTTTATTTCGACAGCGATCGTTCCCAGCTCCGTCCCCGTGCTTTTCCGAGCTCCCTCTTCGACAGCCCCTTCGTTCGCTTCTTCTTCTTCTATTTTTTGCCTCTCGGTTCCGTTTCTCCGCCGTCTTGGCGCGGCTCTTCTCAGTCGGTCGGTCGTATCGCCCTCTGATACCCGATGCTACAGTCTCGTCTTCTGGCTGGATGAACTTTTCAGGTCGCTCCTGTTACAAGAACTTCGAAACAACGGCTTCGTTTCATCTAAAATGTAGAAAATTCTTTGTTCAACTTTTCCATTCGTACGTTCGTCCCCCGTTGCGGAAAAAACACAAGCGAGCCAGGTGAACCGAATGGGGTAAAACGGAGAACGTGAAAGTATAATGAAATGAAACAATTTTCAACGAACCTGCAGTCTGCAAACCCCGTTGATCCTCCTCTGTAAACGGCAAAAGGTTCAGTAGAGTAATGTAGCAGTACCTTCGCTGCTCCCACTGCCATGTCTTCTCCATTCCTTGGCTTATTGTTGTTAGCAGCAACCGCGATCGCCTTCAACTTTTCAGCGACTGAAAGAAGAGGGCAGAAAAAAAAAAAAATACAATTAAAACCATCGTCGTTGCGTCGCGTAGCGTTCGAACGAGGGGATAGATATAACGCGGACGTTAAACCGACGGATATTGTTTAATTACCCATCAATCGATGGTAATTTCTACAACTACATCGCATACAAGTTTTAATCAAACAACGACGGTCAGCTGTTGGCATTGTCCGTCGACCTGACGGCGGTCCAGCATCGATTATAATCGTCGTGTACCTTGTACCCCGCAACTATACACGTTATGCAAACTCATTAACGGAGCGGAGACCTATTAATTTTCGGATTATGTTAATCCGATCGAGTGGCCGATGCTCGAGTAAACCCGTCGACGTACGGCGAACGAGGCCAAAAAATTTTCGTTCCATGTTTTTTTTTTTTTATTCGCCGGCGCGAATCACACCGGGATGAATGGATCTAACCGTATACACCGGCTATGATTCCATTGTGCGATTGGTACGTGTACAATGTGTACATGTGTATAGGACGGCAATCGGCGGCAATTGAGTTTGCCCGAGTTTAAGTCAATCCCTTCATCCGCGACCTCAAAGATTCAACAGTCCCGTAATCCGTCGTTGAACTCGCGGCAAACTCCTTCGGTAAATCGGGCGAAGGACGAACTCGAATACCGAGCCCGTCCAGGATATTTCGGACGGATCGTCCTCGGTCGACGGAAATTCAAACGCTCTCTCTCTCTCTCTCTCTCCTACGCTCGCTGTATCCCAATCGATACCGGGGACGAAGGTCATCCCGACGATCGCAGACGTTGGAAAAAACGGGGGGAAAAAAAACCTCGAGGCTCAGACTCGAGGCCGAAGGGACCAGACGTTGATCCGTCAGCGGGCAAAGTCGTTCGGATCGGGAAGAGCGGCTCGTTCCTCCTTTCCGGAATATACTGCTAACACCCTCCGCCGCGTTTCTTCGCACGTTTCACCCGCGTCCTCGTTTCGATCCGTGCGATTCTTCGGAGGGCGTGGATGGAAGAAAAAAAAATAGAAACGAAAAAAAATGTTTCGCCCCTCGATTCCTTAATAATTTTCGACTTCCGTTGTTCCATCGAGATTACGAGCGGCCGCGCGTAGAGCCGAGTTATTTTCAGCAGGCACTCACCCAACGAACAGGGTATATATTTTTCTCCCCGTCCGAATCCGTCACGAAGCAACGGGCGATGAATCCCACCGTAAAATGGAACCATCAAGACGGCTTACCGTCATTTCGGAATAGCTTTATTCATTTAACCCGCGACACCCGCGACGCGGGTCCACCCCATAAAATTATAACGACGACGGCGACCGTGCTCTCGTCGGTCGTCGTCGGTCTATCTTCGCCCGTAGGCCCCCCCTCCGAATTCCGTCGGGCGACGTCAGAAAAATCTCGAGACATCGTCGCGAATTCCGTGTCGCTCTCGACTTTGTAACGAGCTTTCGGAGGTCGTCTTTGGTTCGATACGTTTTTTTGGCGCCGATGCTTCGAACGTATATTCGCCGTACGCGCCGCCCCGTTCGTATCAAAGAGTCTCTGTCCGCGTTTAAGCCCCGAGCGGATAAAAACCGAGCGGGCAACACGTGAAAAAGGTTTGAAGGGAGAAGGGGGGCGCGCGCCGGTGGTTTGTGTCCTGTTTACCGTAAGCATCATCCCCCAGCTGTCCGAACACCCGTGCAAACGCACCGGAATCCTTTCATGAATTTGTAAGCAGGTTTTGCTAACGCTAAAAGGATACGGTGCGCGCCCCCTCCGCCCCCTCCCCTATCCGCGTCGAACAGGGGGAGGATCCCCGCTCATCGGAACGCCGAATTCTCGCGTACGATCGCGTACACCCGGAGAGTAGAGCGGCCGACTCGACTCGCTACCGCGGACCAGAAAATTAGCGATACGTAACTAAGGCATGCCCAAATTAGTCTAGCCTCGGGCTAGAAATTACCCCGGGAGTTTAGCGATACGATACACCGTACTAATTGAGCTTCACGAGGACTTGGTTACGATTATGGCGGGATTATCTCGTTCCGAGTTGATCGGTTTCTGGGCGGCCAGACCAGGCCACGTAGCCGTCAGGAGAACCCCGTGTTCCACGATCTCAAAATCGAGGGGGAGAACTCCTTCTCCCCAAGGTTTCGTGCACACACCACGAAAACTACCCCTAAACGAAATCGGTTCTCGCTAACGTGTCGAAGTTCCGCGGGGGTTCTAGAAAAAAAATTCGACGATCATTATGACGAGTGGATTATTATCGGAGTTGCGACGGAGCGATCTTCGGGTATACCTCGGTCTTCGTTATACATTCAAAAATTGAAACGATATAATCCAACAACGACTCACGCGGGACGTTCGGTTCGCTGGATGGAACGGCCGTACCCCCGGGGATTTACGGGGTGAAGGTAAACAGGGTAATTCCCGGGAGAGCCGGCGACGGATTTCAGACGGTGTAAATTAGTGAAAGTCGCTCGAATTTTCAGCACTCCTTTTTACGCAGGACGTTGGCGAGCTTTTAAAACCTCCCTCGCGTCTCCCGAAATACGGAATCCTGCGGCGGGGGTGTGTTTTCCGAATTCCGTCCGATCCGCGCAGACGAAAGAAAGTTCGACCGACGAATCGCTGATTATTTTTCGCATTTTCGACCGCTTACTCGTTTTTTCCCTTCCGCGTACCGATGTGAGCATTAGTTTCGAACGTCACGGGGGGTTGGCTTTAATCTGAAATTGAATTACGCAATTTCGCCCCGTAAGCTGCGGGGTACGAACGAAACCTCAAGAGTTGAAAGTTGGTTAGGGTGTCTGAAGGGTGTACAGAAAATCTATTTATGCGTTACATTCTGATACGGCATCTTCGGGGCGAAGCCGACGCCTCCGCCTTAGGAATTCGCGTTCCCCATCGACATTGTCGAACGCTATCGTAACCGCGACGCCGTTTCAAGTTTCGATTAATTTTGTAGTCGGAAGTAAAAACGTTCGAGAAATAAATTTCGCTCGTAGTTGTGGCAAGAGATTTTCATCGGTCGCCGTTGGTTTTTCACAGTTATTGCAAAAAGTTCAATTGTTACACGACCGTGCGTACAATATCAAACTTTAGTCGCTAAAGATTCTCCGGATTAATCACAGAGCTAAATTTTGTCAAGAGAAATTTAGCTCATTTGATTTCCTTTGTCTTCTCGTCTTTAGCTGCGGCTAACGAACCAATTCAGGGGAATGGAGCTACCCCAGAGCAATGGGTTATTACTATTATTACAAGTATACGGTTACATCACCGAGTTTTAATTAGAGTGCAGTGTTTCTTTCGTTTTTTTTTTTACTCTTTTTTTTATCCACCGGACTCTCCTTCTTTCTCGCGTTAAAGGAGATGCCCTGTTGTAAAAATAATTTCCTTACCTCTGAAATTTCTTATCGAGACAATTGTTCTTCGAGGCTGCGTCTATAACGCGTTGAAAATAATTCTTATATACAACAATTGTGAAGCTGTGAGAAAATAAATAAATATCCACCACGTAACCCGTGCGCAATTTTTTTCCAACAATTTTAATTCAATTTCCACCCAATTCCGGCGGCACTTTTATCACCCGGTAAATGAGACGAAAACTTGGCGAAAAAAAAAAAAATCACGGGAGGAAGATCTACCGGATCCAAGTCGGCTTTGTAACGTCTTGATTATTTTATTACATGTTTATCGAAATGAAGCATTGAACTGGTTTTCTTCTTTTCATTTTCATTTTCATTCTCATACTCTGTTAATTTATCAAGTTCTTTTTTTTTTCCAACAGACGCGAACAATTTGAAGAAATCTATATCGCAAGCTCGAGCCCGAGGGTAACCACCCCTACTCGAGGACGATCCCTGTGTACCCCCGCAACCGATGATTATATCGGGCGTCTAGTTATACGCCCAGGCGGACCGAGTTGTTCGAACATTCAATCTTAAAGACAAAGGAGGCACCGATCCGTGCTTCGTTTATAAATTAGCCGCTTATCCGAGAACACTCTCTAGTCCTCGGAATTTCAACTTCGATGGATCTAATTAGGTGGTAAACCGTCGCGAGGCTGTAGGGATCCCTCGAACGGAGGAGGTTGCAAAATTCGAAGGTTTTTCGGGAATTTGGTTTGCTTGATAAATTGTTCATTTTTGAGAGAAAAAAAAAAAAGAAAAATGTCTTCAATTTTTATCACACCGTACAGCTCCAGCTCAAAGGGCGTAATCCTTCGTTCGCGAAGAGTAAGGAGATCAGAACGCGCAGCCCTTAATTTCATCAACCTCCTTCCTCAACGCGATTAGGATTCGCTCGACTGCGAGGCGAATGTCAAGGGTGAAAGTTGAGGTTCTTAAGGGTTCGGATTCAACTTTCACTTAAACAAACACGGAAAACTTGGGCGTATATCTCGCCAGAGTCACGTGGTTTCCGGATTCCTTTCTTCAAGTTCTTCGGGAAATTCGCAAACTCCGAATTCATACCTACCCGCGATCGTATACACATCGCACGGTGATGAACGATCCCTTAAAACTCGCGATTAAACTCAACGTTGGAAAAATAATTTTACCCAACTGAAAAAAATATCCGGAGCAACGTTCCTCACTTTTTATTCCTTTCGTCCTTCCGAATTGAAGAAATTCCGTCTCTCGCGAAACAAATTATGCAAAAAATTGTATCCTACGTATTCCGTGATACCCCATAGCTTTTTTTGGAGATACGAGAAAAAGCCTACCTTTTTGTTCAACTCACGTTCCCCCCTCCCCGAATTTCGGGAGTTTTATCTCTCCTCTCCCTTTTCCCGAGCTACTTTATCTCCCTCTTTTTTTTCTTCTCCTTCTCTTATCTCGTCTCGCATAAATATTCCGACTCCTGGAAAATCATCCGATGACGGTTCCTCGCACAGGTAGAAGTGAAAGAAAGAATTCTCAATATCCCGACGCAAAGGAAAAGAGCGGATATTGTTTCGTTTTATTCTTTTCGCATCTTTCCGGCCGGTATACCCTAGCTTAGGGTGCGTTCCGGATTTCGTAAGATCCTCTCGCAGCGAGACGGATAAGATGGAAACTTGCTAATTCAAGGAGTTACGAGTAGCGCAGGGCTCGCGTGGTGACGTGGGGGGCAAAAATATAAAATTCCCCCGCGTCCGTTTAAGAATCCTGAAGCACTGCGGAGACTGCGGGCCGATGTTCGTTTCCGCGCTCAGGCAGTAACCGCGGAGAACGTACAACACGTCGGCTGCGGAGAGAATGGAAGCGCGAAATTCCCGGGGGAGTGACAATGTATGATCTCGGCAAGTGGCGAGTGGTGCCCATCGAGAGCTTTGCGACGTTCCCGCAGGATGTAACGGGGGTTTCAGGGGGAGGAGGGGATGGCGGACGCCGAAATCGCGTATTTTCCCAATTTCTCGACGATCGCGCTCCTAAACGGAAGGGACGACGGTCCGTTTGTATTTTCGTTAGCGGCAACCTACGTCCGGGGCGAGATAAAAATTGATCAAAAGAAAAGTTCTTTACACGTCGCTGGTTTCGGGTGTAATTATTTTTTTTTTTCAGTTACTCGGATTATTACTCGCTACGTTTGTCGCGGTAGCGAACGAACCCGATAAATTATTAAAAGTTCGAATGGAGGCTGAGTTATTACGAAGCCAAGAAATCGCTGCGTTATATATACTACGGAGATCGAGGGAATGAGCATGGGACGGAAATATAGGTGATTGAATAAATTGAATTTGAAAGTATAATCAGCGGTGCTAGCTGCATTATGAAGCGTATAATAATACGCGGTTCTCTATCGCTTTTCTACATTTTTCTTCAATGGAAAAACGTGGATATGAGAATTTTCCTTTTTTTTTCAAAGTTATTTATATCCACGTCTTTTTTTTTTTTTTTCTATCCACGTCGGCCATCGAAGACTGTGCGGGTCGCGAAGTTTCGCCAGCTTGTCGAAAAATTAAATGTTGATCAATCGTCGAAAACGTTTCGCGTCCGCAGTTCCTCGCAGCGGGGGAAAAAATTTTTCATAAGGGTCTAATTTTCTAGGGGGCAGCCCGACGGTGGGTCCTGTCGAATTATTTTTGGGAAATTTCTGAAAAATGGTGCGTGTATCGGGCAGATAGGGAGAAAATTCTAGAACGCGGATCAAAGTGTTGGCGAAAAATAGAAATAGAAATACGCCCGGCGACGGTTGACCTAGATTCGTGGATTATACGAGGCAACATATCGGGGGTGCAACGGTGGTGGTAACGTTACCCTCAGCGACCGAGTCTTGCGAATCGCGAACGGAGTCTACCAGGTTTTGCGGGGGTCCGCAGCGTCGTCTTCTCCGCTTCGAGGACATCGTCGTCGGATGACTCCGCTATAACTTGGACTCGAACTTGGGTTCGCTTTTATTATTCACCTTCGGCTATATCGCCGCACGTTCGGGTTATAACATTTTATGCTTTTTCCTTACCACCGACTCCTTCGCCGACAATCGAGATGAATTTGCTCCGAGGAATACACCCACCCCCACACCCCCTCTCACAGAAATTGCAACCAACGGAGTACGCTACCTTCTCGAAAAAACCGACCCCCTTAAAAACTCCATTTTTTTATTGAATATCGCTGAACAAAAATTCTACCCTTTTCACAGCGGTGCAGCTTTTGATTGCTCGCCAAAAATCCGACCGGTTGATGAAAAATGACGAAACGTCCTGAGCTTTTTCAGCCCCTCGACCGGCCTACCGTCGATTTCTCTCCTATTACACAGACGAGAGATCGAGTGGTTGTTCGAGACGAATCGGAGCGGGAAGTGGAGTCGTCGAATGACGTTAGTTGGCCGCAATCCGCTAATTGCGAACTCGGTTATAATAGCAGAACAATTCGAGGCACGAACAGGTAGGCAGACATCGTACACCCGTAGGTTGTGCAGCAGGGTCGTCACGGGCTGCGGTTTGCGGTCGGAACTAGCGATTACAACGTTTGTTGTATCGCGGGGCGACTTCCATCCCCCCCGTTTCAAAGTCAACCAGCCGGCGGTTCCCTTTTTGCACGGCGCAGGGCGCGTTGCCGTGTACGAGGTGAGGTAGGTACGTGAGGTGGGTCGATGTATGCGGAAGTATACCAACGGCTACGGGTACACGTACATCGAGCGAGAGAAAAAAAGAGGCGGAGACCTCCTGCCGCGATTTCCTAGATTATCGCGCGATCATCTGTCTTCGTGGCTGAGGAACACGAGGAGTGAGTAGAAAAAACGGAAACAAGCTTTCTTCGCTCGGTAAAAAAAAAAACACCCGGTAAAAACTTCCTCTTTACTTTTATAAGGGCGGCGGACGTGTTTTATACGACACAAAATAGAGTGCAAGACTTATACGTAATACATCAGCGTTCAGACACATTTGCTCTTTCGTTATTTTCTCGGGGGTTTTTTCTTCTCCTCCTTACCTTCAAAGCGGCCGCGGTGGCCGCCTCACCTTCGATCGAACGTAAGCGTACGCAGAGCGTATGCACGCGGAATTTTCAGTTTCAACAAAAATTTTCGACGCTTTTTGAAGTTTCTTTTTTTTTTTTTTTTTGGCAACTTTCGGAGCTAGTTGTCTTTCAACTTCCGGACCCGACGAGTTTGTTTGTCGAATGTTTCGAGGTCCTCTGCGAAGGGGTGAGTCACCGAGTTACGAATTGAATATTTCATGAACACCGTTGGTGGGGAAAAAAAACCGCTAAGCTCTCGAAGTTTCCGATTCGGCTTGCCGTCGTGCGACTCGCGATGGAGAGGATATTTTATTCCCCGAGTGCGGTAAGATCGCGTCTGGCTAGCGGAGCCGTCGTGGAAGTTACATCTCTTGGGTGAGATTTGCGATGGTAATTAATCGGCGGTGCCTTATACCGAGATTGCCGAAGTCACGTAGAGATATACAGAAAACGAGGAGTCGCGCGGTAGCTTCTGGTTTACCTTGCACACGATCCGGACGGTCCCGCGATCCGTAGAAAAAAACCGAAAAAAGAGTGCGAGGTTGAAGGTAAAACTGACCGAAAAGAAAGTGATTAGGGAGCGAAATTTATCGGAGGATTTTTACGACCCAGATCCCAAAGAGCTCTCGGAGGACGCGGTATAAAAATCCCCCTATATATATCCATATATCTCGGCCGGTCCCTCGAGATGGAGAATAAAAAAATCACCTCCGAATACGTCCCTTAACTTTGTCGTACGTGGCGGTGTAAAAAACTGTTGTTGTAATCTTAAAAAACGGCGATGATTTCAAGAATCCTAATTAACAATTTTGGCTTTCGAAAGACCGGTCCGAATGCGGAGGCGATTCCGATCTCGACCGGATTTCAGCGCTGGCCGGTCTGTCGGTGATTTTCTTTCTTCCTTCGTCGCCGCGAATCGGATGAAAAAAAAGGAAAACGGGGTATGTATTACTATGGATCGTTAGACGGTGCTCTTGAGCGAACAGTGGCGTCTGTTTTAGTAATGAGAGACGTACGGAGTGAGTCGGAACGTTACTCGGAGTGCACCGGTCGAGGGGTTGACGCGCGCACGTGACTTGGCGGGCAATCGAGTGGCAAAATGTTCCGAAGGAATTTCAACAACAGAATCCATTTAAATCGGTACAATTCTTGGAGCTGCGGGAGCGGCGGCGGCGGCGGCGGCGGCATCATCATTCAGGTGTACATCCCGATTCGCCGGGCCGGTAATTGAATTCGTCTAGGTTCTCCGGTAACAGGAGTTTCTATTCCGCAAACTACCCGTACACGTATACGGGGGGGGGGGGCATTTTCTTTCCACCGCGGTTCATTATTTCCCGGACAAAAACGCTCTCGTTAATTACAACTCGCGTGATATAATATAAATAAAACTAACTCCAACGTTCGTGCGGTTAAACTTGTTGAATATTCAATTTCGCCGGGCAAACTTGAAATACCCCGTTTTACACGACGTGGTGAATTTTCGAAAACTTGCGAGATTTTTTGCCGTTACATTAATAATTGTGCGAAGAATGTGAATTCCCCGAGGTTTTCTGTTTTTTTTTTTTTTCTTCTTCTTCTACATTCGGATCTACGCTGGAAATATCCGTCGAAATCAAGGCTAATCGAGGGCGGTGGGATTTTTTTTCACCGGGGGCTGTTCGAAAATTATTTACTCCGTTCCGGATTAATCGCGATCTTCTTTGGCCGAGCTGCATCGACACAGGACGGGGAGATAAGCGGCCTAATTCCTCCGGTCGCCGCTGCCGGAGTTTTTCATTTTTACGCGGAGGTCGGATATATGTAGTTGCGCGAAACAGCGAGTCCGTTGGAAAAATGAAAAATCTACTTCTTCCCGTTGGGTTACCTCCGTATCACCCTCGGGCGGTCTCTGGTTCGTATAAAACCAATTTGCGGTTACGCCGGGCGAGCCATCGTGCCGTGATATTAGCGAGATGTGAAATTATTATACGCGGTACGAGCTAATGAAATCCGGATATAGCTACGCGATACCACGCCTTCGAAAAATATTAACGCCAAATGTATAATCGCAGCATAAACAATGATCTTCGTTTTATCCGTACTCCGAACTTCCCTCCTCCCCTCCCTCTCCTTTCGCCCCGCCCCCCCCCCCCCCCCCCCCCCCGGCTTATTACACTTTTTATCTACTCGATCCGCATTTCGATCAAATATTTACACGTGCTCAACAGATTTGGCGAAAAAGAGGACCCGGCAGCATCGCGGGGATACCGAAAATGAGCCGGAATTCGAAAGATCGGTTAACGCAAAAAGTTAGCCATAGCTCCGGAGTCGGATGAGGATGAGGATGTGAAAAACATTGTTCGTGCCGCATCAAGGGTGTACCGTGTTTTTCGATCGTTCCACTTTTCCCCCGTTTTGGAGAGCGTTTTATATTCCGTCTAAAAATAGCCTCTCCAATCCTCATATATAATCTAAATAAATTTCGCCGGTCGTATTGACCGTGTAACGTATCGCGTCCCGTCGATGCGCGACCGGCGAAATTTCGTCACCAGGGGAACGAGGGTGGCGACGGGGTTCAAGGTGGGTCAAAGGTAAACTCCGAGTAATCTAAAGGTCCGCCAAATATAGACGCATCGTATGTCCCCCTCTACCGCCATTTTTAGGGTTGTATCGAAACGGTGCCGGAGGATTATAAAGGTCAGTTGTATTTTGCGTAGATTTCGCCCACGCCATTAGCACCTTCTCGTATCGTCGACGTCCGTCGAAATTACAAAGCACGAGGGGAAGTAGGAATTTTTTTTCCATTTTTTCGAAGATAAACTAACGGATCGAAATTAATAAAAATATCGCCTCACGTTTTTCTCGGATTACACGTATTCAGATTTTGATGAAAATGGATAAATTCGTGGTTGGGTTTGATTTATCAGGTCAGGACGAATGTTTTGTGATAATCATCGTAATATCGATGACAGTAATGATAATAATAACGGCGAACTATAATACGGGGAAATTAATTAATCAGCGTAAATAATCTATGCATATTTACCGATACATAATGTGCATAATATAACGTAATACGTTCGATTTGCTTCGCTACGTTAATAACGAAAAATCGGCAGAGATATTCGCTGTTATAGAAAAGCATGCATACGAGATATTACCGAATACGGTATAAGTGGAATACAGGAATCACGTGAATGTGTGCGATTGATTGGCTGATCGAAGCACACCGGCTAAAATGAAGGGTGGTTTAATTTTCGAATTCGCGTAAAAGCATCTACTTGAAAACAAAAAAAAAATAAATAAAGGCAAACAGAATCAACGGTCCACGTGAAACGTGCATGGAAAACGCGTGTTTATTCGATTACAAATTGCGAGAAAACAAACCGGAAATAAAAGAAAAAAAAAATAAAATCAACGTAAATTTCGTCGGCAAATCAGGGACAAAAGAAACGTACGTAGTGTATAAATTTTTCTCCTATACGATCGAGAGAAAATTCGCGATAAGTTATACGCCGAGTGGAAATTCCGAATAAAGTACGTACTTTCGATAAATCAGCTGCGTATTCACCTTAGGTTTGGCCGGAGGCCAGATAATATGGAGTTTGCAGAGCCACCGCGGTTTAGCTAACCGACGAAAAGAGCATTAAAATTTTCTCGATATTCTCCGAGAGTTGTCGGAAGACGAACGAAGTCATTGTCTCAAATTTTCTAAAAAAAAACCAAAAGCGACGTAACTACAAGCATGGTGTGTAAATTTTTCGAATACCGTCCTATCGCCATTTCGACGTACCGGCAACCGTGAGTTAATTAAAAATTCGTCGTTGATCTTCGGCGGTTAATACGACAATGAGTTTTGGAACGAAGCCAACGGCTGTTTCTCTACCTACTCTCGCGCTTATCTGTGCACACACGAGGTGCGACATGTGCTGCATCTGTTATATATATAATACAGTTTCGAATTTACGTTTAGCAAAATCGCCCACGACTTTTTTCCGCGCGAATTTCACCGCGGCTCACGACATTATTATTCGAATCCCCGCAAACTCGCGGCTCTACTCAAACCACCCCCGAAAATGCGCGGGTTTAGGTAACGTCGGTCGTTGTATCGTAGAAACTATAATTGAAATAGTTGAATGACTCTGCGGGGTCTCGCGTATCACCGCATCCAGCGACTTCGCAACACCGAATTTCGCATCCGGGTAGGCGTGCAAGGTTGTAACGTACGCGAGATGGCGAATCTGCAGAAATGAAGAGCGGAAGTGACGGTGGGGGTGGGGTGCGGAGGACCCCGTAAGGGATGGAGAAAGTTGCCGGGCAAATCTCCTTCTCCGAAGTTGGTGTGACCGACTACACCTATCTCTCGTGTGTACGCACACGTGTGTGCGATAGCGCATACGCGCTACGCGGTATAACGTGGGTCACACGGTATATCTCTGATAAATTTCAGAGTAACACGAGCGACGGAATTTTATGTGATTCGATATCCCGCGGACCAACCAACCACCCCTCCCTGCACGGTCGACCGCAACTATACTACCTTCGGCTGGAAGACGTGGGATTTTCATATCCCTGTTCCACTTTTTATGACCGCGTGGAATCAAGATTGGCTTGGCTATGGAAAAGAATAAAGAATGAGAAAAATGATTTATTGAAGATTATATGGTCGAATGCAACAAGTATCTCCCCGTATATTAATAAGAGGGCGGAACCGGAGAGAGAATTTCGAGTAAATTCGGTAGTTTGAATTTTTCAAAAATCTCGATCAGTTGAACGAAGGTACGCCGTAAGGGTGCGCGATGTAGCAGGAAATGTTGAAAATTTCAACGAGCCGTTGCAGCCGGTCGCATTTACAAGTGTAGTTCACGCGACGGTTCACCACCCGCGTTTTTAACTAGATGCGGCATATGTATGAGAGAAAATGTGGATGAATTATTATTCGTTTTGTCTTTTTGCTCCTCTGTTCGCTTTGTTACTTTTCTTTTTTTTTTCTCTTCTTTTCATTCTGTAATCACGGATCGTAGGGTGTTTAAATTGCGTTTTCCGTACATATGTAAAACTAGCGTATGATTCGCGCATTCTACTTTCGCTGGGAAAATTTTTGTGCAATTTCGTTTTTTTTTTTTTTACTCCTTTTTCCGGGGGGGGGGGGGGGGGGGGGTAGGGGAATTATCGCCACTCGTCGAGGTAAAGCTGATCCGTGTTCTCGATGCATTGAGACTTACTATCGAGAAAATTGAAACAGCGACTTTCGTTGTCGTATTTGCTTTTCCGGGTTTTCCTTCTTTTTATTCCAACGAAACTGCCGCGGAGACTTTCGAGGGATGGGTGACCAAGGTTCAGTAGTTCCCGCAAGTTTTCGAAACGTCTTCGTGTAACGCACAGGTGAATACACACACCTGTGAACGTACACGTACATATATGTATATTTCCTGCAGATCCGTTTAGACGTTCGAACGACGCTATTTTCGATACCGTCTGCCTCTCTTGCCTGTCTTCACCCGTCTCACGCGAAACGTCGTTTTCCTCAACCTTGTATTTTATCGGCAGCGAGGAAAAATTCATACGCCACCGCAGCGCGGCAGAGATGAAACGACGCCGCGTACAATGTAACTCTACCTCCGTAGCTGGAGTGATTTTTAGAATCGTCGGATTTGCAGCGCTGAATTCGCCGCGAGGTAACCCGATTTTTACCAGAGACCATATGGGATATGTATTCGAAAGTACGTACAACATATGTATATGCGCGTCTGTACAACGCGACCATATTGCTCGAAATTTTGTGCCCCGCACTTGAGGAGAATTGACGTCACGCAGAGGAGGTCGGATGGGTCGAAGGGGAAATTTTAAACACCCTCGATATTTGGCGAACACCGTCCGCCGAGACCTTGCCGATCAAATTACCTGACCACTCCCGGCGCCCTCGAGATTTTTGCGCGTGTGTGTGTGTTTTTTACTTTTTATCAAATCCCGTGAAAAATGGATCCTCCGATGACCTTTTGACCCTGCTCTCCCTCTTTCTCTCCGTTTGTTATTTCTGCGGACAGTTGAAATATCGATTTAACGAACCTATCTCGATTTCCCTTCAGATTCGCGTCTCAATCCTTCGATTGTGTCACGCGACTCAAGGGGTCCAGATTTTCCCGTCCACTGGATTTTCGGATCCACGTGAAATTTATTGAAGTAAAAAAAAAAAAAAAACTGAGACCCGAAGCGTAGAGATTTTCGGGCAATTTCGTCAAAACCGTCACGGAGGTCACGTGTCGCGTTATTTATTTTTTTCGAACGTAGTGGCCAGAATTTGGCTGCATAAAAGCTAAGCAAAGTTCGGGTTTTTGATTTATTTCAAGTCGTAAAACCTGACGGGATCCGGAATAGAAATTCTAATAATGTTCGCGAGCAGCACTTTCCGAATGGTGCATACGTCAGCTGTGAGAAATTACAAGAAAATCCACCCGTAGCGTGAAATTCTATTTCTATTGAATCGATTCTCCTCGTGTTTCTGCTAACACGAATCTTCGTATTGCACGAAACAAGTAATTGTGGAAATGACGTTCGATCGCAGTGTGATTAAAATTTCTTTCATCAAACTCCGGAGTAAAAAAAGAAAAAAACGAGGACGGAACGAAAATCTGTAACACTCTAACGACCTGTTATATATTTCTACGTTTAGAACGACGCGACATTGTATCAATTATTCGGAGTAAAGTAAAACAAAGAAATGAGGGAAGGAAGGTAGGAAGAAGGAGCCTCTTTTCCGGCAACTAAAAATTTATAAAAAAGAAACCGCGGTCACGCCCACGGTCACGCCTCGTCGGAAAATATAACGAAGGGATGACAAAGTCCCCGGCGTTCCAAAGGCGAAACGATTCGTTTTTTCAGGGGTATAAAGCTGGGGCGAGTTATACCCTCGATTTTATTTATTTTATTCATCCGTTCGTTCGGATGTCTTTCCGTGCCGTAAATTTCGCTATAATCCTGACCTTCCAAAGTTTAAATTAATTCCCCTCAGACGGGCGAATCTCCCTACCTCACCCCCTACCTACCTCCCCCCCGTTACTCCCTGTCGAACGACAAATCTCTCCTTTCTCCCACGACTCTCCGCAATCGTCGTTGAATCGTGAAATCGTTAAAATCGTCCTGCGCGATAGGGGGAAGTTTTTTGCACGAGAACTCTACAGGTATCCAATTCCGATGACCTTGTTTGTGTACCTCGCATGCCCTTAAAAATTTTCCCACCCTCGCACCCCCGTTTCAGAGGGAACATTCTCGAGGTGTTCCAGCTATAAAGACCATCATAATTATCCTGCTTTTTTCACGCCTCTGGATTTTTTCTGCGGGTGGAAATCGAGGGAATTTGGGTTTTATTCTCCTGGTCCGGGTTGGGCGATTTTTTCTTTTTTAATATTGAACTTAGAAAACGGGGGGTCCGGTAAAGTCCGACTGTGGTCGAAACCAACCGCGCAAGTTTGCGAGAATTTCAGATGAGCACAGTAAATTTTAGGGGTAGGAAAACACCGCTTATTAACCTGGCAGAAAAACCTCCCTTCTCGTTTGCTCGTTTCTGTTGCATTTTTGAAACGCTCCGTTACTTTTTGCCTGCAGAGACTGATGGACTGTAATGAAAAAAAAAAAAAAAGTAGATGAATGGATGGAATAAAATAAATTGGAGCGTTCCTGAAATTGGAGACAAGAAATATCGAGACTCGCCGTTTCATTTCGTATCTCAATATATTTTTCCAGACATCGTTACCCTCCCCCCCCCCCCCCCCCCCTCCGCCCCCGTATTTCCCATTAGATTTACAAATATTAGCTTGCGTTTTATCGTCAACAGAATCACCTACACATTCGACGAAATTGTGCTTCGATCAACTCTCTCTCTCTCTTTCTCTCTCTCTTCCCTCTCTCTCCTCAAAGTTCACCGCCACGAAGATAGACTGAAAAATCACGAACTTAATCCCTTGAGGTCTGAAATACGTCACAGTGGATTTGTCGGACATGATATCGCGAATCGGTAATAACTGGGAACTAGCGTCTATTTGAAGCTAATTCGTTTATCGTAAAACCAATCGAGCTGGGTCAACTAGTGAATTATTCCCGACCGCGTCGAGCCGCAGTGCGCAAACTGCGCCGATGCCGCAGGGTTTGTTCCATGGGAGCGACCCGGAGGACCCCGGGAAACTCTCGTCGGACGCGGGGGATGCAGGGAAGAGAAGAGTGGAGAGAAAAAAACAAAAAAAAAAAACAAAAAACAAGAAAACAGGGGGAGGTATAAAAATATGGGGTGGAGGAGGAGGGAGCCCTTGTAGCCTAGGGAGGGTACCGGGTCGACACGTGCCTCGCTCAGTTTACTTCGTCGATTTGGCCACCTGTTACGCGAAGGACAAGGTCCGTAACGGGTCCGAGAAGTCCGTCAACTTCTTATCAAACGCGAGCGGAGCGTGTCCCGCAACTCGGTCGAAGCGTAGGCGCGCGAAAAAATCGGAGGGGCAAGAGATCTTTGTGTTGAAATTTTTTTTTTTGCACCTCTTTATCGCACCCCGTTCGTCGTTGATTCTGATTCGACGTAGGGCCACGCGAGGAATCGGTTTATTTCCGTCTTTCCAACTCGCCCTCGAGTAAATGACGAATGTGCGAAAAAATGGAAACGATGCTTTTTTTTATTTTCCAAGTTTATGGATAACGAGGGGGGCGGGGCGCAACGTTTTCCGTACGTACGCCACGGTCACGTAGCCTACACGTAGCGTGGTTCGGTATTCCTACCGAAAGAACGTACGTTCTCCACTTCTTTTTTGTCGTTCCAGAACTTGGCTCGCGTTTCGTAGGAGAGATCCGCCGCTACACGTACGACGTTCCTAGGTAGGTACATATGTTTGCGCCGTGTGGATAATCTCCGTACATACCTACGTATATACGGGCTCGGTGGGTACATCGTGCCGTATCCTCATCAATAATTCATACCGGCTAAAGTCTCAGTGAAAGGAAGAGATCAGAAAAATCGTAACGTAGTGATTCGCAATGGAAATATTTATGGATACCTCACATCCTACTTACACGTAGCGCGCGCGCCGATCGAAGAAAATTCCAGCTCGACATTTGTTCGGACAAATGGGCTTTTTCGAGGCCAGGACAGGGGAGGAAGCGTCCCGGAAACCCGGTGACGTTTCGGGGGTTGAAAATTTTCGAACACGTCGGAATCGCATCGCCTCGATTCGAAGAGGTGCGACGGAGGAGGCCCGCGAGCGGACCGAATGAGAAAGAATACTCCCGCGGAGTGGCTGAGGGATACGCGGTGAGGAATATATAGCTGGATGACGCGGAGTTTATATTACGGCGTATATACATATATCTGCCCACGTAAAAATATATATAACCCGTGTAGGTAGGTGGGTGGGTAGGTAGGTGGGTAGGTGTACGTGTGCGGGAATGCTTTCACCGCAGAGATCGGGATGCGGTCGATAAAAGTTTGACGCATTGACATCTGCTCGGTGGGAGGGACTGCACGAATTGAGAAAATATAGGAACGCGGCGATGCTGCTGTACGTACCGCGCCTCGAACCGGCGTCACGACGCGCGACGAGTTCTGCAAACCGCGTCTGCATCTTACTTCTTCTTCTTCTTTTATTTTTTTTTCTACCCCCTGAGAAGTTCGAGCAACGCTCCGCCTCGCCGCCAATCAATCACGACGTCTAGACGCCCCCGGAATAACCGAATTCTCCTCAAAAAAACTTCGATACGACCGAAAACACCCCCGGCCCGCAGTCGCTGTTCGGATGTTTGGATTTTGAGAAAAATTCGGTGCTCCGTTTTTTTTTTTTTTTTTTTGAAAGAGTAACTCGTTTCGAGGGGCAGATTTCGTTCCCGGAGGATAACGATCAGAGTCGGTTCGTACAGGTGTACGTACGTATGTAATCGCGTACCCACACGTACGAAGTTGAAAGAGCCAACGGGCATGAATATGCACGTCAAGGTTCGGGGTAAGATCGCTTTCCTGCTCTGTAGAGCGCGAAATTTGTACCGGCTTGGCGGCCGGTTTTATACTACCACCCCAATCGGGGGAAAAGTTAACATAAGCCCAAGGTCACCGGTGCTATCCCCGGCTCCGTTTAAATATTCATATCGTTAAGCAGGCCTCCTCACTCGAGGCAGCAGATGCGGTTATACGCGTTATTATAATGTGACATTTTGACCCGATGATTATTCTACGGAATAATTAATACACCCTGAGACGGGTGGATTCCGGCTCGTTCGGATTTCCACTTTATTTTCGCGCGAGTTTTCGGATCGCGAGGATACAGGAGTGTGGGGGTGGGGGTGGGGTAGGTAACGTCGACGCGCCGCTTCCCACCTTCAGCTGCTGCAACTTCATCTCCTTTATTTCGAAAGCAAACAACGAGATGTATTCAAATATTCAGCGTTTCTCGTTCGACGAGAGAAAGACCTCAGAGCTCGCCGGAAAGCGGACTATTGAAATTTCCCCGTATCAGACGTTCCATCTTTGCAATCGATTCCGGTCACCCCCTTCCATCGATGTGTGTATAGGTGCGAAACTAACGTAGCTTCTTTTATACCGACGTTGGGAGTCGATGAAAAATACGGCAGCCAATGATCGTAGATTTTCGAGGATGAAATTATGCGCGGGGGGGGGGGTCCGAATGAAGAGCGTTCGATATCGGCGAAACATCGAAACGAGGATCCGTATTACGCGTTTCACCTTCACGAGCCGCGGATCACCGCGATTTCGAATTTCACCTATTTCATGCAAAATGAAGTTCTCAAAGTCACGGTGCAGCCGAGATAGCTGCGGGAAAATATCCGAGAGTCGAGAAATATCCCGGAGTGAAAATTCAAACTTTCTTATTATCTTCATTGAACGGAAAATTTTCAAGCATAACTTTGCCGCTCCTCGAACGTTGGAACTCAACATAAAGATATGGTAAGTACGAATGCAGATGTATTAAGTTTTCCAGCGTTTCCTCTCGCTGATATTATTAGCCGTGCGTACTAATTATACAATACGATCCGACGTCTACACGGTCGGAGATCGGACTCAGCTCTGCCGTGGAACGGGGGGTAAAAGTTACCTTCGGATAGAACGTTATCTCGTTCAAAGTTACCTTGCACTCACTCCACGTTATTATACAGTTCGTCCGTCTGCAGGACGATGTGGTTCCAGTCGTACCCGCTAATTGTGAGCCCTGCGCAAATAAACGCTGCAAGAGATTTCCAAATTTCTAGGGTCTCCCAATTAGCTATTTGCACGAGGGGTTGCCCACTTCATATCCATACCGAGCTTACACTGGAGATAAAAATTTGTTCAACCTCCAGATTTTGTGGATTAAACGAAACTATTCGAAGGACCTTAAACGGCTTCGCCGTACAACGTGATTTCGAATGGAACGTTTTTAGAACGGTGAAATTGCTTACAATTAGTTAAAAAAAACTTCGAACCGACTCGACTCGACCGTACAAACGAGGGAGTCGGAAGAATTCCGATTCGCCAGAGTCGCTGCGAATGACTCGACGCAATTCCGATTGACTTCGAGTAACTTTGAATGACTCTGAAATCAAATTTATCGAGTTCGCGTGTGTTTTCTCGGGAGGATTCGCGCCCGATCCACCGTTGCGAAAAATATTGCACGCGAAGAGGAGGGCAGATGAACGTGGGAATTCTCGTGTCTCGGATGGGCAAATTTCAAATTTTCCTCAACGTCATCGTAAGAGTGACGAAAATAGATAATCGTATTTCAACGTAGAGCGCACGCTCCCTCGTCCTCGTCCTCGTCCTCGACGATCAATTATTCCTCGTCGTTATCCTTGATATTCGTGGGAAAATATATCGAGGCTCGTCAATTTTGGGAACGCGTGGGATTCGATTGGAAATTTTCGGTGGTCCTAATCCTCCGTCGATATCGGAGGTAGAAGTAAAAAAGGACGCGAACAAAAGGTCCGGCGGATTCTAGTCCGCGGTCGATGCGTCCCGCGTAGCTTCGTAGCTCCGGGTGGCGGGTGTTCGGTGGTGCGGGTGAGGAGGCTGTTGCGAAAAATTGGCAAATTGCCGAACGGCGAATACACGGAGTGGCGGTACCAGACGCGGTTCGAGCGAGTGGCTGAGTTATTTCGTCGATCCGTCTCCGGTCCGTCGCTTCGGGAAATTCTATCGGCGAATAGCCGAACGCTGGCTGCGCTAACGTACCGCGATCCCTCCGCGAATATATAAGCCATAAAATCAAAGTTGATCACCGTTTTACTCGCAAACGAATGGCCGGCCGCCTATGAACCGCGCTTTTTATCTCCTCCGCGCCCAGCGCTGCTTCCAGCACTCCGGTTTCGCCGCACCGTAACCCCCCCCGGCAGCAGTTACCCCGCGTACAGATATCAAATCTCCGCTATTCCGATGCGATGCCGGGACATCCGAACCGATGTTGGAAACGCTCGGCTGACTAAAAATGGTCGAGATTCCCCCCTCGGAACGAAGATCTTTTGCGTTCGCCGTAACTCGCTTTAAAATAAAGACACTTTTTCACATACTTTATTGCAACGATTCCCCCCCCCCCCCCCCATAACGGATTACGGGCGAACAGATTTTTATGGAACGAGACGCCGTTACGTGGTCGGTTTTATCCAGGATTCCGGAATCCAGATTCAGAATCCGAATCGAAATACCTACTCTGCCTCGATTCCGTTGCTACCCCCCGAGTTAGATAAGGTAAAGTAAGGGGGACGGGGGTTTGTCTTTGGCGCAGGTCAGTTGGTCAGCGGCGTTCGGGGGTGTTGATTGATGATCGCCCCCGCGAGTATAGCGCGGATAGCGTTCCACGGTCAAGTAAAAAGTGACGAACAGATGAAACTGGGAATAAGAAAGAAAATTTATCGCTCTACATTTTGCAGCTTTACTTATGGTTGACAAATTTTCCCGCTCAGACGCTGCTTTTCATCTCGGATGTCGAGACGGCGGTGTGTACCGGAGGTGTTCCATTTCGAAGGGTGGATATACACGTGCGTTCCGAATGACTCGATCGTTGATGTCCGAAAATGTTTTTTTTTTTTTTTGCCGAACAGCGCCAGCGGTACGAAAAAGGGAGGGACAAAAATGTCGATTTTTTCGACCGCCCCGGCGCACCCCGCTAGTTTTTCACTCGTCGAAGGTCCGAGGGCGGATACGCGTCGACCTCAAGAAACGTCGTAAAACTCGAAATATCCTCGGGTTGTAAATGGAATCGTAACGCGTTGATACGTCACAGTAAAAATTTGACGTTATTCTCTACTTACCGATCCGCGAGATTCACTTATCGTCCGACAAGAAGGTACTACTCGTAAAAATCGATGAGAAACAAGGTTGTGGGATACGAGAATCGGCCATTAGCCATTTGCGCCAAATATATCGCTAGACAATTGACGCTGATCTCCTCCAAGCGTGACGTACATTTGCGGTAAGTGTAACATCGCGTGTCTGATGCTATATACGAGACGGGACGTGTGTCGATATACAAACTTTTGAAGAACATTTAAAGTAAAAAGGCGCATCATCTTTTCTCTGTACTTTTTTCCAAGCGAACCCCGAATCGGAAGCTCGGCTATCGTGGGATTTTTCATCGAATATAATCGGTTCGTTCTTCCCTATTTTTCCGTCACTTGACCAATTACATCTCCGGAGGGGATCGATGAACTTCAATCTACGGTATCCGATGCAATTTGAATATTATCGAAGTTCGGAATATGCGCGATACGAAAACTCGACGGTGCCCAGACCTCTTGAGCCAAAAATTCAGAGGAACGGATGGAAAGGAAACTGGAGGAACGTGAAGATGAAAAGAAAAAGCAAAAAAGGTACCAGTACGGAACGGTTTCGTTCTCGCGTGCGGTGTGTTCCGTCTGTGGGTAATTACGACGCGGTAGTATAACGGCGGCAGCGGCGTCGGAGGGATGAAGAGATATGGCTGAGGGTGGTTTGTAAGGTAAGCCAAGGCACAGAGCGTGGTATCGATTGGTCGGCTGGGCGGGGGCGGCGGGGGATGAAAAGGGGCGAGGGGAACGTTAAAGAGTGGGGACGTTCGCGGGAGCTACGACGCCCTCCCTCGTCTCTTTTACTCTCTGCGTACCCCTCTTTTCCCCCGTCGTTTGCAAAACCATCCCCCTCCGCCCCCTCCCCAGGCAACAACAAGCGACACGAATCCACTACCGGCTAGCTGATATGGAAGCTAACGAACCAATTACACCCAGATATAGATATAGATATGAATACACGTAGGTACCTGCAGTAGGGTGGTTTAGAAAAAATTATTTTTTTTTTAATTCCTTAGCATTGGGGCAGAAAGTGTACCTCGTGAAAATAGAGAAGTTTTCAGATGTGGAAAAAATTGTTTACTTGATATTTTGCGGTAGCCCACTCGTTTTTTTAATAAATAATTAATCAAGTGGGGTACTTCCAGCAAAGAAAAATTTTCCACCTAATGATTACTCGATCGATTGCATGAGTAGATGATTTTGGCTTTCAGATTTGGATTCCTGAGCTGATTATACGTGAGATTACTCTTGAAGAACCAAACAAAAATTCGATTTTTGAGCAGAAAATGAATCATTGTTTTAATTGGGTTTAATATGCTTTTCTTACGTATTTTGACCTCAGGAATCCGAATCTGAAAGAAAAATTGATCTATCTCTGAAATTGACCGAGTTATAGCCAATTTTCAGCTTTTTGGGGTCAAAAATTAAAAATTGATTTTTTAGTCTATATTAATGTAATTTGAGCTCAGAAAACCGAATCCGGAAGAAAAATTGGTCTATTTTGAAAAATGACCGAGTTATCCTCATTTTTTCGCATTTTTTGGTACAAATTTGAGGATATCTCGATGGGAAAAAATCGTAGCTCAATTTGGACAACGGATTCGTGTTCCTGAGGTCAAAATACCTAAGAAAAGTGCCATACGATCAATTTTAAAAAATAAAAAATTTTGGCCAAAATTTGAAAAAATCGTAAGGGGTACCCCTTGGAAAAATCTCAAATTTTGACCAAAAATTTTTATTTTTTAAAATTGATCGTATGGCACTTTTCTTATGTATTTTGACCTCAGGAACACGAATCCGTTGTCCAAATTGAGCTACGATTTTTTCCCTTCGAGATATCATCAAATTTGTACCAAAAAAAGCGGAAAAATGAGGATAACTCGGTCATTTTTCAAAATAGACCAATTTTTCTTACGGATTCGGTTTTCTGAGCTCAAATTACATTATTATAGACTAAAAAATCAATTTTTTATTTTTGACCCCAGAAAGCTGAAATTTGGCGATAACTCAATCAATTTCAGAGATAAATAAATTTTTCTTTCAGATTCGGATTCCTGAGGTCAAAATACGTCAGAAAAGCATATTAAACCTAATTAAAACAATGATTTTTTTTTTGCTCAAAAATCGATCGAGTAATCATCAATTATTCGCTGTTGGGAGCGGAAAAATTAAGACATATCGATTGGTTTCAGTCGTAGACCCACTTTGATTCGTCGCAATCCATGCATGGGTCGAAATATTCTAAAATTTCTCGGTCTACGAGTACGGGGTATCCAGCCCGAGCTTACAACTGGAGTCAGGTAGCCACGGGCACGCGGTTTGTTTTGGGGCGTCACCTCTGCTCAGCCCCCAAGGTGACGTCTCACAACAAAGCGCTACGTTGCTGGCTACCCGATTCCAGCAAAGCTCGGGCTCCCCGACTCAACTCCAATTTGAAGTTAAAAGAGAGCATGACATTTTTTGATTTTATACTTGAATTACAAAAATAATAGGACATACATTTTGAACGGTGAACGAGTAAAAAATAATCGCAATCGACAATTTGTAGATATTTTCTATGATTTTTTACCAAAAAAAAAAAATTGTTTTGCTGGAAGTACCCCACTTGATTAATTATTTATTCGAAAAACAAGTGGGCTACCTCAAAATATCAATTAAAAAATTTTTTCAACCCACCCCAACGTACAGCATGTAGACGTAGAGCTTCGTTGGAACCGGTCGGCTTTAGTTGTCGTATTCTAGAAGTAGTTAAGTTTATAACTATTCGTGCTTCATCCGAGTGACGCGACGCCGCGAATCAAATCGATGCACAACAGGTAAGAGGGTGTCTAGACTTTTCATCCCTCGCTCCGCTCCTCTTCCCTCCCTTCCGTTCGCCGCCCCGTCCCCGACGGTTTTCTTCCTCCCGCCTCCTCCTTCCGCTTGCTTTACTTTAAACATCTTCTTCGTCTTTTTCTCCTCCGATCCCCGACCGCTGTATTTCTTTCAGGAGTTTCGTCTCTTATCTCATGAGAAACACGTGTGCGGCCGCATCGCAACGCCTCGATTCTTCCGAAGACCAACGTTACGGAGATCGCGCGATAATGAAAATTACTCTCCGCTGTATTTTCGCGAGATTAGCACCGCGAAAATATCCGAGGAAATATCGCGGAAATCTAACGGCATTTCGAATCCCAATTGATATATATATGTATATGCCCCGTGCACCTCCGAGCGGCCATATTTCGATTTAATTGCTGAAAACATACGCGTCTGCACGAGCTCTAGAGTCTAGATGATATCGATATCGTCGAGTGAAAGGGACAATGAATTATCTCGTCGTTACGATTATCAATTTTCTTTAGCCTTTGATCGAGTCGGTCGGGGGTATTGAATGAAAAAATTAGTCACTCGATTCCGATTCGTTACCGGCGACAAGACGTTAATTCGGAAATCGACTCGGATGGAGTTTATAATGATAACTTAATCGGCCTGCAGTTAGAATTGTAATTACCGATGATTTGTGTACCTCTGTAGTGGGGTAATCCGCAATTGATTAGAAACGAGTGATCGTATATAATCCTAATCGGTACAATTGTACCCGTAATTCGCCTATCAATGTGGCGTGTATATCGCGCAGCCTATATAGTTTCATTAGAATCGCGCGGCCCTCCGAAAATCAAAATCAATTACCGCCGTACGCGCGATTGTATTTTTTTACGCGAACGGATAATTTAGTCAAAATTGTTATCGAGCCAGACGATTTGCGGGACGGAAACAACCGGATCATTATCAATCATTATCGCGGTGACGTCGCGTTGCATGCATAACAAATTTTACAATTGAACAAACGATTACGCAATTGTCATCGATTGTATGGAAATCATTGAATATCATCGATATCGTTAATTTAATCGCGGACGATCGTCGGAGCGAAATTGTTCTTAACAAAAAGATTTCAACGTTCGATACAATCTCGGTAAATATTCCTAATTATCCGGAGTAGATCGAACGAATATCAGCGGCGAATCTCAACGCTTCTCAAATTTATTATCCGCAGGGTCGTAAATTAGATCGGTTATACCCGTAATTAATGACCAAGTGTAAAATAACGCAAAACTCGTTACCCGACCGCACGCGGTAGACGCGCTACTCCGTTGATCGATCGAAGCTCCGATCGACGGACGATCGAAAATCATTGATAAAAAAGAAATCTGAATCGTGATCGAAATTAAGCGATCGTGTTTTATCATTTTTTCATCACCGCCCTAACTTTTTCGACACGACAATCGAGTGCAACACCTTTGAAAATTGCCCATCCGGAGCGCGATGCCCGGCTGATATCATATCGGGGCGTAATCGTGTTCCCAACTGGGTATCTGCTTACCGCTTGTTACCAGAATTTTCTATCCTTTCTCGCGGCGTGTCCCTCCGCTCCCTCTTCTCTCTCCATTAGCCGGAATCGGGGCATTGCCCCTCCCTCCCTCCCGTCCTCCCGTCCTCCTCGTCTCTTCGGATTCGCTCCCGAATAGCGGGTGGAAACCCGTTTGAAACCTTTTAACCTAATAAATTATGAAACTTGAGCCCGTGATTAATGAGATTAATGACGGGACGGGATGGCCGGTCGCCGCTAGACTCCTTCATTGGGGGCCAATCAAAGCACCCGCCAAACATCCCCCTCGCTATTCACCCCCCCTCCCTCTTACCCGCGTCCTTCGGACAACGTCTCCGGCCAACAAAGCCTTGACCACAACGGCGAAAGCTCACCGACGAACTACCGGGAATATTCGCGGCAGTTCACCGAGTCATACGTTATACTTCACCCTCGAACTATAATGGAAACGGACGAGAGAATTGTAACGATGTACGAAGCTCTGTCTTTCGACAAAGGGCGAGGATCTCGTGATCAACAGCGGCGTTTTCACCCTTTTTTTTTGGCATTATGAGATAATTGACACGGTGTTACGCGCTAATCGCGCGGTACCTAGCGTAATACTTGAGTCCAAAAGTTTCTTCAATTTCCTTCGATTATTTTTAGACGTCATAATTGTCATTTGGTAATGTCTGGTACCGAACCATAACCAACCGCCCAGCGATCGGACCTTCGGTTCGACAGTGACGATGGAGTGCAATTAACCCATCGAGTGTGATATTATTTTCTACGTAATGCGAGTTTAGGTTTTTCGCGAATCGAAAATGGCGAGCGTAAGGCCAAATTAAAACCCGTTGAAACAGCGGACTCCGTAGGCGAATATAAGCGTCATTTCGACATTCTGCCAAAACAGGATAAGCCAGGAGGCAGAAAAGGGGGATACGCGACGCGCGGGGGAGGGAAGGGGTCGACGGAGTCTGGGGGTGGATGAGGTGGCCTGAAAATCTGGCAGGCGATCCCACCGCCCGTTGACGTCATTCGATGGAAATGGACCCGCACGTTATGTACACCCACAACGGCATCGCGCGGAGAATCACTCCGGACGGTATAGAGAGAACCGTGTGACGACGAGTAGGTACTCTCATCGGAATACCTATCCAAGGGGTGTCCCATTTCCACCGAAATTTCCACGCCCAAATAAATCCAACAATTTCGCGACCGTTGTTCTCGAAGAGATTCGGAGTACGCGCGAAATGTGGAATTCAACGGTCGGGCCTGCGAAAAACGGTCTTTGAATTTTTCCTTGTTTTTTTTTTTAAAGTGGAAATTTTAGCGAGGGGCGAGGAAGATCTAATATTTGCTGTATTTAAGGGCAGCTTTTGCAGCTTTTGCGTGTCGCGGAAGTCGAATTTTAACAATAATGAAATTTCATCCCACCTTGACGAAGGTCGTATATCCGGAACAAGGTACAGGCCAACTTGATCAGGGAGACAAGAGATTTATAATTGGATTTCGAGTCACTTACGGTTGAAGCCCTCAAAAATCTGCTTGAAAATAAACCGGCTTCAACTCTTGAGAGCCTTTTTCCAAACGACACACGCCCGGTCATCCGTGCGTCGTCTCTTCGCCAACTTTGTCCCCCCGGCAAGGGTATTTTACGAAGGCGGGGGGAGAGAAGGGGCGGATTTCGATAGTTGCGAAGAATTTCGGAGCCAGCTTACAGCGGGAAAAACTTCCGCGGGACAACCTTCGCCGAGCGGATTACAATTGAGGCACATGTGAGGAAGGAATCGCGTCGCAACGTGCGATTTCCGATTTTGATCCTTCCGGCTTGAATTCCTCGGGATCGATCCGCGCATTGCGGGTTCGTCGATTCGCGTTGCTGAAAAATTTATTCAAAGGCAAAAAGAAAAAACAACGAAAAAAAATGTGTCGCGATCGAATATCGTTTAACTTATCTTTTGCGGGCAATCGGCTCCGAGGCAGACGTCAAAACGGCCGAAAGATCGAATCTCGGGCGAAAAGTAGAATACTTACAAAGCTTCTCGTTAGATAATCTCGCAGCCGATTGGCTGAATCCGTTTGAGCGATCCACTTCCCTCCTAAGTGTAGTCAGACAACACGGTAAATGCATTACACCGCACGTCAGGTATTCCTCGGCGATTACACCGCGGATCCGTCACACGAGCATCTCTCAGCCTCGAGCCGATTCCCCTGCGTTATCGAGATTGTCTCGTTATATCGATCCCTTGGATGTCCGATTAATAAAAATTATTGGTTTTCAAAATTCTCATCGCAGGTAGAAAAACAAGGATTCCTTTTTCCCGTCGACGTCTTTCCTTGAAACTCTCGGTGCCCAGCTGCAGCTGGACGAATACTCGAAAAAATCCATAAAATATAAATTTACTCGATATCCATACTTTTACGAGAGCACTTTCCGTCGAACGGTTGTGCGGATTCTACGTACCACGTCCCATTGATCCGTACCTCCTGGGAATCGAGACTCATTATGCGCCAGAAAGTTCGCACGTTGTGCTCGAAGGGGGTGCGGATGGATACGGCGTGGGATGCACCGTACGTATCTCGATGCGTCGAGTTTCACGGTAGCCAATCAACTCGCGACACGTTAACTAATAGTTCGAATAACCGGCGATATCAGCCGGTGCTATTATCGAGCCACGACGAACTATTGACCGCATCCGACCGAATATCGAAGGAATTTTTTACTCCACCCGAGGACGTTGGGGGTGAAAAAGTCGGTGGCTACCGCGGGTACGCGGATCCCGTACCGGTGGAAATTCGAGAGCGTCCGCGAATATCCGAAGCTGCGTACGGTACGCGTATAATTTCGGAAATAATTAGCCGGGCAGCGGTGCGAGCGAAAGTAGATACAACGGAATTCGACGATCGGCCTCGCGGCGAGTTTCGGACGGGGCTTCGCGCGCCCGGATAGAATTATATTATACGTTCGAGTAAATTTATATCGGCTCCGTCCGCGTCGAACGGCCGTTGCGATAATCCGTCCGCGATGATCCATTTTCCGTCGAGGTGCGAAAAATTTGGACACCAGCTCAACCGAGTTTCGGGTTAATTCGGTTAGGGGATGTTACAACGGAACGGAAAATCGGTAGCGCGACCTTCCCGGTTATCGCGGCGTCGTTTACGTCGGCGGCGATATATCGTCGCTTCTTTCGTCGTATCAATGGGAGAGCTGAGTGTCCCCCGGAAATTGTTCGGAGTCACGCGTGCCGCTGGCAATGTCGTGATTTTCGCTACGCTACCGTTACGCCCCGGTCCGCCGGGCGGACGTCCATTCATTAAAAAGCCTCGCTCTTCCAGGCCATTCAGAAATATTTGTCCCGCGCGAGAATCGATGGCGAATTTCCATAGATACCGCGTCCAGGTTCTGTCGGGTTAAATTTCCGAAAAAAGGAGAATTTAGACGTTAATCGAGTTGGAACTGCGGGGTTTGGGAATTACGATTATCGTCGTCGATGGTTGAAAATCGTAGAGGATGTATCGGTTACAATCAGATGCCGTGTATCTCCGCGCGGTGTGCACAGATTCGTGTTATACGATTCGCCATTTTCGCCGAGCGATCACTTTCAATCGGATATCAAACCATTTCGGTCAAAGTTCTCGGGGTTCCGTTGTTCACACACCGCGCTTCCTCGATTATCGGCGTTTCGAAAGTTTTAAATCGAATGGTTGATCGGACGCGATCGACGTGTTCCGCATCGTTTCGATATAAAATGCGCATATACCCACGTTTCAGAAATACCCGCTGCAACGAGCTGATTATTTTATCGGACTCGCGCGCATATTCTAGTCGAACCCGTTAATTTTCAATCGCCTAAAATTTCGCCTGAAGCCGTCCGTTTCTGTACCCGCCTAATTTTGGACCGATCAATTATTCAATTCTCTGAGTGCCTCCGAAGATATGCTTCTCGTTTTTCGTTCTTCGAACTTTGAACGAACGGTTACCGCCGATCGACGTCCGAGATGGTGAGGATATAAAAAAAAACGAAAAAAAAATCTCACGAATTTGGAATTTGCGTCCAAATTAAAGGACGTAGAAAATATCGCGTGTCACCTTCGCGGTTTCATCTCGCGTCCCCGAGAACTCGGCAGAAGAGAAAAAGTAAAAGAGAAGAAAAAAATTCACTCCGAGTGTCTGTAATAAATTAGTGGAAAAGCTGGATAAATTGATTTACGTATCGAATAATTCGTAGCTAAGCGTCGGTAACGGTTATCAATTCTCTGGATATATTATACTCGCCTCGTACACACAAGGGTTATAAATTCCCAACGATTCTGTAATAATAGACGAAGGAGTCTGAGATATTTATTCGCGAAATAGAGTGAGCTCTGACGTAGGTAGAGGGAGAGTAGGTAACTCAATACCGCGTCCTGCGACTCTGACCGTTTTGCCGGGAGTGGAAGAAAAAGTGTAAGAAAAATTTTCCCGGAGAAGAAAAAAAAGCTCCTCGCATCCGCAGCGTAGCTAACGGGTGGGGTTTCGTCGGTCGGGACCCCCGTTTTCAACCCCCTCTCTACACCGTGTGCGATAACTTTGGCACAACGTGCACAGGTTGAGATTAATTCTCGACAAACGCCGCGTAGACGGCTGTTCGAATAAATGTACGTTACGCAACAAATGCTCATCTACTAAAATGTACTTTTATTCGCGTACACGTACGCATGGAGGTATTTTACCTACGTGTAAAAAAATGTCGGGCAACGAGGAGGACGATGCGTTTTGCACGCCGGTATCATCCCCGCGTGGCACGCGAAATAGTTACGCGGGGATGGGGTGGTGGTTACGTGTCCAAATAAATACGGCACAAATGAATGGGAATGTAGATTTTCGCGTGAGAAGCTGCCGCAGAGGGGAAGATCCGCGGCTGGCGCGCCGCGCGACGACGTCCGCGAGAGTAGAAACGAGGGTTGGAAGTGGCGGAAGAAGAGGTGGTCCGAGGGGAGGAAGGGATGGCCTGGTTTCATTGAACCTTGCACCACATACATCCCCCTCCTTCCCCTCCCCCTCGTCCCTCCCCCTCGTCCCTCCCCCTCGTCTCGCGCCACCGTCCGCCCCTCGCGACCTCTCATACTCCACTTCTCTTTTCACCCTCCGCTGCCGCCGAGCTGCAGCAGCCTTGTGGCGACGCGAAAGAGGGAAAAGTGACGGCGGGGGGGGGGGGATAGGGGTGGAAACGGGGGCGAGGGGGTTGAGGGGAGGCGACAAGAGCCGGCGCCGAGGGGTTGGCCAGAGAAAGAGGAAAGAGGAAAGGCTATGCATAGCTCTCCCGGGCTATATATAGGTCGGTCGTTTCTATAAATAGAATTCAAGCACCCCGTCGCTTGATATATGTATATATATATATATACATCGCTGTACATAGACGCGGCGCATGTATATTTATACATATACCTATGCGCGAAGGTAGATGGGTTGTGTTGTATATATGCATCGGACTGCGTGGCTGCCCGATGTGTACCTACATATATACTATTATGCACCCCCCATGTATCTACATTATGTGCACATGATATATGTACACCTGTAGGGTAAATACGTGGGGTATATCCGTACGCGTTCGAATATACATGGCCAGAAGCGTCGCGCGTAAGTATAATACACAGGTATACGTACGTACGTACGCGTTATACGCGTGCCTGACGCGACAAATGCCTGAGACGAACGAACGAAAATCGTCGGAATATTTACGAGCGAGAGATACGTGATGAAAAATTATAAATAGAATAATGGAGGAAAACTTGGCTGTTACGTACTGGAAGTATCGCAGAATCTTCCTCCGGTCCTCCTACGCCACGACGACGACTCGTAACGGAGCGGGTTGCGACTGTGCACAGGGAGGAGAAACTCATCGTCGGTAATAAATATCACTGGAGCTCCGCCGTTTCTAATTGGGGACACGAATTGCGCAGACTGCGGAACCCAATTTCAACCAACTTAATGCCGGGCAACTGAGTACAAATATATACCCACACAGGTACATGCAGTGTCAATAAAGTCGTACGTACATACGTACGTACCACACGACCAAACGGAATCGTACGTTCAACCGACTGCCGGAGTGGGGGAACAAAGGGAACGACGATTCAAAATATTTACATCGGAAGGAAGGACGTACGTCGTACACGACCGACGAATGAGACGGGAAAAATAAGAAATATGGACTACGTGAAATTGCAGGAGAAAAAAAAAAAGAACTCACGCTCACGCGGGACGGGGTGCAACGAAGATGCACCTTGGCGTCACCGACGAGTCCGTTGAAACAGCTCGTCTTCGTACGATGATATCTTCCGTTTCTTTACGCGGAATTCAGATCGGAGTGGCGGAAAATTTTTCAATATACACGAGAGCTTTGAACTCGAACGTTGAACGTCTCGGAGTTGCGAGTCGCAGATGTACTACACGGAGTATTTTCAAAGATGCTGACGCGTCGCACACGTGCGTTTCGTGTCGTGAACACGGCGAAACGTAGGTAGGTAGGTAGGGTATGTATACGTAGCGCGAGTCAACTCGGATCGTAGGAGAATCGTGAACGTGCACCTTATCTAAACGAGACTGTTTTCGCGACCCCTGCAGGCCACCGCGTCTCCCTTTTATTGCAAATTGTCAACGTGTCGTTGCATACGTGTTGACCTAACGTGACACGAAACGGCGAACCGGAGAGCCGAGTACCTGTACGGTGACGATTATACCTCCCGGAATCTCGTCGCTGGACAACAGGCCCGTTTTTATCTCCTCTTTTGCCGGATTTTATTATTTCGAAAGAGTTCGGCGAGACGAAGCCGAAGAAGCTCGCTTGGAAACTCTTACGTTTTTTGTCGTCGACAATCGCGCGCGAAATTAAATAGCGAAGGGGGAAAATAGACTACGTCGTCGGAATGTGTATGCGCGACGTGGAAATATGCTTTCCCAACGTAACGCGTCGCTTACGAATGTAGGATGCGTAGGTGTACCGGTTTTCATTTCATGCAATGGAAATGCAACCGCCGTACAGCTGTTGGAGGTTTGAACGTCGGTGGCTGACGAGTGGAGGGAGGATTATACGTACGTACGTACGTATGTAGAGGATACGGAGGCACATAATCTACCGCAATATGTGTACATGCGGTGCGGTATAGGGTAGGTACGTGTATCGGTAAAGGGATATCCCGGTAACGGGCTGTGTTCAGTCAAAGGTGTAATTTCGATTAGGAAATAGCCGTGGAACTCGCGACGTACGTACGTACGTACGTACCAGGTGGAACTCGGTTCACCTCAAAGCGAACCGTGAGAAAAAATGAGCGCCGGAATTATCGTTCTGCAGAAATTTTCACGTAGGTACGTGGTAGGGTCTCTTTTTCTCCTACCGACTTGACCGTGCGAATTGTTACCCAGATTTCAGGTTTTTGCGAATCTAGGTAGAGGAGACCCTCGAGTCAATTGTGACACGTAAAGATACGTTTGTAGTGTACGCTAAGTTTTTTTTTTCTGTCTGTTTTCTCATTTTTCCCTTTTTTTTTTTCTCTTCAAGAATTCACCTCACGCGAGAGGCAAATGTTGAACCAACGATTCCGCCGCCAAATGAAAGAATTTACATCAACTGACGAGCAATTTTCCTTTTCTTTGTTCTTCACATTTTTCATTCGGGCATCATTTTGCTCGACCCCGGATTAGGGGTGTCTTTATTTTGACGAATTAAAAAGTTTCAAATTTCCGCCTGGATTGAAGAAAGAAAAATTGAAAGAGAATTCAAAAAGGGACTCAAAGATGGAGAAAAAAGCTCGGAGGTTCGCGGGAGCGGGGAGACAAAAAATAATTATACAAAATAGAAGCGCGGAGTGTATCCAGTGGGTTATCCGGCTTTCTAAATCCTTATGGCTTTTCGAACAAATGGAAAACTAGCAAAGTTTTGCCTATATCGTATTATGAAATCCAAGCAGACGAGTTACAAAGTTGAGAGTTGGGCCAATCTACCCGCTCTATACCGCACGAAACCTGGATACAACAAAACTACTTTGTTCCATATTAAAATATACGTAAATTCTAGGGGGTTCCGAAGCGTCGTTGCGAAATACTCGGAGTCTTGGCGGCGATTACAGTATATCGTACGTATCCCGCAGAAACCAGAAATAAGTGAAAAAATTTTCGCCGACTATTTCGCAGTTCCTCTGTCAACCGATTTCAATTCGAAGTAATTTTCGACGTTGTACGTATTTTATTTTCATTTTCGTCAATTGAAATTCCAACATCGCTGGAGTCGGTGGAATAAAGAGGGGGAGGGGGTTAAAAATAATTACGCCATGTCTATTTCTCGGTCTCATCCGTATCTATAACGAAAGCATTAAAAAGTTGGAGACACTCGGCGCTTTTTAATTCGAGAGGTGAGATGAGAGAAAGTTTGAACGAAGAAATCTAGGGGGGCGAAAAGTATCTGTATAAGTTTGTGTAACGTAGGAGGGGAGGATAGGGAGGGGGGGGGGGGGCAATTACCCTTCGAAAGTGTTAATTTTATCCGGTAATAATTTTGTCGCGGAAAACTTAAGAGTTGCGCGGTTGTACGGGTGAAACCGCGTCGGGATAAATTAAAACCTGACCCATGGAAAGTGAAGCTTGGCAACAATTTTCTTTTATTCCTATTCCGACGAACAATTTCCATGGCAAACGAACCACCGGATCGACCGCGTTTTTCCGCGGTCTTCTTTGCCTAAATTCACGGAGATCGGAATGCTGTCCGCTACCCTCCGTACGTGGTCCGTACCGACGAAAGTGTCGAGTGTAAATTAGCCGAAACCTGATCATCGATTAGTTTGCGAAGCCAGCACGCGATGCTGAATAATTAACTCTGGCCACAATATGCATAACGTATGTACCTACATAAAATATACCTATAGGTACGCACGAACGTACCGAGTGGATATTTTGCACGTGCCATTTGTTTAGCGTAATAAATTCTGTTCGCAGGGGTGAGCAGGGTGGGGCCCTCTTCTCGCGAGCGATAATTTTTGATGGAAAAATTTCTGTGACGAAAAAAAGTACGAGCGAACGCAAGTTTTCGGTGAATTTCTGGTTCCGATATCGTTCGGTCGTTCGAAGGAAAAAACCAGATATCAAATAAATACGGAGACAAATAACGAGTGGTCGTTTTCTTTGCTTTCGTTTTTGCGCGTTACATTTTGTCCACCGATTTTTCCGACGGGTTTGAATTACAGCGGCTGGCTGCCGTTGGTTATCACAACGACCAATCCAATTTACATATTTAAGGGAGTTGATAAACTTTGAGACAATATTTATTGTTCGGGGGATCGCGTAATGATCTCGCTAAGCTGCGACGTTCTCCATTAAATCTTTTTCTCTCCGTACCGTACGACTCGCTTTCTTCCTCTCGGACAACTGGAACGTCATCGGATTTTAACGGGCGGCGTGTTAAATTTTTTTTCATCACTACAGATTCGGGAGGGATGGAATAACGTTGAATTTCGAGGAGTCGAGAGGCTGCGGGTGAGTTTGGCGCGAGTAGGCGTAGAAAGGGCCAGTCGAGTGCTCCGCGTTCTCTCCCCCTCGTAGAAATATGTATCATCTACTTATTGATTAACATCTCGCGGGACACGCGAGGCGCGAGGATGGGTACTATTGCGAATATAATACACGCACTCTATGAATATAGATTTGGTATTTCTGACCTATCGAGTTTCGCCCCGCCTTTTGACCCCGCAGAGGACAATGCGTAACGCGACCTTGTATTTTTTTTTTTTTTTTTGAGTACCGCGACTCCCCGAGAACAAACGGCGTATACCCCGCTGATTGGTTTTGGGCCACCCCCTTTTCTACCCCGTACTCGACGCTGTCGCCATGTCGATGACGTTAACAATAACAACGGTTTTCAAAATTCGAAAAAATTGGGACTGATGAAAATGAACGATACGAGAAATCGAAATGGCTCAATGAATCGGTTCGAAGGTCCCGATGAAATCTGCGGCGATGAAAAGGGCGAGCTGTGATTATTTCCCGCGATGGTTCGAGGTGGACGTAATACATCCTGACAGCGGGAAAAATTGTCGAATTATTTAGCGAAGACGTTGAATGAAATTCATCAGAACTTTTGACTAGGGGAAAAAGGGCGGTGAGAGAAGAGAGAGGAGAGAGTGAGAAGAAATTGAAGTGCAGGGGGTATAGCGTATTGGTCGGGGATTTTATTTTAATTTAATATCCAGGGAATACTTTTTCCCCGGATTTAATCCATGGGGTTTCTCGGTTCGATGTATTTCTGTATATATATATGTATATACCTCTATGTATCCGATGTACATGACCAGAGCCTAATATACACTTTGGTGAATTGACTGGGCTGTATAATAATTAAATTGCTTTGCTCCCTAGGGAAGTGGTGGTGCTGGCGCCGGCAGCTATAACAGACCATTTCACGTCTCGGATAAAGTCGTAAGTCCTGCGATACTCCTGCGTAACGTTTACCTCTGTAAAAGTCGTCCTTACCTCTCCCTCTCCCTCCGCCCCTCGTCGCTCCCCGCTCTCTATTCTCGTTAAGAGGCAAGTTTATCAAGTTCTCTACGAAATTACTTGAATATCCTCCGCGTCATTTACTTAAACGAATTTTCACTGCCTTGTAGCGGCCTTTATAGAATTCTAGTGAAAATTTCGTTTTCTCCCAAAGTGTTAAACTCATAGACGCGGACGGAGTCGTAAAACTTGTTTTGTGGAACGTCCGTCAAGCCGCCCGTACCCATAACCAGGCTAAAAAACACGAATAAATACCTCGATAAATAAAACAAACCGATACCAAATATCCCCGCGCAACGGCAAAAAAGATAGAATACCCTCTCTAATAGGATAGAGTGCTACAAAGTGCTGTCGTACATTGTATTCCGCTCGATACCGGACAAAATCAATTTTTCATCAACGCGCGTAAAAAATTTTTTTCATCCCTCGTATCCATTATCGATAAATTACCGCTCAACCTACTTGGTTTTTTTTTTTTTTTTCTTTCTTTCTCCGTTAAATTCGAAACATCCGACGTAATTGAAGAAAAAATATTCGCTCTCGAAACCGGTAAAACTGTTGTTGAAAACAAAATATATATATTTCTAGGACGTCTGCTGAAAAAAAAAAAAAAGATAAATAAATTGAAAAACTCGCCCACTCGACGCGTGTATTTCATCCCCGTACACGCATGTAAATGCCGTCGACTTTGTTTCCTGAATAAAAGCAAGCCACCGCGATGCCTCACCGGATAAAACTATCCGTTTCAGAATTGAAAGTCGAACGGATACAATGCAGGGCACGGATCGTGCACTCGGATGAAAAAAAAATTTGCTACATCGATTCGAGTCTCTTCACAATAACGCGGCGAACTTTGAAATAACCGCGTGCGTAACGTGTACGCTCCGTCAGGGCGTGGAGATGTAACGCGCTCGAGGAATCCGTTTCGGCGATTCGGTTAATTTCTGTGGAAAATATCAATTGTCCCGTGAAAAAGGGGAGGGTCCGATATCAAAGGACGGAGGTAAAGCCGAGGCGACGGACGGAGACGAACGTCCCGAACGGAGACGGGCGATTATTCTTCACGTGGAAATAACGGCGCTAACGATCGGCCGCGAAGGTTTTTCGAGCGTCGAATGAATCGCGCCCCCCCCCCCCGTAAATAATGTTCAGGATTTATGGGAGATGAGAGGTAGAGAAAAGAGGGCGTGCGGGCGTCCCGTAGCGGGGATAAAAAAAAATCAGACGTCTGAGAACCGGACGATTTCCGGAGATGATAATTGCGGACGTGATATGGAAAATTTACGGCCAACGCGTCAGCCGATATCCGATCGCAGTTCGACGGAAACTGCGCTCCGATATTTCAGCGGATTTGCCGATACCGTATGCGTTCGACGTCAGCCCCATCTGAAGTTTCCTACCGAGCACAACATCGAAAAAAATTCAAGACTCTCGCTGCCCCGAGTGAATTCCGAGTTTTGGCATCGAAGTCGAAACTCGCGTCGGCGAACGGTTTGACGTGTGCTCGATTTTGATGCGTTTCACGTGATCCAGAGACGCGGCGGACGGCAGAATAAAAGCGTCCGGACCGAATCGGAAGATAGAAAAATTAAAAGCGGCGACTCGGTACTCCGTCGGTTCCGACGATGTCACCGACGCACATGCCGGTCTTGAACCTGCTCAATCAATTTCTGAAACAAGTCTCAGGGCCCATGTCTTCGAGGATCGTCGAGTACGCGAAGGCTCACCCCGTCTTCAGACGCTACTTTCTCGTACTTCCGGGCCGGTGGTTTCACGCGGTGGATCTAAAAATTAGGAAAGACGTGCTCGAGAATAAAAGAGGGAAGGAGAAACGCGGAAAGGATAGGCGAGTCGACGACGATACCGCGATTGACGTTGGCGCGAAACTCATGAGCGAGGTACTCCACGTTTCACCCGAGGGGGGCTGACTACCCCCAAAGTTTTCGTATATCATCCGCACCGATAAGATCGAATCGGAAATTTCGTGGAATCGTTTCGAAAATCGTTTTCAATCTCTTGAATCGAAAGGATTAAAATTTCTCGATATTCAATGACGGATTTTTGATTTTATAGTATTTTCTCTATGCTCGTAGATTGTAAATTTCCGACGTATAATTCTCCCTTTGAAACAATCACCCGCCGTTTCGAAACCCCCCCTACCCTCCCTCCCTGTAAACTTCGCGACATAATTAATTTCCGCTTGCGAATATGCCGTTCGATGAACGCTGTTTCAGGGGATAATATTCCTGATCGCCGGATTGGGAGTGATGGCCGAGGTGACGCGAAGCGGTAGAAATTCGGCGTCGAGGGACAAGGTGAAGAGGGAACAGATGGAGAAGCTGATCGGGAAAAAAGACGAAATATCGTTAGCTCTGGAAAAACAGGCGCACATGATTAACAAGCTGGAGAAACTGGTCGACGAGTACACCGGACTCACCGCGAAAACCGCGTCCCCCGAGGATGGGAAAAAAAACGAGTAGCCGACCCCGCGGCTAATTTTCCAAACTGCGCACCCGATTCGACGTACCTGCGACACGTTGCACGTCCCGCAGTCCGACGATAAAATTTATTAATCCACCTACCGCGAATAGACGATAAATTTCCAAAGCGAATCGATCGAGCGACTCGGCGAATTTGTTACTTAAAAATTAACCGTGACGAGTGACTTCCGCTTCGCCGACGCAACATCACGTAGTCGAAAGCTCCGTATAAATAGGCAAACCGCGTTGGCTGGAATTAGCATGCTTTTGCATAATGGCAGAGCATGGTTGCGGCCGCGATGTGATCCGTATCGGAATAGCTGGGTAGAGACGTAACCTACCTACGTGTACCGTGGGTACGAATGACGGATAGAATAAAATTGACGCATGAACCGGGGGAGAAGATTCGCCTCAGTTTCCACAACGTCATAGAGTACGAATCGGAGGAGCGGAGAAACGGAGGCGGAGAAGGCTGCAGACGATTCGCCGACGGTGTATAACTATCGTCGAATTCCATAGGGTGCAATTTTGACAGTGTGCCGAAGCCATGGCGGGAATAGAGAGAGAGAGAGGGAGAGATGGGTATCGAAGGACGTTCCATGCCGCTAATGGACCGCTAATTGGTCTCTGAATAGACAGTTTTTGCAACTCTTCTTCTTCTTCGTCGTCGGCGAATATTCCGCAGTCATAAAGAATCTCTCGTTCTTTTTTCTCTCCGTCCTCTTTGCCGCGGGGGGGGGGGGGGGGGGGGGGGGGCGGACGAGAAAAAGGAGAGTAGCGAGTTTTCTCGCTACTCGGGGGAGACGGGACGACGCCAAGGATATTATGGTACGAGACCGTAGCGTCGATCGAGGAGACAATTACTACACAGAACATTCCTACTTCACCGAGTAATTACTATTCGTTGTTGTGCAATTGAGAGAGTCGACTGTTACCTCCAAAGATTAAAGACAATGTGTCCTTTTGAACCTTTTGTGGCGGAGATATCGACGTTTCCGAGTACCTAGCTACGCGGGCGCTCGTCGTCTTCTCCTCGACGTAATCGAGGCCATTCAATGTTATAATACAAATACATTTTTCAATATCGATTCAACCGATGCCCACCGCTCCGATATACCATTTCGCTACCCACGAGATGTTTCCGCTTCTCTTCTCGCCTTTCCCAGCGCTTTCTCGCGGGATTTTTCATACCGCCTTTTTTTTCCCCGGAGCGACTCGCTTTCCAGCCAACCGCCGCACCGCTGGGGGGGTGGTGGTGGTGAAAATTTATATTTTCACGCGTCTACCGAAGACGCGAGCGAGACGGAAATTTCCGACACTTCTTTCGCTCCCATTCCCGAGAACGTTTTCTAAACTTTAGCCGGCTACGGGATGGCCGGACTCTTGGGATTCTAAATAAACGAGCCATAAAACACATCCCGGCTACCCCCCCTCCCCCCGGAAGAAGAGGTCGACTCCCGGGGGCGACACTGCATCGAACTGCATGCCACTCTTCGCGTGTCCATAAGATACCTCCACCTATACGTGCCGGTACTCGTGAAATATGCCGTTGGCCAATCAGCGGGGTGGCAGTTCTTTCTGAAATTGCGACACCGAAGAACGAACGAACTCCGAGCTTTTTCATCGGACACGGATGCAGTTTCGCGAACATCCGCAGCAGCTGCGGAAGAAAAAAAAGAATTTCACCATCGGAAGAACAAAGTGGGGAGAAAACAAAAAATTTTCATAATAATAAATTAATGAACTAGATTTCCATGTCGGTTTTTGAGGTAGGAGAGATGGCGAATATTCTCGAATATTTCGATCTTCCAATCAAGGAATCGCGGCCGTAGCCTCGGCGGGGAGATGGACGGTGGAAGACAATCAAAAGTAAAGCGCGCCGCCCGTAGGTCCCGAGAAATTGAATTTGAGTTGGCGAAGCTTTACAAAAAGTTTCCCTGCTTATGGATGACCGATTCTCCGACCTACGAAGACCTCGAAGGTCGGTACGCGGCCTACTCGAGAATCGTCGAAGCTCTGCGGCCGAGGTTTGGAAATCTATCGCTTCCGACGGTCGTCTACAAAATCCGCGACCTCCGTTACAGGTTGGATTTTTTTGATCAAAAAGGTCGCTTCTCTCCCACCGTTCGCTCAATTCTTCCGTTCGTCAGATACTGCGTGGAGTTAACAAAAATCGAGAGGGCGGCCGTCTCCGGAGTAAATTACACACCGAACGTCCCTTGGTTTCCGGTTATGCGTAGCTTTCTCGACCTCCGGTTCAGGACCGAGGAGATCGAGGACCCCCCTCAGGTGAGGTGATCGGAACGACGATGAATTTTCGTTCGAACGTCTCCTTGTTTCGAGATGCCCTATTTCGAGATTTTCTCGTTTTTTTTTTCTCCGAGTCGCGCGACCCGGATGGAAAATTTTTAGGCTTATTAAGATCGCGAAAATTGGTGTGGATTCAGAGCTCCGACGAATTATTCAGCAGCAACGACGGCGACGACGAAGCGCAGATGAAAATTCCCAACGACTACAACGACTACGACGGTACCCGACTGACTCCGTCCATGTGCCGAACAATTTATGACAACCGTCTAAAAATAGGGGACAGCAAAAGCACCGTCGGGGAATCCGAGGAATTGGGTAATGATCGCGAAGTAGAAGCGGGAGCGCCGGTGGCCGCCGTGGAAAACCGCGTCGAGGTCTGCATCGGTGATCGGGCGTGGGGAGAAATTTCAAAAATTAAATATCATTCGGCGAACGAATTTACCGGGAGGGGATCATCCCCCCTCGGTGAATCTCCCTCCGAATCAGCGGCGGGATTCGGAAAAAAATCAAGCGACGCGCCCTCCGTAATTCCTGTTGTCGACGATCACCGGGACCACCGAAAAACGTTGCTTCGAAACGAAGTTACGCTCCGTCCTGCCGGTACCGAATTCGACGAGTTCGAGGCCTTCGGGACGAGCGTCGGAAGCCAGTTGAAGAGACTGGAGCCTTCGCTGGTCGCGAAGCTGGAGGTGAAAATTCTTCTGATCTTGAACGAGGAGAGAAGTAGGTGCGCGCGGCTGTAATATGGAAAATAGGAGATCGCCCTTGGTCTGGCTCCGGACGGAAGAGCGAAATAAAGGTGTATTCGGTATCGACAATGCCCGGAACTTCGCGCCGCGGTTCTTGGACGTTGTTCCCGTCGGGGGGATATATATCCGCGTGTTCCGCCGCACGCGGGACACGACGAACAAAAGGGTCGGCGATAATTCCATCCACGTTGTCACCAAACGACCCAACAATACGTGCCGTCAGATAATCGACCCTCGTCACAATGGCCCATCCTTTCCGCACCAGTATCGGCCTGCAAAATTGTGCAAAAATCCGTTCGCTGTGATGGACGAGCCCGAGCAAAAGACCCTTTGAATATAACGAATCGTAATCCGCGCTGTACGAGCGTGCGATTCACCGGCAAAAAAAACTAAAGAGGGAAAATAAAATAAATCGAGTTAATAACAAAAATTGCCTTTTTCGAAATAATTTTTGGGGTTCTAAGCAAAACCGTGAGGAAAACTTAATCATTCGTCGATTTTTCCAAGAGAACGCAAAAGAGGTTCACCGCGCGTTCGGCTCTTATCAAATTTTCAAAGTGACAATCGGCTGAGGTTTTTTGCTCTCGGTCGTCCCGCAATACCGTTAGTTGCATCGAACGAATTTCGATCATCTCGTTACGATACATCCGTAAACTTTTCCAGTTTACTACCTCAGACGTGTTACGTGTCTCGTATCCGAGCATCTCTCGAAGCACCGGGGAAAATCTACTTCGACACCTGCAGGACGACCCCGTGCAGTGGAAACACCTTCACAGGATCAATTCGAGGATGTCAGAGCTTTACAACGAGCGAACGACGTCGGATAAAAAGTACTCGAACAATCTTCTTTTTCATTTTTTTTTTTCCCTCTTCTGATTTCATTCCGTTCGTCCGCACGCTTCGCTTACTCGATGCAACCGACAAAGGATCAGCAGCCGAGTAGAGTGCCCAACGTAGAAAATAACGGATAAATAAAATTTAACTCGCGACTACGTGGGTGAAAAAATGTAAACGAATAGCGTTTCGCGTACGCGATGCATGCGCTGCGCACACGTGGCTACTCCGTTGATAAATTTGCACCGGGAGCAAAGGAATCGATTACGGCTTCGAGAAAGAATCCCGTTTTCAATGACCCGTTGGATAATTGTGGAAGATTCTTGAAACGAAAATTTGGAATTTCAAAGAACACAAGTAAAACTAATAGGTGAGTTTTTTTTCAGAAATTACTTGGGCGAAAACTATATCGATTTTACTATTTTTTTTTTCTCTCTCTCAACCGAGTCCTCGAATCCGAACGATCAAGAAAATCTGAAAGTCTCTTACCGTTCGAACGATTATGTCGCACATAAAATTCGAGGTATAAGCGTCCAGGTTGATGAGGTAGAACTTTGCGGAAGACGGGGGGGCAGGTAATGGGGTTGAAAAAGAATGATTATCGAGGTAACGCCGTTATCCCTACGGCGTAATTACGAGAGCTCGGAAGAAAGTTGGCGGGTAGTGAGAAAGGTATATTGAAAAAGTGCGCCGCGCTTCGAATGGGAATGTTATTAGCGATGAGGATAATTAGGAGTAACGCGCGCTACCGGGCGACCGCGGACGTGAGCCGTTGAAAAAAGACAAATTAGTTCCAGAGATCGGGCTAACGCGGTTAGAAAAAAAAAAAAAAATTAGACCAAAGAACAAAAAGGAAACTAGAAAAAGACGGAGACGCGCACACGTGCCGACCTCGCGCGATTTATTTTCCCCCCCTTTTCATACCCGAAATTTGTATCTCCGAATCTGAAAAATTAAAATCGTAAGGGTACGAGTGACACCGCGTGAAACAATAAAAAACGAAAAAACGATCCCGTAAAAAAATGAGGAAGTCACGTGCAGAGCCTCGCGACGTCATGGGTCGCCAAAAATTAAAGAAATTCATCGAGATAACGCCGAGAGCGAATTTTCAGTAGTACAAGCGCCGCAACGCGCCGCGTGAACTGAAACTAGTAGTCGAGGTCGCGCTAAGGTCGGACCGGCCGATACGCGGCGAGGCGCCCATTTCGCAGCGTTCGCAGCGTGCGCGCTGCTTGGGACGAGCGAAACACGAGATCGCTGTTACAATATTCTCGCTCAACGTCCGTTGAAATGCGTCCCATGTCAATCGAGCGTTTGAAAAAACGTTCGACGACGAGAGCTCCTTTTATTCAGCTAATATTTCGGAGGGAAGTTTCGAAGCTTTTTAAAATTGGGTGTGAATACATTTATTATCGCGAAATTGACGAGGTCGGTACCGAGACGCTCGAAAAGCTTAGAACCTTTACGAGGATATCGTAGAATCGGTATTGTAAAGAGCTCGTTACTACGGGTGATGTGATAATCGAAAGAGGAAGGCGTTCGAGGGAGTTTGACGTCGCCGTAACCGTCTCTCGGTAAAATTTCTCTGAATTTCAAACGCGAGATTGTCGCATAAAGATAATAGCCACCGCGCCGCGCGCGTTCCTCGGTTTCTAGGAGAAGAGGGTCCGCCGTTCGAGAGGGTCTAACCGTTGAAATTGCGTATCTTCTGATGGACCGTCGGTATCTCGCGGGACTATTTTGAGTACGGAGTTTTATTACGCCGGTTTACTAGTCTCCTAAAGTATGATTCAAGCGGGAGTCGAGATATGCGAGGTGAAAGCTTCGCGTCACGGTTATCGTCGTCCTAAGCCCTGTAACACGAGCGTTCGCCAAGAGCCCTTCAATTCTCCGAAGGTCACACAACCCGCTGATATACCCGCGCGAAGCCGATGTTATGATCGCTGGGAAAACGCGAGAGTAGGGGGTCGGCCGGACCGAGTTAAAAGTGCACTTTTAACGACTCGCTTACCGACGTTGGAAATGGAAAAAATGGCACACCCTCTGAGCAATTTTCTGTTCATTTGAATGGTTATTTTCGTACGTTTTTTTCATTTTGTTCTTTCGTTCCACTTCTCTTTCCCTTTTATCGACGCGGAAGGAATCCGTTTGTCTTACTAAAAGCGATCTCGATCGTCGACGGTCCGTGTACGGGTATACGCGAACGTCCGAGTGTGTGTACGTGAAATACGCGGTGTATACGTACACGTATACGTGTAGACATCGGCAAAAAAGAACCCTCCTCCCCCCCGGAATCCCGAATCAGGAAGGGAAATTAATGCGGCGCACAACCCGCGATGACGTGAGTCAAGAAGCCCCCTTTCTTCTCCCCCTTTTCCATTCCCTATCCCATCAAGACTTAACCACTCCGGTTTTTCTCAACCCCTACTGGCGATACAAAGAAACTAGAACGCCGAAAATAGTGGCGGAACTACGTCGCTCCGATATTGTACCTATACGTTGTACATAATGAAATATAGGTATGTATATATGTATGTAAGTAAAGTACTACATAAATAGAAATACACGAATGAAAAGAGTTCGAAGCAGAATAGAGAAGGAACGGGACGTACGAATATAAAAATAAAAAAGCAAACTAACCAATCGCTGGGGATTTTCTTGAAAGGCTGCTGCTGGTTATTATCCCGCATATACATATATCTTGGTACCTCTATAGCTTCGTGTAACCGTCGGTACCCGGGGTGCAGAATTTCACGGCGCCACGACCTCCACGGATACTGTAAGGGAAGGTGAAAGTGACGCCCCATCTGTCTGAATGGCGGCGGCCGCAACCTGTGCTCAAGAACCGAGGAAACCTGAGATTTTTATTCCAACCCAATCTGCAAGCGAAATATCGAGATGAAAAGGACACCGGAGCGCGATATTTCCGACTTGTACGATATTATCTTGCGAGGATTTCACGTATCAGTGCACTTGTCCTAAATCCGCTACATAAATTGATTTATCTGTAAAATTTATCGATCAAAAAAGTGAAAAATCGAGGGCATTTCGGTGGGATTAATTCGTAGGTCAATTTACTCGACGGATGTCAAGCTTTTGGTTTGAAAATATGCACAGACGTGATCGAGCGGAGGGGCACGTTGTGAGAAGTGCAATTTTTCGATAGATTTCAGAAGCAGAAGAGACGGCAGGAAGCAGAAAGAAGACCGAAGTTCGCGTTCACTTGCGTCATCGGAGTAGAAGATTCGTTCCGTCGACGTCTCGATTGCCCGGGTATAGCCGCCAGAAATACGAAATTTGCAAGCGACCGAAGAACCCGACATTCTCGCCCGGACGTGATCTCATTCCCTGACGTAAGATCCGAGTCGCATTTGTTACCCTTCGCTCCGTACGCTACCTCAGGACAAAGTTGGAGCACGTGCGACCCGATGCAAACGATCCCGGATTCGCATCTTATTTCAAACGGATTAATAAAGTTTCTGTTCCATAAGACTTTATCGAAACAAGGGATAAACCAGTGCGCAGCTCCATCCTTCCGTGTAGCTAATGACCATCACGTTCATGGGGTAGCGGGGGATTTTACAAGTCGATTGATTTCAAAATTCGACACTTTATCGTCAGAAATTCCTCAATGATTTGGGAACCTTGGCGTATATTTTGCTCGGGCCGTTCTACATCGCCAATTCGGATAGCCACGATTTGGAAAAGTAAATTTTGAAAAATTACACGACAAAAAAAAATACCAACTCTGGTTGGAAGATCCTTCGCGTGTATTCCATTCCTTTCCATCTTATCCGCAGCGAATCTCCGCAGCTCACAGCCAATGAAACTCCATTCCGTTATACTTTTCAAGTTTTGGCACAAGTCCTGTTCATACATCTTTCTCCGCACGAGTTTCCTAGCTCGCTTCCTTCCGACCGGTTCCCTCGTCTCATACATATCAGGGTGTATAATTTATATAAAAAAAAAAAGTCCGTAATTCTTACGTCATATCTGAATATCTTTTGAATATCCCTGAAAATTTCGCTCTCAGTTTTTTACAATAAATATTCAACTATTTCAGATTTAGTTGGAAAATAAATAGATAAATTTACGAAGAACGACCTTCTCCAATTTCGGTATCTGAAATGTGCGTTACGCGTGCTAACGACAGTCGTCGTTTCTTTGTAGCTAAGAAGATCTCACGATTCGAAACGTCCGTTCTAAAGGAAATAAAAAAATATTCTCCGAGTTTTAATAACACTTGGACGAAGTCGGTTGATCCCCCCCGCCCTTTCCCGTTTCGCCCCTCGCCCCTCTTCCCTCGTCCCCGTTCCTTCGTCTCCTTTCTCCTCGAATACCTCTTGTCAGGATCAATCAGTTAGCCATGTTTGTCCAATCTGATCGTTCCGCGATCGGAAGCCCGCTTATAACCTCCCCGAAAGTCATTCGTCTTCTCCCGCCCTTCGTCCCGAACCTCCCCAATTTCACGTACCCCGCAGGATTTCGGTTTTTCGCGGTTTTGCATTGTTATAGCATCTCAAAATCGCGACATCGCGACGTCCCGCGGGAAGATCTCTACCACCGTCGAAACCCCCCCAATATGTATGTTTTCGAGCGACGCCGGGGGATTTCAGATTATGGAAGTGCGAAAGGGGCATTATAAGTTACAATAAAATTCGTAACGGCAAAGAATATCCCGAAGAAAATTGCGATAGTATCTTCTCATAGCTTTCTCTCTCTTAAGGGAAACAAGAGTCGCGATATTCGACGAAAACTGGCGGAAAGGTTTTTGATTATCGCAAATTGAAAAATCGCCGGGCGATATCGGAGGCTGAACTTTTTTGGATTATGGAGTAATTCTGGCCGTTATTGTCCATTAAAATTCAAAGACATAATCTCCAAACGTACGCCCACAACGTGTCATCTGTCAACGGTGTATTTGTCAAACGTCGCGTTTTGTCAAATAAGCAAAAACCGCGGTGCGATAGCACCCGACGATTATTGATGATCGAAAAGTTGCGGATACCTAATTACCTCCACGTTTTTTTTTTAGCTTGACAATTTTTCGGATCTACCGGAGCGACTGTTTCAGTTCGCCAAGGTCTGATTCGCGCGTCTATAGCTTTCGCTAAATGTTATCCGAACAAGGCTTTATTTCTTCAAGTTGCGGAAGCTTCGGGAGTTTTCTAACTCCATCTCCTGCACGGTTAGACGTCGATTATAGCAAGGATCGTCCGCCTATAGATATCGCACGGGGTTACCGTCCGTTTTTTTTATCTTTGATCGTTTATTTTATTTCATTCCTCCACCCCCGTTACGTAGGCTCTGTAGGAAAACGACGAACAAGGTGTACGGAGCTTTCTAAGACAGATGGATAAATTTCAGGATGTATTTTCGTTCGCGTTGAACTTTGGGCATCTAGATCTACGACACTGAAACATTCCGACGCTTATTTTGGATTTTTTTTTAAACGGTTACAGCGCGAACATGAAAATTTCAGTCAATATTGCGATCCCGGCGCAGCGAGGGGATAAAGAGATGATTTTCTTTATGGAAGGAAAAATGGTATGAATAATATTACCGTGGTACCGAAAAAAATACAGTTTCCGAACAACCGTATATCACACCTCGCGAGGTCTCCGTTGAAAATTCAACGTCTCTGATTCTCGAAACTTTCCGTTCTGAGGGCGATCGTTTTTTTTATTTATCACATCTCTTTTCCTCTATGAAAACGCCCCGTGATCAACGCCGCTGTGAGGTCGTTGACGACCATAGTTTGAGCGACACTTGTCCCACCATGTCCAATGGTTATACATATGGTAGCGCGGACGGCAATCTCGTAACCGCCATGTTCGCTTTTCGACTGCTGGGGTACGTAATGGTTTGTAACATGACGTTCGCATGGGACTGCCGGCTTGTGGTTTGTTCCACAGAGTCATCGGCGGGTCAGAATTACAGAACGGACATTAGGGCGAATTTTCTGTTCAAGAATGCCGAAAGAGGGGTTCAACGAAAAAACGATTCTGTTGATATCGGCCTAGGAGCAAGATGAAACGCGGGGAAAAAAAATAAAATAAATTTTCAAACGGTGTAGGTCGAGGGTTGAGAAAACCAGGAGGGCGTAAAACCAACACTTTTTTTTTCTCTATACTCTTCACGACTGCGCAATGTAGCGTCGTAAAGGTTTATGTAAAATTTTAACAGTTAATATCCATGAAAGGAGCACTTTGCCAGAGTGGTATGGGTACACGCGAAGTGAATTTTCTTATTACTGTTTTACCTTTTTTTTTTTTTACCAAATTGCGAGCTCCTTTTTTCGCAACACCGAGAAATTCGGACGCGCTCGAAAAACCGACTCGAATCTTTCCCCGTCGTAATAAAATAAAAAAAAATAAAAAAAAAAATACATCGTCGATGCACCCTCGCGACAAAAACTACGCAGGATAGGAAAAAGCCCGAGTTTCTAATCCCACGCAAACTACGAGAGCCACAAAAACAAAATGCATTCTCCTCGGCCTTCGGATATGTTAAATATGTATACGAATACGCCCTGACCAGGGGCAGTGTGCCCAGTTTTTTTTTTTTCCCCTCCTCGCGTCGGTTCTTCATGCGGGCCGGCAACTCTCGGGATTGAGGTGAAAAATTTGAATCGTAGATACCGAACAGTGGCCGACATCGGGTTATTTTTCACGCGGGTCCATTCGTCCGTGGAAACTCGCGTCGCGAAACCAGACCTGGGCTTTGACTTCGTCGGGGCTGGATCGATATCGCTCGGCGAGAGGAAGACCTCGCAGCGGCAACCTTCCAGCTTCCAGCTTCCAGTTTCAAGCTTCCAACATCCGCATCCCCCACAGCTACTCGCCCCCTACGCAGGATTTTCACTACCACAAGTGCACCGCGGCAACAGCGACGGGAACGGAGTCCCTTTTCGCGGAATGGTAACGCGTAGGAGCTGGAAACCACCATCCCTTTTCGCCTCTCGCGTCCCCCCCTTTGCCGGCGATACGCATCCGTCGACGCGGCGACCGATCGGAATTTAGTTTTTCCACGCGGAACGTGTAAGCGTATCGAATGAGATAAAGCGGCAGCGTACGCGCGTGTACGTTTCACGATTGTCGACGACGAACGGAGAGAGAAACCTGGCGAAGAAACTCCGAGAGATATAATGTAGGTACGAGTGTCTCGAGAGAAGCGCTTTTTCTATATGAAAAAGAAAAGAAAAAAAAAAGAAATGAAAAAAGAAAACGTCGGAGGCGCGCGCGTGTGTATAACGGGTGTCTCCGATACAGCACTCGCCGCAAACGGCTCAAAGAATAAGCTCATTTTCGGGCCACTCTAGTTTCCAGCTCAATTTCAAAGCTAAACAACAGCCTCGCGTGAAACTTATACTACGCAAACTTTTTCAGAATTAACTTCGTCACCGCGCCAAGGTCTGAAGAGCCAAAGAGAAGCGTCAACACTTACTTTTTAAATCCACATATCTGCGGCTGAGTTAAGGGTATGAAAAAAAAAACATAAAAAATAGAAAAAAAATACAGCGCTGCAAACGTTACGCTCAAATAAGCCGTCTGTGGTTTTTCGCCGGGCACATTTGACGGGTTCGGCTCGGTTAATTTTAGCTCATTTTTTTCGTTCTCCCTTTTTTTCGCGGCGGTACACTCTGTGATTTTGACGAGCGGGTAAAATCCCCGACCCCGAATCGTTGTGTTCCCCGAAAACGCCGCGGGTATTACCTGCGGAAAAAGGTTTTTCCGAGTAAGAAAGCTCGAGCAGGTGTATAGTATCGGAGCGAACGGATGTGCCGTAGAGTCGAACGCGGTGAAAGGATGATACCCCCCCCCCCCCCCATCGCAACAGCCCTCTGGAAAGATGAAAACAAAAGGGAACTTCTGAAGACCAATTTCTATGGACTAGTTACCTCCTCCCCCCGCGAAACCCGCAGAACGGCGGTCGCCACGCAATCGCCGTTCGATCTTCAACCGGACTACGATGTCTACCTTCTCCTTTGATCGAACTTTAATTCCGGAAATTTCCAAGCCGCGAATTCGCCGGCTGAGGACGCACTTTGCGTAATTGCAACGATTCCCAAATTTTTTGACCGTCGGCACTCACTGAAAAATTAGAAGAAAATCAAACGAAAATCCCACCCCCTCCGGACAGACGTACAAAATATTTTCTACTCGACGTGAAATCGGATTTTTGAAATCTCTCCCGTCAATGGAAAGCTTATCGAGATCGTAGCGCGGGGCTGCTATTCACATGGAAATAATTCACTTATTGTACGATACGGTTGGATGAAAAGTCCTTACAGGGGTCACGAGATCCGGTTAAAAGCGCGACGCTTTACCGTAATCTGCGCTTTGGACGTTGGGTATAAAAAATGTTAAAATATCTTAGAAAATTTCTCGTTTCGCTATACATTGCAGCTTAGGAGATTCGACTTTCGATATCGCTCGTCGGACGAGAAACCACTTACGCAATTTCTTCCCATTTAACGGAAAGCGACTTCCCGGGATTTTCGAGATGAGACGAAGGGTGGCTCGCACGAGCTAAGGTTGCCTTTCCGCCGAGATCCAACCGCGTCTAAAAGTGAAAACGAAAGTGGAAATGTGCGTGTCTATCTCTTCTAGATTACCTGTCCAACCTTTTAAGGATGAAACTGTGGACGAGGATACCGTACCACCTGGTCCGTGCTCCGATCTTTCCACAATTTACCTGCATTTTCGCAACGAATCTGCAGGACCTTCGAAAGCACATTTGAAATTACCGATCGATCTGTGTACGTTCTCCGATGGAACGATCGAGAAAAAAAAAAAAAAATTATTCCTTCTCCCTTCGGTTCCGATAGCACATTCGGTCCGACTAACAATTCGAATAATATGGTCGAATAATCTGCCCCGTCCTGTTCGCAGGAGCTTTTATAGCCGCTAATCTCATAGAGTTGAATTACTCTGGAAATTCATATACGTATAGTCGAGCGTCGAATCGACGTTAACGTGAATAACATGAACCGGAGTTGTTGAAAAGCTTTTGAATAAAATTTTATCCGTAATCCGTTAGCCGTAAAATTTTGCGGACCGTTCGCCTAGCCGGGTCTGTATCGCCGTCTCGATCCCGATCCTGAATTTAGTCGAAGTTAATTTTGCTACGGGCGATCACAAGACGCGGTGTGCAACGCAAGCAACTCCAACATCACCGTCGAGGGATAAATAAATATAACGCACGTGACGCGGTTTGCACGTGTTATCGTTGGAAATTTTTTTCCACCCCTCCTGCCGACTAAAAAACCCTTCCGCGCGCCGATACTACACGTAGTACGTAGCGAAATTAACGGGCGGGGGGGGAAAAAAGGCGCGGAGCCATTTCGAGTGGGCTAATGGCAGGTAACTTTTGGACCTTTTACGCGACCCAGCCGTCACTTAATTTTTAATTTCGTTCGAGTGAATGGGCGCGGAACGCCGGGCGTCTCGACTCCGTGAAATTAAACCACGCCGACGGACGGCGTCACCGCGACAACGACGATCCGGCCCGCGGGACGGGGCGATACTCCGCGGAAAAAAGAAATACCGCGCCCGATTCCGATATCCGTTTTTAAACGCGCGTCGGCGAGAAATTTTTTTTGCCGAACTTGGAAAAACCGGGGATCGACGTCGCCCCGCTCCGAGAGTTACAACGTGAGCGTAGAACGCATGAAAAGGGTTGTAGCGTTCGTGCAATTGAGATGCAAAACTCGAAGCAGCGCGGAGCATGAATTATTTCTTACGCAACCCAGCGGGCAAAGGGAAGAATAAGAGACGAAGGAATAAGGGAAGGAAAAAAGGGAGTCGAGGAGGGAGATACAGGGTGGGACGATCGATTGGCACTTGACGCAGTAGAGGACGTCGATGCAACAAGGGAAGATGACGAGAGAAACGGAAGCTCGCCTGGCCCCTACTTCCGGATATCCCGCGGATCTGTTCGCGGGATAAGATTATCTCGATTCACCGACGAGTCTGTAATTAATTACCTATTTTCCGAAGGGGGGACCTTATCGGTACGGGGTGCCAGTCAATTTATCTCGTGGAACGATAAGAACGGATCCACCGATCGCTCCCGATCGACTGGAGCACGTCCGGTCAAAAAACTGCCTCCCCTTCCTGCCCTCGAAAAATAAGAAAAATCGTTCGATTAACAAATTTATTAGGTCGAAACTATTTTCGTATCTGTTGTAAATTGAAACCGATTTTTTCTCAGATTTTTTGGGTAGGTAGAATTTTTTTTCTTCCCCTTTTTCCTCGATGATTGATTTTTGTTTTTTCTTTTTTTAGAAATCGGCATTCGGGCGAAATTAAGGAAAGGAATCAACCGACGAAATCGAACTTGTACAATCGAATTCTATTCATAACCCTGGGATAAGTTGGTTCATCTTGCTCACCACGATACGGGAGAGGAACGTCGAACCTGCAACACGAATCCGGAAGTCCAGGGAAGACTCTCGATTCGTAAAAGTTCGAAACACGTAGTCTAGGCTACCTAAACTCTTGGAAAAGTTAAGTCGCTGCCTCGAAACTATAGCAAAGTCCATCCGATGATCAAACATTACTTGGTCCAAGAAGGAGAAAAAGCAAAAAACGAGAGAGGGGAGTCCAAAGGAACAAACAAGCAACAATCGCATCCGAACTGCTCATCTGGGCGTCGGCTAATTCCTCGTTTCTAACTTTCTCGAAAAACCATCCGGAGATGTAACGTGAGCCGAAAAATCCGTTCTCCGACGAATTTCACGTCCAGAAAATGGAGTCCGGGTCGTTCGAAGTATCGAAAGTGGGTGGGAAGAAAAACTACGCGAATCCAGGAGGGAGGCAGAATTCAAATTCTTCGGTGACACCGAATGGCCGCGAAGGACACGTTATTGGGACGCACGTCGGTACGGTGTATGTTTCTGAAATTTGAGAACAAAAAATCGGCGCGTAGTTCCCTTTGAGGGAAACGTATGCGAAACGATAAACTCGCGCACAGGGGTAGCTGCCGAGGTATGTACCTTGGGAAAAGTGCGAACGTCTGTTTTCACGGGCAGAAGCTACGAGAGCCGCCGTAGCTTTGAGGCTGAGAAAAGGAATAGAAAAAACGAAGGAAAGGAGCGGAGCGTATCGAAGAGAGAGAGAGGGGAAAAAAGCGAGAGAGAAATAGAGAGGCGAAATATTTCGGAATGTTCCAGTGCGTTCTTCTCAATGGGACTGGGAAATTCGCGCGTATATGTTCATAGAAAATTTCCACTGTGAATTCGGAGCGAAAAAACATGAGGGAAAACCAGTGCAGATTCCGGGCGTGCGAATGAGATTTGTCGTTCGTTTGCCCCCCCTGTACCTTTGCCGTATGATATATAAATGTGGATTTATACGCCGGTCGGCAGCCGGGGAATGATTTGTTGCATATATGTATGTATGGCGTGTACGTATACAACTGGCTATATTCTACCTAACTTGCCAACGAATTACGTTATTTTTGTTATTATTTTATACGCTACATCCGTCCGCGTAGAGTCCGCGTGCGTTGTGAATAAAATAAATCCGCGAGGTCCGCGCGACGGTCAACGTCACGCCGCTCGGAAAGGTGGTCGTATGGCGGTCGGGGATCATTTTTTTTTTTACAGATATTTGAAACCCCCCCCCACCCCGTTCGTCGTTGGGGTTCGCCACCTGACCCCGTGACCCACCCCGCGGGGGGCTAGTTTTACATACGCGTACATATGTTCGGACCTACGCGTACAAATAAGCCCGGAAGGATTCGCAATTTTTTCCCATTTCTACCTGCATTTTCCATTCGTTTTACATCGTATCGCCGTCGCGGATGTGGAAATGGGAAAATTCATACCTAACGCGATAAAATTTTCAAGTTTTTTCTAATTCTCTCCATTGGTTAAACCGTCCGTGGTTTTACTCCACAGGTATATAGGTATGTAATGGCACTCACGCACATTACGGTTATGTACGTATGTACGTATACCTACCTATGTACATGTTATAGACACGTAGCCAGTTATCGACACGGTGCAGCAGTCGTTTAGGTATTGAGTAGATACGTATGTACACTAGGGTGGGTTGAAAAAAAATTATTTTTTCTTTATTTTCTTAGCATGGGGGCAGAATTTGTATTTTATAGAAAAAGAAAATTTTTCCACCTAATGATTACTCGATCGAGTGCACGAGTAGATGATTTTGGCTTTCAGATTTGGATTTCGGAGCTGATTATACGTGAGATTACTCTTCGAGAAGCAAGAGAAATTCGAATTTTGAGCAAAAAATAGATCATTGTTTTAATTGGGTTTAATATGCGTTTCTTACATATTTTGACCTCAGGAATTCGAATCTGAAAGAAAAATTGCTCTATCTGAAAAATTGACCGAGTTATCGCCAATTTTCAGCTTTTTGGGGTCAAAAATAAAAAATTGAGTTTTTAGTCTATCTCAATGTAATTTGAGCTCAGGAATCCAAATCTGGGAGAAAAATTGATTTATCTGCAAAAATAACCGAGTTATCCCCATTTTTATGCGATTTTTGGCATAAATTCGAGGATATCTCGAAGGGAAAAAATCGTAGCTCAATTTGGACAGCGGATTCGTGTTCCTGAGGTCAAAATACAAAAGAAAAGTGCCATACGATCAATTTTAAAAAATAAAAATTTTTGGTCAAAATTTGAGATTTTTCCAAGGGGTACCCCTTACGATTTTTTCAAATTTTGACCAAAAATTTTTATTTTTTTAAATTGATCGTATGGCACTTTTCTTATGTAATTTGACCCCAGGAACACGAATCCGTCGTCCAAATTGAGCTACGATTTTTTCCCTTCGAGATATCAGCAAATTTGTACAAAAAAATGCCTAAAAATGGGGATAACTCGATCAATTTTAGAGATAGACCAATTTTTCTTCCGGATTCGGATTTCTGAGCTCAAATTACATTCAGATAAACAAAAAAATGAATTTTTTATTTTTGACCCCGAAAAGCTGAAATTTGCCGATAACTCGGTCAATTTGAGAGATAGATGAATTTTTCTTTCAGATTCGGATTCCTGAGGTCAAAATACGTCAGAAAAGCATTTTAAACTCAATCAAAATGATGATTTACTTTTTGCTCAAAAATTGATTTTTTTTTTGGTTCTTCCAGAGTAATCTCACGTATAATTAGCTCCGAAATCTAAATCTGAAAGCCTCTACTCATCAGAAATCATCTACTCATGCAATCGATTGAGTAACCATCAATTATTAGCTGTTGGGAGCAGAAAAATTATAAGACATATCGATTGGTTTTAGTTGTATACTCACTTTGATTCGTCGCAATCCATGCATGGGTCGAAATATTCAAACTTCTCGGTCTACGAGTACGGGGTATCCAGCCCGAGCTTACAACTGGAGTCAGGTAGCCACGGGTACGCGGTTTGTTTTGGGGCGTCACCTCTGCTCAGCCCCCAAGGTGACGTCTCACAACAAAGCGCTACGTTACTGGCTACCTGATTCCGGCAAGGCTCGGGCTCCCCGACTCAACTTCAATTTGAAGTGAAAAGAGAGCATGACATTTTTTGATTATATACTTGAATTACAAAAATAATAGGACAAAAATTTTGAACAGTGAACGAGTTATAAACAATCGCAATCGACAATTTTTATATAACAGAAAATATCAAGTAAAAAATTTTGAAAAATTTTCTTCTTTCACAAGGTACAAATTCTACCCCCATGCTAAGGAAATTGAAAGAAAATTTCTCCAACCCACCCTAATGTACACTTACTTGGGTATATATGTCATGTCGCTAGTACATAGAGGTTGAACTTTATTACCCGAGAACAAATACCAGGAGTGGCAGCCTCGCGGTACGTACAGCTACACTTTGAGTGTTATGGCAAAGGAGCGTCCTCAAATACTTTCGAAGGAAGTTAAAGCCAACTTGCCCGGGGGGTGGCGGGGTGGGGTGCAGGGGGGATCGGGTTGAGTCGGCCGGGGCGGTACACACGCCGCGAATGGATGGACATCGAGGGAAAGGATGATTTCCAGCGTCGTAAAACTCGGCTTAGTTTCAATATCGTCCAAGATGGTATATAATATTGGATCGATCAATTAAGATAGAGGATTATTAATTACAACGCGCTCCGCAGGGCCGTACCTTACAGCGTATCGTATCATCGTCAAAGCTTGCTTCTAGTGCCGAGGCAATCAATTTCGGAATACGTCGTCCAACCGTAAACCTATAACCGCTGTCGCAACCTCCGATTTCCCCTTTTGAAAATATAACGTCAAACTTCCAAAAGTACGTACCCTCCCCACCCATGCAGCCTCCTGGCACTCAGATCTTCACCGATGTCCTACATAACATCTGTGGGAAGCTCAATTTCCCACCGAGATTCTTCTGGTTTTTTGAATCGTCGATTCATCTCCCAACGAAATTCACTGCCCAGCATCGCCGATAGCATTTGATGTATAATGCCTAGTTGAAAAAAAAAAACTCAATCTGAATATATCTGATTTAATATCTCGCTCTCGTTTTTTTTTTTTAAAGGTTCCGCACACTCGTTTATAGACGACGAGCGGATCTCGTAAGATATTATTTTTCGCCCCGTGACTCGTTCCGTATTTCCTCTATTTTTTCTTTCTTTTTATCTCTCCAGTTGCCGAACATTATCGCGGCTTCTTTCCGACCGAAGATTCGCCGCGGCGTCTACTGTATACGGGATTTCGCGAGGCTCCATTATATCACGAAGATGATAGATCGTCCTATACACGACGATGTGTATAAATCGGAACAATGTTCCTCTCCATTGTTTCGAAATTCTTTCGCGCTAATTAACAAACTGAATAGCGGGGTATCCAGAAAATCGAAACACTATGGACGAATTTGACGAATGGCCAGGCTACGTATCCTGACGTATTGTAACGTTAGGAGCTTGGGAAAAAAAGTTGGAAATCTATCGCATCTAGGACGAGTCCAACTCTCGTCTGTCGGCGATCGATTTTTCTACGAGTGAAAAAGCAGGTTGTTTCCACGATTGATTTCTCGATATTTCGAAGCAGATGAAATTCGATCGGGTTTCAAGGAGACCTCGAAGCACCGGAACAACGAAGTACCCATCCTTTTTATTTATTGTACTCGAGCGAATCTCACTCAGTGAAGGGCATTTTGAACAGCACGAAGCTTTTAGCGCTTATTTCGCCTCCAGTGATATGCTTCTTGGAAGAAGATTCACCTGACAAATACGAGACACTAGAGCTTCACAGACTTTTAAGGACTTCCCAGCGTAGCTTGCAGTAACAATGCGGCTACGAACGACGCTGGTCTGCGTCTCTGTCTCTCCTTCTTTTCTCCCGCTCCTACTCTCTTATCAAAGAAATCTTAGCGTCGAGTTTCTTTCGCTCGGCACTTCTTAAAGGGGTAAACAATACGTAACGCCGAGCTTTCGTCCGTTAAACTCCGGGCAAACGATGAAAAATTTCTTCGTCGATGAAAGTTTATTTATAAGTTTCGCGAGTTAAAAGGAGACGAACGTTGCGGAATATTTTCGAACCGCTCGGCGGTGGTCGCGATGTCGTGAAAATTTCCTCGCAGCTCTCCGAGCTCTCGGGGCTTTTTGCCAGCCGAAAAAAATCGCAGCTTTCGCGAGTCGACCGTCGCACAGTGTGCGGGTATAACGAGGTTTGCGAATCACACGGAATGATTCAACGATCGAACGATCGAACACTTTGATCCGCCGACAAGCGAATGTTGGCAGCTGCACGACTCGCCCTTAACACGGCCACCTTTTGAATATTTGATCGCTACACGCTGCGCGTCCGGATTTATGCAGACTGCAAAGTTTATCGAATCTGTTGGAGCGACTCTCCCATGCAGAGAGCGGAGTGCGGTAAAACTTCGTGGGATGGCTGTAACGGTGGTGGCCCTCGGCCATATCCTTGGGACGACGTTCGATTTTTATGTTCCTGTTATTATTAGCCAGATTTTGCATAGGTAACCGAGCGTGGCGCGTTCCAGGCGATGCACGGATTACGATGAAAATAGAAAAAAAAAAAATACCGAGTTCAACCACGCAGCTGGATCGGCGAGGAGCGAGTTTAAAATTCTAACGAACCGTCTTACGTCCCTCGGTGCAGTTTCGAAAGTTGAGACCGAGCGAATAAAGTTGTCAGGGGGTTTGGAAACCGCGCGGATGTAGGTATATACGGTTATGAGCTTTCGGTGCACGAATCAACCGTAAAACTTGCGAGTTCGCAACGGTTGATGAAAAGTCGGAAGTCGAATTCCTCGCGAAGGAATTCATATCGTTGTAGAACGATGCGGGGGTGGGGGGGGGGGGGAAACGGTGTTTTTTTATTTTTTTCGTTCAACCGCGAGAAGTCGAAGCGCAGCTGCTTCTCGTTCCGAATGAGAGAATATTTGAAGAAAAAAAAAAAAAAAATCTCATCGTTCCGAAGAAGTTAATTTATATCTCGGTTTGTATCCTCCATCTTTATTCGGACCGTTCAGATGACGGTACGAAGCGATCCGAGGCTGAATAGAGAGAGAGAGCGGGGTAGTAATTGAGATAAAATGGAATAAAGATACGTTAAGAATTTTCTTCAGAATTTTCTTTTCATCTCTTTTTTAAATAGCTGCGAGATCCCTTTGTTTCCGAAGGTTAGAGTCGCGTTTCGCGAAAAAAAAAAAAAAAAAAAGCGAAGCTTATTATCGACCTGACCGCTTTTCGTTTTTACTTTTATTTTCGTGTATTTTAAAGGCAAAGCTTTTCAAAGAATTTCTATGCCTATTTTTGGAACGAACGAACCCTTTAAAAAGCATTTAGGACAATGTCCGTTGGCCCAACAATAAAACACGAAAAAATTAAAATCTAGAGAAATTAAAAACTCGGTTTCCGTTTCACCGCAATATTAAAATATAAGGGTTTCCATTATATCGGCACAATAACGCCAGAAGCATCTCGTATAGTTTTTCATTTCCGCCTTGACTCTTCTTCCCTATCACAATACCACCGCATACGTGTACATTTAAACGCAAGGATATATAATTCTCCCTTTCTTCTCCTGTTAATTCCTAGCTCTTTTCATCTTTTCTTCGTTATCCTCCACGTACCGTTTTTCAGTCGCCAACGTCACTCGGAGTCGCGAGCGCGCGCGCGCCGCGTCGACGTCGACGTCGACGTCGTTATGAATCACCCCCGTGTATACCCCATTAAATGGCGGTGTGCTCATGGCGAGTGAGCACAGCTCAAGATCACCACGGGTCGTCGGTCAGTATTATCGCCTCCTCGAATATTCCACGCCATACCTAGCCGGCTCGGAAATACTCCGGGAGATAAAAAATAATCGCCCTCGCCGCGTAACGACTTTCCTCCCCTTGTTGCGCCCTTCCATTCCACTTTTTTTTTTTTCACCTTACGCGTACCGCGTCTTTCCTCCCTTTTTCAATTTCTCTTTATTTGTGTATTTCCGCGGAGCGGCCGATCGACGAAGAACCGACGACGAATTGTCGCCAGGTAAAATAAATACCATAAAATTATGGAGAAGGTGCGAGCTTTCGCTGATTTCTGTAATCGTAGGCGTTAGCTATGCGCATACGATTACACGTAGGACCACCGCTAAGATAGGTGACGGCGAGCAAGTGCAGCTTTATGGACCAAACAAACCGAACTTCACTACGCTCGGCTGCATATAATGGCGTGTAAGTGTATATACGGCGTATGGATAGGTGTGTGTGTGTGTGTGTACCTATATATGCAAGGGTAGTTTGTTGACTTGCGGCGGGTCGGAAACCTGCAGGGTCGACGTTCTCGTCGCGACGTCTGTCTGTCACATATTTTAAACGACGAAACTACGATGCGTCGGTGGCCTGCAAATCTACCGTCATACCGCCACTCGTTTTACTACGTCGCTTTCACTTCTCTGTGTAAATTTTCTTTTTCCAGTCATTCATACGCCGCATCCGGGGTTCAAAAAAACGGTCCGATATTTCGCAAAAGTTGCGCCTCGTTATCGGCGTCGCTGGGAAATCGCTGCGCCGAAGAAGTTTGTCGTCGGTCGAGGTCTTCTGTTCTCCTCTGCTTTCACCTCTTCGACATTTCGGGGTTTTTGAAGGGTTCAAATACGTGCATCTGGATGAAAAAGCAATCGTGGGCGGTTACGTAATCTTCGAGAAGAAGTAAATCCCTCGTACGAAACGTGTCGAACCCCCGATCGTCCTATTATCAAGGTGAAAGTCCTCGCCGCGTCTACCGCGTCTCATTTGCAGCGACTATAATCCAATTCGTCCCGTTTTCTTTTTTTTTTTTTTTTTTCTTTCCACTCGCGGAGATCCGACGCGCCTCTCGTTCAGCGGTGGGAAGCGTTTTTTCACCCAGGGTGGCGAATACGCGGTATAAAAAAAAATAAATAAAACAAGGAAATACAAAGACGAGAGAAAATAAAGGAGCGAAAAACTACCAAAACTCGAATACCTACGGAGCACGAAGGCCGTCAGCGACTCCTCCGACTTAAAAGTTTAACATTTTAATTGGGCGGAGGAGAGGCGGGAAAATTTGCCAGGTGCCAAACCGGCGACCCTGGGGATCCCGGTAAAAACTGCCGACACTCCGCCAATCGAGACTCCGCGAGTCGAGCGAGAGCTTGAATAATGAATATCAGCTTGCGGTTCTCCGACCGGTCGCTTCTATTTCCGCCTTTATTGTCCCATCGCTGCCATTCTTGTTTCACCGGAGGCCTTCTAGCCTAAACTTTTTCAACCAGTTTTATGGGGGCTACTCTTCCAATCCCCCTCCCCCCTTCCCCTCGAAACTACCCGCTGCCTGCCAAACAGCTTATACCGAAGGAAATTCACCCCGGATTTCGACGCGTCGCGACGTACCCGGTTGAAATTTCCGTGCGACGATGGAACCGGAAACCCGAACCGTCGATCTCGCGAAACCCGTTCCCCTCGCGACGTACTTCGTGCGCCGATCCGCGAAACGTTGGACTAGATCGGCGATCGAGAACCGGTTCAGTTTTGCGCCCCAGCGTTCGACGCGACGAGACGAGAAACTTTATTTCGAGACCACGGCGTCGTCGTGACGCAATGCCGCAAAGCAATTAAGCTCCTCGCGGGGCGTTCGAGGAATGAAGAAGGCCCCCCCTCGATCGTATCGTATGACGGATAGAGATCAATTGACGATAGACGAGGCAATCGGGCGGTCGATTGCGGCCGATGGATTAATTTTGAGAAAATTCCAGACATTCGTACGGTGGAGCGGAACGCGGCACAGGCGAGACAATTCCTCAATTATTCAACGCGCCCCGTACGGTTAAATCGTTATACCATAACCGACTGTACCGGGAAACGACGACTAATTGTACAAATAGCGATACTACCGGCGCGTTCGTAGACAACGCCGAGCGTATTTCACCAGCTGCGGTTGAAAGTGCACGGATCGATGGGTTTACACCGCGATCGAGGGCGAAGCCTCGAAAAGTAGCGATGTTCGATTTCCGCGTTGTCGCGTAATCGCAACGTTTAGCGGAACTTTGAATCGCTGGGGTAACTGAAAAAAATTGACTCGCTAAAAGATTAGACTTTTTCAACGGCGCTCTAGTTCTTTTTTTTTTCTTCTATCCACTGTGAAAAGCCGATAAAAAAAATTCGCAACGAATTCCCCGGCGGTTTGATTAAAATGGAAATTCCAAAACTGGGAGGGAGGAGACTTTGCAATTTTCGTTTTTCGAACGTAAGCTTCTTGATTCTTTCGATAATACGGCGAAACAGAAGGTACGCAACGCGTACAAGCAACGGTCCCACGGAGACGGGGTGCTCAGAGAGCGGATACAAATGGAGCGGTTGTAACTCCGCTCTATTTGTATCGGTAAAACTTCGAACGGACAAAAAGGATGGAATCCAACAAGAGGAATAATTCGCCGACAAGAAGGAAATTCAACAATGATCGCTCCGAGCCCGCAGCATCCCCTGCGCGCGCGATGGCGCGTGGAATGACGAAGGAGTAGGACGGAGAGACGTGGGGAAAAAGAGAAGAGACGAGATGATGCTGGGGTGCGTTGGTGACGTCATGACTGACGGAACGGCACGCGCAAGCGCCCTTAAGGGAGGCTGGATACATGTTGATCGTTAGCAACCTCCGCCTCGTGCCCTAAGACTTTGTTATTTCGTGCAAAAGACCCGACCCTCGTTCAATCCGAATATAAAAGTCGCGAGACAAAAAGACGATGCGGAACGAAGAAAAAGTCAGAGGAGAAAAGGTACAAACCCTCTGCAACCCCATTGTTCTACAGTGGCGTATCTGCACTGTGACTTTATTCAGACAACGAGCGTCAAATGCACTCGATCTCAGTTTAGCTAGAAAACTTGAGGTCTGTAGACCACGAAAAGCAAAAGTCAAAAATGTAATGGACTTTTTCGCTCGTGTCAGTTCTCGGGTGTTACGCCCCTCCGATCCTCGGCGCTAGACCATAAAAGAAGGAAGAACGATTGCCCCGAAACGTTTCCTATCAATAAATCCCGTTCGGAGGTGGATCAATAACGGTGGGAAAAAAAAAAAGTAGCTGATCAATTCGTAGACGATGTATAATAGATCGTATGGGTGAATTAAATTGTCGGAAGAAAAGGCCTAACGATACGAGTGAGAAGGATCCGATTATTTATTTACGCTCAGGGGTGCTGATCCCCTAAAGACAAGATTTATGTACACGTACTTCCTTGTCCCTTAAACTATACACGAGCGATTTGTATTATTCATGAGCATCGAAACACTCTCCGGTTGATTACAAGAAGTTTTGCCTAACGTGTAATACGGGGAGCGCAATACCGGATACACCCGGAGTAGCTAAATTAGGCGATGGGAATGGGAAAAGAAGTGGTAGAAACCCGATGGAATTAGAAGTCGGGGTAAAACACGCTGCAGCTACGTAGAGTTAAAGAGTTATCATTGCACTCACGTATCGAGTTAACTCGAGGCGTTTCCTACACCAGCCCGTGACATTCATGACTGGTTAAAATTCTCATTATCTAAGATTATCTCGACTTTCATTAACATGCATAGGTCGTATTTTTCTTTTTTTTGTGGAACAATCAGGCTCCGGGAGCCCGAGAGGAAAACAGCTGGAGGTTGCTACGGGAGCCGCGATACATTTCATCAAAAATCCCGCCTCCACCTCGGCTACGCCGCCGCAACTCCTACAGCTATGTAGGCTCTTTGCATTGTTCTTCGGCGATCGCTAACCACCGAGTAAAAGGCTGAAGGCCTTGCCTTCCCGGTCCACCTCCGGGTAATCATCATCACCGTACACTGAGAATTCTTTGAAAACCACCTTTGGAAACGACCGTATACTTAATGACTTTCGTCAACGATTTATTACACCCAGATTGGATCGTCATTCCTTAATCTTTCGAGAGTTGAGAAGAAAAAAAAAAAAAAATTTTGAGCCGGGTTATCGAGCCGTCGATAGAGAGGCAAGCCTGTGAAGGATCTGTTTAAAAATTTACGATTCAGCTCCGGATTTTATTTCTCCTATTTTTCAAAGTTCAACGAGGTTTTTTGTTTCCGTAAAAAAAAACTACTGCGAAAGATTCGCCGCGCCACGACTCTCCGCACATTTCTCTTTGCTCCTTGAAAAACGAGGCAAAGGTGTCTCATCGGGCTCGAATAATACCTGACAAATTCCTCGCTCCGAGTATACGACGAGTAAAAAGAAGAAGGATACGAAACTCTCGGAGGGGGAGGGGGGTTAAGGATGGAAACAATTTGGACTTTCGCCGAATGAGGGACCACCCCACCCGGCTAATCGAGATCTCGAGGAACGTTTACATTATGAAATTGGGTTAAAACTGTGACAATATTTTCATCTTCTTGTTTTTTTCTTTTTCTTTCTTTCTCAGACGGCAGACTCCGAGAGACCGGTACCCACGGGTGTTTTCGGCTGTCTCTTGAATTTGGGAAAATATTTGAACGGTGAAATATCTGAACAATCTTCCTTGCTCGGGGCAACGACGAAACCTTATAATTTCCCGGGATAAGGTTTGCCGGAAAAAAGGGGAAAAAAAATAAACCGAAACAAACGGGATTGTAAGAGGTCTTTGACGAGGATGGTGAAAAGCGAGCCCTCCGTTTTCAACGATTCCCGGAGTCCGTACCGATTTTTCTTCCAACTATTCCAACAATTTATCGCGCCTCCCTACGGCGCGTCTCACTTTCGTCTAAAATTTCTATCTATCAATTCCTGAAGGATGTCACATTGGTTACGTCTAATGAGGCGTCCCGGCAACCTGCAAGGCGAAACTCCGGCGATATAAGGTAGCGGATTCGTCCGTCATTTATCACTCCGAAACTGACCCCTCCGCCCCTGCCCGTATATCCGTGCCACGCGTACCGAACTAGACGGCAGACACTTGAACGGTTTTCATCATATTTTCCAGATTCAGCGTTATTTTCCCGAAAATTATACCCCTACCCCTACCCTCCCCTAATTTCTCTAGATTAACGTCGAAAATCGCGACTCATCGTGGCGAACGTCACCGAAATTTCTTGCCCCTCGCATGCCTCCTCTAACCCAATTCTTAACGGAACACTCGCACAAATTAAGAGGTCGATCCACGTCGTTTTGACGAGTTTTGTTAACTCGAGCAAAGTCGATGCAACGGAACGCGACCACTTTATATACTGCGACGAAAGTTTTTTACGATAGCCTATCAATGCGGCGAACGCGAAAATTAATCTTTCACATCGCGTCGATAGTTGTACGACGGATTTTACGCGCCAGTTTGAAAAATTGTCGGTGAGCGATTACTTTTTTTTCCTCTCTCTCCTAGCAAGGAGCGAAATTTCCGTCGGCGTTTAAGCCGACCAAAGATAAACCGACTCTGGTTCCCAACGGGTTATTAGAAAATTCACGCGATGAATTATGTCCGCCCTAAAATTATCCATCGATATACTAGAGCGCCGAAGCTTCTGTCCGTATAAATAAAATTTGCAGTCGTTTCGTTAGCGAACAAACGAGAGATACGAGGAAAAAAGTACGGTATTTATTTTACGACCGGGTCGTGTAAAAATTCGCGACAATAAACCGACGTACTCGATCGAGAATATTCGATACGGAATTAGTCTATCAAATCGCGTTACGTGATCGTCGGTTGTGATTTACGTTGGCATCGGTGTGAAAATTTCGTGAACCCTGGACGGGAAACGTGCTACACGGATCGAGGCATAAATATCGCTGCGAAAAATTCGTCGCCGGTTTTTTTTGCAGCGAACCGTTCCGATATTCCGGACGGAAATTTTCGCTACCCAGGTCCATCGATATCGACGACACAGCCTCGTTTGTTGTTATAGAGTCCTCGTAACGACCGTGACCTCGAAAAATTTTACCAATTTTTTCACGAAACGGTCAACGCGTATCGACCCGTGAACGACGTTAAAAAATTGGGACGCAATCGTCGGCGGGGATGAGATAAGTTCGCGGAATATATCCCAGCGAACGGAAGTTGTTAAGACGAAGTTTTGACGAATCGCGTCGAACGCCGAATACGCAAAGTCCGTGGAAAATTCTAGGCACGAAAGTGCGCAATTTGAATGCACGTTGAATTCGCTAACAAGAAAATCCGCATACGGTTGTACTTATTACACTCGGGGAATGATTGCGCGGAGCGGAGATGCCGTGAGGATTCAACGGGGATATGAGGGGTAGCCGGTGAAAAATTCGAACACGGCGAATGCCTTCGCTTAGCCGGCCGTTCGAATAACCGCCGGCGTTGAATGGGAAAAAAATTGAAAAGAATTTGGATAACGAAAAAGTGGCGAGTAGGTTGTTCGGGGTTTTCGCATGCCGGGCGTTTCTGTACAAAAAAAAAAAAAAAAAAAAAAGGGTGCCTCGGTATTTGTATGTTTGTAGAAGCGTAATGCGGCTATCGTCGTTATCACGAGGTTGCACGACGGAAAATGCTAATTAGGCAAATCAAAATTATAGTCCGGGGGGGGCTAAAGTAACCCTCGCGCTTTTTCGACATCGGGGAAAATATCTCTCCGCGAGAGCTACCTCTGTATTTAATTAGGTGGCTAGAAACGCGGTAATAAATCGGAACGAGTGTCCGCACCTCACGTGTCGTGGAACTCTTGACTCTTTCGCATTTATTCCGTCGCCCGATCGGCGAGGTAAGGAGAAGAAAAAAATTTCATTTCGTCAAACACGGGGATCGATCGGAATATTTCGCCTCGCCTGATTTCGGGGGTGGGCGGCGACGCTAGTCGGAAAATTGTTCCTCGCATTTGGACGTCCCTTTGAACTTTTGATATATTCGAAATTCGTAGTAATTCCGTGCGATATCGAATGAAACGAGAAAAGTATTTGGCAAAAAATCTACGAATCACCCGAGCGATTCCAGAAAGGTGTACGTCGGTATTCGATCGTAGAATTTCGACGTGCTTCGGCGTTATGAAAATTTTCGAAGGTGGCTCCGATATTTCGGAAAATATCGCGGCCCCTTCGACTACATAATTGCGATCGGAACGGTCGGGAGGGGCTGCGGGCTGCGTCACATTGTACGGTAAAATCTAGACGGTCGGTGGAGTAGTACTAAAAATTTATACGTCAAGGGAAAACAAATAAGAGGGATAAAAATCGGTTTGAGTCGAAGTATAAGTGGCTGTTATAACGAGGGAGTTATACAGTTACACTTACATTCGACGTGCAGTGACCCGTGCATAACTCGTAATAAATTCAACCCGCCTGGCTACACAGGGTGGCATTCGTAATCCGCCCTCCTTCCTCCTTTCCAGCTTTTCCTCCCGCGACTCCGGCCGCCCGCCCCTTGTTCCGCCCGCTCTCTTTCTCTCTTAACTAGAAATCCTCGCTGTGAGAGCGGCCATGATGAAACCGTGCCAAGAATAATATACCTACACGACATGAAATTTAATCGCAGGTTAGATGTCGCCTTTCAACGTAGCACCTAACCGTCGCTGCAAGAGTTTTCGGGCGTAGATTTATTATTCAAATAGTTACGAGTGCGGGTTATATGATTATATATATATACATATATATACCTTGCTGAATTAGTACAATCAAACACTACGTCATGTAACCGCGCGGAGCCTGCAGAGACTCCGCGAAATTTAACAGCGGCGTTAAGGAGGGGGGTGGTGTGTCCTTTGTAAATATGAAAACGATTCGGGGAACTCCATCTTCGAATGAAAACTTCGCCCTTCGGCGCTACGTTGGGAGATTCGACTTACAAGCGGCGTTACGCAAACTCGCAGAGTCAACCTCGAGCTTGCATCGAGAGTCGCAAATGGTTCTTCTTACAGGTTGCGCCGACCTCTTGGATAATAGCGATTCCGAGGACTCGGTAAAAAGTGTTCACACGTCGTAAATTTAAACCGTACGACTCTCGACGTCGGAACGTGAGGAGGGGGGTAGACACCCTCAAAATTCAGCGGACACCCGGAGACACCGAAATACGTGGAGGAACCCGATGTAGTTCGCGTCCCTCCACAAGTTCGGCGTCGCCTTCGATCATGAGCGAAATATCGGAAAGAGGGGGGTAAAAAACTGGAGTCAACGATCAATTTTCTCAAGTAAAACTATTACGCCGTCGGGATATTACAGTTCTCAAAGCGGAATGACACTCGACGGTATACGCACCTTAATTTCTCCGGAGAAACAATTTTAACTTTCGTCGTTACACCCGGACGAACGTCGTCGAGCGACTACTTAATTGAATTACTTACACATCTCTGTCGGAGGTGCGTACCATAAACGTTAAATGAAAACGATGGAACGAAAGTGCAACAGCTGGTTCGCAAAAGGTACGTTTCGGCCGTACCAAGCGAACTCCGTACATCCGGAACGAGCGTGTCACGCTGTTTACTGCAGTTTCTGTTTACCGTCCAGGGTAAGAAATCCCAAAGCCGTGCGTCAAGGTGAACAAGGTGCGGCAGATGCGACAGGGTAACGTAGCGGGAGGTAATGAATGTCCGCGGACGACGTGGGAATCGGATTTGCCGAGTCAAAGTACAAAGCGGACCCGCTGCGCATTTCGCGCGGGCTGACACTTTGACTCGGTGTTTTGCTAGGTGGTCGTGGATAGCGGGCGACAGGACCACCTCGCGACTTCGAGGTCCCCGGATGGAAACAGGGTAATGCACTCAAAGGGCAACGCGGGATCCACTTTCCACTTTCCACTTACCCGAAACCCCCGTTCCATACGGTTACCGCGAACGATTGCCAGTGCGTGCCCGGGACGTACCGGGAATACGAAAGAGAACTTACTTACTCCGAAAGAGAAGCTGGAAAATCAATCGATGTTGGCGGTGTAGAGAAACGACGGATGAGGTATTCGTTCGACTGTTCGACGAGCGATACGTCGTGCGGCTGTCGTCTTGGGACGCCGCGTGAATTCCGGAGCCCTCCGATTGTTTGTTACGCTTCGCGGGGCCAGGGGTCATCCGGTCGCCAGAGGCGAGGAGAGAGGGACGCGAACGAGTGCTGAGAATAATTATTTTTTTGGCAATGAGAACCCGGCGGGTCGAGGGAACGAATGTAAGTGACAAGGGAGAGCGTGGAGTGAATCGGAGCGCGAGAACGAGGATTGCACGGATTAACAAAAAAAAAAAAAACTTGACGAATTCATCGGTAGAACAAAGCAGGGGGGGGAGGGAGAATATAATTAAAAGATTTAAGAACCCGAGTCAAACGAGTCGCCGGTCGGACGGATATTTTTGAACAATTATTACCGAGGAGTTTCGAGACTTTGGTACGGCACGTCGGGAACAAAGAGACTCGATCGGCGTATACGCGTCCCCCCCGTGAACCAGCGAAGCGGAAACGAGATATCACGAGAGTCGCCGCTAAGAAGGTAAACATCAATTCACGACGGAGATATTTCTGGACTTGAACTGCCGCCCGGCGACAGAGAGGGAGGGAGGGGGGGAAAGTTCACTTTGGTAAATTATATCGAACATGCCGAAACGAAACCATCTTGTCATTTGAAACGTTTAAAGAATTCCTTTCGCTCGAACGAGACCTATTCAACGAAAAGGCCAAATTTCGCTAATGACCAAAAGGGAGAGGTCGGCTCTCTGTATGGGAACCGGAGGAGACGAAAGTTGCCCTCGAGCAGCAGATTGGTCAGCGGTAGTACAAAGAAAAAGTATTGATTCCCGTCGAAGTGAGTTTGCGGGCAACGTAACGTACGTGAAAAAGTCGAACCTACCCCCCCCCCCGGACTCGGAGATGAGACGGTCAGCGGGCACCCGGTTGTAATCCAACCCCAAGATTCCTCGTCCCGTGAGCAAGAATTAAAAACGCTTCCGAACGGTCGAATCGGTGACAAAGGTGAGTTCAAAGTAACTCAAATTCCGATCACGCGAACTTCAAATGATTCGTTTACCCGACGTCCGTCCATGCGAACGATTGAACTTTGGTTGGCAAATAAAAAAAAAAAAACATTTTTTTCAACGTACGAGGGGTGAAACGGCACTCCGAGGAGATTGTTGAAAAAAATCATCCAACCGTAGCACAAATGTGTCAGCTTTCTTTCTGATATTTCAGTTTTTTGTATTTTAATTCGCGTATTTTAATTTCAACGAACAATGGACGGAACAACCGGCCTAACAAATGATTTCAGTAATGTGGAAAACCCGTTGAAAACGAAACGCTGCCACTCCGCAACGGTGCGTAAAGATTCGCAAGCATATTTCTCGAATAAATTTTCGCAACGAATAGAAAAGGCCGCGACCGGCTGTGGGGAATTTTTTATTATTCCTTTCAATTCCGTGCGAGTCGGAGCGTTCCACTGTATGTACGCAGAGTAAAGCCGATATCGCACCGCACGTTCGACAATGTTGGAAGATCGGTCGCACGCAGCTAGGACTCGACAAATATAATCTTCAAATTTTACGCGCACTTAGCCACCTTCACCGGGCGTGCAGTATCCCCTGTTTGTGCGGACATTCGATCGAAAGCAATTGTCGCAGAGAGACACGAACACGCTCAATGTTTATCGGACACAAAAGCATACGTTGAATGGTGATGCGATGCGCGTTCGTACCGTTCAGCTTTGAAAATAGAAGGGAAATCAAAACCAATAACCAATGATCATGCATTACAGATGTACAGGTATTACTCCGATTTTACACCTCTGTGTGTGTATTTCTGACAGACATCGAATATTCCTGCCACACTTTACACGTGGCTACCTACCGGCGTGCAAACCGTCCCCATCCCGAATTCGACTGTACAAACCAAACCGAAATCGTGCGAGTATATCGCGCGTGAATTCAATTACCGGGCCAACGGGTTGTATCGGTGTAATTCTATTTTTTCTTCGTTCCAAAAACCGTTGACGACGGACGTTCCTTCGACAGGGTGATATTTCGTCGGGCCGAATATTGAAAATGTTTAAAGTGGAAGCGAAGGAAAAAAAATGTGTCCAAGGTCGAAGGAATTGCGTCTTCCGCTCCGAAAAATTGGTCGTTCGGATTCCCCGAGTTCCTATCTTGCGAATTCGTTAGTTTCTCCTTGCGGAATCCGCGTTGATGTACCTACAAGGATGTACAGATGTAGTTTGTCCGTATCCGTCGATCGGAGAGTTAAATAAAATATTCTTCAAACCTCGAGTCGAACGAGAATTTTCGCGATATTCAAAGAGCCGGGAATACCGTTGAAGTTGGCGGCTACGTCGTTTCAACGGGAAAAAGTGGAGACGGTCGGGACACGACACACAATTCAATAAACGAAACTTCCTTCAACGAACGGTAAACCGAGCAGACGTATAAACGTCTCTCGGGTTAGCAGCAGCCGACACACCCCTCGAGCACATATATACTTGAATAAAATATATATATATACATATATATATACTTAGGGAAAAAGTGAACCTTTGACTCGCCGCAGCCGAGCTGCATTAACTCCCTTTTTGTGCGAATACAGAGGCCGAGCGTATGAAATTATGACGAGACTATTTTTGAATGAGGATTCCTTTTTTGCCGCTTCGTCATTAATCACCTTTAGGGATGATCGGCTCAATTTTTTCGCTGTGTTGTAGGCGAGTCCGCTTTCGCGTAAGAAAAATATTAGTACATAAATCACGACGGCGGCCGTAACGTCAAAGAGCCGCAAGGATCTCAAACGGCAATATTTGCGCCTGATAAACAGATTAACATCGCGATGTGGTCGGTTCGTGTTTCACAGCGAAATTTCGGAACGTTCTCCATCTACCCGCGAGATCGAACCGCGCGTTTCACCGCTATTTCAAAATTGAAATGACCGTCGAAATTGCCTTTTGAAATTTTCCAACGTTCGCGGACCCGCTCGATTTTTCGGCTCGAACCGCGAATCCTCTGATGTAAAAAAAAAATATCAATGAACCTCGCGTCCCACACCGTACGTTACGGAGCACAACGTACGTACCACTCGAGTGGTTAACTGCGGAAGAAAGGCTCGTTTAGGTAAAAAATGACGTCGGTATAGCGAGCGAGGAGGCTATAGATTTCACAAACGTGTTTTTTTCTTTTTTCTTTTTTTTTCATTCGCTCGCCTCCCTTTTCCCTCCTTCTTCTTTCCTGTCTCTCTCCTTTTCTTTTCTTTTCTTGCGCGACAAGTGGCATCTGACGCAGGTCGGCTATATTTATCGTTGTACATGAGGGAGGAACGAGGATCGTCGAGCATGACGATCGAAAGAACACGATGCCGGGCGTCCTCGGTGGAAGGGGTGGACGGAAAAAGGGAAAAATAAAAGAGACGCGAGGCGACGAGGAAAAGAGGAAAAGAGGAAAAGAGGAACCCCACACCGAACATCAACCACTTCGCGGATCGCGCGGCCCTTTTAGACCGCGACTGTTGCACGAATATTATACGCGAGCATGTGCACGCGACACGGGCGATCTCCCGGATCACATTCGCCGTGCCCGTCTGGAAAACTCGCTACCCGATCCGACAAACACCCTGTTGACGAGATTGTACGTCGGAGAGAAAAAAGGAAAAAAAAAAAATTTATTCGCGTTCATTTTTTAGGCAGAAAAACAAGCTACCCTTCGATACGGCGCGACGTTGGATGACAAAAAAAAAAACGCGAAAGGTCTTTCGGAGGACCACCTCGGTTGGAATAAAACGAAGGCAGATATTGATGAGTAGATATATTTTCAGGGGTGAAAAAGCGTGGAGAAATAACCGCGGGGAACGCGGGGGTTTGGATATAAAATTTTCAAAATTCAATCAGCCGTACAAAATACCGTTGGGCGTCGTCGCAGGTTAGCCGTCTATTCTATACGGTGTCCACTTATAACTGTCAGGAGACTGCGAACGCGTAGACCAGATTCGATAGGAAATTCAATGATATCCGTGCTGAATGTGGGGAATGCTCAGTCCGGCTGCGGACAGTTATTGAATTTCTTTTCCACCTTCGATGTAAGTGTGGTAAAAGCGAACCTGTGCACACGAGTTATTTTTTTTTTTTTTCTTTTTTTTTTTTGCCGGAGACGTCGCCTTCCAAAATACGGCCGGCATAATTTTTTTTCATTCTCCACACTTTTGACGGACACGTGTCGTTGAAGAATTACGTGCGATCGAAGAGAGGATGATCGGCCGATCACTTGAATGCTGGAGCTACATTTGTTTGGAATATGGTTTATCACCGATCTTGAGAGTCGAGAGTTACCGGCGAAACCGGAGAAAATTTCTCTGATCCCACTCGGATCAGAGAAAAAAACTGCACGAAGGGATGATTAGTGGAAACCGAAAAAAGAAAGTTCAAAAAATCTGCAAACACTGTTTTTTCCTATGACGATGAGGATTTCACAATATGTAATTTTTTTCCACGACCGGTTGGCTCCGAAAATTTGGCGACCGGGCGGATGGATCGTGAATCACGAGTGCGGAGGAGCAACGAAATTACACCCTCATCAGCGGGATGAAAAATAATTGTAGGGAAAAATCGAGGCCGTTTTTGCGTAAACACGAAGCGCGAACGAACGTACGATATATTGTGTAAAAATATGAACGTATACGCGTATGTACGTACGTATATAAGTTGAACGCGTAATTAATTACCCCACACCGCAATATTTGTCAAGGATTTGTAAATACGATGCCGTTTTAACGAATTTAACGTGCCTCGTGTTTCGGAAAATCACATTTACATAACAAATTATTGGAAGGAGTCGCTCGCTTTTTAATATACGAAAACTGGGAAATGAAAAATAGTAATAAAAATAAAACTGCAGCGAAACGAGCCGAGGGGGGTATACGTATAGGTAGCATGTACGTAGCACCGCGGTCGCGACGTAATTAAGAGCGTCGACGTGTAGTATAAGAGTATGAAAAAAAAAAAAAAAAAAAAGAACCAAAAAAAAAACCAACTAAATAAACGTAAAGAATAAAAAAGGGAGAAAAAGCGGAAAAGGCTTAAACAACAATAATGCAACTCCTTCCTAGTAAAATCGTAGCGTAAATGTTTGTTTTTATATTCCAGGGGGGCTAAAAACAACCTCGATTAATATCAGCGAAGCGCTGGTGCATTTTTAAGCTCCACGCGGAGCGTTTTATAACCACCGCGAAACGGAGGGTCGTCGCACACATTTCGCCGGTATAGAGAAAACAGGAAACCATTTCACGGGGCGTACCTTCAAAAGCACGCATGATAAATTTGCATAATTAGTTCAGAGGATGCTGAAACAACAACTGCAGGCGAACCGCCGCGCCGCGCCGCGCCGCGCCGCTCTGAACCGGACAAAATTTGTGGGAAATTTTTTTTGTTTCGCGGTGACTCGAAATTCTCCCCGAGGCGACGCATAACGCGATACCGTAACGAGTAATCCAAAATTAATTGAATCTATATCACGGGGTCACCCCGTCGTTGACGCTTTTCAACCCTGCAGGGGCCAGTTCTCGATTAAAACTTAGAAATACTACGCGTTTTCGTCGGGGCGGCAAAAAACGAGGCTCACTTTGGCAACGCGAAAATAAATTCAGCTCGTAAATACGGTGGATAGAAAATGAATTGGATACGGGGGGCTTCCATGTAGTACGCCGACTGACGAGCTCCGCGATACAGGGGGATATTTTTTTCCATCGCGGTCTAGATTCGAAAAACTTTTTTTTTAAAATAGGAGAGGGAAAGTCTATTTTCTGCCGTTTGGTGTTTTTGAGAAACGTTTTTTTTTTCACGCAAGTTTACGCTTTCGCAAAAACATTATCGGATCAATCCCCCGCCGCCGACCGTGTGTCGATCGCATTCGACGAAGCGGACGAAACCCCGTCAACATATTTCCAATCCGAGACCACACAGATTGAAAATTTTATCAATGCATATGTTGCGGTTTATACGGCGCTGCTGCAGTCATTAAAAATAATTTTATTCGCAAATTCCATTACTCCGTATATTTTCGCCGCAATTTTTCCGATGCCCTATATATTTTATTTCCTGCGCAATTTTTCGCGATACCACACGAACGTAGGCGGCTACAGCTGCACCCGGCATTAATGAGTCGCTGGAATTAGTGGAGAGATTTTAGGTTTTTTTCACCCGGTACCCCCTCGCGCGACTCTTAATTCCTCTATAACGTAACGGAAATAAATTCCCGATTCCCGCAGTTACCGGACCGCCGGCGTCGTATAATAGCGAAATAAAACTGGATACGTTTTAACTCACACTGTATATTATCCGATTTGCGAATAAATCGATGCGTTGTGTGTACCACGATCTAACAATTTTTTAATGCATAGTCGGCGTGTTCGAAAATAGAGTTTTTCTAATGAGTTCGGTTTATTTAACCGCGAGAAAAAATCGAGTCTCTTTGCCGATGGTATCGAGTGGATTCCAGCGTTGCTCGAACAAAATTTTTCGTGGGATACATCCTTGTGGCGCTGCAATGAAAAAAATTGCGTTCGGATGACGGCGATGTGATTCCGGTTGAGGTATACGAAGTTCGAATTTTGGATTGCAGATTCAATCGCGATATCACTCGAACGGGCTGATAGAGAACGTTGCAGCCAATTAGTATGTTAATTAAACGCCATTAATTACATGGCAAGATTCGTACGTACAGTTTTTCGGTGCACAAATTTACCGTATATCTTTCACGATCGACATCGATCTTCGCATCTGGGTGTCCGAGGGTCTGCGTCACTTTCTGTATAAATATGGGATTAGAAATGTAAAGTAAAATTTAGTCCGCTCTCGAATACCGTGGATTCGTGCGTTCCCATCGATATTCCAATAAACCCAGTGAAATTGTACATTTCCACACACAATTTATCCAATATCGATATTCGATACATCGAAGCGGAAAATTTTAATACCAAGAAAAGCTTACCCAGATGACATCTTCCACGGTGTTATTATACGCGGTATTGTATACTCGCACGTCACTTGCTTTTCGCAAATGTCAAGTAGGCACGATAAAAATACATCAAATTCCGGTTTCCTCGTTTCAAAGTTACGCCTTGACCTTTGTCTTCACGTGCATAGAAAAATTTCCAGCGGTTATAGCGACAAATTAATCAGCCGTCGATGCGAAAAACAATCTGTCCGAAAAGGAGAAAAAATGCGAACAAAAGTCTTCTCGAGTTTCGATTCGAAATTTCGGAATCTTTTTCCGCTGGTATTAGTTACGCCGATATAAGTACACGTAAGCGTAGCACACGACGACTTGTTAGCGTAGGTGGCAGCTTCACCGCAGCAATCGCGCCTAGTTTGCGTCAGCCTCAACGTATATCGTTCCTCGTAAATCAATGACGATAAAATTAATCTTGATCGTAAAATATCAAATTACCGGCAACAGTCGGTTCGCGGAGTCGGGTTATGGTCGAACGCTGAAAATACCCCGGCTCTTTCTGCGCCGCTGTACGCAATAGAAAAATAATACATCGTCCTTCCAATTTTACGACAGAAAATAGGACGAGAGATGGGGACGAAAAAAATTCGAGAGAATCAGCCCATCCGCTCGCTGAATTTTTCAACGAAACACGAGCTGGAATTATTGAAAAAAAAAAACAAAAACAAGGGCGTAACGTCCGTTTCACAGGTGTCAAAATTCTGTTGGCTCTTGTGAAATTTCCGCGCTTCTAATAATCGTTGTCGCTGCACAAGGGGGTGAAAGAAAATAAGAATTGAAAAAAAAAAAAAAAAAAGTATCATTTGATACGGTATTCATTCGTTTCGTTGATATTATACCGTTGGGTTGGAATTGGGTTGGAAAAGAGAGGGTTAACATCGTGTCCTCCAGAGTACAGCTGACCGTACAAAATTTCGAACAACGTGTTGTTATTGTATGTACGTATGTACTCGTACATAGGTGTATGTAAAAATAGAAGACAGAGAGAGCGCTGCTTGACCAAAAAAAAAATGGCAAGTAATTAAAAAGCAGAAAACTCGGGAACGGCCGTTGCAGAGGAGAGCAAACGGCGATAAGTGTGATAACATTTACCCAAAAGAGCAAACTTCTGGGCGCCGGTTCTTTTATTGTTTTTTCCTTTTCGCCTTTTTTTGGTATTTTTATTTTTCACGTTTTTTGTTTCCCCCCGGTTATTTATTTTTTTTTTTTTTCGGCTCCGCTTCATCCTGCAACTCTCGGAGCTAATGCGCCGACGATAATAATTTCAAGCCAGAAATAATTGCCGAAGTATAAGGATATACCGTTCAACTTTAAAACGAGGGTATAATTCTCTCTTAATTAAGCAATTTCATTCCTCCCGTGTAGGAAGAGAAAGCGAAACATCCTTATCTTGCGAAAAAGGCAATTTTCAGACATCCAAATTTTGTTTTCTAGAAAACACGAAGACGAAGAAAATAGATATAAATTTTTTTTTACGAACGAAAGAGTCGAAAAGTCTCGCCTATCGTCATCGCCTCAATTTCAGGGATGATTACAACAGGTGCATTCCCGGAGGATTGATTTTTATCACCCGCCATATCTTGGCGTTCGTTAGACTGCGATGAGGGGGACGATGATCCGAAAATAATTTCTTACTCTCCAATTTTTTGGCGGAGCACAGAAATTTTTGAGTATCGGAATCGCGGGCTGCCGTTCGTGGCCGACCGCACGCGTGGCTACTCCACTTAAACGTCTCCGAGCCGCGAGCGAGCGAGCGGTCGCCCGGCCGGTAAGAGAGAGGCGGCCCAGTAGTCGAACCGCCGCACTAGTCAGACGAGCATATTGCCCGATCGGCGTGCCGCGTAGACGGGGGGCGTACGGACGCTCGCTCGTTCGTTCGCGTAGCGAGCGACGAGAGCTGAGCTGACTTGAGCCGAGAGATCGAATCGAAACCCCGAGGGAATTTACTGGGCAGATGTACGCGCGTACATAAGCAAAGCATCGATCGATTTACGAATGCTTCACGTCCCTCCTCTTCTCGCCTCTCGTTGATACTACAGCCGAGTTATATGTATACGTCCCGCGTTGCTCGGTCGCCGGCATACGCTGCACCCGATCCGGCAACCGATCGATTTAAGAGAACCTGCGTGCAAGAGGAGAAGTGGTCAACTCATCGCGTGTTCGACACTCGAGTGCCGATGGAGGAGATGATGAACGGTTCGCGCGGTTACAGGGACTCGAAAATACTCGCACTTCAACGGAAAATGCTCATATCACGCTCGCGCTGAGCGATAGGGGTGTCGGAGACCCCCGTGTATCCCTGCGATCCCGCGAACGCGTCGAACGATCGAAAACCGGGCATTTCGGGTCGCGTTATTCGCCGCCGCTGAAAACTATTCGATCACGAGGTCAACGTCGCGACCTTCTCCCGCGATTACCAAGGTCGTGGAATTTTCAAGACCCTCGTCGTCGGACGACGACCCTACCGCGGAGCCGGCCGGAATATTATCGCCAAAAATTCGGCGAGCTTTAGCTCGTCTCCTCGCGAATCAGCTACGGGATAATTAGATGCTCGACGAAGTTGTATCTCCGTTGGTTTTTTTTCTTTTTCTCGAGTCGGACCATTTTACTCCTTTCGGTTTGAATTGAAGTGGTGCACTTTTGACGCACACACACACGAGCGAAAAGTGCGAATCGGTATTTGCACGGGGCTTCAAACTCCGCCACTTAATTTTTACCAAAACGAGGAGATATTTTTTTTTTCTTTTCATCTCGCGTCGCGTCCGCGAGGAGAAATACGCTTCGAGTAATTAGCCATCTTTTTAGTCGTGAAAATTCGCGAAAATAGAACCAAATAAGTGCCTCGTGAATAGGGGAAATTGGCACTCCGAAACCGTATTGTGTAATTTCGATGAAAGTATAACGAATATTCGCTAGAAAAAATACTCAAGACCTCGGTCACCTTAATTTTTTAACCACCGACGACTGCGCTTGACGATTTTAACTTCCCTTTATTCCTAATTTTCCAAACCACCGCAAAACTTTCGGTATGAAAGGTTGATTCTGTGAACAATGAGGTTCGGTCCATGGAATCTAAGTTGTTTAAAACCCCATCATCGGCCCGGTCAATGGAAATCATATCAGCGTCGTGCTCTGAAAGCTCAAAACTCTGTAAAAACTTTCGAGCGCTTTTATATAACGTAAAAGTTTGATGCCGAAGGGCGAGAACAATTTCAAATTCACCTGCTGAAAAGAAAACTGTTGCTGACGTACCGAATTTTTTTCGTTTGCTCTTTTTCTCTTCTTTTAAATACTCAAAATGGAAAGTTGCATGCAAATTCGACGACTCTTTCGGACGTTTCTACGACACAAGCCACTCGATCGACGATTCATTCGATAATTGTGTTTCACGATCGAAGATTTATACTCAAATTTTTTGCAACACCTGTTTCAGATTTTTCCCCTTGATTTGTTTTGACGATTTTAGGGTTAAAAAATCGATATTTTTTTTCATCTAGTTTCATAGGCTATTCTTATGGATTTTGATCTCAGGAATCCGAATCTGAAAGAAAAATTGACCTATCTCTAAAATTGACCGAGTTATCGCCAATTTTCAGCTTTTTGGGGTCAAAAATAAAAAATTAATTTTTTGGTCTATATTAATGTAATTTGAGCTCAGGAATCCGAATCCGATAGAAAAATTGGTCTATCTTCAAAAATGACCGAGTTATCGCCGAAATATCGCATTTTTTGGCATAAATTCGAGGATATCTCGAAGGGAAAAAATCGTAGCTCAATTTGGACAACGGATTCGTGTTCCTGAGGTCAAAATACATAAGAAAAGTGCCATATGATCAATTTTAAAAAATAAAAATTTTTGGCCAAAATTTGAAAAAATCGTAAGGGGTACCCCTTGGAAAAATCTCAAATTTTGACCAAAAATTTTTATTTTTTAAAATTGATCGTATGGCACTTTTCTTATGTATTTTGACCTCAGGAACACGAATCCGTTGTCCGAATTGAGCTACGATTTTTTCCCTTCGAGATATCCTCAAATTTATGCCAAAAAATGCGATATTTCGGCGATAACTCGGTCATTTTTGAAGATAGTCCAATTTTTCTATCGGATTCGGATTCCTGAGCTCAAATTACATTGATATAGACAAAAAAATCAATTTTTTATTTTTGACCCCAAAAAGCTGAAAATTGGCGATAACTCGGTGAATTTTAGAGATAGATCAATTTTTCTTTCAGATTCGGATTCCTGAGGTCAAAATACGTCAGAAAAGCATATTAAACCCAATTAAAAGAATGATTTATATTTTGCTCAAAAATCGATTTTTTTTTGCTCCTTCAAGAGTGATCCCACGTATAATCAGCTCCGAAATCCAAATCTCAAAGCCTCTACTCATCAGAAATCATCTACTCATGCAATTTTTTCTTGACTTTTCGATGCTTTTCTCATGTATTTTGATCTCAGGCATTCGAATACGCAGGCAAAATTGATCCATCTATAAAATTGATCAAGTTATCGCCAATTTTTTGATTTTAGTAGCGAAAGAATCGAAACGTGAGATGGCATCGCCAATCGCCAAGGAATCGTCCCATTGCGGAATACGGTAAAGGGTGGAATAACTAGCAACGTCTCGCATCTGGAGATTCGACCGGTAGAACAGAATAAAGTGAATCCCCCCCGTTTTGTCGGTGGCGGCGGTATTACGGGTTAACAAATTGGAGTTTATAGAGAGAATCGCGGCAGCGGATCCAGCATCGGTAGCGAGAGAAGAGGAGGGTGGAGATACGTGTAGACTGGTACTAACTTCTATCGGTGGTTGGAAAAAGTAGAAATAATTGTTTCGTTTATCACAGAGACTAGGATGCGGGGGATTTAGTTACCAAAGGCAACAGTAGTATATGCCAACATCTAGAAGCGGTAGCGGTAGGCACCTAATCAAAGCGCCGTCGCGCGGTAGCGGAGCTTCGTGTTTCCCATAAACCTCCTTTTGCGAAGGTGAAGGAGAACCTGGGCAGTCGGAGTGCCGCGGTAATTGTGATCGAAGGCCGAAGATTGCTCGAGTTAAGGTATACAGGAGGCTGCGTCGAAGGACCGAAGCGTAGAAGTAGAAAGAGAAATCGCGAGAGGGAGGAGAAGGAGGAGGAGGAGGTATAAGATCCTCCGTAGCCATTAACATTTGTTGAACGCGACCGATATTGATAGTCTGGAAGTTTCTTCGAGCTTTTTTAGATTTCGCATCGTTCGCTGATACGGTGACCGCGTAACTCGAGTCCGGATTCGGGAGTATAGGTCTCGGTAATATGTAGGCGTATAAAAAGGATCAGGACGAGGTACATGGGTATGTACATAGGTACAAAAGATACCGAATAATTGAGTCGTAGATTACGGGAATAAAGAAAACGTCGAAGAACCGCCGTAGAGAGAAGAGAGAAAAGAAAAAAAAAAACTGGAAGAATCATTGCACGATGTATCCAGGGGAATGATCGTCCTGCGCGTGCTTACAACTCGGCAAAATAAAGCTCCTAATAAAGCCCCGTGGGTCCGTGCAATAAAATGCAGAATATCTCTTTATTTCGGGGACGTGTGTCAAGATTTAGTCAAATTCAACGTGCCCAGAAGTCGTTGAATTTACAAGCAGGGCGATCGAAACGAACCGACCTTCTCACCTCGCTACAAAGTTACAGGTATTCGTCGGTTCCTCCGAAACGTACGCGCCCTCATTGATTCCGCGAGCCCGAAAATATGCGACTCAATATTCGAAAATACTGTGGACTATACCTGTGTACTCCGGTATATTTTCGTATAGGTCTATAAAAAAAAATCTCGTCGAGGCTGCGAGAAGACGAGGAGATCCTGCGAAGTTGTGCCACCTGACGTATCGGATATTATTCACATGCCTATATCCCTGTGCGTATAGCATTTGGAAAGGAGTTTGTCAGACTTGAGCTGCATTTAAAGCTCGTTTATTCAGTATATCTTACAGACGTAACACTGCCAATAAATATTCAGTCTCAGCTCGCGTCAGCTGATACCCGTGGAAAGAAGAAAAAAAAAAAAAAAAAAAAAAAAACGGGGGAAAAAACTAGCGGAGAAAAAAAAGATGAAGAAAATCGTTCGAGAATTGGATCATACGTCACTCCGTTCTTTGGTTGACTCCTCGCGCAAAATACAATATGTACACCGTATACCGTATACGAGCGGCGAAATGTTCTTTTGCCCTTTTTTCTATTTCTCTTTGTTTTTTCTTTGTTTGCCGAAAGTAATTCTCATACTTTTTCAGTGTGTACTTTCTTACCCTGACCCTTGCAAACTTCACCGCGCGATATACGATGAGAAATTTAAAATATCCCCCGGCGATTCCCTTTCAAACGCTGATCCTCCCCGCCCCTGTTTTCCTTTTCTTCTCTTCTCCGCCACGGCGTACATACTCCGCATTCACTATTCAAAGTAACTGTAAGAATGAAAATTTATTCAGGCAAAATTAAGCGAAAAGAAATAAAGCTTTCGATTGGTAATCCGAAACGCCCTAATTATTTATTTTGCGGCAATATGTAATCGGATGTATGTACGGAGTATAACCAATGTACATTCGGTGTGTAGTCGCGTTTGGAAATAAATGAAATAAAAATTTCGAGTGAAAAAAAAAAAGTAAGCCGCGTGAGCAGAAAGTATCGATCCCCTCGACGGACGATGTTATAAGTTGTGCGAAGATTCGACGAAGTCGAGGCTGCGAAAACCAATTTCTAAATTTCATAGTAAAAAGGGGGGTTGACGGTAAGTGATCTGCAGCCGAAGACGGGTGAGGAAAAAGAGAAAAAAAAGAAAGTTTGATTAGTTGGAGAAGCGATTGAACCGCGGCCTCGCCTCATCGTTGGAGAGAGAATGCCGGGAATTCGGTGCGAAAGGTGAAAGCACCGAGTTATACGTTACAAGAGTGGCGGGATCGAGCTTGGATAACGAAAGGAAGACGGCAGGCAGTCAGTCGTGGACCATTTTCCAACGTCAACCTTTTGTCATAATATAATGCGGCTGTCTCAACTTTTATTTATTTCTTCGTTTTACCTTCTGCCTTTCTCTTGCTCTCTCTTTTTTTTTCTCTCTAATTCTCAAAAGTTTTCGACCAATTCCCCCTCGACTTTTGATCGCTCGTGCATCGTTATTGTAAACCGGATTTTGAGATGAAATAATATTTTCGTACAAACTACCGTATTTTTCCCTGTACAATAAATATTAATTCCAAAAGTTATAGCTCGTCTAGCTTATTGTACACTTAGACGGTTTCGACGTCGTCCTATGCAAACGCCGTCTCACCCGGGCTCACCCGCGACGGCCGGGCGTCGCGAAATTTATTTAAGCCCACGGCGGCGCGCATATATTTCTGTGGGAATTTATTGAGACCGGATTATCTTGCAGGCGCATCGCATCCGCACAACAAGCGAGTATTAGCGATTTTCGAGCCACAGCTGCCGCTGCTTCCGAACGTCCGAGCGTCGAACACAGAGACTTCGTACAGTGCGATTATAACGCTGGATAAGACTGCGAGGTCATCAAAGACGTTCACCCCACACACGTCCCCCACGTGTCCATATCGGCGCCCTTCGCTATCTCACCCCGAAGGCGGATTACCCCTTCGGAAGATCAGAACCGACACCGCGACTTCCCACGCGAGAAGAAAGCACCGCGGAATAATTTTGACGAATCCACCCGGTGCAGAGCTTGCGATCGTTCCAATAGGGAACTCGTTTCGTCACTCGCTTCGCCGATGACAAACGACTCCGGGATTGTGAAAAACGATACAACTACAGGGCGAATCCTTCGACGCTGTTTTTTTTTATCCAACGGTTGTGGAAAAATATCGGTGAGACGATATGAACATCTCGCGGGACGATTGACGACAGGTGAGCAATACCGCGAGCAGTTTTTTACGAGTCTACCCGATAAATTTGAAAAGCTTTTGTCGTCGCGTCCTCCTCCGTTTGCATGCAGGACGGGGCATCGGAGCGTGTAATGAAAGGGGTAGTTCGGAGGAAGAATGAAAATTGTGAAGGTCGAAGAGGCGAGGTGCGTATCTCCTCTCTCGTCGATTTCGCCCGTTCCTTTGTACCGCTGGGCCTTCGGTTAAAGTGGATGAAAAAATGAGAAACACGACGGGGAGAATGCAATAAGTCAATCTTTTTGACAAATACAAATCGTATATACGCGGGGTCGGGGTGAACACGGTTCTTCCGACACTCCGTAACATCCTACGCAGGCACGTAAAACCTTTTTTTGACCCTTTTAGAGGCGATTCGGTTTAGGGCTGGCTGACCCAAAACGAATATGTTATTTTTCTACCTCTTCTATTTCCCTCGGAATTCTAGTTTTAACCTTGCGGCAACGATCCCGTCACTCCCCCCTCCCCCTCCACAAGGTAATCCGCGATCCGGTCGAAAACTTGTGCCAAGTAAGGCGATCGTCCGGCTCGGACGATTCTTCCAAAGGACTCGCGGCTCGTCGTCTCGTCACCTCGTACATTCGCGAAACGTTGACATTAACGCTATACGACGAACTATCGAACTTACCGCAGTCTCGCTGTACCGCATAGCACGAATTGTTAATTACGAGATTTGCAGCGTTAGTTAGCGAGTACGATAACCACCTGGTAGGTACCGAGTCGGTGTCTTGAGTGAATAGCGTGCGCCCTCCCCTCCCCCATCCAATTTGCCAATTTTGCATAAGCCGTGCGAACGAAGTTCGAGAACTTGATTATACGCAAACACCGTATAATCGTTGGTCACGCGGCACGTTTTCCCTTCGAATTTTATCCTTCGATTTGATGGTCACATCTCGACGTAAGCAAATATCGGACGCCGGGGACACCGATGGTCTCGCGATCGCGAATTTTCCGATTCGGACTGCTGACATTGAAACCTCGGACGAATTCGGGCTGCCCTTAATCCCGTAAAAGTAGGGTCAAACTGCGGAATCTTTGACTGCGAAAATTCACCCTCGTTGAATCCCGTGCGCCATAATCACCGCCCTTCGTCTAGATGCCACCGGCGCTCGTTCGAACCACCCTTAACTAAAGATCCGAGAAAAGGAAGAGAATGGATATCCCATTTGCCGTGAAAATGTTTTAGCGGTAAAAAAAAAGTCTTGTTGCAAACTAGGAGCGACGGTTTCCTTTTTTCTTTTTTTTTTATCTCACTTCTCACGGTTTTGGAAGAAAAAAAGTACTATCTAGCACGAAACGAGTTCTGGATGGTCTCGAAAAATGATTCAGAGCCACTTGAAATTAAACTAGTGACGATTTCGATGTCTCACTACGGTCGGTGAAGTGCAAATCAAGCTTCGATGTTACTGTGCCCAAAAACTGTGTACAGGGTTCTGAGCAAACGTGAGGTCCGTAATCGGGGGGGGGGTGAAAAAAGATGGTCGTGAAAAAGTCGATGTATTTTTATTCCTATATGCGAAGAATTCTGAACGGTCAACGCTTGTTCGACAAACTTCGATACGGTTACGGAGGAAGAAGTAAGAACGTGTCCGAGCTATTCATGATTCCAGGACACGTCCGACGCTGCAGATAAAATGCTCGAGGCTTTCGCCGGTCCGTAAGCCAGAAAAAGGCAGTCGGTGGCTTAAAACTGACATGAACGTAAACGAAGTTCTTTATTCGACGTTTTCTGTCGACGATTTCAAAGAATTTTTATTTTTATTTATTTATTTTTATTTATTTTATTTTATCTCCACCCCCCCACGAAACCGTACGTGAAACCGGATCAGTGAGAAAAAAAGAAAGCCATTCGAGGGTAGATATATCGGGCAAAGGAAACCGGGATGTTGTAGGCGCGCGTTTGACGGTCGGCAGGAAGAAACAGGAAAACTTCCATGAATTTAGAAGGTTGAAAAGAAAAAGGGGGAAACTGATGAGTCGACGTTGGCATGGGGTGAAACTTGGGTTGGAATAATGTTGAATAATTAATTAGAGCGTTGCGATCCCGGCCGCAGAAACCGCAAGCAGAATACTAGGATCCTTATACCCGGCGTTGCCCCGTAATTTCGTCCCCTGATAATTATAGAACCGGCGTTTTTTTTCCCCCGTTTTTTCTATTTTTTTTTCTTTTTATTTCACCCGAGCAACGAGGTTGCCATGGTGCTTGTTTTTCACCCCCTGAAATCCGGCGACGTTCACACCGACGTAGCGACCGCAGTCCGTAAATTCACCTGGACGAATATGAGCGGAGGGTTTCCTACCGCCCTTCGGTGGTTTTTAAATATTGCGGCTAAGCCGCGTGCGGCACGAGGACTCTGGAAGTCTTACTTACCTTGCAGCACCTTACGCCGTGCCCCCTAACCGCGCGGCGAGCATACGCAAACACAAACCACCACCAAGTTCCGCTGCATCCTCATTGCACTGCACTGCACCATCCACACAACACCAGTCACTGTCTACCCCAACCCCCTTTTTCCTCCACCCCCCTTTTCCCGACCTCTGCTCCGGACCGGTCGGATAATTCTCGCTCTCTCCTCTCCTCTCCTTTCCCTGCCCCCGGGTGTCTCTCACTCTCTGTATATCTCTCTCTCACTCCCTCGCTTTATCTTTATCTCCAACCCCCTCTCTCTCTCTCTCTCTCTCTCGGCGTGTCTCGCGTTTTCCCGGACGTGACGCAACCAAGAGCTACGCCCGTGACAGCCACTGGGCATCTACTGGACCACGAAGAGAACCGCGCAGCCTCTAGTTCACGTTTTGCTCACGACCAACAAGAGAGGCGCACCACCCTGCTCTCCCACCCTTAACGTCACCCCTTACGGAGCTTCCACCCCATCTGAAAGAGACGAGAGTAACGCGCGGAGGAGAGAAGAGAAGAGTATGGAAGAGAAGAGAAGAGACGAGGAGAGAATTTCCCGGGCGGGTCTCCCGTACAAGGAGAGGGCTGCTGCTACTAGCCGGCCGAACGACGGCGCAAAGCGGTCCTCCTCTCTGCGACAAAAGGACCGGGAACAACGTCGCTAGGAACCCTGCAGCATCACCGGCAGCTTACGGAAAAACAAACTTCGCTTTCCTCGGTTCCTGGCTCAAGAATTTTCAACGCTGCAGGAACAACATACCCACCCCGCCACCCCGGACACCCCTCCATCCCCCCCTCGTCTGCCGGCGCTGCGCCTCCGGACAAAGCAAAGGCACACACGATTATACTATACACATACCTTTTAACACCGGTTGGAAAATTTGCGGATAGTCGTTGAGCGACGTCCCTCGAGCGATCCCAACTTACATCCAGGCACACGTGTGGTGGATACCTACCCTCGCGTTTGTACGAGGGAATGGATGACCTTCCAGATTTTCATCTTGTTACCGAGATTCTCGTACTCGTGAGGTAAAAACCAGTAAGCAGCGTTCACGGTTTGAGGGCTGAAGATTCGAAAAAAGCTCACTTTCGGCATCATAAAAGCCCCGAACGATGCGATGACTACACGCAAGTTCATCGTTCGCTTCTGCTGCAAAGCCGCGAGATTTCCGAACCATTTTCCATCGATTTTTTCCCCTCGCACGTGACGATTTTTCATTGAAAAATTAATGAGGAACGTTGCTGTCTATTTTGTCATTTCTTTCCTATTTTATTTTATTTTTGTTTCTTTTTCACCGATAAAATGGAAGAAGATTAACAGACAGCCGATTCACTGAAATCGCGTCGAGTCTTCGTACTTGAAAAAATCGAGACCTCAAAACCCGATGGATGAAAACAAGTTGATAAATTCACGACAGCCTCTCGCTGCTAGAAACAACGATGTCGAGAATTGCCGTTCGAATTGAAGATAGCGAGGGCTCAAAAGTTGGCCAGTTGGCACGAAAGACCCTCTACAAACGAATATAGTATACCTAGATTTCTATGTCTCTATTGCGCAGATTACGCCCGGTGCAATTATCTCACGACGGATGGTGGCCGCTGTATTTCGTTTTCCTTAGCTATGCCAGCCGACGACACTCGCCGAGGAGAGAAAACAAAATGAAAATGAAGAAAAAAAAAAAAAAAAGAATCTAATGGTCTCATCTCACATTCTTTTCTCAAATTTATCAAGTAAAATCTGACTCATTATCCGGCGTATATTTTATGCAGCTCGTATGCCAGGAATCAGGTAATCTGCATTTAACGTAAGATGCCGGGGCTATACGAGATGCAATTAGCGAACAAATTAGCGATAAATTCTAAACAAATATTTGTTGGAAATTTACGGCCAGATGAAAATTGCACTGAACATTAGGGCGAGAAATTTTTCTCAGCGATATCATCTTGGAAAAAAGTGTCAAGTATTTGACAGTCGGGCCGAAAAATTATTAGGAATTCCGAAATAATTACCATTTCAATCGTATAGTTATGAGAAAAAAAAATAGAAGGAATGAAAAAAAAAATAACGAAAAGCTGTCACACGATGAAAATGAAAATCGCTTTAGTGACAACGACGCTAATGGAATGGCAGCAGCTGCTCGGTGCAGGTGCTTTTATTACTGATATCTGACAATACTGAATGTCCTTGAGATCCCATAACTATTTCCGCGAGCAATGCCATGCAATGCCACTCAGCGATATCCATACTTCTATAATGGGCGATAACTGTGTCTTGAAAAAAGGAAATCGAATGGTTCGTCAAAGATATATAGTCGTCGTTCGACTGTAATCCCCGCGCATCGCGGATTTGAAGCACTGTAAGTAAAACGCGCTTGTCCAAGGGGTGTCTCATTTTGAACTGTGTACGGTTGAGTTTCCCTGAATCTTATAGAAAATTTTCGCATCCTTAAAAAAAAATCGGTCGCATCTGGCGTTGCGAAAAGTGGTCAGCGTAACGGTTCATAAAATAATATTGCCGTACTATGAGGGCAAAGTAGAAATTCAATTAACCAGAACTTTTACAACACCGTGAAACTTTTATCCGTGAAATTATCTCACGATACAAGTATTAATTTTCTGTAATAATTAATATCGGCTCGTTGACTTTATTCAAATGGGACACCCTGTGCGACTGAGTAAGATTGGGGGGTTTCCCCTTCGCCATAATAACACACCCCACGAACAATTAAGAAGGAGCTATTAAGGAGGCGTAATTAGATTGCATTAAAGTAGCATATAGAATGTATACATCGTTGGAGTTTCAGTGTATTATTAAGTTTCCCAAAGAGCAGTCACTTTTTCTTTATAGGTTCGAGAAACCCGTACGAATAATGATAACAATAATTTATAATTAGAGCAAGGGACATAGGTTTTATACGAACAATAGCCATGAATATATGTATATTCGGTTATACCGTGGTTTTATATACATGTTCTCGGTAATTGCGAGCACCCCCGCATTGAAGGACTTTATGTACTTCCAGCTGGTGCTGTTACTACTACTTGACTTGTGTTTTTATAATTCACTACCTTAACTATACTACTCAAAACTCGGCAATTAGACCCGCCGGCGAGGTATTACAGACGGCTTAAAATTAATTACCAAATTATTCCGCCATTCGTTAACCGCCTACCATTTCAGGATTAATTAGCTCAACCAGCTTTCTCGGTTTCAGCGACAACCACAAGTCACAAAGTCGTCGAAACGTTCGGATGCCGGAAAAACCGGAAGAACTGCAGCAACCGACGATGGAATATGCCGTTAGTAATCATCGGTGGAGTTTGTGGCTTTTGGGGATATGGCCGAATCGTGATTCCTACTCGAACTTACGATATTTTGTCACCGTTGGTCTCATCACCTCCGCTATAATACCGCAGATGACCGATCTGTTACAAAATAATTCACTATCGATGAACGTAATCGAGAATTTGTCCAGCCTTATCCCTTGCATACTGGTCACCATAAAATTGTTCATCATCAAAGTGAACATGGAAAGATTGCGCGTTTGTTTGAAAGCGATCGAAGACGATTGGCTCCAAGTTTGGCAACCAGAATTTGAAAAAGAGAACCGTCAGATAATGACCAGACACGCTAAAATCGGAAGGATTTTTAACGTCGCCTGCACTATTCTACTCTACGTTACAGCAGCCGGTCAGATATCGTAAAATATGTTACATTGAATTTTTTTTGTTCTTGTTACATTTTCAGCGCCGCAGTCCGACACCGATTCCTGAAAAAGCTCATCTTTTCTGAATCGAAGATAGTCTTGAATATTGATTTTTACAAAAAAAAAAATGACTTGCCATCGCACACAATATCGATAAAGTTACTCTCCGACACGAATTTGGAAAGGAAAAGTCTCGAAACTCGTTCGAAATGAAAAATGTTGCTTAAAGCTGCTGAGTCAAGGATCAAATTTAAGATTATGAGAGTCTGAGATTTAAGTTCCTCGCGAATTCCATGTTTCTTCTAAAATTCCAAGTGATTGTAAAAACTGTGAGTGCTCTGACGATGAGGGGGTGATAGCTGAGAGTTGACCCTCAACATTAGATGCCTTCAGGAAAAGAGCCAAGTCCCCTTCTCGGCTTTAATCGAAGATATAACAATCAAGTGGGCGATCTATTTCAAGGCATGATAAAGTTCCACTCGTTTTCCTTCCCAGACTCGATGAGCTCTTTGGACAAAAGTGTCTCAAAGTTTACTTGAAAGTATATTGCTCACAATCAGTTTTCGTAGAAATACGTATACTATTGTGTTCTGATCATTACTTTCGTAACATTTTCTCAATACCCTTTTTCCTGTGATTTTTCTTTACCTATAGTTTTTCAACACTACGAACAACGTTTAGAGAATCGAAATTGCGATTCAGAAATAATACCAATCGTAAAGAACTTCATATGTTGTAGACTCTGATAAATTATAGTGATATCAGATAAAATGTACCGAGTGTTCTCTAAATTCAATCTGGAATTCTTTTTTTTCATACTTCAACAGCGGGGATAATAAAGGGAGAAACTTTTTTTTTTCATGGAAATAAAGAATATTGAGTTATTTCCACCTACTTTGAGAAACTGTAGTACAAAGTTTTTATGTTCTGTATCGGTTGAAAAAGAGCGAAAATAATTTCAAAACATCAACCAACCGATTTCTAAAAAAGTTCAAGTGTAACTTCGGTACTCCATGTTTCGGCACACCCTGAAACGACTTTTAAACAACATTATGGTTGGTATACGTCTTGCAGGTTTTTTGAGCCTTCCCTATACCGTTCCGGATCCTCCCGTTCAACTTTATGAAGAAGAGAATTCCACGGGGCTGAATTCTACCCACAGGAGACTCCCACTCAGCGCAGTTTACTACTTCAATCCATACCGTTCGCCAATTTATGAATTGACTTACCTGGCCCAGTGCCTCGGGATAGTGTGTGGGGCGACTGCAAATTTCTCAATCGACAGTTTTCTGGCTCTTCTTGTTCTCCACTTTTGCGGACAGCTAGAAATTCTGGGCAGAAACCTCGAACATTATCGCGGAGTTATGAAGCACACCGACTCCGACCAAATTTCCACAAGATCTTGCTCGTGCATGACTTGTCTAGTTGAACGACACCTAGAAATCGTGAGGTAAGGGACAAAAGCGATCGAAAATTGAACGTTAAATAATCGATGTCAATTCTAATTTCAGGCTCTCACAAATGATGGAAGACTCATTCCACGCGATGCTGTTATTTCAATTGTTGCTAAACTCAATTTTGTTTTGCTTCTTGGGATATCAAATTATCATGGTTGGTTATCCGATCTGATAAGCTAAAATTCAACGTATAATATTTTTCATTTTCTTTTGCAATTTATTTCAGAATTTCGAGGACAGTGAAGCAGTCGGCATCGCCACTTTCCTCATCTTCATGCTTACTATGATGTTGCATTTATTTCTTTACTCTTACGTTGGCGAAGAAATTACCGACAAGGTATCTACATAAGAATAATCAGATCTACAGAAAGTTTCAGTCTACAATTCGAATCTGAGATTAAGATAGAACGATTGAACGTGAATTGATTGTTAAGCATGGGCCACATTTCCGGCTTAATTTTTAGAGCGAGGCTATAGGCAACTGTGCTTACAAAGCGTCGTGGTACGATCTGCAAACAGCGGCTTCTAAACCTCTGATAATGCTGATGGCACGTTCGAAGTCTCCGTTGCACATCACCGCAGGGAAATTCTTCGTCATGTCCTTAGAAAATTATACAGACGTAAGTATGAAATACTTTTTATTGCATCGCGAGTATAAGTAAGAAACCCCAGGATTTAACGAACAACCACCTATCCCTGTTTCATCTTTTAGATTCTGAAAACGTCAGCAACGTATTTATCGGTCTTGCGAGCCGTAAGAGAATGAGCCAATAAAACTCTTCAAAAATACTCTAAAAATCTTCTGGCGTAAACTAATTCTGTGTGCACAATGAAACGGGGGTGGTTATACCGGATGGTCGAAGTTCAGTAATATTTCATTAGAGATATTTATTTTATATTTCTCAATTCCAGCGATCAATTCCGCCAACTCACCTGTATTCATATTTCCCGACATCTGAATAATTAACCGTAACCACTAGTAAATAGCTATTGGAAGAGACAATTACTCAGGTTACACAGTGTTTATTTTACAATGAAAACCAAAAAAAAAAAAATACAGCAAATGGTCAGAAATCAAATACATAATAAAAAAAAACTTTATTTCTTTGCAACTCGAAGTGATGTGTCATAATACGGTCCATGACTAAAACTTGAATAATGCTAGCAGATTCGCGAAGCATAATCACATAACTTCACTAGATTTTCGTGTTGCTTTGGAACTTCTAAGACTCTGTTGATTAAATCTAACGTAAAATGGCTAGAAAAAATTATATCTGAGATTCTTCAATGAACTGATCAATACTTATTGTTAAAAATACAGGTATCTCGATTTACTTGTTCTTTCGCGAATCACTACAGTTTGTTAATACATCGATCATATCACTCATTAGACTCATGTCTAATCGATGCATTGTATAATGCTGGCAATACTCGACTATATGACAAAGAAAATTCAAAACAAAGTCAACAGTTTCATGTCAAAAGATGCTAATTAAAAAAGCATAAAAAACATGGACGATAATAAAATATTGGGTCAAGAACTTACAATTAGTACTAAATTTAGAGTTATTCTATATAGTATGGTTTTTATTGTTGATATATTAAAATATTTGCCATATCTGCTTTAGAATTATATAATAATAACAGACGTATATATGTAACTACAACAACATATAGTTTTGATATAATCTCTATTCCTGGGATACTTGAGGAGAATCATAGGATTTTCCGAACACAAATAGTCTCTAAACGGCAGTCACTTTGGATAACATAGGCACTTGGTAGTGTAGGAACCTTTCCTTCTTACAAACTAAGTTTTATGATAAACATTTTATTTTAAAAAATTTGCGATTGTCACCGTTCAATTGAAAGGCACAGAATAAAATCATCTCCACGTTACAATAATCATTGGAAATTTCAACGTTAAACGGAACCGTTCGAACGCGTCAGTGTTCGATAAAACTAATCTAACATTACTACGTAGGAAATTTTCGCGCTATAGCCGGTAAATGCCGTTGGTGAAAATGATGCTTGAGCTGAGATTTACTAGCAAAGTGGTCGTCACAAAATATATAGGTCAGACTAAATAAGAAGTCGATAAGCTATATTTATTAATATAAGGTTCTGTGATAAATGTCGCATTGTGCATTAAATAACAAATGATTTAAAAGTGGATTACGCTACTTGTAAATATCATGTTCTTTTACATGCTTTTTGGTGAATCCAAGAGAGCAATATTCTTTTGAGCATCTGTCGCAAACCAATATACTGCCCCTCTGACTAATCTGCAGAGCTTCTCCCGATTGGAGATTTGAACTATTGCCATAAACCACATAATTCGTTGATCAAAGTTAAGAGGTTTATTTAATAAAATACTCGGATTCTTTTTTTTAGACATCTTTTAAAGTACATACTCGGGTTTTCTTTTCACCCCTATGGCCAGCAACATTTTGCTCATTATTACTCTTCGGTTTTCTAATTTTTTTTTGGTAGTCCTGTTAATTATAACGAACAACATAACTGAGTAATCTTGAGAAAGTACTCGAATTGAAATTGAAACATTGAAAATAAGCCATACATTTTATATAAAATAATTATAAATCTTACCAGGATTTCTCAGATTGGCACCAAATTTTTCTGGCGATTGGCATTTCTTAGGAGACATTTGCAGTGAATATCTGGAATGTATTTACATCGGTATTTGGGTTGTAATTCACGAATAGACAACATCTATCCAATTTCATCAATTTAATTCAATATAAAACATTGTACCAGAGTACTTATAAATTCTGCGATATCAATACTGTTCTGTCGGAAAATTATTCAATAAAATCTAATAGCTCGAATGTGTGCATAGCATCTGACGCTCTTACAGAATTTACATACGAGTTACTTACATATACTTACGTCGGTGGACAATACGGATTCTGGTCATGTCGCAAATCCAAGCCAAGTTCATCAATACATTGGCATTACTGTCTTCGGCCTGAACTTGTAATATTGTGTAACCCTTGCACATCCCCCAAGATTGCCAGCTAACGCTAATGTACACTCTTCTTTATTCTTCAATATTGGTGAAGAACAAGCTGAAATCTTATCATTCGGACGACTTTTTTGAATGTAACATTTCAAGTCACTCAAATTTTTTTTGAAAACTGACCGTGTTTTCAAAGATTGTCCGTTTGATTTAGTCCCATGAGCATCTGTAGATCGCGGAATAATTTCAGTACGATTCGTGTTGGTTTGTAATTTCAGGTACTTGGATATCTCAATATCGTCGATATCTTCAAGATCTAGATTCGGAATAGTGGCGTCTAAATTTGAGAGATTTTTCATCAGAGATTCAACGTAATCGTCAAGTGAGGTGGTATAGCATCCATATACTGCCTCTGCATCTGAATTGCTATAACCAAGGTTCAGGTTTTTTTCCAACAAACAATTGCCATATTCCAGAAGGGCATAAGTTGCAAATAGCTCGGTTGAGGCGCAGTCAATATTATCAATAAAATTATTAGCGGTGGGTTGACATTCTGGTAACATTGGAATAGATTGCAATGCCAGCTTCAGCCCATCATCTGTAACTTCCTTGCCTTTTTCCTGCGATTCGTCAAATTCATAGCTGAAGATAATATCAGGTAACATTTGACTGGTAGTTAACGGACAAAAAAAGTTACCGTAATCGTCTGTCTCGAAATTTCTGAGTCGCAAAATTTCCTCAGCAGGATCACACTCAGACGCGGTTTCCGTTGAAGATGACAGCTTGTCGAAATTGAGGTCAAAGTCAAAGTTATCAATACTCAATGAATCGATATCGAATTCATTCACCCATGAATCGTTCATGGACCCAAATGTTGGGTCCTGTCCCTGTTCTAAAAACGTATTATTCGGCTCCTCTCTTCCATCGTTATAATTCGAATCAATCTGGCATGCGTCGCTATTAGACTTCCTTTCCGAATCGTATATTTGATTTTCACGCTCCCCACTGACAATGTTGTTACCGTTCAGATCATACTCTACGATTTCGGTACCGCCATATGAACTCGAGGAACCAATTGCTAGACTACAGTTACTAGAGCTCAATAATTCGTCCTTTTTACTGACGTTAAAGTAAGGATCTTTGGCAGAGATACGATTTTCGCAATCCGATACATCGTTTTTGTTAAAGATTTCTATCGACTGATCACTGGTGTCGTCAGTTGCCATATGTTCGGCACATTGCTGATTGGAAGTTGGGCATGAACTTTTTAGATTAGCTGTATACAAATCGTTACAAACGAAATGATTCATCAACTTAGGAACTTTATCAGGTACGCTGTAATTTTCTATGTCTGGTGATGATACAAAGTTGTGAAAATGATTATTTTCACACGAATCTTGGAATTTCAGTGAACTGCCCTCATTCGACTGAAGACATCTCAGAACTTGCTTTCTCCTTCTTTTTGTGACTCCGCGATTTTGGTATTCCTCATATGCTTGATTATCATTTGTAGTTTTCTGTTTATCTAAATCACTTGAAATACCATTGTTGAAAGTGCTCTCAGTACTTCTTGGATTTTTCAGAATGTTAGGAAAGAATCTATTATGATTGTGCTCAGTAGCTTTTGTACTTTGAGATCTCAAGATTTCTGAATAGTCCCTGCGTTGTTGCGGTTTAGAATAAACGGACATTAACGCCTTAATTTTTCTCAAGTATTTGCGCTGAGGAACCAGCACAATATACTTGGAATCAGGTGATCTGGCTGAATTCATTGGGATAACGTTCGTTTGTTATCAATCCAAGAGGGAGCAAATTATATTTCTTTGTTCAACACTTCAAAAATATACTAGATCAGTCCGTGACGTTTTGTTTTCACTCCAAGCATCTCTCAGTCGACTTGAATAATTCGATACTTTGTTGTAGGCATAACACCTGGGCTTTTACTACAAGTATTGCCAATACCTCTTGAAAGTATCATTCAAGGGTTAAATATTTAAGCCTCATTTATTGATAACAGAGCTTCCATTCTAGTGTTCTTTTTGAGTGATCTCATTTAAAATTTGAAAATTTGCTGTTTCTGTTGCTAGTGATTTATATTGTCCAATTATCTCTGATCCTATTGTCTCCTTTTAACTAGGAATGCAGATTTTCCAAACCCGCTGGAAAAGGTAAGGTTCTGTCTGATATACCCTGTGTTATGCATTTACGGACCATCTCCGACTTTTTCCCTATAGATCGACAATTTACTATATTATGTTTTGTCATCAACTATCTCACTTACAGCATGTAAAAATTGCTAACATAGAAAATTTCATCGAGTCTGTGAATAATGTTACAAGAAAAAAAATCTACATAGGATATGAGAAATGACAAAGAATCAACACAAAGCCATACGTTAAAAAATTAAAAATGATTTATTAAAAGCTATAAAAATTAAAAATGATGTATGTCAAAAAGATAAATCACCATCATAAGTTGTTTCAAGGAGAATCAATATTTTTATAAAATTACTCATTACAAATTATGCCCTTTGGCATGCAACTGGGACATTCAATTATTCATTCAAAAGGTAAAAAACTACTATAATTCCACCAATCATAAAAAATTTCCCAAATGTCACTATAGTGATCCGTATGTCATTGAGTTCACTTTGAAGAACATCTACACCATCCACACACAAGTTTATGAAGGTAAAGTACTAAATAATTGTAAAGGTGTTGAAAAAGCTATTCAAAGTGTCTGCAAAATACCGAAGCAAAAAATCTGTAAAAAAATTACTCAGCAAGGACAATGAAAAACGTATACAAATATACTCTCATAAGAAGGTGGCCTGTTATAAAAAGTCCCATATTTTGTTTCATAATTACCTGTCATACTTGGTTTCTGGTTTACACCATGATACCGTGACAATCAGTGATTGATCCACAAACAATAGGTTATACTTTTCTTAAGAAATTGGATTAAAAAACCGTTATAAAATCGGTAATACCTATTACCCTTGAATGAAATGACTGTAGTCACAAACTTCGTGTGTGAATGATGACACTGACAATGAATTTTCAATATAAAAATAAAAAAAATACTCACATGGACCACCGATCGAATGTGTGCTACAAAAGATAGATGTTCAATGCACGATGAAGATATTAGATGCAATTCAGATCATCCAGCCAGAATGTTACTGAAAATTTATTACCTACATTGTCAACACTTGAAAAAGATAAAAACTCGACTGAAACAGCCATCGATGCACGCCGAACGACGTCTTCGGCCAGACTGATCTGCGGGCTGCGGGGAACTCGACATGAAAGACTCTATACTATGTCAATTTTTGATTCTGCTACGTCTCAACCAACCACTGATCACAACTCTCATATATTCTATGTCCTTCTCCCTCATTCCTTCAGGCTTGGTTCAGTGTTTACTAATCAATGTGCCATAGACGGCGGCACCTCCCGTACTCTGGAGTGTCGAATGACAGTCAACAAATCTCTGAGAGGCTACCATTATGTTCGAGAGGCCAACAGTATTGCTTGATTTTTCTAATTACATTCTAGGAATTGCTAAACTCTCGATAAGTGATGAGCCTGTACCAAACTGGTTCATCTCGAAGTTTTTTTCGAGCTTTTGTTGCCAGTTTTTTATTTCTAAACCGGCGATTGATTCATTGAATATGAGAAATTGAGCGCATTTGAGAAAATTAAACACATTCTTTGTTTCTCTTTCCCACCCGAATTAAAGGAGTACGTAATCTAATCTTGAAAATGAGATAGTAGAATCGAAACTATGCATTTAAATATCTAAATCGGGAAGATGAAACCGAAAATAAATATAGAAAATGAGATTTTGAGATATCTCACAAAATGTAATCTGCATTAATAAATTATTTTTATTGTCTCTTCTGTAAGTTTTTTTTTGTTTTTGGTTAACAAACTTATGTTATTCTAATTTCCGAGGCATTTGATAGACTATTGTATAAATTTATCACTGTAAATAAATATAAAATCTACAGAAATTAATATAAATTCTGCAATAAGCAGTAATTACTTTGTTTTTTAAATAAATAAAACATTTGCTTCTCTTTTCAACACGAGCTCAAATGAGCTCTAATTTAATAAGGTAATTTGTATCACCAATCATTGTCTTCCGCAAGATCGTCAGTTTGATTCTTCAAAGTTGAAAACAGGACGTCACGTACCTTTGGTCTTGGATCTTCGCATATCTTTGTAGGTACCGCTTTTACTTGGCCAAGCATCCATTCTACCTCTAAATATCAGAGAAAACATAAATGATTAAGTAATGCAATGAAATGAAGATATGAATATTGATGAAAAAACATAATCGAATCCACTCTTTTGCAATGCCGAACTAACGTTCTTAATCGCTCAAACTGGTTTTATTCGGTCACTATACGGAACGTAAGTAACTCTATATGAAAGCTTCATAACAACTTCATTCCCAGTAAATTCGAATCATCATAATTAAAAGTACGTTGTCATATTTTCAATCTGGTCAAATTCAATAAAGTTAAAAATATTTTGTTTACCTGACTCAGTGACTTTCATCCCGCGTAGTTCAATTGGTCCGATAAATTGCTTAACCATATTTCCGTTATTGTAAACGAAAATTGTGGGCAAATTTTTGTCAGGCCAATTAGGAATACATGTGGTAGAAATACTCTTTAGAAACTTGGTTGCTGGAAACTTTCTTGCGAGTGATGCCAGGTGCTGATTTAAAAGAGAGCACAGAGGAATACTGTAAAAAAAAAATTGGTATTGATTACTTTACCATGCAAGTATGAATAAAGGCTGTAGATTATGAATGAAATGTTTCATTGCTATAACTACAGTTTCTTCGATTATGTATTGAGCAGTCAATTGGTCCACAACAAAATCCCAGTATCTATAGCCCATAAATTACCCCTGCTTATAAAGATGTAAGACGACCCAAATATCTTCCCCAGCATTATTTACTTCTTGCACATAATCTTGAGCCGATATTTCTCTGACGTCACCAAACTTTGACTTTCCAGCAAGTTCTGTAATTTCAGCTATCCTTTTCCGCCGGTATTCCAAGAGCACTTTCTCATCTTCCTCATCTTCAAGTTCATCTAGTTCATCAAGTGTGAGACTGTCTATGTTGTTTCCAACTGTTCCAAATGAAGCATGAAATTAATTCATAATACTCATATTATTGGGGTTTGAAGCAGATTACCACAACAATATCACCCATTAAAAACTTTTCAATCTACCTCTGCCAAGTTTTTTGTCAATTGTGTTTTCCAAAAGATCAACGATTTGATCCTCGGTAATTTCCTTCTCCTTCTTTTTTTCCGGAATTATTCCCTGCCTTCTTAAAGCATCATTCCACTCTGTATCTTCGTTTGGATCTTGCTGGAAAACCGTTTATCAATCTTAAGAGATGGTGCCTTGAGTCTCAAAATAGCAAGTTTCAAATTAGGAAATAGGTGGCATAAATATGCATGAAAAAGAGCATTAAAATTTTAGAGATGATAGAACAAGACACCCCACAAATTGAAAAATATAAGAGAATTCATAAGTTCAAGTCGACGTCTGTGTCAGAAACGATCCACAAAGGGAACAAGATTTAGAACAATAATTTTAAGAGGTGGTAGTGCAAAAGTTTTTAGAGCACATCGTTCGTGGTGCATATCGAATAACCACATGTTCAGCCGTGCGTATATGAATATTTACAGTTTATAGTTGGGTAGATCATAGAACAAGAATGATAATATTCTGTACCCTTACATGCATGCAACAATTGAACGATTAGAATATTGCCGATTCGGGTTCGAATTGCAAAGCCAATATATTAGGTGCCCTATAAGGTAACACCCACTGATAAGATAAAAATATCCTCATCGGGATAGATATGGTATTTACTCACCATTTCTATTTATAAGCCGAAAATGGATGGGTACAGACGTAATTTCAAATGTGATTATCAACACGTTCACTTAATGATGTTAATATTTTTATACAAGGAGTTCGCGCACTTATCAGTCGACTTTAACTTCTAGTCATGGCCATGGAGGTACTGGTTTTGTATGGTTTTGTACATGGAATTATGTATGATTCATGAAAAAAAATGAATGACAGACGAGATCTCTTAGTTTACCTTTCAACACACAGAGTTCGCGACTGCACACTTTTGTGTTATTTTGTTGCTCCGGCTGGATCATGAGGATCACTCGAATTAAAAGAGACAATTAAAAATATGTTAATTACAGTACATCGACGAATATCAGCAGAACAATCAGCTCCTATCCAAATACCTAACTTATTATATTGGATAAAATGAGTACAAGTTAACAGATGAAAATAATTTTCGGATAAATATATATTATTTAAACACACTATTTGTATACCTACATAAGTTTCATTTATTACACTTTTGAATATTAACGAAGCTGAAGAGAATTCATCTTGTTTCAGACAATTTCTATGTTACATAATATCGAAAATAAAATTAAATTCAATAATGAATTATTTGCATATGGCTGTGTGTAATGATCTAATGTGGCCTTAAAATTTAGAAGTCTTTATAGATTTATAAATCACAGCATAAGCCAGTCTATTATATCATTGTTAATAAATAGCAGATGCCAATCGATTCTAGAGACTCGAATTTAGGACTATGTAGACATAAATCTCTCACTCCATGATGCTGCAGTCACTCCTTCATCTAATCCCTTGTAATAAAGATCTTCATGGCTTGGATCAAATGGTGTTGACCTTCATCTGGTACTTACAGTTTGCGATACTGTTGCAAGTTTCAATTGTAATTTGAAATTTTCTATGCGAAGTCGGCGGTTCTGACGTGTTAAATCCATATTTATTGCCCGTAACTCTCTAATTTCTTTGTTCTCATGTTCCTCGACCAATGCATCTGCCACGGCAGATTCCACAGCTGCAACGCTTTTCTTTAATGCTTCAGTTGCCCTGAGCTCTTCAATGTTATCTTTGGAAAAGCCTGGTTCGATCATAGTCCATTCCATGGGATCATCAGGATCTTTAAAAGATAGTTTCCTGCTATAGGTTCGAATAAAGGTCGGATTTGATCTCCAAAGTGGTCTGTTTTGCTTCAAATCTATTGATTTGTGGGTGACTTCAATTCTTTTAGCTTTTCCATAACATCTGAGTGCTTGAGGCGGTGATCCCCGTTGCAAGTGATCAACAGTAGTTTCTACTACATCTTTTTTTTTGTGATTTTCCCTGTAGCACCCAATTGTATGTGGTTGTGTGCTTTCATTCAAATTCTCAGTAGTATATTCTGTACTCTTGTTAATGTCGGTACTTCCATAACAGTTAATGGCACAAGATTGTGTACTATTATTTAATTTATTGGTAGCATGCTCCTTGTTGTTTTCTTTGTTGGTTCTTTCGTAGCAACGTATTATACAAGGTTGTGAACTCTGATTCAAATTATCCACGCTGTTCTCCACAACATCTTCTCTGTCAGTTTCCCCATAGCATATGATTGTACAAGGCTGGGAATTCTGGTATGAATTATTGGTAGTATTCGCTACATCTATTTTTTCATTGGCCGTGCTGTAGCATATCATTGCATGAGGTAAATTATCGTTGCTATTCTCTGATACATCTTCATTCGTTATTCCTTTGCAATAGGTGTGATCTGGATTATAAAAGCAATCGTAACTCAAATGATTTCCAAATTGTAACGTCATAATTCACAACAGATGAATGTTACTAGCAAGCAAAGAAAGCTGATAACTTTAAGTGCAAGGTCAGATTTAAAATTTCTTGGGGGTTTCTATTGAAAGTTTGATCGATGCTTACAACATTAATTATGAATACCTCTATGTTCAATCCAAGTGAGTAAGCGATCCTCTTCTTGCATAGGGAAACAAAACAGTCTTTCATTAAGGCAGCTACTGTATAAACATCCTTCAAAGACTGGGTCATTGAGTTGCTTTTTGCTCATAGTATCGATGACGATTTATTATCAGAGATGACGTCTAATTAGGATACAGTTATAGGTATGTAAATACTTTAGTACACACCACATAAATACAATTGTATATGTATAAACGAATGATAAATCAGTGAATCCAAAGTATCGTGTGGTAATGGTTGATTGTATCCCAGGATTTGTTGATGATTTGAATAAATCACGATACATCAATGCAACATTGATTGAATCAAGCGGAACCGAAGCCACCTGAATGGCTGAACTCGAGTGAAATTTAAAAAAAAATATTCGAGATTCAAATGCATTTGCCGTGCACATAAAAAAAGTAAGCTCGGGATTTGGAAAATACGATGGAGACGTGCATATCGTATGAGCAAGTTCGCTCCTCTAGCAGCATAAATTTATCGTACAGAACTGGCAACAAAAGTGATAAGAGCGCAAACGCAGTCAAGAGGTCGACAAACGTCTTTCGAAGAGAAGCGCGTAGGTAGCAGTCAAGCAAATTGCAGATTTGTTATGTAGCTCCATCTGCGATGTACACGTGCGGGTTACTTTCAAGGATATCAGGAATTTTCTAAGGTCGTATATCTGGTGTTCGCATATAACAGAGTCTGAACGAAAAACATCGACAGATGGCAAAACCATGTTCAACGAATTCAGACCATGTTATGATTAATATTTCTATTAAAGTTCATGCAGCTTCGTACGAAATACGTTATTTAAGAATAAGTGACGAAATCAATTCACACGAGTAATATGAAAATAATAGCTATAAATGTAAATGAGTAATTAAATATTCCAGACTTTGTAACGTTGTGCGTCGAGGTAAAAAGAGAGCGAATGAACATGGCGTTTGTTTCTTTCAGTCAATGTTTCATATGTTCTAAAAATTACATTTGATAGTATAGGAGCTTTTTTTTCGTTACTTTTTTTCACACACGACGGAGAGTGAAATTATCCATAAATTGTCATTGCTACAGCAATCTTGAATAATGTGCGCTAGTGTCAACAAAAGATTCTCTAAATTTATATAAAACCGTAGTTGATTCAATTACTTAGTAAGATGCACAAGGAATATATAGTCGTTACTCGTCACTCTTGGAATGGTCTACATTATTTGTGAAATTAAAAAAAGAACACAATGACGTCGCGTAGCTACACTAAATCTTATAGTCGCAAGGTGAGCAGCGTCACACCAGCCAGCATACAATTTGACAAATTATTCAAAGAGCACAGCAATCGACCTTCCGCTGCTAAATCTGCTGGCACTGTTGGAAAATGGGGTATTACTTCATTCACATCGATACGGAGCACAAACATCAATGGTAAAGTCATCATTTGAATTATTAATATTTATATTGGGAACCCATACCCTTAGGCATCATGGAGCATATCTATGAGCCACTTTGAATTTATGTTTGCAATTCTTTTTTAGTCCTCAATAATCTTTTCCCTCTTGTGTACTATAATTCCACATAAGAATGCAATTTCTTGCCATGTCTAATCAGGTCTACATTCATTTCTTCTGGAGGCAAACGTTAAGATTTAACTAGTCAAATAATAATAGGAAATCTGACATTTGAATTACACCTGACTTCCATTAAAACACAATCAAATTTCTCATTAGGGGATTTATTATCCTTTTTTAATTAGTTAATACAACTGCATCATAGTACCAACATCCAACTTCATCAACACCAAGAGGATTATTCAAAAGACAATACTGCAGTTGTCACAGTGCTGCAAAACTTTGTGTCTTAATAAGACTTTTTATTCCTTAGGGCGAAGAGAAGACATTCACAGTACCTTCTCAGCAGCAAAAAAAATGAAAATGGACTATGGTAATCAGAACACGCGGGTAAATTCTGGTAAAGATCCATTTTCATTTGAAGCTGATCCTGAGAGTAAGCCTGAAAATGAACAGCCGGTTGTAAAGCCAAAAAAATTCTTCAAAAGCCGTAATGTTCAGCCAATATTGGATGATATCAGGCCAGACGCAGCGGTGTATCGTCAAGTACCTGATTCACAATATGGGCGTGCCCGGACACCCAAACAATCCACACCTAAGTCACCTATATCCAAGACGTCATCTTATTCACCAGTTAAAAAACTAAGTGAAAGTTCTGAAAGTGGAATCGGTGAACCACTGAGCAGGGAAGAATGCAAGCCTCCCATTGTCCTTCGAATATGCAAAGGGACAGCAAGATTAGTATGTGGAGATGTACAGGAAACACCAGCTCTAGAACCTGACACATACAGGATTTCAACACCAACTCCCAGCCCTGTGCATGTAGAGGAGGATCTGGATGATTCGAGCATGGATGTTTCCCCAAAACTAGATCTCAAATATAGGGAACCTAAGGCATCGCATCAACCAATAGTTACTACCGTCTCCATACCTTTAGACAATTCTGAAATGCGTAGAACTACACGTAGCCGTGCCAAGAATCTACAACTCGATTTGACCAGTGCATCATCTGTTGTACCAACCCCAACCCCCACAACTCCGAACTCTCACAGCTCAGGGCTCTCATTAACCCTTCGAAAATCTGTAACAGATTCCAACAACACTCTCATATCGCACTACGATATTGTTAAGACTGATTGTAATCCAAACTATCCCATTAAGTCAACAATCGAACCCTTGATTGGGCACGACCAACCATTACCAACCACGACTCAAGAACTGATTGATATACTCTCGAGTGATGCAGATCCGCTACTCTCGAGACCAGAAGCCATGTCAACAACTTCTGAACAGGAGGAAAGTTCAGAGAACATTTCAGATGAAGTACAACACTGTTCCATCGATCTACCAACACATGAACACGTTTCTGAGCCAGAATTGGAACCCGATCTGCAAACTCCAGTTATTGAGAGCGAACCTCAGGCTGCTAAAGCTATGGTAGATCAGGACTGGTTTTCAGGAAGCGATGACAGTGAGGGTGCAGGTGGCAACATTGAAAATGAGCCAGTAAGCGTGGCTAGCCCTGTTTCAGAACCACAGCCTGCAGCTCCTGTGGCCAGTATTGCTACAAAACCTGCCACCAAGAAGGGTAGCATCTTCAAAAGTCGTTCAGCTGGAGCTGCAAGTGGGAACAAAAGACTGGCACTGTACAAACATAAGTGGTGCGATAATGACAAAGAATCTTCTACCACAGACACAGTTAATGCAGGAACTACGCCTAATGAAGCATCTAGTGCCCATGGAAGTTCAGCTCCTGTAGCTTTTGAGGAAGAGGAATTCGAACCTTCTAAATTAACCAGAGTTGTGTCTTATCCAGAAACTGATCTGGATTTCACGGATGAAACTGAAGCAATTACTAGTATTCGATGTGGCAAAAAAGTCAAAGGAGTAAGTCGATTCTATTTCTTTACAGTTCCGTATTTTAAGAAAGTATTTTCTGAAATTTTTAGACACCATTGAAGTGTAGTATCTGGTATGATAAGTAATTATATTTTGGATCTACAGTTCTATACAGTTGTGAAGAATGTAAAGAAAGCTCACCAAATCCAAGAAAGTGGCGAGTTCCAGGAGTTCAATGATGATGTTGAATACATCTTGGATACATTAAGGGAAAATAATCCTAATGCTACTCGCTGTCTATCAGCAATACGTTTAGCTAGCAAATGTATGGCCCCTGCATTCAGAATGCACGTGAGAGCACATGGAACCGTTGCAAAGTTCTTCAAAGCCCTTCACGATGCCACAAAAGATCAGGTAACATCAATGTTTAAACAATGACTTCCACTGATTTTACTACCCCAAATTATACTTTCAGAGCCTTGGCCTCTGCACAGCAACAGTAATGTTCGTACTAAGCCAAGACAGGTTAGCTATGGATCTAGATCGTGATTGTCTAGAATTGATGTTGAGCCTACTAGAATCTGATGCCAGCCATAAAGATGCACTCGATGACTGTGGATTGAGCCGTGCTGAGCTTCTAAAAAACAAAGAAAAAGTACGTCAACTTTGTGCCGATATTCAAGCACAGGGGCACGCGAAGCATCTAAATTTGGATAACATTACCGTGAGTAGTATCGACAGATTATTTAGTATAATTCGTATAAAAATGGATCCATCATATCCGAAAAATTTTCAATTTCTCTAATGCTTATAGGTTGGGCAACTAGCCATGGAAACGTTACTTAGTTTAACATCAAGACGTGCTGGCGAATGGTTTAAAGAGGAGCTTCGAGAATTAGGAGGATTGGAACATATTGTCAAAACCATCAAAGATTGCCACCGACATATTAGTAGTAGCAATATCAAGCTGACAGGCTGGTCTGATCCTCTGTTGGACAAACTTCGTAAGGTTGATAGGTGTTTACGAGTATTAGAAAATGTGAGTAATATTCATTAACGAGTTGATGAACATGATAAAAATTGATGAGCTGTTTTTACTATCAGATAGATATAAATTGCGAGAAGTGTGGTGGCACGCTTATATATATCATTTAACAATTATTCTTACAGGTAACACATATGAACGAAGAGAACCAAGTATATTTATTGAAGTATGATGATGGTATTTTAGTCCGTACATTAGCCAATTTGTATCACTTTTGTGCTCTCCAAATTCCGATGTATCCCAGTATGGATCCTGGAGACAAAAGCTCTACTGGAGCTGTTGTTAGGGAGTGCTTATTTGCTATTATTAAAGTTTTGATCAATCTCACGCACCGTTTCAACAAACAATGTACGTAGGATTCTCAATTAGATTATTTTACCGTAAAACTCCGGAATGTAAAAGATTATCGAACATCTTTTGCTTAAATGCCATTGATTTATTATTTCAGCATTCGGAAGCAAAGTAGTTGGTTCGCAATCTGGTGTCGTAAACTGTAGTTTGTACCTGTTACTTCGTGTGCCAGAATCTCTACCAGAAGAGAAACGTTTCGACATGATGATGCTAGCGCTGATTTTCCTCATTAATTTAGTCGAGCAATGCGACGACAACAAACAATTACTCATCGAAGCTCAGGCGCCACCATGTTTGGATGAACTTTACGATGGTACGTACAATAATCATTGAAATATAAATATTTCAGCACATTAATCCCAAAAACGTACCCAAGTACTTCAAGTTCTTTTAAACCTGATGTCACTGCCTTTTGTGATTACAGTTGTAGAAAGCGGAGTAGAAGCACTTATTAAGCTTTTTTATAAGCAAGAAGAGCTTGCTAGAGCCGAAGAGCAGAAAACTGATGCCATTCTCGATGGGAAAAAAGATTCCGAACAAACAGAAACAGTCTCAACCACTACCAAATCGCAGGAAGAATTCATCGAAGAAACGGTTACAAAATGTTAGTAATGTTTTGCACTACGATATCGCGGTTTGATGTTATGTCCAAAAGAGTTGCTCAATTTTTACAATAAATTTTCAGTGTTACAAAAAGCAGGACGGCACATGGAACATACGCTGATTGGCGCTTATGTCGTACTCTTGCTGGGCTACTTAGTTATGGATAACAAGGTATGTTGCTTAAACCACTATGTTCTCTAACATCAGCTTTTTTTTTTGGTAACCTCATGCTGTAATAAAAAGTCCTCCTCATTTCCATCTATTTCTAGATTATGTATTTCTAATATCTAATTTTAGGATTACGAAATGTTAGTACGTGGCAGACTTCCGGATTGCAATTTCGCAACCATGGTTACCGTACTTCAGAAATTTTTCAATTTCATGAATTTGACCGCATCGGTAATTATCAATTGAAATAAAGTACATATGTTTCGAATTTTTCATTATCTAACTTTTCGTAACAATTACAGAACGAAGTCAGTAGTTGTGGTATAGCTGCTACTGAGAAGGTGATCAAGTTCCTAAAAATGTCTGATGCCAGAGTGGAAGAAGAGAAGAACGAATTACCGTTACCAGCATTGGAAGATTCAAGCATTCTGCTAGACTTGACACCTTCCTGATCCACTAGCCTAGTACGATCTTAAAAGCCATTCATGTTCCGCAGGTGCAAAAACAGAACCAAAGCTACGCGAATATTCAAGATATCAATTGACTTGTTTATCACAACTCTGTGGACGGACCTGTTTCATATTGACCACATATTTTGATATATATTTATTCATTGACATAATTTATTGCTGTATTTTTCATAATTATCGACTTGATTTTGTTCTGATTTGCAGCAGAATGGTTATTGTAATAAGATTTAGTAGTGACTTAAGTATAACAGCATGACACAATGTATGTACCACAGAACAGATATTTTATATTTAGGTGTGGACTAAAATCAGTAATTACTGTCCGAGCCATGTTGTAATTGCACGCGATGGATTGTCGATTAGTAGAGCCCACCTAAATAACGCGTATATTCAACGTTTGCACGAGACATGGTTCTTTCACATCTTTGTTATCAAAGGGATCGTGATTGACGCTTGTTAATTTTCAACAAGTTATTGTAATCAATTTCCAATCACTTTCTCAACTTCATTTCTCGATCCCTTAAAGGCAAGCTCAAGAGGTGATCTTAATATTATAATTATACAAAAACATGTTCGACGATTAGAGATTTATGTAAAACCTTACTCTGCAAGAGTTGAATATGAGTAATTGAATATTCAATATAGTGTTATGCCAAGTAAGTTTATTTTATTATTAAAAATATACTATTATAAGCCTTGTAAATGTACATTTATAAATTATAATAGTACCTTACATAAACCTACTTGACTCAGTTATTTAATCGAACGATCATCCTCGTTTCACGAGAATAACCTTCAACTTTAGGCTGAAACGAGTCAACATTAGTGCTTCATTAGGAATGGAAACTTGAAGTATTAATTACTAGATCACTTCAGACAAGTTTTTTTATTTCCAAAAACCTATACATCAATGCAAATGGCATTGAAACAAGCTTGTAAATTATTTACACTGAGAGTGCATATGATAAGATATGCAGGCAATAGTCTCACAGCCTTGCTCCGTATATGGGATGAATGATCGATATTATGAATGACTTGTTCACACATAGCAATATTAAATACTTGAGTCGATTCAGAAATGACTACTCTTGACAGAATTCGTCTGAAACTTTTGAACTTCTTTTTCAACAATGTGATTCAGTGCTTTGGTGACCATTTCAAAAGGCGTCCAGCGATGACTAAAAGGAAGATCTTCAACAGTTTGACAGAACAACGTTCCCATCGAAGTCATGTGATAGATGGACTGCAGAACAATTAGTGGTGCCTCTTTTGGAAATGCTGGAGGGAGTTTGAAGTGCACCATGCAATAGAAATCTCTATACTCAAACAATAGAGTCGCCTGGCTAGATTCAACTGCATCATATTCTATGATGCTGCCACGTTTTAATAAAAGTAACGCAGCTATAAAACTCTTACGCTTTTCAAAACAAGTTGCTAGCAGGATTATCTGTAAGTACAAAGTTCTCCGATCAATATGTATTTGCCCCAATATTCCCAATCAGGTACCATGTTGTCGATACCTAAAAAAATGTAGAAGACTACAAAACGTACTTTCTCATTTATGACTCTTTTAACCTCTGGTACATAGTCCATTAAACATTTGGTTGATATGAACGGTGGTATATGGAGAGCCGCTTGACCTCCAAATGCCTCTTCCAAACTCTTTGAGAGATAAAGTTCTGGTGTAATACGATTCCAATCTGGACCATTAAAGGTCACAAGTAACATAGCTTCATCATCTTGATGAGTGCTCCGTTCAGGTAATTTGGAAAAATCCATTGCCATACGAATTAAAAAGCGTGCTTCAATAGGTCTAAGACCTGAAGGCAACAACACCACTTCCAGATCTTCAGCGCATATTTCAGTAGCACTGACCAGAGTACTATACTCAAATTGTAATCGCTCTCCCTGCTTTCCTAGAAGTTCAATCTGTGAACAGAGGAGCAATTAAACAATGCACAGTTAACAACCCATAGAACATTAATGGCAAGTAAGTTTTACAATGCTACAAATATAAAAATATTCTGTTTAATTTTCGGTATCTCTGAGAACTACCTCTATTTTAAATTCTATTCTTTCAAGTTACAGACATAGTTTTTAATAAAATCCAAGAAAGTGGGAACATAATCAACCTGATGTTGCTTGTAGTACATGAGAAGTTCTATGATAACCATAAGCAGGGCATCATCGCTGGTCACATCCCAATGAGCCAGGCTAGGAACGTGTCTGATTATTGTATCGAGGTCTGGATCATCAAGAAAGGTGTCGTCGTTAAAGAGAAAATCTGGACCAAGTTCTGGGCATAGAGAATTAAAGAAGACACTCCAAACGAGCCTTTTTCCTGCATAAGGGATTGACAAGTGAAATCTATCTCCTTTTTCTTTCCCACAACTCGACGTAACATTGCTTGCTTCAACCTTGCCACAAGATACACCTGAATCATCAATCAATCGTATTGAGCGTCAATGTACCATCACAATGAAACAAATACTGGTTTATGTGCAAACGTAGGTGGAATGCTTACCGACTCTTGGAGTTTGTAAGACGCATTTTAACAAGGGTTCGATGAAATCATCAACCGAATTCCAAACTGCTTGATTTTGATTCAACATTTTGATGTCCTGTCTAAAAAGAAATGTGAATCAGCAACACTTAACAAGAACCGGGTTTGTATACAATTGTAAAAAAAATGTACAGGCGATATCTTCCCCTCAGTAAATCATACATTTCGTTCATATCCCTTTACATCAGTAATCACTTCGCAGATACGCGGCACTTTCGATTAGGATATAACGTATGGTATTGAATACCAAACAACTTTAGTATAAAAGTCAAGCTTTATTTTGATTTTATAATAGTGTTGCGGCTCAACTGGAAGTCATCAGCTAATGATTCATCCGGGTGATATCGATCTTCTCTATCGAACGCTGTCACAAGAAAATTTAGGTAGCTCAGTTCAGTGCAATGATCTTTTGCTCACATGGGATTGATTCACTGGTGGTGGATTCACCGGACGTCGTCTAACCTATAATAGATTAAAATTGAAAACATTGTTCTGGTTTAACGTAACATTTGTATTGGACGTAGAGAATTTTTCAACGTAATTGGAGTAACCAATTTCATCCGAAGATGCCAACCATTGGTGTGAAACGAGACTTACTTTTCCAAGCACTTGGAAAAACGTACAGTAAGTTCAAATTTGACATACTCATTTGCCAATATTGTACTCAACAATAGCATAAACGTATTTTCAAACAGCTGTATAGTTGAAAAATTTAGTCGTAAAAAATCACATTGTATGGTGAATCTATTTTCGTTGATCTAAATAATATACCAAAGTTTTATTGACCATTGAAAATTTTTGAATCAAACCGGAGGAAAAATGATCAATTAAGAGAAATCAAATGTTGGTTTTTTCCCCTATTTAAGTTGCCTTAATCTGAAGTTTATATTATTTCCAGCTGATGATGAGTTCCAAACACTTTGCTTCAAGTTTGGTTTAGAGTTGGATGAAGTGGTATGATATTTTTCCATATCAATTTTTCTAATACTCCTGGTAAAAAATTTGAACAGGTTCATCAACACCTTTCTCATAAAAATATCATCTGCTGCAAATGTAGAAGCAAAGTAAACCCAGATACCTGAGAACATGTATGATGTCACATATGCACATGTTTCAGCTATGAGAAAGATAATCAATTTTATGGCAAAAACACCTTAATGGTCAAGTGTCTCATAAACCTAGAGGATGAGAAATATTTGGAGAAATATTAAGTTCTATGGAGAAACAGAAAGATTTTACAAAAATCATAGTTAAATTTTAATATTATAATTTTTTAGAACATAGTCTAATGAAAACTGAATCGTATTCATAATGGTATGATGTGAATCCACTTAATCCTATACAATATATTCCACACATCCAGACTACTGAGAAGCAGATGATAGCAAAAGAGCAAGGTTTGGATCCAAGCACTGGGGCTTCAGAAGAAGTTATCTATAGAATCGATATTCCAGCAAATCGATATGACTTACTCTGCCTTGAAGGTCTAGTCAATGGAATTCTGGTGTTTTTAGAGAAGTATTATCTTGTTTCATATAAAATTTCCAAAGTCATTGACCATAAAGTTTCAAAGACTCAACCTGACCATGTAAATCCTAGGCATCTTGTCCTTAAGACTTACAAAATCTTGTTCAGCTAATTTACACAATCATACTGAATATACTGTAACCATGTAACTCTCATTGTAGGAATCCATTACCTCGTTATACAGCAATTTCACCAAAACATAGGATGGAACAGATTATAGTCAAAGAAAATGTGAGTTCTGTTAATGAATGACATTACAAGTCACTGAACATTCAAATCAGCTATTTGGACTTCAATATGTATATTTTTCAGACTCAGAGAATTCGTCGTTACGTTGTGGGAGCAATTCTTCGTGACGTAACATTAACTAAGGATTCTTATAACAGCCTAATTGATTTGCAAGATAAACTTCATCAAAATATATGTCGCAAACGTAGTCTTGTTGCTATTGGGACGCACAACTTAGATACTTTGAAAGGTCCCTTCATTTATGATGCACAACCCCCAAAGGATATTTCTTTCAAGCCCTTAAATCAAGAAAAGGATTATACTGGAGAGCAAATCATGGATTTATACACTGTGAGCAAAATTACCTCTTATAGCTTTATTTGCAAGTTTTGCAGTCATTTTACCTTAGCCAGTATGATAAATCTGTCTCATGAATAATTTTCTTATTTACAGAATCATGCACAGTTGAAACAATATTTGCCAATTATAAAGGACAGCCCAGTGTATCCAATTATTTATGATAGCAATGGTATTGTACTGTCACTGCCACCCATCATAAACGGAGATCACTCTAAGATTACTCTAGATACGAAAAACATTTTTATAGAATGTACAGCTACTGATCTTACCAAGGTATTTATGTAAATTTGGTTGATATAAAAGTCTGCTAGCTTTATGAAATTCAATAATCACAAATTAGGAATTATTTTAGGCAAACGTGGTTCTGGACACGCTGGTATGCATGTTCAGTCAATACTGCAAGACTAAGTATACAGCAGAAAAGGTAGAAGTTATATACCCCGATAAAAGCAAATTCCAATATCCTAGTCTAAATTATCGAAGAGAGAAAATAAGCTCGATCAGTGCTACTCGCTACATTGGAATCGAGTAAGTTGATATACAATATATAATACATAATAATTGATGGTTTACCACGTTCAATATATTAGTGCATACTCGGCCATTAATATCATCATGTTCTGATTTTAAATCATAACATGTTTGTCACTCTTAAAATATGAATTTTGCAAGGCACAGGCATTTGAAAGTATAATTCAAACAGTCGCCAAATTATGCACGTCATCAATTGTGTTCTGATTTCCAATTCTCATTCGTGCAATACAATGGCGTTTGTGACGAATATCAATAAATTTATTTTAGAATTTCCGATGTGAACTCGACTTGAACATATGAAAAATGGTCTGGTTTTTTATTTTCTCGACTTCCCTTGATTTCCTGGAATTAAGTGCTGCAAACTATGCTTAATCTGATTTCAGAGAAACTCCTAAAAATGTTGCGCAGTTGCTTTCTAAAATGTGTTTGAGAACAGAGGTAGAAAATGAGGATCTGATAGTCGAGATACCACCGACAAGGCATGACGTTATACATGCATGCGATATCTACGAGGATGTGGCCATTGCCTATGGCTACAATAACATAGAAAAAACGTTGCCTAAAGGATTGACTATTGCGGAACAGGTGGGGCGAGCAGTTTGTTGATATTGATAACATACCGATGATTATTTATTTTTTCAGTTCCCACTCAATAAATTATCAGACCAATTGAGAGAGGAAATTGCTCATGCTGGTTTCACAGAGGCGTTGACGTTTTCTCTGGTATATTCAAATACAATAAGTTTCTTCCATTAAAAAATTATCGATTGCTCTCCATTAATTATTCATTTTGATTTTAGTGCTCCCGAGAAGATATATCTGACAAATTAGGACATGCCATCAAAGATGTTCCTGCAGTGCACATATCCAATCCAAAAACATTAGAATTTCAAGTAAGTTCAGCCAGAAAGTTGAAGAGTAATTTAATTCAGATACTCATATAATGACCTTTGAGTGAATCATCTTAGGTATAAACGCAGATAATTTGCTATTTTTTGTTGGCTTCTAATGATTTCTCATTCAGGTAGCGCGTACAACATTGCTGCCAGGCCTTTTGAAGACATTAGCGGCTAACAAAAAAATGCCATTACCACAAAAGTTGTTCGAAGTATCTGATGTAGTATTGCGTGATTCAACTGCCGAAGTCGGAGCACGTAATGAAAGACGAATTTGTGCAATTAATTGCAACAAAAACGCTGGTTTTGAGATCATTCATGGACTGTTGGATAGAATAATGCTACTGCTTGAAGTTCCTTGGAGTTCAACTAAGGACTCCAATGGATATTATCTACGTGCAGCTGATGGTGAGAAATAATATTGGGAGCTTGTTTAGAAAATCTCTCTGGAAAAATCTTTGTTCCGTCTGTGCGACATCTAATTATTGAGATATTTTTATTGTTTCATTTTTCAGATCCAACATACTTTCCTCAACGTTGTGCTGAAATTGTTGCGTTTGACGAGGTAATTGGTAAAATGGGAGTCCTTCATCCTCGTGTGATTTCCAATTTTGATATAAGCCTCCCTTGTTCAGCATTAGAGATCAACATAGAACCGATGTTATAAACAGATTGATAACACAATTGTGTAGATGAATTTGAATAAATTTGACCCGTTATTCAAATGTTCGAATTCCAAAATATTTTATAATCTTATTTCGATTAACTAATAGAAATTCAGATGGAGAAATATGGATTTAAATATTCTACACAATGCTATCTGTCTTTATAAGATCAACCAGGATTCATTTTTGAAGTCCGTTTCTTGAACGGTAATATTACATAAAACGAAACGAATCATGTCTGTTGGGACACGCGCGTTGAATAGAACGTATCTACCATATAAATAGATTACAGTATAAAAAGCTATAATTCCTCAATTCTGTGGTATTGAAAAATCTTCACGATCCTCGGGAAAATGATCCCTGGAAAAATTGTGATGCGCGCGCGCGTTATGCGGGCGCATCGCAAGAAGACAACACGTGTGGTGCGGTTTTTGCAGGGAGCCAAGAATGACAGCCTTTAAACTTAGTGTTGGAATTTTCTCATTCTAACTCCGATTGTACGATATAATTACACTACCACCAAATGATACGTGAAGCCAAAGATCTTTAATATAACGGCTGATAAATCGAAGCTTGACTCGTGATGAAATCCAAGCGATGTCACACGCATGCCGGATGCATCTTGGACAGTGCGAGGTAAATAGGATAGATGGAATATTTTTTACACTTACTTCACGTGAAATATAAAGCAAAGTTGATGGATTGCATGGGAATGAACTGGAGACTAAACTTGCACTTTTCGCAGGTAGAATGAGTTTTGAATGAAGGATTGGAGCTATACGCGCGGTTGGTTGAGAATCTGAAGGATATGGATCGTGTATGATGAATTTCAGTTGTGCCAAGTCGCGAACAGATAGCGGCACTTGCTAGTATTTCGGCGTAGGCATCCGGGATTGAGTTCGGACTCGCCATAGTAGACATGGCGGGTATTAGCTTACGTGAATGACGGCGAATGTAATAGAAATATTATCAAAAATCAGTGTTCTATGTGTGTTTCGTTAAAGGATAACGGTAGATTGGTGTCATATGATTTATCGGGAAGGTAAAAATGCAGAATGTAGGACAAGTAACAACTTCGGATAGCAAAAAAAACGAAAAATCTAACGTCGTTAATAACGACATAGGAAAAACGTCGTCGACTCCCCAGTCTTCGAACTCCAGCCCCACGAAGTCGGAGACCGAGACGTTCTCAGAATTGCAGCCCCGCTTTATGACAGACTCGTCGGAGAGTGAGGAGGATAGCGTTTCAGAGGTAAATCACACCCCGGCTCGTCGTAAATAGTGAATATTAAACTATTATACCAACAAATTCGTACATCATCCGCCTGATATACGTAGGGGGGCAGTAGGCAGCCCTCTCGAGTGCCACCAGTCGTCACCAGTGTGCCAGTCTGCCACTACTCCGGTAGCTGAAGAAAGATAGCCAGAAGAGCCAAGGTTTCAATGAACCTGGTACGGAGCATCTCGCCCTCCGTACCGGAGCTTAAAACTCTGAGGACATTAAAGTGCGATCATTCGTTCTACCACCGCGGTGGGTTTTATCACCGAAATACCAACGGATTTGTGCTAACAAGTTATATAACCCGGGATATGTGCGTTAAATAGCTTGGCTTAGACGTCAGTGAAGGAGTATAATGTGCAAGTGGCCGATATTTTTTCACCAATTCTTTATTATCCATTCGTGTTCGGGCCTTACCGTCCGATAGACGACCCGTTTTCCATGTCACGCACGCATGTGTCGACAAGGGTGTGCGTGTGGGTGGCTGTCTGTCTGCCCGATTGCCTTCTTCATCTTTCTTATTTTTATCTTTATCTCAAGTGTTTGTACGCGCCGGAGTAGACTATCCTACCGCTAAACAGGCCGCGGGGAAGGAAAATTCGCGCATTAGCTGTAACCGATATTTTCTCGCCAGCCGTTCTTGTTTCTACCGTTTCTCCGTCGATCATCTAATATCCACCCATCCGCCGTCCCTTCGTTGTCCGTCCATCTCGAGATCCGCCGTTCCTGGCTAACTACATACTTCGTGTCTCTTATTATAATGCAAGTGCAATTTCGCTTGTGTTCTGCAACGCGACTTGCATTCACCCACGTATAATTTTCAAAACGTTCCGTTCGCTGACTCGCTCTTGTCTGCATGCGCCAAAATCTCGTTTTTTTCTGCTACATGCCAAGCTACAGTGTTGTTCGTGTCTCTCCGCTGTCTCATTTTTATTTCTTGTTTTTTTTTTTTTCTTTCTCTATTGAATGCACATTCTGGCACGCAACTACAAACATCCGTTCAATCCGTGTGTTCGATTTAAATGTGTGTGGAGCAGAAAGAGCGAGAGTACCGACAGCGAGAAGTACGTAGAATAACGTAGAATCAAAGCATAGCAGCGTTCGACACAACGACTGGGAGTTCGCTCTTCGGATAGGATTATATAGAATTGAACGTCCTGCCCGTTGGGGGATAGTTTAGGTACCCGTGAATCGGATTTTGGTACCCGAATGCCTCGTGTATTTAATACCCGCGTGCATGAATCGTGTCGTCGTGTAGGCATAATCATCATAATCAACACGCATGTGTGGTGGCGTATGTGCGAATGAAGAAAAAAGTAGAAGAGACATTGGCGTTGGTGCTGCTGGATGGATGTAGAAGCGCGTTGTGTGCGTGCGTGAAAACCGTGAACTGAGCGACCATATTATTTGATATTCTACCAGCGGGTACAAGGTTGCTTTTCTCAGCGAATTAAGTAATCCTTTTGATATTAGTCGGGGATAGTTGGTCGGTCCCTTGATAGTGATAGACCGCAAAACAAATTCAGTTCAACGATCCAACAGTTAGGGAAAAAGTGGAGCACGTGAGGATATCCAGTCGTTCTGCAGCCGCCCAACCCCCCCTCTGTGTGTCAAAACGCTTTATTTCGATTGAAAACTGGTCAGCGGGTTTCGCTAGGAAGTGTCACTTTGGTTTACCTTGGCATGGTAAATGGCTGCACATTGTTCACGAGCTACGCTATACGCTAAGCCAAGTCCGAACTAAACTCTCGACTATCTGCCAGTCAACCATTTGCTACTCTTTTGCTACACGCGAGCATAGCGAGCCAACGTCACTTTCACCCATCAACCAACTATTTGTTACCATCGCGTAAGAACGAATAGGACACAGTGCATAGATACATTTATACCGTATAATATTCAATTTTTAATCCCGCATGAGCTAAATCTCACGCAGCTATCGTGAAAGTTTTTCGTTTCATTCTACACAGTCCATTATATTCCATTTCAACACGCTAATGACTCACGCCTTTAGAGGTTTAGGGGCGATCCGTAATTTCAGTTCTACCTTCGGGTTGATCGTATGAAAATTCTGTCGAGGAATTTCCAACCCGAAATGTATTTCCTTCAGGTCGCACATACACTTTAAATACTGATGATATTCTATAATTTTTAACTACGCGGAGATTTTTTCGTTTTCAAAGCCTAACCTCAACTTTTTTTTTTTAATCCATCCTATCTATACTACGCGCATCCAGCGATCTAATCTGCCTTTGTCGGTCGTTCACGTTAATCATCTATTCGAATACACCTAGCAACTCTTTGTCAGTTGAGGTACATTAGGAGATGAAATTCAAATCATTTCTGAGGATATAACAAGTAATTTGGATTTCTCTTGTTTAGGGCAAGTCGAGGATATTGATACTCTTTGAATGATTCAATCAACTTGAACGAAATGTACAGCTGATACTGTTACTCGATAGTGGATAATGTATTTGCTGCCTGTATCAAAGTGAAGATCTTTGTTATTTGTTTCACATTTTAAAAACCAAGCTCAGGCAAAAAATGATTTAGATTTCTTTTATCCAACATGCAATTGGCATGCAACATGAAGAAGCGTTGCCTAGAGCATTTTTTTGAAAAGAGCGTTTGATATATTGTTCTACCAAATGTGGTACGAGAAGATGGAGCTAACCTTGATGGATTTAAGCTTTAGTGCTGTTTAAACTAGAAATTTTCAAATGTTACGTACTCAATGGAATGTCTTGATTGCAGGTGGAGTGTTTTGCAATTGATCAGGCCGAATTGGACGAGGATCATCACTTAGAGACGTCAAAGTTTTTGTTGACACCTGAAGACCCGGAGCGGGCTGTGGATCCAGAAACTCAGGCACGGCTGGAGGCACTTCTAGAAGCTGCCGGTATTGGTAAATTATCATCTGGTGATGGGAAGCATCTGGCTGATCACGAGGTGCTTCGTCGTTTGACATCAAGTGTGTCTTGCGCATTAGACGAAGCCGCGGCGGCGTTAACTCGCATGCGTAGCGACAACCCTCGAACCCAGAACGAAAAACGATCCCTGGTCGAGGCCTGTACGGACGGTGACGTTGGCACGGTGAGAAAGCTCCTAACAGAGGGACGCAGCGTTCACGAAACTACCGAGGAAGGAGAGAGCCTCCTCTCTCTTGCTTGTTCTGCTGGGTATTACGAGCTTGCACAGGTTGGTACCTATCCCATAAAATACACAAATTAAAGATCTCATCTGTTGCTTGTTCTGATTATTTTTTTTTATCAACAAGCAAGTTTGTCAGAATTTGGCAATCTTCTCACCAGATAGATTGTGATCATTGTGAGCACATATCAAACAAGTGATTCATGTAGAAATAGACGTACTGAACATATTCTTTGATCAAGCAGCAAACAAAGGCAGGATGCATCTCTTATCTTTGGTCGTCTTTTAGACCCGTTAGTAATGATTGTTGTTTTGTACCTCTTGACAAGTAACTGTTGATATTGTGCAAACAAAGTATAAATTTATGGTTTGGCTGGATCTTTATTTAATCGATTGCAAACAAAAATTAATATTTCTTATCGGTGATAAATAAATTTACGTACTTGACTAGTTATGTCTTTTATTGAGTCAGCATCTGGTCAAAATTGTTTAACAGGCTGAGAAAGGTTAATGATTCTTTGCACAACTTGCAAAATCGGAATCATAATTCCAGGCTTCACATCAGGTAAACTGTACTACTGGATCATTTTCATAGATACAAACAGCATTCAAGTAAATTAAATGGTTCGCAAGCCGTATTCTTAGGAATCATGTTCAAAATACCTATGATATCATACATCACAGAAGATATGTCTGAAGACATGTTTGACTCATCTTCAGAAAGGATTGCTTTGATGCATTTTTTTCATTTAAATGAGTCTCCTACTTCACAGACTGCTTAGATTATTCAAAATCTTCACCTGGTTAGGAAATCATAATCATTCCAGTATATATTACAGTGACAGTTAGGTATTTGGAGAGAGCAGAAAATTTATGGGCCAGTAAAAGACATTGAATACGTATTAGTTAACTATTCTTTTTTGCTTTGGCAGTGTCCAACTAATCACAGCTTTTTTTATACTATTAATATTTGAAAATATGTATTGGTTTCTCAAATGGTAGTAGAACTTCAAAGCTAGTATTACTAATTATAAGCAATTCTGATCCAAGCAAGGCTGAATTAAAGCAGCATCAACCCTTGATTCTTTTTTAAAAGACTTACCTTAGATTTGTACTTAATTGTGAACTGGTTAGGAATTTTTCATCATTAATTGAAGTCATAACATGTCTAGGGTCTGCAACCTCTAAGCACATGGTTGGTTTTTTTTTTACTATCAGGTCAAACGTCTCTTACCTCTGTGTTGATCAACTGAATCGTTGAGTAGAACAGTAATAATCTTCAGGTGTGATGTTTAGAATGTAGCATTACAGCTTTTGTATTTACCCTTGCAATGATCTGAGTATGCTGTATCCGCTGGATCCCTCAAAAAGAATAAGATATTAAACAAAAGATCATCTTATTACTAGGTAACATCAAATAAATACTAAAATTACAAACGCGTGTGCATCATTGAAGTATCTGTTGTCTATGAACTCTCCAAGAACTTCGAGATTTTTGCAAAGGTTTGCAATTACTTTTGGTTGGATATGAACTTGATTTTAATATCCCAGAATAACTGACGTTGATTTAATTGCTTTCTCTAGCAATTCCAACTTGTTATTCATTGTTAAAATATTTGACAAGTACAAGTTCAGTTACCTTGAGAGTATGATATTGGATGAAACAACGAAAAACGTGTGTGTCATGTTATCTACCTTTCAGGTTCTTCAATTCATTTTCACCATTCACTTGTAGAAAACAATTTTGAATGCATATGCACTTCCAGTTGGCTAAATATTCATCATTACAACCCCAAATGGGAAAAACTAAATACTATGAAATGAGACAAATAACTCTCAGAACTGGGTAAATGTGCCTGTAAAATTTTGAATTTTAAATCGTTCAAACTAATTTAGGTATTTATTAATTATTTCAGCATGTTGATTCAATGTTTTCTCTAGTCATTAGGTCATTCGTAATTTTTGACAACTGTCAGTTGATTTTCCTTCATATAATGCAGTCCAGGGATTACTCCCTTATAAAATGCTCAATATTTGGTTGATTGTTGTTACGCTCATTTAACTGGACAATTCATCGCAGGTACTACTGGCAATGAATGCTAATGTGGAAGATCGTGGCATCAAGGGGGATTGCACCCCCTTGATGGAAGCTGCCAGTGCAGGGCATGTCGACATTGTTCGACTTCTAATAGCTCATGGCGCTGATGTCAACGCGCAATCCACTTCAGGTAGAATTAAAACAGTTTTGATTGAGCGTTGCAATTAGCAAACTCCAAATGTTGTATCAATAAAATATCATAAACAATGTCGATGGTATTAGATCCTTGCTTACTTTTAGGAAATACACCACTGATGTATGGCTGTGCTGGTGGTCACGAAGAAGTTGTACGAGTATTGTTAGAAGCTGGTGCAAACGTAGAAGACCACAACGAAAATGGTCACACACCCCTCATGGAAGCAGCAAGCGCCGGCCATGTACCAATTGCAAAAATTCTATTGGAACATGGCGCTGGCATCAATACTCATTCCAATGAATTTAAAGAATCGGCTTTGACGCTTGCCTGTTATAAAGGTCACCTGGATATGGTGCGATTTTTATTGGAAGCTGGGGCTGATCAGGTGAGCTGATATACTTATCCAATAATTTTGTTCAAAGATATACATTAAAATTTCTAACTGAATTGTTGTTCACATAAAACTGGGATGGAATACTCAATTGTTAGTCGTATACTTTCTGACTAGTCTAAAAGTAAATATCCTGGGGTCTGACAAATGTACATTTCTACAATAGGAACATAAAACGGATGAAATGCACACTGCGTTAATGGAGGCCTCGATGGATGGTCACGTTGAGGTTGCCAGACTTCTATTGGACTCTGGTGCCCAAGTCAACATGCCCACGGATAGCTTTGAATCTCCATTAACCTTGGCAGCATGCGGGGGCCATGTTGATTTAGCAATGCTACTCATAGAACGAGGAGCAAATATCGAAGAAGTTAACGATGAAGGTTACACGCCTTTGATGGAAGCAGCTAGAGAAGGGCACGAGGAAATGGTTGCACTGCTTCTCAGCCAAGGTGAATTTTTATCCATCTCGAATTGTTCCTTTATGTACCATTTTTAAGTCAGATCTTTGTATAATCATATATATTCATTTAACAGGAGCAAATATCAATGCTCAAACCGAGGAAACACAAGAAACGGCTTTAACGCTGGCATGCTGTGGCGGTTTTTTAGAGGTGGCGGATTTTTTAATCAAGGCAGGCGCCGATATAGAACTAGGCGCATCCACACCTTTAATGGAGGCAGCTCAGGAAGGACACATAGATCTTGTTCGATACCTATTAGAGTCAGCTGCAGATGTTCATGCCCAAACGCAAACGGGAGACACGGCGTTGACTTATGCTTGTGAAAATGGTCATACCGACGTTGCTGATTTACTACTTCAATTTGGGGCGGATCTGGTAAGTTATTATTATTATTAACGTGATTGCTAGATCGGTCAGTGGCATTTTAAAGTAATCAATCTTCATATTTCAGGAACACGAATCTGAGGGAGGAAGAACACCATTGATGAAAGCGTGCCGTGCTGGTCATCTTTGTACCGTACAATTTCTAATATTGAAACATGCGGATGTCAATAGACAAACAACCAACAACGACCACACTCCCCTCTCTCTAGCTTGTGCAGGCGGACACCTCACAGTTGTCGAACTCCTTCTCGCGCAGTCTGCTGATCCATTCCATAAACTCAAGGTAAGAACCATGCAGATTCGTCGATGATCAGTTTTACCTCAATATACTGTCATAACAATTTTGCCATTGACTTTGAAAAAGATGAGCAATATTATAATTTTTCGTCTCACCAAATGTGTAGTCACAATACACTTTACCTTTTGCTTTATCAGTCGAATTACTCGTCATGAAGAAGTGTTCATGGTCTGTTATTGTAATTTTCTTAACAATGAAGTCTACTTAACTTGAAGAAATTTATTTATTATTATTGTGGAGTATTAGATTGTCGTTCCACAGCTTTTTGAGATGATCCATCATTGCGAATGTATAAATTGCACCAATGGTAATCACATAACTTGTATTTTACAGGACAATTCTACAATGCTGATAGAA